>NC_053396.1:127646699-130046699 GCF_905171765.1 Bufo bufo
ACAGGGGGGTGATCAGGGAGTCTATATGGGGTGATCACCCCCCTGTCATTGATCACCCCCCTGTAAGGCTCCATTCAGATGTCTGTATGTGTTTTACGGATCCGATCCATGTATCCGTGGATCCGTAAAAAACATACGGACATCTGAATGCAGCCTTACAGGGGGGTGATAAATGACAGGGGGGTGATCAGGGAGTCTATATGGGGTGATCACCCCCCTGTAAGGCTCCATTCAGACGTCTGTATGTGTTTTGCGGATCCGATCCATGTATCCGTGGATCCGTACAAAACATACAGACGTCTGAATGGAGCCTTACAGGGGAGTGATAAATGACAGGGGGGTGATCAATGACAGGGGGGTGATCAGGGAGTCTATATGGGGTGATCACCCCCGTCATTGATCACCCCACTGTAAGGCTCCATTCAGACGTCCGTATGTGTTTTGCGGATCCGATCCATGTATCAGTGGATCCGTAAAAATCATACGGACCTCTGAATGGAGCCTTACAGGGGGGTGATCAATGACAGGGGAGTGATCAATGACAGGGGGGTGATCAGGGAGTCTATATGGGGTGATCAGGGGTGATCAGTGGTTCATAAGGGGTTAATAAGTGACAGGGGGGGTGTAGTGTAGTGTAGTGGTGTTTGGTGCTACTTTACTGAGCTGCCTGTGTCCTCTGGTGGTCGATCCAAACAAAAGGGACCACCAGAGGACCAGGTAGCAGGTGTATTATACGCTGTTATCAAAACAGCGTCTAATATACCTGTTAGGGGTTAAAAAAATCACATCTCCAGCCTGCCAGCGAACGATCGCCGCTGGTAGGCTGGAGATCCACTCGCTTACCTTCCGATCCTGTGAACGCGCGCGCCTGTGTGCGCGCGTTTACAGGAAATCTCGCGTCTCGCGAGATGACGCATATATGCGTGACTGTGCGCAGGGCTGCCGCCTCCGGAACGCGATCCTGCGTTAGGCGGTCCGGAGGCGGTTAAGAACTTTTGGGATACCATATTTCAGGAGTTGGCGGCAAGAATTGGAAATAGTCCCCCTTTGACCATTCAAGTAGCTATTCTTGGACTTTTTCCTCCTGACTTCAAATATAAAACTCCTAAAAGCGAGCAGACTTGTTGGTTAAAGGGACTTCTATTGGCCAAGATAATAATCCTTAGGCATTGGATGAAGGATAGAGCACCCACAATTCACGAGTGGCAAAGTTTAATGTCAAGAGTAAAAGAATTTGAGCGCATGAAACGTCGTGGGGAGAAATAATAGAGAAACAGATGTATAGTTGGGCTGGAACTGATGACCCATCGCTACTGGAGTTACAACCCCTAAATAACAACACCTATAATTGGAATAATGTAAACAGGGACTTGCTATTTGTCCGTCAGGGAGATACCCAGCAAGAGGGTGTAAGTTGCCCGCCGCCCTTCGTGGCAGCAGTACTAGGCCAGGTATATTGGGGGGGTGGGGGGTGGATGGTTCTACTTGATATGGGTGATAGGAGATCGGCACCAATTTGGGGTGTTTTTGGTCTTGATGTTCAAGCGCCTAAATTGCTATATGGTATCTACCGATTAGGCCTTCCTTTTCTCTTTTTCTCTTTTCTTCTTTTTATACAAGCGGGGCCTGACACCAAGAAAAGTATTACAGAAATGTATTTGTGCTATGTGCGATTCTCCGTGTCTATGTATTCTTTTATATTGTTTTGCTTTAAGAAAATTAATAAAGATATTTGGAAATTAAAAAAATATATATATCTGCTGACCATCCATTGTGACATCATAATAGAACCCTGGATACTATTATCTGCTGACCATAGATTGTGACATCATAATGGAATCCTGTATGCTATTATCTGCTGACCATACATTGTGACATCATAATGCAATCCTGGATACTATTATCTGCTGACCATACATTGTGACATCATAATAGAACCCTGGATGCTATTATCTGCTGACCATACATTGTGACATCATGATGGAATCCTCAATACTATTTTCTGCTGACCATACATTGTGACATCATAATGGAATCCTGGATACTATCATCTTATTACTATACATTGTGACATCATAATGGAATCCTAGATACTATCACCTGCTGACCATACATTGTGACATCATAATGGAATCCTGAATACTAATATCTGCTGACCATACATTGTGACATCATAATGCAATCCTGGATACTATTATCTGCTGACCATACATTGTGACATCATAATAGAACCCTGGATGCTATTATCTGCTGACCATACATTGTGACATCATAATGGAATCCTCAATACTATTTTCTGCTGACCATACATTGTGACATCATAATGGAATCCTGGATACTATCATCTTATTACTATACATTGTGACATCATAATGGAATCCTAGATACTATCACCTGCTGACCATACATTGTGACATCATAATGGAATCCTGAATACTAATATCTGCTGACCATACATTGTGACATCATAATGCAATCCTGGATACTATTATCTGCGGACCATACATTGTGACATCATAATAGAACCCTGGATGCTATCATCTTATTACTATACATTGTGACATCATAATGGAAACCTGGATACTATTATCTGATGATCATACATTGTGACATCGTAATGGAACCCTGGATACTATCATCTGCTCACCGTACATTGTGACATCATAATGGAATCCTGGATACTATCACCTGCTGACCATACATTGTGACATCATAATGGAATCTTGAATCCTATTATCTGCTGACCATCCATTGTGAAATCATAATGGAACCCTGGATACTATTAAATGCTGTCAATACATTGTGACATTATAATGGAATCCTGAATACTATTATCTGCTGAACATAAATTGTGACATCATAATGGAATCCTGGATACTATCACCTGCTGACCATACATTGTGACATCATAATGGAATCCTGAATACTATTATCTGCTGACCATACATTGTGACATCATAATAGAACCCTGGATACTATTATCTGCTGACAATACATTGTGACATCATAATGGAATCCTGGATACTATCATCTGCTCACCGTACATTGTGACATCATAATCGAATCCTGGATACTATCACCTGATGACCATACATTGTGACATCATAATGGAATCCTGAATCCTATTATCTGCTGACCATCCATTGTGAAATCATAATGGAACCCTGGATACTATTAAATGCTGACAATACATTGTGACATCATAATGGAATCCTGAATACTATTATCTGCTGAACATAAATTGTGACATCATAATGGAATCCTGGATACTATCACCTGCTGACCATACATTGTGACATCATAATGGAATCCTGAATACTATTATCTGCTGATCATACATTGTGACATCATAATAGAACCCTGGATACTATTATCTGCTGACAATACCTTGTGACATCATAATGGAATCCTCAATACTATTTTCTGCTGACCATACATTGTGACATCATAATAGTACCCTGGATACCATCATCTGCTGACCATACATTGTGACATCATAATAGAATCCTGGATACTATCATCTTATTACTATACATTGTGACATCATAATGGAATCCTAGATACTATTATCTGCTGACCATACATTGTGACATCATAATGGAACCCTGGATACTATTATATGCTGACAATACATTGTGACATCATAATGGAATCCTGGATACTATTATCTGCTCACATTACATTGTGACATCATAATGGAATCCTGGATACTATCACCTGCTGACCATACATTGTGACATCATAATGGAATCCTGGATACTATTATCTGCTGACCATCCATTGTGACATCATAATGGAACCCTGGATACTATTAAATGCTAACAATACATTGTGACATCATAATGGAATCCTGGATACTATCATTTTATTACTATACATTGTGACATCATAATGGAATCCTAAATACTATCACCTGCTGACCATACATTGTGACATCATAATGGAATCCTGAATAATAATATCTGCTGACCATCCATTGTGACATCATAAAAGAACCCTGGATACTATTATCTGCTGACCATACATTGTGACATCATAATGGAATCCTGTATGCTATTATCTGCTGACCATACATTGTGACATCATAATGCAATCCTGGATACTATTATCTGCTGACCATACATTGTGACATCATAATGGAATCCTCAATACTATTTTCTACTGACCATACATTGTGACATCATAATAGAACCCTGGATACCATCATCTGCTGACCATACATTGTGACATCATAATGGAATCCTAGATACTATTATCTGCTGACCATACATTGTGACATCATA
The DNA here is from genome assembly GCF_905171765.1 of Bufo bufo. Classification (NCBI taxonomy): domain Eukaryota; kingdom Metazoa; phylum Chordata; class Amphibia; order Anura; family Bufonidae; genus Bufo; species Bufo bufo. Next base: position 127,650,983 of record NC_053396.1, read on the forward strand.
ATGGAACCCTGGATACTATTATATGCTGACAATACATTGTGACATCATAATGGAATCCTGAATACTATTATCTGCCCACCTTACATTGTAACATCATAATGGAATCCTGGATACTATCAACTGCTGACCATATATTGTGACATCATAATGGAACCCTGGATTCTATTTTATGCTGACAATACATTGTGACATCAAAATGGAATCCTGGATACTATCATCTGCTCACCTTACATTGTGACATCATAATAGAACCCTGGATACTATTATCTGCTGACCATAGATTGTGACATCATAATAAAAAATCCTGTATGCTATTATCTGCTGACCATACATTGTGACATCATAATGCAATCCTGGATACTATTATCTGCTGACCATACATTGTGACATTATGATGGAATCCTCAGTACTATTTTCTGCTGACCATACATTGTGACATCATAATGGAATCCTGGATACTATCATCTTATTACTATACATTGTGACATCATAATGGAATCCTAGATACTATCACCTGCTGACCATACATTGTGACATCATAATGGAATCCTTAATACTAATATCTGCTGACCATACATTGTGACATCATAATGCAATCCTGGATACTATTATCTGCTGACCATACATTGTGACATCATAATAGAACCCTGGATGCTATTATCTGCTGACCATACATTGTGACATCATAATGGAATCCTCAATACTATTTTCTGCTGACCATACATTGTGACATCATAATAGAACCCTGGATACCATCATCTGCTGACCATACATTGTGACATCATAATGGAATCCTGGATACTATCATCTTATTACTATACATTGTGACATCATAATGGAATCCTGGATACTATTATCTGATGACTATACATTGTGACATCATAATGGAACCCTGGATACTACTATATGCTGACAATACATTGTGACATCATAATGGAATCCTGGATACTATTATCTGCTCACCTTACATTGTGACATCATAATGGAAACCTGGATACTATCAACTGCTGACCATATATTGTGACATCATAATGGAACCCTGGATACTATTTTATGCTGATAATACATTGTGACATCAAAATGGAATCCCGGATACTATCATCTGCTTACCGTACATTGTGACATCATAATGGAATCCTGAATACTATTATCTGCTGACCATACATTGTGACATCATAATGCAATCCTGGATACTATTATCTGCTGACCATACATTGTGACATCATAATGGAACCCTGGATACTATCACCTGCTGACCATACATTGTGACATCATAATGGAATCCTCAATACTATTATCTGCTGACCATACATTGTGACATCATAATGCAATCCTGGATACTATTATCTGCTGACCATACATTGTGACATCATAATGGAACCCTGGATACTATCATCTTATTACTATACATTGTGACATCATAATGGAATCCTAGATACTATTATCTGCTGACCATACATTGTGACATCATAATGGAATCCTGGATACTATTATCTGCTCACCTTACATTGTGACATCATAATGGAATCCTGGATACTATCACCTGCTGACCATACATAGTGACATCATAATGGAATCCTGAATACTATTATCTGCTGACCATCCATTGTGACATATTAATGGAACCCTGGATACTATTAAATGCTAACAATTAGAGTTGAGCGAACACCTGGATGTTCGGGTTCGAGAAGTTCGGCCGAACTTCCCGGAAATGTTTGGGTTCGGGATCCGAACCCGACCCGAACTTCGTCCCGAACCCGAACCCCATTGAAGTCAATAGGGACCCGAACTTTTCGGCACTAAAAAGGCTGTAAAACGGCCCAGGAAAGAGCTAGAGGGCTGCAAAAGGCAGCAACATGTAGGTAAATCCCCTGAAAACAAATGTGGATAGGGAAATGAATTAAAATAAGAAAAAAATATATAAAAATAAACCAATATCAATTGGAGAGAGGTCCCATAGCAGAGAATCTGGCTTCACGTCAGCAGAGAATCAGTCTTCATGCCATAGCAGAGAATCTGGCTTCACGTCACCCACCACTGTAACAGTCCATTGTCATATATTTAGGCCCCGGCACCCAGGCAGAGGAGAGAGGTCCCGTAACAGAGAATCTGGCTTCATGTCAGCACAGAATCAGTCTTCATGTCATAGCAGAGAATCAGGCTTCACGTCACCCACCACTGGAACAGGCCACTGTCACACATTTAGGCCCTGGCACCCAGACAGAGGAGAGAGGTCCCGTAACAGAGAATCTGGCTTCATGTCAGCACAGAATCAGTCTTCATGTCATAGCAGAGAATCAGGCTTCACGTCACCCACCACTGGAACAGGCCACTGTCACACATTTAGGCCCTGGCACCCAGACAGAGGAGAGAGGTCCCGTAACAGAGAATCTGGCTTCATGTCAGCAGAGAATCAGTCTGCATATCATTGCAGAGAATCAGGCTTTACGTCACCCAACACTGGAACAGTCCATTGTCAGATATTTAGGCCCAGGCACCCAGGCAGAGGAGAGAGGTCCCGTAACAGAGAATCTGGCTTCATGTCAGCAGAGAATCAGTCTGCATGTCATAGCAGAGAATCAGGCTTTACGTCACCCAACACTGGAACAGTCCATTGTCAGATATTTAGGCCCAGGCACCCAGGCAGAGGAGAGAGGTCCCGTAACAGAGAATCTGGCTTCATGTCAGCAGAGAATCAGTCTGCATGTCAAAGCAGAGAATCAGACTTCACGTCACCCACCACTGGAACAGGCCACTGTCACATATTTAGGCCCAGGCACCCAGGCAGAGGAGAGAGGTCCCATAACAGAGATTCAGGCTTCATGTCAGCAGAGAATCAGTCTTCATGTCATAGCAGAGAATCAGGCTTCACGTCACCCACCACTGGAACAGGCCACTGTCACATATTTAGGCCCAGGCACCCAGGCAGAGGAGAGAGGTCCCATAACAGAGATTCAGGCTTCATGTCAGCAGAGAATCAGTCTTCATGTCATAGCAGAGAATCAGGCTTCACGTCACCCACCACTGGAACAGGCCACTGTCACATATTTAGGCCCAGGCACCCAGACAGAGGAGAGAGGTCCCGTAACAGAGAATCTGGCTTCATGTCAGCACAGAATCAGTCTTCATGTCATAGCAGAGAATCAGGCTTCACGTCACCCACCACTGGAACAGGCCACTGTCACACATTTAGGCCCTGGCACCCAGACAGAGGAGAGAGGTCCCGTAACAGAGAATCTGGCTTCATGTCAGCACAGAATCAGTCTTCATGTCATAGCAGAGAATCAGGCTTCACGTCACCCACCACTGGAACAGGCCACTGTCACACATTTAGGCCCTGGCACCCAGACAGAGGAGAGAGGTCCCGTAACAGAGAATCTGGCTTCATGTCAGCAGAGAATCAGTCTGCATGTCATAGCAGAGAATCAGGCTTTACGTCGCCCAACACTGGAACAGTCCATTGTCAGATATTTAGGCCCAGGCACCCAGGCAGAGGAGAGAGGTCCCGTAACAGAGAATCTGGCTTCATGTCAGCAGAGAATCAGTCTGCATGTCATAGCAGAGAATCAGGCTTCACGTCACCCCCCACTGGAACAGGCCACTGTCACATGTTTAGGCCCAGGCACCCAGGCAGAGGAGAGAGGTCCCATAACAGAGATTCAGGCTTTATGTCAGCAGAGAATCAGTCTTCATGTCATAGCAGAGAATCAGGCTTCACGTCACCCACCACTGGAACAGGCCACTGTCACATATTTAGGCCCAGGCACCCAGGCAGAGGAGAGAGGTCCCATAACAGAGATTCAGGCTTCATGTCAGCAGAGAATCAGTCTTCATGTCATAGCAGAGAATCAGGCTTCACGTCACCCACCACTGGAACAGGCCACTGTCACATATTTAGGCCCAGGCACCCAGACAGAGGAGAGAGGTCCCGTAACAGAGAATCTGGCTTCATTTCAGCACAGAATCAGTCTTCATGTCATAGCAGAGAATCAGGCTTCACGTCACCCACCACTGGAACAGGCCACTGTCACACATTTAGGCCCAGGCACCCAGACCATACATTGTGACATCATAATAGAACCCTGGATACCATCATCTGCTGACCATACATTGTGACATCATAATAGAATCCTGGATACTATCATCTTATTACTATACATTGTGACATCATAATGGAATCCTAGATACTATTATCTGCTGACCATACATTGTGACATCATAATGGAACCCTGGATACTATTATATGCTGACAATACATTGTGACATCATAATGGAATCCTGGATACTATTATCTGCTCACCTTACATTGTGACATCATAATGGAATCCTGGATACTATCACCTGCTGACCATACATTGTGACATCATAATGGAATCCTGAATACTATTATCTGCTGACCATCCATTGTGACATCATAATGGAACCCTGGATACTATTAAATGCTAACAATACATTGTGACATCATAATGGAATCCTGGATACTATCATCTTATTACTATACATTGTGACATCATAATGGAATCCTGAATAATAATATCTGCTGACCATCCATTGTGACATCATAAAAGAACCCTGGATACTATTATCTGCTGACCATACATTGTGACATCATAATGGAATCCTGTATGCTATTATTTGCTGACCATACATTGTGACATCATAATTAGAGTTGAGCAAACACCTGGATGTTCGGGTTCGAGAAGTTCGGCCGAACTTCCCGGAAATGTTCGGGTTCGGGATCCGAACCCGACCCGAACTTCGTCCCGAACCTGAACCCCACTGAAGTCAATGGGGACCCGAACTTTTCGGCACTAAAAAGGCTGTAAAACAGCCCAGGAAAGAGCTAGAGGGCTGCAAAAGGCAGCAACATGTAGGTAAATCCCCTGCAAACAAATGTGGATAGGGAAATGAATTAAAATAAAAAATCGGATTGGACAGAGGTCCCATAGCAGAGAATCTGGCTTCACGTCAGCAGAGAATCAGTCTCTTCATGCCATAGCAGAGAATCTTGCTTCATGTCAGCAGAGAATCAGTCTTCATGTCATAGCAGAGAATCAGGCTTCACGTCACCCACCACTGGAACAGGCCACTGTCACATATTTAGGCCCCGGCACCCAGACAGAGGAGAGAGGTCCCGTAACAGAGAATCTGGCTTCATGTCAGCACAGAATCAGTCTTCATGTCATAGCAGAGAATCAGGCTTCACGTCACCCACCACTGGAACAGGCCACTGTCACATATTTAGGCCCCGGCACCCAGACAGAGGAGAGAGGTCCCGTAACAGAGAATCTGGCTTCATGTCAGCACAGAATCAGTCTTCATGTCATAGCAGAGAATCAGGCTTCACGTCACCCACCACTGGAACAGGCCTCTGTCACATATTTAGGCCCAGGCACCCAGGCAGAGGAGAGAGGTCCCGTAACAGAGAATCTGGCTTCATGTCAGCAGAGAATCAGTCTTCATGTCATAGCAGAGAATCAGGCTTTACGTCACCCACCACTGGAACAGGCCACTGTCACATATTTAGGCCCCGGCACCCAGACAGAGGAGAGAGGTCCCGTAACAGAGAATCTGGCTTCATGTCAGCAGAGAATCAGTCTTCATGTCATAGCAGAGAATCAGGCTTCACGTCACCCACCACTGGAACAGGCCACTGTCATATATTTAGGCCCAGGCACCCAGGCAGAGGAGAGAGGTCCAGTAACAGAGAATCTGGCTTCATGTCAGCACAGAATCAGTCTTCATGTCATAGCAGAGAATCAGGCTTCACGTCACCCACCACTGGAACAGGCCACTGTCACATATTTAGGCCCAGGCACCCAGGCAGAGGAGAGAGGTCCCGTAACAGAGAATCTGGCTTCATGTCAGCACGAATCAGTCTTCATGTTATAGCAGAGAATCAGGCTTCACGTCATCCACCACTGGAACAGGCCACTGTCACATATTTAGGCCCAGGCACCCAGGCAGAGGAGAGAGGTCCCATAACAGAGAATCTGGCTTCATGTCAGCAGAGAATCAGTCTTCATGTCATAGCAGAGAATCAGGCTTCACGTCACCCACCACTGGAACAGGCCACTGTCACATATTTAGGCCCCGGCACCCAGACAGAGGAGAGAGGTCCCGTAACAGAGAATCTGGCTTCATGTCAGCAGAGAATCAGTCTTCATGTCATAGCAGAGAATCAGGCTTCACGTCACCCACCACTGGAACAGGCCACTGTCACATATTTAGGTTCCGGCACCCAGACAGAGGAGAGGTTCATTCAACTTTGGGTTGCCCCGCAATATAATGGTAAAATGAAAATAAAAATAGGATTGAATGAGGAAGTGCCCTGGAGTACAATAATATATTGTTAAGGGAAGGTAGTTAATGTCTAATCTTCACAAGGGATGGACAGGTCCTGTGGGATCCATGCCTGGTTCATTTTTATGAACGTCAGCTTGTCCACATTGGCTGTAGACAGGCGGCTGCGTTTGTCTGTAATGACGCCCCCTGCCGTGCTGAATACACGTTCAGACAAAACGCTGGCCGCCGGGAAGGCCAGCACCTCCAAGGCATAAAAGGCTAGCTCTGGCCACGTGGACAATTTGGAGACCCAGAAGTTGAATGGGGCCGAACCATCAGTCAGTACGTGGAGGGGTGTGCACAGGTACTGTTCCACCATGTTAGTGAAATGTTGCCTCCTGCTAACACGTTCCGTATCAGGTGGTGGTGCAGTTAGCTGTGGCGTGGTGACAAAACTTTTCCACATCTCTGCCTTGCTAACCCTGCCCTCAGAGGAGCTGGCCGTGACACAGCTGCGTTGGCGACCTCTTGTTCCTCCTCTTCCTTCGCCTTGGGATTCCACTTGTTCCCCTGTGACATTTGGGAATGCTCTCAGTAGCGCGTCTACCAACGTGCGCTTGTACTCGTGCATCTTACTATCACGCTCCAGTGCATGAAGTAAGGTGGGCACATTGTCTTTGTACCGTGGATCCAGCAGGGTGGCAACCCAGTAGTCCGCACACGTTAAAATGTGGGCAACTCTGCTGTCGTTGCACAGGCACTGCAGCATGTAGTCGCTCATGTGTGCCAGGCTGCCCAGAGGTAAGGACAAGCTGTCCTCTGTGGGAGGCGTATCGTCATCGTCCTGTGTTTCCCCCCAGCCACGCACCAGTGATGGGCCCGAGCTGCGTTGGGTGCCAGCCCGCTGTGAACCTGCTTCATCCTCATCCTCCTCCACCTCCTCCTCATCCTCGTCCTCCTCGTCCTCCAGTAGTGGGCCCTGTCTGGCCACATTTGTACTTGGCCTCTGCTGTTGCAAAAAACCTCCCTCTGAGTCACTTCGAAGAGACTGGCCTGAAAGTGCTAAAAATGACCCCTCTTCCTCCTCCTCCTGGGCCACCTCCTCTTCCATCATCTCCCTAAGTGTTTTCTCAGGGAGACATAGAAGTGGTATTGTAACGCTGATAACGGCGTCATCGCCACTGGCCATGTTGGTGGAGTACTCGAAACAGCGCAACAGGGCACACAGGTCTCGCATGGAGGCCCAGTCATTGGTGGTGAAGTGGTGCTGTTCCGCAGAGCGACTGACACGTGCGTGCTGCAGCTGAAACTCCACTACGGCCTGCTGCTGCTCGCACAGTCTGTCCAGCATGTGCAAGGTGGACTTCCACCTGGTGGGCACGTCGCATATGAGGCGGTGAGCGGGAAGGCGGAAGTTACGCTGTAGCGCAGACAGGCGAGCAGCGGCAGGGTGTGAACGCCGGATGCGCGAACAGACGGCCCGCACTTTATGCAGCAGCTCTGACATGTCGGGGTAGTTGTGAATGAACTTCTGCACCACCAAATTCAGCACATGCGCCAGGCAAGGGATGTGCGTCAAACCGGCTAGTCCCAGAGCTGCAAGGAGATTTCGCCCATTATCGCACACCACCAGGCCGGGCTTGAGGCTCACCGGCAGCAACCACTCGTCGGTCTGTTGTTCTATACCCCGCCACAACTCCTGTGCGGTGTGGGGCCTGTCCCCCAAACATATGAGTTTCAGAACGGCCTGCTGACGTTTACCCCGGGCTGTGCTGAAGTTGGTGGTGAAGGTGTGTGGCTGACTGGATGAGCAGGTGGAAGAAGAGGAGGAGGAAGCTGAGTAGGAGGAGGAGGAGACAGGAGGCAAAGAATGTTGCCCTGCGATCCTTGGCGGCGGAAGGACGTGCGCCAAACAGCTCTCCGCCTGGGGCCCAGCCGCCACTACATTTACCCAGTGTGCAGTTAGGGAGATATAGCGTCCCTGGCCGTGCTTACTGGTCTACGTATCTGTGGTTAGGTGGACCTTGCCACAGATGGCGTTGCGCAATGCACACTTGATTTTATCAGATACTTGGTTGTGCAGGGAAGGCACGGCTCTCTTGGAGAAGTAGTGCCGGCTGGGAACAACATACTGTGGGACAGCAAGCGACATGAGCTGTTTGAAGCTGTCTGTGTCCACCAGCCTAAATGACAGCATTTCATAGGCCAGTAGTTTAGAAATGCTGGCATTCAGGGCCAGGGATCGAGGGTGGCTAGGTGGGAATTTACGCTTTCTCTCAAATGTTTGTGAGATGGAGAGCTGAACGCTGCCGTGTGACATGGTTGAGATGCTTGGTGACGCAGGTGGTGGTGTTGGTGGTACATCCCATGTTTGCTGGGCGGCAGGTGCCAAGGTTCCTCCAGAGGCGGAGGAAGAGGCCGAGGCGGCGGCAGCAGCTGAAGAGGCCGAGGCGGCAGCAGCAGAAGAGGTAGCAGGGGGAGCCTGAGTGACTTCCTTGTTTTTAAGGTGTTTACTCCACTGCAGTTCATGCTTTGCATGCAGGTGCTTGGTCATGCAGGTTGTGCTAAGGTTCAGAACGTTAATGCCTCGCTTCAGGCTCTGATGGCACAGCGTGCAAACCACTCGGGTCTTGTCGTCAGCACATTGTTTGAAGAAGTGCCATGCCAGGGAACTCCTTGAAGCTGCCTTTGGGGTGCTCGGTCCCAGATGGCGGCGGTCAGTAGCAGGCGGAGTCTCTTGGCGGCGGGTGTTCTGCTTTTGCCCACTGCTCCCTCTTTTGCTACGCTGTTGGCTCGGTCTCACCACTGCCTCTTCCTCTGAACTGTGAAAGTCAGTGGCACGACCTTCATTCCATGTGGGGTCTAGGACCTCATCGTCCCCTGCATCGTCTTCCACCCAGTCTTGATCCCTGACCTCCTGTTCAGTCTGCACACTGCAGAAAGACGCAGCAGTTGGCACCTGTGTTTCGTCATCATCAGAGACGTGCTGAGGTGGTATTCCCATGTCCTCATCATCAGGAAACATAAGTGGTTGTGCGTTAGTGCATTCTATCTCTTCCACCCCTGGGGAAGGGCTAGGTGGATGCCCTTGGGAAACCCTGGCAGCAGAGTCTTCAAACAGCATAAGAGACTGCTGCATAACTTGAGGCTCAGACAGTTTCCCTGATATGCATGGGGGTGATGTGACAGACTGATGGGCTTGGTTTTCATGCGCCATCTGTGCACTTTCTGCATAAGACTGGGTGGGAGATAATGTGAACGTGCTAGATGCACTGTCGGCCACCCAATTGACTAATGCCTGTACCTGCTCAGGCCTTACCATCCTTAGAACGGCATTGGGCCCCACCAAATATCCCTGTAAATTCTGGCGGCTACTGAGATCTGGGGTAGTTGGTACACTAGGACGTGTGGCTGTGGCAGAACGGCCACGTCCTCTCCCAGCACCAGAGGGTCCACTAACACCACCACAACCATGTCCACGTCCGCGTCCCTTACTAGATGTTTTCCTCATTGTTACCGTTCACCACAATAAGAAAAATATTATTCGGGCCAATGTATTGAATTAAAATTCAGGTCTTTTTTTACAGACACCTAACACTGTCTGGCTATCTATTTAGGTACCGTATTACACTAATACAGGCACACCAGTAATGACAGATTTAGCTGAAAATAAATTAGAGGCCTATTTTTTAGGCGCTGTGTGACAGGTATACGTTTAATCACAGAATTAGACTTGTATCTGCACTGTAGCGTGTGTGTTAAGTTTTTCAGAATGACCCTATCAGCACCTTGAATCTAATATACCCTTTTAGGGATAGATTTAAAGTAGGCCTGATACAGCAGAAACCACTAATTTTGAGAATTGCAAATTTGGGAATTGTTTTTCAACCCAGAACAAAAACTGTGCTTTTACGGTCACTAAAAATAACTTGACCAGCTAAAACAGTACTGATTTGGATGAACATAAATGTGAGGCCTATTTTTTAGGCGCTGTGTGACAGGTATACGTTTAATCACAGAATTAGACTTGTATCTGCACTGTAGCGTGTGTGTTAAGTTTTTCAGAATGACCCTATCAGTACCTTGAATCTAATATACCCTTTTAGGGATAGATTTAAAGTAGGCCTGATACAGCAGAAACCACTAATTTTGAGAATTGCAAATTTGGGAATTGTTTTTCAACCCAGAACAAAAACTGTGCTTTTACGGTCACTAAAAATAACTTGACCAGCTAAAACAGTACTGATTTGGATGAATATAAATGTGAGGCCTATTTTTTAGGCGCTGTGTGACAGGTATACGTTTAATCACAGAATTAGACTTGTATCTGCACTGTAGCGTGTGTGTTAAGTTTTTCAGAATTACCCTATCAGCACCTTGAATCTAATATACCCTTTTAGGGAGGGGGCGTGGCTAGCAAGGCATGTAAGCGGTCGCACGCCGAGTGAGCTCCCGCTTTGACCCGGTCATTTATCCTGGAAAAACCCGCAAATTTGCAAAAAAATACGGCCTGAGCGATAAAAGATTGCTAGCTGTCACCAGCTTGTGTGTCCATTGAGCCGTTTATAGCGATCATGTCAAGAAAACGGGAAGGCAGAGGAGTAGAAAAAGAACCCCAAGATGGCGCCGGAGCAGGCACGCCGAAGCGGCGGAAACGTGCTGCTGAACTGCAGAAAGAAGCGGCAGTGAAATTATGCCAGTATGCTCGTTCCTCACAGGCTTCCAGTAACAAGCAGCGTCCGGAGAATCGGGACCTTGCGTCCCTAGACCAGGGAGATGATTCAGAACCTGAAGAGACGGAGTCTTCCACAACTGTGAGTAAAAGCGCCAACAGGTTTGCGGCGCTACAGTTGAATAGTGAGGAGTTAGACCGAGAAGCCTGTGATGCAGACTCTGGGGAACCTACCCTCAAGGATGTAATGCATGCCATCGCCAAATGTGGCAAATCCCTCAATGCCCTGACGGTCCAGGTTGGCGCAATTAAGGAGGACATTTCCATCATAAGGCATGATTTAAAAAAATTAGCAGAAAGAACAACTGCCCTAGAAGATAGAATGGGAGAGGTTGAAGACGAGGTGCAACCTCTAAAGGGAGAGTTAGTAGAACATACCCGAATGTTGAATGTGCTATCTGCAAAGCAGGACGATATGGAGAATCGTTTGCGCCGGAATAACGTCTGCATAGTAGGAGTACCGGAAAGAGTGGAAGGCAGGAATCCCACTGAATTTTTTGAAGCGTGGCTGAAAGAGCAGTTTGGACCCGAATCTCTGACACCATTGTTTGCCGTGGAACGTGCCCATAGGGTGCCTACTAGGCCTTTGCCACCGGGGGCCCCGCCGAGAACAGTCCTGGCTAAGTTATTGCATTATAGAGATATCCTGCTCCGTAAGGCCAGAGAAATGCCTGATATTTCCGTGGAGGGGCATAAAATCTCGCTGTACCCAGACTACTCTATGGAGGTTCAGAAAAGAAGAGCCCGGTTTCTGGACATAAAAAAGCGGCTGAGAAGTCTGGGAGTTCCTTACTCCATGTTATACCCAGCCAAGCTGCGAGTGGTAGCCTTGAATACTACAAGTTTTTTGGAGGATCCCAAAGAGGCGACAAAGTGGCTGGACAGAAATGAACGGCAGATCCGGGTGGAACAACAGCCTCCTGCTTGAGGGGCATTATCCTCTTCTGTGCGGACGTCTGCTTAAAATATAACTATCTCTCCTATACATATTTCTCTTTATGTTGGTATTTTTTGCACTGTTTTCATTTTCATGTTAAATGCAATATAGAGAGGAAAAGAAATGGAAGATAGGGCAAGGGTTCATCTGTATAATGATGAATAGGAACAGGCAGAATTTGGGCTATAATAATTGTCAGGGAAGTGCTAGATGGTTAACATCCTAGGGATAGCCCAGATAATATGTCTTGTAAGTATGAAAAGGGTGTTATGTGTTATATGTTTTTTCTAACATATGTTATATATACGGGTAAAATGTGGGGTGCGGAGTGGCGACCGAATATAACCATAGTGTGTGTAGACGACTTTTCGCTAACACATAAAATATACCTAAGTTATTACTTGCTGTGCTCTTTTCGCTGATACCGTTTATCAGCAAAGGATCACAACTGGCCTTGCTGACAGGTTTAGGTTAGTCCCACAGGCCTAGTAGCTGGGCGTGTTGTGGGGCCTGTCGGAGAGACCAGTATAACGTAGAGTTCTTTAGTTTTTGCCACCAAATGGCAAGGTTTATGAGGGGGGGGGGGGGGGATTGGGAAAGGTTATTGGGCAGAGAGAGTTCAGGCATGTATGGATGCAAGGCTGGATGTGGATGTGTTTGAAGTGGAATGTGGCGTGCCATCCTCCAGGGAGAAGTGAAAGGAAGGGCAGAGAACTAGGTGGTACTCAAAAAATGTGCAGAAGATGTTTATCCAGTACTAATGGCTAATTGCGTTAAATTTCTTAGCTGGAATGTGCGTGGGATTAAAGACACAGCCAAAAGGAGAGCGATCCTGGAGAGCATTCGGCCGTTACATCCTCTCATATGCTGCCTTCAAGAGACTCACTTGCTGCCGGAGCAGGTACAGTTGCTTAGGCCATCCTGGGCGGGGGTGGGATTTCACTCCACGTATTCTACATATGCTAGGGGGGTCAGTATTTTAATGCATAAAAAGATACAGTTTTGCGGCATTTCCAGCAGGGTGGATGATGAAGGATGCTATGTATGCCTATATGGTACTTTGTACAACCGGCTGTGTGTTGTATGTGGAGTGTATATCCCACCACTATAATCCCCACTTGTAGTTAGAAAGATTTTATCTTTCATAGCAGATTTCCCTGGGGTTCCAGTTCTCATAATGGGGGATTTCAATAATGTGATATGCCCTAGTATGGATAGAATGGGAATGGCGGTGAAAGCTTCAGCAGGAGACTATACCCCGTTCGGTAGATTATTACAGGAGGTGTCTCTAATAGATATCTGGAGAGAAAGAAACCCGCAGGTACAGCAATACTCATGCTGTTCTAGCTCATTCAGTTCATTGTCTAGAATAGACTTGGCACTGGTGAACAAGGAAATGGGAAGCTTAGTACAAGATATTGCATACCTCGCCAGGCGGCTGACGGATCATTCTCCATTATTGGTGTCCGCTACCTTTATACCCCCTAGAATAGGGAATGGTCAGTCGTGGACGTTTAATCCTTTCTGGCTACCTTTATTGGCAGATATAGGTAGTATCAAGGAGCAACTAGAAGAGTTTTTTAGGACCAATCTGCATACAACTTCACGACTAATAGTATGGGATACTATGAAAGCCTATTTGAAAGGATTACTCATAGCACAGGTGAACAGGAAAAAAAGTGAAACTAGAGCTAAGGTACAGGCATTAACGAGAGCAATGGAAGTGGCTGAAGCCAAATATGTAGATCAACCTCTTGAAAGACATAGGGTGTTATGGGAAGAGGCACAAAAGGAGCTTAATGAGAGGCTATTGATTAACGCTAGAAATAAACAGTTCTTCCAGAAGCAAGTATATTATGAAGAGGGAGAAAAGACAGGAAGAATGTTGGCCATGGTGTCTAGAGCACAACGTACTTCTGGTTATATAGCGGCTCTTAAGAACGCATCTGGGGTTCAATGCAATGCTCCGGAACAGATACTGGGGATTATGAAGGAGTTCTATTCGAATTTATATGCATCCAGATTAACAGCTTCGGATGCAGAGAGAGATACATTTCTTAGGGGTCTGCAATTGCCGGTACTTACAATTGAACAGCGTGCTACATTAGATTCCCCTATAAGAGTCACTGAGATGGAGATAGCGTTGTCAAGTATGTCTAACAATAAAGCTCCAGGAAGTGATGGGCTGCCGGTGGAGATCTACAAGCGGTTTGCCTCGGTGATGCTGCCTCAGTTATTAGAGGTTATTAAGGAGGCAAAGATACAGGGAAAAATGCCCCCCAGCATGACTGAGGCAACAATTGTGGTTATACCGAAACCGGGTAAAGATATATTGGAGGCTGAGTCTTATAGGCCTATTTCATTACTCCAGGTGGATGTTAAGATTCTTGCTAAAGTACTGGCCAATCACCCGGATCAGGCCGGCTTTATGCCAAATATGTCTACAGCGGTTAACATTAGACGCCTTTTCCTAAATATTCAAGGGCAGGCTGACACCCTGGATGCGGCGGTCGCATCTCTTGATCCGGCGAAAGCATTTGATAGTGTGGAATGGAGATATTTGTGGAAAGTACTGCAGAGGTTGGGGTTTGGAGATGCATTTGTAGGTTGGATACAGCTCCTTTATAATGGCCCATCAGCTAAAATCAGAGTTAATGGTAATCTTTCTAATAGCTTTATACTACACAGCGGGACGAGGCAAGGCTGCCCTCTGTCACCTTTGCTGTTCGCGATTGCAGTTGAACCACTAGCAGAGGCTATTCGAACTTCAGAGGGGATTAAAGGCTTCACGTATGGTACCCTGACAGAGAAAGTAGCTTTATATGCAGATGACCTGTTATTATTTCTGGATAATTGGAAGGAGTCTCTGCAGGCAGCTATGGAGGTGATTGATAGATTTGGAAAAATGTCAGGTCTATGCATTAACTGGTCGAAATCAGTGCTGATGCCTCTGAAGGGAGATAGTGATCAGGTCAGCTCGTGTGTTGAAGGATTACGGGTTGTTCAGTCTTTTAAATACCTGGGCATTCAGATTTCTTGTAAGGACTCAGATTTTGGAAAACTGAACATCACCCCCTTGTTACAAAAATTTAAGCAGAAGGTGAATGCCTGGATAAAACTACCATTATCCTTGATAGGCAGGGCTAACCTAATCAAAATGATAATGATGCCTCAGCTGTTATACCTGTTGCATAATTCTCCAGTATGGCTTCCTTTAAGATTCTTTTATGTGGTCAATGCAATATTTAGAGATCTTATCTGGAAGAAAGGCATACCCCGCATTAAACTGGCGACTTTATGTAGACCCAAAACTAATGGAGGTCTGGGAGTTCCGGATCCATGGATGTATTATCTGGCAGCACAATTGCAGCATATGAGGGGATGGGAGTCAACGGATGAATTGGGCACAGCCAGCAGAATTATTCAGGCTATGGTGAGGAGAGATAACTTGAGGGCTTCTTTGGAGGATGGCACGTTTCACAAAATGGGTAGTACATATGGGATACTGCGTTCCATCCATAATACGTGGTGGAAAGCTAGGGAAGTTATGGGCATACAGGGATATTCTGATCTCACTCATATCTGGCCGAATTTCATGTATAAAGAAGTAAATAAAGTTAATGGAGTTCAGGTATGGGAAGAAAAAGGGCTTAAATATATGAGACAGCTGTTTGAAAATAATATCCTTAAAGAATATACTCAGTTAAAGCAGGAATTTGAGTTGCACAAGTCACAATTTTACTTATTTTTGCAACTTAGACATGCACTGCGAGCCCAAGAACAGGTAGTTGTAGTGCGTCCTGCACAGAAAAATTTAGTAATAGATTTGGTAAAGTCTAGTGGAGGTACAGCAGGAGTCATCTCGTTGAACTATGCTTGCCTTATGGAAGCACAGTTTAAAAAGCAGGAGTTTACGCTATATGAGAAATGGAGGAAGGATGCTCCGGATTTAACGGAGGAGCAATGGGACACTGTCCTAGAAGAATTTAATCAAGTAGCAGTAAGTGAGGCCCATAGGGTGTCGCAACTCTTGTTGATGCATCGCGTATATAAAACACCGGTCCTTTTGAAGAAAATAGGGTACAGAATGGATGATTGTTGTCCGAGATGCGATGTAGCGAATGCAGACCTAATTCACTTAATGTGGAACTGCCCCAGATTAAGGAGATACTGGAGGGGAGTGGAAGGGATAGTAAGGAATGTTTTCGAAGTTAGAATTGATATGTCGATTGTGACCTGCATTTTGGGATGTGTGGAACTGTCTGAAGTAACGCCTGAGAAAAGACTGGCTATCATTCGAGTGCTGAATGAGGCGAGAAAGGTGATAGCGTTTCACTGGTTAGATAGACAGCCGCCATCGGTGAGTGAACTGGAAAATAAAGTACATATGCTGATACGCCTTGAAAAATATGTCTATCATAAAAGAAACTGTCTTAAAAAATTTGAGAAAATCTGGTCACTATGGATTCAACATTACAATATTCAAGTGTAAGGGAATGGGAATGAGGACGAATGGAGGTATGGAAGAGATTGCCGAAAGGGACACAAGGGAGTTCTCTAAGGTTATCTGAGGAGATTTGAGTGAAATAGTTGCCCCAAAGGGCTTTTGAAATGTATACACAATACTTCATGTGATGTGGTTTGTATGTATATGATTAATGTATATTAGAGCTCAAAAAATAAGGATATTTACTGCGATGTAACCCTGTATCGTGTTTTGTGATATTGCTCTGCTAACATACCAGATCTTGTTATTATGGTTTTTGCTAGATCTCTCTTGCCTTGTAAGGTTTTGTGGGAGGGGTGGGGGGGGAGTGAGGGGGGATTTTTTGGATGTCATAACATCTCTTGTTTTGAAAAACTTAATAAAAACTATTTAATTTAAAAAAAATATACCCTTTTAGGGATAGATTTAAAGTAGGCCTGATACAGCAGAAACAACTAATTTTGAGAATTGCAAATTTGGGAATTGTTTTTCAACCCAGAACAAAAACTGTGCTTTGACGGTCACTAAAAATAACTGGACCAGCTAAAACAGTACAGATTTAGATGAATATAAATGTCAGGCCTATTTTTTAGGCGCTGGGTGACAGGCTCAACTTGCCCCTGATGTAGTATATGGCCAAAAAATAACCACACTATTGATGGTTAAATGCACTTGGGTGACACAGGCTCAGCCTGCACCTAATGTAGTATATGTCCAAAAAATAACCACACTATTGATGGTTAAATGCACTTGATGAAAGCTTGACCCTGATGTAGGATATAGCAAAAAATAACCACACTATTGATGGTTAAATGCACTTGGGTGACACAGGCTCAGCCTGCACCTGATGTAGTATGTGGCCAAAAAATAACCACACTATTGATGGTTAAATGCACTTGATGAAAGCTTGACCCTGATGTAGGATATAGCAAAAAATAACCACACTATTGATGGTTAAATGCACTTGGGTGACACAGGCTCAGCCTGCACCTGATGTAGTATATGGCCAAAAAATAACCACACTATTGATGGTTAAATGCACTTGATGAAAGCTTGACCCTGATGTAGGATATAGCAAAAAATAACCACACTATTGATGGTTAAATGCACTTGGTGGTAGCTTGTGCTGGCGCACCACAAGCCACAAAATGGCCGCCGATCACCCCAGAAAAAAGTGACTGAAAAACGCTCTGGGCAGCCTAAAAACACTGAGCAATTGAATAGAAGCAGTTCAATAATCCACACCTGTAGATCGATCACTGAATGAAGTCTTTTGGAGGAGTTAATCTGCCTAATCTCGCCCTAACGTCGCAGCTGAAACCTCTCCCTACGCTTGTATCAGCAGAGTGACGTGCAGCGCTACGTGACCCAAGCTTATATAGAGGCTGGGTCACATGCTGCACTGACCAATCACAGCCATGCCAATAGTAGGCATGGCTGTGATGGCCTCTTGGGGCAAGTAGTATGACGCTTGTTGATTTGCTGCTTTGCAGCCTTTCAAAAAGCGCCAAGAAAGCGCCGAACACCGAACCCGGACTTTTACGAAAATGTTCGGGTTCGGGTCCGTGTCACGGACACCCCAAAATTCGGTACGAACCCGAACTATACAGTTCGGGTTCGCTCATCCCTAATCATAATGCAATCCTGGATACTATTATCTGCTGACCATACATTGTGACATCATAAAGGAATCCTCAATACTATTTTCTGCTGACCATACATTGTGACATCATAATAGAACCCTGGATACCATCATCTGCTGACCATACATTGTGACATCATAATAGAATCCTGGATACTATCATCTTATTACTATACATTGTGACATCATAATGGAATCCTAGATACTATTATCTGCTGACCATACATTGTGACATCATAATGGAACCCTGGATACTATTATATGCTGACAATACATTGTGACATCATAATGGAATCCTGAATACTATTATCTGCTCAACTTACATTGTAACATCATAATAGAATCCTGGATACTATCAACTGCTAACCATATATTGTGACATCATAATGGAACCCTGGATTCTATTTTATGCTGACAATACATTGTGACATCAAAATGGAATCCTGGATACTATCATCTGCTCACCTTACATTGTGACATCATAATGGAATCCTGGATACTATCACCTGCTGACCATACATTGTGACATCATAATGGAACCCAGGATACTATTAAATGCTGACAATACATTGTGACATAATAATGGAACCCTGGATACTATTAAATGCTGACAATACATTGTGACATCATAAAGGAATCCTGGATACTATTATCTGCTGACCATACATTGTGACATCATAATGGAATCCTGGATACTATCATCTGCTCACCTTACTTTGTGACATCATAATGGAATCCTGGATACTATTATCTGCTGAACATACATTGTGACATCATAATGTAATCCTAGATACTATCAACTGCTGAAAATATATTGTGACATCATAATGGAATCCTGAATACTATTATCTGCTGACCATACATTGTGACATCATAATACAACCCTGGATACTATTATCTGCTGACAATACATTGTAACATCATAATGGGATCGTCAATACTATTTTCTGCTGACCATACATTGTGACATCATAATGGATCCCTGGATACTATCATCTTATTACTATACATTGTGACATCATAATGGTATCCTTGATACTATTATATCCTGACCATACATTGTGACATCATAATGGAATCCTGAATATTATTATCTGCTGACCATCCATTGTGACATCATAATAGAACCCTGGATACTATTATATGCTGACAATACATTGTGACATCATAATGGAATCCTAGATACTATCACCTGCTGACCATACATTGTGACATCATAATGAAATCCTGAATACTATTATCTGCTGACCATACATTGTGACATCATAATAGAACCCTGGATACTATTATCTTCTGACAATACATTGTGACATCATAATGGAATCCTCAATACTATTTTCTGCTGACCATCCATTGTGACAACATAATAGAACCCTGGATACCATCATCTGCTGACAATACATTGTGACATCATAATGGAATCCTAGATACTATTATCTGCTGACCATACATTGTGACATCATAATATAACCCTGGATACTATTATATGCTGACAATACATTGTGACATCATAATGGAATCCTGAATACTATTATCTGCTCACCTTACATTGTGACCAGGGCTGGGACAAGGCCATTTGGTGCCCAGGGCGAAGATGGCAAACTGCGCCCCCCCCCCCCCCCCCCCGTTTTTAAGAAAGAATCAATGTTGTTTCAAAACAAGAATATACTTAAAGCAATAGAACAAAGGACTGTGGGACTTTGAAAGTCACAGACACTATAAAGTTCCCCCCCATCATCATGTGCCAGTATAAAGTCCCCCCCATCATCATGTGCCAGTTTTGTAATAAGCCCCCCCAATGTGCCAGTAACACTATTGTAAAAAAAAACAAAAAAAAAACACTTATACTTACCTAAGTGTCAGCGATGCGATGCAGCCTCTTCCTGTGTCCCACGCTGTAATGTAAGGCTCAGGCGGCACGATGACGTCATTGCGCCGGCCTCTGATAGGCTGCCGGCCTAGTGCCTGCAGCCAGGGGCGTACATAAAAATCACTGGGCCCCATAGCAGGAATCTAAATTGGGCCCCCATTCCCCTTTTATAGCCCCTCCCTTTGTTCCATGAACTATTCTTGCTGCTGCGTTTTATAATTTATGCCATCAGGGCCGGAATGGGATTACAAAACAGCCCTGGCACACAAAAGAGGTATAATAGATGCAGATGTATATTATATACAGCAGTGTACAGTTATGTGAGGTACGCGGTATAATAGATGCAGTGTGTACAGGTATATAGTATATTCCCTAGTGTTCTGATATGTGAGGTACAGGGTATAATAGATGCAGTGTGTACAGGTATATAGTATATACAGCAGTGTACTGATATGTGAGGTACGGGGTATAATATATGCAGTGTATACAGTATATACAGTAGTGTAATATGTGAGGTACGAGGTATAATAGATGCAGTGTGTACAGGTATATAGTAAATACAGCAGTGTATTGACACCTCGTACCTCACATATCAGTACACTGCTGTATATACTATATATCTGTACACACTGCATCTATTATACCTCGTACCTCACATATATAGTATATACAGAAGTGTACTGATATCTGTACACACAGCATCTATTATACCTCATACCTCACATATCAGTGCACTGCGGTATATACTATATATCTGTACATATTGCATGTATAATACTGTGTAATATATGCAGTGTGTGTGCATGTATGTGTGTGTATATATATATATATATATATATTCAAAGAATGAAGAGGCAGCACTTCCAGTTGTTAGGTGATAGGGTGACGACCCCAAACTTTATTCCAGCTACGTTTCTGCCTTCTCAATGAGGCCTTTGTCAAGCGTGTATTATATTTGTGGTATTATATATATATATATATATATATATATATATACAGAGCAGTGTATTGATGTGACACATAGAAGGTATAATACTGTAGATGCAGTGTTTATAGAAATATGTGGTCAGTTGTGCATTATAGTCACTGTGAGGTACATGAGGTAGTGGTAACTGTCTGAAGTAGTATACATGAGTGAGCAATGAGTAAAAACAGGGCATGGAGGGGGGGGGGGTAAATGATGAAAAGTGGAGGACCTCCTCTTACCTCTCCATTCCAGTCTGTATGGATCAATACAGAGCTGCTTGTGAACTTTTAATACTTGCTGTTAGGGGTTGAAGGACCTGTGATGATGTCATCACAGGTCCTGGCAGATGTACCTTTGAAACCTAGGAACTACACCATTTTTGGTGCAGTTCCTTTGCTAGATTCTGCAGGACCTGTGATGTTGAACATGATGTCATCACAGGTCCTGGCAGATGCACTGTTCTAACCTGGGAACTACACTTTACACTGTGCAGTTCCCTTACAGGACCTGTGATGACATCATCAAAGGTCCTTTAGCTTTAGAAAGGTAAACAGGAGTAATTAGGGGGCGGGGCCTCTCCTCCACTTCGGTGCCTGCCTGCAGCCTATCAGAGGAAAGGGAAGGGACACGCCTCTCCCTCCCCTGCACCTCCGCTGGCACAGACAGTTTACAATGGAGATGAGCGCAATGGAAGCGCTCATCTCCCTGTGCCCGGCGGCGGCTGCTCACTTGGGCGGGGGGGGTCATTTTAGTTGGGGGGGCACATGGGGGGGCACAGCATAATGTAGGGGGGGCCGTGGCCCCCTCTGGCCCCCCCCTGGCGACGCCACTGCTGCTGGCACTTCACCTGCGCCCCCCTCCTGTCCGCAAATGGTAGCGCCCAGGGCACCCGCTCCTTCGGCCCCTGCCTTGTACCGGCCCTGATTGTGACATCATAATGGAATCCTGGATACTATCAACTGCTTACCATATATTGTGACATCATAATGGAAACCAGAATCCTATTATCTGCTGACCATCCATTGTGACATCATAATGGAACCCTGGATACTATTAAATGCTGACAATACATTGTGACACCATAATGGAATCCTGGATACTATTATCTGCTGAACATACATTGTGACATCATAATGGAATCCTGGATACTATCATCTGCTCACCTTACTTTGTGACATCATAATGGAATCCTGGATACTATTATCTGCTGAACATCCATTGTGACATCATAATGGAACCCTGGATACTATTAAATGCTGACAATACATTGTGACATCATAATGGAATCCTGGATACTAACATCTTATTACTATACATTGTGACATCATAATGGAATCCTAAATACTATCACCTGCTGGCCATACATTGTGACATCATAATAGAACCCTGGATACTATTAACTGCTGACCATCCATTTTGACATCATAAAAGAATCCTGGATACTATTAACTGCTGACCATACATTTTGACATCATAATGGAATCCTGTATGCAATTATCTGCTGACCATACATTGTGACATCATAATGCAATCCTGGATACTATTATCTGCTGACCATACATTGTGACATCATAATGGAATCCTCAATACTATTTTCTGCTGACCATACATTGTGACATCATAATAGAATCCTAGATACTATCATCTTATTACTATACATTGTGACATCATAATGGAATCCTGAATATTATTATCTGCTGACCATCCATTGAGACATCATAATAGAACCCTGGATACAATTATATGCTGACAATACATTGTGACATCATAATGGAATCCTAGATACTATCACCTGCTGACCATACATTGTGAAATCATAATGGAATCCTGAAAACTATTATCTGCTGACCATCCATTGTGACATCATAATGGAATCCTGGATACTATCACCTGCTGACAATACATTGTGACATCATAATGGAATCCTAAATACTATCACCTGCTGACCATACATTGTGACATCATAATGGAATCCTGGATACCATCATCTGCTAACCATACATTGTGAAATCATAATGGAATCCTGGATACTATCATCTTATTACTATACATTGTGACATCATAATGGAATCCTGGATACTATTATCTGCTGACCATATATTGTGACATCATAATGGAACTCTGGATACTATTTTATGCTGACAATACATTGTGACATCAAAATGGAATCCTGGATACTATCATCTGCTCACCTTACATTTTGACATAATGGAATCCTGGATACTATCACCTGCTGACCATACATTGTGACATCATAATGGAATCCTGAATACTATTATCTGCTGACGATCCATTGTGACATCATAATGGAACCCTGGATACTATTAAATGCTGACAATACATTGTGACATCATAATGGAATCCTGGATACTGTCATCTTATTACTATACATTGTGACATCATAATGGAATCCTGGATACTATTATCTGCTGACCATATATTGTGACATCATAATGGAACCCTGGATACTATTTTATGCTGACAATACATTGTGAAATCAAAATGGAATCCTGGATACTATCATCTGCTCACCTTACATTTTGACATAATGGAATCCTGGATACTATCACCTGCTGACCATACATTGTGACATCATAATGGAATCCTGAATACTATTATCTGCTGACGATCCATTGTGACATCATAATGGAACCCTGGATACTATTAAATGCTGACAATACATTGTGACATCATAATGGAATCCTGGATACTGTTATCTTATTACTATACATTGTGACATCATAATGGAATCCTAGATACTATTATCTGCTGACCATATATTGTGACATCATAATGGAACCCTGGATACTATTTTATGCTGACAATACATTGTGAAATCAAAATGGAATCCTGGATACTATCATCTGCTCACCTTACATTGTGACATCATAATGGAATCCTGGATACTATCACCTGCTGACCATACATTGTGACATCATAATGGAACCCAGGATACTATTAAATGCTGTCAATACATTGTGACAACATAATGGAACCCTGGATACTTTTAAATGCTGACAATACATTGTGACATCATAATGGAATCCTGGATAATATTATCTGCTGAACATACATTGTGACATTATAATGGAATCCTGGATACTATTATTTGCTCACATTACTTTGTGACATCATAATGGAATCCTGGATACTATTTTATGCTGACAATACATTGTGACATCAAAATGGAATCCTGGATACTATCATCTGCTCACCTTACATTGTGACATCATAATGGAATCCTGGATACTATCACCTGCTGACCATACATTGTGACATCATAATGGAACCCAGGATACTATTAAATGCTGACAATACATTGTGACATCATAATGGAACCCTGGATACTATTAAATGCTGACAATACATTGTGACATCATAATGGAATCCTGGATACTATTATCTGCTGAACATACATTGTGACATTATAATGGAATCCTGGATACTATTATTTGCTCACATTACTTTGTGACATCATAATGGAATCCTGGATACTATTATCTGCTGAACATATATTGTGAGATCATAATGTAATCCTAGATACTATCAACTGCTGAAAATACATTGTGACATCATAATGGAATCCTGAATCCTATTATCTGCTGACCATCCATTGTGACATCATAATGGAACCCTGGATATTATTAAATGCTGACAATACATTGTGACATCATAATGGAATCCTGGATACTATTATCTGCTGAACATACATTGTGACATCATAATGGAATCCTGGATACTATCATCTGCTCACCTTACTTTGTGACATAATAATGGAATCCTGGATACTATTATCTGCTGAACATTCATTGTGACATCATAATGGAACCCTGGATACTATTAAATGCTGACAATACATTGTGACATCATAATGGAATCCTGGATACTAACATCTTTTTACTATACATTGTGACATCATAATGGGATCCTAAATACTATTACCTGCTGGCCATACATTGTGACATCATAATAGAACCCTGGATACTATTATCTGCTGACCATCCATTGTGACATCATAAAAGAACCCTGTATGCAATTATCTGCTGATCATACATTGTGACATCATAATGCAATCCTGGATACTATTATCTGCTGACCATACATTGTGACATCATAATGGAATCTTCAATACTATTTTCTGCTGACCATACATTGTGATATCATAATGGAATACTGGAGTGGATACTATCATCTTATTACTATACTTTGTGACATCATAATGGAATCCTGAATATTATTATCTGCTGACCATCCATTGTGACATCATAATAGAACCCTAGATACTATTATATGCTGACAATACATTGTGACATCATAATGGAATCCTAGATACTATCACCTGCTGACCATACATTGTGACTTCATAATGGAATCCTGAATACTATTATCTGCTGACCATCCATTGTGACATCATAATGGAATCCTGGATACTATCATCTTATTACTATACATTGTGACATCATAATGGAATCCTGGATACTATTATCTGCTGACCATATATTGTGACATCATAATGGAACCCTGGATACTATTTTATGCTGACAATACATTGTGACATCAAAATGGAATCCTGGATACTATCATCTGCTCACCTTACATTGTGACATCATAATGGAATCCTGGATACTATCACCTGCTGACCATACATTGTGACATCATAATGGAATCCTGAATACTATTATCTGCTGACGATCCATTGTGACATCATAATGGAACCCTGGATACTATTAAATGCTGACAATACATTGTGACATCATAATGGAATCCTGGATACTATCATCTTATTACTATACATTGTGACATCATAATGGAATCCTGGATACTATTATCTGCTGACCATATATTGTGACATCATAATGGAACCCTGGATACTATTTTATGCTGACAATACATTGTGACATCAAAATGGAATCCTGGATTCTATCATCTGCTCACCTTACTTTGTGACATCATAATGGAATCCTGGATACTATCACCTGCTGACCATACATTGTGACATCATAATGGAATCCTGAATAATATTATCTGCTGACGATCCATTGTGACATCATAATGGAACCCTGGATACTTTTAAATGCTGACAATACATTGTGACATCATAATGGAATCCTGGATACTATCATCTTATTACTATACATTGTGACATCATAATGGAATCCTGGATACTATTATCTGCTGACCATATATTGTGACATCATAATGGAACCCTGGATACTATTTTATGCTGACAAAACATTGTGACATCAAAATGGAATCCTGGATACTATCATCTGCTCACCTTACATTGTGACATCATAATGGAATCCTGGATACTATCACCTGCTGACCATACATTGTGACATCATGATGGAACCCAGGATACTATTAAATGCTGACAATACATTGTGACATCATAATGGAACCCTGGATACTATTAAATGCTGACAATACATTGTGACATCATAATGGAATCCTGGATACTATTATCTGCTGAACATACATTGTGACATTATAATGGAATCCTGGATACTATTATCTGCTCACATTACTTTGTGACATCATAATGGAATCCTGGATACTATTATCTGCTGAACATACATTGTGAGATCATATTGTAATCCTAGATACTATCAACTGCTGAAAATACATTGTGACATCATAATGGAATCCTGAATACTATGATCTGCTGACAATACATTGTGACATCATAATGGAATCGTCAATACTATTTTCTACTGACCATACATTGCGACATCATAATGGAACCCTGGATACTATCATCTTATTACTATACATTGTGACATCATAATGGTATCCTGGATACTATTATCTCCTGACCATACATTGTGACATCATAAAAGAACCCTGGATACTATTATATGCTGACAATACATTGTGACATCATAATGGAATCCTAGATACTATCACCTGCTGACCATACATTGTGACATCATAATGGAATCCTGAATACTATTATCTGCTGACCATACATTGTGACATCATAATAGAACCCTGGATACTATTATCTTCTGACAATACATTGTGACATCATAATGGAATCCTCAATGCTATTTTCTGCTAACCATACATTGTGACAACATAATCGAACCCTGGATACCATCATCTGCTTACCATACATTGTGACATCATAATAGAACCCTGGATACTATTATATGCTGACAATACATTGTGACATCATAATGGAATCCTGAATACTATTATTTGCTCACCTTACATTGTGACATCATAATGGAATCCTGGATACTATCAACTGCTGACCATATATTGTGACATCATAATGGAACCCTGGATTCTATTTTATGCTGACAATACATTGTGACATCATAATGGAACCCTGGATTCTATTTTATGCTGACAATACATTGTGACATCATAATGGAATCCTGATACTATTATCTGCTGAACATCCATTGTGACATCATAATGGAACCCTGGATACTATTAAATGCTGACAATACATTGTGACATCATAATGGAATCCTGGATACTAACATCTTTTTACTATACATTGTGACATCATAATGGGATCCTAAATACTATCACCTGCTGGCCATACATTGTGACATCATAATAGAACCCTGGATACTATTATCTGCTGACCATCCATTGTGACATCATAATGGAATCCTGTATGCAATTATCTGCTGACCATACATTGTGACATCATAATGCAATCCTGGATACTATTATCTGCTGACCATACATTGTGACATCATAATGGAATCCTCAATACTATTTTCTGCTGACCATACATTGTGATATCATAATGGAGTCCTGGAGTGGATACTATCATCTTATTACTATACATTGTGACATCATAATGGAATCCTGAATATTATTATCTGCTGACCATCCATTGTGACATCATAATAGAACCCTGGATACTATTATATGCTGACAATACATTGTGACATCATAATGGAATCCTAGATACTATCACCTGCTGACCATACATTGTGACATCATAATGGAATCCTGAATACTATTATCTGCTGACCATCCATTGTGACATCATAATGGAATCCTGGATACTATCACCTGCTGACAATACATTGTGACATCATAATGGAATCCTAAATACTATCACCTGCTGACCATACATTGTGACATCATAATGGAATCCTGGATACCATCATCTGCTAACCATACATTGTGACATCATAATGGAATCCTGGATACTATCATCTTATTACTATACATTGTGACATCATAATGGAATCCTGGATACTATTATCTGCTGACCATATATTTTGACATCATAATGGAACCCTGGATACTATTTTATGCTGACAATACATTGTGACATCAAAATAGAATCCTGGATACTATCATCTGCTCACCTTACATTGTGACATCATAATGGAATCCTGGATACTATTATCTGCTGACCATCCATTGTGACATCATAATATAGCCTGGATACTATTATATGCTGGCCATACATTGTGACATCATAATGGAATCCTAGATACTATCACCTGCTGACCATACATTGTGACATCATAATGGAATCCTGGATACTATCATCTGCTTACCTTACATTGTGACATCACAATAGAATCCTGGATACTATCACCTGCTGAACATACATTGTGACATCATAATGTAATCCTAGATACGATCATCTAATTACTATACATTGTGACATCATAATGGAATCCCGGATACATTATGACATCATAATGTAATCCTAGATACTATCATCTAATTACTATACATTGTGATATCATAATGTAATCCTAGATACTATCACCTGCTGACAATACATTGTGACATCATAATGGAATTCTGAATACTAATATCTGCTGACCATCCATTGTGACATCATAATAGAACCCTGGATACTATTATCTGCTGACCATAGATTGTGACATCATAATGGAATCCTGTATGCTATTATCTGCTGACCATACATTGTGACATCATAATGGAATCCTCAATACTATTTTCTGCTGACCATACATTGTAACATCATAATGGAATCCTGGATACTATCATCTTATTACTATACATTGTGATATCATAATGGAATCCTAGATACTATCACCTGCTGACCATACATTGTGACATCATAATGCAATCCTGGATACTATTATCTGCTGACAATACATTGTGACATCATAATAGAACCGTGGATGCTATTATCTGCTGACAATACATTGTGACATCATAATGGAATCCTCAATACTATTTTCTGCTGACCATACATTGTGACATCATAATAGAACCCTGGATACCATCATCTGCTGACCATACATTGTGACATCATAATGGAATCCTCAATACTATTTTATGCTGACCATACATTGTGACATCATAATGGAACCCTGGATACTATCATCTTATTACTATACATTGTGACATCATAATGGTATCCTGGATACTATTATCTGCTGACCATACATTGTGACATCATAATGGAACCCTGGATACTATTGTATGCTGACAATACATTGTGACATCATAATGGAATCCTGAATACTATTATCTGCTCAACTTACATTGTGACATCATAATGGAAACCTGGATACTATCAACTGCTGACCATATATTGTGACATCAAAATGGAATCCTGGATACTATCTGCTGAACATACATTGTGACATCATAATAGAACCCTCGATACTATTATCTGCTGACAATACATTGTGACATCATAATGGAATCCTCAATACTATTTTCTGCTGACCATACATTGTGACATCATAATGGAACCTTGGATACTATTAAATGCTGACAATACATTGTGGCATCATAATAGAATCCTGGATACTATCATCTGCTGAACATACATTGTGACATCATAATGGAATCCTGGATACTATAACCTGCTGACCATACATTGTGACATCATAATAGAATCCTGGATACTATTATCTACTGACCATACATTGTGACATCATAATGGAATCCTCAATACTATTTTCTGCTGACAATACATTGTCACATCATAATGGAACCCTGGATACTATTAAATGTTGACAATACATTGTGGCATCATAATGGAATCCTGGATACTATTATCTGCTGAACATACATTTTGACATTATAATGGAATCCTGGATACTATAACCTGCTGACCATACATTGTGACATCATAATGGAATCCTGGATACCATCATCTGCTAATCATACATTGTGACATCATAATGGAATCCTGGATACTATCATCTTATTACTATACATTGTGACATCATAATGGAATCGTGGATACTATTATCTGCTCACCTTACATTGTGACATCATAATGGAATCCTGGATACTATCAACTGCTGACCATATATTGTGACATCATAATGGAACCCTGGATACTATTTTATGCTGACAATACATTATGACATCAAAATGGAATCCTGGATACTATTATCTGCTGAACATACATTGTGACATCATAATAGAACCCTGGATACTATTATCTGCTGACAATACATTGTGACATCATAATGGAATCCTCAATACTATTTTCTGCTGACCATACATTGTGACATCATAATGGAACCCTGGATACTATTAAATGCTGACAATACATTGTGGCATCATAATGGAATCCTGGATACTATTATCTGCTGAACATACATTTTGACATCATAATGGAATCCTGGATTCTATAACCTGCTGACCATACATTGTGGCATCATAATATTATTATTATTATTATTTATTATTAAAGCGCCATTCATTCCATAGCGCTGTACATATGATGAGCGGTGCACATACATAATACAGACAATTGCACTAATCATAAACAAGACAAGTTACAAACTGGTACAGAAGGAGGGAGGGCCCTGCCCGTGAGGGCTTACAATCTACATGGTATGGGAGAAGGACACAGTAGGTGCGAGTTAAGTAGGTCATGGCGGTATAGAGGCAGCAGGGTCACTGGTTGTAGGCTTGTCTGAAGAGGTGGGTTTTCAGGTTTCTTTTGAAGGATTCCAATGTAGGTGACAGTCTGATATGTTGTGGTAGCGAGTTCCATAGTATGGGGGATGCACGGGAGAAATCTTGGAGTCGATTGTGGGAAGAGGCAATAAGAGGAGAGGAGAGAAGGAGGTCTTGTGAGGATCTGAGAGTGCGTGTGGGGATGTATCGGGAAAGTAGCTCAGAGATGTAGGGAGGCGACAGGTTATGGATGGCCTTGTATGTATTTGTTAGTACTTTGAAGTGAATTCGCTGGGCAATGGGGAGCCAGTGAAGGGATTGGCAGAGGGAAGAGGCAGAGGAGTAATAGGGTGAGAGGTGGATTAGTCGGGCAGCAGAGTTGAGGATAGATTGGAGGGGTGCGAGAGTGCTAGATGGAAGGCCACAGAGGAGAATGTTGCAGTAGTCTAGGCGAGAGATAATGAGGGCATGTACAAGAATTTTCGCAGATTCAAAGTTAAGGAAAGCACGGATGCGGGAGATGTTTTTGAGTTGGAGGCGGCAGGTGGTGGAAAGTGCTTGGATGTGCGGTCTGAAGGAGAGGGCAGAATCCAAGGTCACTCCGAGGCAGCAGACTTTGTTGACTGGGGAGAGTGTGCAGCCATTGATCATGACAGATAGGTCTGTTGAGGGGGTTGAACAAGATGGGGGAAAGATTATGAATTCTGTCTTATCCATGTTAAGTTTTAGAAAGCGAGAGGCGAAGAAGGATGATATAGAAGATAGACATTGTGGGATTCCTGATAGTAAGGTGGTGATGTCTGGACCAGAGAGGTAGATTTGCGTGTCGTCAGCGTAGGAGTGATACTGAAAGCCATGGGACTCTATGAGCTGTCCCAGGCCAAAGGTGTAGATAGAGAAGAGCAGGGGTCCTAGGACAAAGCCTTGCAGGACACCAACAGAGAGGGAATGAGACGAGGAGGTGGTGCGAGAGTGGGAGACGCTAAACGTCCGGTCTGTGAGGTATGATGTGATCCAGAAGAGGGCCAGGTCGGTGATGCCAAGAGATGAGAGAGTTTGCAACAGAAGGGAGTGGTCAACAGTGTCGAAGGCAGAGGACAGGTCAAGGAGAAGGAGGACAGAGTATTGTTGGTGATCCCCTTCTGGTCCAATTCTGGTATAATTCAGTATGTGCACTTCAGAGTGGCACTTGAGAGATGTGGCATTTGGAAAGACCCTTGTGCCCCTTGATTAGGCCATATGTAGCCCCCTCCCCTCTTGGTCACACCTGATTGAACACTGAGTGGTATAAATCTAAGTCCTTAGGTCTTTCCAAATGCCACATCTCTCAAGTGCCACTCTTAAGTGCACATACTGAATTATACCAGAATTGGACCAGAAGGGGATCACAGGTAATTACAGACATTGTTTGCATTAACTATGTTTCAATTTTTCCTCTTACTCTTCCCACTTTTCCAACACCTCCTGAAATACCCCCATATCCATTCACCCAGCAAGGAACTATTCATCTCTTCCTACATTTTACCTTCTCATCTGATCGCTTGCACAAACCTGTTTGCCAACATAAAACATTTCCTTCCCAAACACACACACACGCCTCATGCCCTCTCTTATTCTCATCTATTAACACTTTCTCTGCTTCTCCTTACTGCTGGTGATATCTCTCCAAATCCAGGACCCCCTCAGCAAATCCCCACTATCACCTCCATGTCCCACTACAAATCTCCTTCTACAAATTTCTGCAACCCCCTAAACCTAATAACCATTCCTCTGACCCCTGCTCCTTTGGTTCCTCTTGCAGGAGCATTATGGAACGCGCGCTCTGTCTGTAACTAACTGTCGTACATTCACGAACTTTTCATCTCTCAAAACCTTTCCTTTCTGGGTCTCACTGAAACATGGCTGACACCCTCAGACACCTCCTCCCCTGCTGCACTCTCTTATAGTGGGCTTCAATTCACTCACACCCCCCGCCCCGGCTGCAAACATGGTGGAGGAGTTGGTCTCCTCCTATCAGACACCTGCTCCTACAGCCCAATTCCACTGCCACCCTCCATTACGCTCACCTCATTTGAAGTACACTCTGTTCGCATCTACTCTCCCTCCAACCTTCAAGTAGCCGTCATTTACCGCCCTCCAGGCCCAGCCACCATCTTTCTTGACCACTTTAACACCTGGCTACTACACTTTCTTTCTTCCGACATCCCCACTATCATCATGGGTGACTTCAACATCCCTATTGACACCTGCCACTCGGCCGCCTCTAAACTCCTGTCACTCTCTTCCTCCTTCGGCCTATCACAGAGGTCTTCAGTTCCCACCCACAGAGATGGTCACACTCTGGATCTGATCTTTACCCGCCTCTGCTCCCTATCTAACCTTTCTAATTCGCCTCTCCCCCTATCCGACCACAACCTACTCACCTTCTGTTCACTGGTCTCTTCTGCTGCTCCCCCGGTCCACACACCAGCACACCCCCGCAGGAACCTTAAACATCTCGACTTTCGCTTGCTTTCCGACTCTCTTCTCTCACTCTCTACCATCTGCTCCCTCCTAGACCCAGAAGCTGCTACCACCCAGCTCTGGACACTGTTGCCCCCCTCACACACAACAAAACCCGAAAAATCAACAGACA
Organism: Bufo bufo; assembly: GCF_905171765.1. Taxonomy (NCBI): domain Eukaryota; kingdom Metazoa; phylum Chordata; class Amphibia; order Anura; family Bufonidae; genus Bufo; species Bufo bufo. Next base: position 127,684,416 of record NC_053396.1, read on the forward strand.
ACCCTGGCACACCAACCTGACCAAAAAACTCAGACAAGCTTCCAGGGCTGCTGAGCAGCAATGGAAGAAATCCCATTCAAATGATCATTTCACCGCATACAATCAATCCCTCCTCATATTTAAATCCTCACTCGCTGATGCAAAACAGGCCTACTTCTCATCTCTCATATCTTCCCTGTCACACAGCCCTAAACAACTTTTTAGCACTTTTAACTCCCTTCTCCGTCCCCCAGCGCCCCCAGCCTCTCCACTCTTCTCAGCTGAGGACTTTGCCAAATATTTCAAACAAAAGATAGTCAACATCAGAGAAAGCCTCACTACACAGTCCCCACAGACCCTCTACACAACGGCTCGGTCCTCTTCTCCCAAAACCCGCTTCTCCACCATTACAGAAGAAAAACTCTCCACTCTACTCTCCAAATATCATCTGACCACCTGTGCACTTGACCCAATCCCATCCCACCTCATCCCTAACCTCACCACAGTGTTTATCCCAGCCCTAACTCATCTCTTCAACCTATCACTAAACTCTGGTGTCTTCCGCTTTTAAACATGCTACCATTACACCCATCCTCAAAAAGCCTTCACTTGACCCATCTTCCTTGTCCAGTTATCGCCCCATATCACTTCTTCCATTTGCCTCTAAGCTACTTGAACAACATGTCCATTCAGAACTGTCCTCCCACCTCTCCTCCTGCTCCCTCTTTGACCGCCTACAATCTGGCTTCCGACCCCACCACTCGACTGAGACTGCCCTTACCAAAGTCACCAATGACCTACTGACAGCCAAAACCAAGAAACAATACTCTGTCCTCCTTCTCCTTGACCTGTCCTCTGCCTTCGACACTGTTGACCACTCCCTTCTGTTGCAAACTCTCTCATCTCTTGGCATCACCGACCTGGCCCTCTTCTGGATCACATCATACCTCACAGACCGGACGTTTAGCGTCTCCCACTCTCGCACCACTGGCTTTCAGTATCACTCCTACGCTGACGACACGCAAATCTACCTCTCTGGTCCAGACATCACCACCTTACTATCAAGAATCCCACAATGTCTATCTTCTATATCATCCTTCTTCGCCTCTCGCTTTCTAAAACTTAACATGGATAAGACAGAATTCATAATCTTTCCCCCATCTTGTTCAACCCCCTCAACAGACCTATCTATCATGATCAATGGCTGCACACTCTCCCCAGTCAACAAAGTCTGCTGCCTCGGAGTGACCTTGGATTCTGCCCTCTCCTTCAGACCGCACATCCAAGCACTTTCCACCACCTGCCGCCTCCAACTCAAAAACATCTCCCGCATCCGTGCTTTCCTTAACTTTGAATCTGCGAAAATTCTTGTACATGCCCTCATTATCTCTCGCCTAGACTACTGCAACATTCTCCTCTGTGGCCTTCCATCTAGCACTCTCGCACCCCTCCAATCTATCCTCAACTCTGCTGCCCGACTAATCCACCTCTCACCCTATTACTCCTCTGCCTCTCCCCTCTGCCAATCCCTTCACTGGCTCCCCATTGCCCAGCGAATTCACTTCAAAGTACTAACAAATACATACAAGGCCATCCATAACCTGTCGCCTCCCTACATCTCTGAGCTACTTTCCCGATACATCCCCACACGCACTCTCAGATCCTCACAAGACCTCCTTCTCTCCTCTCCTCTTATTGCCTCTTCCCACAATCGACTCCAAGATTTCTCCCGTGCATCCCCCATACTCTGGAACTCGCTACCCCAACATATCAGACTCTCACCTACATTGGAATCCTTCAAAAGAAACCTGAAAACCCACCTCTTCAGACAAGCCTACAACCAGTGACCCTGCTGCCTCTATACCGCCATGACCTACTTAACTCGCACCTACTGTGTCCTTCTCCCATACCATGTAGATTGTAAGCCCTCACGGGCAGGGCCCTCTCTCCTTCTGTACCAGTTTGTCCATTTTGGGGACAAGCATAGGACATTTGTGTAAAAGCATAAAAAATATGGATCAGCGATTAGTGGATACGGTCGTGTGCAGGAGTCCTTAAACCTCATCTGCCACTTCTCTGCCCAAGCCTCCAATCTATCCAGATCCATCCGTAGCAGTATACTGTCCTCTTCAGTGTTAATTACTTTAAACAGTTTAGAATTGACGACAAAAGTTTATCATTAATAGATGTATTGAAGAGAACGGGGCTCAATGTACTATCTGAAAGAAGACTGATCTTTGTTTTACATGGTCATACATATCTCCTGGCTTTCTTCTTTTGGGAGGTTGCTATGGATATAGGTTTGCCTATTTCCTGTGCTGATGTGCCTCTGCATTCTTCTGATAAGCACAAGGATTCAGACACAAGAATAGGTTTAGTCAAAATATCACCAGAGCCTAAAATATCCTCAAGAATGGAGTCACAAAAGAGAACTACAATTTCATTACCCTGCAGGAAAGCTACAAAACTGAAGATAACTTTTGCAAAAAAATTTGTCAGTGGAAGGGGTTGTGGGCGGTAAGAAATGAGGTCCAACAAGCTCTATGCGGCCCAAAATATTACTTACGCCAGAAAACTAAAAGTGACTTTAAAAATACCGAGGCTTGATGGTAGCTGATGTGGAAATAGCAGTCAGTGTATGATATGACTTCTAGTTCTACCACACATTTCGGACCCATCAGAAATAGAAAATAACCTACATTTTCAACTTACTTTGCTTGCTAGAGAACAGAAAGAATACATCTTCCAGCTATGAAATGTATAAGGCATACTGAGGAGAGGGAGCATCAATCAAAGCAATTGATGAAAGTTATTTTTTTTTTACAAAATTGCTCATGAATATCCATTATCCATTATCCATCCATATATACAGTCGTGGCCAAAAGTTTTGAGAATTACACAAATATTAGTTTTCACAAAGTTTGCTGCTAAACTGCTTTTAGATCTTTGTTTCAGTTGTTTCTGTGATGTAGTGAAATATAATTACATGCACGTCATACGTTTCAAAGGCTTTTATGGACAATTACATGACATTTATGCAAAGAGTCAGTATTTGCAGTGTTGACCCTTCTTTTTCAGGACCTCTGCAATTCGACTGGGCATGCTCTCAATCAACTTCTGGGCCAATTCCTGACTGATAGCAACCCATTCTTTCATAATCACTTCTTGGAGTTTGTCAGAATTAGTGGGTTTTTGTTTGTCCACCCGCCTCTTGAGGATTGACCGCAAGTTCTCAATGGGATTAAGATCTGGGGAGTTTCCAGGCCATGGACCCAAAATGTCAACGTTTTGGTCCCCGAGCCACTTAGTTATCACTTTTGCCTTATGGCACGGTGCTCCATCGTGCTGGAAAATGCATTGTTCTTCACCAAACTGTTGTTGGATTGTTGGAAGAAGTTGCTGTTGGAGGGTGTTTTGGTACCATTCTTTATTCATGGCTGTGCTTTTGGGCAAAATTGTGAGTGAGCCCACTCCCTTGGATGAGAAGAAACCCCACACATGAATGGTCTCAGGATGCTTTACTGTTGGCATGACACAGGATTGATGGTAGCGCTCACCTTTTCTTCTCCGGACAAGCCTTTTTCCAGATGCCCCAAACAATCGGAAAGAGGCTTAATCAGAGAATATGACTTTGCCCCAGTCCTCAGCAGTCCATTCACCATACTTTCTGCAGAAGATCAATCTGTCCCTGATGTTTTTTTTGGAGAGAAGCGGCTTCTTTGCTGCCCTTCTTGACACCAGGCCATCTTCCAAAAGTCTTCGCCTCACTGTGCGTGCAGATGCGCTCACACCTGCCTGCTGCCATTCCTGAGCAAGCTCTGCACTGGTGGCACTCCGATCCCGCAGCTGAATCCTCTTTAGGAGACGATCCTGGCGCTTGCTGGACTTTCTTGGACGCCCTGAAGCCTTCTTAACAAGAATTGAACCTCTTTCCTTGAAGTTCATGATGATCCTATAAATTGTTGATTGAGGTGCAATTTTAGTAGCCACAATATCCTTGCCTTTGAAGCCATTTTTATGCAACCCAATGATGGCTGCACGCGTTTCTTTGCAGGTCACCATGGTTAACAATGGAAGAAAAATGATTTCAAGCATCACCCTCCTTTTAACATGTCAAGTCTGCCATTTTAACCCAATCAGCCTGACATAATGATCTCCAGCCTTGTGCTCGTCAACATTCTCACCTGAGTTAACAAGACGATTACTGAAATGATCTCAGCAGGTCCTTTAATGACAGCAATGAAATGCAGTGGAAAGTTTTTTTTGGGATTAAGTTTTTTTTTTTTTTTTTTTTTTTCGAAATCAAGATATTAGTACACAAATCAGTATTCAACACATTGGCATGAAATAGTATATCAATTACAAACATCATTATAAACGAATTATGAACGTCAACTTAAGTTCACATCAAAAATGGTAGAAAAACAGAATATATATATATCCCACCCCACCCTCCCCATTGGCTGTCGACCTTGCCGTATTAAAATTTAAATGTCATTACATGTCGCTACGTAGTTATGCGTGTACCTCTCCGCTTCCTTTCAATATCCTCAAAAGTTCTAATTTGTTGAAGGGACAAACCCCATTCCCTACTCGAGGGAGGGGAGACAGAGCCCCAATACTTAACCAATATAGCCCTAGCCACCATCAATCCCCTCATCCAGAGCTGTCTAGCCTGTCGTGAGACTTCAATTTCAGGCGATTCATATCCCAAAATCACTGTCGTGATCCCCGGATTATGGTTCGTCAAAGAATCCTTTTGTAAAGTACAGAAAACCTCATCCCAATATTTTTTCATTTTGCTGCAACTCCAAATCAAATGGACATAGTCCGCGTTAACATAACCACATTTCGGGCAGCAACACTCCCGGTCTCTATTTTGGGGAAATTTTCCTTGAATTTTAGGGGTATAGTACAGTCGATGAAGGATCAAGTTAATTTCCATGGCAAAGAAGGACTATGCAATTCATCTGATCACTCTTCATAACATTCTGGAGTATATGCAAATTGCTATTATAAAAACTTAAGCAGCAACTTTTCCAATATTTATGTAATTCTCAAAACTTTTGGCCACGACTGTATATATAGTATAGTTTATGTACATTTTTCTCTTTGGTAGCGCACCCTGCTGTTTATCTATCTGGTCCACCTTCTCATGCATTCAGTGGTGGACTGACATGCTCAGTAGCTTCCTTGCTTTATTCTCCCCCCCTCCCCCCCTCAGTGCTTACACAATAAACTGTTAGTGAAGACATCCAGACACCTTTCATTCCTTCATCCCTACATCTAAATTCATAGAAATATATTGCTATCTGTCTCTCTATGGAGAAGGAAATTTTGGGGGTATTACATACCATATTTATCTCTGGGACTATGTGTAAATAACTATTTTCTATGCAGGTGGGGAAGGGGTTAAGAATTTAATTGCAATGCATCCTTGGAGATTTTGGTCCTTGAAGAACTTAAACCCACCCAAAGAAAAGGAGGAAAGTCCTCAAGATGTGTGAGTAAAAAATTGTTTATTTGAGAGATAATATATTTCCTTAGGGTGCATTTAAACACAGCTGATTTGTGTAGAAATTTCTGCAACTAATCTGTGAATGTTCCCTTAGAGAGGCATTCTTTCTATAAGCAGGCTGTGGAAATTACAATTAGTCAGCCCGCTCACAGTCTTGAATTGCATTAGACATACCTCTTTGGTCATTAATTATGGTCATTAGAGATGAGCGAATCGAAGCTGGTGAAGTGCAATTCCAGCCAAATTTCAGGAAAAATTTGATTCTTAACAAATGCAAATTTCCTCGCGCTTCGTGGTAACGAATCGCAATTTTCCTAAAATGGCGACTACACGTGTGAGGACTGAGGACATAAGGCAAGGAACTCTGGGAAGGCGGGATCACCCAGATTGACATGCCTGCATGCAGCCAATCAGCAGCCAGCCAGCCCTGTGATGTCACAGCCCTTTGCAGCCATTTTATATTCTGCCATTTTCCAGCGCTCAGAGTGCAAGGACAGATGTGTGAAGGCGCTAGAGACAGCAAGTGGAAAAAACGATTGTGGGAAAAAAAAGACAGAAAAAACGATGTATAAGTGCAGGGAAAGGATAGGAATCATTTCACAGCATCTTAGTGCAGGGAGAGACGTCAGAAGGCGCTAGGGACATTGATAGGAAAGTGATTTACAAGTGCAGGGAACGATTATTTGGGGATCCAAATAGTCATTAGACAGCTCTGTCATTGCAGCTTTTTGTTATTTGGCTGCAAGTGTTATGTTGAAAAGCCTTTAGTGGCTTATATCTTAATATCTCATTCAGTACGACAAGAAAAATATATACGCATTTCACTTCTGCAGTTATTTCTGTTGAAAGCGTATTTTAGTACAACAAGAAAAATATATTCTCAGTTTACTTCTGCAGTTATTTCTGTTGAAAGCGTATAGGGGCGTATTTCAGTACAACAAGAAAAATATATACGCACTGCACTATTGCAGTTATTTTTGTGAAAGCATATAGGGGCGCATTTCAGTACAACAAGAAAAATATATACGCACTGCACTGTTTCAGTTATTTCTGGTGAAGGCGTATAGGGGCGTATTTTAGTAAAAAAAAGAAAAATATATGCGCACTGCACTGTTGCAGTTATTTCTGGTGAAAGTGTATAGGGGCGTATTTCAGTAAAAATCTTTAAATATATACGCAATGCACTGTTGCAGTTATTTCTGTGAAAGCGTATAGGGGCGTAATTGAGTACAACAAGAAAAATATATACGCACTGCACTGTTGCAGTTATTTCTGGTGAAAGCGTATAGGGGCGTATTTCAGTACAACAACAAAAATATATACGCACTGCACTGTTGCAGTTATTTCTGGTGAAAGCGTATAGGAACGTATTTCAGTAAAAAAAGAAAAATATATACGCACTGCACTGTTGCAGTTATTTCTGGTGAAAGCTTATAGGGTCGTATTTCAATAAAAAAAAGAAAATATATACACGCTGCACTGTTGCAGTTATTTCTGGTGAAAGCGTATAGGGGCTTATTTCAGTAAAACAAGAAAAATATATATGTACTGCACTGTTGCAGTTATTTCTGGTGAAAGCGTATAAGGTCGTATTAAAGTACAACAAGAAAAATATATTCTCAGTGCATTTCTGCAGTTAATTGTGTTGAAAGTGTTTAATTGACTATTTTAGTACAAAAATAAAAATATATTCGTCGCTTTTATGGGTGATTTAATTTTTGTTTAATTTGTGTAGTTCAGCTACAAGCTGTCACGAATACAGCGGAGGGGAGGGACACAGAACAAGGCCTCAAGGCTAGGGAGAGGGAAAAGGTCACCTCCTAGGAAGCCCCTAAACCTGGCCCTGACTCCTGTCAGTATGTATAGACCCTGATGTTGGGAAAATACATATGCCGGAACATAGACCCTAGCAGCCATGAAATTCCCTAGGTAGTGGCAGTGAATGAGACTACTGGTTCCTTCCCAGGTGAAGGAACCAGCGTCTCCCTGAGGCCTAGAAATAACAAGCACAGGGGAACAACCAAATAAAAAGAGCAGTACAACTTATCTTATAGAAAATGGATGAGCAGGAACACAGATAAGGTCCACACACCAACTATACCAAATTCAAGCAGAGAATATCAACCGCATGGTATGAAGTGTGAGACCAAACTAAGTAGGGAATGCAGTAATGACCATGGGCTGCACCTGACAAGAGGTGTGGTCATTACCAAACCACAACACTGACGTGCAGTCAGTCTCTCCGATCTTCTAACCTCTGTCACAGAAGGTACCGTGACACAAGTATGTCAGGCAGAGAAGTGCCAGGCCATGCACAGAGGAGTCGCAGAGGCCTGAATGTTTCGGGCGCAAGCAGAGGTCGCAGCAGAGTAAGTGGCGTGGCAGCAGGAGTCGCAGCGACAGGCCTGAGCTCCTGGTGTCATCTAGCGGTTGTGTCTTGACCAGCAACCCAGTGGTTCTTGATTGATTAACTCGATCATCCACGTCATCCCAAGTGACATCAGACACCCCCAGCCAACAGTCGGTGGGTTCATCATACACAACCCTTAGTTGGCATGGCCCGGGAGCAGGCCCTTTGCCCTCACCTGTCCTCAACCTGCCTCTGTCCTTTGCTGTTCCCTCAGCCACAGAAGTATTGAATGCTGTGGGCTCAGATCCACTATACAGCGAGGACGAGCTGCTAGAGGACAGTCAGCAGCTACCGCCCAACCAAGATCTGGAGGAGACATCCACCGCTTCCTCCGCTAGGCGGGCAAGTAGTGATAAGGAGAGTGGCGCAGGAGCTTGTGTTGCGAGTGGTCAGGCTCCTGACCCAGAGACCATTGAGGAGGACATCAGTGACGTGCAGACACTACTTGATGATGATGAAGTCGATCGCACTTGGAAGCCGAGTGCAGAAGGGGCTTCATCATCATTAGGAGAAGAGGGTGGCAGCTTGCCTGTGAGGCAGCAGCTGAGCCAGCTGCGTGGTAGCATGGCCGAGAGTCAGCAGGGTGGCAGCAGTTGCAGATCGGGAGCCAAACGTGCCCGGGGTAAACCACCTGCTTTGCAGCAGCCTACCTGCCCGGGAAGTAGTGGTGCAGGGGTTCATGGAGGCCGCGGCATTAGCAGTCAGTCAGTGTGGACTGTTGGGGGGAAAATCACCCACTCGGCGGTGTGGCAGCTTTTTATTAAGCTGCCAGAGGAGGTTAACGTGGCCACATGTAGAATGTGGGCAGAGGGTAAAGCATGGCCAGGGTGCCAATGTTGGCACTACAGCCCTGCGTGAACATATGCAACGTCGCCATGCAGAGGCCTGGGAGAACCGTGGCTCCGATGTGGTGGTCCAGCCTGCCGCAGCTACTGCTGCATCACCCAGTGGCACACACCCGGTTTCAGCCAGTCAAGGCTCCACCACCTCAGCCGAAAGGGAGCTATCTGTCATTCCCATCTTCTGCTGGTCCAGATGCTCCTGCTCCTCTCCGCCTAACCCTCGTCAGTCATTCGATCCCCGACGCGATTGCCAAGAGACAGCAGTATGCGTGCACACATCCAACGGCGCAGAAGCTGAACGTGCTCCTGTCCAAGTTGCTGGTGCTGCAGTCCCTCCCTTTCCAAGTGGTGAACTCTGCACCTTTCAGAGAACTGATGGCTTGTGCCGAGCCGAGATGGAGAGTCCCAAGCCGTAATTTCTTTGCAAAGTACCAGCCCTGCATAAATATGTAGAACAGAAGGTGGGCCAGTCCTTGAGCCTGTCGGTGTCTGTCGGTTCCTGAAGTCTTCCACTCATCTGCAAGACATCCTAAAAATGGGCAGGAAACTTTGCATGCACTTCAGCCACTCGTACACCACAAAGCACACCTTCCTTGAGCTGCAGCGGAAGAAGGGCATCCCCAAACATAGGCTGATATAAGACGTTTCTACCCGTTGGAATTGCAGCCTCCATATGTTGGACCGACTATACGAACAGAGAAAGGCCATCAACGATTTCTTGATGATGCAAGCGGATAGGGGTACTCCGCTGTGTGACTTTGATGTCAGCCAGTGGCAGCTCATGCGTGACACCTGCCATTTGCTCAGGCCCTTTGAAGAGGCCACGTTATTTGTCAGTCGCCAGGACCACGGAATGAACAACGTCATTCCACTGCTTCATGTCCTGGAACAGATGCTGGTAACTATGGATGGTAAGGGGACAGGAGACGTGGCGCCTCGATCTCACGGCCACATGAGCCCTGTGGGGGCTGAACTTGAAGAGGAGGAGGTGGAGGAGGACATTGAAGCACAGGCAATGTGTAGCCAAATGGGTGGTTTTTCTACTCAGCTGACAATAGAGGAAGAGCAGGAGCAGCCAGAGGAGCTACAGGGAGATGAGGAAGATGAGACAGGACCCAGACTCACCGTGACAGTATGCAGTGGAGATAGAGGCAGGGAGTCCATCTGAGTCACTTACACAAATGGCACGATGCATGCTCACTTGCTTGTGTAGTGACTGACGAATTGTCACCATTCGGCAGAGGGATAACTTCTGGCTCTCCACCTTGTTGGACCCTCGCTACCGGTCCAGAATGGTGGCCTTTTTTACACCCACCAAGAGGGAGAACAAACTGAACTACTACAGAGACATTCTATGTAGTCAGTTGGCTGCTACCTATCTGCGCCATCGTCCATCCTCTCGCAGGTCTGACCGGGGATGCCCTTTGCGCTCACGTTCCACTGCCATGGCTGCTGGGGAGGGGTGGGGTGGCAGGAGCAGTACCAGCTCCATCAGCAGCAGCCTAAGTCTACAGTCGCTGATGAGTAGCTTTCTTCAACCGCATAGTGAAGAAACTACTCACTAGCAGCAGCAGGTAGACCTGGAGCAGGACCTGAACCAGCAGGTGGTGGCATACTTGGACAGTACCCTGCCACCCAACATTGAAGATCCGCTGGACTACTGGGTAGCCAAAATGGATTTGTGGCAGCAACTAGCAGAGTTTCCCCTGGAAAAGCTGTCCTGCACGGCCAGTGGTGTGTCATCAGAGCGGGTGTTTAGTGCGGTGGGGGCCTAAGTTACTCCAAGGAGAACTCGCCTGTCCACCCAAAATGTGGAGAGACTGACCTTTGTCAAGATGAATCAGGCGTAGATCAGCCAGGATTTCCAACCACCAATTCCTGATGCATCAGACTAGATCATCCATGGTGCCACACCAACACTTTGATAAAAGAGACCGGTTTCTTCTGACTACCTGCCTCAGCTACTACTCTGATGCTGCAACCCGCCTGATGCCACACATCTGATGCCAAGTGCTCCTTATTTCACCCACCTTCGTCAGCGGGTACTGGTATTGCCACCCACCGCCCCACTCTGTTACTGGGTCACTTTGTGGTCTCCTGATGCAGCTGCTGCTGCCATCTCCAAACTATGTCACCTTGCCTATCTGTGGTCTCCTCATGCTGCTGCAATATCCACACTAGGTCACCTTGCCACTCTGTGGTATCCTCCTGATGCTGCTGCTGCCATCTGCACATTATGTCATCTTGCTACTCTGTGGTCTCCTGATGCTGCTGCTGCTACTACTGCCATCTCCACACTATGTCACCTTGCCACTCTGTGGTCTCCTCATGCTGCTGCCATCTCCACACTATGTCACCTTGCCACTCTGTGGTCTCCTCATGCTGCTGGCATCTTCACACTATGTCACCTTGCCACTCTGTGGTCTCCTGATGCTGCTGCTGCTACTGCCATCTCCACACTATGTCACCTTGCCACTCTGTGGTCTCCTCATGCTGCTGCCATCTTTACACTATGTCACCTTGCCACTCTGTGGTCTCCTCATGCTGCTACTGCCATCTCCACACTATGTCATCTTGCCACTCTGTGGTCTCCTCATGCTGCTGCCATATCCACACTGTCACCTTGCCACTCTGTGGTATCCTGCTGCTGCCATCTCCACAATATGTCACCTTTCCACTCTGTGGTCTCCTAATGCTGCCATCTCCACAATATGTCACCTTTCCACTCTGTGGTCTCCTAATGCTGCTGCTACTGCCATCTCCACACTATGTCACCTTGCCACTCTGTGGTCTCTGGATGCTGCCGCCACCTCCAAACTATGTCACCTTGCCACTCTGTGGTCTCCCCATGCTGCTGCCATCTTCACACTATGTCACCTTGCCACTCTGTGGTATCCTCCTGATGCTGTTACTGTCGAGACGCACAACGGATCCTGTCTGTGTAGCAGCTGTAAGGCCTGTATGGTCCCATCAGAATTGGCTTATGATTTGGTAGCCAAAAGTAGGAGTGGGTACAAAATACAGAAGACATGCAAATATTCCATTCACATGTCATCTCTGTTTTACATCCACTGATCAATTATTAAGCAAATGCTGACCGGGTAAAGGCGTATGCTCCACAGACAGGATCCATTTTTTGTGGGTTATTATTCTGACGGATCAGAGGAAGGGCAAATTAATCAGTGACGTCAACACAAACTTATTGCTGACACCCTCTCCACTCTGTCCGGGGGGGCTCTACTTGTATAAGCGTTTAATAGAACAGGTTCTGTAGACATCTATGTGGAATCAGCTGGCGACGGTGTAAAAGGAGTGCGCTTCTTCTTGACGCTAACATCGACCTGTAAGGCTGAGTTCATACTTCAGTTATGTTGTCCCCGTGACTGCCCAAATAAGTGAAGTGTGCAGTGATTCTAAGAGCGACGCCTGTCATCTGCATGTCATACGGACTCACAGTATTATTTTATTACCAAAGCAGACTCCCTGTGCGTGTTACTGAAAGGCACAGTGTCCTACACCCCTATAAAGGCTCTCTGCAGCCCGAAAATAGACGTTTTTTAACGCGATTCGCCGCACATAAATTCGGATTTAGCTAATTTTTCCGAAAGATTCGGCGAGTTAGAGCTCATATGATGCAAAAATAGTTTTTGCACTAAAAACACATAAACTTGTGCTCTACCTTGTGTAACTTGTTTATCAGCTCTTTGTTCAACATTTAATGGATGGCTTGCTGCAACCATGATATAATATGCTGATAATTCCAGTCTAGTATGAAAACAATAATTCCAGTCTAGTCAGTGTCTTAGCTCAATGTGATCATAAATCCATCTTGCATTAGTTTAGTACTGCAGAGGGAGAATCTACTATGATGCCAATTTAAAGTTTTAGGTGAGAGTTTGTTGGGGGAAGGAGTGACCTATGCTTATCCTTAGGCCTCTCTGTGTGAGACCGTGATTTCCTGTTATGGACACTGCTCGTTTCTCAGGAGCACACGGCATTCTAATGATTTATAATGCTATGTGTCTCTGCATGACTTTGCATTTACAGAATTAGGGCTCATGCACACGACTGTGTGCCAGCCAGGCACGTGTTGCGGCCCGCAAACAGCGGGTCCGCAATATACAGTCCCTGGTCGTTTTTGCACCGCATCACGCATGCAGACGCATTCACTTGAGTGGGTCTGCATTCCAAAAGGTACGATGCGGAACGGAGGCACGGGATCCCATGGAAGCACTACGGAGTGCTTCTGTGGGGTTTCTGTCTGAGCCTTTGCCCCACAAAAAAGTAGTGCATGCACTATTTTTTAGCAGTGCAGACTTTCGGATGTGGATCGCGGACCCCATTCAAGTGAAAAGGTCCGCGTCCGCATGCGGCGGCCCTATGGTCAGTCCCTGTGCATTATAGACCGTAATTTGCAGTCCACAGCACGGGCCCGGCCTGTACACGGTCGTGTACATGAGCCCTTATACTGACATAATGCTGTCCACACAGAAAATGCTCATTTGAAATAGGCCTTAGGCCTCATGTTCCAGAGACGAACAGATCTCTGTGTGATTTACAGAAAGATCAAAGAAAAAGAGAGAAAGAGGAGAACTTGGAATCTGCATGTCCAAACAAAGGAATCAACAAGATAACCTGCGACTACAGATATTCAGACTTTGCTGCTGTGAGGGACACCCTTAAAACAACCTTCTCACTGGCTTGGAACTATAGTGATTTATGGGCCGATAGCTGAGTTTGTAAAAGGTGTATAGATTTATTTATTAGCTTACAATATTTGTTCTGTGACAAGTGAAAATGCACACTAGACAAAGACATTTGCTGTCCAGGTATGTTTGTGTGTGTGTTTATATACTGTATATATATATATATATATATATATATAGTCATGTGTCGTGAGCTGGCGTGGTGGGTATATAAGTTATGATTATTGACTTTCGGGAAACCAATGAGCAATAAAACACAAATCCAAAATACGGTTGTACAGCACAAATAAAATGCAAGTGTCAAGATGAATAGCATCTAGATGGGACAAACCCAGACACTCAGCATATACAAAAATATAATACAGAAATTATATCCAAAAATATATCTTTATTGATATCGATAAAAAAACATAGATGCACAAATTGGCAAAGACAAACACAACCACATAGAGAGTGCACAAACCACGTCGGGACATTCAGTTATAGCATTACAAGTAGTGAAAAAGGTGATGTAAAACATGTGTTGGCGTCTCTTAGAGGTGCCACTAGCCGGGTCTGTATTGTGTATATGTTGTGAATCATAGTCTTTTATCTAGGTGGGGGAGCCACATGGTTTGATTTTGTATTTATTTATACTTGTTTCCCCCATTCCATGTTTTCCCCTACTTGCAATGCTATAACCTGATGTCCCGACGTGTTTTGTGCACTCTCCATGTGGTTGTGTTTGTCTCTGCCAATTTATGCATCAATTTATTTTTTTATTGACTTTCTGAAACTGTGTGTGTGAACTGTATGTATGCTGCTGTGTTGAAAGTGTATCGGGAGTGGATAAATGGCACCATTGTGAATAAGCAACATGCCATGTGCCACTTTATTACAATTTGCACTTACAGTACCAGGTTCTGAAAGGCAAGAGACATCTCAATGTTCGGGTCAGGTATGTATCTGTAATAACAGGAGGACTGCCACCGCCCTAATTTCCTGATGACATGAGCAGGAACTTGGTTCTTGGATGCTGCGGAAGTGGCGCCAATCCGAAAGGAGTGGCCAGAGCAGATGCTGGGTCTATACCTAGGTTGGCCACCAGGGAACGGATATGAGAAAAAAATTGGGTGGTTGTGAGATGCGCTGCATTGAATGGCAACAGTGGACTATGGGGTGGTGTACTGTCAAGATTTTTTAACAACTGGCGTAGCAGTTGAACAGGGCACCAGCGGTGGGTGGCAGGGTAGTATGTGATCTGGGTAGGAGGGCCTGACTGTGACGTTTTGGTGGACGTGAGCGAGAGAATGAAGCTTTCTCTATTAGCTTTCAGTTGACCGTGAGGTGAACATTGGCTACATAGGTGCATGAGGGCGGACCTACTCACTACAGGGGGGCAACTCACTTCCAAAATGAACCAGGGGACTACTAAACGTCTCTAAAACAACAGTTTAGCGAAGCCTACTGTATAAGGGGCTCCAAAGCAGACGGATGGTTACTGCATCTCTGCTAATGAAAATGCATTGGCAGAAAAGTCTTCAGTTCTTGCTGTAAAATTGGAATTGGACCTCTGCTGATTGGCAAAGGGTTATCTTCTCTGATGGGTCACATTTTCTGCATCATTGTACAGATGGACAGCATCAGAGAACAAACACCCTGCAGCCATTGCTGGAAGTACACAAGCTGGTGGTGGCAGCGTTATGGTCTGAGGAATGTTATTATGGCATTCTCTGGGCTCACTCATCCATATGGAAGGCATTATCAACAGATTTGACTATGTATCCATCCTTGCAGATCACATACCTGTACATCCATACATACTAGGGTGGATCTTCCAGCAAGACAATGCAATATGTAACACGGCTAGAAATGTCCGACATTGGTTGGAAGAGCATGACCAAGTACTTCCAAGTCAAGGAGACTTTGAAGTCAAGGAGTCAGTCCTATCAGTGACTGACAGCCTTCCCTCTATGACTGTGTATACAGAGATAGCTGTCAATCACTGATAGGACCGCCTCCTTGACTTCAAAACTTAAAATAAGCAGGAATTTAAATGAACAAATTACAAGTTTTAGTGAATTCCACAAATTCCCATAAAACTATATATCAGTCTTCTCAGCTCCTCCTGCTCTATAACATGCTGCCTGCAGCTTACATTGCATTTTCATGGTTACAGGTTCCCTTTAAAGAGGTTGTCCAGCCTTATAAGCATTTTAATTAGCCCCAGCAGTGTGTTGTACCTAGTGAAAAAAAATCATACTCACCTACTCCCTGCTACTCTGTCCTGGCTCCCTGGATCAGTTCTGCTATCTGGAACTCCAACCTGTAAGCTTCCAGACAGGGTCACATATGTCATTGCAGCCAATGGCTGGCCTCAGTGGTGTCATGTCCCCAAGTGGCTTGTTGTTGCAAGGTCACATGACGCTTGGGTGGGGACACATAACCACTGAGGCCAGTCATTGACTGCAGCAGCGCATGTGACCCTGTCCGTAAGTTTGCAGGTCAGGGACCGGCTGATCGCTGAAGGGAGCTGTAATGGAGCAGCGTGGAGCAGCTGAGTATTTTTAACTAGGTAGAACAGACACTGCTGGGGCTTGTTAATAACAGGTTACTGTAATACGCTGCAGATTTTCCACCTGCAAATCCAGGGAGAAAATCCACAACATTTCAGCTATTTGTGAACATACCATACAGATTAAGGCCTCATGCACACGACCATATGTATTTTGCGGTCCGCAAAAAAATACGGATGGCATCCGTGTGCATTCCGTATTTTGCAGAACGGAACAGCTGGCCCCTAATAGAACAGTACTATCCTTGTCCGTAATGCGGACAATAATAGGACATGTTCTATTTTTTTGCGGAATGGAAATATGGACATACGGAAACGGAATGCACACGGAGTATCTTCCATTTTTTTGCGGACCCATTGAAATGAATGGTTCCGTATACGGTCTGCAAAAAAACGGACACGGAATGAAAATACGTCCGTGTGCATGAGGCCTTACTCTATTAAAATTTAAAATAAAAAAATCTTTTTTTCCCATTGTAATTAGCTGTTAGGGAGTCGTTCTGTCTGCTGATGAATATTGGGTGGGGGTAGGGTAGAGGGAAACATGTCTACAGGCTGGGGTGGACATACTATATGTGCAGCCTTTACAGTTGCACAGTACCTGGTAGTCAAAGGAAGCCAAACGATTTCCTCCTTCTGTCAATGATTCCCTTGCCTCGCAATCAGTGGTGGATTGTAACATATGGCATCAGTCATTAGAAAGCAGATCTTGATGGTCACTTTGCTCAAAAAGGATCTGCTGAACAGCAAGGGATCCAAAGCCTCCTTGCACATGGTTCACCTTTCTATGTCCTTCCAATGCTTGCAGGAGATGTTCTGGAACAGGACAAAGAGAGATGCATCTCAATAAAGTAGAATATAACCAAAAAGTTAATTTATTACAGTAAAGGTCCATTCACACGTCCGTAGAACGGAACGGGTGCGGACCCATTCATTCTCTATGGGGCAGGAATGGATGCGGACAGCACACAGTGTGCTGTCCGCATCCGCATTTCCGGAGCGCGGCCTCGAACATCCGGACAAGAATAGGCAGTTCTAATTAACTTACCTGTTCCAATTGATCGCGCAGCCGGCATCCTCTTCTTGCTTCTTCTTCCAGGACCTGCAAAAGGACCTTTGGTGATGTAATCTTGCTCACCACGTGTTGAGCGTGGTGACTTCAGCGCAGGTCCTGCTGAATGAAGATAGAATATTTCTATCTTCATTCTGCAGGATCTGCGCTGACGTCACCGCGCTCACCACGTAGTATTAAGAATGCTATTATTTTCCCTTATAACCATGTTATAAGGGAAAATATTAAAATCAACAGAATACCTAACCCAAACCTGAACTTCAGTGAAGAAGTTCGGGCTCGGGTCTGGGTACCACAGTCAGTTTTTTATCACGCGTGTGCAAAATGCAGTGCACTCGCACGATAAAAACTGAACATCGGAACGCAATCACAGTCAAACTGACTGCAATTGCGTACCTACTCGCACGATTTTCCCGCGACGCACCCACGTCCTATCCGGCCATCACACGCAACGCCCGTGTGAAAGAGGCCTTACTATTAGACATTCACTAAAAGTCTGGTACAGAGGTCATGTGCCACATTTTTGTTTTTTGTTTGGTTGACATGTGCGGCATGGCTTGGTACTAGAGGGACGTGGTTTTAGATGTGCCAATATTGCACCAAAATTCAGGATACCAATTTTGGCTCAAAGTAAGACACCTAACTACAAATGTAGACAAGACAATCTAAAGGTGGACAGTTTCAGACTGGTAATAACCAATTGTACCTTAAGTCATGAACTTCTATCAAGAATAACAAAAGAATGAAAAGATGCTACAGAATTGTCATTTCACGTGGAATACAATTGTTTACTGAAACATACATGTCAGGAAAGGCGACGGGTCCTCTTTAGCAATTATAATGCAGGACAATTTGTTTTTCCTACATAATATGTCTGTATAGAGGCCCTCTATGGGCCCGTTCTTTTGCTTGCGGGTCCCAACTGTATTGTACCCCCGCCAGGATTGAAGATAACTCCAATCCTGGCAGTTTAACCCCTAACATAGATTATATATTTGTGGTTGGGGCTACACCTGGAACGGAATCCTAGTTAGTAGTTACCTAAAACGGTTTGATTTGTGCCATAACCGCAACGTTGTAGGGATGACTGAAGGAGGCCATCCCCTGGTGTGACGATGAAATGGAGGATGGGAAGGGTGGGTGTGCTGAACAGACGTAGGATGTAGGGGAGGGGGGAATGACCCTAAATAGCGGGGCAGAGCCCTTCCCACAAATACAGGCCAATAAATCGGCCTTATAACTTGTGGTCGGGGCTAAACCTGGAACGGAATCCTAGTTAGTAGTTACCTAAAACGGTTTGATTTGTGCCGTAACCGCAACGTTGTAGGGATGACTGAAGGAGGCCAAAAAGGGACAACATGTAATCAGAAAACTTTATTACAATTTGCACTTACAGTACCAGGTTCTGAAAGGCAAGAGACATCTCAATGTTCGGGTCAGGTATGTATCTGTAATAACAGGAGGACTGCCACCGCCCTAATTTCCTGATGACATGAGCAGGAACTTGGTTCTTGGATGCTGCGGAAGCGGCGCCAATCCAAAAGGAGTGGCCAGAGACAGATGCTGGGTCTATACCTAGGTTGGCCACCAGGGAACGGATATGAGAAACAAATTGGGTGGTTGTGAGATGCGCTGCATTGAATGGCAACAGTGGACTATGGGGTGGTGTACTGTCAAGATTTTTTAACAACTGGCGTAGCAGTTGAACAGGGCACCAGCGGTGGGTGGCAGGGTAGTATGTGATCTGGGTAGGAGGGCCTGACTGTGACGTTTTGGTGGACGTGAGCAAGAGAATGAAGCTTTCTCTATTAGCTTTCAGTTGACCGACAGTCAGATACCTGTGGCTATTACGGGCTGAGGTAAACTCTCCTGGTCTCAGGAAGCCATAGAAAGCCAGGTATATGGCTGCTTTGATCACTAGACTCTGTTGGGCGCCAAAAGGGATATTATCTAACATGTAAGATAACTGACGAAATGTTTGCCCGGTGATGGCTTGACGGCCCGGACGTATATTTTGATTGCATTTTTCAGGACCCCTGAGAGTAGCTTTAACTACATGAATGGAGAATAGTGAGGGAGCTTCTAGTTGACTCGAGGCTCGGAAATGCTGTACACCGGCTAAGTAAGACTTAACTGTGGAGTATGACAGATTCAAGTCAGAATGACAATAGCCGATGAAAGCCAAGATGTAGTTGGTAAAATCGAGACCGCCTTGGGGAAACCTGTCTTGGAATTTGAGAAATGCCCTCCAACCTGTATGGCAAGTCCTGGCCGTGTTGCCTGACAGGGACTTGACTAGTAATGAACGAGCTGTAACTAGATGAGAGTTTAAACCCAGATCAGTGACGGGAACGGAGGAACTGTGGCACCGTTGACGTCTGCATCGAGAAATACCTGTGAGAAAAGGCCAAAATTAGCTCTAGATAGGGCATCAGCTGCGACATTCTTTTGCCCAGATATATGTGAGCATATGTATCGAAACTGGTGCTGCAAAGAAAGAAGCACTAGACGTCTGAGGAACAATAACACCTGAGGGGATTTAGATGACCCGTTATTTAAGATATCCATTACCGCTGCATTATCGGAAACGAATAACACCGTGTGACCGGTCCACTCGTGACCCCAAACATGAGCAGCTGCAACTAAGGGGTAAATCTCAAAGGAAGCTGAAGACTGAAGAAACCCCGGCAGTGTCGACCTCGTCAGGCCACACGTTCGCTAGCCAATGTGTGCCAAAAATGGCTGCGAACCCAGAACTGGGAGCGGCATCGGAGAAAACTATAGGGGAACTGTTGGACACTACAGGGATGAGGAGTAAAATACCATTCCAGTTACTAAGAAAATAGTCCCACATGGCTAAATCGGCTACTGTTTGGTCGTCAAGGCATATGAGGCTGTCTTGGGAAGGAGCTGAAGGAAGGAGGGCTAGTAGTCGTGAAACAAATGGCCTACCTTGGGCCATGACTCGCATAGCAAAGTTTTACATGCCTAAAAGAGACTGTAATTCAACTTTCTTAATAGTAACTGGTCTGCGTAAAATTGTGAAGGACGACCCTAATCGTGCCCAATTTGTTTTCCGGTAATTTTGCGACCATGTTTATTGTGTCTAGAATGATGCCTAGGAAAGTAATAACTGGGGATGGACCTTCGACCTTTTTTGGGGATACGGGAATACCAAGTTGGTGGAAACAGCTTAGAAGCGACTGTAGTGCTTTTGGATTGGACCCGGGGTGTTCCAACAATAGAAAGTCATCCAGGTAATGGATAACAAAACTACAATGAAACTCGTTGACTAGTATCCAGTGGAGAGCATGAGCCAATTTGTCAAACAACCATGGGCTGCTTTTAGATCCGAAGGTAAGTTTAGAGGCAAAGTAATAAAGATCTCTCCACTTTATACCATGCCACTGCCACAGAGTTGGACTGATGGGGAGTAGTTTAAAGGCGTCAGAGATATCAGCTTTTGACAGAATAGGGTCACGGCCTAACTGCAGTATTATGGCGATAGCCTGATCTATGGAGGAATATTTCATACTGACTTCTTCGGAGGGTATGAGAGAGTTGATACTAGGAATAGAGTGACCGTGTGGGGCTGATAAATCGATGATCAATCTTTCTTTATTGCTAAACTTCCCTGTGACTACGCCTATAGGACTGACTCTCCACCGATCAAAAGGAGGGAAAGAAAAGGGGCCTATCAGAAACCCCTTGGCAAACTCGATGGAAATCAGTTCATCTGCTGCCTGAGGGTGACGCTCTGCCGACAATAAATTCCTGCATTCATAAGACGATTCGGGCAGGGCAATTGCGGCCAGTGTGGAAACCTGACCTAAATCCTGACAGGAACTGTACGAAGCTAGGGTCGTGGTGGTCGCGTTGGAAATGCAGCAAGCAATCAACGTTAACGACACTCAAATATGACTTATCCGCCTTTAATGTACAGACCGATTTGGGATGGGCTCTGAAGCAATTAACACAAACATGTAACAGCTTACACTGACTGTAATTGCAGGAGGAAAAATTTAAATTATTGCAGATCTGAGATCGGCCGAGGTATTTAATGGGCTTCCTAACTTATCAACTAAACCTGAGGCATTCTTTGGTTCAGGGTACCTAGATGGCTGTGCGGAAAGGCTACTATCGACACTTGAGGCAGCCTTGTGACACCATTCTGCTGTGTGGTAGATGGACTGACACAAAGAACAAGCAGGAGCCCTAAGGCCAGCAAAGTGTCTTCAAAATATCTCAGTGTCGATATTAGCCCAGTTCGTGAGGAATTGAAATTGACTGAGGGCCGCCGCAGCCTTGGCGGAAAAGGAACAGTGATAGCCGTAGAACGAACTACCACCATATTTGTACCCCAACTCGGTTACCCTGAACAAATAAAGATCTAATTCCTCCCTACGGTCGGGCCGTACAGAGCAAATCACATCCCTATACAGGCTGAAAGCTAGAAGGAACTCAGGGATGGTAAGCTTTCTATTCAGCCTGAGATCATGGCCCCTGAGTACCACTGAGACATCACCGCACGCAATGACTTTGCTGTCTGAGAAATCCCGAGTAGCAATCAACAGGGAAGCCAAGTTGACGTCCCTGCCTTCAAGGATATCTTTTTTGGTGTTGGCCGGTATGAAGTGAGCCGGAGTGATATTAGGAACAGAGACAGTCGTATCGGTACCCCCAGCAGCGGACGTGGAGGGAATGGCCAACTCTGGACTCGGAGGAGTGAGGATGGCACCACGGGACTCGACCATTTCCAGTCTGGATTGAATGTCCGTGACTGATGACGTGAGATTGTTGAGCATAACGTGAATCTGAGCGAGAGACGTCTGGACCCTGGCCATAGAGACTTCCTCCTGACGTTGAGGACTCAAATTGGACATTAGTAAGCGGTATAATTCCTGCCTTGTGGCCGAGGCTGAAACGGTATACCCTTCCTGGACAGCTCCGCCATCAACCTGGGTACGGTCCAATTCCGTAGTGACGGATGCTACCCACTCGGACAGCCTGGCGGCATTCTCGTTGACCGAGGCCTCCACGATATCAGAGGCATGAGACATGGTCCTGTAGGTACAGTATGTAACAATAAGGCTCAACCACACAACCCGAGACCAGACACCAGTGACAAACCTACCACCGAACGATGTGGTGTGCGCACACATGCCATCGTGAATGTTGTCACCTCGTGATCAATAATTACTGCCACCGACAGACTGAGCTGACTTACCCACAGCACGGGGGGGAGCGAATAGCGGGTTGAGGAGAGTACCTGAGTTAAAATCGTGAGATTTCAGAAGACAAAATGAGGGAGCGAACCTACCCCTGAAAACTTCCCTATACTACCTGTTGGAAACGAAACTGGACCACCCAGAATCGACAGTTGACCCTGAAAAGAAGGAACGTCCCTGGAGAGAGAACGGAGAAAACTTAAATAGACAAGGAAACGGCGATACATGACTAGAGATGTGAGCGAGATTGATGAATATACAAGCGTGCTATGCGTAAACTGTGAAGGTATGAAGCGAACTAGCGTGGTAATTTCGTACCTGAAAAAATGACTGAACACGATCTAATGAAATGGGAAAGGAGAGCCTAGCTAAAACCGTTGTACCTGCATATGTATCACTGTATTTTATTTATCCTTTTTTATTTATTTTTTGCATATATGTTTTAAACAAATAAATGAGTTATTGTGTTTTATTATTTTTTTTCCCTTTTTTATCACATAAAGAGTGTGTGTATAAAAAGAAACATTTGCCAGACGTGAAATGAGTATGTATGTGTATATATATGTTTTTGTTTTTTTTTCTGCAGTAGCAGGAGTGACCCCCAGAGGGCGCCAATCTCCTAGCCTGCAACGAACTGTCAAGTGAAACCCCCCCGACCTGCATTACCAACTATGGCCACCAGGGGCGCAAGGACCCGGACAAGAACGAAGCCTGAGACACCTCGCGGGAGACGGGGAGCAAGCAGGCTGGTGGGAACAGGAGAGGACACAAGCAACGTAAGTAAAGAACAAAACCTGCCTCACTAATGGCACAGCGGTCCATGTCAGACATTTGCATGACGAGTTCGGGATCACGCTGACCCCTGCAACCTGCCTACACTGCCGCGTGGGAGCCGATGCATCCAGGCAGATCGCTCCAGTGCAGAGTGACTCCCCCTTACCTGGGGAGCCGGCGACGCCGACTGGACTTTAAGAAACGCGGCCGATGACTGAGGCGGCACCTTACCTGACAAGCGGGCGCACTGCGGAGACTCACGAGGGCAGTAAAGCAATGTTTGTAACGTCGCAAACGGATGTAGCCACGTTCTGTGCTGAACAGACGTACGATGTAGGGGAGGGGGGAATGACCCTAAATAGCGGGGCAGAGCCCCTTCCACAAATACAGGCCAATAAATCGGCCTTATAACATATATATACACAGTATATATATATATATATATTTATTTATTTTTTTTACAGATAAACTCAATTTATGTCACTGCAACACAGTGCTGGGAGGTCAGTACGGAAGCTGCCACACACTCATGCTTGCTCGTCTGAAAGGGGGCCTAAAAAAGATTTGTTTTTGAAATGTGAAGATCAAAAGACAATAAACACTAACCTTTAGTACAAAACTAGGCTGTGACCTTAAGGGGTTAAAGGGACACATCCTTCATACTTATCACATATTAAAGGCTTTGTGCCATTAACTACATTTTACTCTAAAGCGTATTTTCCTCTAATTACACTTGCTCCCTCTGGATTTATTTTTTCCCAAATTTAGCTAATTTGCAGCAGGGCAACCCACAGAGAAGGCAGGGACCGTTCCTCAGTGTCCCTGCCTTCGAGATCGATGTGACCACCGGGGCCGGGAGAGTGCAGGAGCTGTCGGGTCTTCCACAGACCTCGATCAGCCCTACACTGAGGCTGTACAGCACTGTATACTGCTGTACAGCCTCTCTGGGGGTGTATTACCCCTGTAACTGGGGCTACTATGTCAGCCCCAGTTACAGGAGAAATCAATAGTGAAAAAAAAAAAAAAGTGAAGTTAAATGTCCCCCAGAGGTCTTGTATGACCTTATGGGGGACGCAAAGTGTAAAATAAAAAAAATAAAATAAAAAAAAATTTTTATTTAAAAAAAAAATTTAAAAAAGGTTTCACATCTAAAAAAATAAAAATAAAATCCCCAATTAACCTGCTCAGGACCGCCGTACGCAGAATTGCGTCCTGGCGGCGGCCCTGCTCTTCTGGGTGGACGCATATACGCGTTCTCTCGCGATAGCCGAGATTTCCTGTGAACGCGCACACACAGGCGCGCGCGTTCACAGGATCGGAAGGTAAGCAAGTGGATCTCCAGCCTGCCAGCGGCGATCGTTCACTGGCAGGCTGGAGATGCGATTTTTTTAACCCCTAACAGGTATATTAGACGCTGTTTTGATAACAGCGTCTAATATACCTGCTACCTGGTCCTCTGGTGGTCCCTTTTGCTTGGATCGACCACCAGAGGACACAGGCAGCTAAGTAAAGTAGCACCAAACACCACTACACTACATTACACCCCCCCTGTCACTTATTAACCCCTTATGAACCACTGATCACCCCATATAGACTCCCTGATCACCCCCCCTGTCATTGATTACCCCCCCTGTAAGGCTCCAGACGTCCGTATGATTTTTACGGATCCACGGATACATAGATCGGATCCGCAAAACACATACAGACGTCTGAATGGAGCCTTACAGGGGGGTGATCAATGACAGGGGGGTGATCACCTCATATACACTCCCTGATCACCCCCTGTCATTGATCACCCCCCTGTAAGGCTCCATTCAGACGTCCGTATGATTTTTACGGCTCCACGGATACATGGATCGGATCCGCAAAACACATACGGACGTCTGAATAGAGCCTTACAGGGGGGTGATCAATGACAGGAGGGTGATCACCTCATATACACTCCCTGATCACCCCCTGACATTGATCACCCCCCTGTAAGGCTCCATTCAGACATCCGTATAATTTTTACGGATCCACGGATACATGGATCGGATCCGCAAAACACATACGGACATCTGAATGGAGCCTTATAGGGGGATGATCAATGACAGGGGGGTGATCACCCCATATAGACTCCCTGATCACCCCCCTGTCATTGATCACCCCCCTGTAAGGCTCCATTCAGATGTCCGTATGTTTTTTACGGATCCACGGATACATGGATCGGATCCGCAAAACACATACGGACATCTGAATGGAGCCTTATAGGGGGGTGATCACCCCATATAGACTCCCTGATCACCCCCCTGTCATTGATCACCCCCCCTGTCATTGATCACCCCCCTGTAAGGATCCATTCAGACGTCCGTATGATTTTTACGGATCCACGGATACATAGATCGGATCCGCAAAACACATACAGACGTCTGAATGGAGCCTTACAGGGGGGTGATCAATGACAGGGGGTGATCACCTCATATACACTCCCTGATCACCCCCTGTCATTGATCACCCCCCTGTCATTGATCACCCCCCTGTAAGGCTCCATTCAGACGTCCGTATGATTTTTACGGATCCACGGATACATGGATCGGATCCGCAAAACACATACGGACGTCTGAATGGAGCCTTACAGGGGGGTGATCACCCATATAGACTCCCTGATCACCCCCCTGTCATTGATCACCCCCCTGTAAGGCTCCATTCAGACGTCCGTATGATTTTTACGGATCCACGGATACATGGATCGGATCCGCAAAACACATACGGACGTCTGAATGGAGCCTTACAGGGGAGTGATCAATGACAGGAGGGTGATCACCTCATATACACTCCCTGATCACCCCCTGTCATTGATCACCCCCCTGTCATTGATCACCCCCCTGTAAGGCTCCATTCAGACATCCGTATAATTTTTACGGATCCACGGATACATGGATCGGATCCGCAAAACACATACGGACATCTGAATGGAGCCTTATAGGGGAATGATCAATGACAGGGGGGTGATCACCCCATATAGACTCCCTGATCACCCCCCTGTCATTGATCACCCCCCTGTCATTGATCACCCCCCTGTAAGGCTCCATTCAGATGTCCGTATGTTTTTTACGGATCCACGGATACATGGATCGGATCCGCAAAACACATACGGACATCTGAATGGAGCCTTATAGGGGGGTGATCACCCCATATAGACTCCCTGATCACCCCCCTGTCATTGATCACACTCCTGTCATTGATCACCCCCCTCTCATTGATCACCCCCCTGTAAGGCTCAATTCAGACATTTTTTTGGCCCAAGTTAGCGGAAATTATTATTTTTTTCTCACAAAGTCTCATATTCCACTAACTTGTGTCAAAAAATTTAATCTCACATGAACTCACCATACCCCTCACGGAATCCAAATGCGTAAAATTTTTAGACATTTATATTCCAGACTTCTTCTCACGCTTTAGGGCCCCTAGAATGCCAGGGCAGTATAAATACCCCACATGTGACCCCATTTCGGAAAGAAGACACCCCAAGGTATTCCGTGAGGGGCATATTGAGTCCATGAAAGATTGAAATTTGTGTCCCAAGTTAGCGGAAAGGGAGACTTTGTGAGAAAAACAAAATAAAAAATCCTTTTCCGCTAACTTGTGCCAAAAAAAAAAAATTCTATGAACTCGCCATGCCCCTTTATTGAATACCTTGGGGTGTCTTCTATCCAAAATGGGGTCACATGTGGGGTATTTATACTGCCCTGGCATTTTAGGGGCCCTAAAGGGTGAGAAGAAGTCTGGGATCCAAATGTCTAAAAATGCCCTCATAAAAGGAATGTGGGCCCCTTTGCGCATCTAGGCTGCAAAAAAGTGTCACACATCTGGTATTGCCGTACTCAGGAGAAGTTGGGCAATGTGTTTTGGGGTGTCATTTTACATATACCCATGCTGGGTGAGATAAATATCTTGGTCAAATGCCAACTTTGTATAAAAAATGGGAAAAGTTGTCTTTGCCAAGATATTTCTCTCACCCAGCATGAGTATATGTAAAAAGACACCCCAAAACACATTGCCCAACTTCTCCTGAATACGGCGATACCACATGTGTGACACTTTTTTGCAGCCTAGGTGGGCAAAGGGGCCCACATTCCAAAAAGCACCTTTCGGATTTCACCGGCCATTTTTTACAGATTTTGATTTGAAACTACTTTGCACGCATTTGGGCCCCTAAAATGCCAGGGCAGTATAACTACCCCACAAGTGACCCCATTTTGGAAAGAAGACACCCCAAGGTATTTCGTGATGGGCATAGTGAGTTCATGGAAGTTTTTATTTTTTGTCACAAGTTAGTGGAATATGAGACTTTGTAAGAAAAAAAAAAAAATCATAATTTTCCGCTAACTTGTGACAAAAAATAAAAAGTTCTATGAACTCACTATGCCCATCAGCCTATACCTTAGGGTGTCTACTTTCCGAAATGGGGTCATTTGTGGGTTTTTTCTACTGTCTGGGCATTGTAGAACCTCAGGAAACATGACAGGTGCTCAGAAAGTCAGAGCTGCTTCAAAAAGCGGAAATTCACATTTTTGTACCATAGTTTGTAAACGCTATAACTTTTACCCAAACCATTTTTTTTACCCACACATTTTTTTTATCAAAGACATGTAGAACAATAAATTTAGAGAAAAATTTATATATGGATGTCGTTTTTTTTGCAAAATTTTACAACTGAAAGTGAAAAATGTCATTTTTTTGCAAAAAAAATCGTTACATTTCGATTAATAACAAAAAAAGTAAAAATGTCAGCAGCAATGAAATACCACCAAATGAAAGCTCTATTAGTGAGAAGAAAAGGAGGTAAAATTCATTTGGGTGGTAAGTTGCATGACCAAGCAATAAACGGTAGTGTAGGTCAGAAGTGTAAAAAGTGGCCTGGTCATTAAGGGTGTTTAAGCTAGGGGGGCTGAAGTGGTTAAGTAATAAAAAATATTGAAAAATTTGAAAAATAAATAAAATAGACATATTTGGTATTGCCGCATCCATGACAGCCGGCTCTATAAATATATCACCTGATCCACCCCGTCCGATAAACAACATAAAAAAAAAAAAACTGTCAAAAGAAGCCATTTTTGTCACCTTACATCTCAAAAAGTGCAACACCAAGTGATCAAAAAGGCGTATGTCCCATAAAATGGTACCAATAAAACCATCACCTGATCCCACAAAAATTGAGCCCCTACATAAAAAAAATGCTCCAAAAAAATATAGCTCTCAGAACATCGAGACATTAAAACATCATTTTTTTGTTTCAAAAATGCTATTATTGTGTTAAAGTAAAATAAAAAAAAGTATACAAATTAGGTATTTCCACGTCCGTAACAACCTTCTCTATAAAAATATCACATGACCTAACCCCTAAGGTGAACGACGTAAAAAATTCAATAAAAACAGTGCTAAAAAAGCCATTTTTGTCACCTAACATCACATAAAGTGCAACATGAAGTGATCAAAAAGGCGTATGCCGTGTGCCCTTACATCAGTTTACGACCACATGTTGGGTGTTTCTGTAAACCGCAGAATCATGGTAATAAATATTACATTTTGTTTGGCTGTTAACCCTCGATGTGTTAAAGAAAAAAATGGATTAAAATGGAAAATCTGCCAAAAAAGGGAAATTTAGAAAAATTGCTTAAAAAATTCTAACCCTTCTAAACGTCCTAAAAAAAAAATTACATAAAGAAGATATACGGGGAATGTTAATTAATGAATATTTTATGAGGCATCACTGTCTGTCTTAAAAGGAGAGAGATTCAAATTTAGAAAACTGTGAATTTTTCACATTTTCGTTAACTTTTTGATTTTTTTTTTTATAAATGAAGGTAAAACATATTGGGCCAGATTTATCATTAGCTCAGGTCAGAATAATGGAGTGAAAAAGTCCCAAAAAAGTCCCAAACGCTAAAACAGCGCACAAATTTGCGACTTTTTTCTGCTCTGCACTTATGCTCGCCAGTTTTCTGAAAGTGGGCGTGTTTTCTTATGTAAATGAATCTCTAGACAGATTTACTATTGGGACTATTTAAAAAGTCGCAAAAAAGTCGCAATTTCACTCCAGTGAGGACCATGCTTATCTTATGAGACTTTTTAATAGAACATGCGACTTTTTGCATAAAAACGTGCAACTTTTTCGTAAAGATGTGCGACTTTTATAAAACTGCTTACTGACGGATAAACTGCTACCGTCAAACCACATTTATTACAGTCTTAAAGGGCCGATCATAAATCTGACTTGGCTAAAACTGACTTTAGCCATATGTTAAAGTGGAGTGAGCTGTCAGAGTAATGATAAATCTGGCCCAATGACTCAAATTTACCATTAACATGAAGTACAATGTGTCACGAGAAAACAATCTCTGAATGGCTTGGATAAGTAAACGCGTTCCACAGTTATTACCACATAAGGTGACACATGTCATATTTGCAAAATTAGTCCTGGTAAGGAAGGGGGTAAATGGCCCGGTCTGGAAGTGGTTAAAATAGATAGTAATACCTTCAAAAATAGTTATTACTTTACATTTCCCATATGTCTACTTCATGTTTGGATCATTTTGAAAATTATATTTTATTTTTTTGGGACGTTAGAAGGCTTAGAAGTTTAGAAGCAAATCTTAAAATTTTTAAGAAAATTTCCAAAACCCAATTTTTTAAGGACCAGTTAAGTTATTAAGTCACTTTGTGGGGCTTACATATTAGAAACCGCCAATCACCCCATTTTAGAAACTAAAACCCTTAAGCTATTCAAAACTGATTTTACAAACTTTGTTAACCCTTTAGGAGTCCCACAAGAATTAAAGGAAAATGGGAATGAATTTTCGAAATTTCTCATTTCTTTTGCAGATTTTAAATTTGTATCTATTTTTTCTGCAACACATCAAGGGTTAACAGCCAAACAAAACTCAAATTCTATTACCCTGAATCTGGAGTTTACTGAAACACCCCATATGTGCTCAAAAACTGATATATGGGCGCAAAGCAGGCTTCAGAGTCGAAAGAGCACCATATGGCTTTAGGAGGTGGCCCTACAGTGGAAACCCCCATTTTGGAAACTACACCCCTTAAGGAATTTCTCAAGGTGTGTAGTAAGCACTTTGACCTCAAAGGTGTTTCCTAGA
Source organism: Bufo bufo (assembly GCF_905171765.1). Taxonomy (NCBI): domain Eukaryota; kingdom Metazoa; phylum Chordata; class Amphibia; order Anura; family Bufonidae; genus Bufo; species Bufo bufo. The sequence continues at coordinate 127,714,638 of NC_053396.1, forward strand.
ATTAGGAAACACTTGGCAGTGAAAATGAAAAATTGAATTTTTTTTTCACAAAAAAGTTGCTTTACAGAACCCATTTTTCACTTTCCCAAAGGGTAACAGGACAAAATGCACCTTAAATTTTGTTCCCCATTCCCCCCCCCCCCCCCGAATATGTCAACACCCCATATGTGCTCAAAAAATGATGTATGGGCGCATAGCAGGGCTCTAGACTCTGACCTGAATTTGCAGACATTGATTTTAGGTGCCATGTCGCATTTAAAAAATTCCTGAGGTCCCCAGAAATTAAAATTTCCAAGAAGTGACCCCATTTTGGAAAGAGCACCCCTGTACGAACATTTCAAGTGGTGGAAAGGGCACTTTTGACCTAACAGATGCTTCACAGAAATGAATATGTAGTGGTTGGTGAAAAGTGGATCTGTAAGCTATGCGGACTAAATCAGAGATGTAAGGTGGTAAAACTACAGGGTTCATCATGGATGAAATTAAATTAATACTCCATTAATGAGTGGTAGATTTTAAAACACTCCTGCATGCATAGGCCAGGTTTTTCAGGGCAGGTGTCTTTCCTTATCCCCTTTTTGTAACACACCCTGCATCTCTTTTGGGTCCTTCCCTTCCTTGCTGTCTGGGGGACTTAACCTGGAAAATGTTGCCTTGGTTCCACACTGGCAACATGACTTCCTGAAGTGCTGGGACCCTCCCCAGCCTGGCTTTGAAAAATTAGGGCCTTGATAACCACCTCTTGGAACAGAAGGAAAGTTCCTGTGTGGCCTGCAAATTGAAATAGCACGTACGCATCACACATTGCCATCTGTACAATGTGTTCGGCCAGCTTTTTGTACACTTTCGTTTTTCGTGTGGCACTGTAGGGCTTCAGAAGTTGATCTAAAAGATCCACCCCTCCCATGTGCCTGTTGTAGTCCAGGATACAAACTGGTTTGGGGACAGTGGTAGTGGTACCTCATACAGCGGCAGGGGAGCTAGTGTTAGTGTGAATGGTGTACTTGTATTTAACCACTAGCATGTTCTCATGGAGGAGAGCCCTACTTTCACCCATTCTCAGTGGTTGCCCTACTAGGGATCTAGGGAGGCCTCTCTGATTTTTGCGCACTGTGCCGCAAGCCACAGTACCTCTGGCAGTTAGGGACATGAATAGGAGTATGCTGGTAGAATAGTTATCCACATAGAGGTGGTACTGGTAACCCTTATCCAGCAGTGGGTGCAGTAAGTCCCACACGATCTTCCCACTAACTAAAAGGATGGGGGGGCATTCTGGGGGTTCTATCTGGGAATCTTTCCCTTCGTAAATGCGGAAATGTACCCTGAGCTACTCTCACAAAGTTTGTATACCTTTATGCCATACCTTGCCCGTTTGCTAGGCAGGTACTGGCGGAATCTAATCCTCCCTTTGAAAAGTAATAGGGACTCATCTATACAGACATTTTTATCAGGGTGTACACCTCAGCAAACCTGGTGTTAAAGTGGTCAATGACAGGCCTAACCTTGAACAGACGGTCACATTTTGGGTCGTTTTGGGGTGGGCATTGTGAATTGTGGTTGTAGTGTAGGAATTTCGAAATTGACTCAAATCGTTTCCGGGTCATGGTATTACTGTAAATTGGAGTCTGGTAGAAAATGTCTGAACTCCAATATTGTTTAACGTTTGGCTTCTTTACAACGCCCATATGCAGCACAAGTCCCAAAAACTTCATCATCTCTGCTGCACTTACTGGGGTCCAACCTAGGGGTCTAGCATATGGCAATGTAGGGTTCTGATCAATGAATTGTTGGGCATATAAATTGTTTTAGGCCACCATTACATTTACGAAATCTTCAGAGAAGATTTAAAAAAAAATCTAGTTCAGTGAAGCCCGCACTATCTATCTGTATTCCGGAGCTGCCGACAAGGGTTCACTCTGGGGGGCTGCCTCCGCTGTTACGCTGGGGCGCCTTCTAGAGGGTCCCTCATCAGCAGATGATGATGATGAGGGGGGTATAGGAGTAGAGGAAAGTGGTATCTTCTTCTCCCTCATTGGCATACTCAGTATCGGAGGCAAGCATGGCGTATGCCTCTTCAGCTGAGTATACTCGTTGGGATTGACGGGCCATTTTTATTTTATTGGGTTGTGACATGTGAAATGTGTAAACCTTTATTTTAGTGAGGGCTGTGTATGTTGTGTTTTCACACGTGAAGGGGCTTGTAATAAATTTGAAATAAAATTTAGAAGAAAAAAAATTGTAAAAAAAAATTAAAATTCTGCAAAAAGAGAAACTTGCAGTGCAAACTGAGCAGACGCGATCAGTAATGGGCACTACTGGTTGGTGATCAGTGGTTGCAAAATGCACGTACGCAGATGCGTTCGTGCAAAATTCTAAAGTGACACTAACTGAAATTTATATATATATATATATATATATATATACAGTCGTGGCCAAAAGTTTTGAGAATTACATAAATATTGGAAATTGGAAAAGTTGCTGCTTAAGTTTTTATAATAGCAATTTGCATATACTCCAGAATGTTATGAAGAGTGATCAGATGAATTGCATAGTCCTTCTTTGCCATGAAAATTAACTTAATCCCAAAAAAAACTTTCCACTGCACTTCATTGCTGTAATTAAAGGACCTGCTGAGATCATTTCAGTAATCGTCTTGTTAACTCAGGTGAGAATGTTGACGAGCACAAGGCTGGAGATCATTATGTCAGGCTGATTGGGTTAAAATGGCAGACTTGACATGGTAAAAGGAGGGTGATGCTTGAAATCATTGTTCTTCCATTGTTAACCATGGTGACCTGCAAAGAAACACATGCAGCCATCATTGCGTTGCATAAAAATGGCTTCACAGGCAAGGATATTGTGGCTACTAAGATTGCACCTCAATCAACAATTTATAGGATCATCAAGAACTTCAAGGAAAGAGGTTCAATTCTTGTTAAGAAGGCTTCAGGGCATCCAAGAAAGTCCAGCAAGCGCCAGGATCGTCTCCTAAAGAGGATTCAGCTGCAGGATCGGAGTGCCACCAGTGCAGAGCTTGCTCAGGAATGGCAGCAGGCAGGTGTGAGCGCATCTGCACGCACAGTGAGGCGAAGACTTTTGGAAGATGGCCTGGTGTCAAGAAGGGCAGCAAAGAAGCCACTTCTTTCCAAAAAAAACATCAGGGACAGATTGATCTTCTGCAGAAAGTATGGTGAATGGACTGCTGAGGACTGGGGCAAAGTCATATTCTCCGATGAAGCCTCTTTCCGATTGTTTGGGGCATCTGGAAAAAGCCTTGTCCGGAGAAGAAAAGGTGAGCGCTACCATCAGTCCTGTGTCATGCCAACAGTAAAGCATCCTGAGACCATTCATGTGTGGGGTTGCTTCTCATCCAAGGGAGTGGGCTCACTCACAATTTTGACCAAAAACACAGCCATGAATAAAGAATGGTACCAAAACACCCTCCAACAGAAACTTCTTCCAACAATCCAACAATAGTTTGGTGAAGAACAATGCATTTTCCAGCACGATGGAGCACCGTGCCATAAGGCAAAAGTGATAACTAAATGGCTTGGGGACCAAAACGTTGACAGTTTGGGTCCATGGCCTGGAAACTCCCCAGATCTTAATCCCATTGAGAACTTGTGGTCAATCCTCAAGAGGCGGGTGGACAAACAAAAACCCACTATTTCTGACAAACTCCAAGAAGTGATTATGAAAGAATGGGTTGCTATCAGTCAGGAATTGGCCCAGAAGTTGATTGAGAGCATGCCCAGTGGAATTGCAGAGGTCCTGAAAAAGAAGGGCCAACACTGCAAATACTGACTCTTTGCATAAATGTCATGTAATTGTCGATAAAAGCCTTTGAAACGTATGAAGTGCATGTAATTATATTTCACTACATCACAGAAACAACTGAAACAAAGATCTAAAAGCAGTTTAGCAGCAAACTTTGTGAAAACTAATATTTGTGTCATTCTCAAAACTTTTGGCCACGACTGTACACTCACCTAAAGAATTATTAGGAACACCATACTAATACGGTGTTGGACCCCCTTTTGCCTTCAGAACTGCCTTAATTCTACGTGGCATTGATTCAACAAGGTGCTGATAGCATTCTTTAGAAATGTTGGCCCATATTGATAGGATAGCAACTTGCAGTTGATGGAGATTTGAGGGATGCACATCCAGGGCACGAAGCTCCCGTTCCACCACATCCCAAAGATGCTCTATTGGGTTGAGATCTGGTGACTGTGGGGGCCATTTTAGTACAGTGAACTCATTGTCATGTTCAAGAAACCAATTTGAAATGATTCGAGCTTTGTGACATGGTGCATTATCCTGCTGGAAGTAGCCATCAGAGGATGGGTACATGGTGGTCATGAAGGGATGGACATGGTCAGAAACAATGCTCAGGTAGCCCGTGGCATTTAAACGATGGCCAATTGACACTAAGGGGCCTAAAGTGTGCCCAGAAAACATCCCCCACACCATTACACCACCACCACCAGCCTGCACAGTGGTAACAAGGCATGATGGATACATGTTCTGTTAACGCCAAATTCGGACTCTACCATTTGAATGTCTCAACAGAAATCGAGACTCATCAGACCAGGCAACATTTTTCCAGTCTTCAACAGTCCAATTTTGGTGAGCTCGTGCAAATTGTAGCCTCTTTTTCCTATTTGTACCGGAGATGAGTGGTACCCGGTGGGGTCTTCTGCTGTTGTAGCCCACCTTTCTTTCCCATTCTGACATTCAGTTTGGAGTTCAGGAGATTGTCTTGACCAGGACCACAACCCTACATGCATTGAAGCAACTGCCATGTGATTGGTTGACTAGATAATCGCATTAATAAGAAATAGAACAGGTGTTCCTAATAATTCTTTAGGTGAGTGTATATATATATATATATATATATATATATATATATAGTCCAGAAAATGAGCAGCACTCCAGTAGATTAAGAACAAATGACTCCTTTAATCACCCGTGCGGTGCAACGTTTCGGCTCAGTACTAGAGCCTTTTTCAAGATGTGGAAAAAAAATTGCAAACAATAATCTCCAGGTGCTAATCAGGCAGTTATGCACTGAACAGCACTTGGCGGTCACAGCTCGCAATAGTGGTGCAGAGCTGGAAAATTGTAAAATAAAAATAAATATACCCCAAAAAGCGCCTGGACCAAATGGCGTCCATAAAAAAAGGAGGGCCCCCGCCTCCTTTTTTTACGGACGGTTGGAAGGGACAGGGGGGGGGGGGGTTTAGGGATCTGGAACAGCTGCAAATGAAAAAAAAAATCAGTGCAGCAATTCCAGATGTTCTTCTTCTTTTCTTCTTTCAGCGGGAAAAGTTGAAATCACAGTGGCGGTGCAGCACAAGTCCAAGCAAGCAGCACAGAAAAGCATAGAACCTCTCTGCATGCAGTCACCAGCTAGAATAGCTGCATTCAAGGAGGTTTAGCTCTTTCCTGTGCAGCTATAGCGCTGCCATTGGCTGGAGCGTTGTTCCAGCCAATCGCTGGCTGGCAGGGGACACCAAATACTGGTGCCCCCTGCCTCACCTCAGAGGAGACAGGTGCTGACTGGTTCAGCACCGGTCACCTAACCCCTGACCCGCCCCGCAGCTCCATACTGCTTTCGGCGCTGCGATGTGCCGGTCTTCATTGACCGCCCAATCGCAGCGATTGGTGCTGCAGGGGGCGGTGTTGCAACATGCTGCTCTTACCCGGCATGGATGCCTGCCGATAAGAGCAGCCATGGTGCCCCGATTCCCCCGTGATTCCCTCCCAGCACCCGGCGGACCTTGTGCCGTACATGTACGTTGCTGGTCCTTAAGTAACGTCCAGCTGTGACATACAAGTACAGCAAGGGTCCTTAAGGGGTTAAATGTCTAGACCCTGAATAAATGAGCACCACGTTAGCTTTACACTATAGTGTCAGCCATATTGTGGAATACTGTCATAATCCATCCATGACTGTTTTGGCTATACAATAACTATACAACTGGTAGGGATGGACTGGGCACTTATAACGTGACCATTGGAGGAAAAAAACAAAACATTAAAACAAAAAAACTAAAACTACCCCCATATTGTAGGCAGGTCCAAACTGACAGAAGGTGGGGCAACACAAGTAGGGAGGGCCAACACAAATACCATAGTGCAGCACAAAATACTTCTGCCCCATTCAACTGTATCACCATCCTGAGGACGGCCACAGTTGAATTTAGGGAGACACCTGCAGTTGCTGGCCAGGTATGTAAGTACCTGATGCTCCTAGCATTAATTAATGCTGAGAGCATTAGATCGTTATGAACCAGGATGGCGGCCGTGAGGGGGGGGGGGGGCTCATCCGGCCACCTGGGTATCGGCCCACTGGGAAATTTCCCTGTATGGTCAATGGCCAGTCCGCCCTTGACAACTGGCATAGCCACCACAAAATGTCTACAAAGAGGCAACAGACCTGCTGTAGTAAAGAATTTCCAGGGACATATAATTGTATTTTTAGCACGCTTTACTGCATACCTCTATCTGGAACATTAGACGATACAAGTACGGCGTCACTCCTGGCCCCTGGAAGCATATGAGCCAAACAGGAACGCTTCAGGGGCCATTGATAGCAAATGTTTGACTTTACACCGTGCACTTATACGAGATCGCTGCTAGCTTAAACACTATCCACACATACAAATCACAAAGTAAAAAGTGTAAATATATGCTATGCAAATAGACTGGCGTACATTTGCTAATGTGAGTGCACCGAGATTTTGGAGTAAATTGTTCCAAAGTGTCTCAGATTGGCGCAATTTAGCGCATCTAAGCCCGCCACCAGAGAAACCGGAGAGTTTTCCTATAGTGTGCAGGCACACATGGATACAAGCAGTGTATAATGAGATGGAAAAATGAATCAGGCCAGCAAAGGAGGCAATATGGAATAAACCAATACATTAGTAAGTGCCTTGTATTAACTTTATCTACATCATAAGTGCCATTTGCAGTGAGTGAGACAGCCCCTTTAATGGGGTTATCCTGGAAAAGATAATGACTTATCCTCAGAATAGGTCATCATTATCATATCAGAGGGGCCAAGCCCCCCCCCCCCCCACTGCACTCACTGAAACTCTGGTGAGGGATGTAGGCTCCTTGCAGCTTTCCAAGGAGAGCGCCGTATATCATACAGTGGCAGTGCTTGGTATTGCAACTCAGCCACATTGGCTTAAATGAAGCTAAGCTGCAACTAGGACTCAAGGTACTCAAGACCTCTTCTAATAACTGATGGGTGAGGGTCCCGTTATAAATATATTTTCCTGGATAACCCCTTTAAAGCCTAATGCACATAGTAGTGTCCTTACAGAGACACAAAATACGGATTTCTGCAATGTGCATTATATATTTTTCTTCACTGCCATCAATATACTGTAAGTGACTATTCTCACCCGCAAATACAAACAAGCATTAAACCTGCTTGTGGAACGGCCACACAGATCTGCACAAAAATATAGCTGTGTGCATGGCTCCATACAAATGGATGGGTCAGTGTGCAATACGCAAAAAATGTGGATAAATCACTGAAGAAAAATATGGTCATGTGAATGAGACCTAAAATCCGTTGTTCTGTAATTATGTGCTTTATGGTTATACAAAAACATATAAATACATTTTAAAATGACAAACTTCAGATCTGAATAGTGAAAAGAATTGATAAGCTTGCTTAACCCCTTCAGGACCCTGCCATTTATCACTTTAAGGACCTTAAAGGGAACCTGTCATGTGGATATTTGATTATAATCTAACTAATTATATACAATCATTAACTACTAAAAAGTACCTTAGATGTATTCACTTACTGGTGTGACAGATGGTTACCTCATAATATACACACAAAGATGCCGCATGCTAATGAGCTGATTTGAGTCCAGCGTGATGTCATTGAGTCCAGCTTTTATTTAATTCAGAGCTATAGCCACTCCCCCGCTGCTGATTCACATGGAAAAAAAACTGTCATTCAGCAGCAGGTGGGCAGGGAGAGTCAGGAGCTCATGAATATTCATGACTCATCATTATCAGCTGGAGCTTTTCAATACAAGATGTTGGCAGATTGACTGGGTCAATTAAAGAAAGTGACCCTGCATTTTGCTAAGAGAATCAGTCACTTATTTATGTTGCCCTTAGTTAGAACACCATAAAATTGGTGACAGGTTCCCATTAAGGACCAGGCCATTTTTTGCAAATCTGACATGTGTCACTTTATGTGTTGATAACTTTAAAACGCTTTTACTTATCCAGGGCATTCTGAGAATGTCATGTAGGCAGTCCTAAATCGAGATCTGAGTGATTGACAATAGACTCATACGCGGTGGAAATTCTACTGAGGATTAGCCATTTGTATGTATAATTGATTTGGAAATAGCCTATTCTATGTGTTGAATAAAAGTTATATTTTAGCGATAACTTCCAACAGTGGTACGTTCTAAGTCTAGTGTTAGCCTACGGCTGTCCCAGTGCCGCAGGCTACGTGGCTGCACGCCATGTAACAGAGCGTGCAGCGAGTTCTGTTTGTCTGCTAGATATAGCTTCTCTAGTGCTCCTGAAGACTCGCTTGCATATCAATAGCAACCTAAGAAACGCGTCGAGCCATGTACTAGTAGAAGCAGTATTCAGTTTGTAGCCAGTATAGGGGAGCGCAATACTACTTTTAGTTAGTCTGTATCCAGGCAATATACTGGGAATTACTAGAGAGGGTGCCCAGAGTGTTTCATACCCTCTCCCCCTTCAGTTTCTGCCATTTGTGACTCCCCTGTCATGTAGGCAGTCCTAAATCGGGATCTGAGTGATTGACAATAGACTCATACCCAATGGAAATTCTACTGAGGATTAGCTATTTGTATGTATATTTGATTTGCAAATACCCTATTTTATGTGTTGAATAAAAGTTAAATTTTTTAGCGACAACTTCCCACAGTGATACACACTTTGTGAGGCTTACATAATAGAAACCACCCAAAAATGACCCCATTTTAGAAACTACACCCCTCAAGGTATTCAAAACTGATTTTACAGATTTTAACCCTTTAGGTGTTCCACAACAAATAATGAACAATGGAGATGAAATTTCTAAATTTCACTTTTTTGGCAGATTTCCCATTTTAATAATAAATAATAATAATAATAATTCCACTAACAAAGCAAGCCAAACAAAACTCTATATTTATTGCCCTGATTCTGTAGTTTGCAGAAACACCCCATTTGTAGTCGTAAACTGCTGTATGGGCACACTGCAGGGCGCAGAAGGAAAGGAACGCTATATGGTTTTTGGAAGGCAGATTTCACTGGGATAATTTTAAGCTGCCATGTCACATTTGAAGACCCCCTGATGCACTCCTAAAGTAGAAACGCCAAAAAAGTGACCCCATTTTAGAGACTAGACCCCTCAAGGTATTCAAAACAGATTTTACAAACTTTGTTAACCCTTTAGATGTTCCACAAGAATTAATGGAGAAGAAATTTCAGAATTTCACATTTTTGGCAGATTTTCCATTTTAATCCAGTTTTTTCCTCTAACAAAGCAAGGGTTAACAGCCAAACAAAACTCAATATTTATTGCCCTGATTCTATAGTTTACAGAAACACCCCATATGTTGTCGTAAACTGCTGTACGGGCACATGGCAGGGCGCAGAAGGAAAGGAACGCCATATGGTTTTTGGAAGGCAGATTTTGCTAAACTGGTTTTTTGACACCATGTCCTATTTGAAGCCCCCCTGATGCACCCCTAGAGTAGAAACTTCAAAAAAGTGTCCCCATTCTGGAAACTGCGGGATAAGGTGGCAGTTTTTTTGGTACTATTTTAGTGTACATATGATTTTTGGTTGCTCTATATTACACTTTTTGTGAGGCAAGGTAACAAAAAATAGCTGTTTTGGCACCGTTTTTATTTTTTGTTATTTACAACGTTCATCTGACAGGTTGGATCATGTGATATTTTTATAGAGCAGGTTGTTACAGACGCAACAATACCAAATATGACTACTGTTTTTGTTTGTTTGTTTCAGTTTTACATAATAAAGCATTTTTGAAAAAAAAAATTATCTTTTAGCGTCTCCACATTCTGAAAGCTGTATTTTTTTTTTTTTGGGCGACTGTCTTATGTAGGGACAAATTTTTTTCGGTACGAGATGATGGTTTCATTGGTACTATTTTAGGGTGCATGACTCTTTGATTGCTTGGTATTACACTTTTTGTGATGTAAGGTGCCAAAAAATGGCTTTATTTACACCGTTTTTATTTTTTATGGTGTTCACCTGAGGGGTTAGGTCATGTGATATTTTTATACAGCAGGTTCTTACGGACGCGGCGATACCTAATATGTCTACTTTTTTTATTTACTTAAGTTTTACACAATAACAGCATTTTTGAAACAAAAAAATTATGTTTTAGTGTCTCCATATTTTAAGAGCCATATTTTTTTGTGTTGGGCGATTGTCTTAGGTAGGGTATTATTTTTTGCGGGATGAGGTGACGGTTAGATTGGTACTATTTTGGGGGGCATACGCCTTTTTGATCGCTTGGTGTTGCACTTTTAGTGATGTAAGGTGACAAATAAAATGTTTTTTTTTAGCAGTTTTTATTTAAATTTTTTGACGGTGTTCATCTGAAGGGTTAGGTCATGTGATATTTTTATAGTGCCGGTCGTTACGGACGCGGCAATACCTAATATGTCTACTTTTTTATATTCATATTCTGAGAGCCATATTTTTTTAATGTTTTGGGCGATTGTCTTAGGTATGGTTTTATTTTTAGTGGGATGAGGTGACGGTTAGATTTGCAATATTTTGGGGAGCATATGACTTTTTGATCGGTTGCTATTATACTTTTTGTGATGTAAGGTGACAAAAAAGTCTTTTTGACACAGTTTTTTTTTTTCTTTACGGTGTTCATGTGGTATTTTTATAGTGCAGGTTGTTACAGACGCGGTGAAACCTAATATGTATACTTATTTTTTTTTACTTACGTTTTACGCAATAACAGCAATTTTGATACAAAAAAAAAGTTGTGTCCATTTGCAGAGCTGCCCAGGGGGGTGAGAGGGTGGGGCCTCACTACACACTACGTTTTGGCACTTGCATATACTACACATCGGTAAACGCTCCTGTCAGGCTGCTCAGTTATGATAATAGGCAGTATTATCATGTATTGTAGAGCAGTGTAGTGAGCCCAATCCCTCACCCACCCCAACAGCTCTGCAAATGGTTGAAACCTCCCATTCTAGGATCGGTTGCTGGCATGCATTTTGAATCATTCTCCAGAACCCCTTTGAGAAGAGGGAAAGGTCTGCTTTATCTTGGGAATGTTAAACCTGCCCTATTTTATCTTAAATAGGTTATATTTAGATCCACCTCTAAGTTTATGTATTAGTTTAACTTCTTTATATGGCAAAGTAATTAGTGTCCCTCTAAAGGGGAGCATGTCAACCCTTTATTGTAATAAGTGCCCTAAAGGATGATCTGACAGAGGAACCAAGGCGAGGTATAGGGGGATACTTACTGTTCATCACTGTAAACAATAGAGCTCCATAGTACAGTTTATCGGTGACCTGCTATGCTTTGTTTTCCCTGCGGGATAATTTGGCATAAACACTACAGTTTTTGTTACCTCCACAGGGGGTTCTCAGATCGGAGAGCTCCCCAAGATCAGCCAAATTCACCCCAATCTTCTAGATATGTTTCATTGTATCATTTCAAATAGAAATTACTATAAAACTTGCAAAGTTTTCAGTCCATGTGGGAAAATACTAGTGCATTATTCCTTGAGGAACCTTCACATTCTGTGCATTCTTGGAACCAAACTTGTAAAACGAAACATAAAACACACATTTTTTCTAAAGTTTATTTTCACATGGTAAAAGGCAAAAAATTCATAATAAGGTTTATTCTAGCAATGGAAAATATGAACATTACATATGATATCCTGTCCTTTTAGAAATCAAAGAAAAGGTGATCCAGCACCGGAACAAATCTGTCGTTGCGACATCTTTATTTTTCACATGTACAGGGAACAGTACATACGATAAACATCTCCTCCCTCGGTTGACATGTTTTGAACACTGCGATTCTTAATCATAGCCTCATGGTGTGCTCAGGCTGTGATAGACTTATGCACCTCCCTCTACAATCTGCAATAAATGCGGTTCAGATGTGAACTGAAAATATGGTCATGTGCTTGAGGCCTAATGAAAATTCAGTCTCTTAATAGACAGTGTTTGGCTCAAAACATTGCAAAAAAACACTGAAAAAGTTGAGAAGTTTATCTAGATCTAGAGCATATAATATTGCTTGTGTGTGCAGCATCCTGCCTGAGCAAGTTTCTTATCTGTATCCGCTTTCCCTATTTAAATAACAGTATGACAGAAGCCATAGCAACTAAAAGCATAACTAAAAAAACTAAAACTAACACTAACCACATACAGAAATTTGCTTTCTACTCCACTCACGTCACACTCACCAGTGTCCAGGAAGCTGAGATATTGTATGGTGAGGCCTGCCTGTGCCAACTGATAATAGAATAGTGGCCCTCTGGGATCAAGGAGTGAAAACATATTTATTTAATGACTGGTCAGATCTGTTATCTTCATAGTTAAAGATACAAACAGCACTACAGTGACCTATCTTCAGCATAGGTCATCAATATCAGATTGGCAGGGCTCTCCGCCGATCAGCTGTATGAGGATAGGTCATCAATATTAAAAGCCTGGAGAACCCCTCTAAGACCCCCACCAAATAAGTTACAGCAACCTGTATCACCATCCTGGATCACTGTGTGAATATGGAGGGAGAAATCAGGGTTACCTGCAGTTACCTGGACCTTACAGGTTTAGTGGAGAATATTTACAGTTGTACTGGAAACAGTAATATAGCCAACTTACTAAACATTTGCCTCAGTCTCATATTCCAGCCGGTTTGATGGAAAAAATATGCAGATGTGAACCTACAGTAGCTGCTTTAGACACCTGTCAGGAAGGTTGTCTATCTGATAACATAGGTGTTATCCAGCGTTTATCAGCTCCCACTTTCAACTCTTTATAACTACTTTTGCTGATATTTCTTAACCTATATAGTGATATCATCTCAATCAATACCTGGAGAATGCCCATTTGTTTGCATAATGATGCTGATGAGCACCAGCTATAGGACTATTTACTACAGGGGCAGGTTCCAGATGGGTTTACCCTTTTCAGGGCATTTTCTCCGCGGTTAGGTCCTCGGGGCCAGCACAGCACCCCATCATGGGGCAATAACTGGGACAATTATTATGCTCTGTGACTCTCCCTTTTTACACCATTTTAAGGAACCCATACCAGATCCAGCAGATACCAGACTGACACCTGCAACACCCAGCATGTGGTAAGACTAGCCAGTTCTTCTGGTTGATCATTTTGTTGAGTGTGTGGGTACCGCCTTGTGTACCCTTGGTTTTGATGTTTTTTTTATTATCTATAGGGGAACAATTGTATTATTATTAAGCATGTCCTCATTTATTTTAGTTGTTGGAGTAAATGTTAAGTTTTAAGACACTCATCCTACCATTTAGGCAATTGCCACTGATGTATACTAGCTTAAAGGGCTCTGAATAGTTTAGTCTTTTTAATAGAAAACCAAGGTACAGCATTCTTTATGAATTTGGTTTTCATGTATTCGACTGCACTGTAAAATGAAATGTGAGGTCCATTCAGCGACTGAAGAAGGTAAGTCCTGGAGCACAAGAGAACAGTGTTTGCTTTACTGTAACGCTGAACACGCAGCATTTAGCCATAAAGCAAAATACCAGAGGGGTCCAGAAAGTCCTCTGGGAATAAAAGTCTATTCATCTCCAAGGGAAGCAGACCAATGATGACTTTGCACGGGAATATAACAGATCTGGCTTGTTTCCTACAGGTATTTCATGTAGTATTCAGGAAGGCATCACCGGTGACGTAAATTCATGTAGACAGCAGTAACACATCTGAATGAACCCATTTGCCTAGTGAGGAATTCCTCAGGAATCTCATATGACTTTGGCACTAGGCAAAAGGAAATGAGTTACAACGTATTAGTCACAGGCTCAAATGGTCTTGTCTTCCAGGTGTTACACAATCGTTGAGTTACATGGAGTTTTTTGGAAGCCGTTTTGAGGCAGGTTTTTCACCCAAAGCTAGAAGTGGATCCAGCAGCAAGAAGTTTAAGTACTATTTTTAACATTTCCGATTCCTTTTGAATCCATTTCTGGCCTTGGCTGAAAAACCGGCCTCAAAACCTTTTCCAAAAAACTCCACATGAAGCTACCCTAAGTGTGCATTCAGATCTTGCTTCTGAAAGATGTAACACTATTTATATGAGAAGCAAAGATATTGGTTTTTCCAAAGGTCCTTTATGTGCAGATGTTTGTGCATCCCCCACCTGGTCCTCTCTATCCAAGTCTTTCACAATAAATGTTCACTCTCTATACTCCCCCTGTGAAGGTTCTCGTCCGTGGTAGGAATGTTCTTGGTGTTGCGTCCCCATTCTCGCTCTATATATAGATGGTATGGGTCATTTTTAGATTCTTGCTTTCTTGATCTGGTGTAAGCAAAAATAAGTCCTCCTGCCAAGCAGCCATAAAATATCATTATGAGAAGGATATACAAGTAAGCGTCATCGCCGTCGTCATCCTCATTAGATGGGGTGCTGGTGGTATTGATCCGGTTTAGCTCCTGCAACATTTGGACCAGGAGCTTCTTGAGCCGTGATGCATCGCTGCAGTTAAGATTCATGACCCAGCTTGTTGCAGGAAAGAAAAAAATTTAGAAAATTCACAAAAGCCCCAGAGGACTAGTAGCCTGCAACATCAAACGGGACCAGGCTTGTCTTATCTTCATTTAATGGTACCTGTAGACAAAAATAGGTTTTTAGTACAGCACATTTCTTTCTCAGCAGGTCTGTCATTAAACTAATATTTAATTAAAGCCCCTAATAAAGTCCAGAGCTAGATTTGCAATTTTGTAACCTTTAGAGCTGAATTTCCCAGAATTCTTTGGTGGCTTAGGGTACTTTCACACTAGCGTTTTTCTTTTCCGGCACTGAGTTCCGTCATAGGGGCTCAATACCGTAAAATAACTGATAAGTTTTATCCCCATGCATTCTGAATGGAGAGAAATCCGTTCAGGATGTCTTCAGTTCAGTCACTGAACAGCGTTTTGGACGGAGGAAATACCGCAGCATGCTGCAGTATTATCTCCGTCCAAAATTCCGGTTCAGTTGCCGGAATGCCGGATCTGGCATTGATTTACATAGAAATGTATTAGTGCTGGATCCGGCATTAAAAATACTGCAATACCGATCGGACCTTCTGGTCTGCGCATGCGCAGACCGGTAAAAATGTGAAAAAAATATATAACGGATCCGTTTCTCCGGATGACATGCGGAGAGACGGATCCGTTCTTGCAATGCATTTGTAAGACGGATCCGCATCCAGATCTGTCTACAAATGCTTTCAGTTTGCATTAGGGCTGCAATGATTAATCGCCGTTATCGATAATATTCGATAACGGGATTCGTTGTCAACGAATGCCGTTATCGAATAATTGGCCGATTCGTTGCTATGCAGGCGGGAGCGGGAGGTCAGGCGCTATGCCTGCGGGTCCTTGAACTTTAGATCACTGCATCTTTATTACCTTACAATGAAGCTCCAGTAACAGGCAGAGCAGGCGGCGGCGTAACGTCACTTACTCACGTGACGCGCCTGCTCCATTCATAAAGTAGGTGGAGCAGGTGCGTCACGTGAGTAAGTGACGTTACGCCGCCGCCTGCTCTGCCTGTTACTGGAGCTTCATTGTAAGGTAAAAGAAGATGCAGTGATTTAAAGTAGGGTTGTCCCGATACCACTTTTTTAGGACCGAGTACAAGTACCGATACTTTTTTTCAAGTAGTCACCGATACCGAATACCGATACTTTTTTTAAATGTCATGTGACCGTTTTGGGGGATCTGTGGATGACGCACTGTCATGTGGGGGATCTGTGGATGGCACTGTTATGGGGGACCTGTGGATGGCACTGTTATGGGGGATCTGTGGATGGCACTGTTATGGGGGATCTGTGGATGGCACTGTTATGGGGGATCTGTGGATGGCACTGTTATGGGGGATCTGTGGATGGCACTGTTATGGGGATCTGTGGATGGCACTGTTATGGGGGATCTGTGGATGGCACTGTTATGGGGGATCTGTGGATGGCACTGTTATGGGGGATCTGTGGATGGCACTGTTATGGGGGATCTGTGGATGGCACTGTTATGGGGGATCTGTGGATGGCGCTGTTATGGGGATCTGTGGATGGTGCTGTTATGGGGGATCTGTGGATGGCACTGTTATGGGGATCTGTGGATGGCACTGTTATGGGGATCTGTGGATGGCACTGTTATGGGGGATCTGTGGATGGCACTGTTATGGGGGATCTGTGGATGGCGCTGTTATGGGGATCTGTGGATGGTGCTGTTATGGGGGATCTGTGGATGGCACTGTTATGGGGATCTGTGGATGGCACTGTTATGGGGGATCTGTGGATGGCACTGTTATGGGGGATCTGTGGATGGCACTGTTATGGGGATCTGTGGATGGTACTGCTATGGGGTGGGATATCTGTGGATGGCATTGTTATGGGGTGGGGGGATCTGAGGATGGCATTGTTATTTGGTGGGGGATCTGTGGATGGTGCTGTTATAGGGGATCTGTGGATGGAACTGTTATGGGGAGGATCTGTGGATGACACTGCTATATGTCATCCACAGATCCCCCTCATAACAGTGTCCCCCAATACACCGGGCCCCGCCGCTCACCGAAGTATTTATAAACGTGAATCCTTATCCTGTTATTAAGTTGAACTAACGCTGCCCTCTCCCATGTTCCCCTGTATCCCCACAGCACTTACTTAAGCTTCCATAGCAGGCAGAGCAGACGGCACCAGTAACGTCACTCACTGACGTCGCGCGTCTGCTCCGCCTGCTTCACTCATAAAGTGGGCGGAGCAGGCGCTCTACGTCAGTGAGTGACGTTACTGCTGCCGTCTGCTCTGCCTGCTATGGAAGCTTAAGTAAGTGCTGTGGGGATACAGGGGGATACAGGGGAACATGGGAGAGGGCAGCGTTAGTTCAACTTAATAACAGGATAAGGATTCACGTTTATAAATACTTTGGTGAGCGGCAGGGCCCGGTGTAAGAGTACAGTGACTGCACCGGGCCCCGCCCATAGTTACGCCCATAGTATTCTATTTATGTATCGGGGCGGGGTATCGGCGGCTGAGTACCGCCGAGAAAACTCGGAATCGGTCCCGATACCGATACTAGTATCGGTATCGGGACAACCCTAATTTAAAGTAAAAGTTACTGCCGGTTAAGGAATACTGCTGTGAGCGGCGGGGCCAGGGCTGTTATGGGGAGGGGGATCTGTGGATGGCACTGTTATGGAGGGGATCTGTGGATGACACATATAGCATAAGATGCTATATAGTGTCATCAACAGATCCCCCTCCCCATAACAGTGCCATCCACAGATCCCCCTCCCCATACCAGTGCCATCCACAGATCCCCCTCCCCATACCAGTGCCATCCACAGATCCCCTCATAATAGTGCCATCCACAGATCCCCCATAATAGTGCCATCCACAGAACCCCTCCATAACAGTGCCATCCACAGAACCCCTCCATAACAGTGCCATCCACAGAACCCCTCCATAACAGTGCCATCCACAGAACCCCTCCATAACAGTGCCATCCACAGATCCCCCATAACAGTGCCATCCACAGATCCCCCATAACAGTGCCATCCACAGAACCCTTCCATAACAGTGCCATCCACAGAACCCCTCCATAACAGTGCCATCCACAGAACCCCTCCATAACAGTGCCATCCACAGATCCCCAATAACAGTGCCATCCACAGATCCCCAATAACAGTGCCATCCACAGATCCCCAATAACAGTGCCATCCACAGATCCCCAATAACAGTGCCATCCACAGATCCCCAATAACAGTGCCATCCACAGATCCCCAATAACAGTGCCATCCACAGATCCCCCATAACAGTGTCATCCACAGATCCCCCATAACAGTGCCATCCATAGATCCCCTCCATAAGTGCCATCCACAGATCCCCTCCATAAGTGCCATCCACAGATCCCCTCCATAAGTGCCATCCACATATCCCCTCCATAAGTGCCATCCACAGATCCCCTCCATAAGTGCCATCCACAGATCCCCTCCACAAGTGCCATCCACAGAACCCCTCCACAAGTACCATCCACAGAACCCCTCCATAACAGTGCCATCCACAGATCCCCTCCATAAGTGCCATCCACAGATCCCCTCCATAAGTGCCATCCACAGATCCCCTCCATAAGTGCCATCCACAGATCCCCTCTATAAGTGCCATCCACAGATCCCCTCTGTAAGTGCCATCCACAGATCCCCTCTATAAGTGCCATCCACAGATCCCCTCCATAAGTGCCATCCACAGATCCCCTCCATAAGTACCATCCACAGATCCCCTCCACAAGTACCATCCACAGAACCCCTCCATAACAGTGCCATCCACAGATCCCCTCCATAAGTGCCATCCACAGATCCCCTCCATAAGTGCCATCCACAGATCCCCTCCATAAGTGCCATCCACAGATCCCCTCCATAAGTGCCATCCACAGATCCCCTCCATAAGTGCCATCCACAGATCCCCTCCATAAGTGCCATCCACAGATCCCCTCCATAAGTGCCATCCACAGATCCCCTCCATAAGTGCCATCCACAGATCCCCTCCATAAGTGCCATCAACAGATCCCCTCCATAAGTACCATCCACAGATCCCCTCCACAAGTACCATCCACAGAACCCCTCCATAACAGTGCCATCCACAGAACCCCTCCATAACAGTGCCATTCACATTTTGTTTTAATGTGGCCTTTGAACATAATTTTTCAAGTAAAATCATATAAACCCCTTTTTTTTTTTCATTTTGGTGTTTTTCCCCCGATTAATAGATGAAATTATCGACAACTAATCGATTATTCAAATAATCGTTAGCTGCAGCCTTAGTTTGCATGCAGATTGCCGGATCTGGCGACGGAACTGCTTGCCGGATCACTCTGCCGCAAGTGTGAAAGTAGCCTTAAAGGGGTATTCCAGCTTGAACAAGAGCTGAGCTGCAGTACAGCGACATGGGCACTACACAGTGGACAGAGCTGTGCAAACAGATGATCAGCGGGGGTTCTGGGCCCCCCACCAATCTGATACTGATTACCTATCTTGAGGATTGGTCATCAATATCAAAGATCAGGAATATCTCTTTAAGGTGTCTGCAGGGCTTTGAGGATGTGTCTGCCTGCAGGCTTCTTGACTGTTTCCAATGACCGCCAGAAGAATAGTGAATGCAGCTCTATGATCGAATAATAAAAGACAAGAAATAAAGTGCATTTGTCTTTTATTTTTGTTTACATAATAGGAATTTTTTCAAGTATACATGCATTTAAAATTATGCTTGAATACTTTTGTTATATCAGGTTGTTGACAATAGAATGGTATAGTCCATGAAGCCTAACATCCGAAGTCGCTTTGCAAAATAATTTGTTATAATACTGTATGGAGATTAGTCTCCGTACAGTATTAGAATGCAAGGTCTCCGATGAGCCGAAGTAAGTTATTCACGAAGTCGCGCAAGACTTCATTGAATAACTTCGGTAATTGATTATTACAGTAAAAACCACTTCAAATCTTGCAACTGAACTCAGCATCAGTTCCGAGTGGTACCGCGAAACCGAAGAGAGTTCGTTTTTCACTGTAATAGTCAATTACCAAAGTTATTCAACAAAGTCTTGCGCGACTTTGCGAATAACTTACTTTGGCTCATTGGAGCCCATACACTCTAATACTGTATGGAGACGAATCCCTGTAAGTATTATAATGAATTTTTTAGCGAAGCGACTTCGGATGTAGCATAAATAATGTAGTAAATGTGTCAAGGCCCCACCCGCACTGCAACTCCACCACACCCTGTTTTTGAAAAGCGACAAGGGCGGTATAAAAATGCAACTTGCGCC
Organism: Bufo bufo; assembly: GCF_905171765.1. Taxonomy (NCBI): domain Eukaryota; kingdom Metazoa; phylum Chordata; class Amphibia; order Anura; family Bufonidae; genus Bufo; species Bufo bufo. The sequence continues at coordinate 127,734,710 of NC_053396.1, forward strand.
TAAATTTAGACATTGACATTTAAAAAAAATTATTTTACCAGAAATTTGGCATAGAGCCATTGTAACTGATGGGAGGGGGCGGCACAATGTGGGAGGGGGGCGGCACAGATAAACCTGCTTATTCTTTACAGCAAGAACAGAGAACATAATCGGGGGAATAGCGCTGGACACGGTTTTGTACAGATTTGCAGGCGCAGCCCACAAGAATTCACTACAACTGCAAGATATTCAGAGAATAAGCGCTATTACCCACAAAATTGTGTCTCCGAAAATCATTGCCCCCTGTGAGGAGAGGGGGGATGGGACTGGGCTCTTTAAATATACTATATCAATTCCATATGTAGTCAGAGCTGGCAGGAAGATCTTTCATTAACCATTGCTTATAGGCAATGTATTACCCATTGAACAGTACCATATACCAAAGTTCCAAAAACATTAAAATAATACTAACATAAAAGAAAATGCCAACATTAAAATAAAAGTTAAATCCCTAGTGCAAGCTATTCCATGCAGAACTCACTGTTAGGCCTCTTGCACACGAACGTGCCGTGTTTTGCGGTCTGCAAATTGCGGATCCGCAAAACACGGATGCCGCCCGTGTGCCTTCTGCAATTTGCGGAACGGAACAGACGGCCCAATATAGAAATGCCTATTCTTGTCCGCAAAACGGACAAGAATAGGACAAGATCTATCATTTTTGCGGGGCCACGGAACGGAGCAACGGATGTGGACAGCACATGGAGTGCTGTCCGCATCTTTTGCGGCCCCATTAAAGTGAATGGGTCCGCACCCGAGCCGCAGAAAATGCGGCTCAGATGCGGAACCAAACCACAGTCGTGTGCAAGAGGCCTTATTCTTCCATTCTTCTCACAAGTCAGCTTTAGAGAAGGGTCTCCTCTGAAGGAGAAGATCTGTGAGACTTTATTTGCATACACAGTCCAGTGAATGTACACAATGTAGACCTACGGTACACAGCATGTCCATACAGCTACCCGGACTGATGAGCCGTGAGTAAGGAAACTACTCCCACACCCACCTCCCCACCCTCAGAACAGGATTCAAACCCTGCAATTAGACAAAGCTACGGCGTATTACAAAGGTGGGCATATACGTATCTACAAGACAACACTTGATCGGAAATCCTAGATAAAAATGTTCCAAATTCCTGTACACTTCCAGCCTTTTCCTCCACACAAATGATCTTCAGCTGCTGCCATGTAGTGTATAGCGGTTTATGGTTACCCTCGCAGAGCTATTATGAGAACCAGTTGAATCCGGAGCTCCAGGATGCAATAAAACTTAATGCGCAGAGCGGATTCCAGGATGTGTGATGCCCATATGAGTCAGGCCAAGATCTCACAACACAATGGGGGGGCATGGGTCCATACCAGCGCCCCTTTTGTAGCACTATTCACAGTCAGTTGTAATCCCGCGCCTCAAGCTCATATGATGGATGTGGAGGGGGCACATCTAGGGCTCATGCACACGAATGGATATTTTGTCTGTTCTGGGTTTTATGTGGCTCATATGCAGAACCATTCATTTCAATGGGGCAGCAAAAAAATATATATATATGAAATGACTCCGTGTGCTTTATGTATCTGTATGTCCGCAAGTCCATTCTGTGAGATCTGCAGCAAAACGGACACGCGTAACACAGATGTCATCCATTTTTTTTTTGCGGACTGTGTATGAGCCCTTAGGCTGTAACTATATGATGAAACCTCTTCAAGAATTCTAGATGGTGCAAGGAAGAGACCCAATATACAGAGGCTAGAAGGGAAATAAAAATCTATCGGAGGTCAGGGGTCTTCTTCTTAAAAAAGTGGATTACAAACTTTTAGCTCTTTAGAAGTTCTGCTACATTCATAATATTACGGTTATAGCCACACATAATTTAAAAGAGAGGTCCCCTTTCTTGTGATCATGGGAGTGACAGCAGAAGGACCCCCACCAATCTAGTAGTTATCCCCTATACTACTTGTAACAACCACAATACCCCTTTTAAACGTTGTGGATTCTCCACATTGGAAAAAAGCTGAAAGCCACAGAAAAACAGCTGCAAACGGCAAGTCCGCTATATACGGCCACTGACCGTGTGCGCTCTGTGCTGCGGATGCCATTGACTTGAGTGGGTCCACGATCTGTAAGATATGGTCAAAGATAGGACATGTCCTATCTTTTGTGGAGCAGAAGACCACGGAAACACAACAAATCGCTTCCATGGGCTTTCAGGATCATGCTTCTGTACAGCAAAAGACGTGTCCTCTCTCTTATCGTATTTTGCAGATCGTGGACCTGTTTAAGTCAATGGGTCCGCGTCCGCAGCACGGAGCCCTTACGTTTGTGTGCATGAGCCCTGAGGGTCTACTATCCCATAGTCAAATGATGTGGAGTACAGGCCATTCCCCAACAGTGGGGCTGGAATGAGCACCATCGTAGATCACTAGGAGGCAGTGCGTTTGGCTCACATGAGCCAGTCGGTCTGGGAAAAGTGGCCGTCACAGGGCCACGTGAAAGCAGCCTAGCAACTCATGAGTTGAACTGATTTACAGAGGTTTCCCCTCCAGTTTTCTCTGTGAGCTATGGTAGGTCCAACCCGGTGTAGTTCAGTAGGTTCTCCATGCTCCTCGATCAATGGCCACTTCCTTGCTGAAGACGATGCTCTCTACCCTGGTACTGGTAAACATGCCCCAGCTCAAGTCTACGTACTGGTTTGTCCACCATAAAGACTGCTTTGAGAAACCATTTTTTATTGTCTTGAGTGCAGCACATTCAGAAACTTGTGGCTGTGTATTTTCAGCACCAAAAATATCTCCCGTTCACACTTTGTAGAAAAGAATCGCAGTCAAATCTAGTCGTACATATGTCACCCGAAGGAGCGCTAGGCCGTCTGCCATCTCTACCAACTTCACCACACAGACACAGTCTCAGCCGGGCATGCATTTTTATTTGGAGAGTAAAGGCTACATTCAAACAACCGGCCACAAAACATGGATACCGGAACGCACAGGGCCAGCACTATACCGAAAATGCCTATTCCTGCCCGCGACTGCTGACAAGAATAGGACATGCTCTATATTATTTGTGGGGCTGCGGAACGGAACTACGCACGGTGTGCTGTCCGCATCTTTTGCAGCCCCATGCACACGATCCTATTCTTGCTCATTTTGTGGACAAGGATGGGACAAAAAATGGTGGCATGCAAACGGCCAGGAACCGCGATTTGTGGACCGTAAAATGCATGAGCCCTTAGGACAACTTTTACCTAATGTGTATGGCTGGAGATTTATAAACCCTCCACTTCAATCAAACGAGGAAATCGGCATTTGGAGATGCTGTGCAGACGGCTGGCGCAGGGGCTCACGCAAAAAGGTTTTGGGTTTTTTCTGCATCCGATACTCATTTTTTGCGGATCGGACGCAGACCCATTCACTTCAATTGGGCCGTAAAAGACGCGGAAAGCAAACCCGTGCGCTGTCCGCATGTTCCACAGCCCCGTCAAAAAATAGAACATGCCCTATTCTTGTCCCCATTATGGACAAGGATAGTACTGTTCTATTAGGGCCAGCTGTTCCGTTCCGCAGAATACATACGGTCGTGTGCATGAGCCCTAATGGGGATTGTAGGAATATAGTTATTATTAGAATTGTGCCTTTCACAATGAATACCTGTGTGGGTACAGACAGCAGCCTATACTCCGCCATTACATCCTATATTCTGTCCATACATCCTATACTCCGTCATTACATCCTATACTCCGTCATTACATCCTATATTCTGTCCATACAGCCTATACTCTGTGGTTACATCCTATATTCTGTCCATACGGCCTATACTCCGTCATTACATCCTATATTCTGTCCATACGGCCTATACTCCGTCATTACATCCTATATTGTGCCATTACAGCCTATACTCCGTCATTACATCCTATATTCTGTCCATACATCCTATACTCCGTCATTACATCCTATATGCTGTCCATATAGCCTATATTCTGTCATTACATCCTATATTCTGTCCATACAGCCTATACTCCGTCATTAAATCCTATATTCTGTCCATACATCCTATATACTCTGTGGTTACATCCTATATTCTGTCCATACATCCTATACTCCGTCATTACATCCTATACTCTGTGGTTACATCCTATACTCCGTCGTTACATCCTATACTCTGTGGTTACATCCTATACTCCGTCATTACAGCCTATACTCTGTGGTTACATCCTATACTCCGTCATTACATCCTATACTCCGTCATTACAGCCTATACTCCGTCATTACAGCCTATACTCCGTCATTACAGCCTATACTCCGTCATTACAGCCTATATTCTGTCCATACATCCTATACTCCGTCATTACATCCTATATTCTGTCCATACAGCCTATACTCCGCCATTACATCCTATATTCTGTCCATACAGCCTATACTCCGCCATTACATCCTATATTCTGTCCATACAGTCCACATTCTGTCCATTGTCTGATACTGGGACTAATACACGATGATGTCTCCCCTTTCCCTGGCGCTCACCCCCATGTAGTCCCCTCTCCTCCACACTTTTTTTGAGGACCCCTCTGGTATAACTAGCCCGCACATCACACACTACCTTCCACAATGACTACTCCCTCCGCATCCCTTGAACGTAGTCCAATCCACACACGGAGCAGAGCTGTATGCGTGTGAGCGCAGGAGGGAGGCAGTTAAGTACAGCGCCGAGCACACCTCCCGCCCCGCTGCCTCCACATTGGGGGGGGGGGGCTGAGAGGGTCTTAGTCACGTGGTTCTCCTCAGTGCGGGAGGCGGGAGGTCCGGGCGCTTTGTGTTGTGGCGGCCCTGGAGGGCGCCGCCTGCCGCCCGAGGGCCGCACGCATGGAAAGCCTGTGTAGCCGGTTACCTACTTGTGGCAGGAGTCTGTGACTGTAGTAATATTTGCTCTTGACATTACAAAGTGTATGTCCCGCTCAGGGGTGGCAATTTCTGGAAAGTCAATACAAATAGGCGACTTTTTTCCGGTGTCCCTGATCTTTTTTGAGGCTGGTGATGACTAGATAAATTTTGTGGTAATTTTCATCATTTTACAGCTCACAGTAAATGCTGGTGATGACTTCTTATCAGTATATTGAGCTATAGACATGTATTACTTGTAAGCTTTATCATTCATGATAGTTTAACAATTTGTCCGTAAAAAAGGTTGGCTGTCCACGATTTTGGGATAAGTTTTCCAGGAAACAGAGGCAACCCAGGTCCAACTTTTACCAAGGAGTAAAAGGACTGTCACCATGTGGGTATATCACTCCATGAAGCGCAGTCCACCTACCTCTCTGCAACAAAGTCCACTGCGTATACCACAGCAGAAACCGCCGCGGGTTTTGCCATGGTTTTTGATGCAGTCCAGCAATGGAGCTAAACCGCGAGCTCCATGGTTTCCACAGCAAGAAGGTCCTTGTACATCACAGTCTGGAAAAACTACACAGTAAAAAAAACCTTGGCTGCATGAAGCTCAGCCTCACACTGAAAACGATGGCACGGAATCCGCTCTGAAACCCAAGCCAAAAGTACTCCATCTGAACACACCCTTAGGCCTCATGCACACCACCGTTGTTTGGATCTACATCCGAGCTGCCGTTTTGGCGGCTCGGATGCGGACCGATTCACTTCAATGGGGCCGCAAAAGATGCGGACAGCACTCCGTGTGCTGTCTGCATCAGTGGCTCCGTTCGGCGGCCCCGCAAAAAAAAATATAACGTCCTATTCTTGTCCGCACTTTGCGGACAAGAATAGTCATTTATATTGCTGGCGCCCGTTCCGTAAATTGCAGTTTGCGGACTGCAAAAAACGGCACGGCCGTGTGCATGAGGCCTTACATTCACATGATGGATTTGAAAATCTGCCTCTGGAGTCTGAACTGATTTTGAAGAGTTTTATATTTTTTTTTGCATCCTATTCATTTTAGGTTTCGTTCACACGACCGTTGGTGTCCCGTTCCCATATTGCGGACTGCATTTGCGGATCGACAATACACGGGCACCGGTCCGTTGTCATTCCGCATCACGGATGCAGACTTATTCATTTCAATGGGTCCACAAATCTGGAGATTCACAGCACGGGCACGGGACACCAACGGTCGTGTGAACGAGCCCTTAATGGAAGATTCAGCATGTATTCCGCACCCAAAAATGAAACGGATCCTGTGCAAGTTATACACATTTTGCATCCGTTTTAGCCATTTCCACCTGAGATGTTTTTTTTTTACGAAAAGAAAATGCCCTGTACGGATCTTAGATGGAAATGGCTAAAACGGATGCAAAATGTGCATAACCTATGCCCAGGATCCATATTTTTTCTGTTCTTCTGACGGATCAGGAAAACTAAAAAAAATAAAATGGTGATGTGATCCCGGCCTAAACTACACTGCTGTGTGCATACAGCCTGAGACTAAGGCCTTCTGCACACGACCGTTCCCCCCCCCCGTTTACTGGCCGTTTTTTGCGTTCCGTATACGGAACCATTCATTTCAATGGTTCCGCAAAAAAAAACGGAATGTACTCCGTATGCATTCCGTTTCCGTTCCGTTTAAAGATAGAACATGTCCTATTATTGCCCGCAAATCACGTTCTGTGGCTCCATTCAAGTCAATGGGTCCGCAAAAAAATGGAACACATACGGAAATGCATCCGTATGTCTTCCGTTTCCGTTCCATTTTTTGCGGAACCATCTATTGAAAATGTTATGCCCAGCCCAATTTTATCTATGTAATTACTGTATATGCAAATACAGAAAAACGGAACAGAAAACGGAACAACGGATCCGTGAAAAACGGACTGCAAAACACTGAAAAAGCCATACGGTCGTGTGCAGGAGGCCTTAGGCTACTTTCACATCTGCGTTTTTAAGGCAGGGGCTACACGACGACTTGTGCCACGCGACAATTTTTATGATAGTCTATGGTGTTGCACTGCAACATGCTGTGACACGACAGTAGCCGGGTATTGCCTAGTTCGAGTACGGGAGAACATGCCGGCTTGGACTCAATACTACGCAGCCAAGCATCCAAGGCCTGCACCGGACACCATCTGTTGGCCGTGGGAAAGTATCTGACCTCCACCGATTCCCCCGGCCGTGACGTCTTGGACGAGGCCAAGGTGAGGACATAGATGGACCCGCACCGGGTGAGCTGACCTTTCCGCAAGCACCCAGCCGGCGTATTGGTGCCCATGAGCTTGCCTGGCCTGAGGAATCCATGGAAGGCCAGGTACAAGGCTGTTTCTACCAGAGCGCATACCTGCGGGCCGAACGGTTTACCCTGCAGTTTGTCTGTCACGGACCTGAACAAGCTACCGGTAAATGGCTGACGCACATGTCGTTTCACAACAGACATCTTGCGCAAACCCTTCAACGCCGCTTTAATAGGGTGGGTGGAGAAGAGTGACGGTAGGTCCGGATGTAGCATGTACCAGTGGTGCTGAATACCTGCCAGGTATAGTTTAACAGTGCTATAGGACAGGTTTAATTGAGAGTGGCAAAAACCCGACGAAGCCCAATAGGTGAGTGATAGGCCCCAGGCCAGAGGCCGGGTAGGTGTTCTCATATTTCTGAAACAGGCGCCAAGCTGTCTTGTAAGCCCTCAGAGTATTACTGGCCAAGGAATTGGCCATCAGTCTCTTAGCTATGGTGAGATGAGAGACTAGTCCAAGCGCAGCTGGGACTGGTGAGGAATTGGCGTTGGCAACCGATCTGCCCCTGGACAAACCTGAAAGAAAAGTGGAATTTATATATTTTTTTCCCCCGGAGAAGCCACGCGTGAGAGACTCTAATGGAGTCATATGTGTAAACCTAAAACGGAGAAGCCACGCGTGAGAGACTCTAATGGCGGAGTCATATGTGTAAACCTAATACGGAGAAGCCATGCGTGAGAGACTCTAATGGCGGAGTCATATGTGTAAACCTAAAGCGGAGAAGCCATGCGTGAGAGACTCTAATGGCGGAGTCATATGTGTAAACCTAAAGCGGAGAAGCCATGCGTGAGAGACTCTAATGGCGGAGTCATATGTGTAAACCTAAAACGGAGAAGCCATGCGTGAGAGACTCTAATGGCGGAGTCATATGTGTAAACCTAAAACGGAGAAGCCATGCGTGAGAGACTCTAATGGCGGAGTCATGCGTGAGAGACTACTGGCGGAGTCGTATGTGTAAAACTAAAACGGAGAAGCCATGCGTGAGAGACTCTAATGGCGGAGTCATATGTGTAAAACTAAAACAGAGAAGCTATGCGTGAGAGCCTCTAATGGCGGAGTCCTATGTGTAAACCGAAAACGGAGAAGCCATGCGTGAGACTCTAATGGCGGAGTCATATGTGTAAACCTAAAGCGGAGAAGCCATGCGTGAGAGAGACTAATGACGGAGTCATGTGTAAACCTAAAACGGAGACGCCTTGCGTGAGAGACTCTAATTGCGGATTATAATTATAATATTTTTTTTCCCTCTAAACTATAAACCACTTAAGCAGCTCCAGTATGGGCACAGCTCTGAGTACGAGCATAAAGAGCATGGTATAAAGCAGATCACCTGCATGGACTAACCGTGTGGGGAGCCGAACAGCTCCCTGGCATTGTGCGCCGGTGCGGGAGTGCCCCCCCTCACCTAGGGGCTGGTTATTGTGACTGGAACCCGCTGGGAGACTGAGGCCTGACCGGACCTACCTGTGACCGTGAAGGCTGACTTCCCAGGCCGTGGCTAACCCGCGTGCGTGACGTAACTTCCCGTAGATGCCCACCAAGTGCCTGTGGTCAAAACAGGAGTGCAACAGAGTCTGTGGACGTGACCCTGTAGTCGTGAGGGGACCCTACATCGAGAGTAGCGGTAACGGACCATCGCCTGTAGACGTGGCAGTATTACATCACAAGTCTGTTGGCGTGAGACTAATGCCTGCAGTCGTGGCAGGGCTTTATAACGAGTCTGTAGTCGTGACAGACTAATGCCTGCAGTCGTGGCAGGGCTTTATAATGAGTCTGTAGTCGTGACAGACCTGGAAAAATTTATTTATTTATTTTTATGCCAACTTCCCACCAAAGGCCACGACTGTAGGCGCCACCCTGCAAGACATGCGTCAGCGGCCTGAGCATAGATAGGCCACCATACCCAGTCCCCCAAGCCCACGCAGGAGTAAAGGGGTGGCCCACGCATGCGCACCACACCTGACGGCCATGACAGCCACAAACCCCGCAGTATCGCAAAGTAGCCAAGCACCTGCGGACCTGAATAAACAAGGACAGACATGTAAGTGAGCGAACCCCGGCTGAGTGACCCCTCACCCACGCAACTGCTCCCTAGCTAGCAACCAGCTTGTCGCAGCTGCGCCCCGAAACCGACCCACTAACTCCCAACGTACTGTATGGGCTATGGGCGGCCAGGCTACGTGCACGCGGCGTAGTGGCAATCCTAACAGAGACGCTGCTGACAAACCAGTGGGCTGTTTCTAATTATGTCGCTCTACATCTGTACATGTAATTCCCCCTTTTATTTATTTATATTATTATTTTTATTTTTTTTCTCATTTTAACAACTGACGCCTGCCCCAGTGTGCCTAGAACTAGTGCTGAGCAAGGAGCCCAGTTCCTAGACTGCAGTACCAGAATGGCCTGAAGGTGTCGCCCTCTCTTAAGACAAGAACCTGCTGGAGCGCTGAAGGCCAGTAAGCCGCCCTGTGAAGCCGGTGAGCAGCGTGAACGCTGCGCGCGATGGCATGAGTGCGGGAGTACAACTCGCCGCAGAGGAGCCACAGGTGAGGGGTGACCGAGGAGGCTGTAGCACCGTTCGCCTGGGGGACGCTGCATGTGTGAGCGGGGTGCCTGAACAGGAGCAGAAAGTGCGAGGCAGACACAGGTGCGGCTGGGGACAGACGGCAACGCTCGGCAGCATCACATAACATAAATAAACGAGACGGGTGGGCAGCCACCCGGCCTACCTATTCTCCGCAGCGATGAGCCCGACGCACCCGACCACGCGAACTAACAAAGTGACACGCGACTTCTCTGGAACAGATAGCCAACCCACGAGCCGATTCGAAATCGTTCAAACCGACAAGTGGGGGCAGGAGAGCCAGGTTTAAATAGTGAAAGCCCCGCCTCCCCTCACACAAATACAGCACTCTTAATTGCCTACCACGTGTCACTTGGGGGTGGGAGATTAGTGGCCCACCGGGAGATTCACCTGTACCCCTGTGGACCAACAGTGATGGCCAGTTCACTGTGTTCGCCTGCGAACACATGCGGGCTGCCATCTTAACTCACAAGTCCGGCAATGCACATGTAAGTCCTTACCTGTGCCTGCGCCGCAAGCCGGTCTGAAACAAATGCGGTCACCGGGAGCAGGCAGTTTCGAGAACAGCCACCGGGGGCCTTCATCGGGCTGTTCTCGGAACTGCCTGCTCCCGGTGACTGCATTTGTTTCAGACCGGCTCGCGGCGCAGGCACTTACCTGTGCATCGCCGGACTTGTGATTTAAGATGGCAGCCCGCATGTGTTCGCGGGCGAACTGGCCATCACTGTGGGCCAGTCCAAGCCTGGACAACGGGCATAAATACTTTGATAGATCTCCCATGCAGCTCTAAATCACTGGTTCCCTTTATATATCACAAAACTGTCTGACTGCAACCGCCATGGTGGTAAGGAGCTCAGTGCATAGGCATTTATACAGTTATCATTGACTGCAATAGCAGCTGTACTAATCTCTTAGCACTGAGATGAGTGGCACTTGCTTTTAGTAAAACAAACACGATGCAACAGCACTCTGCAAACACAAATAGCAAAGTAAATACAATGGTGCCATACTCACTATAGAAAATGTACTAATGCTACATCAGAAATGTGAGATTCTTTAGGACAGGAACCTAAATGCTACCTCCTCTGGTGCCACAATGGCCTCCATTAAATTCAGGGAATGCAGGTTCCACATGCATGCTGAGCCCACTATGTATTTAACCTCTACTGGGAGAGCAGGCTACAGCTTTAGGGCTCATTCACATGACCGTGGTTTGGTTGCTCTGTTCCATGGCCACGCAAAAATTATAGATCATGTCCTATTCTTGTCCGTTTTGCGGACAAGAATAGGCATTTCTAAAATGGGCCGTCCGTTCCGTTCCGCAAATTGCGGAAGGCACACGGGCGGCGTCCATGTTTTATGGATCTGCAATTTGCGAACCGCAAAACACGGCACGTTTGTGCGAACAAGCCCTTAGGATCCATTCACACAACCGTATTTCTGGGTCTGCATCCATTCGGCAATTTTGCGGCACATCATGTGCTGTCCGCATCCGTACTTCCATTCCGCGGCCCTGCAAAAAAAGATAGAGTATGACAAGAATAGGCATTTCTATCATAGGAATGGCCAGAACTACGCACGGAACGCGCGCGGCCGGTACCCGTGTTTTGCGGATCTGCAATTTGCGAACCGCAAAACACTTGCTGTCGTGTGAATGGACCCTTATACTTGCGCTAATTAAAATCAGCTTCTGGCCGCTTTCAGACGAGCGTATTGAAATCCGTCAGTATTCTGGCTCAGGATTCCTGATGATGTACCATCAGTATTGTCTCATAGGGATGAGCGAACCCGAACTGTATAGTTCGGGTTCGTACCAAATTTTGGGGTGTCCGTGACACGGACCCGAACCCGAACATTTTCGTAAAAGTTCGAGTTCGGTGTTCGGCGCTTTCTTGGCGCTTTTTGAAAGGCTGCAAAGCAGCCAATCAACAAGCATCATACTACTTGCCCCAAGAGGCCATCACAGCCATGCCTACTATTGGCATGGCTGTGATTGGCCAGTGCAGCATGTGACACAGCCTCTATATAAGCTTGGGTCACGTAGCGCTGCACATCACTCTGCTGATACAAGTGTAGGGAGAGGTTGCAGCTGCGACGTTAGGGCGAGATTAGGCAGATTAACTCCTCCAAAAGACTTCATTCAGTGATCGATCTCCAGCTGTGGATCATTGAAGTGCTGATATTCAATTGCTCACTGTTTTTAGGCTGCCCAGAGCGTTTTTCAGTCACTTTTTTTTGGGGTGATCGGCGGCCATTTTGTGGCTTGTGGTGCGCCAGCACAAGCTACCACCAAGTGCATTTAACCATCAATAGTGTGGTTATTTTTTGGCCATATACTACATCAGGGGCAAGTTGAGCCTGTCACCCAGCGCCTAAAAAATAGGCCTCACATTTATATTCATCCAAATCTGTCATTACTGTTTTAGCTGGTCAAGTTATTTTTAGTGTCCGTCAAAGCACAGTTTTTGTTCTGGGTTGAAAAACAATTCCCAATTTTGCAATTCTCAAAATTAGTGGTTTCTGCTGTATCAGGCCTACTTTAAATCTATCCCTAAAAGGGTATATTAGATTCACGCTACAGTGCAGATCCAAGTCTAATTCTGTCCGTAAACGTATACCTGTCACCCAGCGCCTAAATAATAGGCCTCAAATTTATATTCAGCTAAATCTGTCATTACTGGTGTGCCTGTATTAGTGTAATACGGTACCTAAATAGATAGCCAGATAGTGTTAGGTGTCTGTAAAAAAAAAGGCCTGAATTTGAATTCAATACATTGGCCCGAATAATATTTTTCTTATTGTGGTGAACGGTAACAATGAGGAAAACATCTAGTAAGGGACGCGGACATGGTCGTGGTGGTGTTAGTGGACCCTCTGGTGCTGGGAGAGGACGTGGCCGTTCTGCCACAGCCACACGTCCTAGTGTACCAACTACCTCAGGTCCTAGTAGACGCCAGAATTTACAAAACACAGGTGCTAACTGCTGCGTCTTTCTGCAGTGTGCAGACTGAACAGGAGGTCAGGGATTAAGACTGGGTGGAAGACGATTCAGGGGACGATGAGGTCCTAGACCCCACATGGAATGAAGGTCGTGCCACTGACTTTCACAGTTCGGAGGAAGAGGCAGTGGTGAGACCGAGCCAACAGCGTAGCAAAAGACAAAGAGGGAGCAGTGGGCAAAATCAGAACACCCACCGCCAAGAGACTCTGCCTGCTACTGACCGCCGCCATCTGGGACCGAGCACCCCAAAGGCAGCTTCAAGGAGTTCCCTGGCATGGCACTTCTTCAAACAATGTGCTGACGACAAGACCCGAGTGGTTTGCACGCTGTGCCATCAGAGCCTGAAGCGAGGCATTAACGTTCTGAACCTTAGCACAACCTGCATGACCAGGCACCTGCATGCAAAGCATGAACTGCAGTGGAGTAAACACCTTAAAAACAAGGAAGTCACTCAGGCTCCCCCTGCTACCTCTTCTGCTGCTGCCGCCTCGGCCTCTTCCTCCGCCTCTGGAGGAACGTTGGCACCTGCCGCCCAGCAAACATGGGATGTACCACCAACACCACCACCTGCGTCACCAAGCATCTCAACCATGTCACACGGCAGCGTTCAGCTCTCCATCTCACAAACATTTGAGAGAAAGCGTAAATTCCCACCTAGCCACCCTTGATCCCTGGCCCTGAATGCCAGCATTTCTAAACTACTGGCCTATGAAATGCTGTCATTTAGGCTGGTGGACACAGACAGCTTCAAACAGCTCATGTCGCTTGCTGTCCCACAGTATGTTGTTCCCAGCCGGCACTACTTCTCCAAGAGAGCCGTGCCTTCCCTGCACAACCAAGTATCCGATAAAATCAAGTGTGCACTGCGCAACGCCATCTGTGGCAAGGTCCACCTAACCACAGATACGTGGACTAGTAAGCACGGCCAGGGACGCTATATCTCCCTAACTGCACACTGGGTAAATGTAGTGGCGGCTGGGCCCCAGGCGGAGAGCTGTTTGGCGCACGTCCTTCCGCCGCCAAGGATCGCAGGGCAACATTCTTTGCCTCCTGTCTCCTCCTCCTCCTACTCAGCTTCCTCCTCCTCTTCTTCCACCTGCTCATCCAGTCAGCCACACACGTTCACCACCAACTTCAGCACAGCCCGGGGTAAACGTCAGCAGGCCGTTCTGAAACTCATATGTTTGGGGGACAGGCCCCACACCGCACAGGAGTTGTGGGGGGGGGGGGGGTATAGAACAACAGACCGACGAGTGGTTGCTGCCGGTGAGCCTCAAGCCCGGCCTGGTGGTGTGCGATAATGGGCGAAATCTCGTTGCAGCTCTGGGACTAGCCGGTTTGACGCACATCCCTTGCTTGGCGCATGTGCTGAATTTGGTGGTGCAGAAGTTCATTCACAACTACCCCGACATGTCAGAGCTGCTGCATAAAGTGCGGGCCGTCTGTTCGCGCTTCCGGCTTTCACATCCTGCCGCTGCTCGCCTGTCTGCGCTACAGCGTAACTTCGGCCTTCCCGCTCACCGCCTCATATGCGACGTACCCACCAGGTGGAACTCCAACTTGCACATGCTGGACAGACTGTGCGAGCAGCAGCAGGCCATAGTGGAGTTTCAGCTGCAGCACGCACGGGTCAGTCGCACTGCGGAACAGCACCACTTCACCACCAATGACTGGGCCTCCATGCGAGACCTGTTGCGCTGTTTCGAGTACTCCACCAACATGGTCAGTGGCGATGACGCAGTTATCAGCGTTACAATACCACTTCTATGTCTCCTTGAGAAAACACTTAGGGCGTCATTTTTAGCACTTTCAGGCCAGTCTCTTCGAAGTGACTCAGAGGGAGGTTTTTTGCAACAGCAGAGGCCAGGTACAAATGTGGCCAGACAGGGCCCACTACTGGAGGACGAGGAGGTGGAGGATGAGGATGAAGCAGGTTCACAGCAGGCTGGCACCCAACGCAGCTCGGGCCCATCACTGGTGCGTGGCTGGGGGGAAACGCAGGACGATGACGATATGCCTCCCACAGAGGACAGCTTGTCCTTACCTCTGGGCAGCCTGGCACACATGAGCGACTACATGCTGCAGTGCCTGCGCAACGACAGCAGAGTTGCCCACATTTTAACGTGTGCGGACTACTGGGTTGCCACCCTGCTGGATCCACGGTACAAAGACAATGTGCCCACCTTACTTCATGCACTGGAGCGTGATAGTAAGATGCGCGAGTACAAGCGCACGTTGGTAGACGCGCTACTGAGAGCATTCCCAAATGTCACAAGGGAACAAGTGGAAGCCCAAGACGAAGGCAGAGGAGGAGCAAGAGGTCGCCAACGCAGCTGTGTCACGGTCAGCTCCTCTGAGGGCAGTGTTAGCATGGCAGAGATGTGGAAAAGTTTTGTCACCACGCCACAGCCAACTGCACCACCACCTGATCAATAACATGGTGGAACAGTACCTGTGCACACCCCTCCACGTACTGACTGATGGTTCGGCCCCATTCAACTTCTGGGTCTCCAAATTGTCCACGTGGCCAGAGCTAGCCTTTTATGCCTTGGAGGTGTTGGCCTGCCCGGCGGCCAGCGTTTTGTCTGAACGTGTATTCAGCACGGCAGGGGGCGTCATTACAGACAAATGCAGCCGCCTGTCTACAGCCAATGTGGACAAGCTGACGTTCATAAAAATGAACCAGGCCGGGATCCCACAGGACCTGTCCATCCCTTGTGCAGATTAGACATTAACTACCTCCCCTTAACAATATATTATTGTACTCCAGGGCACTTCCTCATTCAATCCTATTTTTATTTTAATTTTACCATTATATTGCGGGGCAACCCAAAGTTGAATGAACCTCTCCTCTGTCTGGGTGCCGGGGCCTAAAAATATCTGACAGTGGCCTGTTCCAGTGGTGGGTGACATGAAGCCTGATTCTCTGCTATGATATGAAGACAGATTCTCTGCTGACATGAAGCCTGAATCTCTGTTATGGGACCTCTCTCCTCTTTATGGGTGCCGGGGCCTAAAAATATCTGACAGTGGCCTGTTCCAGTGGTGGGTGACGTAAAGCCTGATTCTCTGCTATGACATGAAGACTGATTCTCTGCTGACATGAAGACTGATTCTCTGTTACGGGACCTCTCTCCTCTGCCTGGGCCTAAATATCTGACAATGGACTGTTCCAGTGTTGGGTGACGTAAAGCCTGATTCTCTGCAATGACATGAAGACTGATTCTCTGCTGACATGAAGACTGATTCTCTGTTACGGGACCTCTCCCCTCTGCCTGGGTCTAAATATCTGACAATGGACTGTTCCAGTGTTGGCTGACGTAAAGCATGATTCTCTGCTATGACATGCAGACTGATTCTCTGCTGACATGAAGCCAGATTCTCTGTTACGGGACCTCTCTCCTCTGCCTGGGTCTAAATATCTGACAATGGACTGTTCCAGTGTTGGGTGACGTAAAGCATGATTCTCTGCTGACATGAAGCCAGATTCTCTGTTATGGGACCTCTCTCCTCTGCCTGGGCCTAAATATCTGACAATGGACTGTTCCAGTGTTGGGTGACGTGAAGCCTGATTCTCTGCTATGACATGCAGACTGATTCTCTGCTGACATGAAGCCAGATTCTCTGTTACGGGACCTCTCTCCTCTGCCTGGGTGCCGGGGCCTAAATATCTGACAATGGACTGTTCCAGTGGTGGGTGACGTGAAGCCAGATTCTCTGCTATGACATGCAGACAGATTCTCTGCTATGGGACCTCTCTCCAATTGATATTGGTTTATTTTTATATATTTTTTTCTTATTTTAATTCATTTCCCTATCCACATTTGTTT
Source organism: Bufo bufo (assembly GCF_905171765.1). Classification (NCBI taxonomy): domain Eukaryota; kingdom Metazoa; phylum Chordata; class Amphibia; order Anura; family Bufonidae; genus Bufo; species Bufo bufo. The sequence continues at coordinate 127,751,374 of NC_053396.1, forward strand.
GCAGGGGATTTACCTACATGTTGCTGCCTTTAGCCCTTCTAGCCCTTTCCTGGGCTGTTTTACAGCCTTTTTAGTGCCGAAAAGTTCAGGTCCCCATTGACTTCAATGGGGTTCGGGTTCGGGACAAAGTTCGGGTCGGGTTCGGATCCCAAACCCGAACATTTCCGGGAAGTTCGGCCGAACTTCTCGAACCCGAACATCCAAGTGTTCGCTCAACTCTATTGTCTCAGGATTTACATGCATATTTCTTCCTTCCTTCATTATTTATGTACTGCACAGATTGTAATGTGCGTATTTGGAAACAAATCCGCACAAAACTCGGACATGCTGCGTATTTCAATTACTGATGGAAATTATTTACCCATGTGAATAGCTCTATTCATTAGCATTAGCAGCGGATTCCGGAACATAAAATCCGGACTATATACGCATTGCAAATACGCTCATCTGAAAGTGGCCTATGGGACAGACATGTTAGTCAGGGGTGCACGACCAATGGAGTCAACCAGACCTCCAATGCAATCTTCAAGACACGGGCGTATCTAGATTCCACTCAATAGCAAGGGGAAAAAAGACAAAAGGAGGGGTGGGGGCGCACAATAGGGTAGTACGTCCAACACAAGTGTAACTTGGTTAGAAGACAAAGGTACTCACCTTTTAGGGTTGTGCTACTGATCGGCACAACAGTATTGTAGGTTACTAGGTAATCATCCAATGCAGACTGCAAAGAAAGAAAGGGGGTTAGGGCTCATGCATGTGTGGACCGCAAATTACACTTATAACGTCCATGTGGCCGGCGTTGACGGATTCAACTTGACTGGGCCTGCGATCTGTCCACACCGGATTGCGGACTCATTCAAGTGAATGCTGATGTTTGCAGGCACAAATAATTTTGAACAAAATGTATTTGGCAAGAATCTCACATTTATAACGTAGCATTAGCATTAGTACATGTTCCATAGTGAGTATTGGACGATTGTATTTACTTTATTTGTGTTGGCAGAAGGCTTTTGCCTTTTCAGCCATGGTGACGTGCACCTGCACATTGGGATGTGCTAACTAACCCCCATATTTTTTTCTTTGCAGTTGCTTTTAGGCTAGGGCTGCGTGACGACAATGTTTACAATTATAGTCTATGGTGTCGCACTGCGACTACATTTGAAATGGATTTTTCTGCAACTGTTGCGTCGCAGTATGTCGCAGTGCGACACCATAGACTATCATTATAAACATTGTCGAGCGACATTGGTGCGACAAATGTTGCAATGTAGTTGTGCAGCCCACCAAAGTTTTCAGTTCATGCCCCCTTTGGAAGGCCCCACCCCTCATGTGACCCCCCCGCCCCCCCCCCCCCTCCTCCCTCAATGCAGGTACAGGCGCTAGGGCTGTGTCTAATGAAGCAACATCCTGGCACCATGTTCAGTTACAGCCAACAGGGGTCTGGAAGGTCTAATTTTTGCCGGAGCCTCTTGGACATTCACGGAGAGTTGGCAGGTATAGTATATATAGGATATACAGGAATTAAAAAAGGATTTTTTTAGTAGAAGATAACTTGACAGCAAAAAAACCAAAAACACATCAGCAATGCTTGTGCACTTTACTGATGGTTTCTAATCCATCCTAGAAACAAGTTAGGACCCTGTTACATGGAGCGGCACTAATTGGGATGCAGAGACGTCCATAGTTGCCTGCTTGTTAGCTCCATTTATGGCATATGCAGCAACAATCGCTGCTGTTTGGGGATGAACTATCGTTACTACGATTGTTCCTCCATATACAGTTTTATGTTTGTCAGCAGCACATTCCTGTTTGCCGTATGAAAGCATTTGATTGTTTGTCAGGCGATTAGTATGAATGTCCATTCCTGATTGCCCCCCTCCTCAGCCAATGTAAAAAGGCTTGGTGTGCAGTCCTTAGTGACTCAGGGGGCAAGCACTCAGTCCCTTCATTGAATCCCTTGTGCTAATCTTACTCACTGGTTTAGGGCTGATTCACATCTGCGTTTAACTGATCCGGCAGGCTGTTCCTCCGAGTTCACTGGATCCGGCCATGCACCACCAGGCCCCATTGACTATAAAGGTGATCTAGACACTTTTTTGGCGAGACAAAAAGTTGTGCATGTAGGAATGGGGTCTGGCAGTGTACAGCCGTGTCTGGCTATGCCAGATCTGGTAAACTCCAGTAGGCTGTTCCTTTGCCGGATCAGTTAAACGCACATGGGAATCAGCCAGTAACCAATAGAAAAAAATCATTTCACCAGATTTGTCAGTACCTAGAGCAGGGATCAGTAACCTGCGGCTCTCCAGCTGTTGCAAAACCAAAACTCCCAGCATACATACTTACTTGGCTGTTCTTTTAACTCCCAAGTGAAAGGAGGACTCTGGGAGTTGTAGTTTCACAACAACTGGAGTTGGGAGAATTTTAGGGCCAAACGGGAACCTTGAACATATCAAATTGACGGATTCAATGTATCCAAATGTCCAGTGAGTCACATACCAATTTGCTAAATTTTCAGAAATCCAGATTGGACAAAAGACTTTGTTCATCTCTTTTCAACAATGTCACAACACTTCAGACCCCAGCCCTCAAACAAGTAGACAGTATTGTGCAGGCCCTGGGGCCTAGTGGTCATTTACCTGGCTCCACGCTGTAAATGAGCTGTTGAACCCACTGGCTGATCACAGATCAACTGTCAGCACAGGACAGTTATGTGTGACAGCAGGACGGGCCCGGGGCCCAGAAACATCATACTCACCGTAGTTACCGCTAATTTAGTACGGTCAAAATACAACCAGTTTTATAATGTCAGAGGCCAATGTATTCATTATTTATAAGTTTCCAACTCTTCTGGTAGATTTTTTTTTTCCCTTTGCATTGTGCAGAAAATAGGAAAAATATGAAGGAAGGAAAAACATGGGCCTGATTTATCATGCTTTCACTCCAGAATCCTGGCTACAAAAAGTATGGCTTCCCCCTCACTTGCGCATACATTTTGTGACTTTTTGAATTGTTCCAGTTTTGTAATGCAGCTACGTTAATGAGTTTCACTCCAGATTTATTATTGAGACGTTTAAAAAAAAAAGTCGCAATCTCACTCCAATAAGAGGGTCGAGTAGGAAAACTGGAGTGGCTTTGTAGACAAAAGTGTTAGGTTTAAGGATAAGACAAATTTATCAAACAATATGAGCTATTTGATAAATGTGGGATAAAGTACACCAGGGCAGACTCAAGCAAAACTGACTTCAAATATATAATAGTAGTCTTTTCTGGTCTGTCCCATAGTTCAACCCCTTAAAGGGATTATCCTATGAAGACCATAAGCTATCCCTGAGGAGTCACTGAATCCCACCTCTGAGTGTAGCAGTAGTGCACGTCAGTCCAACTTTCCATTCACTTCTAGGAGGCTGATGCAGACATCGCTCTGTTTCTCCCATAAAAATTATTGGAGTGCTGGGTCATTATGGGTTCTACCGAACCAAATAGTGGATTCAGGGACCCATTATTCTTGGGACCACTGGGAGCAGTCAGGATAGGTCATCAGTATTGGATCAGTTGTCCGATGTGCATGAGCCCCCAGCACACCCACCAATCAGCTGCTTGCCACAGCTGCCGGCACCGGAAACTATACAGTGAACGTCAGAAGCAAAAGGCTCAGTCCATCATGGGATTAAAGCCCATGAACAAGCAATTCACATGTATGGCACTTGGTTGTTATTAGGTTGAGATGTCCTACTTCAGAAATTTATGGCACCAGATATTGTGGATATGCAAAAAATAAATGGACACATTTATTAAGACCAGCGTTTTAGACGCCTGTCTTAATAAAGGCCCATAGCTGGCGGTGATGCCGCTGAAGTCATGAAGAGTTCATGAAGTTCTAAATGTAAGACAGCTTCAAGCTAATTCAGGCATTTTTCAGAATAGTAAATAACCCCCAAAGTCTAAAGAGGGAATTCTCTTGGTAAGGCATCACACTGACTTTTTTAAATCCCGATTTTTCTATGGCAATTTGGATTTTCTTGTTTTCTTTACCATCTGACAAATTTCTTTTGTTGTTTTAAGCATGCTCCAAATTTATTAAACCTGTGTAACAAAAATATTCAAAAAGTCACAGGTTTAGCATTTCATTTATTTTGTGACATTAGTGCCACATTCTGAGCTTCAGTGAGCCGGTTTTAAAACCAAATTAGGGTACTTTCACACTAGCGGCAGGACGGATCCGACAGGCTGTTCACCCTGTCGGATCCGTCCTGCCGCTATTTCGCCGTGCGCCGGACTGCCGCTCCGTCCCCATTGACTATAATAGGGACGGGGACAGAGCCTGTTGGATCCGTCCTGCCGCTAGTGTGAAAGTAGCCTTAGTGAATTTAGCCCACATGAATGACTGAATAAGATACCCTGCTAGTTGCTTGAAGAGATCATCTGTTTACATCTGCAGTTTTACGACAAATTTTGATTTTTTTCCATAAAACATATCAAGTGCATCACATGTAAACTGAGAATATTAAAGGTTTCTATTCAAAACCACTACTGCAACAACAACAACAAAAATGCTACAAAAGTGGCATCTAAAGACATCCCTTCTGCTTCTAAGGCCTCATGCACACGAATGTATTTCCTTTCTGTTTCTGTTCCGGACCATATATGGAACTATTCATTTCAATAGGTCCGCAAAAAAAACTGAAGTTACTCCTTGTGAATTCCGTTTCCGTATGTCCATATTTCCGTTCCGCAAAAAAATAGAACATGTCCACACAAAGGGAATAAACATGTGTATAGCAAAACATGTGTTACTGCAATACTTTTCTGTGAGAAATACTTCATTTTCTTGAAAAATTTCAGGGGTGCCAACATTTACGGCCATGACTGTATAGTAGCAGTACGGTGGCTCAGTGGTTAGTACTGGTGCCTTGCAGCACTGGGGTCCTAGGTTCGAATCCGACCAAGGGGAACATCTGCATGGATTTTGTATGTTCTCCCGGTGTTTGCGTGGGTTTTCTCCGGTTTCCTCCCACACTCCAAAGACATACTGATAGGGACCTAATATTGTGAGCCCCATTGGGGACAGTTGGATGCTAATGTCTGTAAAGCGATGTGGAATATAGTAGCGCTATATAAGTGCATAAAATAATAGTAGACCTACAGAGGCTTTAGAAAGCTTCCTTCCCCTGTTTCGACCTGCAAACTGGACTAGATTATTGTCTTTCCTAAAGGTCTTAGATGCTTCTAGGTATTGTATTTCTAACATCAAGGGGATGCAATGCTTCTTTAGCCTCATCCTTTGGAGGGACTGTAAAGGATTGCAAAACGATCTCTTGGTCTCGTGATAAATCTGATACCACCTTGGGGTGGTACTCGATCCTCAATAGGTATGGCTCTCTACAAGAAAGGGCCTGAATTTCACTTATATGTCTAGCAGATGTTATCAGGAAAGCAGTTTTGAAGGATAGGCGTTTAATAGAAATCTCTGCTAAGGGAACAAATGGGGGTTTAGACAGACCATTTAGTACAATATTAAGATCCCACTGGGGAATCCTAGAGCTCAGAGTTGGTCTTAGTCTAGAGGCTTCCCTAACAAATCTCCTTACCCAGCGGTGTTCGGCAAGGCTAGTATCATAAAATGTGCTTAACGACGATATCTGGACCTTAAGGGTACTCGGTCTTAATCCTAGTTCTAACCCACTTTGCAAGAAATCTAGAATTTTATTTATGGGTGTAAAAGAAGTGTTTGGGTGTTCTTTTCCCAACCAGCTACAGAACCTACTCCAGATCTTAAGGTAAATGCCTGATGAAAACTTTTTTCTGCTTGCTCTGAGTGAGGATTACTCTGAGAGACCCTATCTTCTGAGTGAAGCGCTCTCAGGATCCAGACAGCTAGGTTCTAAATCTGTGGTTTTGGATGTTTTATTGGTCCTTGAGAGAGAATATCCTCCTGGAAGGGTATTCTCCATGGTTCTTCCAGTGCCATTAGTTTCAGAGCCGAGAACCAGCTTCTTTTTGGCCAGTGAGGAGCTTCTAGGATTACCGTTGTTGGTTCCCTCTGGATTTTCTTTATTACTCTGGGGATCAGAGGAAAAGGTGGAAATGCATAAACAAGGTCCCATGTCCTTCTTATTGACAGGGCGTCTACTGCCCATAGTTTGTCCCTGGGGTCTAGAGAGCAAAACTGATGGACCTGGGCATTCTTTCTGGATGCAAACAGGTCTATCTGTGGTAGTCCTCATCTGGAAGAGATTTCCTGAAATATTTTTCTGCTCACAGTCCATTCTCCTGGATGTAAGGTTTGTCGACTTAGGAAGTCCGCCTCTAGATTTTCTGATGCCTTTAGGTCAGGCATGTCCAAAGTCCGGCCCGCGGTCCGGAGTAAAGCGGCCCCCCAGAGGTTTGATTAAATCATTGGTATTCCGGCCCCCGGCCCCTCTCACCAGTCACCGCCAGCTACTCACCGGGAGCCCACAGCTTCACAGGAAGAGGCTGCATCAGCAAAGGCCAAATCTCGCGGCGACGTCCGAGATCACGCGAGATTTGGTCTTTGCCTTCACAGAGAAGGAAAGCCGAGATCTCACAACGTCCGAGATCTCGCGGGATTTGGGCTCAGGGAGAAGGAAAGCCCAAATCTCAGATGTCACGAGATCTCTGACGTCACGAGATCTCTGACGTCACGAGATCTCGGCTTTTCTTCTCTTGTAAGGCCAGAATATCAGTCATACTGCACATAACATATAATCGTTATGATTAAGTTGCAGTTTGTTGAGGTCTCCTACCTCCACGGTCACATTACCCCCAGAGGACATTTATACAGTGTGAAGGTCCCAAATGTAGAAGAAAAAATGTATTAAAACATTTCTGGCTGCGTTCTAGTGCTGAGTTCCAGGTCCAAACATAATAATCAAAGTCATCACCAATTAACGTCGCCTTTCCTTCTCCCTGCGCCTCCACACTTACAGCCACAAGGCCAGAGCGACCAAAGAAAATGCTGAGCTTGTTTGGCTCAACATATTTGTGTGTGAAGACCTTCTCTGTTATGAACCTTAACAAGAATCGCATGCGGACAAGACTAAGTGACTCTCACTTGCGTGATATTTTGCGCATCAAAACCACAGCCTTCGAACCAGATCTAGCCTATCTGCTGCAGTCCAGATCTCAGTTTCACCCTTCACATTAGTGCAGGCAAGATTTTTTTCAGTTGAGATGAATACATTGTAAAATCTCAGTTAAAGGGAACCTGTCATCAACTTTATGCTAATCTCACTGAGGGCAGCATAAATTAGTGACAGAAATGCTGATGTCAGCGGTGTGCTCCTCATGAGCTAAAAGTCAGTGGTTGCCGAGAACCAGCATCATAATAATTACAGCCCAGGCCTGGAAAAGAGTCAAATCTACCTGAGAAGAGTCCTGGTTACTCAGAATCTCCTGCTCTCTCACCCATCTGCTGATGATTGACAGTTCTCTCCTAGAGAGAAAGGGAGAAAACTAGGTAGAAGCCTGTCAGTCATCAGCAGGTGGCAGGAGAGCAGGAAGTCATGAATACCCAGGACTCTTCTCAGATGGCCGGGACTCTTTTCCAGGCCCAGTCTGCAATGATTGTGATGTTGGTTCTCGGCAACCACTTACTTTTAACTTATAAATGACAGACCGCTGAAATCAACTCACCTGTCTCTACTTTATTCTGCCTTTAGTATAGTATGGGCGGAATAAAGTTGATAACAGGTTCCCTTCAATGTCAGTTGGTCAATCAGTTATAAATATATTTGAACATATGTGTATACTTTGTGTTATGTTCCTGTTCACATTTTTGGAATTTAAAAGTTAACAGACAACCTTGTAATGTACTGTTTCCGACATATTTCTGCCTCCTGTTTTTTATATTGAAGGCAGAGTGATTTAACACCTGTTTAGATTTGTCATCCAAGTCACAAAATGAAAGGTATGCAGTTTGCAATAAAATTTGCATAAAATAGTTAATTTGCATGTAATTTTAATGGTTCAAAGAATGTTGGGCAAAATGGTCGGCCCTCGCACATGTTCACTTTATCAAATCTGGCCCTCCTCGAAAAAAGTTTGGACACCCCTGCTTTAGGTGAACCGACGTTAAAAGGAGAGAACGTTTGGCTCTGCCCAAGAGAATATTTTTCTTGCTACCTCTGCCAGAGGACTGGATCTTGTGCCGCCCTGATGTTTTAGGTATGTGACTGTTGTGATATTGTCTGAAAGAATTTTCAGACATCTGTTTTTTATTTGGTAGAGGCCTTTTGTAAGGGCCATGAGGACTGCGTAAAGTTCTCTGTAATTTGAAGACCAGTTTCTTATGATAACTGTAAGGTAACGGCCAAAGGGTGAGAAAGGCACTCATAGGGTAAGTAAATCGAGGTACAACAGCTTCCTTCAAAGAGCTGGTGGATGCGATAGACTCACCTGTTATGGTTGCACTGAAGTTAAGTGCAACCGTATTGCAGGTAAGCTGTGAAGTATAAAAAGGTGCAGGTCGGTGCTGCCAGATGCGTCAAGAAGCCCCTTGGGACGAAGGCCAAGTCGCCACTCGGGTATATATTGGAAAACGTGTCTTAGCTTGTCACTGTGGAGTGATCAAGCTGGTAGACGATCATAAGGTGCATTACCACGACCCGGTACAGGATACAATAAAGTTTATTTTGAGACAACGCGTTTCGGGGTCTCGGCGGCCCCTTTATCAAGTCTGTGTCACCCTAGTTTTTTGTGCAGCTGGGTGTGTACTGCCTGGTTTCTTCTAAAAAAGGCGCATGTCCGTACCTTAATTTTGTTCTTGTTACACTTTCAGTTGTTCAGGTTCACCGCTACAGTCCTATGTGCGGCACGTGTAGAAAGGGCGCGCAGGCAGAGAGTCTTATGATAACTGGCCAGTCCCCCTGGAAGTAATAACTTACTTTCTTTGCGCACCAACCCGAAGCGCTGGCGTCGGTCACTATTTGACTTCTGGTATCCTGAGCCAGTCTATGCCCCGAAGACGTTTTTCCACCAGTTCAGGTCTATTTTGACTATCGGTGGGATGCTGATTATCCTATCCAGGGATGAATGTTTCTTGTTCCAATTTTTTTGTCTCCAATTTTGCAAGGGTCTGGTGTGGGCTTGACTCCATGGAACTGAACCTATGCAAGATGTTAGAGTACCTAGTAGGCTCATCGCCTTCCGGATGGAGCATCTGTGAGAGATTTGGAACTTTGTTACTTTGTGTTTGAGGGATCTTATCTTGTGGTAGATAAGTCTTCTGATATACAGAATCTAACTCTACGCCCAGAAGCCTTATTCTTGTGGATGGGATTGTAGAGTGGGAGTGTAAATTTCTTTAGGTTTATCAACCAACCCAGCTCTGAAAGGGTGTCCAGAAAATCTCTCATTACCCTGGAGGTTTTTTCTTTTGAACCTCCAATTATTAGAAAGTCGTCTAGATAGGGGATGATATTTGATCCCTTTTCCCGTAGAAACGCCACCATTTCCACCACCAGCTTGGTGAAGGTTCTTGGGGCTGATGAAATGCCGAATGGGAGTGTCACATACTGAAAATGGTGGAGGGAACCCCTGGGATCTCTTACCACAAACCTTAAATACTTTTGAGAGGCCTGATGGATTGGAATATGATAGTAGGCGTCTTTTAAATCTATCGACGCCATAATGACACCCTCTGGAATCAGGGGAATGGTAGAGGCAACTGACTCCATCTTGAACTTCCTGTACAGGATTAACCCGTTTAAGGGTTTTAGATTTATTATTGTGCGGTAAGAATTGTTGGGTTTTTTGACGAAGAAAACTCTTGAGTAAAACCCCTGTCCTACTTCGGTATGTGGTTCTTTTATTATGACTCCTTATCTGGTTAGGTCCTGAACTCCCTGCCAGATCTTTTCTTGAATTCCCTTGTTGTGGGTTGTAATTGGGAATTTTTCTGGAGGGGCTGAAGAAAATTCTATCTTGTAACCCTGTGCTAAGGTTTTTAATGCCCAGGGATTTGATGTGATTAGTTCCCATCTTTCTAGAAAATTCTTCAACCTTCCTCCCACTCTGGCATCATTGTTTGTTTCCCTGCTTGTTTTGGGGATGGAGGATAAACCCCCTACCTTTGCCTCCCTTACTGTAGCTCCAAAAACCTGTCTTACCCTTCCCTCTATAGGGTCTAGACTGTGAAGAAAATGGACAAAAGGGTCTCCTTCTAGTTTCTTTTTCTTCCGGAAACCCCTTCTTTTTATCCGCAGCTTTTTCCAGTATTTTATTTAACACTGGCCCAAATACAAATTCACCTGAGAAGGCAATTGAACATAATTTGGCCTTAGAGGCCTTGTCCCCCGACCAGGCTTTCATTCACAATGCTCTTCTAGCTGCGTTAGACAAAGCTGCGTCAGCCAGGAAAGCAGTTCCGGATTTTAATAGTGGGATAGAATTTATAATGTCTTCGCTGGGAGTTTTATTTTTTAAATGTTCATCTAATTCTGATAACCAGAAATACATAGTTCTGGCTACAGATGTGGCTGCAATATTAGTCTTGATGCCAAACATCGCTGCTTCTCAAGCTTTCCTTAGGAGGCAGTCTGCTTTGTGTTCCATCGGATCACTTAACTGTGAAGAATCTTCAAACGGTAAGGCAGTCTTCTTAACTACTTTTGCTACCTGAATGTCGATTTTGGGGATCTCATCAAATATCTTACATTCTGCTGAATTCCTTTGATACCCCTAGTCTCTTTTCAGGGTCGATCCACTCATCTAGGATCATATCCTTAATGTTTTCATTGATGGGAAATACTTTAGATTTTTTAGCTTGTAATCCCCAAACATTTTGTCCTCTACTGTACGTGGTTTGGGAGTATCCTCTATACCCATAGTGGACTTTATGGCTTTAAGTAACTCTTCCATCCCATCAGAGGAGAAGTATTTCTTGTCATCTTAAACAATTTCACTCAGACAAAATCTCATCTGGAGGTACAGGAATGCTTGTCTATGTCCTCTGGCTCAGAGGAGGATTGAACAGATAATTTAGGTCTCTTAGGTGGTGGGATGGGACTAGGGGCTCTGAGCGAGGCCATGGAAGATTTGATCTCCTCCTGGATAAAAGCTTTCATCTCAGAAAAGATAGATGGTTGTTCTTCCTTCAGTACGTCCGATATTCAGACTTTACATAATTTATTTTTGTAGTTATCCGGAAGTCTCTTGGCACAAGTAGCACACTTTAGAGGTCTGGATTTAGACTTTGTTTCTCTAGCTCCCTAAGGAACAGAGCAGAGCAACCAAATATCATAGTGAATTATAGATACACAATATAAAATGAACAAGACCAAACTCCCCATAGGGGAACTCACGGGTGGTGCAGCCGGAAAGGGATTCAGTGCCATCCTGATGGGATGCTGGAGCTTCCTGTATTGACATGGTGGCGGTGATGCTGTTTCAAAGCTGCATGAGCGGCACTTTTAACTTTGCCGGCGTCTGTTGTCATCCTTGTGCGCCGCAGCTCCCCCTCCCCATTCAGAATTGCTGGTGTCAATGACGTGCGCGCGACTACCGCCATCCGCGGTCTGCTTCCTGCTGTGGAAGCCAGGTCGCGATAAGGACACAGCACAGGCCCCAGCATGAGCCGGAGCGAGCGCCCCATGAGACCGCGGCAGTCGGAGGTCTGCTTCCTACATGGAGTAGAAGGGAGACCAGAACTGAAATGGAAGCGCAGGCCGCAGCATGAACTGGAGCGAGCGTCCAGGTTGCCCCTGCTGCCCAGCCTTAGCCCCTGCCGCGGGAGAGCAGAGGGGGAAGATGAAGAAGGGGTGGGGGCAATTTAAACTCTGTCCATTTCCTGCCCCACAGAGGTCAAGCGTCATCTCACTTGTGGCCGTCATGGTGGATGAGATGGAAAATCTGAATGCAACACGGACCACATCCGTATTTTGTGGATCTTGCAAAGTCTGTCGTGTGCATGGGGCCTAATCCTGAGCCTTTGTGACCAGGGAGAGAAGACCCCCCCACGCTTTATCATACTTTCTTTGATGTCTACTTATGCTAGCATTAATACACATGAAAGCACAGTAGATAATTACTGTTAATGTAAAATTAGGCCCCAGGCTATGAATTCATAGGCTTACAGTACAGGGTTGATTTGTTTGCTAAATCAGATTATTGGTATACATTATGTTCATTAACAAATTAGTGGATGGATTGAGCAATTGTATTAGAGGGGCATTTACATGAGACATTTGCCACAAATCTCCGTGTTTTTTTACTGAAATTTTGCAGTAAATCCGAGTGCAGTTTTCTCAACATCTCATGTAAATGCAGGAGCATGTGTGATCCTCTCCACCAGTTCACTGCTTGCTGATTGTAAAACTCACCCGGAAACGGTGGACAACAGTAACATCATAAAGCTTAATACTTTTATAGGCTTATACCTTGCCGCTTTTAGAGACTATGCTATGCACTCAAATCACAACAACCTACGATTAGCCCCCTGCCACAAAAAGATGTACTGGTGCATTCCAGTTTGTATCCCAAACTGGAACCAATAAAAAACTATAGCTCACCAAAATGTGCCTTCACATAGCTACATCAGCAGAAAAATAAAGTTATGAGTGAAAAATATAGTGAAACAAAGCAATCTTTTTTTTTTTTTTGTAAACGCCTTTTAATTTTCTAAAAGTAGTGAAACATTACCAAAACCATATAAATTTGTCCCCTCCATAGTCGTACTGACACAGAGAATAAAATAAAAATGTCATTATTCCCACACAAAGAACACTGCAAAAAACAAAACCCTAAAAACAATTTCACCCTGTCACCCACAAAGTTTTTTTTTTTTTTTTATGAAGTTATACAATTCACCTTGTATACTCAGCAGTACACTATTAAAAAATATGATCTGCCCCACATAAAACAAGCCCTTATACAAACACTTTGGAAAGAGTTCAGAGAAGAGCTACTAAACTAGTACATGGATTGCAGGATAAAACTTACCAGGAAAGATTAAAGGACCTGACCTTAAAGAGGACCTTTCACTTGTAAAAACTATGTGAACTAAGTATGCTGCCATGTAGAGCGGCGCCCGGGGATCTCACTGCACTTATTATTATCCCCGGGCGCCGCTCGGAGAAAAAAACCTCCCAGGCTGTGAGCTGTGCGCTGCGATTGGCCAGCGCTGCAGCCTAGGAGGAGGAGACGCCCACAGGACAAGGGAAGACCCGCCTACTATAACTTAAGGAGCAAAGGTACCGGAGGGCATAACGGGAGAACGGAGCGGCTCCCGGGGATAATAATAAGTGCAGTGAGATCCCCGGGCGCCGCTCTACATGGCAACATACTTAGTTCACATAGTTTTTACAAGTGAAAGGTCCTCTTTAACATGTATAGCTTGGAAGAAAGACGAGACAGAGGGGATATGATAGAAACTTTTAAATATATAAAGGGAATCAACAAGGTAAAAAAGGAGAGAATATTTAAAAGAAGAAAAACTGCTACAAGAGGACATAGTTTTAAATTAGAGGGGCAAAGGTTTAAAAGTAATATCAGTAAGTATTACTTTACTGAGAGAGTAGTGGATGCATGGAAGAGCCTTCCTGCAGAAGTGGTAGCTGCAAATACAGTGAAGGAGTTTAAGCATGCATGGGATAGGCATAAGGCCATCCTTCATATAAGATAGGGCCAGGGGCTATTCATAGTATTCAGTATATTGGGCAGACTAGATGGGCCAAATGGTTCTTATCTGCCGACACATTCTATAAATTTGTCGAAGGAAAAATGAAAACGTTATGGCTTTTAAATTGTGGAGATCCTAAAAACAAAAACAAAAAAATCCCTGAGCCTTAAGTACGAAACTAGGCCACGTCCTTAAGGGGTTAACTTAAAAGTTCACTCTACATCACAGAAACAATTTGAAATTCCAGGTGTGATCAAGATGTTCAAGTTATTTTCTCTTTAGTTTTCTTACATAAAGCCTCATTCACAAGTCAGTGATTGTGAGCCAAAACCAGGACTGGAGCCTCCACAGACATAAGTTATAAGGGAAAGATCTGCACCTGGTTTTGGCTCAAAATCACTGATGGAAATCACTGACCAAACAATGACGTGTGAATGAGGCATAATCTGGTACTGCAACAGATATCAGCAAGAAGGCAATAATTCAAGTCCTCCTACTCTGCCCTTTATTAACATGAATGGAGAATGCAGTGTAAAAGTGAATGAAATAACTTTTTGGTATGAAGCACTCTTCTATATATATATATATATATATATATATATATATATATATATACACATACACACACTGCTCAAAAAAAAATAAAGGGAACACAAAAATAACATCCTAGATCTGAATTAAATATTCTTCTGAAATACTTTGTTCTTTGCATAGTTGAATGTGCTGACAACAAAATCACACAAAAATAAAAAAATGGAAATCAAATTTTTCAACCCATGGAGGTCTGTATTTGGAGTCACACTCAAAATTAAAGTGGAAAAACACACTACAGGCTGATCCAACTTTGATGTAATGCCCTTAAAACAAGTCAAAATGAGGCTCAGTAGTGTGTGTGGCCTCCACGTGCCTGTATGACCTCCCTACAACGCCTGTGCATGCTCCTGATGAGGTGGCGGAAGGTCTCCTGAGGGATCTCCTCCCAGACCTGGACTAAAGCATCTGCCAACTCCTGGACAGTCTGTGGTGCAACGTGACGTTGGTGGATAGAGCGAGACATGATGTCCCAGATGTGCTCAATTGGATTCAGGTCTGGGGAACGGGCGGGCAGGTCCATAGCATCAATGCCTTAGTCTTGCAGGAACTGCTGACACACTCCAGCCACATGAGGTCTAGCATTGTCTTGCATTAGGAGGAACCCAGGTCCAACCGCACCAGCATATGGTCTCACAAGGGGTCTGAGGATCTCATCTCGGTACCTAATGGCAGTCAGGCTACCTCTGGCGAGCACATGGAGGGCTGTGCGGCCCTCCAAAGAAATGCCACCCCACACCATTACTGACCCAATGCCAAACCGGTCATGCTGGAGGATGTTGCAGGCAGCAGAACGTTCTCCACGGCGTCTCCAGACTATGTCACGTCTGTCACATGTGCTCAGTGTGAACCTGCTTTCATCTGTGAAGAGCACAGGGCGCCAGTGGCGAATTTGCCAATCTTGGTGTTCTCTGGCAAATGCCAAACGTCCTACACGGTGTTGGGCTGTAAGCACAACCCCCACCTGTGGACGTCGGGCACTCATATCACCCTCATGGAGTCTGTTTCTGACCGTTTGAGCAGACACATGCACATTTGTGGCCTGCTGGAGGTCATTTTGCAGGGCTCTGGCAGTGCTCCTCCTGTTCGCTACCTGCGCCTTTGTGCAAGGAGGGTCCTGCTGCTGGGTTGTTGCCCTCCTACGACCTCCTCCACGTCTCCTGATGTACTGGCCTGTCTCCTGGTAGCGCCTCCATGCTCTGGACACTACGCTGACAGACACAGCAAACCTTCTTGCCACAGCTCGCATTGATGTGCCATCCTGGATAAGCTGCACTACCTGAGCCACTTGTGTGGGTTGTAGACTCCATCTCATGCTACCACTAGAGTGAAAGCACCGCCAGCATTCAAAAGTGACCAAAATATCAGCCAGGAAGCATAGGAACTGAGAAGTGGTCTGTGGTCACCACCTGCAGAACCACTCCATTATTGGGGGTGTCTTGCTAATTGCCTATAATTTCCACCTGTTGTCTATCCCATTTGCACAACAGCATGTGAAATTGATTGTCACTCAGTGTTGCTTCCTAAGTGGACAGTTTGATTTCACAGAAGTGTGATTGACTTGGAGTTACATTATGTTGTTTAAGTGTTCCCTTTATTTTTTTGAGCAGTGTATATTAGAAACTTGATAATACCAATTGTGAGGTGCATATCCCAAAAAGTTTTTAAGTGCTTCACTGCAGGTAAACGGCAGTTTGACGCTCCTACTTTGAAGAGATTTCTGTATCGGATGAACATAATATTTTTTACATGTTCTAGCTCATATTTTGGGAAATTAGTTTTTTCTGGTGTGAGACTTTTTCGCCACTTTTCTGAAAAATGTGTGTAGCATGGGAGGGGGCATGGCCTCCAGTTATATATTTACTATAAGTTACAACAGAGGCTCAAGTTAATTTTAGCTTAAAACTATCACTTTTTGCCATAAAGAGGGCGGGCGCATCCCCAGAGCAAAGTAGATCATGAGACGCCAGTTTTGATAAACGACCCTGAAAATGTTGGAAGTGCCTGAGAAGCAGATGTTCAAAGTCACAAAATGCTCACACTGCTTAATCAACGGGCAGAAGAAAATGGTTATAGAGTAACCTGTTCCAGAGCGAAGTACAGCAGGCGGATTTATAGATTTCAAATTCCAGGAAAAGAACATCTTGCATGTGCTGTTCTCGTTTCATTCTGTTCCAGTTGAAGGGCTCCTGATTACTTGTGACGCTATTGCAGGAATACCAAGAAAAGGCTCCCCCTCAGAGATTGTTACTGGAATGTACAAGTTATGTAACATCGAAACATTACAAGCGCCCATGTGGAAGCGACAAAAACTATTTTAAAACATTTTGGGTAAACATATTTTTACGGGCATTTTATTATTAAGAGTTTTCCAAGATTTTTTTGATAGGTCATCAGTATCTGATCAGTGGAGGTCTGACACCCGGGACCCCCGCCGATCAGCTGTTTTGAGAAAGCTGCCTTACCAAGGACAGCGATATGCATCGTATAGTGGCTGTGCTTGGTATTGCAGCTCACTTGAATGGGGCTGTGAACATGTCGGCACTTGGCCTAGGAAAAGCAGAGAGGAGTGCCGCTGCCATCTCAAACCGCTGATCGGCGGGGTCCCGGGCGTCGAACCCCCACCAATCAGATACTGAAGACCTATCCTGAGGATAGGTCCCCTGTATTAAAATCTCAAAAAAACTCCTTTAAGTTTGAAATAAATGTAGATACAGTATAATTCCCGCATGTCACAGAACATGTAAATGATGAGCCTTGTGATGAACCCTTTCAGGACTTTGTGGTTTTCTGCTTTTGCATTTTCATTTTATACTCCCTACCTTCCCAGAGCCATAACTTTACGATGTTCCCTATGTGAATAAACTGACTTGTTACCATCATTCTCCAGGTAAGTAAGTATGATTACATTAAAACTACATTTATATAGTTTTTCATGTTTTAATAATGAAAAAAAAGAAAGAAAAAAAAAACACCCTTCCCAAAATTTTTATAAAAACAGCAAGTTGGCCGGCTTTCACTGTACAGGATAAATACGTCCCCTTAGGGCACTTAAATATGTGATCTTCAGATCAATATTGTGAATCACGTACACCCATACATGCCGATTGTCTTCCCTGGGGAAGAAGAACTTCCAGCAAGACAATGTGACATGTCAGACAGCTAGAAATATCTGATATTGGTTGGAAAAGCATGACCAAGACTTCCAAGTTATACCCTGGCCCTCTAATTTCTCAGACTTGAACCCAATTGAGGATCTGTGGGACCACCTCGATCATAGTGTTCTCTCTGTGGATTCTCCCCTAGACACCCTCCAGCAGCTGTGGGATGCACTGCAGTCAGCATGGCTCCAGATACTTGTGACAACCTACCAGAAACTTTCTAAGTCACTCTCAGCCCGTCTAGTTGCTGTCCGTCATGCACACGGCGGTTACTCAGGATATTAGCTGGTGGTCATAATAATGTGACTCAACTGTGTATGATAGAATGGGGCTGCAACATCATGCAGGACATGGACAAGTACATTCTTCCAAACAAGGAATTCATGTAAAAGTGGCACTGTATCTGGAAGAAAGCTATGGATTTCAAATGTGTATTATCACTTTATAGCCCAAGATGCGTTATTTTGCACCACAATTGCGATGTAAAAAAAAAAAAAATCTGTCCCAAAGTAAGCCAACCAATAGTTCGTATAGCCAGAGAAAGGTGTCTATCCCTGCACCACATTTAGCCAGAAGCAACTATGATAAATCTAGTGCAGGTTTAGACAGGATATCTAAGGCTACTTTCACACTGGCGTCTTGGTTTCTGTTTGTGAGATCCGTTCAGGGCTGTCACACGCGGTCCAAAACGGATCAGTTTTGCCCTAATGCATTCTGAATGGAAAAGCATCCGCTCAGAATGCATTCGTTTGCCTCTGTTCCGCCTCCATTCCGTTCGACGATGTGGAGGCAAACGGATCCGTCCTGACCTACAATGTAAGTCAATGGGGACTGATCTGTTTTCACTGACACAATCTGGCACAATAGAAAATGGATCCGTCCCCTATTGACTTTCAATGGTGTTCAAGACTGATTCGTTTTGGCTATGTTAAACATAATACAAACTGATCCGTTCTGAACGGATGCATGCGGTTGTATTATCGGTGCAGATCCATGACGGATCCGCACCAAACGCGCGTGTGAAAGTAGCCTTAGCTTATGCCACCGATTGGATTAGTAAATGTGGCCCAGCGTGTCTTACCACTTTTCCCCTATAGAGCAGGTGATGTTAAACACCTGAAAGAACACTAAGTGGGTGATTTACAAACTGATATACGCCACTTTTGTGGTGTATATCTGGTGCAGATTCTGTCGCAAACCATGAGGCGGCAGAATCTGCAACTTCTTTCCTGGTCACACCAGGTCTAAAAAAGTGCGGGGGGTCATGGGCGGGGGAAGGAGTCAGGCCAGTAGGCCCATCTTATTCATCATTTTCTACACCTCATTTAGGCATAGAAAATGGTCTAAATGTAAGACTGCAAGGAAGCGGTCTTAAATTTTGACTCAGCGGTGGATACGCCAAAGTTATGTAGAGGTCGGTGTCTCTACATAACTTTGGCATATCCAACGCCAGCGGAGGGGCTTAAGACCGGCGTCTCCAACGCCGGTCTTAATAAATGTGCCCCTAAGAGCTACAGGATCCAGTGGCTAGGAAAAGAAGCCAGACAGAAAAAAATGCCACCTAATGAACAAACCCCAGTAGCAAACCTTTAAAATAAAAATGCTTTTGTATCCAACATTAATATTTCCCATACAACTTCAGCTAAAATCAGGAACTAGCATTTTTTTACTGAAAGGAGAAGCTGTTTAGGTGGCAGCAGGTAGGCTTTCCTGAAGAGGTGGGTTTTTAGATGAAAGGCTGGATGGTGGGGTACAATGTGATGTGCTGGAGCAGTGGGTTCCAGGGGATTGGGGGGGGGGGGGGGGGGGGGGGTGTAGTCGTGAGAAATCCAGTGTAAGGAGAAGATTGCATGTGGGGAGGTAGCAGGAGAGTCGCTCAGAGATGTATGGAGGGGACAGATTGTACATATCTTCTTATATCATCTTTGAGAAGACACATACACTGGTAGATGCCCCATCTTATTCACTACATCATGCATAATTGGAGTTGGTGCATACCATTCCTCAAAGCCACAAACACAGTTCTGCTTTGTAACCAAAAAGTAACCATTTAATTCATCCTTGTTTGAGGCCAACAGTATATCACCTGCCCTCCAAGGAGGTATTAATCCTGAGACAGAATAGAATACAGGCTATACAATGAAGACACAGAAATAGACAGGTGTCATAAATTAGTTCAAACAAAAAAAATACATAGATCTAGATCACACAATAACCATTTCTCAAAACCTTATAAAAGCAATAATGACTGGCTCACTCATGTTCTACCAGAACCACCTAAAGCTGGAAAAAGACAGTAATAAATTAACAGACCACAAACAAATTAAATAACTTGATGTGTTCAGAAAAATACAGAACCACACTCAGGCCTCCCCCTACAGATTTACGTGGTCCCTTTTTTGGCAGTGATAAAATACAGCTCCGTCATCATGTGAATATTGTCTGGCTGTTTTTCACGCAAAGCGTATGCAGTCAAAGCTGCAATTTCCTAGCTTCAACCAATAGTATGAGGCCAAGCAAGAAACATAAAGGCCTGATATGTATACTGCTAGTAACTTAAAGGGCTTGTCCAGGGCTAGATAACCATGGCTGCTTTCTTCCAGAAGCACCTCACCTGTCCATAGATCGTGTGTCATACTGCAGCTGAAGTGCCATTGAAGTGAGTGGGGCTGAGCTGCAATACCACACACAACCTGTGGACAGGAGAGGTGCTGTTCATGGAGGAAAGCAGAATTGTTTTTCTAATCCTGGACAACCCCTTTAGGCCTAGTTCACACGAACGTATGGCTTTTAAAGTTTTTTGCAGTCCGTTTTTCACGGATCCGTTGTTCCGTTTTTGAGTTTCGTTGTGTTTCCGTTTTTCAGTATGGCATATACAGTATACAGTAATTACATAGAAAAAATTGGGCTGGGCATAACATTTTCAATAGGTGGTTCCGCAAAAACGGAACGGATACAGAAGACATACGGATGCATTTCCGTATGTGTTCAGTTTTTTTTGCTGACCCATTGACTTGAATGGAGCCACGGAACGTGATTTGTGGGCAATAATAGGACATGTTCTATCTTTCAACGGAACGGAAAAACGGAAACGGAATGCTTACAGAACACATTCGGTTTTTAACGCGGAACCATTGAAATGAATGGTTCCGTATACGGAACACAAAAAAACGGCCCGTACACTCGCAAAAAAAACGATCGTGTAAACTAGGCCTTGATATGGATCTCCGGGCCAGATGCTAAAAGTAATGTTTGTTGGTTGCACATCTCCTCATGTAAACAGGGGACGTGCTTCTGACGATTATATAAAGGATCGTAAGCCGTGAGTAATCATTCATTTGGGCAAGAAGGTCTTTAAAACGAGTGATGTTTGACTTGCTCGTTACAGGTAGAAATCTGCCCATTAGGGTGCATTCACATGCCTGTATGCATGTTGCGGTCTTCAAAACGTTAATCCGCAAAATAGAGAAGATTTTTGTGCTGCATCCGTTTTTTTGCAGACCCATTGACTTCAATAGGTCATGGTCTGCATTTGCGGCCTAGTATAGGACATGTTCATTTGCAGAATGAACATACGGATGCGGAAAGCAAACTGAAGCCATCAGAAGTCAATGGGTCCGCAACGCGGATGTTATCCGTAATTTAGCGGATCCGTATTTTGTGAAAACGCAAAACGCTTACAGTCGTGTGAATGCACAGACACGTCTTCATACAAGATGAGGCAGCCTAGTGATCTGTAAGTATATCCAAGGCTACGCAATTATAAAGCAGGTTCTGTGATTCTTGGTGCTGAAGAGCCCCAGATTGTCAGAACCTGCCCATGGCTTCAGAATGAAATACAGCCAAAATATTCCAGCCAAGTAACGGCTATAGAAGACAGCAAAAAACATATGCATATATTCCAAGAACTAATGTATACAAAAGAATCCCCTACACCCAATTATTTTCATACAATGACAGTACACGACTTATTTGTGGTCATCATATACACAGGGTTTAAATAAGCTTCAAAATAGACTCTTCCTAATAAATACTTTAAGATCTTAAAAAGGTCCATGTTCTTCGGCTAGCTGACAACTGTACAAAGCATTTCAACACCACTAACAACTCTTTATAAGAAAAAAGTGCAAGGAACATTGCTTCAAGGGTTGTCACTTTTTTTTTTTTTTTTTTTTTATCAGCAGGGTTCGTCTAGTTGTGACCCAACCCCTGGCAGGGCATGCTGGGGATTGTGGTTCTCAGCTAGCCTAACCCTGTTTACAGTATATATTTTCTATGTAAACCACCAACTACAGATGATAACCAACAATATACATAAGGAAACCATGTTAAAATAAAATCCATAGAGACATCCTAGGGAGAATTGCTGGCTTATATCCAGCAGTGCAGCAGCCCCTAATATACATGGATTATCTCAATGCACAATACATGTCGAGTTTCCAGTCTATATACAGAAGAGAAAAACAAACATTCTAGTGATTCAGGTTTTTTTTTTTTTTTTTTGTAACACCCGTAGCAATCACTTAGCACTCATGTCTTTGGGATATTTGGGTTTAAACCTAGTAATCTTCCCATGTCATTATATACCATGACAGAAGTAAGGGCAGTCCTGATATGTAGAGGCCTACAATAAATACAGCATATGGAAGTATATGTAAATCCTAGAAATGAATGAGATGTTAGGTTTCAGTGTTTTTTTTCTGTGGTAATTTGCTCGTTAAAGATGGCGGCGTGCGTTGCCTGGAATGCCCTACAAACCTTGTACTGGTTTTGCATTAAGTAGTGGACACTATGCTGCAATCTTATTGGTGTGCACTAGTAGCGCTGACTGCAGGACTACATTTTCTTTGTGCTAAAATGTCACAGCTAATTTTAAGAAATTCATAGCAGGACATCATTTGCACAATTAGACTATTCGGGGGATAAAGAATCCCCGTGTGTCAGTTACACAGCCAAGACCATGCTATGGCCAAATTAGAAGTGATCACATTTCTTAAATTCTTGACCTTTGGCTTCTTAAAGGGGTTGTGCCAAGTTTAAGATATCCCCTATCCACAGGGGTTGTTGGGGATTTGACTGCTGAGACCGCTACCAATCCAATCACTGAGGTACCCTTCCTCTGTCCTGATGGAGCAACAGGCGAGGCATCCGCCCTGCCAGTCCATTCATTCTCTATGGGACCAGCAGAAATAGCAAAGTTCTTTACCCTGCTATCTCCAGCAGTTCCATAGAGAATGAATGGATCAGCCGGGCGCATGCTCAAGATGGGATCAGAGGAAGTCCCAGCGGTCAGACCCCCACAGGATAGGGCAGTGATGGCTAACCTCCGGCACTCCAGCTGTGGTGAAACTACAACTCCCAGCATGCTCCATTCATTTCTCTAGCGTTCTGAGAACAGCCAAGCAAGTGTACATCTTGGGAGTCGTAGTTTTACCACAGCCAGAGTGTCAGAGGTTAGCCATCACAGAGATAGGGTGGTTTAATACACAGCATCTTCAGAAAGAAATGTTGTAGGTTTTTGAGCCAAAGCCAGAGGTTGATTCAAAAGGAATCAAATAAAAATGGTAGGACTTCCACGTCTTCATCCTGCTGGATCAGTTTCTGACTTTGTCTAAAAAAAAACAAAAAAACTGGGAAACATATTTGGGGAAAAAAAACGCTGAGTGTGAAACCACCTTTAAGGACATAAGAAGAGAATGTTTAAATGAATGTTACTTTTTTTTTTTTTTTTTGCTTTGCTCCCTTAAGCTTCACTTATCAAAGCAGTCTACAAAAGACTGGTATTACTGCCCACAGCAACCAGAGCGCAGCTTTAAAAGGGTATTTTCCTGAAGTGAACTGAAAGCTATGCACTGACTGGTTGCTACACGGCCAGTTCTTCTGGCAGATTGTTTTGGTAAATGAGGCCCAGTAGAAAGTTATGGCCAGGTTCTTAAAAAGTCCTGTTCACAGAATACAGGTGAAATGGTCAGTTCCCTTGCAGTATAATGGTTAAAAAAAAATTATAATAATTAGAAACCGATTAGTAGGGATCTGACCGCTGGGGTCCCATGCCCCCATAGGAATGGAGAAGCAGGTGCTGCTCCATTCATTCTCTATAGGACTGGTTAAGATGGCAGAGTACAGTGCTCAGCTATCTCCAGCTATCCCCATAAAGGAGGAATGGAGTGGCAGGAAAGATGTGTGACCTGCTGCTCCATTCACACAGGGGCAGGGGCCAGCTGTTCTCATGAACAGTGGAGGTCCCAGTGGTCAGACCTCCATCGATCGGATACTTATTCCCTATCCTGAAGGTGTTCAGATGTCTTGCCAATATACCACAGCATGTCGTCCATTTGTAGCAGTGAGTGAGTATTAATACTAACCTAGTTCTCAAGAGTCCAAGATTAAAAGAACATGGCCGCCTTTTTCCAAACGCAGCAGCACACCTGTCCATGGGTTTTGTCTGGTAAAGCTTCACTTTAGCTCCACTGAAGTGAAAAGGCTGAGCTGCACTACCAGACACAACCATGGACAGAAGTGGTGCGGTTTGTGAGAGAATGCTGCCAAGTTATCTACTCCAGGACAACCCCCTCCCCGAAAAAATCCTAATCCAGCAGTTCCTTCTAAGGCCTCTTGCACACGTTGTGTGCCAATGGCCGTATTGCGGCCCGCATACGGCGGGTCCCCAATACACGACACCGGCCCGTATGCACTCCGCATCACGAATGTGGACCCATTCACTTGAATAGGTTTCTGTCTGTGCCTCCGCACCGCAAAAAAACAGAACTTGTTCTATTTTTTTTGCGGTGCAGACAGATCACGGACCCATTCAAGTTGAATGGGTCTCAATCCGTCACGGCTGCCGACCGTGCATTGGGTACTGCAAATTGCAGTTCCCAATGCATGGAACGGATGCATAGCGTTCATGTGCAAGAGGCCAAAGAATCTTAAAATGACATGAACTTCATGAAAGTTATACGTCCACAATGTCAGGTTGGTGCCTGTTGTATGTATAGATTTTGTTCTGATAAATATCCATTCTGAATTCATGTGTGTCAGTGGTTTTACATTTGAGTGCAAACTGAAAAAAAATAAAATAAATATATAAATTATACGTCTCTTCAACTGTAACTGCACAAACATGCATAGTCATCACATATCCCATAGATAGAATGTTTATCCAGTCTGTAGAAAGGCGTCCTTTTGTCTGACAGGGGAAAACAAAAGGTAACAAGGACAAACAAAACCAGAAATCCAAATGTATAGTCCATATGGAGCCAGGTTCCTACTTCCCTCCGTACATGCGCTCAATATCATTTAAATAGTGGTTCTTCAGCTCTTTCCTCTTCAGCTTGAAGGCATCCGTAACAAGACCTGTCTCAGGAGTCCAGGGGTCCGGGCTGAGCCGTACCTTGATTGGAATTTCAAATCGCTCCAATTTCACTGTGCAAATAAAATAAAAATTTTTTTTTTTAAACTTAAGAGGAAATACTCTACATACCATGGAAGAAAGGGTCTAATACAAGTTAGTTAAAAAACAAAAGCTGTATTGGTCCTGAACCACTTAATATTTCCACTAGGTGGCAGCAGAGCCTTGCTCTGCGCAAAAAAAATAAAAAATAATAACATACAAAGTTAATCTGGCAATGGAGTTAATCTTTTAAACTCATTTCATTATTTTATTATAACCATTACTCCCAAAACCACTATGCTCCTTACATACATACAGAGGGAAAATGCTTGTCGATTTGCCTGTTACCAAAGTGATATTTTAGGTGTTTCTACTGAAGATGTATTTGGACTCCTCACAACTTACTAAGGGGCTTATGTAGAAAAACAGTAGTGAAGGCGGAATAGGACGCTTATGATGCGTTAGAAAATAGGTATATGTCCATGAGATAAGGAAAGCAGGAGTGCTCAGGGCAGAACATAACCAGCTAAATCTGTTACAAGACAGAACAAACAGGATATCACTTACTTGAAGATGCAACCTCCTTAATCTCCTTCAACACCTCTGCCTCCATTGTGGGATTGTTGCAGATTTCCTCCCAAGTTCCTTCGATCCCTTTCTGTTGTGCTAAACCGGTCAGCTTCTTCTGATTAGGAACGACAAAGCTAATCACGTAAGACTGGAGACTGAAACGGGATACAAGGAAGATTAGAGGCAGTCTCCAAGGGCACTGACGAACAGTGAGAGTACTGAGGAGCTGGTGCAAAAAACATGGACAGAGCATTTATAAAGTGGGTGACTGCATCTAGTGATCATTTCTTGTCATGGTAATTTATTTTAAAAAAAATGCAGTTTTTTCATAGGGATGTCATTCAGTCCCCACCATAAGAATTAAAGTATGAAAAAATTGTTTGCATAAACAAAAAAAACCTAGCCCTATTCATAAGAGTAAATGAAACACCTTGTAAAAAAAAAATTAAAAAAGTTTATGGGGTAGATTTATGAAAGTGTCTAAAAGAAAAACCGCCCTCCCCCCGTGGGATTTTCTTTGGAAAATGTAGCTATGTCACATGCTGGAGCTACAGGGACACCATTAGAACTGCAGCGTAACAGTATCCCAGCATCAAACACTGCAGCCAGTCTGAACGGCCCTGCAGGGAGGAATGCACTGAAGTCCTTTTACACAGGCAATTAATCAGGACCAAACCGAACATTCCTGATAATTGCCCAATTGCTGAGTTAAGGCGATTGCTGCAATTATGTGCAGCTATCATCCCCTCTGTATAGGGATGAACAATCACTACGATTGTTCTTCCCCATACATAGGATAACATGCTCCCGGCAAACAATGATTCCTGCAGTCCTTGGCCTGAGTAAAAGGGCCAAAAAAATGTGTGTTCAAATTTATGCATCCAAGATGGCCTTTTTGAACAGTGTTCAGCAAAAACCTAAGGATATATTCACTTGGTGCTGTAATGGTATGGTAGACAGGTGGGTGATGGTAAAACTGCCAGGACTAACATGTACAGTCTTGCTGCACCACTTAGTACTTATCTATCACAAGCTCACATTGACTAATACAGAGAATCATTTTGAGGTTATTCCCGTACCTGTTGGCATAGGCACAGATGTTGTCAACGAGAGAACAGTTTTTTAAAGCAGCTTCCACTTTGCCCAATGACACATACTCTCCGGCCTGCAATTTTACCAAATCCTTCTTCCTATCTGTAAAAGAGCACAAGGACGGGTTTAGCGTTTGCCGATTCTGACATCGGTCCCAGGATATTGGTGGAGCCAGCAGCCTGATTTACCAATTATTTGCAAGCAGCCGTCAGGGTGAACCTCCCCGATGTCCCCAGTGCAGAACCACCTCTGACCGTTTTCATCTACATAGAAATCCTCCAAGCTCTTTTCTTCGTTTTTGAAATAGCCCATGGAAACATTTTGTCCTCCGATGACAATCTCTCCCCTTGGGTGAGGTTTGTCTTCATTTGTATAACCTCCTGCAAAGAAAATAAAGAGTTATCTTCATTGTGAATCTACAATAAAGAGGATAACATTTGCACATAAGAGGTAAACGAAAGTTTTGAGGAAGGTACGATGGAACTAAAACAAGTGATACGTCCAAAAACATGTTATTCCCCATAACTATCCAAAATGGAATATGTTTTATTAAATAAACGGGCGGGGAGAGGGGGAAGGGGGTCCAAATTTAGAAAACATTATCTCGAAAGTAATATTTAGCATCAATAAGTAGTTGGGAGAGTGTATAGACCTCTATAGGGGAGCTATGAGGAGCATGGTCTCTGCACATTTTATTAGAGGAGGTCTATAAATTGGGTTCACACGTGGGATTTTTTTTTTTCTTTCGAAAACTGCATAATTTTTAGCAGTAATTTTTTTCATCTACAAAATGCAGTAGAAATAAGCATTTTTGTTATTTTATTTTATTTTTTTGGTCCATGCTAGTTGAGCTTACCTGTTTTTTAAGTTCTGGGTCCAAAGTTAGTGTTCGGGTTATCGAAGAATCCCGATATGGATTCTGCTACCACAGACCATAATGGAATTTGGAATCCATAACCCGAACTTTGGACGCAGAACTTAAAAAACAAGTTCGCTCCACACTAATCCATGCAAATTGCAGCAAGCTGTGGAGTTTTTTTTGGCACATTTCCTAGTATTTTATGCTATAGACCTGCATTGCTTTTATAGTGTTTTTTTTTTATACTTTTTAAAAATATTATCTTAAAAAAACCTACAGCATGAGTGACATTGGAGGCGGGTACATACCGTAGTTGCATATTTAAAAATGCATGGTTTGAAAACAAATATAATGCATGTACTAAAACACACCGGGGATGACTTAGGCCTCATGCACACGACCGTTTTTTTTAAGGTCCGCAAAAACAGGGTCCGTAGGTCCGTGACCGTTTTTTCGTCCGTGGGTCTTCCTTGATTTTTGGAGGATACACGGACATGAAAAAAAAAAGTCGTTTTGGTGTCCGCCTGGCCGTGCGGAGCCAAACGGATCCGTCCTGAATTACAATGCAAGTCAATGGGGACGGATCCGTTTGACGTTGACACAATATGGTGCAATTGCAAACGGATCCGTCCCCCATTGACTTTCAATGTAAAGTCAGGAGTCCCTATTATACCATCGGATCGGAGTTTTCTCCAATCCGATGGTATATTTTAACTTGAAGCGTCCCCATCACCATGGGAACGCCTCTATGTTAGAATATACCATCGGATTTGAGTTAGATCGTGAAAACTCAGATCCGACAGTATATTCTAACACAGAGGCGTTCCTATAGTGAGGGGGACGCTTCAAGTTATAATATACTTTGAACTGTGTACATGACTGCCCCCTGCTCCCTGGCAGCACCCGATCTCTTACAGGGGACTATGATACGCACAATTAAACCCTCAGGTCCTGAGGGGTTAATTGTGCGTATCATAGCCCCCTGCCAGGCAGGAGGGGGCACCCCCCCCTCCCTCCCCAGTTTTAAATTCATTGGTGGCCAGTGGGCCCCCCCTCCCTCCCCTGTATTACTGTAGATTCATTGGTGGCCAGTGGGCCCCCCCTCCCTCCCCTGTATTACTGTAGATTTATTGGTGGCCAGTGGGCCCCCCCTCCTAATTAAAATCTCCCCCCCTATCATTGGTGGCAGCGGAGAGTTCCGATCGGAGTCCCAGTTTAATCGCTGGGGCTCCGATTGGTAACCATGGCAACCAGGACGCTACTGCAGTCCTGGTTGCCATGGTTACTTAATTTTTTAGAAGCATTATACTTACCTGCGAGCTGCGATGTCTGTGACCGGCCGGGCGCTCCTCCTACTGGTAAGTGAAAGGTCTGTGCGGCGCATTGCTTATAGCACAGACCTGTCACTTACCAGTAGGAGGAGCGCCCGGCCGGACACAGACATCGCAGCCTCGCAGGTAAGTATAATGCTTCTAAAAATTGCTAAGTAACCATGGCAACCAGGACTGCAGTAGCGTCCTGGTTGCCATGGTTACCGATCGGAGCCCCAGCGATTAAACTGGGACTCCGATCGGAACTCTCCGCTGCCACCAATGATAGGGGGGGGGGGGGGGGAGATTTTAATTAGGAGGGGGAGGGAGGGGGGCCCACTGGCCACCAATGAATCTACAGTACTACAGGGGAGGGAGGGGGGGGGGCCGCACTGGCCACCAATGAATCTACAGTACTACAGGGGAGGGAGGGGGGGGGGCCGCACCGCACTGGGTTAATTGTGCGGATCACAGCCCCCTGTAAGAGATCGGGTGCTGCCAGGCAGCAGAGGGCAGTCATGTACACAGTTCAAAGTATATTCTAACTAGAAGCGTCCCCATCACTATGGGAACGCCTCTGTGTTAGAATATACTGTCGGATCTGAGTTTTTACAAAGTGAAAACTCAGCTCTGAAAGAGCTTTTATGCAGACGGATCTGCGGATCCGTCTGTGTGAAAGTAGCCTACGGCCACGGACGCGGATGCCAATCTTGTGTGCATCCGTGTTTTTTCACGGACCCATTGACTTGAATGGGTCCGTGAACCGTTGTCCGTCAAAAAAAATAGGACAGGTCCTATTTTTCTGACGGACAGGAAACACGGATCACGGATGCGGCTGCAACACGGTGCATTTTCCGATTTTTCCACGGACCCATTTAAAGTCAATGGGTCCGCGAAAAAAAAAAGGGAAAACGGAACAACGGCCGCGTGCATGAAGCCTAAGGCTGAGTTCACACGGGCGAGATTTCCGCGCGGGTGCAATGCGGGAGGTGAACGCATTGCACCCGCACTAAATCTGGACCCATTCATTTCTATGGGGCTGTGCACATGAGCTGTGATTTTCAAGCATCACTTATGCGTTACGTGAAACTCGCAGCATGCTCTATATTGTGCGTTTATCACGCAACGCAGGCCCCATAGAAGTGAATGGGGCTGAGTGAAAATCGCAAGCATCCGCAATCAAGTGCAGATGCAGTGCGATTTTCACGCACGGTTGCTAAGATGACAGTCTATTCACTGTATTATTTTCCCTTATAACATGGTTATAAGGAAAAATAATAGCATTCTTTAATACAGAATGCTTAGTAGGTGGTCAATTGAGGGTTAAAAAATAAAAAATAATTAACTCGCCTTCTCCTCTTGATCGCGTAGCTGCCGGTCTCTTCTTCTTTAATCATGAGCTGCCGGCTAAAGGACCTGTGGTGACGTCAGATCACATGGTCCATCACCACGGTGATGGATCATGTGATATGACGTCACCACAGGTCCTTTAGCCGGCAGCTCATGATTAAAGAAGAAGAGACCGGCAGCTACGCGATCAAGAGGAGAAGGTGAGTTAATTATTTTTTAACCCTCAATTGACCACCTACTAAGCATTCTGTATTAAAGAATGCTTTTATTTTCCCTTATAACCATGTTATAAGGGAAAATAATAACATCTACACAACACCGGACCCAAACCTGAATTTCTGTGAAAAAGTTCGGGTCTGGGTACCACAGTCAGTTTTTATCACGCGCGTGCAAAACGCATTGCACCCGCACGATAAAAACTGAACATCGGAACGCAATCGCAGTCAAAACTGACTGCAATTGGGTACCTACTCGCGTGGGTTTGGTGCAACGCATCCGGACACGCTCGTGTGAACTCAGCCTTATAGTGCAACTCTGATGTTTGGCGTAAAAAAAGACCTCTTTGTAAATACCCATGCAATAATGTTTTGTTGCACAGGCATTTCTGCATCATCCTCCCCACTTGAGAGTCGAGAGGGAGTGATTGGGGCATTGGGTTCAACACATTTACTATGTTATATGGCTGGAAACAGGTGTAAAAGCCGAGTGAAAACTACTTATCATAAGATAGGCGCTTTCTCTGCCAGCATCAAAAATGCTGCAAACACGAAACAAAACGCAAGTACCATTAAAGCATTTTGTTAAGATGTTTTATGGGCCAATTAAAAAAAAATGCTGAAGAAAATTTGTGTGAAGGAAGCCTAAGGCGAGAATTCTCTTGCATAAAAACCGCAGAATAATACAGTACAAGCAAAGTGTATGAAACTTCATAAATCTCATGTACACTTTTGCTTTTTTGTCCCGTGAGTAAATTGCCTGCCGTCTGGATTTTGAACTCTGCAGCATGTCAATTTAATTCCACATCAAATCTGCACCAAAAATCGCAAGTAACATGCGGTTTTTGGTGCACATTTGGTGCAGAAATGCACAGAAATCTGTGCGGTTTTTCTGTTTGCACCTGTGTGCAGATAGCCCAATATAACTTTACACTGTGGGTAAACCAAGTAATGATCCCGAACGCGTCTCTTTATTTTTGTATTCATAAGAAAACACTACAATGGAAATCTATTCCTCCACTGATGTTATTTCTGAAGCAAAAAACACTAAGGGGTAACGCTGGCTCAAAAAAAAAAAGGTCTTCACGCAAAAGCCCCATTCTGCTGTAGACATATCCACTGTCCAGGCTGATGAATAAAACCATTGCACATTCACCTTACCTGGAGACCAGTATCAATAACATGAAAGAATAAATGGATTCATTCTGAACACATTACCTAATGCTGCAGCCAGTCTGCGGTGTATTACCTGGCACTACCAGCCCTCACAAGAAAGAGCCCGACGCCAACCTGGCCTACACCCACTCAGCCAGCCTGGTGCCAGAAATGCACTTAGGTAAAACAGATATGAGGCATGCTTATCCTGCCATTCACCCTCAGTTTACATAGACAATAAGTGTTCTAATCCCTAGAACAACCACATTGTTCAGCAGCCCAGCACCTGTTCCCGATGCAATGCATCATGGGAGGTGTAGTCCAGACTCGCATAAGAGCCATCAGCACCAACCCTGCTGTAAGGCTGGAGCTACGTCTTGACTTTAGCAGATTTAATAGATTTTTACTATCAAATGACAGCTGTAGTCCAACGCAATAAACAGACATGTATGCAGTTGTGTGCACTACAGCTGAAGTTAAAAATAATTAAATGTGATACAAAAAGTCTGGGTATAGCCTCAACCTTAAAAAAAAAATTATAATTACATTTTCATTGGTCACTTATGCAATCGCCGATTCCTGTCACTGCACCCACTACTTACAAAGAAATGTGTTTTGCAACAATGTAATTCGTCACAAAGCAAATTTTTTTACTCTGTGAATTTTTCAATACTTCGCTCATCACTAGTTAGGATAGGTTATCAAGATCATGACACTTTACAGTGCCTTGCCCCCCGCCCCCCGCCCCCTCTCCTTATGGCAGCCATGTTTAACATTAGATCGGAATAAATGAACCAAGTTATTTACCTTCCAACCAGTCACGGAGTTTAATTTCACAGCAGCTAAGAGGAGCGCCCACTCTGCCAGTGCTGTAGTCCGTTACTGAAAGAAAAACGCCACCATGAAATGTGTAACATGTACAGCAGGCCGTCACTGAGAGCGAGGCAAGCAAGCAGGATAGCAGCACCACACTAAGGGTCCATTCACACGTCCGTAAGTGTTCTGCGGATACGCAAAACACAGACACTGGCAATGTGCGTTTCGCAATTTGTGGACCGCACATCGCCGGTACTATAATAGAAAATGCCTAATATTGTCCGCAGTTGCGGACAAGAATAGGACATGTTCTATTTTTTCGCGGAAACGGAAGCACGGATGCGGAAGGGCGGATCCGCAAATGTGGATGCGGACAGCACATTCCGGCCCCATTGAAAATGAATGGGTCTGCACCCGTTCCGCAAAATTTCAGAACGGATGCGTACCCATTTTGCGGACGTGTGAAAGGACCCTTAAAGGGCATCTGTCAGCAGATTTGTACCCATGAAACTGGCTGATCTGTTCGACGTTTGCTTGGCAACTGAAGGAATCTGTGTTGGTCCCATGTTCATATGTGCCCGCATTGCTGAGAAAAAT
This sequence comes from Bufo bufo, assembly GCF_905171765.1. NCBI lineage: Eukaryota > Metazoa > Chordata > Amphibia > Anura > Bufonidae > Bufo > Bufo bufo. The sequence continues at coordinate 127,784,119 of NC_053396.1, forward strand.
GATGTTTTATTACATTCAAATTAGCCTCTAGGAGCAACAGGGGGCGTTGTCATTACACCTGGAGGCTCTGCGCCATCTGCACTTTGATTGACAGGGCCAGGCAATGTAAACATGATCATGCCTGGCCCTGTCGAATGCAGAGGGTACAGCAGTTGTAGAGAAAGCGGAGCCTCTAGGTGTAATGGCGATGCCCCTGTTGATCCTAGAGGCTCATTTGCATTTATTAAAATCATTTCAGCAATGCGGGCACATAGGAACATGGGACCAACACAGATGCCTTCAGCTGCAGAGCGCACATGTAACAGGTCAGACACTTTCACAGATACAAATCTGCTGACAGATGCCCTTTAAATCTGACCATACACATCTATGTTATGTTGGCCAAACTTGGAAATTTCAGCAAGGCCAGCCAGAAAATCGACTGTGTATGGGAGCTTCCCAATGAATCCCCCAACAGCAGATTTAAGCATGAGCGAAGGATCAGGCTGCTTTCAACATGCTCAATCATTTCATTCTTGGGAGATAAGGCACCGTCAGCAGCTTATCCACTCTACCTGCACTCTAGGTCAAGCTGAGCGTGCAGGTGTATGAGAGGGTAGTGAGAGATAGCGGTTGGTAACAAGCATTTAGCAAACAGCAAACCATGGCTCAAGACAAGTAATTAAAGATTTCCTCTTCATCTTACAATAAATGTTGAGATCACATAAAAGCTATTCACTCAGTGTAAAAACTTACATACTCTCTGATGGGCATCATACCAGCTGCAAGGAATGCATAAAACTACCAGGCGGCCATGTAATCTCTCACGTACTGCTCTTACTATAATCATGTGGCATCATCAGGATTATGTTTGTGCAGCAGACACTCATGATATTTAGTAAACACCGCCTGCAACTTATTTCCATTTCTGGTCACAGGAAGACATTTATGTAACCAAATTTAGATGTAGGAAGTGGTTACTAATCATCTGACGATGCATTTACTGTGAGTCAAGAAGGATAACTCCTACCTTCTGTGATGGTACCAGCCCCACACGTTTCTGTTAATCCATATCCCTGACCAACTGGACAGCAGAAACAGATATTCATAAACCTTTGGGTCTGTGGAGATAAGGGAGCCCCGCCGCACAGCATCATACGGACATTCCCTCCTAATAAAGCTTTGACCTTTTTGAATAGTATGCTGTAAAAAAAAAAAAAAAAAAAAAAAAAAAGACAGAACAAGAGTGAATTACAGTCTAGAACGGTCTACAATTCTGAGCATTTGCAATATATTACGGTAGGGGCTTGTGCAGACGACTGTGTGCAGTCAGGGAAACATAGCCCTTGTGTCGGCCGCATCTCCAGACCCCAACTCACTGTATCATGGGTCTATTGTACTCTACTCACATCATTGGGTAAGGGCTGTATTACACCAACAGATTAGCTGACCAATCATTGGTCAGATGGCCGTTTACACACACAGATCTTTTGTTATACACACCAACTATTGGTCTGATTGGACAGATATAGTTCAGATAATCTGTTGGTGTAATACAGCCCTAAGTACAGTACAATAGGAATGCACACGGTCATGTGCATGAGCCTTAAAAGAAAAGAAAAAAAAAAATAAAAATAAAACTTTGAGCACCAATAAGTCCAGCAACCTACTACTGGGAAACCTACATGAAGACTTTCTGACGTACATTTTTGTGAAACTGTCGAGTTATGGGAGGCAACACCCCATCTACTTTTCTCGTCACGTTTGGAAAATGTCGAGAAGGGTAAAAATTTGCAAATTATAGCACTAATATGGCACGTGCCACAAGTTGCACCTTTTTGTACACCACAAAAGTGGCGTAAAAGACAGTCCCCACTGTTCATACAGTGGTAGATCTGAAAACTAGCCAATGTCATACTTTATGTAGCCAGAAAATACCTTACAACAATATTGTTAGGAGGCGCAGCCATGTCTTCTGAATGATTCCCTTCACAAGCTCAGCTACAGCACGACTACCGCACACATTGGTTTTACTTACACGTTACATAACGGGGCATCGTATCCCTTCTTAATTTGCTCCAGCTTGTAGTCATAGCCCAGCTTGAACAGGGTTCTCTGGAAAACATTCATTTCTTGCACTTTGCTCATGACATTCTTGTAAATGCGATCCATGATTTCCTGTAAGAATCATTGGGCTAGTTAGTTTACCTGTAGGGTGTATTCATTGTTGGTTAATTCTAATGTGAACGGTGGCCATAAACACTAGATGGGAGTAGATTGAAGGCTGAACAATTTAACATGTAAACGCAGCTCTTTCCTCCACTGATGAGCAGGCAATTATCTGGAAGCAACAGTCCCTTCCCAATAACTGCCTCCTTGGTTGGAATGTGTAAATGCACCTTAAGATATTGGGGGAGATTCAGGAATGCAATTTTCTTAAATAAAAATAAATAAATAATAAAAGATACCAAAATAAATCCTTTGGAAATATCTTATGATATTTACCTCATACATATCCTCAGTTACAGCCTATATTATACATATGCAGACACCGTTTTGCAGGCCTCGAACGCATATAGCCAGCTTAGGCTACTTTCACATTCACGTTTTGTGCGGATCCGTCATGGACGGATCCGTTCAGATAATACAACAGTCTGCATCCGTTCAGAACTGATCCGTTTGTATTACCTTTAAAATAGCCAAGACGGATCCGTCTTGAACACCATTGAAAGTCAATGGAGGACGGATCAGTTTTCTATTGTGCCAGTGAAAACGTTTGGCTCAGTTTCATCAGACAGACACCAAAACGGAATGGAGACTGATGCATTCTGAGCAGATCCTTTTCCATTCAGAATGCATTAGAATGCAAACTGATCTGTTTTGGACCGCTTGTGAACGGATCTCACAAACGGAAAGCTAAAACGCCAATGTGAAAGTAGACTTAACGGTCCTTCTCCATCATGGGAGCCTAGGTAAGCTGTTAGAGGCGAGACGGTTTTCAATGACAGCCAGCAGAATTGTGAATACAGCTCTGGACTATGTATAATACAGGCTATAAATCTGTTACACAGTAAATAATACAATCTATAAGATATTCCCCAACTCCATTGGCATATACATAATACTTACAGGCACAGCAGCCATCAGTGTGGGCCTCAGTTCAGAGCAGTCACCTTTGCTTCCCTTCTTAATTTTACTGGACTGTAAGACAAAAAAAAAAAGAGAGATGAGTAATGGAATTCAAAACTGAGGGGGTCATTTACCAAGTGATATACACCAGTTTTCTGGCATATATCTGTGGCAGATTGTAGAGCAAAGGTTAACGACAGGTCTAAAAAGGGGGCATGGTGGGGAGGAGGACGGGTCTGCAGGCCCATCTCATTTATTATTTTCTTTATCTTTAGGCGTAGAAAACGGTCTAAATTTAAGACAACATGGAAGCTGGCTTACATTTAGACTGGCGGTGGACACGCCGAAGTTATGTAGAGGCCCGCGCCTCTACCTAACTTCGGCGGATCCACCGCCAGTGCAAGGGGTTATTAAGACCGGCGTCTAAAACGTGCAAAGCCTACCGTATTTTTGCTGTAGTCCAGGTTGTTTCTAGAGCTCACAAACAATACTGAGACGCTCATCTGGCACTGAAGTTAAAACGGCATAAATCTGCAAGTGGCTGACAGTACAACTCGCTAACCACTAATCAGATTTACGTTAGCTGAAGGCTACGGCTTTAAAGTTGGAGCCGGACACTAAACCAGTTTTTTTTTTTATACTGGTCGCTGCCATGACTTCCAGTGTTGGATGTACAGCCCCTTTAACACAGTGTTTAATTACATACCCATCATATTTATTAGACAGGTTGAAAATTATATAAAAATCTAAGGTCGGCAACTGTAGTAATGAAATCTCTGGAATTTTGGCTGCTTAAGAATGGCCAAAGGTCACTCAAGAACCAACCATGCTGAGTTTCAGCCTGTTCCAAAAGCATAGCCTAATCCAGCATGAGGGGAACGAGGAAGAAGCTCCAGCTTATTACAGACACGCTGACATTTTCTAGTGTCCATTAACATCTTATCAAGGGCAGGCGCTAACGTGTAGCCCTGTGATTACACGACAAGCACCGCTGTTAGAACAGCATCTAGTTCTCGTGTTCTGCCTCCAGCCGGATCATATACTTTTTATAGGCTGACATACCAGGCTTTAACACCTCTGTGGCAGAAAGGTTAGCAGGCACGTTCCAAGCTAATCAAGCCCGTTTTCTCCGTAGGATACATGTACATGGGTAGGTTCGGAAGGTTTTTTAGATGTAGCGTTTCAAACCAAAGCCCGGAATGCATTCAAAAAGAGGAGAGCCTGTCCTGTATGCCTTCTCTCCAAAAAACCTGATCAAATCCTGCATCTGAACATGCATCCTCTAAGGTCCATTAACCACTGATCTATTTTTATTGGATTCCACAGTTGCATAAGATAGATGCTTACTGCAGCACAAGTATGGTATATACAAGGTTTGATTTTAAGTTCGACAGCGAGGTTTAATGGGACATTTTTATTTACCAGTAAGGGTACTTTCACACTAGTGTTATTCTTTTCCAGTATTGAAACCCAGTAAAGGGTCTCAATACAGGAAAAAATGCATCAGTTTTGTCCCAATGCATTCTGAATGGAAAGCAATCCGTTCAGTATGCATCAGGATGTCTTCCGTTTCGTCCCTTGTACGGTATTAGACTGGACAAAATCTCGGAACAATACCACACTTAATACATTCCATAGAGATGTATTAATGCCGGATACCAAGTGTTCCGGAAATTGACGCATCGCCGGATCCGACTTTGCGGTCTGCACATGTGCCGGGCTTTTGAACTTTGAAAAATTTAAATACCGGATCCAGTATTTCACTGGATCTGTCAAACTGATCCGGAAAAAAAAAAAAGCTTTCCGTTTGTACATGGCTTGCCGGAATCAAAGAACGCTAGTGTGAAAGTACCCTTAGACAAACCAGTATGTATGAGCAATCCATTTTCACCAGTTTATTAAATCCTATACAAAAAGAAAAGCTTAACTTTTTTTTTTTTTACAATAGGACCATATGAGTGACGGGTGCTACTGTACAGCATCCATTTAACATCGGTCCCTCATATATGTTAAACGGAGGTCACAAACCAGTGACCTGCATATAGAAAAGTGCTTGGAAGACACAGATCATGCCCTCCCAACATGCTCTTCTCATATCAGTTGTAGGTGATGACGTCACTAGTCCGAAAACAGGAAGGATGCACAGAGCTCATTTTGGCTCTGCAGCGTTAATTTGTCAGTAAAGTAAAGCTATACACATTATATAAGGATGTGTGTGCGGGGCGCTTCCGACTCTCCCTTGACAGATAGTGTTGAGGGAGACTAGGATTGATCCTTTTGTTCTCTGGGGAGAGAAGCTGCCCCCAGAACTGCCTGGCAGTGGCATTCTCCTCTCTCCCCATAGCACACACGTTCAGCCAAGCCGAACATATATGGGAAAGCCAGGAGAGAGAGAGATGAACGATCATTCGACTGACCGCTATTGAATGTGAATGGTCAGCTTTAGTCTTTGCCGACTTGGAAAGGGAGACCTGGATTGTAGGTACAGACTTATTTGCTCTTCTATCATATAAGCAGCAGCTAGAGAGAAAAAAGGATTAAGCCTGGAAACCCCCTTTAATGAGAACATGCAGTAGACAAACCATAATCATGTAATCGCTAGCAGTAAACTTCCATAACACCCACGATATTAATATAGTAACAGAGTCGGCCCCTCAGGAATCTCCAGCCATGTTCTGCTAGTTTATGCGTGCCACTGGGATAAATACCCACAGCTAGATTACCAGTTTCAAATATTTATGTCTCGGGCTGGCAGAGACCGTCTCATTCTTGGAGCTAATCGTACAGCAGTCGGCATTACGTACAAGAAACAAGGACAGTCTTTATTGAATGTGCTAGTCAATGAGAAGATTTTACGGTTGGTAAATTTGGCATTGTGCCCTAAAGCAGAGACAATTGCCAAAGTCTGGGTCAACGTAGGAGAACAATGATCCACTTCAGGACTGACAAGGCACTGAGCGTGTTGTTCAGAAAACTTTTGTCAACTTTCCCCTACACGGCACACTCAAACAAGCTTAATATGATGACAGATCACGGGCAGAACACAAAAATACTGACGACAGAGGAAAAAAAAAATGCAAACACAGTCATGCAAGAGCCGACATTACCCGTCCAAAGCTGGAAAGAACTTGTAACACAGCTTCTATTAAAGGGGTTGTGCCAAGTTTTTAGATTAGCTAGTTATCCTGAGATAGGGGGGGTAATCACTAGGGGCCCGACTGCTGGAAGCCCAACCATCACGAGAACGAGGGTCCCGTTCTGATCGAGCAGTAGGTTGTGCATACTCATTCTCTATAGGAGCACCGGAGATAGGGAGTACAGTGCTTGGCTATCGCTGACACTCCCATTAAGAATGAATGGAGCTGCAATGTGCATGTACGACCGACCTGCTACCCCATCAGAACGGGGGAACGGGGTCCCAGCGGTCAGACTCCTGCAACAATCAGCTACTTATCCCCTGTCCTGTAGATAGGGGATAACTTACAACTTTGGCACAAGCCCCTTAATCCTTTCATGCTGAGAATCTGCACAAGTTAAAGGGGATTACTTCAGCACTGCACCCAGACACCCAATGTGTAAGGGAACTGTAGCACAGCTCCCTGCACATCCAGGTGGCTAGAAGCACCTGTGCAAGGAAAAACAGTAAGGGTACATGCACATAGCAGTATAGTATATGGTATATACACAGTGAACTAGCCCCAAAGGAAAAAAAAAACACATTACAGCAAGAATGAATCCATATAATTATTGCCACTTCAGCCCCACCTGTCTTTCCCGAGATGGAGCAAAAACATCTTCGTTCATTATGAACTTCCAAAAGGCAAGAATAGACCTGCACTTACATCCAGACATTCCATCTAATTGTATCTAAATGAGAAATAATCACAGCTTAAATATGCACTTGCCTGATCTGATAGTGTTAGTGGAGAGGAGTAACCAATTCTACACCCATAGGTAAGGCATGATATCTCTGCAGTCATCTCTAGTACATGTGCTAGAGGCAAGTATCCAATATAGGTGTCTTTGGGCCTGCAAAACATAAAATACAAGTCCTTGTAATATCCCAATCATTTTAACAATTTTAGCGAATCTGAGCATGTCATTTTTGTCATAGGTGGGATTGTAAATCAGGCTGCAGGTAACCTTACTATCACTAAGCATAGACAATCAAAACGGGCCATACACTTCAGATACTTGCGATCGATAGGGGATAAATGTTGATTTGTGCGTGTGTGGGGGGTTTGGGGTGAGCACTAGAGCCACCACATATTGCTAGAAGGGGGAAATCCTGTCCCCAACCTCCCCTCCTTCTAACTGCATTGTGGAGGAGTTTGCATGAAGCGACAGTCAAGCATGCACCCTCCCACTCCATATAAACTAATTTTTCTCTAGCTGGAATACGCTTTCAGATAACCTGGTTTAAAGTTTGTCATTTAAGTGGGAGATTCTTATCTAATGCCCCCACCAACTAAAGGCCGTATTACACAGCCCGATGTGGCAGACGATTGTTGGAAGGAAACCATTCCTTCATGGCAGTCGTCTGCTCGCTAGCGGAGGAGACTGCTGCTATTACATGCAGTCTCCTCCGCAGCACGTGGAGGAGCAGTCGCTATGCCATTGCTGATGCTGTACAGTGGTTTACCGGCGGCAGATTGTGATTAGACACCAAGATCTGATACCTGCAAACAATAATCTTTTAACATGTCAAAAGATTTGGATTGTCCGATTCTCGTTCATTGGGCAATCGGCAGCAGTATTACACTGCAAGATGATGGCTAATAAACATTCATACGAACGCTTGTTGGTGATCTGCCTAAAAATAGTCAGGTGTAATACAGGCTTTTGCCTTCCAACATGTGTGTCTCACCAGTGAACATACGCATTAATACTTAACCACAAATGATGCCTCAATCCATGAAAACCTACCCAAGTCCAGGTATCCGTTCACACTGTCCAGCCATGCCAGCTATTAAATTGCTGTGTATCATCATCACGCCTTTAGGTCTGCCAGTTGAACCGCTGGTATACATCACCACCGCTAGGTCGCTGGGTATAGGTCGGCTGGGAGGGTTGTTCACTATAAAGTAAAAATGACAGAAAATTATCTGTTTAACCATGCAAAAAAAACATATATAAAAAATTATTAGGCATAATATGTGACTTGCACTTCCGAAAAAAATGTCCTATCAGACTTTACATGCGACTTGCTGGTCCAGTATGCAGATCGATGGTAATAGGTATTTACAGTAGGTAATGTGCCATGTTTCTCACGGTATCCCAACTCCCAGCACGTTTATGAACAGACACAACTGCACCTACATTATACATGGCAGGTACACGTGCAGGGTTCTGCCTTCTATTCAGTACTAGGTACTGCTACTATTAAAAGAGATGTGAAGTTACTTAATGCCACCACACCCAACATGAAATGAAGACTAAATAGTAGGTTGTGGAAGATTTTTATACTGTCAAAGGACAAATGTAATTTTCCTACATATGATGCATTGCCCAACATTAAAAACTGATGAATAACATATCTTATAGAGGGGTCCAGGGTTCTTCTACATTAAATGGACTGAAACAAGCACAGGAAGTGTAATAAAGTTTCAGTATTAATTTAGTGTACCGATATAGATCAGCAGGTTCCAGTGGTGACAGCTCGTCCCTATCGATTCACTTATACAGCCTGATGAAGGACCAGCATGTCTGGACTTGGTCACCAAGGCTCTTGATAGTGGGGCCCATACTGAACCTGCATCACCCTACAAGTCTACCCATCGACTATAGAAGGGTGCTGCTACTCCTTAGAGCGTAGTTATGGCGGGCAGCCACTACGTGGAGCAGGACATGTGTTAATACTAGATTGGAACTTCCAAGCACAGATCATCCCCTACATTATAACCCGAGAGCACCTTCTGTATCACCATGCAGCCACACTTACAATTCTCAGGCTTGGCACCCAACTCCTCTATTTGTTCGATGCTATGAACTTCTATGTCTGCAGGATATTCAGATTTGTTGATGTTCTTCTTTCCAACATGGATGATGTGCTTGATGTTGCCGATTTGTGACAGCACACCCTGTGGATGCAAAAGGAAATATAAAGATCCAGACTACACAAGCCCTGTATATAGAGGTTCAGTGACGGCTTCATACAAGACAAGTAGAGGTTCTGAAACCCGCACCTTCAGCTTAGTTTCTAGCAGCTCAGAACTGGTAATGAGGTGTGTCGCTCCAGACTCATTCAGGCCATAGACAATAGCATCCTCGCCAAGTGTGGCATACAGCGTGACCACTAAATAAAAAGGAAGAGGAACGCATTATTATTATGGCTGTATAAGGTGAGTCAACATGGTTCCACAAAGCATAAAAAAAAATTGGGGCAAAATATCATATCCTTAAAGGGGTTATCAGAGTATAAAAAGCCCCCCCCCCCCCCACTGAATATACTTACCTGGCTCCCCGCGCCGCCCCAGCCCCTAGCATCGCGGTTGACGCTAGGCTCATCCCTAGCGGTGACTAGGAGTGGCGCAGGGAGCCAGGTAAGTATATTCAGTGTGGGCACCCGGCGTATGGTGGGGCTTTATACTCTCGGATAACCCCTTTATTTGAGGCAAGCACACAGCACTATTCTTTCCATCAAATCTGAATACCCTCCCATGCAAAAGTGAACAGAGCCTTAGGCCTCATTCACACGAACAATACGGATTGTGTCAGGATCTGTTCAGGAAAAAAACGATTGTTTTGCACGCAAGTGCAGTCAGTTTTGTCTGCGATTGCGATCAGTGTTTCTTCTGCGCGGGTGCAATCAGCTTTGGATGCGTTTTTCACTTGTGTGAAAAAAATAACTGAACAATCTACATCTCCTAGCAACCATCAGTTAAAAACGCATTGCTTCTGGATGCAATGTGTTTTTTACATAAGATCCATTCATTTCTATGCAACCAGAGCTGCATAAACTCAGAAATGATACGTTAAAAACAACGCTCATTTGCACAGACCCATTGAAATCAATGGGTCAGGATTCAGTCTGGATGCCATGTGCTTGCTTCACGCATCGCACCCCGACAGAAAACATACTTGCGTGAAAGAGGCCTTAAAAGGGGTTCTCTGGGCATTATGAAAAATACAAACACTTCTTGGACCTGTTCAAGATTGTTTAGTTAATACTTACCTGTCCCTCACTCGGCTGGCGCTGCCGTCCCCTCCGCATTTACAAAGGCTGAAAGTATCCATTGCCATATTTATGCATCTAACCCTGCTTTATACGACCAAGCACACAGCTGCTAGAGGTTCAATATCGACTATATAATATCTAATATGTATACATTGTATACTGTAGCCGATTAATCTATTGTGTAGACTGATTCAGGCTGATCTTTCTGAGGATCTTTTCTCAATAAGTGACACAATTCTTGGAGCTTTTGTCATCTGGCTGGTTGAATAACTTCTGTATAACAAAATAACTTAATAGTTTAAGAATGTCATCATTTTTCCATAATTTGTCGTGTGTGGGTGTTATATTTCAGAAGTGAAAAAACAAATTTTATTTAAAAAAAGGAGTTTTCTCACCATAGTAAGTGAAGAATATCTCTGAGATATCCCATCATGTCTGGTTCTTTGGGGCCTTGACTACTGGGACCTCCATCACCCCCTGCACAGCACTGCGCTCGTCCACCCACTATGTAGGGAACAGCAACACGGCCCTAATTGCTTGAATGGAGCGGTGCTGTTGTGCTGCTGTTCATAGACTTTGGTGGGGTTCTGACCTCTGGGACCCCTGCTGATCCGGTCAATGAAGTGACCAATCAAAATTTTATGATATAGCCTAACATTCAGTGACAGAAATATCCCTTTAACCACTTCCCATCTGGGCCATTTGCCCCCTTCCTGACCAGGCCTAATTTTGCAAATCTGACATCTCACTTTATGTGGTAATAACTTTGGAACGCTTTTACTTATCCAAGCCATTCTAATATTGTTTTCTCGTGACACATTGTACTTCATGCTAGTCATAAATTTGAGACAATATATTTCACCTTTATTTATGAAAAAATCCCAAATTTACCAAACATTTTGAAAAATTCGCAATTTTCAAAATGTCTATTTCTCTGCTTTAAAAATAGAAAGTAATACCTCATAAAATATTTATTACTTAACATTCCCCATATGTCTACTTTATGTTGGCATCATTTTGGAAATGTCATTTTATTTTTTTAGGATGTTAGAAGGCTTAGAAGTTTAGAAGCAATTCTTAAAATTTTTAAGAAAATTGCCAAAACCCACCGCAGGTCTGAAGTCACTTTGTGGGGCCTACATAGTGGATACCCCCATAAATGACCCCATTGTAGAAACTACACCCTTCAAGTTACTTCAAACCAATTTTACAAACTTTGTTAACCCTTTAGGCGTTCCACAAGAATTAAAGGAAAATGGATATCAAATTTTTCAATTTCACTTTTTTGGCAGATTTCTCATTTTAATCCAATTTTTTCTTTAACACATCGATGGTTAACAGCCAAACAAAACTCAATATTTATTACCCAGATTCTGCAGTTTACAGAAACACCCCACATGTGGTCAAACTGCTGTATGGGCACATGGCAGGGCGCAGAAGAAAAGCAGCGCCACATGGTTTTTAGATGCCATGTCCAATTTGAAGCCCCCCTGATGCATCCTTACAGTAGAAACTCCCAAGAAGTGACCCCATTTTGGAAACTAGGGGATAAGGTGCCAGTTTTATTGGTACTATTTTTGGGTACATATGATTTTTTTGATCATTCATTATAACACTTTATGGGGCAAGGAGACTCAAAAATTGGTTGTTTTAGCAGTTTTTATTTATTTATTTTTACAGCGTTCACCTGAGGGGTTCGGTCAAGTGCCATTTTTATAAAGCAGATCATTACGGACGTGGCGATACCTAATATGTATACTTTTTTTTAATTATTTAAATTAGCATTTAAATTAGCAAATAGCATTTTTGAAACAGAAAAATTATGTTTTAATGTGTCCATGTTCTGAGAGCTATAGTTTTATTATTTTTTGAGCGATTTTCTTATGTAGGGGCTAATTTTTTCCGGGATGAGGTGACTTTTATTGGTACCATTTTGTGGGACATGCACTTTTTGTGCTGTAAGGTGACAAAAATGGCTTTTTTTTGACAGTTTTCTTTCATTAATTTTTTTATGGTGTTTATCGGACTGGGTCGATCATGTGATATATTTATAGAGCCGACCGGCACGGATGCGGCAATAATAAATATATATATTTTTATTTTCTATTTTTAACATTTTTTTTTTTTTTTATTCCTTACTTGGGGAATTCTTTTTTTTTTTTACATGTGAAACTTTTTTTTTTTGATATTTTTTTTATTTTACACTTTTTGTCCCCCATAAGGTCATACTAGACCTCTGGGGGACATTTAACTTCACTTTTTTTTTTTTCACTGTTGATTTCTCCTGTAACTGGGGCTGACATAGTAGCCCCAGTTACAGGAGAAATACACCCCCCCAGAGAGGCTGTACAGCGCAATACAGCGCTGTACAGCCTCAGTGCAGGGCTGATCGAGGTCTCTAAAAAGACCTCACATCTCCCGCACTCACCAGGCTCCGGCGGTCACATGACCGCCAGGCCGGAACAGGAAGCGCGTAGCGCTGTGTATACATCGATCTAGAAGGCAGGGACACCTGGGCACTGTCCCTGCTTTCTCTAAGGGTTGCCCTGCTGTCACAGACAGCGGGCAACTCGATCTGCAGCTGCACGATTAGCATGCAGCTGCAGTTTCTGAATGGACGTTCAGGAACATCCATTCAGAAATATAGAACCACCTCCCTGACGTTTATATTCTATGGGCGGACGGGAGGTGGTTAAGGAAGCATTTTAGATCAAAATAGAGCATGTATAATGCATTAAAAAGGAAGTGAAAATGGACAGCGTCTTCTCCATTTCAGAAAAATGAGGAACTTGCTAGAACGGGTGTCTGCTCTAAGAGAGAAATTTGAGAAGTCACATCAACCGCAGCAAATTACCTCACAGAGCAGCTTTACGCAGGAACTTAAGCACATATTTGAATACAGCATTAAAGGGATACTCTAGAGAAGATTTTAAATGGCCCCCAGCGATCTGTCCTAGAATGTCAGCAGGACTGGTTGCCTCCACTTACAGAACTGTCTGGGGGGAGAGAAGGCCTCAGTACACACACACTTGAATATACTATACATTGGTGAGTGCTCCTGTCTGGCTGCTCAGCCATGATGGCATATCACAAACAGGATCACATCATTGCCATTTAGTGTAGTGAGGCCTTACACCTCCCCTAAGCAGCTCTGAGAGCTCACATTCTAGGACAGCTTGGCTTGGAGAACCCTTTAAGGTGGTTTCACAAAGGTTTTTTTGTGGCCTTTTTTTAGTAATCTGTCTTTGTTTTTGGCGTTTTTAAGGGGGGAAAACACCTCCAGATGTAACTATATATTTAATAGTAATTAAATGTAGTCCTTTTTTTTTTCAGTAGAGTCTACTTTACTTACATAGTATACAAGGCCGAAAAAAGACATTTGTCCACCCAGTTCGGCCTGTCATCCTGCAAGTTGATCCAGAGGAAGGCAAAAAATAATAATAAACGTGAGGTACAAGCCAATTTTCTTTTTTTTGGGGGGACACCTACACAGTCTTAGTGACTGGACAGTGTCACACTACAGGGTAGGTTCTGTTTCAGCAACAAAACTAGGCAACACTGAAGTAAAAATACAGCAGCGCCACCCAGTTCGAGCCGCGGGGCGGGCTTTGTTTACCTGGCTGTAGTGGTAACTTCCCATGACCACAGCAGCCAATGACTGGCTTCACCTTCTTAGCGACCACTACTTACAAGGAAAGTTGTACTTGAAGCAGGTTTGTGCCGTAATCATCCACTCCGCCCTGGTCTCACAGAAAATGGCAACTGTGCTCTTCGGTTTCAGGCCTAGTGCAGCCAACCCACTTCCAAAATGGTTGACCCTTGTGTTAACTTCTTCATAACTTAACCACCGATATTCCCCTAAAATTAACTGACAAAAATAAATAAATAAATAATTATAACAACATTTGTAGACAGGCAAGTACTTCTTATTTGCATGGACATAAATATTCTTTTCAGGTACATATAGTTTTATAGGACTGTGTTTCTCTAACAAAGTGTGGCATAATCTGACCCACAGCAGTAAATTGAGCGGTGGAATGGCATGCACACGGGACTTGGGGTGAATGGGTCTGGGTCTAGGAAGTCATAAAACCAGCAATCTGAATAATATTATTAATAATAATAATAATAATAATATAAATTATTATTATTAGGTTTTGTTTTTCAGTTTTTATTTATTTATTTTTTGCAGTAAATGCATTTTGTAGTTTTCTCTTCTTGAAAACTGATCACTGGAACCCATTAACAAGCTGAGGATGACACCTACCCCGATATCTGCATGCTTTTCACACTATCACCTGTATTGCACTGAAGTTTGTTGCTGATTTTTGGCAAGAAATTGGCACAAAAACTCAGCAGCATGCCTCATGTAATTGTGATATTGACCTGCAGACTGTACCTAAATTGTAATCTTTGTGATTCCTGGTTTGCAAACAGATTTGAAAATCTTTAGGGATGGAAGAGCCGATTAGCCTGTACGGAAGCCAAGGTGTCATCTCAAAATTTACTGAAGACTTGCATACCATAAATGCTCCTCTCTAGAAGGGACCTTACCTTCTTAAAAACTTTGCCGTTCGGTTGCTTCTCATTTTCCTCGCTCAGGACCTCCCTTATACCGAGACAGTCTTTATTGCCAAACTTTGCCACTGCATGTTGAAACAGTTTGTCCAATGTGTCGGCTCCGGGAATGTCTATGGTGGCCAGTGAATCAAAGTGGCTAATGGCCCTGTAGGGGCTCCCAATTTTCTCCGAAACGGACTTTGCTTTTATCCTTTTGGCCATAGCCTTTCTCTTCTTTGCATTCGTGAGAAAATACCACGGTAAAAACGTGAGTGCGCTGTACACAAACATTAAAAGGTAGACAGGCAGCAATACAACAGTGCTCACTTCTGCCTTAAGCTTCATGGCACTGGTATGACTATTTGGGCTCTGTGCTCGCCTCAATATTCTTTGGGTTCTTAAGGAAAACTTATAAAGCAGCGGCAGAAGGTGTTTACCGAAGGCAGCAGTGCAAGAAGGCAAGCATTACTTATCACTTTGCGGCAAAACTACTGTGAGTTTAGTCTTTTGGAGCCAAGACTTGTGAGATCTGTGCAGCCCGCCAGAAAGCAGAAGAGAAGAGAGAGGAGACGTTAGTACAACTGAAAGTGAAACCTCTGCGCCCATTAAACGACAGTGTGCAGGATGCCAACATAACCAGGCTGTCAGTCAATGAATGGAAGCTGGCAGGAGCAGTCGCCCTCCTCCGCTCCAGATCTGGGAGTGCTCAGCCTCATAGCTCATTTGGACTCTGAACGTGGAGGAGGCAGAAGGACGTAACCAGGAATGTATGACGGGAAGAGATCTTAGCAACAAAAAAAAAAAAAAGCTTAACATTCAGGAAGCTAAATATTTATTCTTATTGCAAAACATGGGGCAAAATCAGAAAAAAATAAAATAAAAAATTTAACCCGCTGGGCGTTGTGTTCTCATGACTCATCTGTCCACACTGGGATTTAGTCATTTTGTGTTAAATTCTACTTTTAAATAAAAACAAAAAATAATAATAATTTTGAAACTAAAAGGGTCTAAAGATCACATCTATTCCTGGAGGCTTTTATTTATAGAGAGAGCGTATGAGCCGCACGATTACCGAGCTGTGAAACATATGTTTGCTCCTTCCAGCAGGAAAGAAAGGAGTTAATGGGCGTTCTGGCATGTGCACTAATCCTAAACAGGACAGCAGATGTATTTCCACCCCGTGTCATGTAAACACGTTCTGACTCTTTCCAGACGATTGGTAAGCATCGCCAACATAGTCTAAGCCACAAGACGGTACACCCGGAATTACCAGAAAGAAAATACCTAAGATCTGCTGGCAGCCCCATGTTCTACTTTAGCCTTGAAGGAACTATGAGATTGTTTTTTTTACTGCGCCTCTCTGTACAGCAAGCAGTGTTTTCCTGCAGTGATAAAACAAGGTATGCTGATAAATACTGCCAAGGTGTCTGCTACAAGGAGGGGGGGGGGGGGGGGGGGGGGGGTAACGGATATATTTGGAGGGTACACCAAGAGCATATGAAGTGAGTTAGGTTTACACCGCCCCATAGTCGGGCAGATGATCAGGGGCGAATGTACCTACAAACGCCCGTTCCCAACAATCTGCCAGCGTAAAGGCGCCGATCACTTATTGAATAGGTGTTTCGCTTGTTCATCAGGTGAATCTGTTGTTCGTGAAGGCACTTAAAATGATCGTTTCTGGGCAGCAGATCATGAAGTCTAAAACAGAGATCTGCTGCCCAGGAACAATGCAGCTGTATGAGGACAAGCGACTGTAGTAGCAATCGCTTGCTCTCATACTGTGGAGTGATCGCTGCATGTAAATGTAGTGGTCACCTCAACTTAACGAGCAGCTGACTGTCGGAAGGAACGCTTCTTCCCGATAATCGGCTACTCCTCGGCCTGTGTAAATGCACATTTACACCTACTGAGGAGAAGCAGATAGTCGGGAAGAAGCGTTCCTTCCGATAGTTGGCTGCTCGTTCAGTAGGGGTGAAGCGCTGCATTTACAGTGATCACCTCCACATTATGAGAATGAGCTATTGAGATCACTCGTCCTCATACAGCTGCATTGTTTCTGGGCCAGAGATCTCCATTTATATGGCACAACCTGTTGCCCAGAAATGATAATTTAGATGCCTGCATGAACAACAGGATCACAGGATGAACATTTTGCTCGTTCATCAGGTGATCGGCTGCACCTTCACCTTGGTTAAGAAGGTTCGCAGGAACGTTCAATCCCAATAATCTGCCCATCTAAATTCACCTTAAACCCACCAGACTGTTATGGTCTACACGTCACATCCTTCAGTATACAGGACTCAACATAAAAAAAATCTGCACATACCACATGTTGATAGAGTGGTATGGCTGTGCCTACTGAAACGCATTGTTCGGAGGACCAAATATGCTTGCGGGCATGACTCTGGTTGAGTTCACACTTTACGTGGGTTTTGGTATGATTTTGCACAAAGCACGTCAAGAAGACGCTATTTGACCGCAACGGCTGAACAACCAGAACCTACCTGAAAAGACACTTTAGCTGAAACCCCTGTAGGCCACAGCAGCACCAGACAAGTCATGTTACATAACAGATATGTCTAAACCACAAACCTCAAGGAGACTAGAGAGGTTTCTGCACAGCATATAGAGCATAGACTGCACACGGTCCTGGAATTCATCTCTATTAATGGAGCAGGCCGGATCACCACCATTGGGCTGGATATAAAAGATTTCTAAGCTTAGGTAGGATGCTGAATCTCCTTAAAGAGACCAGTCCTGTCTGGACACTTACTGGACATCCTCCATGGTATGAAATCGTATTAGAAATGCTCAATGGGAAATATGCAAAGAGGTATCTCCCAACGAAGAGAACCATCTCATACTGCCAGACAGAATCCTACTCCGTACTGATGAGGGGCAAGAACCCCGAAACAGGTGTCTACGGATGGATATCTGGCTTGGCTATATTCGCTTGTCAAATCCCAAGGCTTGTTGGAAAGTTGGATTTTGACTTGTAGGGAGCCACTTCGAAGAGGTGGCGCTTATCAAATCCCAAGGCTTGTTGGAAAGTTGGATTTTGACTTGTAGGGAGCCACTTCGAAGAGGTGGCGCTGGCAAGATTTCTAAGAAAAGGGTTGAGTGTGGCTTATCTAATCTCTGGATCAGTGTTAGGTGGTGTGAGCAGACAGCGAACTGGACGCACTTTATTACAACGGTGATTATTTTCAGAAATATTAGGGAATTAATACACTAGTCATTTCCTAACAAAATGCCGCTACCAGTGGGGCTTCCACCAGCATTACTGAGATCCAAAATTTCACAAGATAAGCTGCTGCCAGACCCTGCTTATCCTCTGGAAGACGAAGATTTTAAGACTTGGCATTTAGTAACTGATCATACGGGCGCCATTACATGTATATATAACTCAGTCCTGGTTATGCTGGTTATCCCAGTACAATGATAAGACGTTTCTATTAACACTTAAAATGAAGCAAACATGACAGCATCTCCCAGCACACCCGTGTCATGTCCTGTGTACACAAAACGACAAATGCGAGAGTCAGCAAGGACAGATGTGGATTAGTATAAGCTTTATGCAATGGGCACACATTGAGGTTCGACCCTGCTTCCCTTGTGTGCCAAAACTGGGAGAAGACACAAGAAGGCAGAGAGGGATAAAGGACAGTTTTACCCGAGTTGGACTTGAATTAAGCTTTGCACACAAGGAAGAAAATTCCTTTTAAAAAGCATGAAGCACCACAACCACCACCAATGTGTGACTACAGTCTAAGAGGTCATAGATAACACCTCGCGATCCCCTGGCACTTTCATTCAGACACTTCCTAGGGGCCCGATTGTCTCCGACTCCCACCTTTGTCTCGACTCACGGGAAATAAATCGCTCAGTAAAGCACTGGCAGAGACAGGTCGCCACAGTCACCGACTTGCTGAGTGGTCAATTCCTGTGTGTTATGGGGGAGCAGGAAGTGGCGATCAGCGGGCACCCAGGAGGTGTCAGAATGGGAGCGGTGGGGAGCAGTGAGGTATCGCTTCATTTTATTAAAAGCCAACCCCATTTATACTATAAGTCTGTGATCACATGCCTCAGTTTTCCTGAAACTGAAGTGGTTTTGCACTAAATTGTCACAAAAATGCGATAGGAAGCAAGATGTGAAGACAGCCCTTGGCACAATAATATATGGGTCATGGACTGCGTTCTTGGTACTTTCAGGTTCCTGATCTGATAGTAAATGTACTGCATCTGTCTTACTTTTATAATTGCTACGTCCTGAAGAGAGGGGGGGGGGAAGAAACACAGCTTACTAGTTTAGCAATTTCGGTGTAGATATACCTTACAGGGGAGCTGTCACATTGACCATGGTGTCTGACCTGCCAGTAGCATATTACAGAGCAGGAGGAGCTGAACACGTTGATATACCGTTCAGTATAACTAGTATTTTATTCGCTTAGATCTCTGCTCCTTCTGGGGTTAGGAGTCCAGTGGGCGGTCTTATCAGTGATAAGGGAAGCAGAACCAGCCACTGGACTCCCAGAATGGGCAGAGATTAAGGCTAGGGATACGCCTAGACTTTTTCGAGCACTACGAATTTTAACTACGAGCTAGAGTTGTAGTCTGAAGCCATAAATTGACTTGTATGCAATCGTGTGCACTGCAGCAGACACTTGAAAAAGTGCTACAAAAAGTCTAGGTGTAGTCACAGCCTAAAATGTAAAGGGCCCTTTACACCGGCCGAGAATCACAGATTTTCGCTAACAAGCGTTCATAGTAATGATCGGGAGTTGTAAATGTACCGCAAGAATGAGCAAAACGCTTGTTCATCGTGTAATCTGATCGTTTTTGCGTGCACACAGACAATCGTTTACTGACAGCAAATTGTGCTGTGTAAACACAGTCTCCTGTCAGCAAACAAGGAGTCCTTATGGGGAAGAGCGATGGCATTAGCGATCACACCTACTAATACACTGGAAATGCAGCGGTCTCCTCCACCAGAGAGCAGCAGGTTGTCGGGAAGGAACGCATCCTTCCAAGCTATCTGCTGTAATATCGTCCCGTGTAAAAGGGACCTTAAGAAAAATGACAAGTGTTAAGGTTCTTTTACAGTACACAGACGGATAATCAGGCCAATTATTGGGGAGCAGCGTTTGCATAAACGGCTTCTGTAAAGGTGCCGGAAATCCCTAGATGAACGAGCAAACACTTATTGATGGAGTGATCATGTCTTTTAGGTGGCACCTGAAATCATCATCTCTGGGCAGCACTTCTGCTGCCCAGGAACAATGCTTTTCTATGGGGACAAGCAATCACTCTAGAGATTGCTTGTCCCCGTGCATTGGAGGAGATTGCTGCATTTAAATGCAGGTCTCATCTCTTCCAACCATTGGCAATTACCAGAAACGTTTATTGCATTCCCAATAATTGCCTGTATATTGGTCCATGTAAAAGGACCTATACGGACTATTTTTTCATAGACCATACGTCAATCTGCTCAGCTCCTCCTGCTCTATAACATGTTGCCCACAGACATTCAATGTGACAGGTTCCCTTTAATAGTGCTTCACATGTACTTTTTTTTAAAAAAGAAATCTAGGTACATTTATTAATAGTTGCCTCCACCCAGAAACTACTGCTACTTTGATATCCAGATATAAAGGCCAGCTTAAAAGCTTGAGACACTTTCTAATAGATTTTGCAGGGTTTGCTTCCATTAACCAGAGTCGGCAGGCACCTGGCATTATATCAAGAGCAGAACAGACAGCAAAGTGCTCATTGCTTAGACTTTACAGGAGAAGCTGGGCCAATGTATCTCCTACAGACAGCGTAATATGCCTCCTATAGTTAACCTTTTACTCACATGAAGTATGAAAGGCACACACATACAGGTCCTCTCATGTGGGATGGACCCTAGGTAACGCCAAAGGCAAATGCTAGAAAATCCTGCTTTGTCCCATGTCATTTCAAAGCAAGACATATTTCTCTGGCGTGACATCTTAAAGCAATTTGCTCAAGAAAGCAACCTCCTCCCATAATGACTTATGAAACCTGCCTTGTGTAACCAAAAGAATAGAATGGTACGACCCAAACATGCGTTTTACTTACAGGACTGTCTGCTCTGGATAATCTTCTTACTTTTTTGGGAATCTGCATTAAAAAACAAAAACACGGATTTCAGACATTTATAGACCGATTGCAGAAGTTTAGTTCAATATTAACTATGAGAGGATCTGAATGGACGATTAGCACTATTTACACTGTCAGGTCAATCAGTCCTGAAAAAAACTCAGCAAACACTTCAGTATTACAAAGCAAACAGCTCTATCGGGTGACACTGACCTCCTTGGCTGTGGGGCATGGATCTGTGACCAATGCAGCGCAGCAGGTTCCTACACAACTTGTAATCCCCCAATAAACACTATAACTGCTTGTAGGACAGGGAACGGTGCAGGAGCGTTGCAAAGAAAACTGGTGCTCAAGATGTGAACCACGTGCTGCACCAGCTTCCCGTCTCCCTCACGCACTGTACAAGGGGCATAGCTTGGCAGTCACTATATTGAGATGTGTATTCACTAGTACAGGGATGGTCAACCTGTGGCTCTCCAGCTGTTTTAAAACTACAACTCCCACCATGCCTTGCTGTAGGCGGATAGCTGTAGGCAGTCTGGGCATGCTGGGAGTTGTAGTTTTGCAAAAGCTGGAGAGCCTCAGGATGTCCATCTTTGCACTGGTATGAGAAAGACATACAGCGTGCTAAACCAGTCGTACAAGCGTCTATCATTGAGTAACCAAGAAAAATAATACCGCCATTGTAGGAGGCATCACCACAGAAAACCAACCTCCTTTTTAAATTGGAATGCACCCTGTCTCTAAGGCCTCATGCACACAACCGTTGTTGGGTTCCGTGTCCGTTGTTCCATTTTCCGTGATTTTCTGCGGACCCATTGACTTTCAATGGGTCTGTTGAAAACTCTGAAAATGCACCGTTTGTCATCCACGTCTGTGATCCGTGTTTCCAGTCCGTGAAAAAAATAGGACCTGTCCTATTTTTTTCACGGACAACGGTTCGCAGACCCAATGGGTCCGTGAAAAAACACAGAGGCACACAAGATTGTCATCCGCGTCCGTGATCCGTGTCCGTTTTTTCCAATCATTTTCAAGGCAAACTTGACTTAGATTTATTTATTTTTTTCACTTTTCATGTCTGGTGATCCTCCAAAAATCAAGGAAGACACACGGAAAAAAAAAACGGAAACGGAACAACGGAACCCGTTTTGCAGACCGTGAAAAAATACTGTCGTGTGCATGAGGCCTAATGCTGTGAGTTAGGCAATCTATTTTCTGTATTAGGCTTTCACTTACGATGTCATTTTTAGTAAATACTTGCATTCAGAAGCATCTATTCTTAGAATTGCATTGTGCCGTTCCTCCTAGACTTTCAAATAAACTGACCACCTGTGTTATCAGTTGGAGGTGTGTCCCTACATACTCCGATACCGTCCAATCAGTGCTGTCCGAGTCAGACTGTGTAAAGACATGCCACTTAAAGGGGTTGTCCAGGTTTAGAGCTGAACCCGGACATACCCATATTTTCATCCAGGCAGCACCCCTGATGTTGGCATCGGAGCATCTCATGCTCCAATGAGCTCCCTTGCCCTGCGCTAGATCGCGCAGGGCACAGGCTCTTTTGTTTAGGCTACATGCACACGACTGCGGTCGGCAAACCACAGATCCGCAAAACACGGATGGCGTCCGTGTGCATTCCGCAATTTGAGGAACGGCACGAACAGCCATTAATATAACTGCCTATTCTTGTCAGCAAAACGCGGACAAGAATAGAACAGGTTATATTTTTTTTTGCGGAGCAACAGATGCGATCAGCAGGGCAAAGGAAAGCATCGTAGCATGAACTGCTCCAATACTCAAGTCAGGGGGGCTGCCTGGGTGAAAATGGAGGCATGTCCGGGTTCAGCTCTGAACCCGGACAACCCCTTTAAAAGGGTTCTCCGGGAATTAAGAAAATGAAAATACTTAAAGGGACACTGACAGGCCCAATTAGCATATTTAGGCATATATATGTCAGTACAGGTCTTATAAAGTCTATTAAAATCATCTAAGTATCCCCCCTGTCCACCTTATAAATACCGAAATATTAAGTTTTATAACCTGCTTGTCCGGTCACCAATCTGCCCAAGGGGCGGCGTTTCATCTGAAAATGCGCCCAGCCAGCCGCTCCCCGCCCAGCCAGCCGCTCCCAACTGCCGTCTGAAGCCCCGCCCAGCTCATCAATATTCACTTCGCTGGGCGGCGGCTACAACTCTCCCGACTCAAGTGCCCGGCGCATGCGCATAAAGCAGGGGCTGCAGCGCTCTGTACGCAGGCGCGATGTGACCCCGGCCGGGCGCATGCGCTGAAGATTGGACGGAGGACGTGCCCAGAGGATCGAATGGGCTGTGCGCAGAATCTTGAGTCGGGAGAGTTGTAGCCGCCGCCCAGCGAAGTGAATATTGATGAGCTGGGCGGGGCTTCGGACGGCAGTTGGGAGCGGCTGGCTGGGCGCATTTTCAGATGAAACGCCGCCCCTTGGGCAGATTGGTGACCGGACAAGCAGGTTATAAAACTTAATATTTCGGTATTTATAAGGTGGACAGAGGGGATACTTAGATGATTTTAATAGACTTTATAAGACCTGTACTGACATATATATGCCTAAATATGCTAATTGGTCCTGTCAGTGTCCCTTTAAATATTACTTTAGTATAAATATATTCCCAAATACCTTTCATTAGCTATAATGATTAATTTTATCTAGGGAGCAATCATTAGGAGAAATAAAATGGGCGCCGTTCTAATAGCACACACAAAACCTGTCCTAATCACACATGGGGACAAGTTACTTTATGACACTGAGATAAAGAGCTGCCTTATCCTCCTCTCTGATCTACTTGTCAGGGATTATGATCCTGAATACAGATAGGATCTTCAGCTGAATCTCTGTAGGAATGGAGTTCATGAGGAGATATGAAGTACAGAGAGGATGGACAGGACAGGTAATGTGAGGCTGTGGCAATGGAGACTGCATACAAGTGCTGCTCCTCATTATCTACTGCCCCACTATCCTTTCTATACTTCATGTCTCCTAATAAACTCCATTCCTACAAAGATTCATCTAAAGATCATATTAAACTGTATTCAGGATCATAATCCCTGACAAGTAAGAGGAAAATGGCGCAGCTCTTTAACTTGTCCTCCTGTGTAATTAGGACAGGTTTTGTGTGGACCTGTAGGATGACGGCCATTTTATTTTTCCTAATGACTGCTCCCCTGACAAAACGAGCCATTAATATTAATAAAAGGTATGTGGTAATATAGTTATAACAAAGTAATATTTAAGTATTTTCATTTTCTTAATTCCCAGAGAACCTCTTTAAATACGGGGAGCGGCAACAAAGAGTAGTCAATTTCTTCATAAATTTCAAGTAGGAATAATAGAATAACAGCGTTCAAAGAAAAGATGTTTTAGGATAAATGCGCAGGGTCAAATTACGTGCGGAAATAAATAGATGAGATTTTTTAAATCTCATCTACACGGTGCAGAAACTGACCTGAGGGGTGGATTCTGAAATCCTCAGCATGTCAACCATTTTATGTGTTTTCAGTGCAAATTTCAACCGATGCAATACCGCAGGTAAATCCGCATAAACTACA
This sequence comes from Bufo bufo, assembly GCF_905171765.1. NCBI lineage: Eukaryota > Metazoa > Chordata > Amphibia > Anura > Bufonidae > Bufo > Bufo bufo. Next base: position 127,808,666 of record NC_053396.1, read on the forward strand.
TTGCTGTGTGCATGTACCCTTTGAATGGTTATCTCATGGAAAATACACGTTAGGAGAGCCGAGAGCACCTCTTCAAAGAGGACCAGCCACCACCCAAAAGTATTACTTTTGTTTCCCTGGTTCTGCCATTATGGTGACGAATATTCAAATTAGGCCATTTATATGCCATTTTCCCAACTGGGTGGTCCCACTGGGCGCAAAATTCCCTGCTCGGACACTATCCTGTAAAAGAGGATTGTGTCAGAGCAGCTTCAATCACAAGAGCTCGTAATATCTCTAGACATATCCAAGACATTACTGCTGACAATAAGATGCTGGTCCTGATGTGTGAAGATAGGCGAAAAATATCATGTGGTATCTTAGCACATCAATGACCAAATTTTCATATGAAGTGTCAAAAGACCGCAGCAAGAATGGCGGTGGGAATGTAGCCATTTTTAGAAAGAAAAATGGCGATCATAGCGGAAAGATGGTATTTAAATTTTTTGGCTGGCCACAGGTCCGCCGTCACTTTCAGACAAACAAAAAAAAAAAACATACTTCTCGGAGAGGAAACTCCACTCTAAAATTGCAACTGAAGGCTATTTGAACAGATTAAAGTTCCTTCATTCAAACCTGGTGATGATGTCTACTCTTTAGACCTCAGTCAATGGACGCTCCAGCTCATCGTATGTACTGCACATGATCCTATCTTCCTACAGGATGAACCTATCCACGCATACTGTATAACAGCGCAATCACGTCTTCAAAACCAGGGGTGGGAAGTGAACATTTGGTGGGCACATGATGAAGGCCAAGTGGTGACAGATAATTGGCATCTGATAAGAACCAAGGATAAGTTCAATGGCAGGCCAAGAGCGGCAATGACAAATGTGAGCCAAGAGGTCAAGTGTCTTCAGAGAGGAGACACACTCTGCGCCAGCTTTCACTGGATCATTTTTAAAATGATACAACCTTGGATACATGGACGACATCCAAATCTGGCAGACCACTTTAGGCCTCTTTCACACGAACGATACGGATTGTGTCAGGGTGCGTTCGGTGAAACTCGTACCATTTCGTAAGAGAATTCAGTCAGTTTTGTCTCGTTCGGTGTTTCAGTATTTTCTTCGCAGGTGTAATCAGTTTTGATGCGTTTTTCACGCTCGTGAAAAAAAAACAAAAAAAAAAACACTTGAGATTAACAAACTACATCTCCTAGCAACCATCAGTGAAAAACGCATTGCACCCAGATTACATCTGGATGCAATGAGTTTTTCACAGAAGCCCCATTTGCTTCTATGGGGCTGCGTGAAAAACGCTGAATATAGAACAGGCTGCGATTCTCACCCAACACAGAAATGGTGCGTGAAAAAAATAATAATAAATGCTCATTAACATAGACCCTGTGAAATGAATAGGTCAAAATTCAGTGTGGGTGCTATGCGTTCATTTCACGCATTGCACTCGCGTAGAAAACTCGCTAGTGTGAAAGGGGCCTTACTCAGAGAAGAAACGTCCTTAAAGGGAACCTGTCATCAACTTTATGCTGACCTCTCTGAGGGCAGCATATAATAGTGACAGAAATGCTGATTTCAGCGCTGTGTCACTCATCAGCTAAAAGTAAGTGGTTGCCGAGAACCAACATCATAATCATTGCAGCCCAGGCCTGGAAAAGAGTCAAATCTACCTGAGAAGAGTCCTGGTTATTCATAATCTCCTGCTCTCTCACCCGTCTGCTGATGATTGGCAGTTCTCTCTTAGAGAGAAGGGGAGAAAACTAGGTAGAAGACTGTCAGCCATCAGCAGGTGGGCAGGAGAGCAGGAATCCATGGATAACCAGGACTCTTCTCAGGTGGCCGGGACTCTTTTCCAGGCCCAGTCTGCAATGATTGTGATGTTGGTTCTCGGCAAGCACTTATTTTTAACTTATAAATGACAGACCGCTGAAATCAGCATTTCTGTAACATCAGTGAGGTCAGCATAAAGTTGATGACAGGTTCCCTATAATGGGGTCTTACCCCTATCCACAGGAGATAAGATTAATGCTTAATAAAAAAAATGTAAAAAAAATTAGCAAATAGCGGAACATGCTCAGTGACCGAAACCGAACAGATTCCGTTATGGAGGGATCCGGCATTTGTGTCAATCACTTGACGGATCCAGGGTTTCCATCGTTTCGGACACACTACCATTTTAACATGCACAGAGTATAAGAAAGGCGCTGTGGAGACTGCGTCGGAGCGCTACGCTTGGCACACCTGCTTTGATAAGCTCTCACTTTTATGTCAAACACACATTAAAGGGACTCTGTCACCACTTTCTAACCCCCCCTTTTAAAAGTATTGTTCTCTCCATGGCGCCCTTGTGATTACAAAGGTGTTGTTATAACATAAATTCGCCGTCTCGTTTTGATAAAAATACCTTTTATCTAACCTGTCAATCTTGTGGATAAGGTGCCCAGGGCGTTTCTGAAGGTCTGAAGCTGCCGCCCGCCGCCGCCGTTGGTGCCCAGCTCCTCCCCTGATCCTTTCAGCGCCGCCTGAATGTAAAGAAATCCGCCTCCGGCTCTCGCTCAGTGCCCCCTCCTCCTTTTCAAAGATCCCGCACGTGCGCACAGGCCTGTGCCTGATGCGCCCGTGCGGACATTTAGAATCAGCCTCATTGAGCGAAGTGCGCATGCGCGCACTTCGCTCAACCTCCTCATAAGACGAGCACTGCAGCCAGCCACTCAGAGCCTGCGGCTCCATACAGCGCTTGGCAGGCTCTGAGTGGCTGGCTGCAGTGCTCGTCTTATGAGGAGGTTGAGCGAAGTGCGCGCATGCGCACTTCGCTCAATGAGGCTGATTCTAAATGTCCGCACGGGCGCATCAGGCACAGGCCTGTGCGCACGTGCGGGATCTTTGAAAAGGAGGAGGGGGCACTGAGCGAGAGCCGGAGGCGGATTTCTTTACATTCAGGCGGCGCTGAAAGGATCAGGGGAGGAGCTGGGCACCAACTGCGGCGGCGGGCGGCAGCTTCAGACCTTCAGAAGCGCCCTGGGCACCTTATCCACAAGATTGACAGGTTAGATAAAAGGTATTTTTATCAAAACGAGACGGCGAATTTATGTTATAACAACACCTTTGTAATCACAAGGGCGCCATGGAGAGAACAATACTTTTAAAAGGGGGGGTTAGAAAGTGGTGACAGAGTCCCATTAATGAGGAATATGTAAGAATGCATGCAGCTCCGTAGACGCTTTACAGTCACTAGATATATGGTAAAGAACGTGATTGCCAGTAGGCACATACCTACATATGACGCTTAATGCATACAAGTTTCATGCATGTGAAATGTACCCTAATTATTGAATAACACTGCGCAATATTTCTGCGCTTTTAAAGTACAAGTAAATGCAGTGTTAAAAACGCAGGAAGGTGTTAAAACCATAAAAAGGTTAGTCTCTCTGGCTCAACCATGGCAGCATGTTCTTGGCTGTAGTGGCTATATACCACACATGACCGACCACTAGCCTCAATGGTATATGTAATGAGACTGCGGAGGACAGCGATTGGCCGCAGTGATCAAGTGTAATATAGGGGCGCACCACTGCTGCAGTCATGTAAACAAAGTGGAGTACAGTCTTATTACTTTAACCTTTTTTTCTGCTGTAATTCGGACAACCCCTTTCAGTAGTCTTCAGTACTTTCCATGCATTTTGAGACGCCGACGCGTTGCGGCAGAATGACCGACAGGTTCTAAAAATGGCCGCACAGTGTCCAAACTCAACTGTTGTCATTCTACAACTATAAGCCTGTCCATGTTGGGAGTAACAGTTCAGCAACAGCTTTAGGGCTCATTCACACGACCGTGGTTTGGTTCCGTATCAGAGTCCGCACCCATTCACTTCAACCGCACCCATTCACTTCAAAAGATACGGACTGCACTCCGTGTGCTGTCCGCTTCCGTTGCTCCGCAAAAATAATAGATCATGTCCTATTCTTGTCAGTTTTGCGGACAAGAATAGGCATTTCTATAATGGGCCATCCATTCTGTTCCGCAAATTGCGGAAGGCACACGGGCGGCATCTGTGTTTTGCGGATCCGCAAAACACGGCATGTTCGTGTGAACAAGCCCTTAGGGTAGCCTATGGATCTACATCATTAGCCAGGACTGTATTACAGAGCAGGTCGGATTACAGACGTAAACTGAAGAACAATATGAACAAGAGGCAAACACATGGCCTGACTGCCGAGGAATGACCAGATAGCGTCCGATATTAGCAGTCTCCCCCCGATCAGTTCATAGGGACAAGTGCGGTCCATGCTAGAGGCCACGTGCAGGAAATGCAGCAGATGTACAGCCCTGACCTTAGGAGGATCACATTGTAGCAAAGCAAAGAGTTAAAAGGGTCGCCTCATTGTATCCATCCAAGATCAACAAGTCCCCTTCTGTACAAGAAGCAGGAGGACGGTCCCTGAAGTAACTAGCCCCAAAACATGAATCCACAACAGCCTCCTTGTAAGAAAAGTGTGCATAATGTGTACTCACACTGCCTTGTATGTGACGTCTCAGCCCGAAAATGAGAAGACTCCCGAGATGCAGAGACTTATAAGGAATGGAGAACGCCCACAAGTGAATGACTTCAGGGAAAAATCTTTAAAGAAACACTCCCCTAAAGTAGGTGAAAGGCCAATAACGGGAAAGTGTAAGGGAAGTGATTCACTGATGATGTGGACTTCACGTGACGTCAGCGAGACCCTGGTACAAGGATGACCGGTTACAAAATGTATCTGACCCCTCAGAGTAACCCAGGGCTGTTCTTCTAATAGAAAGTACAAGTCACAGCACAAAAACTTACATCACCTCTTCCTTTCTGAAAACTAGGAACTGGCGACAGAGATGAAAGGTAAAGAGAAAATCATGGGATGTAACATTACACCTAAGCCTTTGATGTACAATAATGAGTAAGGAGGGGCACCGGACGGGATGATGACCGACCACAGGGTCCTCCAGAAAGCTGCAGCCAGACCCGTCCCTTTTATTATAGGGAACACAATCAGATTTCAGTCCGCTCAAACATGCTTTGAAAAACCATGAAAATATCCGAACCAAACAATGGCACTGGAGAAGAATTATAGAAAGCTTTCTTCACCCATACACTATGCATTATTAAAGGGGAGTCATCTCAAAAACTCTTAGACAGCAATTGTGATAAAATAATAAAAATGTATTTATTTTAGGCACTTACCGTATATAGCGCTATTATATTACGTAGCGCTTTACAGACATTATCATCCAACTGTCACCAATTGGGCTCACAATCTAAGTTCCCTATCAGTTCGTCTTTGGAGTGTGGGAGGAAACCGGAGAACCCGGAGGAAACCCAGGCAAACACGGGGAGAACACAGAAACTCCATGCAGATGTTGTCCTTGGTCAGATTGGAACCTAGGACCCCAGCGCTGCAAGGCACCAGTGCTAACCACTGAGCCACCGGAAATACATACATACATACATACACATACATGACCTCATCTATTTTATCCCTGCTGCTCCTCCTCGATCGCCTGTGTTTATTTGGCTGCGGCAATAACATCTCTATATACGTCACATTAATGCTGCAGCCAAGAAGTGGGCATCATGGCTGCATCGGTGGGGAGGATCGGAGTAGCAGGGGGTAAAATAGATATGTTACTTTATCATTTTAAACACAAGTGCAGCATTGCCAGAGTTTTTTAAATAACTCTGACAACCCAACTATATAGTGCGGCCACTGTGGGGTTAATGCAATCTGCCACAGGCTCAGGAGCTGAGGCCCCAACATCTGTACTGGGTGTAAGCTGTGCGTTACAGGGTTGAGTTATAAGATATTTAACCCCCCGAGATGCTGCAGTCAACAGTAACCACAGCGCATCCAAGTGGTTAGACAGAGGCAGGGGGCTCCCTCTGTCACCCTACTGCACCTACCCATGACCAGGTGGGAGGCAATGAGTTGCCATAGCAGCTAGCGATATGCCCCCATTGTCTGTGATGGGAATACCTCTTTAATTCAAGACACTTACTAATGTATTGTTATTATCCATATTGCTTCCTTTGCTGGCCCAATTCATTTATCCATCACAATATGCACTGCTCGTTTCCATAGTTATGGCCACTTTGCAATCCAGCAGCAGTGGTCGTGCTTGCACTAGACCGGAAAAAGAACTGGCCTCCCCGGTGGCTGGGAATGTGGAAGTGTGCATACACTGTCCCCTTTTCCTATAGTGTGCAAGCATGACCACAGCTGCTGGATTGCAGGGTGGTCGTAAACATGGGAACAAGCAGTGTATACTGTGAAGGAAAAATGAATCCAGCCAGCAAAGGAAGCAATATGGACAATCACTATACATTAGCAAGTGGCTTGTATTAACCTTGTCTGCATGATAAATGCCATTTGCTGAAGTGAGACAACATGCACTTTAAAAAATGCCTATACCATGGAAACCATGACTGTTTAAGGACATCCACAGGCATACTGGAACCCCTCCTCCCCCATATAACATACACATATGTCCCTAAGAGGTCAAACCCTTTAAAAGTGCTTACAGGAAATCTAACGAAACAATAAAACTCCTATTGGAGGGGACAAGGAATCTCCAGCTCCCTGGGGCTCAATCAAGTGTACTCAGAGTACCTATTATATGGGCATGAAAGGCTTCCTGCAGTAGAAGAAAACAGAATAGACACCCCTGTTAAAGGGGCCCCAGTGAGTGAGTGAGTGAGTGAGTATATATCACACTGCCGGGCGGAGGCTTCCGCCGAGCAGTGTGTTTGGTGATGTCACCGGCTCTGGTGGGCAGGCTTTAGCACTGCCCTAGCCGTTTTACAAGCTAGGGCAACGCTAAAGCCCACCCATCAGTGCTGGCGACGTCACCGAACACACTGCTGGGTAGAAGCCTCCGCCTGGCAGCCCGAAGGAGAGCCCGGTACGTCATCGGAACTACACAAAATGCTTTTGGCCTATGCGATTTAGCGCATGAAATGCTCTAATGCTCTTGTCGGGGGGGCTGCCGGGGTGAAAATGTGGGTATGTCCGGGTTTAGCTCTGAACCAGGACACCACCTTTAAGTATAAAAAAAAAAAAAAAAAAAAAGTCACCAGTCACAGAGGAAAGGGACATATATGAAATAACATCCTGCATTTTCAGTCACACAAAGTAAACCGGCCGTCAGTAAATGTTTGAGCTACAACAGAAAAGTTAAGAAAATTTTAAATGGACTTCAATAGAGAAGATTTTGCATGGTCCATGTCCCATAGAAGAGGAAACCGAAAAGTAACGCCATTCTCTTATTACAGGCACACTGAATTATGGGAAAGTACAATGAATGCAAAGTAGCATGCACTGCAGTGGTGGTCATTACAAGGGATGTCAAAGGGCCACACGACGTTCAGGCCTCCGGCACACAGCCATATCCGTTTTGCTGTCTGCAAATCGGAGATCTGCAAACTACGGCTATGGGTCATGTCGCATCCTCATTTTGATGGACCCACTGACTTCTACGGGTCCACATTTTGCAGGAGGTATTCTATCTTTTTGCTGAACAGACATATGGATGCAGATGTGCACGGATCATCCATGTGCTTTTCGCATCCATATGTCCATTCCGCAAAAACTAGACTATGTCCACAAAATGCAGACCACAGACCAACTGAAAACAATGGGTCCACAAACAAAATATGGATGACACATGGACTGCAAAACGGATGCGGCCGTGTGCACGAGGCCTCTGTCAGGGCTGGGACCACATGTCTGGTTCCAATTGCCACAACTGTACACAGTACACAATTTACACTAATAAGATTGGATACACTCAGCGCTCAGTGTACGAGGGTGTTTTTGTCTGACCCTCGACATAGAGAAGGCGGATGCAACCAACGTTGACTCCTTCCGCTGTGGGCAGCGGTATTTGCCCGACCGCCACTCAGCATGTTTGCCAAGCTGCGGCCGGATCTCCGCTGCTCCCCATTATAGTGAATGGGGCCAGCAGCACGTGTGTACACTGTAGTATGGATCCGGCAGGATGTTCCCCTGCCGGAACAGATAAACGCCAGTGTGAAACTAGCCTTAGCGGGTTCTCTATGATGCTATGGATTGGTTACATACAAAACTGCATCTAATATTCAACATTTGCATGTGGCCTTAGCCTGAACTATCACGTCCCAAACTTCATATTCCTGACATTTTTACTCACTCACATTGAAATTTCCAGACAGTGGTTTGAGTTCACATTCGAGCCGCAGTTTCTGAAGGAGTGATGCGGACCCATTCACTTCAATGGAGCCGCAAATGATGCAAACAGCACGTGGTGTGCAGTCCACATACCCACGGCCATTGCACGGTCCCCAAAAAAATAGAAAAATAAAAAAAATAGAACAGGGCTGGAGTTTCTGTTCCATACAATGCAGTTGCATCCGTGTTTTGGGATCAGCAATTTACGGACCGCAAAATGGATACTGTTGCACGTCATGCACACAACTGTATATGTATTTTGACCACAAACCACGGTTCTGCAAAATACGGATACCTTCCGTGTGCATTCCGCATTTTTCTCACTTCAATTAAAATAAATTCCTATTCTGTCCGCAAAATGGACCAAAATAGGACATACAATTTGCAGAATGGCATTTTTTGCAGATGCGAATCCGTGTAGCCCATGTGTGCATGCCCCCATAGGAATGAACGGGTCAGTGTACTATCCGCAAAAAACACGGATCGCACTCTGAAGAAAAAATATAAAAAATGACCTATGAAAAATGAAATATGCAATCTATACATACGCATGAGGAAAAAGATTTTTATGGAGGTAACATGTTGCGGCTGCATTGTGGTTTTCACAACCTCAGTAAAGCCACAATTCAGAAAAACTTTGCAAAAACTGCCAAATATTGCCATTTTTCCTGCATTGGTAATATGGGGAAAACCGTGCCATTCAGACAAACTATTAAAAAGATACGAATACTGAAATGCCAGAACATAGCAGTTATGGAAACTTTACATGCCACACATCGGGGCAGCAGTCTATATACCGCCCATACAGGAGGGCATCTGGATTAGATTGCACAGGTAGGCGGGCATCAGGTTTTCCTGATCTTAACGAGGATATTCACATTACAACTTGTTCTGTACAGTCTAGTAACGGACTGTATACTGAAAATGGACAAGATGTTCTAAGGTAATCAAGCATGTACTTGTGAAATCAACCATTACAGGATGAAACCAGTGTATGCTGCCAATACTCATAGGTGGGCTTTAAATGCACAGCTGGCAACCATGCACATAAAGGCCCTCTTACATGCGCCAACTGAACAGGCAGTTATCAGGAGTTACAGACTGTTGAGCAGAGGGGATGGTGGCATTCACATGCACCAATCACCCCTCTGTATGGGGATGAGTGATCACTACTGCCAGCGGTGCACCACCAATGAGGCCAGGTGAGGCGATCGCCTCAGGCTGCACCAGGTAGGGGCACGAGGAAGGCAGCGGAGGGGATATGGGGGGGGGGGGGGGGCACTGTTTCAGGTTTCACTTCAGGCAGCAGAAAGGCGATCGCTTAACCCCATAAAGAGCCATAGTTCACTGGCAGCAGATCCCGTTTTTTCACAGGACAATGTGCTGCCAACAAATGATTTTAATATGCGTTTACTCATTCAATGGGTGATCTTGGCACATTTACCCAAGGCAATTATCGGGAACAGGCATTCCTAGGAACACTGGTTCCTGACAAATTCCACAATGGTCAAGCCGTGTAAAAGGATAAGAATCACCACTCAGTTTACGTCATGGATACTTGGGGAGAATTTATATATGGTTTGAAGTCAGAAAATTGGCATACAAAAGTTGTTTTTGCATGAGTTTTCACTAAATCACCAAAATTGAGTGTGGCTTAGTGGAGGGGGCATGATGCACTATCATTCCAACCAGAAACTAGACTGAATTATATTGCAAATCAGCTCAAAAAAATAAAAAATAAAAGGGTTACCTCATAAAACACCATTTTGGTTAGATTCATCTAATTACATATTTAATTAACACTCCAGGAAAGCATTATACCTGTAGGGGTATCTCTGATATTATATAAGTACAGAGTAAATCACTGCACCCTCAGGGCCTCATAACAGTGTATTCGTTTTCCCAGAATGTCATTTTAAAAGGGTTGTTAGCAAAAAACATAGATGGAAAAGTAAAAAAAAAGTTATGGCTCTTGGAATGCGGGCTGTAAAAAAATAAACCCACAAACGTCTCTGCAAAATGGTCTTGGTCTTAACTCAATGTGTGACGTGTACAATGTTTTCTTACCTTAACTGAAGGGGGGGGGGGGGGAGCACCTACTCACCAAGTGATGAGTCATAAGTGGTTAGACGGGCTACATACCAGGTTTTAGTACGTTTTATGTAGAAATATAAACCATCTAAAGACATACAACTTCTTCGGTGTAGAAAGGCCTCCATAATCTTGTAACGAAATGTAGACTGAATTGCAAATGTGAAAGACAAAAACCAATTCCATATGTGCCTGTAAAACACCACCACCCAGAACAATAAGGGTGCAGCCACATGGTCAGGTTTCTTGATACCGTTTTGGAAGCCAAAATTAAAAGTGGATCATAAAAGGAGAGAAAGTATAAAGGACATATATGACGTCTCCTCTTCTCTGAATTCGCTCCTGACTTTGCCTTTAAAAACTGCAACATGTGGCCGTTCCCCAAGTCGGTCTACTCATAGGGGGAGATTTATCAAACTGGTGTAAAGTAGAACTGACTCAGTTGTCCAAAGCAAGCAATCAGATTCCACCTTTCATTTCCCAAAGGAGCTGTGGAAAAATGAAAGGTGGAATCTGATTGGTTGCTATGGGCAACTGAGTCAGTTCTACTTTACACCAGTTTGATAAATCTCCACCATAGTCTCTACTCTTCTGAGGTTATTTTCCTCCAGTCTAGCTTTCACATTTACATAGGGCAATTATCAGGAATGAGCATTTGTACAAATATTTTTCCCCAATGGTTGGCCTAATCATCTATATTTGAAATCTTCCCTGCCTTTCTCCATTTCCTTCTCTTTTTAACTCAACCACTTTGAGTCAAGTACTAAAAACATTACTCACCTCACTAGTCCCCTGCAGTTCCAATGCTTACCAGGCTTCCACTGGTCGGAATGGAGATCAGCAGATATGAGACGTGGGTAATGAACTTTCTTTTTAAGCCCATTCTGCCCCATATATACAAAAAAAAAAATAATGTAATCCAGTCTTTAAAAGGGTTCCTCTGGATAGGTCATCGGTATCTGTTTGGGGAAGGTCCGACACCTGGGACCCCTGCCGATCAGCTGTTTGAGAATGTGAACGCCGCTGGCCTTTTCGCAGCTTACCAAGCACAGCGCTGTACATTGGGACTGATGAACATGTCGTCACATGGACTAGGAAAAGCTGAGAGAAGGCAGCGGCGCCCACATGAGCACTGGTGCCTCCTCATACAGCTGACTGGCAGGGATCCTGGGTGTTGGCCCCCCACCGATCAGGTACTGATGACCTATCGAAAGAACGGGTCATCAGTAAAAAAAAAAAATTAAGTAAATAGATCTTGGAGAACCCATTTAAGTAACCTGATAAGTGGAGAAAGAGGCGTTTTCACTAGTAAACTACATCACAAAGTTTACCATCATAGCTTACGCTATTGATTTCTGGAAATTAGTTTGTAGCTGGAGGTACTCTAACAAATGGCAACTACTCTTTGGTTAGACTGATAAACAAGTCGATATATCCAAATTACTTCTCTAGTAATTAATAAAAGTTTATTTATTTATATTATATATTTACACAACAATAAAAGTTGTGTAAAGTTTGCCACATCAGCCTGAAGAGGAAACGTTTCAAAGCAAAAACCACCAGCAACATAAAGAACGGATATGACATTTTGTCCATGAGCTGAAATACCGGCATCACTGATACAATGACAACGAAAGACTTGTAGGCTGTACTAAGCATAGCGTAAGGAAGTACAAACTATGGTAACCATCACTGAAATAATAAGACAAATCATGCAAAGTCATTTCCCAAAAAACCCTCCTGTGGCTACACAGACCAGTCTACTACACAATGAGGACTAAAGATGGGCGAGAAAGGGAGTCTGTCCATGTGCTTGGCTTACTACTGCTGATGACAAATAGACTTTGCTCACCTGAAATAAACCATGTCCTTAAAATATGCAAATTAGCTGTTCCCGCTACCGTTGGTGCATGAAACATACTCTGAAGGTTGCTTGACAGGGCCAGAAATTAGCTGTGTCGTCTTGCCTGGGTCTGTCTTCTTTCACAAGCGCTGTGTGATTGCACGTTGGCACATGCACAGTAGACTCGACTATGCATGCGCAATGTTATTGCTAATGCCAGGCCCTGTCAATCAACCTCGAGAAGGAGCGGCTTAAGGGGGGAGTGTTTCATGCAAGAAACATCTAATTTTCATATTTTTTAGAAACTTCTATTTTGGCACAACGGAGAAATGTAATGGTAAAGAAAAGACATATGTTCATGAGCTTGGTTTATTACAGTTGCTGTTGCACTTCCTATAAACACTTCAAATACTCAAAAACCAACAAAACAGGAGACCGTAAAGTTGAGAGTGGGATGTCTGGACCCTTCAAGGATTGCCAGAGTCTCGTAAGTAAATGCTGACTGCAGTACTTCTTGTTGTAGTGCACTACGTCTATCTACAGTTTTCCCTCGTTTCTTGTTTCACAATTCTTTAATATATGCCAAAGGACAGAAGATAGATAAGGCAGGCAACAGGTCATGGCTTGAATCAACACATTAGAAACTAGAATAACCTTGTGTAGGAAGTGGATTATACTAGTCATAGTATAAGCATAATGAATTGTGTAAGTGTGATGCAAAATACATCATTCGTCTGCTATCCTACCTAACCTGTGATGCTGACGCTCCATGCCTGCTGGTGTCTCTCCTCGTCTGGCAGGCATGGCTACTGGAAACACTTACCCCTCCTGCACCCCTGGCATGGTGGCGCCCATATTCGCCAACATCTCTCTCCTCCTGGTGGGCACCCGCATCTGCATTTCCGGAGCGCGGCCCCGAACTTCTGGGCCGCGGCTCCGTAAAAAAAAAAAAATAGAACATGTCCTATTCTTGTCTGCAATTGCGGACAAGAATAGGCAGTTCTATGAGGGGTGCCAGCCGGATGTATTGCGGATCCGTAATACACCTCTGACATGTGAATGGAAGGGATTCTGTCATCAGGATTTTAGCAACAGTGCTTTTCACAATAACACATTAGTCTCCTCGATTTAGTTTAAAATATACTAGTCTTACTGCCATATTGTCTTGTCATTTCTGGAAGAAGAAAAAAAAAAAAAAAAAAAAAGGAAGAAATCCCCGTCATATGCAAATGACCTCTCTAAGGAACCCAAGGGGCTGTCCCTCTGGCCGTTGGTGCCCAGCCGCACCCATTCTGTTGGAGCTCAGCACCGCCCCACTGCAAAATATTCACTCCTTTCATCGCTGACATCATTGTTCTGGTGTGCCATAATCTATAGCGCATGCACCCTGGATCCACTCGTCAGCGCCCGTGTGGTGTTCTAGCAGCAGCCTCAGCTATTGAAGCGTGCATGCGCCAGCTGCCAGCGTGCCTCCTCTCCTGCACCTCAGTCGTCCGCTTGTCAGGGATCTCGCACCACTCAGCTCCTCCTTTCCGGGTCGAGCGAAGCGCCCACACAGCTGGCGCATGCGCACTTCGTTAGCTGAGGCTGTTGCCAGGATACCACACGGGCGCTGACGAGTGGATCCAGGGTGCATGCGCGAGATTACGGCGCACCAGAACAATAACGGATTAAAGGAGTGAATAATTAGCAGTGAGGCGGTGCTGGACTCCAAGAGAATGGGCGCGGCTGGGCTCCAACAGCCAGAGGGACAACCCCTTGGGCTCCTTAGAGAGGCAATTTTCATATGAATAAAAGCAATTTTTTACAGAAATGACAAGACATATGGCAGTAAGACTAGTATATTTTAAACTAAATCGAGGAGACTGATGTGTTAATGTGAAAAGCTCTGTTGCTAAAATCCTGATCACAGAATCCCTTTAAAGGTGCCTTCCATTATGGGAAGGTGCCTGAGCAATAAGGTCTCTCCCTAGCCTATTCCTTACAAAAATCGTGTTTTGTATCGCCTGTGCTTCCATGCCTGACCTCTGCCTTTTACTATGTTGAATCAGTTCAGCCTGTACTGACCCCTGCCTATTTACTGTGCAGAATCTGGCCTGCCTATCGTGACCCACTACTCATTTATAGGATTGGATTAACACTGCCTGCCCTGACCTTACCTTGCCTTGCCCTCTGACCAAAAGTCTGCTGGTCCCCAATAATATCACAGCCTGCCTGGGTAAGCCTGTATAGGGGTGAAAAACAGGGAGACCACTTGGATAACCCCCTTAGGAGTAGCCCTAACATTCAGCGACACACTGCAATTATCAGACTATCTGAATCAGGACCATTACACACATGACGTTTATAGATGGGGCAAGGGTGCAATTGCGATTCCGAGAACTTGTAAAATGTGCCAAAATTCTGTCGCCGGATGTTCTGATCCACGTGATGGGGAGAGTCAGCGGCGGCCGTCCGGGGATAAGGAGTGACGCGGGTGCCGAGGACCGGGGTAAATATAACTTAAATGAGGTGCCCGGGCATTGGGGGGGGTCATTATAGGGGTTGGATAACCCCCTTAATTAAATTACACATGTAGCCTCTCTTTAGGGGCCAATGATTTAGTGCCAAGGACAGAATCCAGTCCTATAGAATCAAGAAACTCTTTCCTAATGCCCAGCACTTGATAAGGGCTTTCCTGATCTAACAGGATGGGACCCACTCGTGCTCAGAGCCTTAGGCCTTATGCCGTCATGCTGCCACATGTTGCTCTGTTGGATGCCATTCTTTTCTAGAAGCAATGTTTATGGGTGGCTCAGTTATTAGTTCTAGAACCATAGAGGAAGCATTAGACTCCCTGGTAAGTGTTTGTGTCTATATGTGTAGTATGCACAGCAGTTGTGTGACACCCGTTAATTCTTGGATTTTTCCTGTAGTCCTGTGGAGCTGTATGAGGGCTTGTTGTTTGGTTATTGGATATGTTTTGGTACACAAAACCTTTTAATTTCTTTTTATTAAATTTTTGGGGGAGGCAATGTGACAAAAAAACTGATGTGTTGGGCTATTTTATTTCCCCCCCTGCGCTGCTAAAGGACACGCCTAATTTCTGACAAGATGTGCGCCTCGTCATATTAGACGCACCTTCGGCAGTCAGTGCATCTGGTGCAAAATCTACTGCAGCTCGCTGTTTAGACAGCGCCAGTTTCATCCGATGCACGCGCGTTTCACTTGTTCATCGGGTGATCGGCTGCACCTTTGCATGGGCAGATTGCCGCTCCCGATAATCTGCCCAATTATTCCAACGTGTAAATTCACCTTTAGCCCTGTTTCCAGTGCACCGGCCACTTCCTCGCCAGTAGCAAGGGCGGCGGAAAAAAAAAACCAAAACACCTGTGCAACCAAAGTCACAGAAGGGGTCTCAGGGTCTCTACTTTATGCTGTCCTGAGATAGGGAAGAATTACACACACACACACACACACGCGCAAACACGTGCATGCATGTATAATATATACGCATACATAAATGGGCGCATTATAGGATGATGTGCCCAGCATCTGCACACATATGCCCTTCGTATTACACAGGGGCTCATTGTGGCCCCTGTGGGGAATATGTGCCCCCTTATATGTCCCTTTTTATATATATGTCATTCCCCTATATCCCCCTCCATAGGCCCCATTGATGGGAAAATGTCCCTTGTTCACCTGAAACCAGAGGTATCAGTGTGAATGTGCCCCAAGCATTCGCACTGATGCCATCTGGTTAATTGCATCAGAATGACTGGACAAGAGTTCGGTCATCCTGCATGCTTCAAAGAACTCAGATTCAATAGAATCGGAGTTCTTATGCATAATAGGATAATTATGCATAATAGGAAGAGGGGAGAAACCTCCCCTCCTTCTATTATGCGCATTCCGGCAGCGCGATTACTATCGCGCTGCCCGCAATGCAAAGTGCCACAGGCGGGAGATCAAAGGCTTCTCCCGCCTGTCAGCAAGTGATGCGTCCTGGCTGAGCGCGTGCAGGCTGGCGCGGTGACGTCATATCACAGCGCCGGCCCACGTGTCCTTGCCTGTGGTATGCAGCGCGCGCCACAGCGCGGGCGGCCCGGGAGTGTGGGCCACCGGGTATAAATATCCGGTGGCCCCTGCACTTGGCAGAAGAGTCGAGCCGCCCCCCTCAAGAAGATCCCCTGAACAACGAGCATTCCCTGGAGGGCTGAGTATCACCCCCTATCCCACCAATGACCCATATTAACCCCTACTTGCCATATGCCACCAATGATAACCCCTACTTGCCCTATCCCACCAACGATACCCTATCCCACCTATCCCCTGCCATCCTGATTACCCCTACCTGTCCATATTACCACCAATCCCCTACCCTAACCCTGTAGGAGCATCCCTACTCCCCTTTACCCCTGCTGTGCCCCTGCATCCCTGTGTCTGTGGCCTGCATTAACCCCTGCAGTGCCACCGTTAACCCTTTGTTATTAATAGTGTATGTGTGTGTATTAGTTAGAGTTTGTGGGTGGAATTTGGGATTGTTTAGTGTAGTTAGTACTGAATTGTTAGTGTATTGTGTGCGTAGTGTACTGTAGGTATTAATAAATATCTTGTATTTGTAACTATCTGTGTAACGTGTGGTTATTAGCGGTAGTTAGTTCAGTAAGGCGCATGCAGCTAGCTTAGTGATTAGCTGCATTACTAGACGACTCCTCTTATTTATGAATACAAATTATTAATATTTGCATAAATATTGATAATTAATATTCCCCCTTAACAAGGTCTCTATGTGGAACCATAAAAAACGGAAATTACTCTGTGTGCATTTCATTTCCGTATGTCCGTATGTCTGTTCTGCAAAAAAAAAAAAATTGACCATGTCCTAAAAAAAAACTGATGCAATACGGATTACCCCCTAAAAGGGTTAGGGGAAAAAGCCTCATGCACATGGCCATATTACGGAATGTCTAGTGCGGTACATAAAAATCTATGGGCTTAATTCAGTGTTTCTGCAGGCTGTGACATGTTACGGTGCAGGGTATGCAGACACAGTTGTTAACAGATGTTATTTGGCATGCAAGACCCTGGGTGTAGCAGGGGACGTTTCAGGCATAATCTATCAGCAATTTTCCCGCTCAGTGTCCTGCAGTAACCTTTCCAGGGCCGACAGACAGGATGCATGTGATTTGCTTCCTGCAGTTGTATGCATGCTATACAAGACGCCATTGTAAACCAAACACCCGGACAGCGGAGGGCAGGGAAACTATGGTGGGTTTCCTATAAGGCATATCACAGCAGGGAAAGGAAATACATGTATTTTATAACCAAATAGGCTTATTTCACACGAGCCAAGTTTTGCTTCAGCGTTTTCGGTAAATGTATTCAGTATTTCTCTGTACAGATCTCAGTAGTTTTTTTATGCCTTTTTCATACATGTGGAAAAAAAAAAAACTAAGAATAATCATTCAGCATCTCCTAGCAACTACCAGTGAAAACCAGGCTGTCCTTCAGGCCTCATGCACACGACCGTTGCTTTATTCCGTGATTTTCTGCGGACCTATTGATTTTCAATGGTTCCGTTGAAAACTCGGCTAATGCACCGTTTGCCATCCGCGTCCGTGATCTGTGGTTCCAGTCCGTCAAAAAAAATATATAACCTGTCCGATTATTTTTGCGGAAAACGGTTTGCGGACCCATTCATGTCAATGGGACCGCAAAAAAACGCGGAGGCACACAAGATTGTCATCCACGTCCGCGTCCGTTTTTTTCCTATCATTTGCATGGCAAACCTGTCTTAGACTTTTTTTTACATTCCTTTATTTCTGGTGGTCCTCCAAAAATAAAGGAAGACACACAAACTGAAATGGATCATGGAACAACGGAACCCCGTTTTGCGGACCGATAAAAACAACTGTCGTGTGCATGAGGCCTCAGTATGCTGTCAGCTTTTTTTCACTTACCTAAAAGGACCAGTCCTGTGTGAAAAACAGATTAAGGGCTCATGCACATGAGAGTATTTTGCGTTCAGTATACTGGCCGTTTTTTGAGTTCAGTATGCAGTACATATACTGAACCATTCATTTCAATGGTTGAGCAAAAAAATAAAATAAATTAAGTGTCTCCGTGTGCATTCCGTTTCAGTATTTCCGTACCGTGAAAAGATGGAACATGTCCCATTCCTGTCTGCAAATCACGGTGCTTGGCTCCATTCAAGTCAATGGGTCTGCAAAAAAAACTGAACACATATGGAAATGCATCCGTATGTCTTCCATATCCGTTCTTGCGGAACCATCTATTGAAAATGTTATGCCCAGCCCAATTTTTTCTATGTAATCACTGTATATGGCATACGGAAAAACGGAAAGGAAACACAACGGAAACAAAAAAATGGAACAACGGACCGTAAAACCCTGAAAAAGCCATACGGTCGTGTGCATTGAGCCCTAAGGGTCCATTCACACGTCCGCAGTGTTTAGCGAATCCGCCAAACACCGGGCCGGCACCGCAATAGAAATGCAAGAATAGGACATGTTCTATTTTTTTGCAGCACTGCGGACCAGAAGTTCGGGCCCGCGGACCGCACACAGTGTGCTGTCCGCATCTTTTCCATCCCGATTGAAAATGAATGGGTGCGCACCCGTTCCGCATAATTGTGGAACGGATCCGGACCCAAAGTGCAGACGTCTGAATGGACTCTAAGACTACTTTCACAACAGAGTTTGCTGGATCCGTTATGGATCAGCAAAAAACGCTTCGGTTATAATAATACAACCGTCTGCATCCGTTCTGAACAGATCCGGTTGTATTATCTCTGAAACAGCCATGGCAGATCCATCTTTAAAACCACTGTAAGTCAACGGGGGACGGATCCATTTTCTTTTGTGTCAGAGAAAACGGATCAGTCCCCATGACTTACATTGTGTGTGATGACGAATCAGTCTCTCTCTGCACCACATCGCGGACAGAAAAAACATTGCTTGCAGCGTTATTCTGTCCGCGATGGGGACGCAGCCAAATGGAACGGAATGCATTCTGGTGCATTCCATTCCACTTTTCCCCCCCCGCTATTGAGATGACAGAAAGCACAAGTGTGAAAGTAGCCTAATATAGAATGTGTTGCGATTTTTCCTGGACAGACAGATGGTCAGTGAAAAACAATGCTCAAGAGCGGACACTCATTGAAATGAATGGGTTAGGATTCAGTCCGGATGCCATCTGTTGAAAAATAGGACCGCATCAAGATGGAAACATCGCTAGTGCTAAAAAAGCCTTATAGATCAGAAATTTGTATTATTAAAAAAAATATATATATGATTGGATGGGTTTTCGAAGATTGTATTAAAGGGGTTGTCCGGGATTGGGGACATTGTTCTAAGTGTACAACAGTGACACAAATATTACACACATGCCTGTCGTACCTTTGCCACACATGTCTGATGCCCCGTTTTCATATCGCAAATTCTCAGCCGGAAGTGCCTATTTTCTCATAGACAGTGACGTACCGGGTCCCTTGCTGCAGAGCGAAGCCTCTTCTTCCACTTCGCAGGGAGCCCGGTGATGTCACCAACAGCCTCAGTAATTATGCAGATCGCAGGGAGGGGCGGTGACTTGGCTGGAAGACATTGTGCTAAGCCACACCCCTCCAGTGACGTCAGCGGGCATGGCACTTTCTAATGAATGAAGGAGGCGGAATATTAATGAGGGGGCGGAGTTACGGCAGAGATGATAGTCAGCTGTAACCACGTGATGCCAAGCTGCGCTGGGATCCACAGGGCAGTGCGGCAGAAAGTTAGGCAAAGATAAACCTAGATGTAAACAATGCGTGGGGGACCGTCAGAGCCCTGTAGAAGAAGTGGTGAAAATACATAAAAACATATTGGGGAAACTTTAATCAGCTCTTAATGGTGAGTACATATATATATATATATATATATATATATATATATATATATATATATATATATATATATATATATATATATTTTTTTTTTTTTTTTTTTTTTTTTGATCCTGGACAACCCCTTTAAAATTACATGAGTTGAATGTGTAAAATAAATATTTAGAAAAACCTACCTTTTAAACGTCCTGTGCAGGTAACCACTGCTCTGATCCCCGATGGCCCTGAAGTGTTAACGCCCTGCTCATCGTTAACATCACCACTACAGGAAATCGTTGGCGTCCGTTGTCATGTGCCGCTCATCCACACCTAAATGTTGCAGGCCCAGTGGAGATCAGAGCAATGGTGCGGGACATTTAAGCCTCTTGCACACGAATGCATTTTCATTCCGTTCCATTTTTTTTGCGGAAACGGAAGGTACTCAGTGTGCATTCCATTTCCGTTCCGCAAAAAAATAGAACATGTCGTATTATTGTCCGCATTACTAACAAGGATACTACTGTTCTATTAGGGGCCAGCTGTTCCGTAAAAACTTTGCAGAACCGTTTTTTGTGGACCGCAAAATACATACAGTCGTGTGCAAGAGGCCTTAAAAGAAGAGCACTTTTTTCTCCCCTTTAAAATGTTACACAGCCCTCTGCCAATTAAATAAAAATTTGATAACCCCTCTAAATCAGAATATTAATTATGACAGATGTATAATTCAGACAAGCTGGAAAATTTGACAAGCTATTAATCTCTAAGCATTCACGGCTTCAGTTAGGCCATGCAGGCGAGCTGCAAACATCACAGTACATTTTCAGTTTAATCACATTATTATTAAGTTTTCATGTTCAGAACAATCTTCAAATGAAGATAAGGAAAACCCATAAACTGAAGAGATTAGATGACTCCTAAAAATAATTATCTTAGGACAGAATGTCACGATAACTGAAAAGACATTTATTAAACTAATTCTGAGCCTTTCTATAAGGTTAGGGCTACATGACGCGTGCCCATAGATCGCAGTGTAGCAGGGCAGCCATAGAAATGAATGTGGTCGCAGTGTGACTTACATGTTTGCTGCATTGCAACCCTGCTGGATTTTGTGCGATTATGGGGGGGGCAGTCAAGGCAAATATGTCCTATTCATTTCTATGACCGCCATGCTACACTGGAGTCCTTGGTTGCACCCAAGATTGCATGATGCCATAGCCTAAAGGTTATGAAGCGGGGGAAGTTTATCATCATTGTATTTTGCTATAAATCGTTTTATCAACTGGTCTTTAATAAAAATTCTCAACAGTTTTTGTCCCACCATCTTGCTTTCTGTTTTACAGTGACTCAGTCAGGGAGCAGCTCTGTTGGCTCCGCGTATAACCTTATCTCTGAATTCCTGACAGCTCAAACACTCATTATATCTAAACTCTTACCAAACCGAGCATATGGCTTAAAAGGTGTTGTACAGGTTCAGAGCTGAACATGGACATATCCCCATCTTCACCCCTCCGCCCCCCCCCTCTGATATGAGCTTTAGGGAATTTCATGCTCAGATGCTCTCCTTTGCCCTGCGCTGAATCCCACAGAGCAAAGGAAGTTTTAGGAGATCCGGTGATGTCCCCGGCTCTCCATAGGGACTGCTAGGTGGAGGCTTCCGCCCAGCAGCGAGCCGGGTGACGCCACCTGTAAGATGGCTAGGGCAGTACTAAAGCCCAACCAACAACCATCAAAGCCGGTGACGTCACTGGGAACAGTGCTGGGCGGAAGCCTCTGCCTAGCAGTGTGCTATTGTAAATAGGGCTGCAGATATCTACTATTTTTGTAATCAAGCATTCTATCAATTAATCCAACGATTAATCGAGTACTCTAACAACAAAAAACTACCGTAATTGAAAGAACGTTTTTCTTTATTAAAAACTCAGGTCTCCCTCCTGTGTCATCAGGCTCCCCCCTGGTGCCATCAGCTGCCCCCTCAGTGCCATCAGCTGCCCCCTCAGTGCCATCAGCTGCCCCCTCAGTGCCATCAGCTGCCCCCTCAGTGCCA
The DNA here is from genome assembly GCF_905171765.1 of Bufo bufo. Lineage (NCBI taxonomy): Eukaryota > Metazoa > Chordata > Amphibia > Anura > Bufonidae > Bufo > Bufo bufo. Next base: position 127,830,736 of record NC_053396.1, read on the forward strand.
TCAGCTGCCCCCTCAGTGCCATCAGCTGCCCCCTCAGTGCCATCAGCTGCCCCCTCAGTGCCATCAGTTGAGCAGAGGGGTGAAGATAGGGGCATGTCTGGGTTCAGCTCTGAACTCAGACAACCCCTTTACATGAGTGTTTATGAGCCGTCAGGAGTTCAGAGATGAGAGCTACACTCAGCCGTTGGAGGAGCTCCGACTGATTCATTGGAAGCAAGATAATAGAACAAAAACTGTTGAATTTTTTTCTTAAATTAAAGACAAATTGAAAAAAATATTTATTACCCCAAGAGGAGGGGGAAAAAAAAAAAAAAAAAATCAATGATGAAAACATCCCCAAAACTGTTCATAGCCTTTAACCATAAAGCAGACAAGGTTGTATAATTTATATACCAGCCATTTAAATGAAATGCAGCTTTCCATTCTAGCTCATAGATTAGGGTCCTGACATGGGAAGTGGGGTCCATATACTATAATAAAGCATAAACATAGGGGTTGTTTTAATGAGACAACCCTTTAGGGGACACATTCGGGCAACAGGGAAAAATGGCTGTATGACGGCCGTTTTCAGAACACTAAGGCCCCTTTCACACAGGCGAGTATTCCGCGCGGATGCGATGCACGAGTTGAATGCATTGCACCCGCACTGAATACCGACCCATTCATTTCTATGGGGCTGTTCACATGAGCGGTGATTTTCACGCATCACTTGTGCGTTGTGTGAAAAATCGCAGCATGCTCTAAATTCTGCGTTTTTCACGCAACGCGGGCCCCATAGAAGTGAATGGGGTTGCGTGAAAATCGCAAGCATCCGCAAGCAAGTGCGGATGCGGTGCGATTTTAATGCATGGTTGCTAAGTGACAGTCTATACACTATTATTTTCCCTTATAACCATGTTATAAGGGAAAATAATAACATCTACACAACACCTAACCCAAGCCCGAACTTCTGTGAAGAAGTTCGGGTTTGGGTACCAAACATGCGTGATTTTTCTCACACGAGTGCAAAACGCATTACAATGTTTTGCACTCACGCGGAAAAATCGAGGGTGTTCCCGCAACGCACCCGCACATTTTCCCGCAACGCCCGTGTGAAAGAGGCCTAATAGTCTAGGCATCATAAATACGGTCAGTCAAAAAAAAAAAAAAAAAAACACGGGACATTTCCAATTTTGTCCATTTTCACGGCCCGACAGCCCCCATACAATTGAAGGGCACCTTTTTAATGGCCTTTTTGAAAAACGGCATCTGTGAAAAAAACGTCCGGCTTTGAAAAACTGACAGCTAAACAGTTTTTAACGGCTTTTTTTTCACTGTTGTGTGAATGTACCCTTAATATCAGGGTCCAGAAGAACAAAAGAATGAGAAAAAAAAAAAAAAAGTCTAAAATCTATGCTTTTATCCCACTGCCAACTTAGGCTACTTTCACACCTGCGTTAGGTGCGGATCCGTCTGGTATCTGCACAGACGGATCCGCACCTATAATGCAAACGCTTAGATCCGTTCAGAACGGATCCGTTTGCATTACCATGAACAAAAAAAAAATTATATATATTTTTTTTTGTTCATGATAATGCAAACGGATCCGTTTTCACTTTACATTGAAAGTCAATGGGGGCGGATCCGTTTGAAAATTGAGCCATACTGTGTCATCTTCAAACGGATCCGTCCTCATTGACTTACATTGTAAGTCTGGACGGATCCGTTTGCCTCCGCACGGCTAGGCAGACACCCGAACGCTGCAAGCTGCGTTCAGGTGTCGGCTTGCTGAGCGGAGCAGAGGACAAACGGTGCCAAACTGATGCATTCTGAGCAGATCCGCATCCACTCAGAATGCATTAGGGCTGGACGGATCCGTTCGGGGCCGCTTGTGAGAGCCTTCAAACGGAACTCACAAGCGGAGCCCCGAACGCTAGTGTGAAAGTAGCCTTAGGCTACTATTTTAAAAAGGGTTTTCCAAAGTCATCAATATCTGATCGGTGGGTGTTTGACACCCAGGACCCCCACCAATCAGCTGTATGACAAGGCACCGGCGACCCTGTGAGCTCTGCTGCCTTCTCCGTGCTCACCAAGCACAGTGCTCTACATTGTATAGCGGCTTTGCTTGGTATCGCAACTCAGTCCCATTAACTTCTATAGGGCTGAGCTGCTACTAGGCCATGTGACCGATGAACGTGATGTCACTCGGCCTAGGGAAAGCTACTACGGGCGATACTGCCTTCTCAAACAGATCGAGTGTCGGAACCCCACCGATCAGATACTGATGACAGGGGATAGGTAATCAGTATTTAAAGGGGTTGTCCCATGAAAAATATTGTACAGTTCTCAAACCAGCATCTAGATCTGAATACTTTTGTAATTGCATGTAATTAAAAATTTTGTATAGCCGCTGAGCCACTCAAAATGTATCTGTATAGCGCCACCTGCTGTTTTATTTTCCTATTTCTTTGTCCTGCTCCCTGAGCTGGCCGCACATGCTCAGTTTCATCCTTCAGCTGCCCCCTGAGCTGTGATAGGGAGAGCTGAGACACGCCCCTTGAGCTGTCAGCTTGATATAAGTCTAGCAGAGCAATGAATGGGGGAGATCTCTGGATCCATGGAAGGTGCAGGGCTGGTTCTAGCTTTTTTACAAAGAGATTATCATGTACTATATGGTGTCTGATCATAAATCTTATATAAAAACTGATTAAGCGTGGCAGATAGCATAGAAGCTTGTCCTCCATGACTGCAATTTATGAAAGTATAATAAATGTAGAATGGTACAATATTAGCCTCTACATAGAAATAGAGGGAATTTCCAGCCGAACGTAACATGTTTAGAAACCAGTTAGAAGAGTATACAGTGGATACTGATAAGAGGCCTTCCACACGACGCACGCAGACTTGTCTCCCAGTGACTTATACATACCAGGGACTCCATAGGAAAAATACTAGATGATGTAATACTGCATTAGGACCCTCACTCTTACATTAGATCGGGCACTGGCAGCCCCTCCAGCCCTGCTGTATTGTTTGCAGTGGGTCTATTTTAACCCTCGCTGGCACATTAATGGAGAATTCCTATGACAGCTGCTTTTCATCTGGGCATACGGCCAGCGCTTACGCCACACTGTAATAGCAATGTTTAGATAAATCATCAGAGCTCCTCGCACACCAGGATTTCTTCACAAGGTATACAGCTGCCCTACCGGATTCATCTCATTACATTCGTTGCACAATAAACCATCTTTTAATGCTTTATCATATAAAAGTCTCCCTGGAACGTGAACACGACTCGGAGGGGTGTGCCAGGCGCTAGCTGCTCGTACCAAGCGCCTCTTTGAAGCACAAGAATTATAACCTTCACCACTTGTTCAGATGGCTTGCAAGAAAGATCTTTTGATCGTAACTAGATCCACCCGCAATCTGCAGGCTCATCAGCTCCAAGGTAGTCACACAGGACATCCTAACCACAACGCGTTGTGCGACATGTGAACTGTAGTAATCGACATGTACCAAGTGCCCTATGTTCCCATTAGTACAGACTACCAGCACTTGTGAAACTGGAGTGTCGCCATAATGGTCAACTAACTTATAAAGTCATGACCCATGTATTTCGTCTGGCAATGGTTCCAATTATTGAAAATATTTTAAGAGTAACTCCACTTTAAAACTTTTGATATGTCATAGTGACATATTAAAAGGTCTTGATTTGTGGGGGTCTTAGTGCTGAGACCCCTGCTGATTGCCAGAACATGGAGTTAGAAGAGCATAGCTGAGCAATGCGTCTCCTAGCTGCTGAGCAGGGAAGGGAAAACAGGCTTAACAGAATGACTATGACGCTGCCTTCACTTACTTATTTTGCTTACTTATGTAGCGCTAACATATTCCACAGCGCTTTACAGACATTAGCATCACACTGACCCTAATGGGGCTTACATAAGTTCGCTACCAGAATATCTTTGGAGTGTGGGAGGAAACCCACGCAAACACTGGCAGAACATACAAACTCCATGCAGATGTTGTCCATGGTCAGATTCGAATCTCTGTGCACATCGGAAAGAAGGACAGCACTCAGCTGAGCACTTTTAAGTCCTTGTTCTGGCGATCAGCCTCCACCAATCCAGAACTGGGGCCTAACTCCTTGTTCTAGTGATCCCCACTGATGCAAAATTTGATATGTATCTATGACCTATCAAAAGACTCAAAATTTAGATTAAACTTACCAGTAATGGGTTTTCTTTGAGCCTATGACAGCACCCCTGGAGAGACCACCGCCTCCTCCTCCTGACAGGGAACGGGAACCAGAATCTCTTTAAAAGAGGGTCCACCCGCTCTATCCCCAGTCCTTTTCCAAGAACTAAGGAACATAACATCCGAATAAAACCTTCTTATATACATTCTATCCAACTTTCTTATAATTGTCATTTTTATTTCATTTATTTTTATTACTCATAGACAAAGCATTTTTAGGGAAGGGAATTATGTGGGTGTCCGGTAAGTGTAATCTAAAATTTTCCCCTTCGCCTATGACAGCACCCCTGGAGAATAGGCAAGAATCCTATCCAGGCGGGACAACAGCTTGAAGCACCTTACGACCAAAAGTAAGGCCTTCATTAGAAGAAAGCTGAAGTCTATAGTGCCTAAAGAAAGTGCGAGTAGAACTCCAGGTGGCTGCTCTATGGAAGCAGAAGCCTCTCTGCCCAGGAAGTGGAGACTGACCTAGTAGAGTGGGCCCCGAACCTGAAGGTGAAGGAATTCTTAGGACAAATGCTAAGGCAAAAGCCTGCCTATCCATCTAACTATGGTCTGGGACGAGGCAGCAGAATCCTTCTTCGGACCCTGAAATAAGAGCAACAAACAGGAGGAGGACCTCCATGGTTGCGTGACCTGCAGATACTGAACAATGCATCTCCTAACGTCCAAACAATGGAATACTGACTCTCATTTTTAGAAGAGCAGAAGGATAGTAACACTATCTCCTGGGAACAGTGAAACCTGGAAGAGACCTTCGGTAAAAAATAAGGACCAGGTGAGAACTACCCGATCCTCCAATTGCTGGTCAAAGGAAAGAGCAGCAATCTCACTAACCCTCTTTTCAGAAGTAATGGCCAAGAGGAAAGCAAGCTTAAGCGAGAGGCAATTTTAGGAGATCATACTGATAGACTGAAGTGAGGGATCTGAGGTGAGGGCTGAAAGAACCAAGTTTAGATCCCAAGGAGGAACCTTATTTTTACAGACTAGGGACAACTTAGAAATTGCTGCCACAAATCTAACCCAAGGGTGTTATGCCAACTTAAACTCAAAGAGAGCACTTAATGCAGAGATCTGTCCTTTCAGGGCGCTAGGCCTATGTTTTATTCCCCATCCTTCCTGTAAGAAATCTAGCACAAGTTTAAAGTCTGGCATGGCCAGCACATCCACTGGTCTGTTGGCTGAACTGTAAAAAGCTCTCCAAACTCTCAGATAAATGGAAGATGTGATCTCCTTATGACTGGTCAACAGAGTGGTGATAACAAATTAAGAAAGCCCTCGATTTCTCAAAATCTGCCAGCCAGGCAGTAAAGTGAAAAACTGGTCCCTGAGCCAGATGCTCCTAGGATTCCGGTAAAATCCAAGGGGTGGCAATTGACATCTTGCGGGGCCAAGAAAACCACACCATCCTTGGCCAAAAGGGGGGCTATAACTATTACAGTAGCTCTTTTTTCCCTTGATGTTCTTGAGAACTCTTGATAAAAACTTTTGTTTCCAGGATTGAGCAATGGTGTTCTTTGGGAGAAGGAAAAAGAAAACTTCCACCTTTCTGTTTAATCTGGTGGCAAAAAGAGCTATCTTTGGGACACCCCATAAGGCTGCTATCCGATCAAATACTCCCTGATCAAGGGACCATTCCCCCTGACAGACGATGGTGGCTGAGAAAATCTCCTCTCACATTGTTTGCTCCTTCGAGATGTACCACTGAAAGAGATAACAGAAGCCTCTGCCACACTGAAAATCTGATGAGTGAGGAACATAAGATCTGGAGCATCCCTGTCTGTTGATGTAGGCCACTGCTGTCATATTTTCTGAGTATATTTTTACATTGCTTCCTCTGAGGACTGGAAGACTCTGAACCAAGGCTAACTAGATCGCATTCAGCTCTCTGAAATTGTGAGACTGACTGAGCATTGCTGTTCCAACTCCCCTGTAGCAGAAGAGATTCCACATGGGCTCCCCACCCGGATGGACTGGCATCTGTGGTCAAGGGAAGAACTGCTTCCCTCTGTAAAATCTACAGAAAAGTGTACCTTGGCAATCTATCCACTACCCCAGGGATCCCAGAGTCTGAGGTGATAGAGAGATTTACGCATTCAGAGAAAAGATACACCTGTCCTACTCCTCCAGAATCTGAAGAAGTCTCGAATAATACTGGGCCCATTCTACCCCCTGGAATAGCAGCAGTCATGAGAACCAGCACAGACATGGCTTCCCTCAAGGAAACCGACTGACGGGAGAAAAGAACCTGAACCTTTGACTTGACCAAAATAGCTTTCTGTAGGGGTAGCAGGCACCTCTGAGATCTGGAATCTAAGATCATCCCTAAGAATTTGGGCACAAACTGGATTATTTTAGATTTACATCCCAACCCAGTTTCTCTAGAACCTCCATCAACCAAACAATCTGTCCTAGAAGGATTTGACTTGATTTGGTAATAAGAAGAAAGTCGTGTAGGTAGAGGATGATAACTACCTCCCTCTCCTGGACATGGGCCATTATCTCTAATACAATGTTGGTGAAGACCCTCGGGGCCTGGGAAAGCCCAAATGGTAGGGCTCGGAACTGAAGGTGTAGGACTCTTTCCTTTAGCTGAACTGCAACCCTCAAAAACCTCTGATGTATGGGATAAATAGTGACATGATAATACGCATTCCTCAGATCTACAGACAGTGGCCATGAAGCAGTCTGGAAAGAGATTGTTTATCGCCGACCTGATGGATTCTATCCGAAACCTCTCGTACACTAAATAATGGTTCAAACATTTCAAGCTTATTATATAGTCTGGGGAAAAAAGCATACTTTTTTTTTTTTTTACAAGAAAAAGGGTTGAATAAAACCCTTTGGCTACCTCCTGCTTTGGGAAATCTGACCAAAAATCTGTTGAAACTTTAGTCTCAAGCCCTCTCTTATAACACAATTTATCCAGGGACTGTTGGAGATCTTCTGCCATTGATGGGAAAAGAGAGACAGACAACCTCCTACTGGGGGCCTGGCGTCATTGGGGTTGTTTCTTTGAGACATGTGACCTGGAAAAAAGAAACTGCTTAGACTTTTTTGCACCTCCTGCATAATGTTTTGCCCTTTCCTTCCCTTTAAAACTCTCCCTATTAAACATGGGACGAAAGGACCTCCTAAGGGGCTCCTGACTGGTAGAGAGGAAGCCCTTTTTTCTATCTGAGGCCTTCTCTAGCAAATCAACCAAAACAGGCCCAAATAAAAATTCGCCCTGACATGGAAGGGCACAAAGCTTAACTTTTGAGCGTCCCCATTCCAGCCCTTCAACCAAAAAGCTCTACAGGCAGAGTTAGACAGGGCAGAAGCTCTTGCGGATAGTCTTAAGGAGACCGCAGAAGCATCAGCCAGAAAATCCAAAGCATTATCAATAGTCGGGAAGGAGGAAAGCAATTGCTTCCTTTAATGAGGGCTTCTAATTCCCCCATCCAAGTTTTTAGGGACCTAGCAATGGAAGTGGCAGCAATGGCAGGCTTAAATGCTGCAGCAGGGGCTTCCCAATTATTCTTTAAATAAATCTCTGTTCCATTGGATCTATAAGAGATCCCATATTTTCAAAGGGTAGCGCTGCCTTCCTGGACATTTTGGCTACAGGGGCATCAAGCTTAGAAGCCCTATCCCAATATGCGGAAACCCGTTCATCAAAAGGATTTTTACATTTAACAGAGGAAGGAATAAAAAAAAATGTTTTATCAGGTTTCTTCCACTCTTTGGAAATGACAGCATGAATATTTTTATGGACATCAAAAACCTCTCTTTCTAGGACCTAGGTCCTCAAACGTAGACTCCTGAACTGGTTGTGGTAATTTCTCATCATCTAAACCCATAGTAGCTCTAACTGCTTTAGGGTCCATCCACACGTCAGCAAAATGGGTCCGTAACCGTTCTGCAATTTTGCGGAACAGGTGCGGACCCATTCATTTTCAATAGGGCCGGAATGTGCTGTCCGCACTTCCGGATCCGCAAAGAAATAGAACATGTCCTTTTTTTCTAAGAGAGAGTGCTGGCGATGTGCGGTCCGCAAAATACGGAATGCACATTGCAGATGCCCGTGTTTTTCGGATCCGCAAAACACATACGGACATGTGAATGGACCTTTAACCAGGGCATTAGTGTTCTCAGCATGGAAGAGTGGCTTTCCTGCAGACTCATCCTCAGAAGAATCGTTAGGATTCCCCTTCTTCCTCCAAACCAGATAATACATCACTGTCACTGGAGGGGGGGTTAGATGTGGTCACAGAGGTACTAGGGTGATTTTCAAGCAGGCCGCTAACAGATTCTTTAACTTCATCACAGATCATCTGCTCGATACTGCCCATCAGAGACAGAGCTTCCTTTCTCATTAACTTGACACAGGGGTTTAACCCAGGCAGATGGTAATTTTTTTTATTTTTTTCTAACAGCGCACCCCTTCTCCTTTGATCTGGAGACCTTCCTAGAAGACTCATACCTAGGCATAGAAGATGGCCCCCATGAGCAAATACATAACACTGATGTTAATGGATAACAACCCCACCATGGTAGCGGTGTATCATTGGTGGTTTCAGCAAGCTGAGCCTGCTCCATAATCATACAGCAATACAGCCACAACAGCATGACAGTGAGCTGGCTGGGCTTTTCTCCTGGCGTGCGCATGCCGGCTCCTCCTCACTTCCGGGCCTGCAGCACAGCGCTTCCTCCCGCTGCCAACCAGAAGAGACGTCCACACATGCCGGCAGCCGACAGACGAAACACGGCCCGCAGAGGGACCGCTGCAGCCAAGAAGGCCGTAACCCGCCCATTGCCGGAAGGAGACCGAGTGGGATAGGAAGAGAAGGGGAGCCCAGTCTTATCGCAGCAGCTCCCAGAGGAGGCTTACGCCACCCGGGGGTAACCCTCCTAATACTTGAAAAAGCCGGGGCCCCTGGTAGCTCTGATTCTTTCAAACAGCGATTCCAATTCCACCTGTCCCTTAGGACAGGAAACAGAACTGGGGGATAGAGGGGTGGGACCCTCTTTTATAGAGATTCTGGTTCCTGTTTTCCTGTCCTGAGGAGGAAGGGGCGGTTCTCGCCAGGGGTCTGTCATAGGCGAAGGGGAAAAAAAAATGAGTTACGGAAGTACAATTTTTTAGGTTCTGTTCACATGCTGTGTGTTCCGTTGGTTTCTGCTAGCAAACCGGCAGAGTCACAGCATCATCCTTAACCGCCAAATCACCAGAGAAAACATGACAAAACCCTTTAGGAGTTGATGGAACTTGTTTGAATGTGCCACCATTATTTATTATTTTGTAAGTTACTTTGTTACAAAAATGTTCCAGTTGTGAGATATCTTTTTACTTCCGTTAACTACTGGGTTAAATCTGTATGGTACTCAGGTGGTCACATACGCTCAGTTTCATCCTTCAGCTGCAAGCTGGCCACATCTGTGACAGACAGGGTGCCTGGATGGTGCTTTGCCTCGCTATTTAATGTGTATAGAGCCGATTTTTAATCTCGGAAAATAATTCTGCAACAAAATCTGCAACGTGTCAAGGGAGAGAGAGAGAGAGAGAGAGAGAGGGAGGGGGAGAGGGAGAGAGACCCCCCTCCCCCAAGAATGGTCCAGCCCCCAACCTGAGCTGCCATACTGAAAATAAATCGAGCAGCGCAATTGGAGCAATGAATGGGGAGATCTCTGGATCCATGTGAGGTACAGGGCTGGAACTAGCTTTGTTAGAAAGAGACTGTCGTGTACCATATGTTGTGCGATTTTTATTTATTACATCAATCATGGCATCACCACTTTAAGAATGTTGCCTGAAGGTATCTCTATATATACACACACGATGCGTGCGTGCGTGCGTGTGTTCCACGAAGACTCAAAAACGCAACCATCCATTTCAACGAAACTTGGTATACATATCCCTTGCTACCTGGAAAGAAATCTTGCGGGGGTCTCAGCTCTCTAGGACGTACCGTTCCCGAGATATTCCCAAAAAATGACCTGCATTAGCCAATACAAGCCTGCCAGCCTTTCACTTAAATCCTAACTGCCATACACACGGTCACATGTCCCTTATCAGCCAATAGAAGCTTGCAGGTCCTACTCCAGGTTGCCATAACTGATCACAGGTTTTAGCAGTTCGCAGGTCCTGAAATATTCAGTCATATGACGTATGACAGCACAGCTACACTGCTACATGCATGGGGCAGGGGCCACTGTTAAAGAGGCGGGCGCCGTAGAGGTCACTGTTAAAGGGGCGGGCGCCATTAAAGGGGCGGCCACTGTGAAAGTCACTGTTATTGAATATAAAATTGCAATAAATAAATACCTGAGCAACGCCGGGTCATCAGCTAGTTCATATATACAAGATTAAATTTGGTCAACCACCACATGGCGGAACTACTCCATTATCTAATAGGGATGTCACAACTCTCATCCGATGGCACACGTCGGAAAGAAAGAAGGATCATTCGGGTCTGATTAGAACATGTCCAATCCTTTGTTCTGATGGAAGATACGGTAAGACACCATCAGGTGCTTGGCAGCAGCTTACTGGCAGCCACCTAAAATGTATGGACTTTGGAAAGTGAAAACAATCTGTTTCGAGTGCAGGAAATCAGCACACTGACCTAAATACGGTAGGAAAAAACATATTCCTGTCCCTGTAATGTAGACGTTAAACTTTATCTTGCAGAAAGTAACAAAGCAAATTGTCTGCTGATCTGTTTACATTATAGGGTTTCAATGGTTCCCTCAATTTCTGTAACTTTGTGGAAAAAAGATAGTAACCAACCAATCAGCTGTTCTCAGCAAATACCAGAGGATTTCAGCATTTGTCATCTGTTCAGGAAATAGAAGAAGTCCAAATCAATGACAACAGAAATCAAGCCTCGACCAGACCACTACCCAAGCCACTTCCTGATCAGCGCTCACGCACACATTTATCCCTTTTAATGGCTCTTCTGCATACAAATTTTAATGGCCATCAAAATGTTTTTTTAGTTTTTTTGTTAAACCCAACTCCCGCAGTGCCCCCAGTAATCAAAGCCCATAATGGTGCCCCCTGGACATCCAATGGTCCTCACAGTGTCCCGGTATATATAATGCCCCACCCCAGGTAGCACCAACAGATCATTTAAAAATAAATAAATAGAAATAAAAATGGATAAAGTAAAATACTCACCTCACCACAGGTTTGTCCCAGGAGCACTCACCACACTGGAGGCAACAGGACCTGACATTTCCAGTGTCCATGACTTTTTTTTTTTTTTTTTCTTCAACAGTGTACCCATTTATAATGCCTGTTAGACAGTGCAATCCTGTCTAACAGCTGTTAAAGGTTCCCATTGATTTTCAATGGGGTCCTATCTGGCCATGAAAACAGGAGGTCCTCATTTTCTGATGGCCTCTGTTCACAAAAAAAAAAAAAAAAAAAACAACAGCTGTGTGAATAGCCCCATAGGCTGCAATGGTTCTGAGAACTGTTTTTCACTGAGCATGAGCCCTTAGCCAACTTGTCTCACACAACAATCCGCTTACGCAGCGGTCACCGTGACAAAAAGGACAAACATATACAGTTTGTCTCTGTACATGCCCTAAAAAAGGCTGAGAATAAGGTCACAATACAGCTTCAACCACTCCTGCCACGTTATACTGCAGCCAATGGAGACTATAGAAATTAAATGTATATATTATTTTTAGGTTATAAAGTTAGGTTCAGGCTCATCAGACCTAGTCTGAGGATAGGTCATCGATATCTATAGCCTGGAGTAAAGGGCTTTCCCAATGAAAGACAGATGAGACATCGCTTGGATATGCCATCAATGTGATCAGTGGCAGCGTCTTTTCACGCCCCTTACCTCTCTTTACCGCTACTACTTCTGCAGGGGTGACAGGAGTCCGACCCAAACACATCAGTAATTGACAGAATATCCAAATTCCAGCCTTAAAGTGGGTCATTAGAATATTAGCATATGATCATTATTATTACAGATCCACTGGTTTATTAGACCAAACATAAAAAAAATTATTATATATATTTCTATAAATTACATGCTAAAATAAAAATGAGGGCATCTATTGGGTTTTAGCTATTCTGAATGATTGTTCACCATCTACCTTCTAATACTAACAGATCTGGTAGGTCCTATTGATCAGTATGTCACCTAAGTGAGGTGCGGAGCTCACACCGCCCATATAAAGGATGTAGTCCTGACCAGTTTCCTAGGCTGCATACAAGAGGAGGTATGGTGGGGCATGGAGGCATACAGGTTCCATATGGTATCCTGCTGGACATTTGCCCATACATGTTGCTGCAGGGCCTGTAGATCCTACATACTTGTAGGTTTCTGTAGTTGGCGTCCCAGCTTGTCCCATAAATGCTTGATTGGCTATAAATTCAGCAACCATGCAGGCCTTGCAATGTGTGGACGAGCATTAAGCTACATGCACACGACCGTATGTGTTTTGCGGTCTGCAAATTGGGGATCCGCAAAAAAAAAAAATAATAATAATGATTACCTCCTTATGCCATCCGTTTATTTTTGCAGATCCATTTTAACACTGCCTAAGGCTACTTTCACACTAGCGCTTGATCGGATCCGTTCTGAACGGATCCGATCATATTAATGCAGACGGAGGCTCCGTTCAGTACGGATCCGTCTGCATTAATAACTTAGAAAATTTTCTAAGTGCGAAAGTAGCCTGAGCGGATCCGTTCAGACTTTCAATGTAAAGTCAATGGGGGACGGATCCGCTTGAAGATTGAGCCATATGTGTCATCTTCAAGCGGATCCGTCCCATTGACTTACATTGTAAGTCTGGACGGATCCGCACGCCTCCGCACGGCCAGCGACACCCGAACGCTGCAAGCAGCGTTCAGCTGTCCGCCTGGCCGTGCGGAGGCTGAACGCCGCCAGACTGATGCAGTCTGAGCGGATCCGCATCCATTCAGACTGCATCAGGGCTGGACGGAAGCGTTCTGCTCCGCTCGTGAGCCCCTTCAAACGGAGCTCACGAGCGGACAGCAGAACGCTAGTGTGAAAGTAGCCTAAAACGGACAAGAAGAGGACAAGTTCTATTTTTTTTGCGGGGCTACGGAACGGACATACTGATGTGGACAGCACACAGTGTGCTGTCCGCAATTTTTGCGGATCCATTGAAATGAATGGATCCGCATACTATCCACAAAAAAGCTGAACGGATACGGAAACAAACAACGTTCGCGTGCATGTAGCCTTATCCTGCTATACTAGTTGGAAGCCCTGCCATGAGGGTAACATGTGGCCGCCGGATGTCCTGCACATATCGCTGAGCTGTTAGTGTCCCTCGTATCACTACTAGGGGTGACTGACTGTCCTATACGATGGCTCCTCAGATCATCACACCAGCAGTCGGGGCAGTGTGTCACTCCATAGCAAAGACAGGATTAAAGTGCTCATCACCAGGCCTCCATGCTCAAACCAGACGATCGTCAGATGCCAAACAGAACCTGGATTCAACACTAGACAATACAGTTCCAGTCCAGGTTACTCGTTCATGACACCACTACACACAAAGGTGACGATAACTGGCTGTTAATGGCAGGACTCAAATGGGCACCAAGACAGCAAATTTCCTTCTGCTATGCGCCTGGAAATTATCTGGTAGAGATAAGGTATGTAAGGAAGGTGCCACCCGTGCTGGATGGTGGACAATGGAACTTGTGGGAGCTGCTCATCTCTACTGGTGGGGCTGTGTAGAGCCTGTTCACCGTGTTGCATGCCTCCACATAACCACTGCTTCTTAACACCTGCTAACAGCTAGGTCAGAACGGTATAGATGCAGGCATGTCTAAAGGGCCGTCCTGCGTCTGTCAGTCTAATGATTCGCCCCCTTTCAAATTTCTATCATCTGGGCAAATTGTCAACGATCTCTCACCAAGCAGTACACTTCCCAAAAGTGCCTCTGAGATCTTTATATAGGGGGAAGCATTTTATGCCCTCAAGACCTAGTGTCTAACCAGACCACACCTGCAATCATTTACTTTCTGCCTGTGCATAACTGCATGCTGAGTTTTTACAGTACTCCAACATTTCTCCTGGGTGCACTAGTTTTTTTTGTCAGGGAAAGTATATTCACACACACATTAACTGCTGCTTGCATCTTTTTTAAAAAATTTTCAGTTACGGAGATACATAATGTTGGGACAATGTACATGGGGTCAGTAGTGAAAGACTCCTTTTTTAAGAGGTCGCCTTAAGAAAGCGTTTTTTCTTTTTAATAGAACTGGCCATTCATCCCTTTTACAGGACAGAAAAGCACAGATGGGGCGGTCATTCTAGACCACCACTTTTGGGAACCTTTTGCCAATGTCAGGGGCGGTCCAATAGTGCGCAAAATCGTTCACACCTCAACTAAAGAAAAAAAAATAAAAAATTATTTTATTTTTACACACATACACACGCACAACAAATAGTCATGAAAATGAAAAAGGCCAGCTGGCTGATCTACACGCGACAGTTGTGTCTCTTGTCTTCCTCTACGTAATTAAAAGTCTCAGGAACTAACTCTTCAGCATCTGTAAATCACAGGCGCACTAGGAGACGTTCCTCCATAACTGGTAACCACGTACCTACTGGCTGTATTCTTACACATGATTTACATATTAATGCACATTTCTTAGTTTTATAGACCGGTTTTTATACACCTTCCACCAGCAGAACGGCTTCTTTGTACAAAACACAATGGCCGTTACAGGAAGTGTTCACGCCGCGGTCTAATGGAAAAGTGTACGTAGAAAAATCTTCCTTACAGCCAGAGGTTTGAATGGAAAATGATGCAATTATAAGATCTGATTAGCATTCCTGGGAACAGTAAAGGCTGGGAGTCAAAATGCTTCAAACGTGTTCAGTGATGCATTCTGTAAATATCCTCCGGATGCTGGAGGGAAACCGGTGAAAAAGATTTTCCAATCTAATTATTCCTTTTGGATTCTTCCAGCAAGAATAACTACACATCCACACCATCGCTGATCAGCGGCTTGTACATTGTACTAAGTGACAGAGGAGGTGACGGGAAGACACCACCAGATCTCCAGGAACTTGTAAGGATCCAGCTGTGTCCATCATGTACAGCAAGAGCATTCATGGTGCTCAACTGGGACAAATAGTTTTTAGCTGGATTAGAGATTAGATTAGGCTACTTTCACACTTTTTCTTTTCCAGCATAAAGTTCCATCCTAGGGGCTCAATACCGGAAAAGAACTGAGTAAGCTGTTCAGGATGCATCAGATGTCTTCAGTTCAGTCTTTTGACTGATCAGGATGGAGATAATACGGCAGCATGCTACGGTTTCATCGCCGGCCAAAAAAAACTGAACACTTGCCGGAATGCCGGTTGCATTTTTTTTCCATAGAAATCTATTAGTGCCGATCCGTCCTTCAAATACCGCAATGCCGGGAACTGTCCGTTTGCATGCGACAAAACTGCTTGCCGTTCACTCTGCCGCAAGTGTGAAAGTACCTATAGTCTCATCAGGCAGAGTTCCACACCTGTGAGGGGCTGTCCCTGAAGACACTCCCTTAACAGGATCGGACATCGTGGCCAGCCCTGACAATCTTTGCGCATGCGCCGCTGCTCCAAGGACGTTCCACATTATTAAAGGGTTTCTGTCATCAGAAAAATCGTTATGTAGCAGAACATAATTGTATGAGTTATATCTCCCTGCCTAACTATTTCCCCCCTTAGGGTACTTTCATACTAGCGTTAAAGTTTTCCGGTATTGAGTTCCGTCATAGGGGCTCAATACCGGGGGGGGGGGGGAACGCTTCAGTTTTGTATTTTTCTTTCCGTCCTGAGAAAAACAGAAAAACTGATCCGGCATTACCCCCAATGCAAGTCAATGGGGAAGGATCCGTTTTCTCTGACACAATAGAAAACTGATCTATCCTCCATTGACTTTTAATGGAGTTCAAAACTGATCAGTTTTGGCCATGTTTAGGCCTCTTTCACACGACAGTATGGCTTTTTCAGTGTTTTGCGGTCCGTTTTAAACGGATCCGTTGTTCCGTTTTTTGCTTCCGTTGTGTTTCCGTATGGCATATACAGTATACAGTAATTTCATAGAAAAAAATTGGGCTGGGCATAACATTTTCAATAGATGGTTCTGCAAAAAATGGAACGGATACGGAAGACATACGGATGCATTTCCGTATGCATTCCGTTTTTTTGCGGACCCATAGATTTTAATGGAGCCACGGAACGTGATTTGCGGCCAAATATAGGACATGTTCTATCTTTCAACGGAACAGAAAAACGGAAATACGGAAACTGAATGCATACGGAGTACATTCCGTTTTTTTTTGCGGAACCATTGAAATGAATGGTTCCGTATACGGAACGCAAAAGACGGCCCACAAAAGAAAAAAAAAAAAAAAGGTCGTGTGAAAGAGGCCAAAGATAATACAACCGGATCCATTCATAACAGATGCAGATGGTTGTATTATCAGTAACTGAAGTGTTTTTGCTGAACCCTGCCGGATCAGGCAAAAACACTAGTGTGAAAGTACTCTTAGGGGCTAGAACCTGGATCTTTTGATCCCTTGTCCAATTCACCCTAAGGCCCCTTTCACACGGGCGAGTATTCCGCGCGGATGCGATGCGCGAGTTGAACGCATTGCACCCGCACTGAATACCGACCCATTCATTTCTATGGGGCTGTTCACATGAGCGGTGATTTTCACGCATCACTTGTGCGTTGCAAGAAAATCGCAGCATGCTCTATATTAGGCCCCATAGAAGTGAATGCACTTGCTTGCGGATGCGGTGCGATTTTCACGCATGGTTGCTAGGTGACAGTATATTCACTGTATTATTTTCCCTTATAACATGGTTATAAGGGAAAATAATAGCATTCTGAATACAGAATGCTTAGTAGGTGATCAATTGAGGGTTAAAAAAAATAAAATAAAAAGTTAACACACCTTCTCCTCTTGTTCGCGTAGTTCCCGGTCTCTTCTTTACTTCTTAAAAGATGAACTACCGGCTAGGACCTGTGGTGACGTCAGATCACATGGTCCATCACCACGGTGATGGACCATGTGATCTGACGTCACCAAAGGTCCTTTAGCCCACAGCTCATCATTAAAAGAAGTAAAGAAGAGACCGGGAACTACGCGAACAAGAGGAGAAGGTGAGTTAATTTTTTTTATTTTTTTTAACCCTCAATTGATCACCTACTAAGCATTCTGTATTCAGAATGCTATTATTTTCCCTTATAACCATGTTATAAGGGAAAATAATAACATCTACACAACACCTAACCCAAGCGCGAACTTCTGTGAAGAAGTTCGGGTTTGGGTACCAAACATGCGTGATTTTTCTCCCGCGAGTGCAAAACGCATTACAATGTTTTGCACTCGCGCAGAAAAATCGCGGGTGTTCCCGCAACGCACCCGCACATTTTCCCGCAACGCCCGTGTGAAAGAGGCCTAATAGAGCTCACACGCTCCCTGCTGCCCTGTGCATAGTACACACAGCAGCAGGGAGATTACCATGGCAGCCAGGGCTTCAGTAGGGTCCTGGCTGCCATGGTAACCAATCGGAGCCCCGCGATTCCTCTGCTGGGGCTCCGATCAGGAGCTACCACTGCACCACCAATTAAAAAAGGGGGGGGGGGGGGGGAAGGGGCCCCTGTGGCCACTGTTACCAATTAATTTAATACTGGCGGGGGGGGGGGGCGCACTGCGCCACCAATGAAGATAACTAACCTTTTAATACAAATATAGGTGGCGGGTGTCGGCGGCAGAATCACATACCCAGCACCGGACCTCTATGACAAAGCGCTGCAATTAACCCCTCAGCGATCTGCCACTGATGGAGGAGAAGAAGATTCACATTTATAACAATCAGTGCTGTCTGCATTGGGAAGGAGCAGCCGGCTCATAGTAGATGTGTATACTAAGAAACTGCAGTCCTGTGAATTCCCTAATATTCATTTGAGGTGGACATACAAATTTTAATTGACCACTTCTACTTATACATTATATAAGACTAACGTAATGAATAAGATTTCCATCTGCAGTACAAGTCATCTGGTTTAATTGCCAAATACACTGCTCAAAAAAAATAAGGGAACACTTAAACAACACAATGTAACTCCAAGTCAATCACACTTCTGTGAAATCAAACTGTCCACTTAGGAAGCAACACTGAGTGACAATCAATTTCACATGCTGTTGTGCAAATGGGATAGACAACAGGTGGAAATTATAGGCAATTAGCAAGACACCCCCAATAAAGGAGTGGTTCTGCAGGTGGTGACCACAGATCACTTCTCAGTTCCTATGCTTCCTGGCTGATGTTTTGGTCACTTTTGAATGCTGGCGGTGCTTTCACTCTAGTGGTAGCATGAGACTGAGTCTACAACCCACACAAGTGGCTCAGGTAGTGCAGCTTATCCAGGATTGCACATCAATGCGAGCTGTGGCAAGAAGGTTTGCTGTGTCTGTCAGCGTAGTGTCCAGAGCATGGAGGCGCTACCAGGAGACAGGCCAGTACATCAGGAGACGTGGAGGAGGCCGTAGGAGGGCAACAACCCAGCAGCAGGACCGCTACCTCCGCCTTTGTGCAAGGAGGAACAGGAGGAGCACTGCCAGAGCCCTGCAAAATGACCTCCAGCAGGCCACAGATGTGCATGTGTCTGCTCAAACGATCAGAAACAGACTCCATGAGGGTGATATGAGGGCCCGACGTCCACAGGTGGGGGTTGTGCTTACAGCCCAACACCGTGCAGGACATTTGGCATTTTCCAGAGAACACCAATATTGGCAAATTTGCCACTGGCGCCCTGTGCTCTTCACAGATGAAAGCAGGTTCACACTGAGCACATGTGACAGACGTGACAGAGTCTTGAGACGCCGTGGAGAACGTTCTGCTGCCTGCAACATCCTCCAGCATGACCGGTTTGGCATTGGGTCAGTAATGGTGTGGGGTGGCATTTCTTTGGAGGGCCGCACAGCCCTCCATG
The DNA here is from genome assembly GCF_905171765.1 of Bufo bufo. NCBI lineage: Eukaryota > Metazoa > Chordata > Amphibia > Anura > Bufonidae > Bufo > Bufo bufo. Next base: position 127,849,954 of record NC_053396.1, read on the forward strand.
TGCTCGCCAGAGGTAGCCTGACTGCCATTAGGTACCGAGATGAGATCCTCAGACCCCTTGTGAGACCATATGCTGGTGCGGTTGGCCCTGGGTTCCTCCTAATGCAAGACAATGCTAGACCTCATGTGGCTGGAGTGTGTCAGCAGTTCCTGCAAGACGAAGGCATTGATGCTATGGACTGGCCCGCCCGTTCCCCAGACCTGAATCCAATTGAGCACATCTGGGACATCATGTCTCGCTCTATCCACCAACGTCACGTTGCACCACAGACTGTCCAGTAGTTGGCAGATGCTTTAGTCCAGGTCTGGGAAGAGATCCCTCAGGAGACCGTCCGCCACCTCATCAGGAGCATGCACAGGCGTTGTAGGGAGGTCATACAGGCACGTGGAGGCCACATACACTACTGAGCCTCATTTTGACTTGTTTTAAGGACATTACATCAAAGTTGGATCAGCCTGTAGTGTGTTTTTCCACTTTAATTTTGAGGGTGACTCCAAATCCAGACCTCCATGGGTTGAAAAATTTGATTTCCATTTTTTTATTTTTGTGTGATTTTGTTGTCAGCACATTCAACTATGTAAAGAACAAAGTATTTCAGAAGAATATTTAATTAATTCAGATCTAGGATGTGTTATTTTTGTGTTCCCTTTATTTTTTTGAGCAGTGTATAATTGGCATCAATGCATTTTCTATACACAGCCTGCTGTAAGAGGCTAGCTCCTCCTCAGGCTGTGTAATGAAATTCTGCCCTCTACAGGCTTGTGAGAAAATGACAGCATGGCTTTAATATTCTTGTTGAGAAGAACTGACTGCAACCAGGCTAAAAAAAAAAAAAAAGCTTGAGGGTATCTTTACATGGTACCATTTCTATTGATATGACTATAGGCACAGGGTAAACTCAATGCTTTATTGTGGACCCGTCTCCATTCATGCAGTAAAAAAACTAAATGTATAGAACTATTGGGAGCTATAGGCAAACAGCACAACCTGACCTAGGATATATGCTAAAAAACATGTGGGCTGCATCCTTCCGCCACTTTCCCCATCAATCATGACAGCATGGTGCCCTTCATATGCCATCTTGGCTAGAGCATCTGCTAGAGGACATTGTCATACGGAGTCATATTTAGGGATAGGCAGTTTTCCCATGGATAGCCCACAGGAAAGGAGATAAGTAGCTGATCAGTGTGGGTATGTTAGATACTTATCCACCATGCAATACCGCCAGGGAGACATCTAATTGGCTTCAGGTTTATTCTTCAGCAAAAACGACCCCAAATATACAGCCAGTGTCATAAAGAACTATCTTCAGAGTGCTCAAAAAGCTGGCATAGCCTCCCACAAAGCCCTGATCTTCTCATCATCAATTCTGTCTGCGATTACATGGAGAGAGAAAAGGATCTGAGCAAGCCTACATCCACAGAAGACCTGTGATTAGTCCTCCAAGATGTTTGGAAGAACCTCTGTGCAGAGTTCCTTCAAAAACTGTATAAGTGTACCTAGAAGACAAAGGCCGGTCACACCAAACACTGCCTGGATTTAGATTTCTAATTAGTTAGTTCACTTTGCATTTTGTGAATAGGTAGAAGCAAATAACACTTCCATTTCTGAAAGCATTCTTAGGCTACTTTCACACTAGCGTTCGGGGCTCCGCTTGTGAGTTCCGTTTGAAGGCTCTCACAAGCGGCCCCGAACGGATCCGTCCAGCCCTAATGCATTCTGAGTGGACGCGGATCTGCTCAGAATGCATCAGTTTGGCACCGTTTGTCCTCCGCTCAGCAGGCGGACCCCTGAACGCAGCTTGCAGCGTTCGGGTGTCCGCCTGGCCGTGCGGAGGCAAACGGATCCGTCCAGACTTACAATGTAAGTCAATGGGGACGGATCTGTTTGAAGTTGACACAATATGGCTCAGTTTTCAAACGGATCCGTCCCCCATTGACTTTCAATGTAAAGTCAAAACGGATCCGTTTGCATTATCATGAACAAAAAAAAATATGTTTTTTTTTTGTTTTTGGTAATGCAAACGGATCCGTTCTGAACGGATCTAAGCGTTTGCATATAGGTGCGGATCCGTCTGTGCAGATACCAGACGGATCCGCACCTAACGCAGGTGTGAAAGTAGCCTTACTTTGTAAAAAAAATTTCCACGCCTGCCAGACATTCAGGTATTATAATTTTAAGCTGCCTTAGGCTAGTTTCACACGTACTGCTGTTCCGGCATAGAATACAAGAATCGGCCAGATCCCATTATAGTGAAAGAGGTCCGACGGTCGGCAGCTACGGAAAACTCCAGCCAGCTGTTCTCTCCTGGGACACTCTGCTGCAGATGAGAAACTAGACTTAGGCCTCTTTCACACGGGCGTTGCGTGAAAATGTGCGGGTGCGTTGCGGGAACACCCGCGATTTTTCCGCGCGAGTGCAAAACATTGTAATGCGTTTTGCACTCGCGTGAGAAAAATCACGCATGTTTGGTACCCAAACCTGAACTTCTTCACAGAAGTTCGGGCTTGGGTTAGGTGTTGTGTAGATGTTATTATTTTCCCTTATAACATGGTTATAAGGGAAAATAATAGCATTCTGAATACAGACTGCATAGTAGGTGATCAATTGAGGGTTAAAAAAAATTAAAAAAATTAACACACCTTCTCCTCTTGTTCGCGTAGTTCCCGGTCTCTTCTTTAATGATGAGCTGTGGGCTTAAGGACCTTTGGTGACGTCAGATCACATGCTCTAATCACATGGTCCATCATGGTCCATGACCTGTGGTGACGTCAGATCACATGCTCCAATCACATGGTCCATCACCACGGTGATGGACCATGTGATTGGAGCATGTGATCTGACGTCACCACAGGTCCTAGACGGTAGTTCATCTTTTAAGGGAAAATAATACAGTGAATAGACTGTCACCTAGCAACCATGCGTGAAAATCGCACCGCATCCGCACTTGCTTGCGGATGCTTGCGATTTTCACGCAACCCCATTCACTTCTATGGGGCCTGCGTTGCATGAAAAACGCAGAATATAGAGCATGCTGCGATTTTCACACGACGCATAAGTGATGCGTGAAAATCACCGCTCATCTGAACAGCCCCATAGAAATGAATGGGTCGGTATTCAGTGCAGGTGCAATGCGTTCACCTCACGCGGAATACTCGCTCGTTTGAAAGGGGCCTTAGGCCTCTGTCAGACGAGTGTGTCCTGTGCGGTAGTTGTGCACCATGTGATATCTGGACACTACAGGCATTATAATGCTGTGCGTGTCTGTATGACTTTGCATCTACAAAATTACACACATGACGTTGTCATTATAAGGCCTCATGCACACAACCGTATTAGTTTTGCGGTCTGCAAAACACGGATACCAGCCGTGTGCGTTCCGCATTCTGCGAATCCGCACGTCCTCTCCTTTTTTTTAGAAATGCCTATTCTAGTCCACAAAACAGACCAGAATAGGACATGTTCTACTTTTTTTTTTTTTTTTTTAAGAGCCACGGAACAGACATACGGATGCTGACAGCACCGGTCAGGCATGGGAAGCCGGCGGAAGCTAAAAGGAGGAGGGGCTGGCTCCCGGTGGTTGCTGTAGTAAGGAGAGCAGGGCGCGCTGACCAAAGACCCTGGCAAACATGACAGTGCTGCTGGAGAGCTAAGGAACCCGGCCTGTCAGTCTTCAAGTAAGTGATTCCCCCCTCCCCCAGTCATGGTTCCGTCCAGTCTCCCAGTTCTCTGCTCTGCCCTCCTCCTGTCACCCCACTAGTAACCCTGCTTCCCCCCCCCTTCTCTCGTCACCCTACTAGTAACCCTGCTTCCCCCGCCTTCTCCCGTCACCCTACTAGTAACCCTGCTCCCCCCCCCCCCTTCTCCCGTCACCCTACTAGTAACCCTGCTCCCCCCCCCTTCTCCCGTCACCCTACTAGTAACCCTGCTCCCCCCGTCACCCTACTAGTAACCCTGCTTCCCCCCCTTCTCCCGTCACCCTACTAGTAACCCTGCTTCCCCCCTTCTCCCGTCACCCTACTAGTAACCCTGCTTCCCCCCTTCTCCCGTCACCCTACTAGTAACCCTGCTTCCCCCCTTCTCCCGTCACCCTACTAGTAACCCTGCTTCCCCCCCCCCTTCTGCCGTCACTCTACTAGTAACCCTGCTTCCCCCCCTCCTCCCGTCGCCCTACTAGTAACCCTGCTCCCCCCTCCTCCCATCGCCCTACTAGTAACCCTGCTCCCCCCCTCCTCCCGTTGCCCTACTAGTAACCCTGCTCCCCCCCCCTCCTCCCGTCGCCCTACTAGTAACCCTGCTCCCCCCCCCCTCCTCCCGTCGCCCTACTAGTAACCCTGCTCCCCCCCCCTCCTCCCGTCGCCCTACTAGTAACCCTGCGCCCCCCCCCCTCCTCCCGTCGCCCTACTAGTAACCCTGCTTCCCCCCCCTCCTCCCGTCGCCCTACTAGTAACCCTGCCCCCTCCCCCCTCCTCTCGTCGCCCTACTAGTAACCCTGCACCCCCCTACTCCTGTCACCCCACTAGTAACTTTACCGTAACTGTTGTACTCCTCCTTGGGTAAAAATACTCCTCAAAAATGGTTAGAGGAGTATTTTTACTCTTCTGTAAAAAACGTAGATCGACCTCTGATGCCGATCACGCTCACACACGGAGCACGATTTCCTAACAGGACACGCTCGTCTGAAAGACGCCTTAAAGAACAAATGACAGAATATAACTGTGTAACGGATGTTCGACTATCACTGCGCGTGCGCACATCAGAAGGTATTTAATAGTTACATCCTATCACTATAATGACCTTTCAGATGATGCCTACTACCTGCAATCTACCTGGAAGGAAGGTACCTGATAACAGCACCATCTGGGATATCGGTGACATCAAATAGTAATGAGCGATGTGTAGCGGATGAGGTTACAGCTCATTCATTTGTAGTCACCGTTAGTCACCCGGCTGCAGGAGCAGAATGAGTCACAAACATTCTGACTGTTTCCTTCTGCTTGTAAGTGTGGCAGGCACGGGGCTCGTATTTTATACTCCGGTAGGCAAAAACCAGCATTCAAAGTGGATGCATCAATAACTAAGTGCCCCAAACGACTGCACAATACAGCGTTAGTGTGTCAGCCATACCTGTAAGGCGCCGCTGGACAGGTTGAAGATTTCTTGCGTTATTATAAGCTTTCACACAAGACAAAGCGCATCTGAGGAGTTTGCCAGCTGCATATCTTCCTCCATTTACATTATTATATTACAAATTCCTTAAAGGGGTATTCCCATCTGGTTATGTATGGCATATCAACAGAATATGCCATAAATATCTAATAGGAGCTGGGGGTCCCTGCTCTTATCTCAAAAGATGGGCCCCGCTGTGAACGGAGAACACACCACACATGCGGAGTTCCTCTCCATTCGCTGCTAAGGAACTTCCCAAAAATTTTGAGCCAAAGCAGTGAATGGAATAGGCCAGATATACGTGACCTGCTCTCTATTAACGAGGCGGCAGCGGGTCCCAGAGGAGGGACCCAAACCTATCAGACATTTATTGCATATCTCATGAATGACCAGATAGCCACTTTAAAGGGGTTTGCCTGTCTTGTATATAGATGCCATAAGGGGTCCCCCTTTTGGGAGCCCATCTTCGAGCCAGGATAAAGCAGCTCGAGTTCTGGCAGGCTTGTATTACATGGACAGCGACTCACCTGCAGAGGAGCTACCCCTGCCAGGCTCAGAACCTTGATCAAACCTAGGGAGGCATCCTGAAAGAAAGGCTCCGACGACCTCCTTGAAGCAGATGCGTATCCTCCAGGAATTAAGCACACACTCATCTCCGTGACCAGTCACCGCTCTTCTCCCCAGCGTGCAGTGGTCACACGGAGGCTGATGAATGACATCACAAGCCTGTGCACCTGCTCCATAGCGGAAACTGTGCTGACGTCTAATATGAGGTGTCTGCACAGCGTCCTACAGTAATCAGACTACCACGTCCCCTCATAGGGGCACCAGGTGACAGCATCTGTTACCATGGCTACCACCAGTCCAGTTAGGGTACTTTCACACTTGCGTTTTTCTTTTCCGGCATAGAGTATAGAGTTCTAGGGGCTCAATACCGGAAAGAACTGATCAGTTATATCCCCATGCATTCTGAATGGAGAGCAATCCGTTCAGGATGCATCAGTATGTCTTCAGTTCAGTCTTTTTGACTAATCAGGACAGAGATAATACCGCAGCATGCTACGGTTTTATCTCCAGCCCAAAAAACTGAACACTTGCCTGAATGCCGGATCCGGCATTTTTTTCCATAGGAATGTATTAGTGCCAGATCCGGCATTCAAAATACCGGAATGCCAGATCCGTCCTTCCAGTCTGCGCATGCGCAGACCAGTAAAAATGTGGGAAAAAAAATCAAAACGGATCCGTTTGCCCGTATAACAAACGGACAGACGGATACGTTCTTGCAATGCAATTGTAAGACGGATCAGGATCCTGATCAGTCTTAAAATGCATTCAGTTGGCATACGTTTTGCTGGATCCGGCAGGCAGTTCTGGCAACGGAACTGCCTGCCGGATTCCTCTGCCTCAAGTGTGAAAGTAGCCTAAATCGGCAGTGATAAACCTAGATTTGGCTACTACTGGCCGACTACTATCCTGTGTGTGTGGCCGACGGTTCTCTCCATGGTAATAGTAGTGAACCAATAAAGAATCCATAAAGAATGAATGGAGGCAGATATGCCGCACTGTAGATGGCTCCCGATTACAGCAGCCTGTATTCTGAGACCAGGGAACAGGCTGCCGTAAACCAGCAAGTATCTGATGATGGAGGGGAGATCATCTACCAGATCCATATTAATGGATCTAGTAGATCCACTGAAACTACAAATAACAATAAATTCTTGGTGACCTAGTAATCTGTAGGGAGTGATGTAAGAAAACGGATGCTATTACCACCGCCATATACATACGCCCCATCTCTAGAGGTGCGGGGCGGGCGATGTGACGGATTCTATAAGAGATGAATCTCTGTTCAGCAGATGCTGAACCACTTTCCCAGAGATGAGGGTTCAAGGACAAGTTTAGGGGTCACGGCTCTGTAAGGAAGTGATATTTAAGCAATTGCCTGTGAGGAGCCCTCATCTTCAGGGGCAGGATACAGCAGATGTAGCCTAGCTGACTGCAGGGATCCTGTCACACTGTTGCCCATAGCAACAGGCACGGATCCCCAGGGAGTCGGGACCCTTCCTCAATGACACAATGGCCCCATCTCCCGTATCAGGACGTCACACCCTACAGGACGTCGTCATTGAGCCCGGGGCACAGCTAGCTCCATCACTGCCCGCCTCATAGCCTCCTATTCACACTGTCTGCGCCAAGTCACACGAGCATGCCGCACATTTATCCAGCGTGGAGCATCCTCATCCCGGCCGGGAGTCCCCACAAGCCGGAGAAGCGGGGCTGGAGCAGGCTCATCACTTACCGGAGGACGCTGCTGGTGATGGAGGAGATAACGGCTCCGCTAGAAGAAAGAGGAGGAGGACACTTCTTACTATCTCTCCCGGTCTCAGTATCTCCACCGCCGCCGCCTTCTCCTCAGGTAAATGACCGACAGTAACCTCAAGCTCCGGAAACCCGCTGGTCACGTCATCTGATTCGATAGGGGGCAGCCAATCAGCGCCGCCCAACCATTACCCGCCCTTTTCCTTTTCCATCGGAGGGGGATTCAGTACGCGCAGGCGCAGTGTCTCCTCATCTGCTGCGTGCAGTGTGAGCGAGGTGGTCTGCAGAGCTTGGAGACGCCTGTAGTAGATCTCTGTGCTGTCACCACATAAAAGAGGAGAGCAACCCACCTTATGTATAAAACGGTCACAGTGCTCTCTAATGAAAAAGGGTTGACAAATAAACTAATAGGGAGGATGTGGATGAGTAGGGTGTAATATGAGGTGGCAGACCAGAGCTGGGGTGAGAGTGTCTGTGAGGGCTTTACATCAGGCTACACGCACACGATAGTGCCTTTCTGAGAAACGGATGTTAAAAATGGACCCATTCAATTGTATGGGGGCAGTCTGTCAGTGAAAAACGGACAAGATAGAGCATGTTGTAATTTTCGACGTCCATTTTTCCCTGACAGTCAAAAAAACTGCCATGTGAATAACCCCATAGACTACCGCTGGTCTTAAAATGGACGTTTGATGGCTTTCTGTAAGGCCTCATGCACACGACCGTTGTTGTGTTCCGTTCCGCAAAATGGGGTTCCGTTGTTCCGTGATCCGTTTTTGTTTCCGTGTGTCTTCCTTTATTTTTGGAGGACCACCAGACATAAAGGAATGTAAAAAAAAGTCTAAGACAGGTTTGCCATGCAAATGATAGGAATAAAACGGACGCGGATGACAATCTTGTGTACCTCCGCGTTTTTTAGCGGTCTCATTGACTTGAATGGGTCCGCAAACCGTTTTCTGCAGAAATAATAGGACAGGTTAGATTTTTTTGACGGACTGGAACCACGGACGCAAACGGTGCACTATCCGCATTTTCAACGGCTCTATAGAAATGAATGGGTCCGCACCTAAGACGCTAAAATCGGCGGACGCGGAAGCAGACAACGGTCGTGTGCATGAGGTCTTAGGAGCATATGTCTATATACAAACTGCAAAAAAATGGCGTGGCGTCAAAAGGCAGGAAGTGCTCAACCCCACATGCAGTGGTGCATCTATACCCAGGGGAGCTGATCCTGCACTTGTGGTCCGCTGCTAATGGCGATCCCCAGCAAAAATGCACACAGTGGAGGACGCCCGCAGCGAACCACAAGTACCACAAAAAGACATCCTACACAAGATAGAAAAACGTATGGATGTAAATAGTTGTATGAAATAAACATTAATAAGGAAGGTGCACTACTGTGGATGCAAACAAACTAAACCCTCAAACTGATGTTAAATTGAGAATTTAGCCAATATATCCTTATATGAAGGACATATCTGAGCCCGAGCACCGCGCCAAGGTATCTCAAGTAGCTCGGGACCTAACGCTAACCTACCTGTGCCATATGGTCAATACCAGGAGCCAGTGGGTGAATTACAGGAGGCCTTATCAGTCAATCTTGGGTGGGACTCATAGCCTCCTCCCATTGCAAGCATGGCTGCATGCTGGAGGTAACTGGGAGTTTGCTGTGAGTCGGACCTTACACTCCTGTAATTCACCCACTGGCACCTGGTATTGCCCATACGGCACAGGTAGGTTAGCGTTAGGTCCCGAGCTACTTGTGATACCTTGGCGCGGTGCTCGGGCTCAGACATGTCCTTCATATAAGGATATATTGTCTAAATTCTCAATTTTAACATCAGTTTGAGGGTTTAGTCAGACTTGTTTGTTTGCATCCACAGTAGTGCGCCTTCCTTATTAATGTTTATTTCATACAGGGAGTGCAGAATTATTAGGCAAATGAGTATTTTGACCACATCATCCTCTTTATGCATGTTGTCTTACTCCAAGCTGTATAGGCTCGAAAGCCTACTACCAATTAAGCATATTAGGTGATGTGCATCTCTGTAATGAGAAGGGGTGTGGTCTAATGACATCAACACCCTATATTAGGTGTGCATAATTATTAGGCAACTTCCTTTCCTTTGGCAAAATGGGTCAAAAGAAGGACTTGACAGGCTCAGAAAAGTCAAAAATAGTGAGATATCTTGCAGAGGCATGCAGCACTCTTAAAATTGCAAAGCTTCCCAAGCGTGATCATCGAACAATCAAGCGTTTCATTCAAAATAGTCAACAGGGTCGCAAGAAGCGTGTGGAAAAACCAAGGCGCAAAATAACTGCCCATGAACTGAGAAAAGTCAAGCGTGCAGCTGCCAAGATGCCACTTGCCACCAGTTTGGCCATATTTTAGAGCTGCAACATCACTGGAGTGCCCAAAAGCACAAGGTGTGCAATACTCAGAGACATGGCCAAGGTAAGAAAGGCTGAAAGACGACCACCACTGAACAAGACACACAAGCTGAAACGTCAAGACTGGGCCAAGAAATATCTCAAGACTGATTTTTCTAAGGTTTTATGGACTGATGAAATGAGAGTGAGTCTTGATGGGCCAGATGGATGGGCCCGTGGCTGGATTGGTAAAGGGCAGAGAGCTCCAGTCCGACTCAGACGCCAGCAAGGTGGAGGTGGAGTACTGGTTTGGGCTGGTATCATCAAAGATGAGCTTGTGGGGCCTTTTCGGGTTGAGGATGGAGTCAAGCTCAACTCCCAGTCCTACTGCCAGTTTCTGGAAGACACCTTCTTCAAGCAGTGGTACAGGAAGAAGTCTGCATCCTTCAAGAAAAACATGATTTTCATGCAGGACAATGCTCCATCACACGCGTCCAAGTACTCCACAGCGTGGCTGGCAAAAAAGGGTATAAAAGAAGAAAATCTAATGACATGGCCTCCTTGTTCACCTGATCTGAACCCCATTGAGAACCTGTGGTCCATCATCAAATGTGAGATTTACAAGGAGGGAAAACAGTACACCTCTCTGAACAGTGTCTGGGAGGCTGTGGTTGTTGCTGCACGCAATGTTGATGGTGAACAGATCAAAACACTGACAGAATCCATGGATGGCAGGCGTTTGGGTGTCCTTGCAAAGAAAGGTGGCTATATTGGTCACTGATTTGTTTTTGTTTTGTTTTTGAATGTCAGAAATGTATATTTGTGAATGTTGAGATGTTATATTGGTTTCACTGGTAAAAATAAATAATTGAAATGGGTATATATTTGTTTTTTGTTAAGTTGCCTAATAATTATGCACAGTAATAGTCACCTGCACACACAGATATCCCCCTAAAATAGCTAAAACTAAAAACTACTTCCAAAAATATTCAGCTTTGATATTAATGAGTTTTTTGGGTTCATTGAGAACATGGTTGTTGTTAAATAATTAAATTAATCCTCAAAAATACAACTTGCCTAATAATTCTGCACTCCCTGTAGGGACATATGTCAAAATACACATACTTTTATTTTTGCACTTATATGGCGCTGACATATTCTGTAGCGCTTTACAGACATTATCATTCACCGTCTCCAATGGGGCTCACAATCTAAGGACCCTATCAGGATGTCTTCAGAGTGTGGGAAGAAACCTGTATATCAGGAGGAAACCCAGGCAAACACGGGGAGAACATACAAACTCCATGCAGATGTTGTCCTTGGTCGAATTCGAATCTAGAACACCCCCCCCCCCCCCAGTCGTAAATGGTGTTCAAATATATATCGCAATGGGCACATTAGGGGCGATATATCAAAACTGGGGTAAAGGAAAACTGGCTTTGAAAAATGAAAGGTGGGATCTGATTGGTTGTTATGGGAAACCAAGACAGTTTTCCTTTATACCAGTTTTGGTAAATCGCCCCCATTGACTTTAAAGGCTATGTGCGCCTTTGGGGACATTTTTTATTATTATTATTATTAATATTATTATTGCATTGTACTTATTTTGAGCTAAAATTATTTTTTTTAATTGGTCTTTAAAGGGATTCTGTCAGCTAGGTTTAGCCTATAGAGCTGAGGACATGGGCTGCTAGATCGCCGCTAGCACATCTGCAATATCCAGTCCCCATAGCTCTGTGTGCTTTTATTCTGTCCAAAAAACGATTTTTATATATATATGCAAATGAGGCTAGTAAGGAGCCCAAGGGGCTGATACCAACGTTTTAGGAGCTCAGCCACTCCCACTGTGAAGGAGTCCAGCATCGCCCGCATCCTCCTCCGAATCTCCTCCTTGCTCCTCGGCGTCACAAAGTTAGTTAGTAATCTCAGGCATGCCAGCTAGCGCATGCGTAGTTCGTTCCCTGAGGCTGATGCCAGCACAGGGAAGGAACACTATGCCGGCACTGAGGCGTACTCGATTCGGAGGATCCGCATGGAAATCCGCACCAATTGATGCGGATTGACCGCGCGGATTTCCCTGCGAACACCTGCAGATCTCAGTGCGGATTGTACACACATAAATCCTGAACGTGTGCATTTACCCTTAAAGGGGTTGGCCACTTTGCAATATTTTTACTTTACTCACTAATTTTGTCTCTGTTCCAGTAAACTTCAGCAGCTTTCTTCCACATTGTTTCTCCACTGCTAGGGCTGCTGCCAAATTCATGTGTGTAAGGACACTAATTATTGAACGTGTGATTTCTTTCACTGGCACTGACCAGATACCGTAGGTGTAAGCAGTGAATAAAGAATGAACACGTGTAGAGCGTAGAATGCGTTTAGTCTACAATTTCCTGATGAAAGCAAATACAATAGACAGCCTCAGCACAACATGCAGCAAGGTGGTGACGTGGTGTTTACTACAACCCTAAGTCATCCCATATGTCTTTCTTCTTTTGTCCTACACTCCTTTGTTCTGGTCACAAAAAGAAAAAACACATGACTTGGCTTAATACCATCTGTAACCTGGAAGAGGCAGCTTCTAGTATTTTCTGGCTATCCCATCCCCCTACTATTAGCATGTGGGGCTTGCAATACGGACTGTCTGTGAGACTGTCCAACAAGACATCCCTTACACATAACATTTATCTGAAAAGGGTTTTGTTTTCATGTAGGTTGGACCACAGTAGCCTTTTTTACTTAAAGGGACACTGACAGGCCCGATAAACATATTTAGATATTCCTATGCAGTCATAGGTCTATTAAAGTGTATTCCAATAATATAAGAGTACCCCCTGTCCGCATTGTAAACCATGTAAAAACATAAAGGAAGGTGATTGACAGATGAATATAAAGTTGTTTTTACATGGTTTAAAATGCGGACAGGGGGTACTCTTATATTATTGGAATACACTTTAATAGACCTATGACTGCATAGGAATAACTAAATATGTTTATCAGGCCTGTCAGTGTCCCTTTAAAGGTGTTATCCAGTGTAAGGGATCATCTCTTTTCAGGGGGGGGTCACACTCACAAATATCTTTGCAGACACGGTTATAATGTCCAAACTCTTGCTTTATTTCAGACACTTCAGCAAAGCACAGGTTACGAAACAGCAGCTTCAACTTATCACGTGTAAAATCCACACAAAATAACAAACCCTTGCCCGGCTAGGCTCTAACTAAACACATAAGCGTATCCCTGACTCACCTAGAGAGCCCTGTTCACACATGGAACACAAATGTGGATTTCCTTAGCCATACAGTCCAGCAACCTCCAGGCTGTGACACTTCAATACCTTTAGGGGGATTGTGGCCCAGTAGTCCTCACGACTCTGACCCTGTGATCCTTGTTTCACATGCGTCACCGCGTCCCCCAAAGTTCAGGCTATCGCCTAGCCTCATGGCCCCTCAGCCAACCGGGCTGAGACCACTCACACAGAGCCTCTGCTCCAGGATCACACACACTTCCCCCAGACTGACATACTGGGATGTGCTTTATGCCAGCCTGATTACAGCAGGCCTCACCTGCGATCACCTCAGGTAGAAGGGAATATCCCTGCCGGAAGGGTGTGGATTGGAAGATTCCATGGCCAAGCCTACCCTCCAATCCAATTAAAATCCAGCCCAGAATTAATAAACAAAACTTTCTCAGCAAACTATGCTTTGCTGAGATTACTGCAACTCTCTGGATTTTAGTTGTCTCACCCATCTGAGGTACCTGAGTGGGACATACACGCCTTCCAGCACTGTTCACATTACCACATATCCCCCCCTCCCCCCTCTGTTCACACCTGTGGGGGTGAATACTGGTAATACTCGGATGCTTATGACAGGGCATCTGACACACACCTTTCCCTATATTTTTCCACACCCATGTCAGCAGTGCTTGGTTTCCATTTCCACACTCTACCTTCTCTTCAGCAGTGGTTTTCTCAGGTTTGGCGGCAGTTTCAGAGACCTTTGCTTCTTCAGTGTCTTTTTTCACTTTGGCAGATTCTCCTTCAGCCTCTTCTTTGGGCTCTGCAGCAGCTGAGGATTTCTCCCACTCCGACACATCGGCCTTAGCTTCTTCAGCCTTTGTCTTCTTGGAGACTCCATTCTCTTTAATATTTTTCTCACCCCTCTCAGATATGGTATCACATACCGGCACTACCAATTCCTCCTTTTCTTTCTCATCAAGGTTGGAGGCACTGAGGATACTGGGGTCCTTATCAGACTATTCATCTTCTGGCATTCCTGAGGGTCACCCAGGATATTGTTCCCCATTTGTGTAGGCTCTAGGAGAGTCATCTCACAGTAGTAAACAACATCTGCATGCTGGTCGTCTGTCTCCTCGTATTTCTTCCCCAGCAGACGACTGGCTTTCTGGAAGACATTGACGGCAGAGGGAATTACTTTCATGACCAGGTCCTGGCTACTCACTACCACAAGTCTCTTGGATTCCTCCTCCATATCAGCCACATTACCTGGTTCCGCAGAACCATCTTCCATCTTCAATGCCTCAGACCGGCACCACGGGGCCACCATCTCCAGACCCATTCTTAACAGGCTCTGGCTTAGACTTTTTGGCATCTTTCAGAGGACTCTCTTCTTCAGGTTTCTCATTTTTGTTTGATTGAGCCAACCTGTCATCTCGAGAAGCTCTTGCCTCTAACTCTTTAAGTTTAGTCCTCATTTCTTCCACCTGCTGCTCGAGAGCATGCTTAGACTTCTCCAGCTCATAGATGTTCATCCTCACGTCATCCTTTGAGCTTATGAGACCTTCCATCTCTGCTCTGAGTTGCCTGTTCAGTGTCACAGCGCAGTCTAGGAGGCGGGCACATCCGGAACGCACGCGTATCATCAGCGCGTCCGGCGTTCCTGATAATACTATGCGCGCCTCCCGCGCGTCTATGCACATTCATGCGAATGGTTTTAGAGCTGAGCACCGAGCTGATTACTCGGCGCTCGGCTGTGTAGTCTGTGTGGAGTCATGTGACGCTGGCCACGCCACATGCCCCCTCTGGCTCCCTATTTAAACAGGCAATCTGCTGGCCACAGATTGCCTGTTATTTAGGTTCCACCTGCGATTTTGTCTTTCCTGGCATACTTACCCCCTGCTGATTTCCTGACGATCCTCTGCCTGCTCCTTGTGTACTTTGCCGCTCTCCTGGTATTCTGACCTCGACTTCCTCCTGACGATCCTCTGCTGACTCCTTTGGTACTTCACTACTCTCCTGGTATTTATGACCCTGGCTTCTCCTGACTATTCTCTGCTTGCTCCATTTGTACTTTGTAGCTTTCCTGGTATAGATTCAGTCCATTCACGTTCTGTTGTTTGTCTTTCTGTCCTCCCTGCACTTATTCCAAGCTAGGGATTGCTGTCCAGTTGTCCCCTGTCATTAGGACTTGCAAGGCAAGTAGGCGGGGCCAGGGGTGAGAGTGGAGGGTACTTCCCTCCCCCTGTGTGTGTGTGTACATGACCGTTACATTCAGCCTCTCAAATTCATCTCGCTCCTCAAGTGCTTCTTCAAGGGCTCTAGCCAAGGAGAGGGCCTTGGTCTACTTCTCCCGAGCATCAGTCTCTGTTTGGTCATATTCTTCAGCATACCGGGCCGAGATGTTTTTCTCTTCAGCCAGGAGCTGGTCGAACTTCTTCTGTTTTTTCTCCAACTTAGACACAATTTGTCTCTGGTGGTCCAGGTCCACCATCCGATCACGCAACTCTTGATCAAGTTGAGCAATCCTGGCTTCCAAATGTCTTTTCTCCTCCAAGAGAGCAGATTTTCCTGAGATGCTGTTTGAGACCTCATCAGCCATCTCATCTCTTTCCTGCTGCGCATGACGTCTGGATCGCTCAGAAGCTGCAAGTTCCTCTTGAAGTTGGAGAATTTTCGCTTCTATTTGTGACTCTAGATCCATAGTTCATTCATTTTTTTCTGAGTCTCCTCCTTTGACTCTTCTGGAGTTTTCTCCAGTTGCTCTGTGAGAACTGCTAGTCCCTTCTCTAGTGTATCTAGGGAATGTGCGTAGCGGGTGAAAACATCCTTAAGTTTGCAGCCGTACTGACCTGCTAGGCCCAGCTGGTAGTAAGCCTCTGCCAGGAGTCGGTCATGCTCTTCCACACGCTCTTTTTGGTTAGTCAGACCTGCCAGGAAGTCTTCCACTGCCTGGGTATAATCCTCTATCACACACACTTCCCCCAGACTGACAAACTGGGAGGTGCTTTATGCCGGCCTGATTACAGCAGGCCTCACCTGCGATCACCTCAGGTAGAAGGGAATACCTATACCGGAAGGGTATGGATTGGCAGATCCCACTGCCAAGCCTACCCCCCAATCCAATTAAAATCCAGCCCAGAATTAATAAACAAAACTGTCTCAGCAAACTATGCTTTGCTGAGACTACTGCAACTCTCTGGATTTTAGTTGTCTCACCCATCTGAGGTACCTGAGGGGGACATACAGTACAGACCAAAAGTTTGGACACAGCTTCTCATTCAAAGAGTTTTCTTTATTTTCATGACTATCAAGGCATCAAAACTATGAATTAACACATGTGGAATTATATACATAACAAACAAATGTGAAACAACTGAAAATATGTCATATTCTAGGTTCTTCAAAGTAGCCACCTTTTGCTTTGATTACTGCTTAGCACACTCTTGGCATTCTCTTGATGAGCTTCAAGAGGTAGTCCCCTGAAATGGTCTTCCAACAGTCTTGAAGGAGTTCCCAGAGATGCTTAGCACTTGTTGGCCCTTTTGCCTTCACTCTGCGGTCCAGCTCACCCCAAACCATCTCGATTGGGTTCAGGTCCGGTGACTGTGGAGGCCAGGTCATCTGGCGCAGCACCCCATCACTCTCCTTCATGGTCAAATAGCCCTTACTTTCAAAGTTTTCCCAATTTTTCGGCTGACTGACTGACCTTCATTTCTGAAAGTAATGATGGCCACTCGTTTTTCTTTACTTAGCTGCTTTTTTCTTGCCATAATACAAATTCTAACAGTCTATTCAGTAGGACTATCAGCTGTGTATCCACCTGACTTCTCCTCAACGCCACTGATGGTCCCAACCCCATTTATAAGGCAAGAAATCCCACTTATTGAACCTGACAGGGCACACTTGTGAAGTGAAAACCATTTCAGGGGACTACCTTTTGAAGCTCATCAAGAGAATGCCAAGAGTGTGCAAAGCAGTAATCAAAGCAAAAGGTGGCTACTTTGAAGAACCTAGAATATGACATATTTTCAGTTGTTTCACACTTGTTTGTTATGTATATAATTCCACATGTGTTAATTCATAGTTTTGATGCCTTCAGTATGTATCTACAATTTTCATAGTCATGAAAATAAAGAAAACTCTTTGAATGAGAAGGTGTGTCCAAACTTTTGGTCTGTACTGTACATGCCTTCCAGCACTGTTCACATTACCACACCAGGAAATGATAATGATGACCTCTTCTCAGGACAGGTCATGATTATCACATCGACGGGGGTCCAAGTCGGGACAACCCTGTCGATCATCTGTTCCAGGAAGCTCACCAGAGCTCCGGTGCATGTGGCGGGTTCTCGGCAGCTCACCAAGCACAGTGCTGTACATTGTTATTGGTATTATACTTTGCTATTGCAGCTCAGCCCCATTCACTTCAATGGGGCTGACCTGCAACTAGTCCATGTAACCAATGTCCGGTGATGTCACATGTCCTAGGAAGAGGCTGCGGCATTCACGGAGCTTCTGGCCTCTCCTAACAGCTGATCAGCGGGGGTCCCAGGTGCCGAACCCCACCGATCTGATATTGATGACCTGTCCTGAGGATAGTTCAATAGAAAAACAGAACCGGCATTCCTTGCGATGCAATAGTGAATTCTTTATTCGCCACTCATAAGAAAAAGTGACGCGCGTTTCGGCACGTGCAAGTGCCTTTGTCAAACACAATTGAGCATTAAGTTGCATAGAAATGAACATAGGCATGTATTTAATTAGTCTTAAATTTATCCTCTAAGACTTTGAGCCCGGATCAAATACAGTTATCACAGAGGGGATTGTCATTTAGTCCTACGGCAACTCTTGACACCTTTAATCTGGACATGGACCTTCAACGCTTTTTTCGGTCTATGCGGTTAAAAGCTCACTTTTCTATGGAGGGGGAATCCACATCACAGGACACTAGACATTCTGACAAAATCACTGGTGTATTAACCTTGAAACAATTTGGTTTATGGCTGAAAAGCCAATATATGCCTCCTAAAAATGAACACCCTGTGGAAACATATATAGCCTTAGTAAAAAGGGATATAGATGCACTGTTAATTCAATTTAAGCAAGGCGGACATTGCCATTTACATCATAATCTTTTGATTATAGAAAGACAAATTATTCATCATCTGTTAGATGACGATACACTTATATTTAAACCCGCAGACAAAGGGGGAGCCCTAGTGATACTTGATAAGGATTATTATGTACAAGAAATTTCGGGCCAATTATCTGATAAGGATACATATGCAACTCTGTCTAGAGACCCAGTATTTGATATTAAACATGAGTTACAATCCCTTATACGGGAATGTGAGGATAAGGCCATCATAAACCAGAAACTAGGAGAATTCCTAATTAAACAACATCCAATCACGCCTGTATTCTACACTCTCCCCAAGGTGCACAAGTCTATGGAGCGTCCACCTGGGCGACCCATAGTCACGGCATCAGATTCAATACTGACCCCCCCTGCTATTTTTCTTGAAAAAATCTTGACACCCTTGACACAAACTGCCCCCTCTTATTTGAGGGATACCCCAAAATTTTTAGAGGAACTTAGAAAAATCAATATTGATGCAGAATGAGTTCTGGTGACCTTTGATGTGTGTAGTTTATACACCTCTATAACACACACCAAAGGTTTAACCGCTGTGCAGAGACTGCTGGACACCAGCCAATATACATCACACCAAAAAAAAAAAATTCTTTCCCTTTTGACCATTGTCCTAACACGAAATTATTTTCTTTTTTAAGATACTTACTACCAACAGTGCCGCGGGACCGCGATGGGGTCTAACGTCGCACCGCTATATGCAAATTGCTACATGGCACAGTTTGAACAGGATTTTATATATCCTCATCTACTTTTTCAGCAAAATTGTATTTTTTGGAGGCGTTTTATTGGCGATGTGTTTTGCATATGGCGGTGCGACGTAGAGACCATCCAGGAATTTTTCCTTTATATTAACAATATATGGCCCGAGTTAAAGTTTACGGTACACTGTGATTTTTTCAAAATACCTTTTTTGGACACTTGGGTCATAAAAGGCCAAGATGGCAAATGTACCACAGACCTGCACACTAAAGATACAGATCGTAATAGTTTGCTTAGCTATGAGAGTAATCATCCACCGGCTACCAAAAGGTCTTTACCCTACTCACAGTTCCAAAGGGTTAATAGAATTGTTAGTAATCCTTCCACCCGTAGAATCCGTCTTGATGAGATGACTAATACATTTAGGCAAAGATGATATCCAGAATGGTTACTAGAACAACAAAGAAATAAATGTGAAATAGCACCAGTAGGTAATGTAAAAATACCACAAAAGAGACTCCCCCTAGTTGTACAATATCATCCCTGGATTAACCGTGTAAGGGCCATTCTCAATAAACATTGGAATGTAGTGACTAAGTCCTATCCGCAGATCCTAGAGTTTCAAAGCCCCCCCATGTTATGTTACAAACGGGCAGGCAATTTAAAAGATAAAATCATTAGAGCTGATATAGGTACCAACAGAAAGGGCCCCCGACAAATGGTATTGTCAACAGTCAGGAAAGGCACCTTTTCTTGTTTAAGCTGCATCCATTGTTCCAGCATAATAAAAGGCCCCTATATCTCACATCCACACACTGGGGAACAAATCCCAATAAAGGGACACTTCACCTGCAATAGCACTTTCATTGTATACTTGTTGAAATGTCTATGCAGCCTTTGTTACGTAGGTGAGACTACGATGCGCATGAAGGATCGCTTTGCAAAGCATAAATCAACAATTCGCAATGAAAATTTTCTATTGCCTATCCCACTGCATTTTCATCAACAGAGACACAATGTGTCTCAACTTCGCTTTCAAATTATCGAAGAAGTATTGCCACCTCGAAGGGGAGGTAATAGAGTAGAGCTGTTACTTAAACGTGAGGCCTACTGGATCCACCGCCTATAAACGATGACACCTAAAGGGTTAAATCGAGAGTATGCGGTGACCAGTTTTTTGTAATGTTTCACATTCTAATATGAGTATTAATGCTTGATACATTTATCTTCTTTGCTCGATTTATGTAACTTATATTCTGTAACGTGTCTCCGTAGTGTAATTGATTTACTTATCGCGATCATCGATGAAACAGAAGGATCGTAACTATTAATTGTATCTTTGTATGAGATTAGATGTTAGTAAACCATTTTAGTTACCTTGCCAACATGATGTCAGAATCACATGACTTGAATGCTTCTATCATGTGATCGAGGGCGGGCCATTTAAATACATGCCTATGTTCATTTCTATGCAACTTGCTGTTCAATTGTGTTTGACAAAGGCACTTGCACGTGGCGAAACGCGCGTCACTTTTTCTTATGAGTGGCGAATAAAGTATCTGGGGCGACGCCCGCTGACCGTGCACCCATACCTCCACGCAGTGCCGCCCGATATCTACAACAAGCTATTCTGTCCTGAGGATAGGTCATCAATATTATTTCCAGGATAACCCCTTAAAGTTGTCATTTACATAGTAACATAGTTTATAAGGCTGAAAAAAGACGTCTGTCCATCTAGTTCAGCCTGTTATCCTGCAAGCTTTGGCATTATTTCTACCATTTTGCTCCCATAGACCTACAGTTAACAAGATTGTATTATGGATGCAACATCCAGACCCATCACCCTAAAGAGGTTACCCGTGGACTATAAAAGATTCTTCTTTAGGGTCCATTCACACGTCCACAAAATGGGTCCGCATCCATTCCGCAATTTTGCGGAACAGGTGCGGACACATTCATTTTCACTGGGGCCGGAATGTGCTGTCCGCATCTGCATTTGCGGATCCGCACTTCCGGATCCGCACTTCCATTCCGCAAAAAAATAGATCATGTCCTATTCTTGTCCGCAATTGCTGACAAGAAAAGGCATTTTCTTTGAAAGTGCTGGCGATGTGCGGTCTGCAAAATGCGGGAACGCACATTGCCGGTGTCCATGTTTTGCGGATTCGCAATTTACGGATCTGCAAAACACATACGGACGTGTGAATGGACCCTTAATTGTCTTATTCATTGTAAGGTTACACTTCAGTTTTTTTCAGTTATGTCCATCAGTTATTGAAAGACAAAACCAGTTGCATATTATTACCTTATCTGCCACTTATCCGCTCATCCGCTTCAAGTCTCACTGAAGTCCAGTAGTGTAGGCTGAGTTCACATTACCGTATACAGGACCTCCCAAGTGTCCCTCTTTTGGGGGAACAGTCCCTCTTTTTGACCAAAGTCCCTCTTTGCTCCTTAAATGTTCCTCTTCTTGATCTGAGGTATAGATTTGCATTATTACCTTCCCAATATTGACCCAGAAAGTGTTTGTCTGGTTCCTCTTTGTGTATTTGAGTCTGCATTATGTGATGCAGTTGGGATTTTAGAAATTTCTGTATTCAGATTATTTTTTCACCATTTCGTAAGAGAAAACTATTAAAGTGTAAAGATATGCAACAAAAATGGATCTTTCACACAATGAACCATAAGTGTCCCTCTTTGATCGTTCAAAAAGTTGGGAGGTATGCCATATATCTTTCCAGAAAAAAACTGATCAGTTATTTTGATGATGCATACTGACCATAACTGATGCTCAAAAAAGACGGATTAGTAATTTTAAGTGTAAACTGATGCTAAGGCTGGTTGAACACTAGCGTCAGAGATCCGGCAGACTGTTCCAGGAGGGAAAAGCCTGCCAGACCTCTGCACACTCTGGCATTGCTGGTAGTTTGTAATGGTCTGTCTGACCCCATTCGCTATAAAGGAGACTGGCAGAGACCTGGCTGCATTCTGGCAAATATGCCAGGCAGTTTCTATGTGTCACGAGGGTATCTAGAGCCACGTCTGACTCCGTTGGTGGCTGCGCGCTCTATATCTAAAGATCACGTTGTTTCTTAGTGATTGTTTTCTGTGTTTGCCTTGCTTTCCTTTTTGTCTCAATCAGGGATCCGTAGCTTCTCCTCCTCAGCTGTTTCTTGTCTGCCACTCCCAACCTCCTTATATTCTCCCCTCACACTTCTCTAGTTGCCAGTTATAGAGCTTCCTGCCTGGACATCTATACTGACCCACTGGAGTTGTGAATCCTGGTTGTCGTTCCAGAGTGCTACCCTCCGGATCCCTGTTAGGCTTCTTGTTGTCTCCTGTTGTCGCCCACCTGGGATTATATGTTAAGTTTGTATTGTCTGTCCTTCCCTTGGTGTTTTCCTTTAGAGCTAGTGGTGCGGACTAGTGTTCCCACCGCCCTGTTCACTATCTAGGGCTCAGCTAAGGGAAAGCCAGGGCTTTAGGCACGTGATCGGCGTACGGGTGAGGAACCCGTCTAGGGACGTCAGGGCAGCCAGGTGCCAGCCGCTAGGTGAGTCAGGGGTCACCACCTTCCCTCTCACTTGGTCAGGGCCTTCCTTGTTACCTCCCTCTGTGTCACGTATGTGATAGTCACGCCGACCGTGATATTATAACTGGCCTTTACTTTTAGAGAAAAAAAAAAAAAAATTTTTGTTGTTTTTTTTTCTCTACTTAGAATCCAATATGGATCCTATTGCTGCCTTGGCAAAACAGCTTCAAGGCCTGTCTTTGGAGGTGGCAGGATTGAAGGCGTCTGTCCTCCAACAACAGCAGCAAATGCAGCAGACCGCACCAACAGCGGTTGCTATGGGTAACCAGGTTGTTAAAGAACCCAAGGTTGTTCTTCCTGACAGATTTTCTGGGGGAAGGGACAAATTTGCAACGTTCCGTGAGGCCTGCAAATTATACTTTAAGTTGCGCCCTTACTCCTCGGGTAATGAAGAACAGCGGGTTGGGATTGTCATTTCCCTGCTTCAGGGGGACCCACAATCCTGGGCGTTCTCGTTACCCCCTGGTTCCCAGGCTCTCCGGTCAGTGGAGGGATTTTTTGGGGCTTTGGGTCTCATATATGATGACCCTGACCGAGTCGCCCTGGCTGAGTCGAAGTTACGGAGACTCCTACAGGGAGATCGGTCAGCAGAGGAATATTGCTCAGAGTTCCGTAGGTGGGCTACGGATACTCAGTGGAACGACCCGGCTCTCAGGAGTCAGTTCTGCTCTGGGTTATCTGAAAGGGTTAAGGATGCACTGGCGCTGTATGAGACCCCCCTTTCCCTTGATGCTGTTATGTCCCTCTCTATCAGAATAGATAGGCGTCTTAGGGAGAGATCGAAAATTCCTGAGCAATTGGTTACCTCTCCCAAGCAACAATTAGTCTGTACTGACTTAGATGAGCCTATGCAGCTAGGCGGAACTTCTCGTCAGGTCCGTCCTCCTGAGGTTCGCCGTAGGGGGGGGGCTTGTTTTTTCTGTGGGGGGAAGGGTCATTTCATTAATGTCTGTCCCCCTTCTCAAAAACAAAAGACCGTCGAAACTACTAACCCCAGGCTGTGCGGAGGATGTCAGCCGGGGTGTATACGTTTCCTCCTTAACGAACATCTCAATTTGTGTTACCGAGCGGTATTGTTTTTGGTGTTAAGACGAGTCTATTTCTTTTTTTCTAGACAGTGGAGCAGGGGTAAATTTTGATTGATTGCCAAGTTTGCCCGGCACTATGGGGGTTTGGTCTCTCTGTACGCTTGCAGAGACCTATTCCCCGTATTCGCTATAGATTCGGCTCCTCTGTCTCAGAGAAACCTCACCCACATTGTTCATAATTTACACCTTCGGGTAGGGGAGTGTCTTTCATGTTAAGTTCTGGAGGGGGCCTTACCTCTCCTGTGGTATTGGGTCTTCCCTGGTTGGTAGCGCACATCCAGTGGGTGGATTGGCAGGCCAGGGAGATATTGGAGTGGAGTGAGCATTGCAGAGAGAATTGCTTAAATAACAATTGCTTAATCGCCTCCATAGCTTCCCTACCTACATTTATTTCGACTTTGAGGACGTTTTTTCTGAAAAGGGTTGTCAGAAGCTACCACCTCATCGTCCTTATGATTGCCCGGTAACCTGATTCCCGGTGCAAAATTACCCAAGTCCAGGTTGTATAATCTTTCGGGTCCCGAGAGACAAGCCATGAAAGATTATATCTCCGAGAGTCTGGCTAAGGGACACATCAGATCCTCTTCTTCGCCCGTGGCTGCAGGGTTTTTCTTTGTTAAAAAGAAAGATGGGGGCCTGCGTCCTTGCCTAGATTTTCGTGAGCTAAACCAGATAACCATCCGAGACCCATACCCTCTTCCTCTCATTCCTGACCTTTTTAATCAGATTGCGGGTGCTAGGTGGTTCTCCAAACTTGATCTAGGGGGGCCTACAATCTGATTCGTATCAGGGAAGGGGATGAGTGAAGATAGCTTTTAACACCCCTGAGGGGCATTATAAAATCTAGTTATGCCTTTCGTCTGACCAATGCCCCTGCTGTCTCCAACATTTCGTTAATGATATTTTTAGTCATCTCATCGGCAGGTTTGTAGTCATATACCTAGATGATATCTTAATTTATTCGGCTGATCTGAAAACACATGAGGTGCATGTCAGGCAAGTACTGCAGGTCCTACGGACGAATAAATTATATGCGAAAATTGAAAAATGTGTCTTCGCCGTTCAGGAATTACAGTTCCTGGATATCTATTATCTGCTTCAGGTTTCCGTATGGATCCTGGGAAGGTCCAGGGCAATGTTAGATTGGGATCTTCCTGAGAACTTTAAAGCCCTACAACGGTTTTTGGTTTCGCAAATTTCTATAGAAAGTTCATTAAAAATTATTCAGTGATCGTAAACCCCTTACCGACATGACTAGGAAGGGGGATTGATTTTCTAAATGGTCTGACGCCGCTAAAAATGCATTTTCCTCTCTAAAAGAGAGGTTACCCTCGGCACCTGTTTCTAATTCAACCTGATGTCCTCCCAGCCTTTTATTGTTGAGGTAGATGCGTCAGAGTGGGAGTGGGGGCTGTATTGTCTCAGGGTCCGTCTCCTGGCAAATGGCGCCCATTGCGCTTTCTTTTCCAAAAAATTATCTTCTGCAGAGAAGAACTATGATGTGGAAAAAGGGAACTGTTGGCGATTAAGCTGGCGCTTGAAGAGTGGCGTCACTTCTTAGAGGGAGCAATCCCCCCCGTCACGGTGATTACGGATCACAAAAACCTTCTGTACCTAGAATCGGCTAAGCGTCTCACCCCTAGACAAGCGAGGTGTCGCTATTCTTTACCAGATTCAACTTTGTAATCACCTATCGTCCTGGGGCAAAAATACCAAGCAAGACGCGTTATCTCGTAGTTTCCCTGGAGGGGGTAATGGTAGTGATCCGGTACCCTATTTTACAAAGAGGAGTAGTTGTCTCTGCTGTACACTCTGTTCTAGAGGGAAAGTGTTAGAGGCCCAGGGGGGACGCCCTGGCCTCTTGCCCCTCAGAGAAATTGTTTGTACCGTTAAACCTGCGTCTTGAATTATTAAAAGAACATCATAATTCGGCACTTGCTGGCACCCGGGTAGTAAAGCAAACTTTGGAGCTATTCATCTCGTCGTTTTTGGTGGCCAAGGTTGCGTCAGGATGTAATGGATTTCGTGTCTACTTGCTCTACTTGTGCACGCGCGAAAGTCTCTCATACACGTCCAACAGGGTCTTTATTGCCTCTTTTTATCCCCAATAGCCATGGACACATCTGTCAATGGATTTCATCACTGACTTACCGTTGTCTGCGGTAAAACAGTTATTTTGGTAGTAGTAGACAGGTTTAGCATAATGGTACACTTTTATTTGCGCTACCCGCACTTCCTAATGCTAAAACTCTTGCTCAGGTGTTTATCAGTGAAATCGTGAAGCATCACGGGGGTCCCTTCCGATGTGGTTTCGGATCGGGGAACCCAGTTTTATTTCTAAGTTTTGGAAAGCTTTTTGTTCCCGTTTGGGGTACACTTGTCCCTTTTCCTCAGCTTTCCATCCTCAGTCGAATGGACAGACTGAGCGTAACCAACCAAAACTAGAAACATATTTAAGGTGTTTGTGTCTGAAAACCAAGAGTTTGGTCATCATATTTACCGTTAGCTGAGTTTGCCATAAATAATCATTATCAGGAGTCCACTGGCAAGTCACCATTCCTTGGTGCATACGGTTTCATCCCCAATTTTGTACTTTCAAAGAGGGGGGGTCTTCTGGGGGTTCCCGAAGAGGAAAGGTTTTCTTCATCTCTTTCTTCGTATGGCAGAAGGTGCAAGTTAACTTGAAAAAGATGAGTGGTAAATATAAATGCATGTCGATAAGATACGGTCGCCAGGTCACGGACCTAGGGGTGAATGACTGTGTGGTTGTCTACTAGGAATATTAAGTTGAAGGTTCCCTCTTGGAAACTGGGGCCCTAGGTTCATTGGTCCTTATAAATAGTAGCCGTCATTAACCCTGTGGCTTTTTCGCCTGGAGCTACCTCAGACTTTAAGATCCATAACGTCTTCCATAAATCGTTACTCAAGAAGTATGTTCCACCTCTAGAACCATCACCGCTGCCACCTCCTCCTGTTGTTGTGGATGGTAATCTGGAGTTTCAAATAGCCAGAATTGTTGATTCTCGTCGGGTCCGCCGCTCTCTTCAGTATCTGGTGCATTGGAGGGGTTACGGTCCCGAGGAAAGAATGTGGGTTCCAGCGTCAGAGGTAAACGCCAACCAGGTTAATTCAGGCTTTCCATACCTCTCATCCGGAGGAGACCTGGTCCTGAGTGTCCGGAGGCCCCTCGTGAAAGGGGGGGGTACTGTCACGAGGGTATCTAGAGCCACGTCTGACTCCGTTATACCCGGGGTCAGGAGGTCGCAGCGGGTGGCTGCGCGCTCTATATCTAAAGATCACGTTGTTTCTTAGTGATTGTTTTCTATGTTTGCCTTGCTTTCCTTTTTGTCTCAATCAGGGATCCGTAGCTTCTCCTCCTCAGCTGTTTCTTGTCTGCCACTCCCAACCTCCTTATATTCTCCCCTCACACTTCTCTAGTTGCCAGTTATAGAGCTTCCTGCCTGGACATCTATACTGACCCACTGGAGTTGTGAATCCTGGTTGTCGTTCCAGAGTGCTACCCTCCGGATCCCTGTTGGGCTTCTTGTTGTCTCCTGTTGTCGCCCACCTGGGATTATATGTTAAGTTTGTATTGTCTGTCCTTCCCTTGGTGTTTTCCTTTAGAGCTAGTGGTGCGGACTAGTGTTCCCACCGCCCTGTTCACTATCTAGGGCTCAGCTTAGGGTAAGCCAGGGCTTTAGGCACGTGATCGGCGTACGGGTGAGGAACCCGTCTAGGGACATCAGGGCAGCCAGGTGCCAGCCGCTAGGTGAGTCAGGGGTCACCACCTTCCCTCTCACTTGGTCAGGGCCTTCCTTGTTCCCTCCCTCTATGTCACGTATGTGATAGTCACGCCGACCGTGATACTATGCATATTTGCCGGAATGTAGTCGGGTCACCAATGGTCCCCATTATAGTAAAAGAGGCCAGACGGAGCGTTACAAACCTCTGGTAATGCTGACAGCGTGCCGGATCTCTGACGCTAGTGTTCAACTAGCCTAACAGAGCATAACTGATGCTCAAAATAAAGGATCTTTTTTTAGGCTAGTTTCACACTAGCACTAGGGATCGAACAGGCTGTTCCAGCAGGGATCTCTCTGCATTATGGCATTGCCGACAGCTTGAACGTCTCCGTCCGGCCCCTTAAACTATAATGGGGACCGGCGGAAATCCTGCCGCAACCCCGCAAATATGCAGAGAATTGGCCGGATGAAAACTGTTGCGCTCAGTGCTGGAACGAGAGATCCGGCAGGCTGATCCCTAGCGCTAGTGTGAAAATAGCCTTATTTTTCTGTTCTGATGGATCAGAAGAACTGAAAATCAAACGGTAATGTGAACTCAGCCTATGCTGTTTGCTGACGTCATGACCCTGCATCACGTGACTACTGGATCGAAACTCCTTCCTTAATGTCGGCTCCCCACTTGAAGAGGTTCACAGCCCAGTGACGCCCTCATGCCACTTGTTCAGTTCTGATGACATCACAGCAGGGTTTGCACTCCCAGTGATGCCCTCATGCCACTTGTTCAGTTCTGATGACATCACAGCAGGGTTTGCACTCCCAGTGATGCCCTCATGCCACTTGTTCAGTTCTGATGACATCACAGCAGGGTTTGCGTGCCCAGTGATGCCCTCATGCCACTTGTTCAGTTCTGATGACATCACAGCAGGGTTTGCGCGCGC
The DNA here is from genome assembly GCF_905171765.1 of Bufo bufo. Lineage (NCBI taxonomy): Eukaryota > Metazoa > Chordata > Amphibia > Anura > Bufonidae > Bufo > Bufo bufo. The sequence continues at coordinate 127,878,268 of NC_053396.1, forward strand.
ACTGCAATACACATTGCAGCCGTTGGCCTGTTCTGCTACAATGTCATCATGCGCAGGGCGCTGGAAGTCTTGCGGCAATGTCCTTATCTTTCCACTGGCATCATAATGGCATAGCAGCAGAGCAGCCTGATGGCCGCGAAGTGCGTTTCAGTGAGGGCGCGATATCATCAGAACTGAACAAGTATAGTAAGGGCGCTTTACTTAAAAGGTGAAAATGGCCTTATGCATCTGACTATTAGTATCCCCAAACATTTCTAAAAAAGGTTTAAAGCATAAACATAATTTTCATTTAGGGAATAAGAGGAAGTAAGATAGTATCTCGCACACACAGTCTACACTGTGCATTTGTGTGTTATTGTTGAGAAGAACTAAGCAAAAAAGATACAAATAATAAATTTGCATGATGTTTTCTTATATGCAAAAATACTGCACACTGTATTTTAATTTAAAGATGTTGTCCACCTTCTGGTTATTGTTGACCAATGTGTTTGTGAGATAATTATATGACACTTACTAATACATCCTTTGTTGAAATTCTGCTCCATTTTCTATCTTTTATAAGGTATGTCCCCTTGTTTACAAATATATAGTGAAGAAGGAACGGCACTCACTTTCTTGATGATATGAAGAGACGTTTATTCAAGGCATAATAGAATCATCAGTGACTAGTTTCAGCTCAAGCCTGAGCCTTTTTCAAACTGCAAAATGTGGAAAAAGGCTCAGGCTTGAACCGAAACTAGTCACTGATGATTCTATTATGCTTTGAATAAACGTCTCTTCATATCATAAAGAAAGTGAGTGCCGGTCCTTCTTCGCTATATACTAGTGGGACGCCTTCCCTGGACGCATGCAAACTACAGTGCCGACCCATCTTCTTCAAATACCCTTGTTTACAAAGTCTTTTGTGCTGTCCATACAGCGGTCCTGTCCATAAAATCGCTGCTAATTGGCGGTTATGTAACCAGGCAAATCACCTCCATGTGATGTCTCCTCCATTCAAACAGACTGCACCTACACTAAACCCCAAATAGAACCAGTACAGATGACAGGTGCAGTGTATTTGAATGGAGGAGACATCACATGGAGGTGATTTGCCTGATCACAAGAATCTCCATCAGCGGCCATCTTATGGACAGGACCTCTGTGTGGACAGCACAAAAGACCTTGTAAACAAGGGGGCATACCTGATAAAATATAGAATATGGTGCACACAAATATTAGTAATATTAGTAAGTGCCATATAATCATCTCACATACAAAACTGGTCAACAATAACCAGAAAGTGGCCAATCCCTTTAAGTACACGACCATACCAGTTTTAGTAGTAACAACCCATCCTCCATCCCTCTTTATTTGGCATCTAAGGCTGGGTTTATATAATATTTTTGCCTTACGTTTAATGTATACATTTGGGAAAAAAGGATGCAAAAGCATAGTACACTACACTTTTCCATCCTTCAAAAAAATATATACATTAACCACCACAGCCCCTATGGCTTAAACACCCTGAAAGACCAGGCCACTTTTTACACTTCTGACCTACACTACTTTCACCGTTTATTGCTCGGTCATGCAACTTACCACCCAAATGAATTTTACCTCCTTTTCTTCTCACTAATAGAGCTTTCATTTGGTGGTATTTCATTGCTGCTGACATTTTTACTTTTTTTGTTATTAATCGAAATTTAACAATTTTTTTGCAAAAAAATGACATTTTTCACTTTCAGTTGTAAAATTTTGCAAAAAAAACGACATCCATATATAAATTTTGCTCTAAATTTATTGTTCTACATGTCTTTGATAAAAAAAAAAATGTTTGGGTAAAAAAAAATGGTTTGGGTAAAAGTTATAGCGTTTACAAACTATGGTACAAAAATGTGAATTTCCGCTTTTTGAAGCAGCTCTGACTTTCTGAGCACCTGTCATGATTCCTGAGGTTCTACAATGGCCAGACAGTACAAACACCCCACAAATGACCCCATTTCGGAAAGTAGACACCTAAGGTATTCACTGATGGGCATAGTGAGTTCATAGAACTTTTTATTTTTTGTCACAAGTTAGCGGAAAATGATGATTTTTTTTTTTCTTACAAAGTCTCATATTCCACTAACTTGTGACAAAAAATAAAAACTTCCATGAACTCACTATGCCCATCAGCGAATACCTTGGGTGTCTTCTTTCCAAAATGGGGTCACTTGTGGGGTAGTTATACTGCCCTGGCATTCTAGGGGCCCAAATGTGTGGTAAGTAGTTTGAAATCAAAATGTGTAAAAAATGACCGGTGAAATCCGAAAGGTGCTCTTTGGAATGTGGGCCCCTTTGCCCACCTAGGCTGCAAAAAAGTGCCACACATGTGGTATCGCCGTACTCAGGAGAAGTTGGGGAATGTGTTTTGGGGTGTCATTTTACATATACCCATGCTGGGTGAGATAAATATCTTGGTCAAATGCCAACTTTGTATAAAAAAATGGGAAAAGTTGTCTTTTGCCAAGATATTTCTCTCACCCAGCATGGGTATATGTAAAATGACACCCCAAAACACATTCCCCAACTTCTCCTGATTACGGAGATACCACATGTGTGACACTTTTTTGCAGCCTAGGTGGGCAAAGGGGCCCATATTCCAAAGAGCACCTTTCAGATTTCACTGGTCATTTTTTACACATTTTGATTTCAAACTTCTTACCACACATTTGGGCCCCTAGAATGCCAGGGCAGTATAACTACCCCACAAGTGACCCCATTTTGGAAAGAAGACACCCCCAGGTATTTTGTGATGGGCATAGTGAGTTCATGGAAGTTTTTATTTTTTGTCACAAGTTAGTGGAATATGAGACTTTGTAAGGAAAAAAAAAAAAATCATCATTTTCCGCTAACTTGTGACAAAAAATATTAAATTCTAGGAACTCGCCATGCCCCTCATGGAATACCTTGGGGTGTCTTATTTCCAAAATGGGGTCACTTGTGGGGTAGTTATACTGCCCTGGCATTTTCCAGGGGCCCTAATGTGTGGTAAGTAGGTAAATGACCTGTGAAATCCGAAAGGTGCTCTTTGGAATGTGGGCCCCTTTGCCCACCTAGGCTGCAGAAAAGTGTCACATATGTGGTATCGCCGTATTCAGGAGAAGTTGGGCAATGTGTTTTGGGGTGTCTTTTTACATATACTCATGCTGGGTGAGAGAAATATCTCGGCAAAAGACAACTTTTCCCATTTTTTTTATACAAAGTTGGCATTTGACCAAGATATTTATCTCACCCAGCATGGGTATATGTAAAATGACACCCCAAAACACATTGCCCAACTTCTCCTGAGTATGGCGATACCAGATGTGTGACACTTTTTTGCAGCCTAGATGCGCAAAGGGGCCCACATTCCTTTTATGAGGGCATTTTTAGACATTTGGATCCCAGACTTCTTCTCATGCTTTGGGGCCCCTAAAATGCCAGGGCAGTATAAATACCCCACATGTGACCCCATTTTGGAAAGAAGACACCCCAAGGTATTCAATGAGGGGCATGGCGAGTTCATAGAATTTTTTTTTTTTTTTGCCACAAGTTAGCTGAAATTGATTTTATTTTATTTTTTTCTCACAAAGTCTCCCTTTCCGCTAACTTGGGACAAAAATTTCAATCTTTCATGGACTCAATATGCCCCTCACGGAATACCTTGGGGTGTCTTCTTTCCGAAATGGGGTCACATGTGGGGTATTTATACTGCCCTGGCATTCTAGGGGCCCTAAAGCGTGAGAAGAAGTCTGGAATATAAATCTCTAAAAAGTTTTACGCATTTGGATTCCGTGAGGGGTATGGTGAGTTCATGTGAGATTTAATTTTTTGACACAAGTTAGTGGAATATGAGACTTTGTAAGAAAAAAAAAAAAAATTTCCGCTAACTTGAGCCAAAAAAATGTCTGAATGGAGCCTTACAGAGGGGTGATCAATGACAGGGGGGTGATCAATGACAGGGGGGTGATCAATGACAGGGGCGTGATCAGGGAGTCTATATGGGGTGATCACCCCCCTGTCATTGATCACCCCCCTATAAGGCTCCATTCAGATGTCCGTATGTGTTTTGCGGATCCGATCCATGTATCCGTGGATCCGTAAAAAATCATACGGACATCTGAATGCAGCCTGACAGGGGAGGTGATCAATGACAGGGGGGGGATCAATGACAGGGGGGTGATCAGGGAGTCTATATGGGGTGATCACCACAGTCATTGATCACGCCCCTGTAAGGCTCCATTCAGACGTCCGTATGCGTTTTGCGGATCCGATCCATCTATCAGTGGATCCGTAAAAATCATGCGGACATCTGAATGGAGCTTTACAGGGGGGTGATCAATGACAGGGGGGTAATCAATGACAGGGGGGGTGATCAGGGAGTCTATATGGGGTGATCACCACAGTCATTGATCACGCCCCTGTAAGGCTCCATTCAGACGTCCGTATGCGTTTTGCGGATCCGATCCATCTATCAGTGGATCCGTAAAAATCATGCGGACGTCTGAATGGAGCTTTACAGGGGGGTAATCAATGACAGGGGGGTAATCAATGACAGGGGGGGTGATCAGGGAGTCTATATGGGGTGATCACCACAGTCATTGATCACGCCCCTGTAAGGCTCCATTCAGATGTCCGTATGCGTTTTGCGGATCCGATCCATCTATCAGTGGATCCGTAAAAATCATGCGGACATCTGAATGGAGCTTTACAGGGGGGTGATCAATGACAGGGGGGTAATCAATGACAGGGGGGTGATCAGGGAGTCTATATGGGGTGATCACCACAGTCATTGATCACGCCCCTGTAAGGCTCCATTCAGACGTCTGTATGCGTTTTGCGGATCCGATCCATCTATCAGTGGATCCGTAAAAATCATGCGGACATCTGAATGGAGCTTTACAGGGGGGTAATCAATGACAGGGGGGTGATCAGGGAGTCTATATGGGGTGATCACCACAGTCATTGATCACGCCCCTGTAAGGCTCCATTCAGACGTCCGTATGCATTTTGCGGATCCGATCCATCTATCAGTGGATCCGTAAAAATCATGCGGACGTCTGAATAGAGCTTTACAGGGGGGTAATCAATGACAGGGGGGTGATCAGGGAGTCTATATGGGGTGATCAGGGGTGATCAAGGGTGATCAAGGGTGAATAAGGGGTTAATAAGTGACAGGGGGGGGTGTGTAGTGTAGTGGTGCTTGTGCAACATATTACTGAGCTACCTGTGTCCTCTGGTGGTCGATCCAAACAAAGGGGACCACCAGAGGACCAGGTAGCAGGTATATTAGACGCTGTTATCAAAACAGCGTCTAATATACCTGTTAGGGGTTAAAAAAAACACATCTCCAGCCTGCCAGCGAACGATCGCCGCTGGCAGGCTGGAGATCCACTCGCTTACCTTCCGATCCTGTGAGCGCGCGCGCCTGTGTGCGCGCGTTCACAGGAAATCTCGTGTCTCGCGAGATGACGCGTATATGCGTGACTGTGCGCAGCGCTGCCACCTCCGGAACGCGAATCTGCGTTAGGCGGTCCGGAGGTGGTTAATGAATACTTTTTTTACAATGGAATTCAATGGCAATGGATGTCACTGTATGGTATCCGTCGGAGGTATCCATTTACCGTATATGTTTTTTGTATACAATGTAAGGCAAAAACATGATGTGAACCCAGCCTAAGCTGTATGGAATAATTATTTGGATGGGTAAATGAATCAGCCTAGTGTAAACCTTAAGGTTCTTGCATACAAATCCTATCAAATTTTATACTATGCCTTGAACCCTTGTCTTTTTTAGTCCATATGTACATGGCAGCATACAAGTCCTGACACAGACTGGCTCCAATCCAGTCAATACTGATCGCCAGACCTAAGTGAGAGAAGAAGGAACTAGGTCCTAACAAGGGCCAGATCTGCTATGTTCGAGAGTCTAGGGTACTTTCACACTTGCGGCAGAGGATTCTGGCAGGCAGTTCCGTCGCCAGGACTTCCTGCCGTATCCGTCAATCCGGACGCAAACGGATGCATTTGTGAGACGGATCCTGATGCGGATCCGTCTCGCAAATACATTGCAATACCGGATCCGTCTTTCCGGTTGTCATCCGGAAAAACAGATCCGGTATTTATTTTTTTATAATTTTTAAAGGTCCGCGCATGCGCAGATCGGGAAAACGGATCCAGTTTTTCGGAACACTTAGTACCGGATCCGACATTAATACATTTCAATGGAAATTAATGCCAGATCTGGCATTCCGGCAAGTGTTCAGGATTTTTGGCCGGTGAGAAAACTGCAGCATGCTGCAGTATTTTCTCCGGACAAAAAACGTAAGAGGGACTGAACTGATGCCTCCTGATGCATACTGAACGGAATGCTCTCTATTCAGAATGCATTAGGATAAAAATTATTAGTTTTTTTCTGGTATTGAGCCCCTGTGACGGTGTGGCAGGCGCAGCACTATGAAGTGCCTTTTGCGCTGTGGCATTAGAAGAATTTTGATATCTCTGACTTTTAGTCTAACCAGACTGTCTATTACTCTGTAATTCCTCTAGCGCCATTCTATGGAAACAATAGGTTTAAAGAGCACATCAAATGCTTGAAATAACTTCTTTATTAACTTCAACTTTTCTTCATATATAACACTGCCGCCTCCGCAGCAGATAGTCCATGTACAGAACACCTGTTGAAAAGATATCACAAAATGGCGGTATGCATAAGATGGTGGTTCAACTGTTCAATCTTGGTGAATTTGGTCACAATTTGCAGTATGCAGTTAGCAGTAACTATTTGCAGATTGGTTGAGTATGATCTGGCATTGTTGTATGCAATTTAGATTACAATATGGAATCTGAATGCTTGCAATTGTATGCTTGCAATTTTTATTTGCAATTTGTATTTGGTGGAACTGTAAGTAAACACACATATAACTGGTTCAGTATACAGTTCTAATCACAATACTAACAATATTAACATTATATAACTGTTTTAAATACCTATTTTGGCCTCTTGTTCCCATAAAAACACAGCTCTCAGTGGAGTGAATGTTTCTTCAGCTCCTGTCTCTGGTGAATAATGATTCTAGCAGCTCCTGCTAGGGGAATTCCAAGACAGGCTGTGTGTGAGGCTGGCTGTGATTGGTGAAAACTCTTGCTGTATGAGAAGCTGGCTGTGATTGATCTAGACTTCTGCCCAGCAACAACAGATTAACACTATGCTTTCTGTTGTTTCTGCTGTGTCACTGAGCTTACTTTATATTACAAAATGAATCTTAAAGGCATATTATCTTTTTCTGCTTCTGTGAACACAAAATATAACAGTTATATGACATCCAAAACATGATGTCACAGTAAGTAACTTTGCTTTTGTCTTTAACACATAAACATAGGAACTGTATTAAGGCTATTGGCAGGTCTAGCTGTATACACATATAAGCTATACTAGCAACCTAGGACAGGTCTTAGCTGGCCAGCTACAGATGGAACTCAATACCGGAAAAGAAAAACGCTGGTGTGAAAGTACCCTAACCCTGCAAAACAAAAAAAACAAAAAAACAACATCTCCCCTACACAATATTTTAGTATTGAAAAAAAAAGAAGAAATAAAGTGAATGGCGTAAAATTAAACCTAGAAAAATGTCAGAATTGCTGTTTTTTTTCCCTCCTGCTTGGTAAAAACTGGAATAAAATTGATTCAAAAAGTCAAGCATCCCCCAAAATAGGGCCAATGAATAGAATAAAAATCTCATGGCTCTTGCATTGTGGCAGTATTATGTCAGCCTAGTGACAAGAAACCCTGACATAAAACTTATGGTTAACTCCCTATGCCGTATAGCAACTGACAATATGCATAGAAAAAGCAGCAACTACCCCCCCTCCCCAACAACAACTCAACAAAACTCATACCACAAGGCCTCATGATGGTATGTAATTGCGAAACAATTTCGCACAACAGTTATAGGGAATAACTGTTAGACCGACCACTGGGATCCCCACTGATCATAATAATGGGGGCCCTGTACTCCAAAATAAATGGTGCAGCTGGTTGTGCATGTGCTGTGATGCTCCATTTATTCTCCATGATACTGCAGGAAATAGCTGAGTGCTGTGCTTGGCTATCTCTGGAAGTCCCATAAAGAATAAAACATTCCTTTCGGGATATGGTACCTCCATTCTTGTGATCAATAGGGGGGCCAAGTGGTTGGACCCCAACAGATCTAATAGTTATGCCCTATCCTGTGGATACGGGAATACCCCTTTAAATACCCAATGCTTCTCCACCATTAGTCCAAATTCCTTGGCTAATCTTCTTCTCGCCAAAATGCCCCCGTTTACCTCCAACCTATTCATATACCACCTGGCATCACCAACCATGTGACCAGTGCCATCTTAGCTCCTCCATATCCCCTACTTATCTTTACCACTATGGACCCATCATCCTTCTACTGGGGGATATATAGACACCCTTATGGAGCCTTCCTGTAGTCAATAATGTTCACAGCAACACAGGTTACATAGACTAGCAATTTTCCACTGATATCTACGATGAGACAACCCCTTGTATTTCTAACAAAATTTTTTTTTTACTCCGCTACTTAACAATGCACATTTATATATTAAGGGAGAATTTTTGATTTTTATTAGGAAATGTTCTTTACAATTCGTTTTCTTCTTGTTAGATTACTATTTTTTAAAAGTCTCCATGTACAGAGAACATACCTTCCTGAATTGTCCCCTCATAAACAATTCTGCTATAAGAGGACCTTGATATGAACGACATGATTGTTTTCTTCTCTTACAGAAAGCTAGCTGCACACAAGATTATGATACTTCTCATTGTCAGTGTTATAGGCTTTGTCAGTCATTCCAGTAGATAAACCTTGTTTTGTGTGATATAGTCTTTATTCCGACAGGCACACGGAAGGTTAAGGATTCCTCAAATTCTTTTATGACATAGCCTTTGGCTGTATGAGATAAACCAGTAATATACAAAGTATAGAGGAGTTACAGTGTCCTATTTAGGGCTCTAGATAGATAAACCATAGAGAAATATGTAATGTGGAAACATTCTTTGTACATTTGAATAAAACTGATATAGACACAACACAATGACAGATATAAGCTTGTTATAGAAAAACTGTGGAAAGTCAGGCTGATTGTAAAATCCAGTATGGTACATTGATTTTTATTGTGTACAGTAGTCCCTCATTGGTTCTAGGATGACCTTTGTATGTTGAAACCATTGTAACTTGAGTAATTGGTTCCAAAGCCCCAAAATGTTATCCAAGATAAGAGAAAATGAAGATTAAAGAAAAATAAGAAGATAACTAAGACATAGAAATAAAACAAGTCAAATAACAGTCAGCAACAGTTGCTAACTAATAACTAATCCAGCTATTTTACCAGAGAAGTGGCCTTGGTTGGTTGGGTCTGAGTCTGAGGCATCGTTTGTTGAGTCTAGAAAAGACCATTGCATGTTGAAAATATTGTATCCTGAGGCCATTGTATCTTGAGGGACAACTGGTATTAATAGACATTCTTATTTAATATTTTATCACAGGGAAGTAAAACTGTTTTATTCACATTACGATGTACCTGGCAAAATTGTATGGGTCAGTATTATGTAGCTGGCAGAAGTATTTGGCAGTTAATTTGCTGACAATACTTTGTGGCTTAAACAATACTTGGCGCTAAAATGGGACAGCTGCAATGTGAAGGTAATACTGTTTGGTACAATTAGGCATGGGCACCTCTCCTAAAACACAGTTATGTCTTGTGGGTAAGACATTCATTTGAATGAGACAGACAGCTGTAATTACACAATGGAGACGGCTTGCAGGCAAACATTGAAGAGGATGCAGCATTTGCGCAAGCACCATAACCCCTTTAAACAACTGATCTGTCTGGGTGCTGGGAGTTGTACAACTGCCGTTCTGATACTGATGACCTGTCTGGAGATACTGATACTGATGACCTGTTATTAAACAACCCTTTAATAACATATTTAACCTATATGCCATCACTTCATAATTGGTGGGCAGGGCCAGCGTTAGGGGGGGGGGCAAACTGGGCAATTGCTCAGGGCCAGGAGCGTAACTAGAAGTGACTGCACCCCGCAGCAAATTTTTGTATGGGCAACTCCCCTCTCCTTTGGCTAGTCACGATCTACACCAGACCAGGCTGCCACGCCATCCTTTTCCTAATATATATATATATATATATATATATATACAGTACAGACCAAAAGTTTGGACACACCTTCTCATTCAAAGAGTTTTCTTTATTTTCATGACTATGAAAATTGTAGATTCACACTGAAGGCATCAAAACTATGAATTAACACATGTGGAATTATATACATAACAAACAAGTGTGAAACAACTGAAAATATGTCATATTCTAGGTTCTTCAAAGTAGCCACCTTTTGCTTTGATTACTGCTTTGCACACTCTTGGCATTCTCTTGATGAGCTTCAAAAGGTAGTCCCCTGAAATGGTTTTCACTTCACAGGTGTGCCCTGTCAGGTTTAATAAGTGGGATTTCTTGCCTTATAAATGGGGTTGGGACCATCAGTTGCGTTGAGGAGAAGTCAGGTGGATACACAGCTGATAGTCCTACTGAATAGACTGTTAGAATTTGTATTATGGCAAGAAAAAAGCAGCTAAGTAAAGAAAAACGAGTGGCCATCATTACTTTAAGAAATGAAGGTCAGTCAGCCGAAAAATTGGGAAAACTTTGAAAGTAAGGGCTATTTGATCATGAAGGAGAGTGATGGGGTGCTGCGCCAGATGACCTGGCCTCTACAGTCACCGGACCTGAACCCAATCGAGATGGTTTGGGGTGAGTTGGACCGCAGAGTGAAGGCAAAAGGGCCAACAAGTGCTAAGCATCTCTGGGAACTCCTTCAAGACTGTTGGAAGACCATTTCAGGGGACTACCTCTTGAAGCTCATCAAGAGAATGCCATGAGTGTGCAAAGCAGTAATCAAAGCAAAAGGTGGGTACTTTGAAGAACCTAGAATATTACATATTTTCAGTTGTTTCACACTTGTTTGTTATGTATATAATTCCACATGTGTTAATTCATAGTTTTGATGCCTTCATAGTCATGAAAATAAAGAAAACTCTTTGAATGAGAAGGTGTATCCAAACTTTTGGTCTGTACTGTATAAGCTAACTATCTAATGTAATGACACAGGAAAGCAGAGAGCACAGCAATAACACTGCTGTCTCTCTCATATCTCCAAAATCCTGCATACAAGGGCTGCTGGGGAGGTTCTTATATAGTAAGGGGTAGGCAACTTTGCTATTAGTTGCTAGGGATGTTGCTAAGCTCAGACAAAGATATTGCAGCCTTCTCATTGGCCCACAAGCAAGAAGGTAGGTTACTGATGAAAAAAATATAGAATATTAGAAATTTACGAATATATATCACTATATTCTAAATATTCGCAAATTCTTTAAGTATCGATATTCGCGAATAATATTCGCTATTTGAATATTCGAGTCCAACACTAATTGTATACACAGTGCTAGAAGGTATAATATACCGGGATGGAGAAAGAAGAGACAATAAAAAAAATCTCGTTCCTTTACTGGTCGGCCAGCCAGGTGCTTGGCCTGCAGAAGTACCATTCTACTTGAAGCCATCATCTTGAAGTGCCATGTATTTAAGGCCCTGCAGAATAAGGCCCCTTTACAGTCGCAAAAGTATAGGCTAGATGGGACTAAGCGTTAACCACCAGGTGGCCGGAAAACAGGTCGGTGGGCCTGTGCTGACCCACTCCTGTTGGTCAGTGCTTAGTCCCATCTCGCCTATACTTGTTTTATGGTGACCATTAAGGGGCCTTTTTCTGCAGGGCCATAAATACACAGCACTTCAGGTTGATGGTTTCAAGTAGAATCATGTTGCTGCAGGCCAAGGACCTTAGTAATGGGACAACCCTCTTAATGATTACTCAGTGTAGAAGAATTATTATTCTGTTTGCTAATGTCTAAAAATGTCTGCTTGTGAATGGGAACATTCTCGGTGACATCCAGAAACTGAAAACCCATAAACACCCCATCCTTCACAAAGATAAGAGACAGTTAATATTGTATCAGGTCTAGGCAATCCTTGAGCTAATCAGCCGTGACTCTCCAGTCTGGTACGCCACATTGCTAGATCACAGCAAATTAACAGTATAGGTGAGTAGCAAGAAATGGAAATTCCCTAGGCTAATTTTACACAACTGTAATATGGTGATATTTTAGCATCAAGGGCATAATGATTAAAGTTTCTAGGAGGGGATGGGAGGCCAGCGGCACCGGATTCCCAGACAAATTCAGATTTCAACCTCCATTTGACCTCCATGGCAGAGCAGAGAGCTGTTGGTCCCCTGTGCCACCATTTAGTCTTCTGAGCAACAGGCGACATTGGGCCTGTACTTATAAGAGAAACAGGAGCACGCATCACCAGCATCCTGGCACAGAAATCTATCTTGGGGGTAGGGGTAGCAAATTAAGTTTTGCTATGGGGCCCTGTGCGATCCATGTATGCCTCTGACTTTTATCATATGGAGCCTAAATGGGGTACTATTACTGTTTGGGGGCACTAAGAGAGTCATGGTTATTGTTCTGCGGCACTAATAGGACCACAGTTACTGCTTAGGACTAAAGGGGCAATATTGCTGTGTGCAGCACAAAATGCGGGTACTATTATTACTCTTACTCTGTGGAGCGAAAAAGGGAGGCATTATTGCCATCTGAGGCACTTTGGATGGCGAGTTTGTGTAGAGGATGGGACGGTGCTAGAAAAGGAAAGATCCAAAGGGTCTGGATGTTCTGCAGAGTGCAGTTATGGCTGGGAGAGGTTTCAATGTATATATTGGGGCAAAGAGGGGTGGCTATAAGCTCCAGAAAGGACACTGGCCCATGCAGCAAGCTAGGCGTACCAGGTTTAAAATTTGCCCATAATTTGCCTTTTGTACTCTAGTTACACTCCTGCTTAACAAAACCATAGAAGTCTGAGTGATAAATGTTAAATAAAAGTGAAAACACAACAAAATGCTATTATTATTACTATGATTACTTTTCCCATTAATTTTTATTCAGCAACAAATTATTTACACTTACTACATATTCCTGTGACATCAACATCACTGCACTATGTTAAAGGAGTTGTCCCACAAAAAATATTCTACAGTCTTCAAACCAGCACCTGGATCTGAATATTTTTGTAATTGCATGTAATTAAAAAATATTGTATAGCCACAGAGTTATTCAATACAATCTATCTGTATAGCGCCTCCTGCTGTTTTTTTTTCTTATTATTTCTTTGTCTGCCTCACTGAGAAGGCCGCACATGCTCAGTTTCATTCTTCATCTGCCTTCTGAGCTGTGATAGGGAGAGCGGAGACACGCCCCCTGAGCTGCAGCAGAAAAGACACTCCCCTTGAGCTGTCAGCTTGATATAAATCTAGCAGAGCAATGAATGGGGAGATCTCTGGATCCATGTGAGGTACAAAGCTGGTTCTAGCTTTATTAGAAAGAAGTTATTTACTATATGATGTCTGATTTTCAATTTTTGCATTAGTCATGGGATAACCCCTTTAACACAGAAAAAGCCATACTGAGGCCTCATGCTCACGACCATATCCGTTTTGAGGTCCACAAATTGCCGATCTGCAAAATACAGATGCAGTTCGTGTGCCGTCCGCATTTTATTTGTGAAACTATTGTTTTCAATGGGTCCATGGTCTGCATTTTTCGCACATAGTATGGGTGTAACGGCCCGTTTCAGCAGACAAGGGGTTAAAATCCGTTTAGGCGATATGCCCCTTTTCTGAGAGACAGGCACAGCTACTGTAGAACACCAACTCCCGAACTGGATACAAAAATAGCACTCCAAACTGGAACCTCACGAATAGCTGCTAGCAGACGAACAGGAATCAGCTTACACTCCTGGCAATCAGTCTCCAACAGCATACAGCGGATCCCCCCAATAACGAGACAAGGCTCCGTGTTGAGGGTCAAGCAGTGGTCTGAGGTGCTGGCACACCCAGCCTGGTTTTTATTACAGTTGTTTGCAAATACAGGTCCGCCCACAGGGAGGTATAAAACAACCAAGCCCATCTGGTGTACACGCCCCTAGGGGACCAGAATGAAGACTGTGACATAGGACAGATATGCAGCACTGTAGGATACACAGAGACAATACATCCCCACAATGCATGATGGTCTCCTCCTCTCTGCCCTGGAGACACCCGAGGAGTAATCCAATTATCTCTCAAGACAGAGGGAAACCACAATACACATGTGGGGACAACAGAACAGACATCACCATTTAAACACACAATGGGACAATGGCACAATAGAAACACACCCAGCATATTCCTCCCAAGCTGACAAGTTACACTTATTATAAATTGTTACAACTTTGTGAGTTTACATTGGCCATACATATAACTTACATCAATTTAAACAGTATAACTTGGGGACAAACCTATCCAAAATTCACTTGAATAGGTTTAGGGGTTTAAAAGTTAGTATGGGCCATAATCCTGAGGCAAGAGGCTGATAAACAGGCCTCTCCAAAACCCAGTGGCGAGGTTGGTTTTGCCACAATGGGTATAATCTATTTTTTGGGAAGAGAATGGATGACCCGTATACCTTCTGCATTTGTATGTACATTTTACAAAAGGATAGAACGTGTCCTATACTTGTCCGCAAAATGTGGACTTCGGACCCATTGACTTAAAAAAATATGGAAGCAACACAGACCACATCCTTATTTTGAGGATCTGCAGTTTATAGACTGAAAAAGGGATACGGTCGTGTGCATGGGGCCTAAATGAAAATGCCTTTCTCTGATGAAAATGTGTAGGCAGCTAACATTAAATCATACATGATTTAGCATGATTTTTCTGTAAATCGATGTAAATGAATTATATTACTCACCATATATGCACTTGTCTCATTTCCACCTACGCACGTCTGGTAGCAATCATCTTATGCATAAGAGACTGTGTCATGGAAATCCCAGACAAACCACTAAGTGTTACTTAAAGATGTATATCATTTATATCTTTATATATGATCATATGAGTGCAGGACAATAGTCCCGCGGGCGGCCCGATGCGCACCATATCATAGTAACCTATGATGCTGTGCGCTCCCGTGCGCACGATGTATGCCGCTTCGGGACATATGACCTGCTCACGGACCGTATGTCTCGGAGGGCCTGTCACTTCTCCTGTCTGTTTAGTAACTTCTTGCATTCCTCATGTAATAGCAATTCTGGATCTATTTTAATAGTAACATAGTAACATAGTATGTTTTACCATTCGTATATTATTCCTGCTAAAAGTTATGAATCAATTGTTAGCAGTTTCCAGTGAGGGTCCAGATGGGTGTTACCAGTTAAGGGGTTGTCCCTAGACAGCCTGACACAGGTAGCACTGATTGGATCAGATTGTGCAGGGACATACCCCTACTGGTAATACCCATCTGGACCTTAAATGTAAACTATTAGTAATTCATTCACAACTTCTAGGAAGAATAGTAAATTATTGCAGATCATAAAGTTATAAGAATAGATGCTCCAGAATTGTTATTACAAGGGGAATGCAAGTACCGTATTTTTCGCTTTATAAGACGCACTTTTTCCCCCCCAATAGTGGGGGGAAAATGGCAGTGCGTCTTATAAAGCGAACACTGCCATATTTACTTTGCTGACGCTGATACATCGCAAGCCGCAATGTATCAGAGAGGTGGGAGGAGGAGACGGAGGCTGGCAACACTCGCGGCGGGGCCCGATGCAGTCACTGTACTGTAATACATCGGACCCCGCTCACGGTAATTATCACATGTAAAGTCTATAATCTTCAAGCAGTGTCTCTGCTTTAAACTAGGGCAATCCTCTGTAGTGCAACTCACTATGAAAGCGGCAGGCAGAGCGGCAGCGTAACCTCGTGATTCTCACTCATTCATGGGAAGGAAGTGGGAGGAGGATTAATGAGTGAGAATCGCGAGGTTACGCTGCCGCTCTGCCTGCCGCTTTCATAGTGAGTTGCACTACAGAGGATTGCCCTAGTTTAAAGCAGAGACACTGCTTGAAGATTATAGACTTTACATATGAAAACGGCTTCATTACACTCTGCTTTCTTCTATACTAGTACTCACTATAAAAGCAGCGGTCCTGCCGGCGCGTGACGTCACTCACTCGGTCATGCTCCTCCCACTTCATTAATGAAGCTGGCAGGAGCGTGACTGACTGAGTGAGTGACGTCACGTGCTGGCCGGACTGCTGCTTTTATAGTGAGTACTGGTATAGAAGAAAGCAGAGCCATTAAAAGATTTTACATATAAAGTCTACTGTGTGCCCTGTGGTGTAATGGGGGTCACTATTCACACAGGGACAATATACTGTGACACATGATACTGTGACCAGCATAAGATCATCTTATGCTGGTCACAGTATCATATGTGTCACAGTATATTGTCCCTGTGTGAATAGTGACCCCCATTACATAAGATGCTATATATGATGCTACATCCCCCGTAGTAGTGCGTCACCCAAAGGTCCCCCATAACAGTGCGTCACCCACAGGTCCCCCCATAACAGTGCGTCACCCACAGGTCCCCCCATAACAGTGCGTCACCCACAGGTCCCCCCATAACAGTGCGTCACCCACAGGTCCCCCCATAACAGTGCGTCACCCACAGGTCCCCCCATAACAGTGCGTCACCCACAGGTCCCCCCATAACAGTGCGTCACCCACAGGTCCCCCCATAACAGTGCGTCATCCACAGACCACCATTAGTTCAAAACCCCTCCAAAAGCACACCATTAGTTCAAAACCCCTCCAAAAGCACACCTTTTGGTTCAAATTTTTTTTTTCTTATTTTCCTCCTCAAAAATCTAGGTGCGTCTTATCATCAGGTGCGTCTTATAAAGCGAAAAATACGGTAATTGCTAAAACAGATTATCAGGAGAAGTTACAGGTCCTTTTTAGGCTGTCAGCAGTTTCATGGTGCTGGTAGGCACCATAAAATAGCCACAGGCTCCAATTCCACACCCACTGCCCATGTTGGTTTTTACCCTTTAACCCCTATACAGGGATCTAGCCTTTGCAAAAGGCTCTTGGAATAGTTTTGGTGTAGTTGGCAGCTGACCCATTGGGCAGCGTCGGACTGGGGTTCTTTGGGCTCAACTGAGGAAATTACTCTGAGGGCTCATCCTCTGTATCAGGGGTACTCAACTGACGGACTGCGGTCGAAATACAGACCGCGGATGCCAGCTGTCTGGACCCCTGCCATCCCTTCCATAGGAAGCGGCACTTTAGGCTGCTTCCTAATCTGCCAGTGCACCAGAAAGAGCTGGGGCACAAGCTCCGCCCCATGCAGGCGCTGGATGGAAGGGGAGGAGCGCGCTGAGGGAGACCAGTCCCTCCACATGCAGACACCGGGAGTTGTCTTTCTCTGCGCTTTCATTGGGCGCCTGCACATGGAGGAAGATGTCTTTCTCAGCGCGCTCAGTCCCTCCTCTCCTGCAGCAGAGGCACGTAAGCAGAGGCTGCTGGAGATGAGGCTGGGCATCACCACTGCCACCAATGAAATAAAGTCCACAGTTTGGGGGGGTTGGTTGGAGCTGAGGGATACAGACAGGGCGGGAACGCATCATTGAAAGGGAAAGGACTCCTCAGTGTCAGTGGCGTGTTCCCATGTTGCCTGTGCCTCCCTCTGTAATAGTGAAATAAAGATAAGGCTCCATTCACACTATGGTATGTATTTTTGGTCCACATCCAATCCCCATTATTGTTGGGTTGTATGCAGACCCCTTCATTTCAATGTGGCCGCAAAAGATGCAGAGAGCTCACTCTCTGCTGTCTGCATCTTTTGTGGCCCTATTGAAATGAAGGGGTCCGCATCCAATCCACCAATAATGGGGATTGGATATGGAACAAAAATACATATTGTATGTCTGTTCTGTGGCTACGGTTACCACCCGGCCAGTAGCTCACCATCAAGGCCGGTATATTAGTGGCCCTGTCGGTGCCGGTAATTTTTTTCTACCGGCAATTAATATTAATTGCAGTATTTTCCTGTGAGGACTGTTACTAATGAGAGCTTCCATTGCGGGGCGCTCAATATAAAAAAGAAAAAAAAAGAAAGGGGCATTATTCTTACTGGGGGCACTAATGGGGGAGTAAATTTTTACTTTTGGCATTCAGCTCGGACCTTCACCTGACTGCAGACCCAGGTATGTGGACCTTTAATAAAACTAGTTGAGTACCCTTGCTCTATATCATCGATAGTCTAACTGATTGACAAGCTAAGACATAGTCCTTAGTGGCTAGTGACTGGCTTCAAAGGCAGCTCCAAATGCAATTTTCCTCTTGGACCAATGGGGCCCATTATAGATTCATAGATTGGGCCCATCAGAGGATCCTCTTGTGGGCCAGTCTAACCCTGCACAGGGGTCAGAGATACCGATGCGAAGTACCAAGGGGTCAGGCAAGACTCGTAGTCGGTAAACAGGTATAAGTCAGGGCTGGCAAAGTTCGTGCAATTTTATGAAAATAATCTGAGGTCAGGGCAGGCATAGGGTTAGTGTGGTAGACAGGGTAAGGTCAGGGCAGTCAGCGGAGCATCAGAGCCTGTTACCAGGCAGAAGTTCGGTACATGGGCAGACAATGAAAATTGCACACCTTTATTGGTTAAACTAGTAAACTAGGAACCTAGGGGCAGAAACAGATACGGGCAACCAATGTAACATAAAAGTTTGTTTTACGTTGAAATATAGCTTTTAAAAGACCTGGACACAGACTGGCTGCCCTCCAGCATCTTACTGTCCAGCTTTACTCAATTGACAGACCTATCCTTATTTGGCTATATGCTCCATGAGTGGAACACCAATGCCCTTTTTTCTCCCAAGACCGTATCCAAATTATTGTATGTGACCACCACAGTCAAACTAGACCAAGAGGCCACTGAGACTGAGAGTGATGTGATTAGATTGACAGGTGCAGACAGGAGGACATCATTTGGTGCAGAAGTGGGCATACCATAACATAGGAAAATATCATCAATTCTGTTACATGGCATGTTGTATGTCCTATGAGTCACATGTTTCATTACTGAAGTCCTTTTCCATGAACTAGCAGCCCTTATTTTTGTACTTTATTTTTTTCTTACTATGCACATGTGGCCCTAAGGTCTTATGCATATGACTATATTTTTGCAGTTTAGACAAGGACCCATTCCTTTCTATAGGACTGTAAAAAAAATGCAGACAGCACAAGGATGTCATCAGTGTACTGCCTGCATCTGAGTGCCCGTCCCGCAAATGATAGAACTTGTCCTATACTTGTCCGTTTTTCAGTCAAGAATAGGCATTTCTACTATGCGTACTGCAAAATACATAAATGTGCATGAGACCTTGGTTTCCCATGAGTATATCAACAGTGTCCCTGGAGATCACTATAGACTCTGCACTCCTGTAAAGATAGCATAAATCTCTGGTCACACAGATCCTTATAGATCAATATAGTGTAAATAATATATCTACCATTATTGTACCTAGATGTTTTTGACTGGATTTTTTTGGAAGCTGTCAAATCATTTATAATGCACCTGTGATGGAAGGTAGAGTAGAACTATAACAAAATGTGTCTAGATTTCTGATCACAATGTTGAATAGAGAAACTTGCAAAAAAAAATGAAAATGTCTGTGCAGCTTTCTCTTTTTAAATATTTTACTTGCAATATATATATTGTGAGAATTAGCTCTGATAGAGGCAGGATTGCCCGGCTTGCGGACAGTCAGAGACAGTGACACACAGGATGAAGTCCAAACAAAGTTCCACTTTATTATAGTTTCAACAGCAAAAATAAATGGCCTTTACATCTCAGGCAAAACACAAAAACAAATCCTGCTCGTCTGAGCACTAACTAAACAGTGTTTTACTAACTGTCCTATACACGGTACTGTCAGCCCTGAAGTTCACCACAGCAAGCTACTTACAAGCACCAGCATATCAGTCCCAGCTCTCAGGCCCAGACTCTCTGACTGGGTTCTCTTTAGGCCTCATGCATCCGCGTCCGTTCCATCATTTTTCACAGTTTAGCGGAGGTCCCATTCATTTCTATGGAGCTGTGAAAAAAAACTGATAGTCCTCCGTTTTTTCTCTGCGTCCGTGATTCCAGTCCGTCAAAAAAATATAACCTGTCCTATTCTTGTCAGTGGAAAACGGAGGACAGACCCATTCAAGTCAATGGGTCCGTAAAAAAAAACGGATGCACAACTCGTATGTCGTCCGTGTCCGTTTTTTTCTACAAGACCTTGGTGCAATAAAATTACACTTTTCATTAACCTTCCTTTTTTTTCCCCTGTCAGACAAAAAAAAAGGAAGACACAAGGAAACACAACTGAAGCAAAATCGGACACCGACCACTGAAGCAAAATCACTGACAGTGAAAAAACACGTGCGTCGTGTGCATGAGGCCTTATGCAAATGCTGCAGGTGCAGCTAATCAGGCAGCAGGCTAGATCCCTTACCAGAAGTGGACTGCGGATTGGGGAACCCGCCCAACTCTTCCCCAATCCAAACTCCAGGCCCTGTACCGGCTTTTCTACAAAGCCACCTCAGGAAAGCTAGGGCTTTCCACTACATACTGGGCATTCCCTGCAGCTTAAGCTGCATATGACAGGATTCTGGGGAAAAAATACCTGCCATCAATCACTCAGCCTGTCACTGTCTCACATTATATATATACTGTATACACACAGTAAATGTAAGCAATAAGGGTTGGTAGGGACATGAGGGGGGATTGCTGCATTCTGATACTCTTACTTTGTGCACCAAGAGAGCTTCTTCCACCATTGCTTATAGTCTTGCTTTTCATATGCTTTTCTTGTGTGATATAGGAGCCAGCTAGAATTTTGTAAATTTTTTCCTATAGTTTTTCTGCAATCAGAATGGTTGCTCGTGCACTTTTGTACAACACTTTTGATAAATCTACCCCAGTGTAACCGACATGTATATGCATATATGGAGGAAGGTAAGAAGATGCATTTGTTTTATACAAAGAAAGTAACCAATATGAGGGCAGATCCAAATACAGGGTAACCTGTGTACCTCGCCATCGACTCAGTTTACATGCGATATCAGGTTCTATAAACCAAACTAAATACGTATTCTGTCTTCATGGAGAGACAAGTTTACAATATCAGTTGCACGTTCATCATGTCTTTCCACACTCACACAGACTGTGCAGTGATCCATTTACTTAATACGTGATAACATAAGAATTTCAAGATGAGAGTTAGCCTACGCAAGCAGTGGCTTTTCAAGAATAAAAGAAACAAAGCACTCACAGTTGATAAATTCAGTAAACTGTTGAAACTTGAAGAAATATTTTGGGGAAAGAAATAATTCAGGAGTACTGGCTCTCTGAAAAATGGTCTTCCAAGAGTTTAGTATTAATACCCTATTCTTAAGGTAGGTCATCATTATCTGATCAGTTGTTGTCTGACTCCCGGCACACCCACTGATCAGCTGTTTAAAGAGACCACGGCGCTCTGATGTGCACTGCAGCCTCTTCTAAGACCAGGGAGGACCAGTGGACCTGGGCTGCAATACCTAACACAGTTGCTATCCAATGCTGCTGTGCTTGATAAGCTATGAGGAGACTATAGCACTTACTGGAGCGCCACAGCCTCTTAAAACAGCAAATCGGCGAGGGTGCCAGGAGTCGGACCCCCACTATTGATGACCTATCCTGAGGATAGGTCATCGATATTCTACTCCCAGTAAAATCCTTTAGGGATACCTTCTGTGTATGGAGATGTAGTGGCAGTGCTTTGGAACATGACAGGGAAAAATAGCCAAGCCAAATATCCACCCACAAATAGCTGTTTCAGGATGTTTGCACCTCAGCAGTATGGCGTAGGATTCTTGCTGGCTGAGGGAGATGCACTGGACACTGCTTAAGGGAGTTACCGACTCTACTTGGAAAAAAGAAACAGAAATTGACTACAGGTCACTCTATTAGACTGAAATTTAGACCTTGAAGGGTAACTGTCATTTTTCCTATTTTTAATGTGTAGGGACAGTCAAGTTAAGTGTTTTTGTAATATTTTTTATTAGACATTACACTCCCATTGTATTGAAAGTCAACGCTGTAGCTACTACAGAGCAGCTGTTCGGCGTGAATGTGGAAATTTGGACCCCCACAGATCAGATACTGATGACCTATCCTGAGGATAGACCATGATAATAAAAGTCCAATGCCACAACCTACTTATTTTGGGCACAGAGGCTCCTTCATCAGACAAGTTACAAAGCTTTCAGAGTACAAAGGCTTCTTCATCAGGAAGTATGCAAAGCTTTCTATCACGTCTGATTTGGCAGGTAACAGACGTGCGGTACAGAGGGGAGGGAAGAGGAGTACCCTTCCACTAGGGAGTGGGAGGAGTGGTGGCCACTAACTCACCTAGCACTGGCACCTGGCTACCCTAATGTCCCCAGATGGGCTACTAATCCCTACGCCGATCACGTGCCTCGTCACTGGCTTACCCTGAAATAAGCCCTTGGTAGTGAATAGGGCGGTGGGAGCACTAGTCCTCACCACTGACACCTAGGGTAACAAAAGGGAAAGGACAAACACCACAAACAATCCCTGAAGAGAGACAAAAAACAGAAGAAAACCGGAGATCCGACAGCACCAGTTCCAACAGCTCCACAGCAACTCCACCAGAGATCAGAATAGAAGATCTGGAAAGAAGGTCTATATCTGGCAACAAGGGAAAATATATAGTTGCTGGGAGCAGCTGATAGAGAACAGTAGTTAGGATTAGTGGGTGCAGAACAGAGGCAAAGTTCAAATTCTTGGTTCAAAACATTAGTGTTTACTCACACGTGAAAACAAAACAAAAACGCAAGTTGCTTGGTGATCGTTCACACACATGAAATGTTAATATACAAAACAATCACCTTTTCTCCTGGGTGTTTCTTCACACCCAGTTGGAAATTCTGCTTTGTCAAGTCCACGGGCAGGCGTTAGGTGGCCTGTTCGCCTTTACAGGGGTCTGAGCCCTCCAGCCCAGCTCAAGCCGCGGATCCCAACACAGCCCTCAGATCCCAGCACACAGACCTCCTGAGCTCCACTGTCAGACGGAGGTAATCTTTCCCACCTGGCAGTGCTGGCTGGTTTTTATGCCTAGCAAAACCCGGCCTGGAACATGGGGAGTAATCACCCACCCAGTAAGAGCCGTCCCGGATCAGCTATTACAGCCATACTAAGTATCAAGGTGTCAAACAGCAACTGCTGCTGACACATAAAAACCGCTTCTTACTCCACCGAGGCCAGGAACCTCGGTGACGCGTACCTATCATCCACGATGATTCTTTGTACCTTCTTACAGAGTCTCCTTCATCAGGCAGTATACAAAGCTTTGAGAGCACAGACACTCCTTCATCAAGCAGTATAATGTCACGAACCAGTGGGTGTGAACCCACTGTGCCACATGTCTTACCTCCTCTAAGGGCGTTGTCTAAGTGAACCCCTCGATCTTCACAGTACCCCTGATGGTGGGCATAGACTTTCCCGAGGGGAACACCAGGTCGATACCTCTTGAGGAGGATAGGCACACCAGGCAACTGAGTCGTAACCAGCAGCAACAATGCAGGACCGAAGGATGAGGCAGAGGCGAAGTCAGACAGGCAATAGGTCAGGGAAGTTGGCACAGGTAAAGGTCAGGCAATCTGGGTCTGCAACAGGAGAGTCAAGGAAAGCAGGCAGGGATCAAACAGGTAGCAGATTCCAGGAATACAAGTACGAGTCAGGAACACAAGCAGATATCAGGAACCTTAGCAGAACACAAGGACCTTGACACTGAGGCATCTGAGAAGGGGGCTGAGCCACTTATATATGAGCAGTGAGGTCACATGACCTAACCCATAAAGCACAGGAAGTGACGCACGCCGAGCCTTAAGGAAGTGCTGCAGGAAACAAGCAGCAAGCATGCTGTAGCCAGGACTGAGAGGAAACTGTGGAACGGATCCCAGAACAACAGTACTTACACAGACAGAGCCCAGGACTGCATCGGTGAACGGGAAGCACTGGCAGCAGATCACCGCTGAACACGGCGCCCAGGACCACGGTGGTAAGCAGGGGAACATCGGTGCACAGCCCTTATGCCCCCCTTCTTGAGTCCACGACGAGACAGAAACCTTTTTATCAAGTTCGGAGCATGAATGTTCTCTTCTGGTTCCCAAGACCTCTCCTCAGGACCAAAGCCCTTCCAGTCCACAAGATATTAGGTCTTCTTGCCATGCTTCTTGATGTCCAAGATGTCTTTGACCTCAAATATCTCGTCAGAATCTTCAGATACCAGAGTTGGAGTACAAGGAGCCGTCGAGAAGCGATTAAGGACTTTCTGGTTTTAGTAAGGACACGTAGAAGGCATTAGGAATACGCAGAGAGGGAATCAGACGTAACTTCTATGTCACAACTTATATGTTGATCCTCCTCAATACTTCAAAGGGTCCAAGGAACCTAGGAGAAAACTTGAAACCCTTAGGGCTCATTCACACGACCGTGGTTTTAGTCCGGACCCATTCACTTTAATGGGGCCGCAAAAGATGCGTACAGCACTCCGTGTGCTGTCCGCATCCGTTGCTCCGTTCCGTGGCCCCGCAAAAATTATGAGGCATGTCCTATTCTTGTCCGTTTTGCGGACAACAATAGGAATTTCTATAACGGGCCTCCTGTTCCAGTCCGCAAATTGCTGAAGGCACATGGGCGGCATCCGTGTTTGGCGGATCCGCAATTTGCAGACTGCAAAACACGGCACCGTCGTGTGAACAAGCCCTTAAGCGGATGTTTTTAGAGGAGAGCCATACCTTATCTCCAGACGAGAACTGAGGTGGTTTTCTTCCTCTCTTGTCTGCATTTGTTTTCATGCGGGTCACCGCCTTGCTGATGCAGTCCTTGGTGTCACGCCAAATCTTCAAAAAATCCCTACAATCCGCAGCTGGTACCCCAGAAGATGTAGGAACAGGGAGAAGAGTATGAGGGTGTTGTCCATAATCGACAAAGAATGGAAAGGATCCAATAGACTCACTAAAGTGGTTGTTATAGGAGAATTCAGCCCAAGGTAGCAATTGTACCCAGTTGTCGTGTTGGACTGAAACAAGAGATAGTTCTCTAATATTTGATTGACCCGCTCTACTTGCCCGTTGGTCTGGGGATGATAACCGGAAGAGAAGTCCAGCTCAATTTTGAGTAGCCGGCAAAGAGCTCTCCAGAGCTTAGAGGTAAATTGGACTCCGCGATTGGAAACAATATGCCAAGGTAGACCATGCAAGCGAAATATGCGTTTCACGAACAGTTTTGCAAGTTCAGCAGCCAAGGGCAGTCCAGCCAAAGGAACGAAGTGCACCATCTTGGAGAAGCAGTCCACGACCACCCAGATAGCTGTACATCCGGCAGAAGAGGGCAGATCTGTAACAAATTCCATGGCAATGTGTTGCCATGGGGCATCAGGAACAGGAAGAGGTAACAACAGCCTGGGTGCTTTGGTCCTGGAGACTTTATTCTGAGCACAGACGGTGCAGGCAGACACATAATCACGCACATCCTTAAACAGTGTGGGCCACCAGTAGTGGCGAGACAAAAGTTCTGTGGTCTTGCGGATCCCTGGGTGTCCAGCCAGTTTGAAGTTATTCCCCCAAGCTAGAATATGTTTTATCTTGGCAGATGGCACGAATCTCTTCCCAGGAGGGATGTCTTTTACCAGGACAAGAGCCACTGTGATCAAGCAAGCAGGATCTACAATGTACTAGGGCTCCTCCTGCTGGTCGGAGAAGTCAAATGACCGAGACAGAGCATCCACCTTGCTGTTTTTCTCGGCCAGCCAAAAGTGAAGCTCAAAATCAAAACAAAACAGGAGAAGAAGAGTGCCCATCTGGCTTGGCGAGGGTTCAGACGTTGAGCCGTCTGCAGATATGTAAGGTTCTTGTGGTCGGTGAAGATTATCACTCAATGCTGAGCCCCCTCCATTAGATAACGCCACTCCTCCAAGGCAAGTTTTATAGCCAGAAGCTCTCTGTCTCCTATACAGTAATTCCTCTCAGCAGGGGAGAAGAGCTTGGAGGAGAATCCACATGTAAACATCTTGCCCTTGGAACCTTTCTGTAGTAAAACAGCACCGGCTCCTATGGAGGAGGCGTCCACTTCTAAAAAGAATTGGCGGGAGACATCGGGATGACGCAGAACAGGTGCAGAAGCAAAGGACCTCTTTAATTGGACGAAGGCAGCCTCTGCCTCAGGAGTCCAGTCTCTGGCATTCACCCCTTTCTTTGTAAAAGCGGTGATCGGAGATGTAAGAGATGAAAAATTTTAGATGAACTGACGATAGAAATTAGCAAATCTAAGGAAGCGCCGTATAGCACGAAGACCCTGTGGGCAGGGCCAGTCCATTACTGCATTACATTTTTCAGGATCCATCTGCAACCCGGTATCCGAGATGATGTATTTGAGGAACGGTACATTAGATTTTTCAAATATGCATTTCTTGAGTTTGGCATATAGTCGATTCTCTCTCAACCACTGTAAAACTAAACGTACGTGCTTCTGGTGAGTGGTCAAATCTGGAGAATAGATCAATATATCGTCCAGGTACACTATCACACAGACATAGAGCAGTTCCCGGAAGATATTGTTTAACAACTCCTGGAATACCACGGGAGCATTGCACAGACCGAAGGGCATGACGAGATACTCATAGTGTCCATCACGAGTGTTGAAAGCAGTCTTCCACTCATCGCCCTTTCAAATGCAGATAAGGTTGTATGCACTGTGGTGGTCGAATTTTGTGAAGACCTTAGCTCCCCGGATCCTGTCAAAGAGTTCGGAGATTAGCGGAAGAGGTTATCGATTCTTGACTGTGACCTTATTCAGACCTCGATAGTCGATACAGGGCTGTAAGCATCCATCTTTTTTTCTGCACAAAGAAGAACCTGGCACCAGCTGGTGAAGTAGGTTTCCGGATAAACCCTCTCTCGAAATTCCCCTTGATGTAATCAGACATAGCTTGGGTCTCGGGAAGTGAGAGTGGGTAGACTCGACCACTAGGAGGAGTGGCACCAGGCAGAAGGTCAATCAGACAATCGTATGGACGATGAGGAGGCAGGGTCTCAACCTCTTTCTTACTGAAGATATCCGCAAAACTGGCATTCTGCTGCAGAAGTCGAGGCAAGTCTACAGGTATAGTAGGTGAGGATGCAGGTCGGACCTCTGATAAGCAAGTGGACTGACAAGATGATCCCCAACGCAGAATATGACCGAAGTGCCAGTCCACAACTGGAGTGTGCGGACGCAGCCAGGGTAGACCAAGGATGACCAGATTCACAGATGCTGGCAGCACATAGAAGGAGATCATCTCTGAATGCAGAATACCTATATGCAACTTAAGGGGCATAGTAACAGAAAGCACAGGTTCAGGAAGTGGCAGTCCATTTACAGAAGCCACAGTCAGGGGCCTTTCTAGACGGATGGTAGGGAGCTTGCTGAATGAAGTTACAGGCTGACCCAGAGTCCAAGAATGCAGGCACAAACAGTGTGACAGACGAGGAACCCTGTCGAAGACACAGCAGAGCTGATGCAGTGGAGGACGTGCGGCCAGGCTCTTCAAAGACCAGCCGGAAGGTAGCCAGGAAAGATTGCAGATTAGTGGTCTCTGGACCTCCATGTTCCCAAATAGGATTTGCCCAAGCAAGGGCCTCATCAGGAACACAATGAAGGCAACCTTGGACCGCTCAGTGGGAAATTTCTGCCCTTGCAACTCAAAGTGGATCAGGAACTGGTTCAGGAATCCAGGACAGGTTTTTGGATCTCCACCATAGCGGGGTGGCAGAGGGAGTTGCACACCAGAGGCACACAAATCCGGATTCACCGGTGTGGGTACTGCAGTAGCTGGAGAAGATATGGCATCCAGACGAGCAGCAACATTTTGCATGAACTGCATCATGACAGCCTGACGTTTGCTCTGACGCCTCACTTCCTGTATCAAT
This sequence comes from Bufo bufo, assembly GCF_905171765.1. Taxonomy (NCBI): domain Eukaryota; kingdom Metazoa; phylum Chordata; class Amphibia; order Anura; family Bufonidae; genus Bufo; species Bufo bufo. Next base: position 127,906,322 of record NC_053396.1, read on the forward strand.
TCCTGAACGACAGGCTTGGGGTGACCAGTGGGGTCCATGGCCTCAGTGTACTGTCACGAACCAGCGGGTGTAAACCCACTGTGCCATGTACTACCTCCTCTAAGGGCGTTGTCTAAGTGAACCCCTCGATCTTCACAGTACCACTGATGGTGGGGTACACCAGGTCACTACCTCTTGAGGAGGATAGGCACACAAGGCAGCTGGTCCAGGCGGACCAGTAGGTACCTGAGAAAGGTACCAGAAGTACAGGCGTTGTCAGCAGGCTGAGTCGTAACCACGAGCAACAGTGCAGGACCGAAGGATGAGGCAGAGGCGAAGTCAGACAGGCAATAGGTCAGGGCAAGTGGCACAGGTCAGGCAGAGCCCAGGACTGCAGCGGTGAGCGGGAAGCACTGGCAGCAGATCACCGCTGAACACGGCGCCTGGGACCGCGGTGGTAAGCAGCCGCTGTTATATATACAAAGCTTTCAGAGCACAGAGGCTCCTTCATCAGGCAGTACACAAAGCTTTCAGAGCACAGAGGCTCCTTCATCAGGCAGACACAAAAATGGTTTGGATTCGTCAAAACAGGATGCATCTAAATCTTCCATCACTACTTCGTATACTGCCTGATAAGGAGCCTCTGTACTCTGAAAGTGTTGTATACTGCCTGATGAAGGAGCCTCTGTGCTCTGAACACTTTGTATACTGCCTGATGAAGGAGCCTCTGTGCTCTGAAAACTTTGTATACTGCCTGATGAAGGAGCCTCTGTGCTCTGTAAGCTTTGTATACTGCCTGATGAAGGAGCCTCTGTGCTCTGTAAGCTTTGTATACTGCCTGATGAAGGAGCCTCTGTGCTCTGAAAGCTTGCAAACATAATTTATCTGGTTAGCCAATGAACGTATCGCTGCTATAATACTTTTGTGTTTTTTAACGCAAAAGTATTTAACATCACATGGATAATTTCGCTAACATGGTACCACACCATTTTTGCCATACATAATTAACCTTGACTTGAAGCTGTTTGACTTCAATATTTGCTGCCTGTTTCTACATGCTTACAATGTTCTGTATAAACCAACAATTTATTTGTAGAGTTGAATCATCAAAGGAAAATAGTGGGTGGCTGGTTCTACTCAACTTTCTGAGTAAACACAAAGTTAGTTCATAGTGGTGACTGAAGTCAGTTAATTCTTCAAGGATGATGTTCCCTTTGGGCATTTGTAGAGATAAAATACTTGTTTAAAACAGCCTTTGTTAGTATGATTAATGGTGCCAGCAGCTATCTGATCTGAGAAATGCTAATAATTCATTCTTGTTCTCATATTTATATATAACTTTGTATGTAGTTACAGTAAAGTTGAAAAAAACAAACGTTGAGCTATTGAACTTCATAGACTCATATTCCTGTGTGATCCATTTGGTGGACTTAACCCTTCCCTGTCCTCCCAGAACCATAACTTTTTTACTTTAGCGTTTACATGAGGGCTAGTTGTACTTAGTAATGGCACCATTTTATATTGCATATAATGTAATAGGAAGCTGGAAAAAAATTACAAATGGAAGAAATTGAAAAAAAAAAAAAGAATTCCATCACAGTTTTAATTTTTTTTTTTATGACGTTCCCTATGTGGTAAAACTGTTCCCTTAATTCTCTGGGTCAGTATGATTATATTTTTACATTATATGTTTACTTTTTCTTGTGTTTTAACCACTTACCGCTACTGTAACGCCGAAAGGCGTCATCTCTGCGGCTCCCCCAGGCTACGCTAACGCCGATTGGCGTCATCTCGCGTGAGCCGAGATTTCCTGTGAACGCGCGCACTCAGGAGCGCGCGTTCACAGGAACGCATAGTGCACAAGTTCTTCTACAGCCTGCCGGCCGCGATCATTCGCTGGCAGGCTGTAGATTTTTGAATGGACGAATGAAAAGGTTATATCAGACGCTATTTTGAAAATAGCGTCTGATATAACTGCTGCCTGGTCCTCTAGTGGTCCCTTTCGCTTGGATCGACCACCAGAGGACACAGGCAGCTCAGTAAGTAGCACCAAATCACCACACTACACATTAGACATTACCCTGTCATTTATTTAACCCCTTATTTAGCACCTGATCGCCCATATTAGACTCCCTGATCACCCTGATCACCCCCTTGTCACCCCCCTGTCACTGATCACCCCCCCTGTAAGGGTCCCTTATCACTGCCAGTTAGTTAGCTACTTGCTAGGTAGTTTAGCGCCCACCGCACCGCACCGCAGTCACCGATTAGTCGCTGATTAGCGTCATCGCTGTCGCTAATCAGCACTAGTACTATATAGTATCTGTAAGTGATCAATACTGATCGCAATCAGATCTATATAAGTACATTAGGGTCACCTTAGGTTCTACAAAAAACGCAGTGTTCGCCCGATCAGGCCTGTTCTTGTGCCCACACTTGCGTTCAGTCCGCCCCACCGCAGTGACCGAATTTTTTTTTTCTGATCACTGCAAAAACACAGTAAAATCGCTGCGCCGCTATAAAGATCACTTTTGAGCTTTTTGGATCTTTATTAGCGGTCGCAGCTTTACTTCGCAAGCACTCCTTTTTACTAGGTAGGTTTGCTCTTTTTCCTGGGTAGTCTCAGAGGAATACCCCCTAAATTTAGTGAACCCAAAATGTCAAACAAGGGGTATTCCGCTGAAGAGGCCTACAGGATTCTGGCCCTGATGGATGAAAGCGATGGGGACGACTCACCCGCTGAATCCAGTGGTTCAGAATATGAACCTGTAGACAGCAGTGGCACTCTAACCGCTAGTGAGGATGACGAGGTAGAGGTCCCTGCTACGGCCAGACGTACCCGATCCCATGTCAGGGTTCTGCCTACCCTGCATGATGACCCTCATTTGCAGCAGAGTGGTGCTAGCGCTGATCTTGTTTATGGTGCGGCATACACCAGCAGCGCAGCACATCCTGGACCTTCTACCAGCACTGCCGTATTCCCTGGTGAAGTGGCGAGCACCAGAAGGGCAGTTCCAGCTGGTACGGTGGCACGTGCAGTAACTCCCCTGTCGCAGCCACCGCGTTCACAGGCCCGTAGAACCCTTAGTCTCCCAGAGGTGCTGGCAAATCCCAATTGGCACTCCCCTGCTTCCGCCGCACCCGTATTGCCCCCTTTCACCGCCCAGTCTGGAGTTCGCGTGGAGACGGCTCATTTAGGATCGGCCCTTCAGTTTTTTGAGCTGTTCTTCACCGCGGATCTCTATGACCTAGTTGTGGCAGAAACCAACCGCTACGCCACACAGTTTATTACCGCCAATCCGGAAAGCTTCTATGCCCAGCCTTTCCGGTGGAAACCAGTCACCGTTTCCGAGTTAAAAATTTTTTTGGGCCTTCTCCTCAGCATGGGTCTAACAAAAAAAAATGTATTGCGGTCATATTGGTCTAAAGACCCAATACATTACATGCCCATGTTCTCTGCTGCAATGTCTAGGGCACGTTTTGAGGCCATCATGCGCTTTATGCATTTTACGGACAATAGCACCTGTCATCCAAGAGGCCACCCTGCTTATGACCGGCTCCATAAAATTCGGCCCCTCATAGACCATTTGTCATCCAGATTTGCAGATGCGTATACCCCTAATCAAAACATCTGCATAGACGAGTCCCTAGTACATTTTACCGGGCGCCTTGGCATAAAACAGTACATCCCCAGCAAGCGCGCCCGTTATGGGGTCAAACTGTATAAGCTCTGTGAAAGGGCCACAGGCTATACATATCGTTTTAGGGTCTATGAGGGAAAAGACTCAAAACTGGAGCCGGTCGGATGTCCTGACTACCTGGGGAGCAGTGGCAAGATTGTTTGGGACTTGGTGTCACCCTTACTCCACAAGGGGTACCACTTATACGTGGACAATTTTTACTCAAGCGTGGCCCTCTTTCGGCACTTACATCTAGTCGGAATTCAATGCTGTGGCACCGCGCGACCTAGTCGCCGGGGCTTCCCCCAACGGCTCGTTAGTACCCGACTAGCACGGGGGGAGAGGGCTGCCTTGTGTGACCAAGAACTGCTCGCGGTGAAGTGGAGGGACAAGAGGGACGTTTACCTTCTGTCCACCATTCACGCAGACACGACTGTCCAAATTGAACGGGCAACTGGAGTCATTGTGAAACCCCTCTCTGTCCATGACTATAACCTTCACATGGGAGGGGTGGACTTCAATGACCAGATGTTGGCTCCCTATTTAGTTTCCCGACGCACCAGACGCTGGTATAAAAAGGTGTCTGTATATTTAATTCAATTGGCGATGTATAATAGTTTTGTTCTCTACAGTAAGGCTGGGAGAACGGGATCCTTCCTAAAATTCCAGGAAGAGATCATTTCGGAACTCCTGTATCCAGGAGGGTCCGTGCCCCAAGGCCCTGATGTAGTGAGCCGGCTACATGGCAGACACTTCCCGTCTGTCTATCCTGGTACCCCAACTCAACGTTCCCCAAGAAAAAGATGTCGTGTCTGCAGCAGGGCTGGAATAAGGCGTGACACCACCGTTTTTTGTCCTGACTGTCCTGACCAGCCTGCCCTATGCATAGGGGAGTGTTTCCGCAAGTTCCACACTCAGGTACACTATTAGTGTAGGGATCGCGTGACACAGGACAGGCACACAGGGCTATTAGGGCCCTTTCACACAGAGCTGCCACAAACCTCTCCTTTCACCTGGGACAAAGTGCATAATGTACTTCGCCACATCTCTGGGCGATTTGCGCTTTGCACATTGTCCCATGGGGAAGGAGAGGTTTGTCCTATAAAGGTAACAAAACAAAAAAAAAATCACCGGTAAGCAAAAAAGTTATTGTTCTGTTTCAAAAGTTTATAAAAGTTAATGTTCTCTAAAGTTAATGTTAATAAATTTATTGCGTTGCGGCCTGTTTTTTTTTTTTTTTTTTTTTTTACCTTCTAGGTGGACCAAGCGATCGACTAGCTGCAGCACTGATGTGCATTCTGACAGAAGCATTGCGCTGCTGTCAGATTACACGCAAGTCGGTGTATGCGGCGCTGCAAGACGAGATTTCTCCTCTGCAGTAAAAGATACGTTTGCCGAGGCATATGAGCTGAGGAGGTGGCGGTGTTCATATACTTTGGCAAACACTTTGTATATATAAAAAAAATTAAAAAATCCCGGCAATGATTTATTCATCCACATCGATTGATGTGAATGGATAAATCTGGTTTGCCAGGGCATACGAGCTAAGTGGGTATGGATGTTGGGCGGAGCTCCTATGTCCTGGCAGACGCCTTTCCCCTCCTTTTTCTTTTTTTGGCAGAGATTTTTCCATCCACATTGATCGATGCGAATGAAGAAATCTGTGCCGTTCATTTTTTCTTTCAGCCCAGAGGCTGAACGGAAAAAAAAAATCTCATTACCCGTATGCTCAATATAAGGAGAATAGCAGAAACTCCTAATGCTGGCCATACATGTAATGATTGTGGAGACCCTCAAATGCCAGGGCAGTACAAACACCCCACAAATGACCCCATTTTGAAAAGAAGACACCCCAAGGTATTCGCTGAGGGGCATATTGAGTCCAGGAAAGATTGAAATTTTTGTCCCAAGTTAGCGGAAAGGGAGACTTTGTGAGAAAAAACGAAAAAAATCAATTTCCGCTAACTTGTGCCAAAAAAAAAATAATTCTTTGAACTCACCATGCCCCTCATTGAATACCTTGGGGTGTCTTCTTTCCAAAATGGGGTCACATGTGGGGTATTTATACTGCCCTGGCATTTTAGGGGCCGTAAAGCGTGAGAAGAAGTCTGGGATCCAAATGTCTAAAAATGCCCTCCTAAAAGGAATGTGGGCCCCTTTGCGCATCTAGGCTGCAAAAAAGTGTCACACATGGGGTATCTCCGTACTCAGGAGAAGTTGGGGAATGTGTTTTGGGGTGTCATTTTACATATACCCATGCTGGGTGAGAGAAATATCTTGGCAAAAGACAACTTTGTATAAAAAAATGGGAAAAGTTGTCTTTTGCCAAGATATTTCTCTCACCCAGCATGGGTATATGTAAAATGACACCCCAAAACACATTCCCCAACTTCTCCTGAGAATGGAGATACCACATGTGTGACACTTTTTTGCAGCCTAGGTGGGCAAAGGTGCCCACATTCCAAAGAGCTCCTTTCGGATTTCACAGGTCATTTACCTACTTACCACACATTAGGGCCCCTGGAAAATGCCAGGGCAGTATAACTACCCCACAAGCGACCCCATTTTGGAAAGAAGACAACCCAAGGTATTCCGTGAGGGGCATGGCGAGTTCCTAGAATTTTTTTTTTTGTCACAAGTTAGTGGAAAATGATGATTTTTTTATTTTTTTTATTTTTTTTTTTCATACAAAGTCTCATATTCCACTAACTTGTGACAAAAAATAAAAACTTCCATGAACTCACTATGCCCATCACGAAATACCTTGGGGTGTCTTCTTTCCAAAATGGGGTCACTTGTAGGGTAGTTATACTGCCCTGGCATTCTAGGGGCCCAAATGTGTGGTAACAAGTTTGAAATCAAAATGTGTAAAAAATGCCCTGTGAAATCCGAAAGGTGCTCTTTGGAATGTGGGCCCCTTTGCCCACCTAGGCTGCAAAAAAGTGTCACACATCTGGTATCTCCGTACTCGGGAGAAGTTGGGGAATGTGTTTTGGGGTGTCATTTTACATATACCCATGCTGGGTGAGAGAAATATCTTGGCAAAAGACAACTTTTCCCATTTTTTTATACAAAGTTGGCATTTGGCCAAGATATTTCTCTCACCCAGCATGGGTATATGTAAAATGACACCCCAAAACACATTCCCCACCTTCTCCTGAGTACGGAGATACCAGATGTGTGACACTTTTTTGCAACCTAGGTGGGCAAAGGGGCCCATATTCCAAAGAGCACCTTTCGGATTTCACTGGTCATTTTTTACAGAATTTGATTTCAAACTCCTTACCACACATTTGGGCCCCTAGAATGCCAGGGCAGTATAACTACCCCACAAGTGACCCCATTTTGGAAAGAAGACACCCCAAGGTATTCCGTGAGGGGCATGGCGAGTTCCTAGAATTTTTTATTTTTTGTCACAAGTTAGTGGAAAATGATGATTTTTTATTTTTTATTTTTTTTCATACAAAGTCTCATATTCCACTAACTTGTGACAAAAAATAAAAACTTCCATGAACTCACTATGCCCATCAGCAAATACCTTGGGGTCTCTTCTTTCCAAAATGGGGTCACTTTTGGGGTAGTTATACTGCCCTGGCATTCTAGGGGCCCAAATGTGTGGTAAGGAGTTTGAAATCAAATTCAGTAAAAAATGACGAGTGAAATCCGAAAGGTGCTCTTTGGAATATGGGCCCCTTTGCCCACCTAGGCTGCAAAAAAGTGTCACACATCTGGTATCTCTGTATTCAGGAGAAGTTGAGGAATGTGTTTTGGGGTGTCTTTTTACATATACCCATGCTGGGTGAGATAAATATCTTGGTCAAATGCCAACTTTGTATAAAAAAATGGGAAAAGTTGTCTTTTGCCAAGATATTTCTCTCACCCAGCATGGGTATATGTAAAATGACACCCCAAAACACATTCCCCACCTTCTCCTGAGTACGGAGATACCAGATGTGTGACACTTTTTTGCAGCCTAGGTGGGCAAAGGGGCCCATATTCCAAAGAGCACCTTTCGGATTTCACAGGTCATTTTTTACAGAATTTGATTTCAAACTCCTTACCACACATTTGGGCCCCTAGAATGCCAGGGCAGTATAACTACCCCACAAGTGACCCCATTTTGGAAAGAAGAGACCCCAAGGTATTTCGTGATGGGCATAGTGAGTTCATAGAACTTTTTATTTTTTGTCACAAGTTAGTGGAATATGAGACTTTGTAAGAAAAAAAAAGAAAAAAAAAAATCATCATTTTCCACTAACTTGTGACAAAAAATAAAAAATTCTAGGAACTCGCCATGCCCCTCATGGAATACCTTGGGGTGTCTTCTTTCCAAAATGGGGTCACTTGTGGGGAAGTTATACTGCCCTGGCATTCTAGGGGCCCAAATGTGTGGTAACAAGTTTGAAATCAAAATGTGTAAAAAATGCCCTGTGAAATCCGAAAGGTGCTCTTTGGAATGTGGGCCCCTTTGCCCACCTAGGCTGCAAAAAAGTGTCACACATGTGGTATCTCCGTACTCGGGAGAAGTTGGGGAATGTGTTTTGGGGTGTCATTTTACATATACCCATGCTGGGTGAGAGAAATATCTTGGCAAAAGACAACTTTTCCCATTTTTTTATACAAAGTTGGCATTTGGCCAAGATATTTCTCTCACCCAGCATGGGTATATGTAAAATGACACCCCAAAACACATTCCCCAACTTCTCCTGAGTACGGAGATACCAGATGTGTGACACTTTTTTGCAGCCTAGGTGGGCAAAGGGGCCCATATTCCAAAGAGCACCTTTCGGATTTCACTGGTCAGTTTTTACAGAATTTGATTTCAAACTCCTTACCACACATTTGGGCCCCTAGAATGCCAGGGCAGTATAACTACCCCACAAGTGACCCCATTTTGGAAAGAAGACACCCCAAGGTATTCCGTGAGGGGCATGGCGAGTTCATGGAAGTTTTTATTTTTTGTCACAAGTTAGTGGAATATGAGACTTTGTAAGAAAAAAAAAAAAAAAAAAAAATCATCATTTTCCGCTAACTTGTGACAAAAAAAAAAAAGTTCTATGAACTCACTATGCCCATCAGCGAATACCTTAGGGTGTGTACTTTCCGAAATGGGGTCATTTGTGGGGTGTTTGTACTGTCTGGCCATTGTAGAACCTCAGGAAACATGACAGGTGCTCAGAAAGTCAGAGCTGCTTCAAAAAGCGGAAATTCACATTTTTGTACCATAGTTTGTAAACGCTATAACTTTTACGCAAACCATTTTTTTTTTACCCAAACATTTTTTTTTTATCAAAGACATGTAGAACAAAAAATTTAGAGCGAAATTTACATATGGATGTCGTCTTTTTTGCAAAATTTTACAACTGAAAGTGAAAAATGTCATTTTTTTGCAAAAAAATCGTTAAATTTCGATTAATAACAAAAAAAGTAAAAATGTCAGCAGCAATGAAATACCACCAAATGAAAGCTCTATTAGTGAGAAGAAAAGGAGGTAAAATTCATTTGGGTGGTAAGTTGCATGACCGAGCAATAAACCGCTAAAGTTGTGGAGTGCCGATTTGTAAAAAAGGGCCTGGTCTTTAGGGGGGTATAAACCTGTGGTCCTTAAGTGGTTAATACTGAAAAAAATAATAATCTTTGGAAAAAAATATAAAAAATCCCCACCAAACAATTGATTTTGCCAGGTGAAGCTGTGGTTATTCAGGCACTTCTTGTGCAGGGCTGTTCAATGGCTATTTAAATGAATGACTGTTCATGTAAGCCTACATGCACGTGTCCGTTCCATTTTTTTTTGCGGATAGCAAAAAATGCAGACAGCAAACCGTGTGCTGTCCGCATCAGTATGTCCATTCCGTAGCCCAGCAAAAAAAAATAGAACAAGTCCTATTCTTGTCTGTTTTGCTGACAAGGATAGACATTACAAAGAGATCAAATTTGCCAGAACCTGAGCTACTCATACAGATTGGAGAACAGATAACACCAATGTTCACATGTATTAAGAACTGCATATCAAAATCACTAATAACCAGAAAAGTTTTACTGAAAGGAAGGACATGACGAACACAAAAAAATAGCAGTCAAAAAGGACAGAGCTACCGTAAAATGAAAATACACATCCCCATCTCACAACAAGGCCAAAGGACCCCCACATGATCTATTACAATGAATGGCCACTCATACATGCCAGCATAAATCATATGTAAAAATCGCATATGCCATAAACACAGATGCCTCCATACAGGAGATATAGCAAGCAAACCCAATAATTTAGTACCTAAATAACGGAATGGAGGAATACCTGCTTGTCAGCAATGCTGTGAGCAGGATCTGTGAAGAAGGCCAAGGACATGTACATGTGGGGAGAGAAACACCACATGTATCTCCGTCACTTACTGCTTTGTCAGAGGTCCTACATATTGTTTTTCTATTCTGTCTTGTAAAGGTGGTCCCGATTCGGAACCCCTTATATTGTCCATGTTAATTCGATTTCTTCCATTTTGGAATCACACATTTATTTTCTGTATTGTCTTTATAGTCAGTGTGTGTGCTTTATGGCAGCTGCAATGAATGGGCATTAATGGTCAAAACATGTCAATAGACTAATGCAGGAAAAGATGAAAAGCAAATGACCTAATGATCTGGACATACATGAGCTTTTGGATTCGAGAGTTTCATTATGTGTGATTCCATAAAACACTGTCTAAAAACACTGTGGAAATCATAATTCCATGCGGTGGCTTTGAGAGTCTATTGATGAACTATAAACTGCTGTGGTCTAAACTTTGTCCATTAAATATCAGCTGTTGGGCTACAGACAAGCTGCAAGGAGTCAGATTTCTTGTGACCTTCCCTGCTCTAAATCTGAATTACCAGACTTTATATTAGTGCTAAGATTACCTCCTCCTCACCAGCCTAGCCATATAAACTTAAAGAGAACCTTTCAACGGTCCTGACATTACAATGTAAGTACCTGGCATTGTAGGGCATGTTGAGGAGATGTCCTCCTGCTTATTTTTTTCCCGATGGGCTGCGCTGTGCCCCGCGTTCTCTTTCCCGCCCTGTATGTTGATCCATACCATCGGTACAGGGAGCAGGGGATGTACGTTTCTCTCAGGGGGCGTCTCCTTCTCCCTGGCTGTGCCGCTGTTCAATCATAGTGGAACACGTCACAGCCAGGGAGAAAAAAAGCCCACCTTCTCCCTGGCTGTGACGCAGTCCTCTGCGATTGGACAGCTCACAGCCAGGGAGAAGGAGACTCCCCCTGACAAACACAGCCGTCTCCTCCTCCCTGTACCGATGGTAAGGATTAGCATACAGGGCTGGAAAAGAGAGCGGGGGGCACAGCGGGGGAACAGAGCAGCCCATTGGAAAAAAAATAAGCGGGAGGACATCTCAACATGCCCTACAATGCCAGGTACTTATATTGTAATGTCAGGACCAGTGAAAGGTGCTCTTTAAATGAGTGTAAGACCATATAGGAATTGTACAGTATTAATGCATCCAGAATAACTGCAAAATATTGAATATTACTATTACAAGCAGGAACTGGAACCATTTTTAGCATCCTGTTTCTATGGAGATTGCCTAAATATAGCATCTGTGTGCACCTATTTCAGAATAGTAAATTTGTTCTTACACTGAAGATAGTTCTTAATGGCATTAGCTGTATGTTTGGGTTCATTGTCCTGCTATACAATAACTTTAAATTTAAACTATTAACACTTCTATTTTTGAAAGCATTCTTACTTTGCAGCATATTTTTCCACAGCTGTTTAAAACTTTTGAACGATATTATATGATCATCAATAAATGGCCACTGTATCATAACAGTAGAGAGCTACAGATGTACAGCAATTGTATCCCACTCATCAACATACATTTACAGCACCTGAAAAGTAGCAAGTGCAGACAGAACTTGGCATTCATATAACAGCCTCAGTCTATGCATCCCAGACATTTCCCTTTGGGGGAAGTTTCACTTTGTTACCTTGAAAAGTTTAGAGAGATATTTGAATGCTTTGACTTTCTGAAGATTGGTGAACATTTCTGACATTGTTCAATGTACATTTGATAAAGAGAGACATTTGTTCTCCTTACTCCTGGCCTGATTCCTTCCACCATCTTTCCACTGCACTGATCCCCAAGTAGCAAAGGCCTGAGGGACTACAACACAAAACAACATCTCTTCAGGGCCACTACCACTCCCATCCTCTGCACTGGCTCCTAAGGGGCTCACTGCAAAAAATTAGCATCACAAATAGGATGGGCCTCTATACCTTAATATCAAGTGGTCAAGCTACCAAGGACCCCTTCCGAGACTGTGGTGTTGTCCCCAAAGACGCATTTGCCACTACAACTGTGACATTGCGCTATGTGCAGGGCACTAACAAAGCATCTTGGATGGCACTGCCAGGTGCAGTGCAGATCCACCTCTTCAATGGGAAAATTCTGCTTTGCATGATGGAAACAGCGGTAAGCAGAGAAACAAGACTCCGCCTGTAGGGCAATATGGACTCTTTTGCCTAACGTGTCCCTGACACATGATTTCGGTGATCAGCTTGAATTAAATCTTATCCGGTACCGGGAGAATGAATCAGATGAACACTGAACACATGTCTAGTTCCAATAAATTCTGCTTTATTTCACAGTTGGCAAACAGTTATAATAGAGGGGGTTGAGCTTCCTTGACATCCAATCATATGTTAGCATTTGTTTGACCTATAGTATGGTCACACATGAGCTCTGCATTAACATAATAGATGACTTATAGTAGCAGCATTTGACCAATCAGGTATACACACATAGGCCAGCAGGCATTTGAGCCAAGATAACCCTATAAGGTAGGACTGTTCAAACTTACAAACTAAGGAATGTATGGGTATCTTGAAACCGCACAGGAAGTTTCTCACATTCCAAAGGGGGGAAGGGGGAAGGGAGATTTTGTAAGTGCACTGGCCAAATATAATACACGTTGCTGAAAGGACAAAATGGAGTTACTTATAGCCCATCAATCCCCTCTTAGAACCTTATATATATACCTTATACTATATGGTTCTTTCTCTGCTCTTCCTTTGTTTGCTTGTAAGCCTTTAGGTATTCCATATACCCTTCAGGAGTATAATCCTCAGGCTTTGTTGGGGTTGTGTTTGCCTCTTCTACCTCTACCGGTGTGTAGAGGAATGTTGAGTGTACCCCTCTTTCGGCCACATTGTTACATACGGCCAGAAGGGAGGGCACACACTGTAGACAACAGCAGAGACACACTATTGCAGCGATCGCGGCGAGTGCCACTCCTACAACATATCTTATTTGACCAAAGTTAGGTATCCAGCCAAAAAGCCAGTCCCACCAACCTTGGTCAACATCTTGTTTTATATGTTTTATCATTTCTTCTACTTGGCCTATTTTATCTTTTATTCCACGGGAGTGGTCTGATAAATTGAAACAACACATCCCTGCGAACGCTGAGCATCCTATACCATGTTGGAGCAATAAATAGTCAATAGTTGCCCTATTCTGCAAGATAGCCTTTTTCATATGATTGTATATCCAGCAGCATATCCTGCAGAACTGCACTAGTGACATTTATATGTTTTACCATAAAACAGGCAAGTTTTGATATTGTCCTGTGGTTATATATGGCCAACCCTGGTGCTCCTATCAAAGACATCCCTAAACTCATATATTCTTATCTAGAGAGGAGATTCACATTATAATCACAATTTTCTGGTAACTGTAGGGAAGTGTCTCTCGTGTGTCGTGTCTGCATTGCTGGGAATAGTGGTATCATTGCTAATGTCAACCTAGCTATTGTACAGGGTCCCTCTGTAATATTGGCCGGTATGTATGTGTAACTAGTATTTCCACAGACCAATACCCATCCTGTTGGTAGAGGTACATGTTTGTCTAGGGATGGTACTGTTTTTGTAATATTACATTGCATATTTTTTCCTGATACTATCTTTTTACAACTACCTATATCTCTATCACAAATATTTGGTTTAGTCTTGTTCTGCATTTTTGCTTGTATGCAGGGAGGCAATAGTGTCTCATCACAGGTGAAGTTATAACATATTCCTGCTGCTGTGACAAGACCTGTAATTATTTCTATCATATTACTTTGCAGAGTCTCATATGTAGGACAGTCATAACAAGCATGATAAGGATTTACATATCCATATTTAACATCATGATCCTCCAAATCTGTGTCATTCCATTGAGAACGTAGGAGCCCCGTCCATACATCTACTGGGGTGGGGACTGCTACCAGACATGTCTCCAAAATGTTAGATGCCGATAAAGTGGTTCGGAGACAAAAGTCAGTTAAGTTCAGAGTTTTGGCCAGGTACAGCCATAAGTTCTCCTTTGTCTTCCATAGACTGTCTTCCCCTCTGCATTCTGTTTTCAAGTATATCTGTCTGTTCCACAGCCATGGGACAATGAATAGGAGACACAAAACTGCAATTATCAAGGTACTACATTTCAGCCATCTCGAGGAATTTCCCGACTGCGTCATCTCATTGGGGGTCAAGGCTGTCTGCCTCAGTTAGTACCCCTTCTGTATCTTCTTCGAGGTCAAGGCTTTCTGCCTCCGTTAGTACCTCTCTTTTCTTCACCAACTTAATCCCTGTGGCGTGGATCCACGTGGGCGACTGTTCAGTGAGGACTGCTGTTCTGGTGATCGCAACTACCTCAGTGGGTGGTCCGTAGGTGAAGCTTCCTGGTTCCTTTCCCTTCTTTAAGATCTTGATCATCACCTAGTCGCCTACCCGGAATGGACGGGTTGGTTCCTGTGAAAGAGAAGGAGACTTACAAGCAACTTATAATTCTTCAGTTTTACTGAGGACCTTGATCAGATTATTACTCCTCTCTGATCAGGTCCAAGTCCCCTTCCTGCACTACCAGGGGGCGTCTTGCCCATGGTGTGGGGAAAGGCCTACCCATTAGTATCTCAATGCTGTTTATGTCCTACTCTGTGGAAATGTGCTATTAAGATGGAAGCACTGTGTTGGGGAATGCATAGCTTCCCCTCTTCGCAGAATAATCCTGTCTTAGGGTTTTTCTGCAATACTGGATAACACCAGTCTTACTGTTCCTGTTCAGTGGCATACCACTGAAGATCAGTAAGCATTTGCAACATCTCAGGGGTTGGAGGTGCCAAACATGGCATCTCCCAATGGTTACACAAACCTGTGAGGTTGCATCTGGCCACTCATTTCGCCATCTTAACTGCCAGTGCATTGCCCTGTGAGACATGATCCTTACCATCTGCTGCCGTGAATCCTCTCCTCTGCCAGATCATACCATGGTCCCACACTACCCCATGTGTGTACCTACTCTCAGTATAAATGGTGACAGGTCTATCAGTATGGAAAATACATGTCCTAGTGAGTGCAATGAGCTCAGCTGCCTGCTGTGTTAAGTGTGGATGTCCTTGAGTAGGCCTACAACATCATGAGTGGTGTGCAAAATGGTGTAATGTCACATTGTGAAAGAAGTTGCCGACTCTACCATCATAGCACAGGCTGCAAGAGAACACAGACATGCCGGCATCCCTTGAACAGGGGTGGGCATTACCTTTGAAAAAAAACACACAAGGACGCAACTTGCCTCTGTTTTCTTGTGTCAGTACACCCGCCATGGTTTTACAATTTTGGCGTGCAAACATGTGGAAGGGCATATTATAGTCAGGGAGGCCCAGCCCTGGACTCGACATGAGTGAACATTTCAGATAATCAAATGCATTGTACATTTTCAGAAGACCATTTAATCAAATCTGGATTTTCTTCCAGAGTGGCTTGCCTCAAAACATTGTCATGATAGGAGCAATCAGGAATCCATTGTCTACAGTAGTTTATCATACCGAAGAAAGATAACATTTCTTTCTTGGTGTGCGGGGTGACCAAACCCGCAATAGACTGGACTCTTTCTGCGCTGATTCTCCGTTCACCTTTTGTGAGGACAAAGCCCAAGTATTCAACCTGCATTTTACACCATTGCATTTTGTGACCACATCCTGACAACCATTGTAAACCATCCTGAATGCTAGCCTCCGCTGACATGCTACACAGTAACAAATCATCGACATATTGCAGCAGCACAGAACCTTGGGGGGGGGGGTACCATGGTTTTAACATCGCTTGGAGGACTATGCTGTACACTACAGGTGAATCAGCATATCCCTGGGGCATTTCTGCACCAGGTCAGTTGACGTCTGTCAAAGGAAAAAGCAAAAAGTTGTCTGGTTATCTTATCAACTGGGATAGAAAAGAATGAATTTTTCAGATCTATCACACTGAACCAGACAGCGTCTGCTGGAATGGCAGATAATAATTAAGTGACATCAGGTACAACAGGGGCAATAGGCACAATGATGTTGTTGATGGCCCCTAAATCCTGTACAAAGCGGGTAGCACCATCTGCCTTTGTCACTGGATTCACGGGCATGCTATAGGGTGAAATCACCTCTTCCAGGATTCCCTTTTGTAGGAATTCTTCTATCATTGGCCTAAGTCCATCAAGTTTCTCTTTTTTTTACAGCGGGTATTGTTTCTGGAACACTGAGATGACACCTGGTTTCACAGTAGCTTTGTAAAGTGTGCAATCTATGAATCCTGTGTCATATTCATTTGAAGACCATAATGCAGGGTTAATGTTATTAAGTTCTGGGTGGTCCTGTATGTTTGCAAGAATCAGTGGCACTGGTATAGAGATTGGAATGAGATCTGAGTGTACTCTTATGCCCTGATTCTTTGCTGATACCTGGAGGTCAAGCTTAATGAACAAATCTCTCCCTAACAGGCTCACTGGGCAATCTAGTATAATGCTAAAAACATGATCTGTGATGTATTCCCTGTCCATGGTCTCAAGTGGTAGTGAGTCAGTTTTGAATTTTTTTTTTTATTATTTATTAATTTTTTTCTTCAAAACCCCATTAATTCACATAGAAGGCTCACACTTCCTTCCTCCCACTCTGAGTCATCTAAGTCCACCCCTTTTAGTCGGACGCTGTGGTCCACCTTCTGTCAATCATTAGTATCCCAGCTGTCCATAAGAACAGAGCTCTGATGTTAAGCACAACACTTAACATGTAACATGTAACTGCAAACATTAAAACAAACAGATTTGACAATACAGGCATGAACACACAAAGGGCCCATAAAAACTTTTCATTGACTTCAATAAATAAAAATGTACAGCTTGATCAATGCTGTTGGTACCAATAAAAATTAAAAACTTCCAAGAAAAATAAAATAAATTTCTCAATGCGCATATTATTCACATTTTCATGTACCCATTTTCACAAACAACTCATAACCACGCCCTACGCATAAAAACTGAATTGCACACACAGCTCTGCTAAAAACATCTCAGTCTTCATACATTTTTAATTCCACTTACAACTCAGAGCCACACCCATTCACATTCCACTGAATCATGTATCTTTCACCCAATCACACAATTTCTTTGTTACATTCCAAAATTTGCAGCACAGACAAACACAGCTTTCCTGGAAACAGATAGCCACACCACACCCAGAATTGCTGATGGTCTGTCGCTGTCATTTTGTTAAAATTCAAATCATCTTATATGCCATGTGGTTTTAGTTTAGTGTTACACACATCATCACTTATTCTATATAATTCCCCTTCCCTCATTTCCATTGCCTTGCGTCTCTTATTTCAGGAATGTTCAGGCAGGGGAAGTAAAGCAATCTATTACAGGACGTTCAACTGTCCCAAATGTTCCTCAAACTTTTACTCATATCTTAATAAGGACTTAGAATGGGTGCAACCTTAGATTGATAGGATTGGACACTTCCAATTAGCATCATGGGAATAATTACTGCAGGCACATTTTAAACCATCAGAACATACAATTTGGAAAGGTTATTTTTGCAAACATCATTGGATCTAATCCAATACTGGAGCCCTGTCTGGAAGGTCTATAGATAATACAGGTTAGTATCTTCACAGTCTGCAGATGCATTATTAATTACCAGCCCCCCCAACCCCCATATGGAGGTTAGTTGAATTCCTGAGCACAGGAGGGGGAAGGGATGCCACATGGCAAACTTCTTTGTTCTCTGTATGATTCAAAATCCTCCATCTTGTAATAAGAAATGCTGCTCATTTCATTTCTCCAACTTACTTCAATTTCTCTCAGTCACTTCCATGGACACTTTAAACCATAACTCAGGATACACCAGCCTATTATTATCCTTCAACAACTTCTCTTTTCAATTATCAATACACTTATGCATTAACTGACCATCTTTTAGTGCTGTAATCTCTAATTCTAGGGCTATAGATCGTCCCTATTTAAACACACACATATCATTAGGGCAACAAAACTTAACCAGTTCATTTCTGAACGTTTAACACAAGCCCTTTCTGATTGCAGACAATGGGGCACTTTTAAT
This sequence comes from Bufo bufo, assembly GCF_905171765.1. Taxonomy (NCBI): domain Eukaryota; kingdom Metazoa; phylum Chordata; class Amphibia; order Anura; family Bufonidae; genus Bufo; species Bufo bufo. The sequence continues at coordinate 127,924,403 of NC_053396.1, forward strand.
ATCTGCATTTATGACTAGCCAGTATAGTCAGTGGCATATCCGTTTGGTGCATTTTTTCTGTGATTTATATGATTGTATTTTTATCCGCACAATGCTCCGTTTTGTGTAGGATGCCCTTGTGGTGCATGTGGACCGCGCCGACATCCTCCACCATATGCATTTTTTGTTGGGGATAGTCATTTGCTGCGGTCCACACGCGGTGGGGCTGCTCCCCCAGTGAAAAGCACGCTACAGTGTTAGGGGTTGAGCAGCTCCTCCAGTATTGCCACTATATTTCTGTGTTTTTGTCTTGTTTTTTATGTAGTGTATGTGCCTTTACCTGGCATTCAAACACTCTTTTGCACCTGGGGACCTCCATCACATGGTCTGATATGGGTGTGGCTTGCAGTCTGGCTTTGTTCACATTGCACTAGTTGTCCTGCTAGGCGTTCGTGTGGAAGCCTGGCTGTGAGCTGGATTACATCACCTTAAGACCTTGTTCACACCATAGTTAGCGTAGTGGTAGGACCCTTTGCCATGCTGAGTGACCGTGACGTGGTGCATGAAGGGCTCCGATATTTTCCTGACAGGAATATATTGGCGAAAGTCTCAGCTTTTAATATCTGCATTTATGACTAGCCAGTATAGTCAGTGGCATATCCGTTTGGTGCATTTTTTCTGGCACTTTTTCCCTTGCCATCAAATAACTTCCTGACACTGCTCTGTTTTCTCACTCACCATAGCCCCCCCTTCACCATCACAGGAGTTCTGATGTAACCAGTCTGTAAGCTTCTAACTTCACAGATTCTTACAGATTTTCATCCCTGTTGCCAGCCGGGCATAACATTCTGTTTCACATTTTAACTGTCAATTCTCACATCCTGCCAAATTGTCTACCCATGGGTTAACTAGGAAGTAATTTGTGGGACTAGACCGTGCAACATAAAGTTTACATGTTGGCAGTGATGGAAACAGAATGATTTCACAGTGGGATGTGACCGTACACTTACCACCCGGTCAACATCTCACACAGACAGATAATCTTAATACTTCTAAAATACTTATACTATATATACATAAGAGTTAATCCAAGCTTGTAACCTTCTGTTCCCTGAACAGATTTCTATTCATAGTGCACTTTTATATCTAATGATATGGACTCCCTGAGCCTCTTACAATCAACTTAAGCTCCCTGAGCTTTGCGTGTGTCCCGGAATCATAAATAGATGGTTCGACTTAAATGAGATTTTGGTCAGTGCCCCAGGTCCAAGGAGGACAAGAATTAATGTCTTTCACTGTAGACCTGAAGATGACCCTCTCAATCCCGAGACTGAGCCCCCAAAACTGTAGGGCAATATGGACTCTTTTGCCTAACGTGTCCCTGACACATGATTTCGGTGATCAGCTTGAATTAAATCTTATCTGGTATCGGGAGAATGAATCAGATGAACACTGAACACATGTCTAGTTCCAATCCATTCTGCTTTATTTCACAGTTGGCAAACAGTTATAATAGAGGGGGTTGAGCTTCCTTGACATCCAATCATATGTTAGCATTTGTTTGACCTATAGTATGGTCACACGTGAGCTCTGCATTAACATAATAGATGACTCATAGTAGCAGCATTTGACCAATCAGGTATACACACATAGGCCAGCAGGCATTTGAGCCAAGATAACCCTATAAGGTAGGACTGTTCAAACTTACAAACTAAGGAATGTATGGGTATCTTGAAACCGCACAGGAAGTTTCTCACATTCCAAAGGGGGGAAGGGGGAAGGGAGATTTTGTAAGTGCACTGGCCAAATGTAATACACGTTGCTGAAAGGACAAAATGGAGTTACTTATAGCCCATCACCGCCTACAAGGGGTTGCCCCAGGAGGACTGCGCAAGATTGAGACCTTGGAGCTACAGCCCGTGCATGGGGTCTCAACAGCAAGTTGCCTAAAGACTAGTGAAGCCTTGTGCCTGGGACAGAAGAGGTTGCCTGTACCCAGAGAAAAGCTTTGCTGAATTCTCAGAGACCTGAGAAGAATCTGCTAAGGGTCCATTCACACGTCCGTGTGTGTTTTGCGGATCCACGGATCCGTGGATCTGCAAAACACGGACATCGCCGGCATTCTCATAGAAAATGCCTTTTCTTGTCTGCAATTGTGGACAAGAATAGGACATGTTCTATTTTTTTCGGGATCGGAATTGAGCACCTGGAAGTGCGAATCCGCAATTCTGGATCCGGGCTTCACATCGTGCTGCCCCATAGAAATGAAACGGTCTGCAATTCCGTTCCGCAAAATGCGGATGAAATTGCAGACGTGTGAAAGGACCCTAACCATGTGCTCCGAGATGACAGGGAGTTGCCCAAAGCCGAATTGAATGGCCATGTGCTGGGGGCACAACCCTGAGATCTTACCAGTGCTGGAGATGCTGCAGATGGCCATCGAGTCCTGCCAGGCACCCGCCTCACAACTGCAATCCATACTCGCTGGAGTGGCAGATGTGGCTGCGGCCTCCGTTCTGCAGATCGGCCTGGAAGGTGTTTTATCAGGCCTCCCCTCACAACCTGGCCACGGTCAGGGTGGTGCTCCCATTGCTAACATCGTTACTGTCACCAAGGTAACATGAATGCAAGCCCTCAACGGGTACCAGTAAAGCTTTGGAGATTACCACTGGAACAGCAACAACCCTACCAGGAGGCATACTAAACCTGACTGCCACCAGAGGTCCACTTCACAGCACCAGTGCAGGCAGAAAAAGTTCTGCAACAGAAGATCTGTAATTCCAGCAATGACCACGGGAGGGCAACCAAGGCCTACCTTTAGCTTTCAAGTACCATCTGTGGCTGTTCCATCTGCGACCACCAGGAGGCGCCAACATAACAGAGCATCTTTCAAATCAGCTGCTGAAGCTACAGCTGTGGAACCACCATCAGAGGGCCCCTTCATCGCTTGGGGAGAAGATGAGGACTTCTCCCAGATCTGAAAAATCCTGGAATTATTTAAAGGGAACGTCATCATCGCTGGGTGAGCCAAATTGGCATTATTTGTGTGTCCCGTTGGCCCTCACCTGTCCATCCATGTATCCCATTATGTGTTAAGGGCTCCACCTTTCTACAGTAACGTTCTAAGCCCTGTTCCCAAGGGAAGGACTCAAACAGCAACCTAAGCCCTTTGTGTTCCTGTTTTATATGGTTTAAGTAAGAACCCTTCACAATGACTGAAACATGCCTGAGTGACGTGTCCTGGCGTCTCTGTTACCCGGACTCATACACAGAGCCACAGACCCAGGCTGCATGTTTCTCATGCAGTATCCTGATGACGCAAAAGCTTCTGAGCCCTGAATCCAGGGTACATGTAAGTTAGTTAGTTAGGCACACCCCTGCCATCTCTACGGACTGTCCCATGTAGTCTTGTTCAATACACTCCACTGGTAAATTAGATAGGGACAAGGCAATGTATTGAAATGTTAATGCACTTATGTTCTTAACCTTTGTCCACAGCAGTAGAATGGGAAGGGAGGGATCCAAGTGATTAGCAAGTGATCAGCACTACAGCTATACAGACTTCACTGCAGGTGAGGAGAAATGTGTTAAGACATCCATCACTACAGTTCAGGAGAAGCACACTCACAAGCCTGCATTTCACAAGTGAACACCTATACCCACAAGTGCCAGCTTAATGCTGTTAGCAAGAGAATCAGGAGAGAGAGACATGTTTTTCTAGCTATTATATTCAGAGTGCCATTGTCTGCTACCATACCTCATCATCTGGGGAGTGAAATTGCACTTTGCACAAAATGCTGATGGATGTACTACAACTTAACCTTTGCATTTAGTAATGAGAGACTTTTGTTCTCTTACTTCTGGCCTGATTCCTTGCACCATCTTTCCACTGCATCTCTACAAATGTTTTCTAACCCCACCCAACTCCTATCCATACACAGCCAAACCCACCTAGTCCGTTTTGTATCCCCAGACAGTAATAGTGCTTTTTTGTGCCCACCAAAGTGTAAGGATACCCCCCCCACACACACACACACACACATTAAAGGTGCTCCCAGTCAGTAACAATGCTCACTTAGTGCCCTTTATACAGTATTGATGCCCCTTTGTGCCTCCTCCCTCTGTATTATGACCGCTTAGTGCCCCCATGCAGTATTATGCTTCATTAGAGCCTGACCATTCTGTATTATGCCACTTTAGTTCTCCATATGAAGTATTATGTTCCCCTTAGTGCCCCAATGCAGTTTTATTATCATTATGCTCCTTTAGTGTCCCTATGCAGAATGATTCTCTTTTAGTGCCCCATGAAGTATGATGCCCCCTTAGTACCGCCATGCAGTATGATACTTCCTTAGTTTCCCCACATAGCATGATGTCCTTTAGTGCCCACCAATGTTCCCTTAGTGCCTCCTCCTGCTGTATCATGCCCTCTTAGGCCGAATGCGCACGGCCGTGTTGCTATGACGCCGTGCGCTTCATGCCGCCGCTGCTGTACAGTAATACACTCGTATAGATCATATGAGTGTATTACTGTAGTGCAGCGGCGGCATGAAGCGCACAGCGTCATAGCAACCAATGACGCCGTGCGCTCCTGCTCTGAACAGGAATCCTGCCCGGCATACCACGGACCACTCTCGGCCGCGGAACACGGCCGTGTGCATTCGGCCTTAGTCATAGGACTCAAGAAGAAGGCATGTCGTAGAACATTGTGTGCATGTCATGTGAATAGCATGCAATGATGCAACAGCATGTTTTAATGTACACATGGCATATTAGATTCACCTATTGTTAAACAAGAGAGTTTCATAGGCAGCTACTTACTCCATTTTGAAATAATATATCCTAATTATGGAGCAGTCATAGGCCAAAAATGAGCTTTTATTGAATATGCAATAAAAGTGTTGTAGTGCACCAAAGAATTCATACATAAAAAGGAGAACTAAGGGGTTAGGTATCTGGTGTGGACTGACCATTAAATAGCTTTCTTGGCAATATGGATCTCTTCAAAGTCCCTAGGGTAAGTTCACATCTGCTCTAAAGCTACTCCGGTAGTCTCTTCCAGCAAAGGAATAGAGTACCGGAAATACCGTATCCGCCGTAACCGTATACCTCCGCACACCGCCGCATCCCAATCGACTATAATTGAATCTGACAGGGATCCTGCGGCTTTCTGGCATAGATGCAGCAGCATTTGTATGGCTGAAAGCTGCCATTTATGCCGGAAAGTCACCAGATGCCTGTTGGATCCAATTCACTTTGTCATCTCTTTTCCTTCTCCCAGCTGTCATCTATTTGCACTGATTGCCTCCCTTTATATTCCCTCCCATACTGCCTCACTTTGCGGTTTATACTACTTCCTGGATTGTGTTCACTGCTAGATGTTGCAACTGCTGGTTCCTCAGATAAGTCTTTTCCTTTATTTGTGTTTCCGTGCTGGCTTGATTCTAGGTGACCCTGACTCCCTCCGTATTAAGTGCAGGGAGCCGGTGGTCGTGTCCCCTCACTATTATAGGGTTTTCAGGTGTCACACAATCTAGGTACGAGGGCATGCAATTATCTATCATAAAGATCTTTGCATGGGCAGAGCAGTCAGGTAGAGCTCAAGGGGTTTTATAGGGCTCACCCATATGTTCCTTAGTTTGGGATTAAGTCAGTCGGATGTTTATTTATAACTTCCAGTTTTCTGCAACACCATCCGTGACATTATAAACCGCCAAAACCATCTTAAGCATGGATCCGGTTTCAGCCTTGATTGACCGCATGCAGGGTCTTTCACTGGAGGTAGCAGATCTCCATAAAACTGTGTCTCAGTTTCAGGTGACCGGTTCTGCTTGCGTTCATGGAGTTTGTTCCGAGCCTAAGATCTTGCTTCCGGATACGTTCTCCAGGGGTAGTGAGAATTTTGTTCATTTTAGAGAGGCTTGCAAACTCCATTTTCGCCTACTTCCCCATTCCTCTGGTGATGAGGAGCAGAGGGTGGGGATCATCATCTCGCTGCTCAGGGATAACGCTCAGTCTTGGGCCTTTTCGCTACCGGTGGGGGCACGGCCCTCCGATCGGTGGATGAATTTATTGTAGCCCTGGGGCAGATATATGATGACCCGGATCGTATTGCTCTGGCTGAATCTAAACTGCATCTTTTATGCCAGGGTAAACAGTCCGCAGAGATATATTGTTCAGAATTTCGGAGATGGGCAGCTGATACTGGTTTGAATGATGCTGCACTCCGAAGTCAATTTTGCCATGGTCTTTCGGAGGGATTGAAAGATGCATTTGCCTTTCATGAGAGACCTGCCTCGGAGTCTGCCATGTCTCGAGCTGTTCGTATTGACAGGCGTCTTAGAGAGAGAGGAGAGATTACTCCTTCCTGTCATATTCAGTCCAAGGACAGTGGGGTGGTCTCATTCAGTGCGCAGGGGCCTCAGTCTCTCTCAATCCCCTCTGAGCAGGAGGCCATGCAGCTGGATTTGCTTGCCTCTGATAGTAGAGGATTCAGCTCTCAGAGGAGGGTTTGTTTCTGTTGTGGAGGTATAAATCATTTGGCAAATGTTTGCCCCTCTAGGAGATTCAGGGAGTTTTCTGAGGGTAATAAAGAAAAAAAGAAAAAAAACCCTCTGAAAACTTTCGAGGTTGATGCTGAAATTGAAGGTTTGCCGTTTGCTTGTATTTCCCGTTTTGTCCTACCTGCCAGGGTGGTGCTAGATAGCAAAAACATTGTTTGTGAGATTTTTTTAGATAGTGGAGCAGCTGTCAATCTCATTGATAATCAATTTGCTATAACACATGGTTTCCAGGTATGCACTTTGTGAAAGGATATACCTGTTTTTGCTATCGATTCCGCTCCACTTTCTCAAAAATCGTTAAAGGGCATAGTTCACAATATCCGTTTGACTGTGGGTGATGCTCATGTTGAGGATATGTCATGTTTCGTCCTAAGCGGATTACCTACTCCTCTAGTGTTGGGGCTACTCTGGCTCACTAAACATAACCCCACCATTGATTGGCAAGCAAGGCTAATAAATGGTTGGAGTGACTTTTGCAGAGAGAATTGCCTCACGGCGTCTCTTTCAGAGGTTTCTACCAAGACTGTACCATCTTTTCTCTCAGAATTTTCGGATGTGTTTTCAGAGAGTGGTGTCCAGGAGCTGCCCCCTCAACGGGAGTACGATTGCCCTATTAATCTCATCCCAGGCGCCAAGCTGCCAAAATCACGTTTATACAATCTCTCCCAACCTGAAAGGGTCGCTATGCGTACTTATATCTCTGAGAGCCTGAGAAAGGGACACATCCGACCCTCAAAGTCACCTGTTGCCGCTGTTTTTTTTTTGTTAAGAAAAAATATGGTTCTTTAAGACCATGTCTGGATTTCAGGGAGCTGAACTGTATCACAATTCGTGACCCTTATCCGCTTCCTCTGATCCCGTTTAACCAGATTGTTGGGGCTAAAGCTTTTTCTAAGTTGGATTTAAGAGGGGCATACAACCTAGTCAGGGTCAGGTAAGGGGACGAATGGAAGGCGGCCTTCAATACCCCTGAGGGCCATTTCGAGAATTTGGTTATGCCATTTGGTTTGATGAATGCTCCAGCCGTCTTCCAACATTTTGTGAACAGCATTTTTTATCATTTAATGGGGAAATTTGTACTGGTGTAGCTAGATGACATTTAGATTTTTTCTCCTGATTTCAAAACTCATAGGGACCACCTACGTCAGATCTGGCTCATTCTGCGGGAGAATAAATTGTACGCTAAACTGGAAAAATGTGTGTTTGCGGTTCCAGAAATTCAATTTCTGGGTTTTCTTCTCTCCGCTTCTGGTTTTCGCATGGACCCTGAGAAGGTCCGCGCTGTGCTTGATTGGGAGCTTCCTGAGAATGAGAAGGCGCTGATGCAGTTTTTGGGTTTTGGCAATTATTACAGGAAGTTCATTTTGAATTATTCCTCTGTTGTTAAGCCACTCACCGATATGACTAAAAAGGGGGTAGATTTTTCCTCCTGGTCGGTAGATGCGTTTAAGGCCTTTTCTAGTATCAAAGAGAGTTTTGCTTCCGCTCCCATCTTGGTACAACCTGATGTCTCTCTGCCTTTCATTGTTGAGGTGGACGCTTCTGAGGTGGGTGTGGGTGCGGTCTTGTCTCAGGGTCCATCTCCTGCCAAATGGCGACCGTGTGCCTTTCTCTCAAGGAAACTGCTCCGCAGAGAGAAATTACGATGTGGGAGATAGGGAGTTGGCCATCAAATTAGCTTTTAAGGAATGGCGCCATTGGCTAGAGGGAGCCCTATTACCGTGTTTACCGACCATAAGAATCTGGCCTACTTGGAATCAGCCAAGCGTCTGAACCCGAGACAGGCCAGATGGTCTTTATTTTTTTCTAGGTTTAATTTTGTTGTCACGTTCCGCCCTGGGGTTAAAAATGTGAAGGCTGATGCCTGTCACGTTTTTTTTTTCCGGGAGGGGGGAATTTTGAAGACCTGGGTCCCATTTTGGCTGAAGGGGTGGTCGTCTCTGCTCTTTATCCTGATTTGGAGGCAGAGGTTCAGGCAGCCCAGGCAGAGGCTCCTGATCTTTGTCATCCTGGGAGGTTGTTTGTGCCTATCGCTTTACGACACAAGGTTTTTAACCACCTCAGCTCCCCTAGCTTAAACCCCCTTAATGACCAGACCACTTTTTACAATTCTGCACTACACTACTTTCACGGTTTATTGCTCGGTCATACAACTTACCACCAAAATGAATTTTACCTCCTTTTCTTCTCACTAATTTGGTGGTATTTCATTGCTTTCATTTGGTGGTATTTCATTGCTGCTGACATTTTAACTTTTTTTGTTATTAATCGAAATTTACCAAAATTTTTGCAAAAAAATTTCATTTTCACTTTCAGTTGTAAAAAAAAAAAAATACATTTCTATATAAATTTTTCTCTAAATTTATTGTTCTACATGTCTTTGATAAAAAAAAATGTTTGGGTAAAAAAAAAATGGTTTGGGTAAAAGTTATAACATTTACAAACTATGGTACAAAAATGTGAATTTCCGCATTTTGAAGCAGCTCTGACTTTCTGAGCACCTGTCATGTTTCCTGAGGTTCTACAATGGACAGACAGTACAAACACCCGACAAATGACCCCATTTCGGAAAGTAGACACCCTAAGGTCTTCGCTGATGGGCATAGTGAGTTCATAGAACTTTTTATTTTTTGTCACAAGTTAGCGGAAAATGATGATTTATTATATATTTTTTTTTCTTACAAAGTCTCAAATTCCACTAACTTGTGACAACAAATAAAAACTTCCATGAACTCACTATGCCCATCACGAAATACCTTGGGGTGTCTTCTTTCCAAAATGGGGTCACTTGTGGGGTAGTTATACTGCCCTGGCATTTTACGGGCCCTAATGCGTGAGACGTAGTTTGAAATCAAAATGTGTAAAAAATGCCCTGTGAAATCCTAAAGGTGCTCTTTGGAATTTGGAACCCTTTGCCCACCTTGGCTGCAAAAAAGTGTCACACATGTGGTATCGCCGTACTCAGGAGAATTTGGGCAATGTGTTTTGGGGTGTCTTTTTACACATGCCCATGCTGGGTGAGATAAATATCTCTGTCAAATGTCAACTTTGTATAAAAAAATGGGAAAAGTTGTCTTTTAGAGAGATATTTCTCTCACCCAGCATGGATATATGTAAAAAGACACCCCAAAACACATTGCCCAACTTCTCCTGAGTACGGCGATACCACATGTGTGACACTTTTTTGCAGCTTAGGTGCGCAAAGGGGCCCAAATTCCAAAGAGCACCTTTAGGATTTCACAGGGTATTTTCTACACATTTTGATTTCAAACTACTTCTCACGCCTTAGGGCCCCTAAAATGCCCGGGCAGTATAACTACCCCACAAGTGACCCCATTTTGCAAAGAAGACACCCCAAGGTATTCCGTGAGGGGCATGGCGAGTTCCTAGATTATTATTTTTTTTGGCACAAGTTAGCGGAAAATGATGATTTTTTTCTTTTTTTTTCTTACAAAGTCTCATATTCCACTAACTTGTGACAAAAAATAAAAACTTCCACTATGCCCATCACGAAATACCTTGGGGTGTCTTCTTTCCAAAATGGGGTAGCACCAAGCACCACACTACACTACACCCCCCCCCACTGTCACTTATTAACCCCTTATTAACCCCTGATCACCTCATATAGACTCCCTGATCACCCCCCTGTCATTGATCACCTCCCTGTCATTGATCACCCCCCTGTAAGGCTCCATTCAGACGTCCGTATGTGTTTTACAGATCCACGGATCCATGGATCGGATCCGCAAAACACATACGGACGTCTGAATGGAGCCTTACAGGGGGGTGATCAATGACAGGGGGGTGATCACCCCATATAGACTCTAAAGGTGCCTGTGTGCGCGCGTTCACAGGAAATCTCGCGTCTCGCGAGATGACGCGTAGATGCGTGACTCTGCCTGAGTGAGCCACCTCCGGAACGCGATCCTGCGTTAGGCGGTCCGGAGGCGGTTAAGGAGCACCACGATACTGTCCTTGCTGGGCACCCGGGGATTAGAGCCACAGTGGATCTCATTGCTCGGAGATTCTGGTGGCCGGCTCTTCGTAAGACGGTTGAGGGTTTTGTGGCAGCCTGCGAGACCTGCGCTTGTGCCAAGGTCCCTCATTCACGGCCATCGGGTTCTCTCCTCCAGTTACCTATTCTTTCCCGTCCTTGGACGCATCTGTCCATGGACTTCATTACGGACCTGCCTCGTTCCTCGGGGAAGACTGTGATTCTGGTAGTAGTGGACCGTTTTAGCAAAATGGCGCATTTCATTCCCTTTCCTGGGTTACCCAATGCTAAAACGCTGGCGCAAGCATTTGTTGATCACATTGTCAAATTGCATGGCATTCCTTCAGACATAGTTTCTGATAGGGGCACGCAGTTTGTTTCCAGATTCTGAAAGGCTTTCTGTTCTCGCTTGGGGGTTCGGTTGTCGTTCTCTTCTGCTTTTCACCCGCAGTCGAATGGCCAGACCGAACGCGTCAATCAGAATCTGGAGACATATCTGCGCTGTTTTGTGGCATAGAATCAGGAGGATTGGTGTTTTTTTTGTCCCTTGCTGAGTTTGCTTTAAATAACCGTCGCCAGGAGTCCTCGGATAAGTCACAATTTTTTGGTGCATATGGGTTTCATCCGCAGTTTGGGACATTCTCTGGAGAGGGGTCTTCTGGTTTACCTGATGAGGAGAGATTTTCCTCGTCTTTGTAGTTTATTTGGCAAAAGATTCAGGCTAATCTGAAGAGGATGAGTGAGAGTTATAAGCGTGTGGCGGATAAGAGACGTGTGCCTGGTCCGGACCTGAATTTGGGTGATCTGGTGTGGTTGTCTACAAAGAATATCAAACTGAAGGTTCCCTCCTGGAAGTTGGGTCCTAAGTTTATTGGGCCTTACAAGATCTTGTCCATCATCAATCCCGTTGCCTTCCGTCTTGATCTTCCTCAGATTTGGAAGATCCATAATGTTTTTCACAGGTCCCTATTAAAACCGTATGTCCAACCCACTGTACCCTCCTCTTTGCCTCCTCCTCCGATTGTTGTTGATGGTAATCTTAAATTTCAGGGCTCTAGGATTGTGGATTCTCGCATTATCCACGGTTCTCTCCAGTATCTCGTTCATTGGGAGGGTTATGGTCCTGAGGAGAGGATGTGGGCCCCAGTGGCGGACATTAAGGCCACTCGTCTTATCAGGGCTTTCCATAGGTCCCACCCTGAGAAGGTGGGCTCTGATTGTCCGGAGTCCACTTGTAGAGGGAGGGGTACTGTCACCGCCAGCTCTCTGAGAAGCTCTGGTAGACTTTCTTCTGTACCTCTTGCATGATAATCTTTGTTTTGATTTCACTTTGTCATCTCTTTTCCTTCTCCCAGCTGTCATCTATTTGCACTGATTGCCTCCCTTTATATTCCCTCCCATACTGCCTCACTTTGCGGTTTATACTACTTCCTGGATTGTGTTCACTGCTAGATGCTGCAACTGCTGGTTCCTCAGATAAGTCTTTTCCTTTATTTGTGTTTCTGTGCTGGCTTGATTCTAGGTGACCCTGACTCCCTCCGTATTAAGTGCAGGGAGCCGGTGGTCGTGTCCCCTCACTATTATAGGGTTTTCAAGTGTCACACAGTCTAGGTACAAGGGCATGCAATTATCTATCATAAAGATCTTTGCATGGGCAGAGCAGTCAGGGAGAGCTCTAGGGGTTTTATAGGGCTCACCCATATGTTCCTTAGTTTAGGATCAAGTCATTCGGATGTTTATTTATAACTTCCAGTTTTCTGCAACACCATCCGTGACAACTACGTGGATTGCGCTACTGCTGAGGATTACTATACTTTACATATGGATTGCCTACACTTTACATATGAATACTGCTGTGTGCGGGGCCCGGTGTAAAAGAGTACAGTGACTGCACCGGGCCCCGCCACGATTCCAACAGCAGTTGCCGGCCTCCAGACCCTCCTCCCTCCCCGCTGATACGTCGCAGGCCGCGATTAATTAAGTAACTTTACTTGCAAGGTATGCTTCGCTGATGCTGCCATCATTGTTGTTTTTGCCCCACTGTGCCCTCCTGCAGTTTTCACATCCAGTATTTTAATACTGAACATCGGTACAGAGAGGAGGAGACGCCAGGGTTTCTTAGTGGGTGTCTCCTTCTCCCTGGCTGTGCTGCGGTCTAGGCACAGTAGAGTGCGTCACCGCCAGGGAGATGGTGAGCTGTTTTTGTTTTTTTTTACAGATGTTTGTCTCATAACCTGTACCCCCAGTTTGGAAGCATTAGTTGGGCAAGCAATCCTGCTCTGTCACTCTGGAAGTTGTGGCTTACTTATAGAACCAAGCCAAGCTTCCTATTCTAGAATAACCCAGCCTTATGGCTCATGCACATGGCTGTAGTTGTTTTTGCGGTCCACAAATTGTGGATCCGATAAACACGGATACCAGCCCCGTGGATTCCGCATCTTGCGGAACGGAACATCCAGGCCATCATAGAACAGTCCTATTTTTGTCCATAATGCGGACAAGAATAGAACATGTTCTATGTATATTTTTGCAGATGCCACGGAAAAGACAAATGGATGCGGACATCTTTTGCCGCCCCCATGAAAGTGAATTGGTCCTCATCCGACCCACTAAAAATGCGTATTGGAGGCGGACCACAAATTTGTTTGTGTGCTTAAGTCCTTAAAGAAACACCTACTTTGTGTGACCTTAAAATGTGCCCTAGATATGAAGGAACCCATTCATCACACACACATAGTGCAATATCAACAATGTAAACATATGTGAAATAAAAGCACATGAACACTTAAAACATAACACAACCGACACATGACTGATCCCATATTTGATACTTTCTGTCACCAGATTCATCAGAAAAAACATAACTTTAAGGCTACATTCACACAACCTTATGTGTTTTGCGGTCCGCAAATTGCGGATCCACAAAAAAAAAAACGGATGACGTCCGTATGGCATCCATTTTTTTTTTGCAGATCTATTGTAACAATGCCTATCCTTGTCCGCAAAACGGACAAGAATGGGACATGTTCTATTTTTTTGCGGGGCTACGGAACGGACATTTGGATGCAGATAGCACACAGTATGCTGTCCGCATTTTTTGCGGACCCATTGAAATGAATGGGTCCACATCCTATCCGCAAAAAAAAAAATGGAACGGGCACGGAAACAAAAGATATTCGTGTGAATGTAGCCTTAATATGTCAAAACTCCCTGGTGTTCCTCTAATGCATGTGTAGCGCTCATTCATGTGTTATACATGCAAAACATGTCATCAGGGGAACATCATGGAGTTTTAACATGTTACATTAAAAGTTACATTTTATTCATTGGGCGCTGGATTATTCAATTTTTCTTGAAGCTATTCTTTACTCAAGATCTGGGGAAGGATCCGTGCTTCCCTACACTGGCCAAGGACTCTGTTCACACCATCAGCCTCTGGGTGAGCTGTGCTTATTTTTCTTTTGGTCATCAGAAAAGAGACTGGAGGGTTGGGCATATGTGAACCAGCCCTATGGAGCAAAATAAATATATGCATAGGTTCCTGGTGCCTAACAGATTTTTTAATTGCTTGATCTACAGCGCCTCTTAGTGGCTAAATGTAGTATCATCAACTTTGCATATCAGTTTAAAGAATATGAGCACTACAGAATTTAACAAGTCTTCAGTTTAAATATGTCATCATTTTCTACATTAATCTTACTCATTCATTAATAGATAAAAGAGGATCAGTCACCACTCCTGTTACGACTGTTTTAGTAATTACTTGCATTTCGCATAAAATAATACATATGGAGCATTTGTGCTTAGAGCTCTTACCATTCTTACGTTGTTCCACTTGGAAATGTATGGATAAAATAAAAATGGTGTTGCCATGTCCCCTGCCATGTTCCTAAATGTTTAATCAGTGAAGAAGGGAAAAGGTAACATCTAGTTGTCAATTTATTCAAATGTTTGCAGGCAAAATAATAGAGGAGCATCGCAATGCAAGATTCTTCACAATTATTATTTTCTGTAGAATGCAAATGTTTACTAAAGCAGACGGAGACCTGACATGTCCTTTCTAAAAGACCTCTCCCATGGATCACCCCAATTAAGGCATATGAATGTATTAGATAGGGGTCCTCAGGAGAGGTCATTAACCACCTCAGCCCCTATAGCTTAAACACCCTGAAAGACCAGGCCACTTTTTACACTTCTGACCTACACTACTTTCACCGTTTATTGCTCGGTCATGCAACTTACCACCCAAATGAATTTTACCTCCTTTTCTTCTCACTAATAGAGCTTTCATTTGGTGGTATTTCATTGCTGCTGACATTTTTACTTTTTTTGTTATTAATCGAAATTTAACGATTTTTTTGCAAAAAAATGACATTTTTCACTTTCAGTTGTAAAATTTTGCAAAAAAAACGAGATCCATATATAAATTTTTCTCTAAATTTATTGTTCTACATGTCTTTGATAAAAAAAAAAATTTTGGGTAAAAAAAAATGGTTTGGGTAAAAGTTATAGCGTTTACAAACTATGGTACAAAAATGTGAATTTCCGCTTTTTGAAGCAGCTCTGACTTTCTGAGCACCTGTCATGCTTCCTGAGGTTCTACAATGGCCAGACAGTACAAACACCCCACAAATGACCCCATTTCGGAAAGTAGACACCCTAAGGTATTCGCTGATGGGCATAGTGAGTTCATAGAACTTTTTATTTTTTGTCACAAGTTAGCGGAAAATGATGATTTATTTTTTTTTCTTACAAAGTCTCATATTCCACTAACTTGTGACAAAAAATAAAAAGTTCTATGAACTCACTATGCCCATCAGCGAATACCTTGGGGTGTCTTCTTTCCAAAATGGGGTCACTTGTGGGGTAGTTATACTGCCCTGGCATTCTAGGGGCCCAAATGTGTGGTAAGGAGTTTGAAATCAAATTCTGTAAAAAATGGCCAGTGAAATCCGAAAGGTGCTCGTTGGAATGTGGGCCCCTTTGCCCACCTAGGCTGCAAAAAAGTGTCACACATGTGGTATCTCCGTATTCAGGAGAAGTTGGGGAATGTGTTTTGGGGTGTCATTTTACATATACCCATGCTGGGTGAGAGAAATATCTTGGTCAAATGCCAACTTTGTATAAAAAAATGGGAAAAGTTGTCTTTTGCCAAGATATTTCTCTCACCCAGCATGGGTATATGTAAAATGACACCCCAAAACACATTCCCCAACTTCTCCTGAATACGGAGATACCAGATGTGTGACACTTTTTTGCAGCCTAGGTGGGCAAAGGGGCCCATATTCCAAAGAGCACCTTTCGGATTTCACAGGTCATTTTTTACAGAATTTGATTTCAAACTCCTTACCACACATTTGGGCCCCTAGAATGCCAGGGCAGTATAACTACCCCACAAGTGACCCCATTTTGGAAAGAAGTCACCCCAAGGTATTCGCTGATGGGCATAGTGAGTTCATGGAAGGTTTTATTTTTTGTCACAATCATTTTCCACTAACTTGTGACAAAAAATAAAAAATTCTAGGAACTCGCCATGCCCCTCACGGAATACCTTGGGGTGTCTTCTTTCCAAAATGGGGTCACTTGTGGGGTAGTTATACTGCCCTGGCATTCTAGGGGCCCAAATGTGTGGTAAGTAGGTAAATGACCTGTGAAATTCGAAAGGTGCTCTTTGGAATGTGGGCCCCTTTGCCCACCTAGGCTGCAAAAAGTGTCACACATGTGGTATCTCCGTATTCAGGAGAAGTTGGGGAATGTGTTTTGGGGTGTCATTTTACATATACCCATGCTGGGTGAGAGAAATATCTTGGCAAAAGACAACTTTTCCCATTTTTTTATACAAAGTTGGCATTTGACCAAGATATTTCTCTGACCCAGCATTGGTATATGTAAAATGACACCCCAAAACACATTCCCCAACTTCTCCTGAAAACGGAGATACCACATGTGTGACACTTTTTTGCAGCCTAGGTGGGCAAAGGTGCCCAAATTCCTTTTAGGAGGGCATTTTAGACATTTGGATACCAGACTTCTTCTCACGCTTTGGGGCCCCTAAAATGCCAGGGCAGTATAAATACCCCACATGTGACCCCATTTTGGAAAGAAGACACCCCAAGGTATTCAATGAGGGGCATGGCGAGTTCATAGAAAAAAAAAATTTGGGCACAAGTTAGCGGAAATTGATTTTTTTGATTTTTTTCTCACAAAGTCTCCCTTTCCGCTAACTTGGGACAAAAATTTCAATCTTTCATGGACTCAATAAGCCCCTCAGCAAATACCTTGGGGTGTCTTCTTTCCAAAATGGGGTCATTTGTGGGGTATTTGTACTGCCCTGGCATTTGAGGGTCTCCGCAATCATTACATGTATGGCCAGCATTAGGAGTTTCTGCTATTTTCCTTATATTGAGCATACGGGTAATGAGATTTTTTTTTTCCGTTCAGCCTCTGGGCTGAAAGAAAAAAATGAACGGCACAGATTTCTTCATTCGCATCGATCAATGTGGATGAAAAAATCTCTGCCAAAAAAAGAAAAAGGAGGGGAAAGGCGTCTGCCAGGACATAGGAGCTCCGCCCAACATCCATACCCACTTAGCTCGTATGCCCTGGCAAACCAGATTTCTCCATTCACATCAATCGATGTGGATGAATAAATCCTTGCCGGGATTTTTTTTTTTTATATATATATATACAAAGTGTTTGCCAAAGTATATGAACACCGCCACCTCTTCAGCTCATATGCCTCGGCAAACGTATCTTTTACTGCAGAGGAGAAATCTCGTCTTGCAGCGCCGCATACACCGACTTGCATGTAATCTGACAGCAGCGCAATGCTTCTGTCAGAATGCACATCAGTGCTGCAGCTAGTCGATCGGTTGGTCCACCTGGAGGGTAAAAAAAACAAAACAAAAAAGAAAAAACCAGGCCGCAACGCAATAAATTTATTAACTTTTGAACAGAACATATAAACTTTTTTAAACTTTTTTAACTGAACGTTAACTTTTTTACTTACCGGTAATTTTTTTTTTGTTTAGTTTTTTTTACCTTTATAGAACAAACCTCTCCTTCCCCATGGGACAATGTGCAAAGCGCAAATCGCCCAAAGATGTGGCGAAGTACGTTATGCACTTTATCCCAGGTGAAAGGAGAGGTTTGCAGCAGCTGTGAGTAAAAGGGCCCTAATAGCCCTGTCTGCCTGTCCTGTGAGATGCAATCCCTATGCTAAGTGTACCTGTGTGTGGTATTTCCGGAAACACTCTCCAAAGCATAGGGCAGGGTGGTCAGGACAGTCAGGACAGAAATAGCGGGTGTCACGCCTTATTCCACTCCTGCTACAGACACGACATCTTTTTCGGGGTGACGGTTGGGTTGAGGTACCAGGAACAACACTGGGGAAATGTCGCTCGTGTAGACGGCTAACTACACTGGTGGTTGGGGCCACGGAACCTTCTGGATACAGGAGGTTCTCGATGATCTCTTCCTGGAATTTGAGGAAGGATCGTGTTCTCCCAGCCTTACTGTAGAGAACAAAACTATTGTACAGAGCCAATTGAATTAAATATACAGACACCTTCTTATACCAGCGTCTGGTGCGTCGGGAAACTAAATACGGAGACAACATCTGGTCATTGAAGTCCACCCCTCCCATGAGCAAATTATAGTCGTGGACTGAGAGAGCCTTTTCAATGACACGGGTTGCTCGCTCAATTTGTATTGTCGTGTCTGCGTGAATGGAGGAGAGCATGTAAACGTCACGCTTGTCTCTCCATTTCACCGCGAGCAGTTCTTCGTTACACAAGGCAGCCCTCTCCTCCCTTGCAAGATGGGTGGTAACGAGCCATTGGGGGAAGCCCACGCGACGAGTTTGCGCGGTGTCACAGGCGCAAATCCGTTCTCGAAACAAATGCCTAAAGACGGCCACACTTGTGTAGAAATTGTCCACATAAAGATGGTACCCCTTGCCAAATAAGGGTGACACCAAGTCCCAGACTGTCTTCCCACTGCTCCCCAGGTAGTCAGGGCAACCGACCGGCTCCAGGGTCTGATCTTTTCCCTCATAGATCCGAAATTTGTGGGTATAGCCTGTGGCCCTTTCACAGAGCTTATACAATTTGACCCCATACCGGGCACGCTTGCTTGGGATGTATTGTTTGAAGCCAAGGCGCCCGGTAAAATGTATTAGGGACTCGTCTACGCAGATGTTTTGCTCAGGGGTATACAAATCTGCAAATTTCTGGTTGAAGTGGTCTATGAGGGGCCGAATTTTGTGGAGCCGGTCAAAAGCTGGGTGGCCTCTGGGACGGGAGGTGGTGTTGTCGCTAAAATGCAGGAAACGGAGGATGGCCTCAAATCGTGCCCTGGACATAGCAGCAGAGAACATGGGCATGTGATGAATAGGGTTCGTGGACCAATATGACCGCAATTCATGCTTTTTAGTTAGACCCATGTTGAGGAGAAGGCCCAAAAAAAAATTAATTTCGGAAACTTGGACTGGTTTCCACCGGAAAGGCTGGGCATAAAAGCTTCCCGGGTTGGCGGATATAAATTGTGTGGCATACCGGTTTGTCTCTGCCACGACTAAGTCCAAGAGCTCCGCAGTCAAGAACAGCTCAAAAAATCCCAGGGCCGAACCGATCTGAGCCGTCTCAACCCGAACTCCAGACTGGGCGGTGAAAGGGGGAACTAATGGTGCGGCTGAAGTTGGTGACTGCCAATCAGGGTTTGCCAGCACCTCAGGGATTCTAGGGGCTCTACGAGCCTGTCTGTGCGGTGGCTGCGATGGGGTAACTACTGCACGTGCCACCGTACCAGCTTCAACTGCCCTTCTGGTGCTCGCCACGTCACCATGTTGTACGGCAGTGCTGGTACTAGGTCCAGGGAGGGCTGCACTGCTGGTGTATGCCTCACCACGTGATCCGGCAGCCACAGCCCCACTCTGCTGCTCTTGAAGCGGATCCTGCGCAACCTGTGGTCTGGCGACACGGGGCCGGGTACGCCTGGTGCTATCAGGGACCTCCACCTCCTCGTCCGAACTTTGGGTCAGAGAGCCACTGCTTTCTACAGGTTCATATTCTGACCCGCTAGATTCGTCAGATGAGGGTTCCCATTCCTCATCCGACTGGGTCAGAATCCTGTAGGCCTCTTCAGAAGAATACCCCCTGTTTGACATTTGGACTACTAAATTTAGGGGTATTCCCTGAGACTACCCAAGAAAAAAAGCAAGCCTGTCTTACAAAGGGGAGGCTAGCAAAGTACCGGAGGCCGCTGCGGTTGATAAAAAATATCAAAACTGATTTTTTTATCGCCGCAGTGAGTGTAAAATGAATGTGCAGTGATCAAAAAAAAAAATAATTTTTATCACTGCGGCGGGGCGGGCGTGGGTGAACGCACGTGTGGGTGACCGATCAGGCCTGATCCGGCAAACACTGCGTTTTGGGTGGAGGGTGAGCTAAGGTGACACTAATACAATTATAGATCTGACCGTGATCAGTTTTGATCACTTACAGATACTATAAAAGTACAAATGCTGATTAGCGATACGCTAATCAGCGAATCAGTGACTGCGGTGCGGTGGGCTGGGCGCTAACCGATCGCTAACTACCTAACCAAGGGGCCTAAACTATCCTAAAACCTAACAGCCAATACTAGTGGAAAAAAAAAGTGTCAGTTTACACTGATCACTTTTTGTCTTTCACTAAGTGATTGACAGGGGGCGATCAAGGGGTTAATTTGGATGATGGGGGTGATGGAAGGTGATCTGGGGCTAAGGGTAGTGTTTGGTGGGTACTCACAGTGATGTCTGCTCCTCTGCTGGAACCAACCGACGAAAAGGACCAGCAGAGGAGCAGAGAAGCCATATAACAGATCATATTTACTAATATGATGTGTTATGTGGCTTCTGATTCGTTTTTTTGAAAATCGCCAGCCTGCCAGCCAATGATCGTTGCTGGCAGGCTGGTGACGAAATTGTTCTTTAACTTTTGCCGGCCCGCGATGCGCATGCGCGGGCCGGCTTTGAGCGAAATCTCGCGTCTCGCGAGATGACGCGTATATGCGTGACTGTGCGCAGCGCTGCCGCCTCCGGAACGCGATCCTGCGTTAGGCGGTCCGGAGGCGGTTAAAGGGGCTCTCCGGGAATTAAGAAAATGAAAATACTTAAATATTACTTTATTATAAATATATTCTCAAATATCTTTCATTATTTATAATGGCTCGTTTTGTCTGGGGAGCAATCATCAGTGGAAACAAAATGGCCGCTTTCCCATTAGTTCACATAAAACCTGTGATGATCACACATGAGGACAAGTTACTTTACAACACTGAGGTAAAGGGCTGCCTCATCCTCCTCCTCTCTACTTGTCAGGGATTATGATCCTGAATACAGATGATAAGAACTTTAGCTGAATCTCTGTGGAATTTAGTTCATGAGGAGACATGAAGTACAGAGAGGATGGACAGTGGTAATGGAGACTGCATACAAGTGCTGTTGCTCATTAGCCATACCTCACCCTCCTCTCATGTCTCCTCATCTTCTCCATTCCCACAGAGATTCACCTGTATTCAGGATCACGATTCCTGATAGGTAGAGCAGAAAGGAGGATGAGGCAGCTCTTTTCCTCAGTGTTGTGAAGTAACTTGTCCTCCTGTGTGATTAGGACAGGTTTTGTACCTACTAAAAGGATGGCGGCCATTTTATTGAAGACTGTTGAAAGACACCTCTCATGGGCCTACAAAATAGGGTGGTGTGCCTTGGACAAGTGTGTTTGATTACTTTAACATAATTGCTATTATAATTTATTCCGAAAGGAATTTTTTCTTTCCTGTGTATTTGTACGAACTTGAAATACTGTAGGTTAAAATCTTAATTTGCAAAAACAAGCTTTAAAAAGTGGAATTTTTAGCATGTGAAAAAGCAATTTCTAAAACTCCAGTCTGTTGTTTAAGGCTACTTTCACATATGTGCTAAGGTATTCGGTAGACTGGTCTGGGTGGGGAACCACCTGCTGGAGTTCACCGTATCCGGGGTAGCCAGATACTGATGTTCACTGTTGGAGCTCATTGACTATAATGGGACCCGGCAGGGATCCGGACAGTTTCCGGCATGAGTGTCAGGATTCAGTCGGACAAAAACTAGTGCAAGAACTCATGCCGAAAACCGGACAGATCCTTACCGAGTCACATTATTGTCAATGGCGTCTGGCGGTGCCCCTGCCCTATGTGGCTATGCCCAGTACAATGAACTCCGGCAGGCTGTTCCTCTGCTAGAACAGCCTGCCAGATACTTTAGCGCATATGTCAAAATAGCCTAACTCTTTCAGTGCAACAGTAATCACATGATTCGGACAGTGAGAATGTGTACAGAGTATTTGAGATGTATCTGTACTGTGTTAATTTGGTTGACCAGTAGAAGGCAGGCTATAACAATATGGCGTGCAGAAAAAAATATTCCCATTCCAGCAATCACAGGAAATGTATGCATGAAGCTACATTGGTCTCTTTCAGGAATGCATAATTGTAAAAAATAAAAAGCTGTTGTGGTACATACTGTAACTAGCAACTACATAAACTGGTCTTTCACCATGTTCTCCTTTGAGAGATAGGCTCCTCTAAGCAACACTAATGGTTCCTTTTTATTTAAAAATTATATAGCGGTAGCCAGGAGCAGGAAATCTTTTCTACACCTAAGCAACTGCTATTGTAATGATTCTCAGATTCTAGACCAGGGATAGGCAACCTCCGGCACACCAGCTGTTGTGAAACTACAACTCCCAGCATGCATACTGCCTCTGCTCTTCTCAGAATGCTCATAAAAATGAATAGAGCATGCTGGGCATTGTAGTTTCACAACAGCTAGAGTACCGAATGTTGCTGACTCCTGTTCTAGACCATGAGCATACCTGAATCCAGGTTCTTGGTGAGTTGACTGAAGTTATTAAGACAGAATGTTTTTGGAACACCAATGCACAGCAAGAAGCAAGACCAAGTTGGACTGCAGACTCTCCTGTGCTTTGATTTTTTTTAGGTATTAAGGTTATGGCCACACTGTCAGATTTTTTAATGCAGTTTTGGAAGCCAAAATCACGAGTGGATCATAAAAGGAGAGAATGTATAAAGGTCAGATTTGACTTCTCGTATTTTGGAATTGATTCCTCATTTTGGCTTCCAAAATTGCATCAGGAAACCTGACTATGTGGCCGTACCCTAAGACCAGTGGCGTTGCTAGGGCTGGTGTCACCCGATGTGGTAGAAAATTGTGTCACCCCCCCAAAGCTTAGAGCCCCAGCACCCCCTGGCTGGCTGACCAAGACACCAAATGCTGTTCAATTTCTTCTGGTGACCGCTTCCTGTGCGGATGAGTCACGTAGTGGACGTCCATCAAGCTCCACCCTGCCACCGCGGCGCCGCTGACGTCCCTTCACCGAGTCTGCCGACCAACCCAAGCGATATGCAAAATAACCGTGGAGCCCCAGTTATGGGTCTTCAACACAGTGAAAACCAGATATCCTTCAAAGGAAGGAATACCGAGCAAAGGGGTGTCCCCATTACAGAGATCACCAAAACCACCATATTTAAGTGGCCCCTATGTCAAGATCCCGCTCTTTTACAAGCTTTAAAGGGTTTCTAGCACTTCGTTTCACATAAATAGCTGTCAGACACTAGCGATTCGCTAGTGTCTGCTCTGCCAAACCATCCTAATATAATTGCTTTTGGGGCAGCCGTTTTGCTAAAAAAAGAACTTTTATTAATATGCTAATGAGCCTCTAGGTGCTATGGGGGCGTCATTAGCACCTAGAGGCTCGGTCTACCTTCACAAACTGCCGCCGCCCAGCGCGTCCCTCCAGCCCGCCCATCTCCTCCGGAATGCGATCCTCCCTGTGAGCGTATGTATTCGGCGCATGCGCAGTGAATGTCTGACCGCTTCCCTGCTCAGACATCTCCACTGCGCCTGCGCGATGACGTCATAGTGCTCCGAGGAACAGGCACAGTGGAGATGTCTGAGCAGGGAAGCGGTCAGACATTCACTGCGCATGCGCCGAATACATACGCTCACAGGGAGGATCGCATTCCGGAGGAGATGGGCGGGCTGGAGGGACGCGCTGGGCGGCGGCAGTTTGTGAAGGTAGACGGAGCCTCTAGGTGCTAATGATGCCCCCATAGCACCTAGAGGCTCATTAGCATATTAATAAAAGTTCTTTTTTTAGCAAAACGGCTGCCCCAAAAGCAATTATATTAGGATGGTTTGGCAGAGCAGACACTAGCGAATCGCTAGTGTCTGACAGCTAATTATGTGAAACAAAGTGATAGAAACCCTTTAAGGATGTGACGGGGAAAACCTAAGCCCGTTATCCATCCACAGACAGCTGTTTCGGGGTGTTGCCCCCTCATCAGTGTGGCGTAGGATTCTGGCTAACCGGGAGCAATGCCTTGGAGACTACTCAAACAAAACAATAGCTGGTCTTAGGGAGACCAGCTTTTTCGGTTTTCCTTCCTTTGAAGGATATCTGGCTTTCACTGTGTTGAAGACCCATAACTGGGGCTCCACGGTTATTTTGCGTTTCCCAGGGAGCTTTGCACTTGGGATTGCTGTGTCGAGACTCTTAAATGAGGCTCCACAGTGTTTTCTGTAGCTGGTTTCCCTAAGATCAGCTATTGTTTTGTTTGAGTAGTCTCCAAGGCATTGCCAATTAATAAAAGACCTCTTTCACACGGGCAAGATTTCCGCGCGGGTGCAATGCGCTCATCACATGATCCATCATGGTGGTGGATCATGTGACGGACCATGTGATAAGAGTAGTGACGTCACCACAGGTCCTTTTCCTCCTGTCATCAAAGAAGAAGACAGAAGAGAAGCCGGGCTGTGCGAACAAGTGGATGAGGTGAGTTAAATTTTTATTTTTATTTTTTTAACCCCTCCATCCCTATTTTACTAAACATGTTCTAAGGGAAAATAAAATCTACACAACACCTAACCCAAACCCGAACTCCTGTGAAGAAGTCTGGGTTCGGGTATGGGTACCAAACATGCCAATTTTTCTCACGCACGTGAAAAACGCATTAAAACGCTTTGCACTCGCGGGGAAAAATTGCGCATTTTCCCGCAACGCACCTGCATCTTTTCCCGCACGTCACCGCAACGCCTGTGTGAACCCAGCCTAATCCTGAATACAGTTGAGAACCCCTTTAAATTACCTATTGTTACCTTCAATCCAGCTCTTCATACTGTATAATGTGAATGTGTTATCAAAAAATTATTAAAATCGAATTTTTATGTTAAGCATTTTTTTTTTTCCATGTTCCAAATTGTATTTAAAAAAAAAATCTTAAAATCATGCAGTGTTCACACTGGCCGCCTTGCATAAAATATGAGCAGCCAGGTGGGCCATTGACACAATGAACATAAGATGACTCATTGGGGGCATTTATCAATGCTTTTACGCCACAACTGTGGTGTAAAAAAGTCGCACATTATGGCGCACGGCATCTGTGCACCATGATTTGTGACTTTTTGAGCTTTTCAGCACTTTTCTGAGGTGCTCAGGAAAAGGGGGCATGGCTTAGTGGAGGGGACGTGGCTTAGCGCCGCCGCCACATTACTATGATTTTCGCCAGAAAGTGGCGGAAGTTATAGCTGAAGTCTACACCAGCCTGTAGCAGCAGGGCAGAGATGCTTGTGATGATGCAATGGCTACCGAACAGTTAGGCTACTTTCACACTAGCGTCGGGGCTCCGCTTGTGAGCTCCGTTTGAAGGGTCTCACAAGCGGCCCCGAACGCATCCGTCCAGCTACCAATGCATTCTGAGTGGACGCGGATCCGCTCAGAATGCATCAGTCTGGCAGCGTTCAGCCTCCGCTCCGCTCAGCAAGCAGACACCCAAACGCTGCTTGCAGCGTTCGGGTGTCCGCCTGGCCGTGCAGAGGCAAACGGATCCGTCCAGACTTACAATGTAAGTCAATGGGGACGGATCCGATTGAAGTTGACACAATATGGCTCAATTTTCAAACGGATCCGTCCCCCATTGACTTTCAATGTAAAGTCTGGACAGATCCGTCTGAACAACTTTCAGACTTAGAATTTTTTCTAAACTATAATGCAGACGGATCCGTTCTGAACGCTAGTGTGAAAGTAGTCTCACCTGTACAGAACAGGAAGTCTCCACATATTATTAGGCCTGGTGGCCAGTGTGGAAATTTTAGTTTTTTAAAAATATATAGTGACATGAAAATTCTAAACAAAAATAACCACAAATTTTTAAGAATATATGTTTAACATAAAACCGTTATTTAAACAATAGGTCTTTTACTGATGACACATTCCCTTTAATTTAGTGCAGATATATCTTTATATATTCTTGCATCTTAAAGGGAATCTGTCAGCAGTGACATCCCTATGCAGCCAAGGCCATTGACTTATAGGCCACACCCACGCCGGGGAGGAGTGGGAAGGACTTGTGGTATAATGCCTCCTTTGTTTTCTTGATCCATGGCTCCATTGCCAAGATATATTCTTTTTTCTTAATATGCAAATTAAGCATATGGTGCAACAAGGGTATCACCATTGCTCTCCTTGCACCGACATTCCACTCCTTTCTGTGGCCAGACCCCCCCTCACTGCTTTGATTGACAACACCAGGCAGTAGCAATGTAATACCCCCTGCCCTTTAATATCCACTCGCTTGCATATTGACACATGAGCAGTATAGCCCGGAGTCTCACCTGGGCTGAAAACAAATGTACTGTGCATGCACCATATGTGAACAAACGGGAATACAGGGCCAGGCAGTAGCAACATGATCTTGCCTGGCCCTGTGATCCCAGTCAATCAAAGCAACAAAGAAGAGGCTGGCCACAGAGAGGAGCAGACCTTGGGTGCAACCAGGGGCGGACTGAGAGCTTAAAGTGGCCCTGAAAAAAAAAAAACTAAAAGTGGCCCCATATCGTAGGCAGGTCCAAATTGACAGAAGGCATGGCAACACAGGTAGGTGGGGTTTGCAATACCATAGCGCAAAATACAGTCTCATCATAACCATATACTACAGTATATATACTTCCCCAAAGGTTGTCCCTTTGTGGTGGCCACCAATAGCTGCCATTTTCTACCCTCCTCCTTCTGTTGTCCCTGATTAAGATATGGAGCAGGGGGCTTAAGGTGAGGTGCCAAGTGGGCGAGAGCAGTTGAATTTAGGAGGGCAGTTGAATTTGGGAAGGTACATGAGTGCCTGATTGTCACAGCGTTGGGCTCCATTCACACGTCCGCAAAATGTGTCCGCATCCGTTCCGCAATTTTGCGGAACGGGTGCGGACCCATTCATTCTCTATGGGGACGGAATGGATGCGGACAGCACACAGTGTGCTGTCTGCAGCCGCAATTGCGGAGCGCGGCCCCGATTTTGGGTCCGCAGCTCCGCAAAAAGATAGAGCATGTCCTATTCTTGTCCGCAGCTTGCAGACAAGAATAGGCATTTCTATGGGGGTGACGGGCTGGTGTGTTGCGGACCCGCAATTTGCGGGTCCGCAACACACCACGGACGTGTGAATGTAGCCTTAATTACTGCTGAGAGCTCTTATGTACCCCATCAGCAGCAGTGAGGAGGGCTTGGGCAGCCCCCAGGTCATCGGCCCACCGGGAGATTTCCCTGTAAGATCTATGGCCAAACCGCCCCTGGCTGCATCAAGAGAAATGGTGATGCCCTGGTTGGACCAAATGCCTAATTTGCATATTAAGAAAAAAGAGAGCCTCGGATCAAGAAGAAAAAAAGCAGCATTATGCTCAGGTAAATTAAAGGGTGTTAGCCCACCAGTCCATGCCGCGCTGCTGCCCCTACCCGCGGGCGCCGGGCTCCCTCTTTTCCTCTTGCTGCCATGCGCCGTGCTGACAAGCGTGGGCAGCAGGTAGCTTAACTGTTGCATCTGTGCTCCATGGCATGCCAGAGTTTACTTCCTGCTGCAGACCTGTACTGTTGTTTACATGGGTGTGTCTCTCCTCACTTGTGAGACAGCACATACATGCCCTCTGTCTCACCAGCCTATGGATGGGTTGCAGGAAGTATTTAAAAGTGCTTCCTACCACAGGAAGATGCCTGAGCAACTCATGGTCACTAGCTTGTCTAGTTCCAAGTGTGAAGGTGTTTTTCAAGTTCTGCTTTGCTGTGTACCAGACCCTGCTTTTGAAAATGATTGGACTTTGCCTGTTTGCCGCCTGCCTCTGACCTCGGACTTCATTTACGGACCTTGCTTGATCGCTGCCTGCCCTAACCCTGGACTTCCTGACTACGTACTTCCCCTTGGTGCTAGCATCGGTATCTCTGACCCCCTGGTCAACTGCCACTGACTCGTGGACTGCTCTGGAGTGGCACCTGGCAACTACCCTAACAGCCCAAGCCTATCCTCACCATCAGAAGCTCTAGTGAAGACCAGGTAGTTGCTTAGTCACGCCCCTCCAGAGTATAGCCAGTCAGTGGCGCAGTGGGTCCATACCCTCTTGCATAACAAAGGGCATCTGTCAGCAGATTTGTTCCTATGAAACTAACAGACCTGTTACATGTGCACTTGGCAGCTGAAGACATCTGTGTTGGTCCAATGTTTATATGTGCCCGCATTGCTGAGAAAAATGATGTTTTAATCTATGCAAATGAGCCTCTAGGAGCAACGGGGGTGTTGTCATTACACCTAGAGGCTCAGCTCTCTCTGCAACTGCTACATCCTCTGCATTTTGATTGACAGAACCAGGCAGTGAGAACATCATAACTTCTGGGCCTGTCAAACACAGTGGAAAGGGCGTGGCAGTTGCAGACATAGCTAAGCCTCTAGGTGTAAGGGCAACGCCCCTGTTGCTCCTAGAGGCTCATTTGCATATATTAAAACGTAATTTTTCTCAGCAATACAGCCACATATGAACATGGGACCAACACAGATGCCTTCAGCTGGCAAGCGCACATGTAACAGGTCAGACAGTTTCATAGGTACAAATCTGCTGACATATGCCCTTTAAACCTATGTGTTAATGGCATTGTTTGGATAGGGAGGTCCCTACTGATAGATGCCCTTTAAAGTATAAGACATATGCTGGTTTTAGGCTACTTTTACATGGATCAGCAAAAAACGCTTCCGTCATGATAATACAACAGTCTGCATCCGTTATGAATGGATCCGGTTGTATTATCTTTAAAAAAGCCAAGATGGATCCGTTATGAACACCACTGAAAGTCTGTTGTGTCCGAGAAAACGTATCCGTCCCCATTGACTTACATTGAGTCACGATGGATTCGTCTTGCTCCGCACCGCATCGCGGACAGAAAAAACGCTGCTTGCAGCGTTATTCAGCTTTATTCTGTCTGCGATGGGAACGCAACCAAACAGAATGGAATGCATTCTGGTGGCATTTCGTTCAGTTCAGTTTTGTCCCCATTGACAATGAATGGGGACAAAACGGAAGCGTCCCGTCCCCCCTTATTGAGAGCCTATAACGGATCTCAATAGCGGAAAGGGAAAGCGCAGATGTGAAAGTAGCCTTTAAGGGCATAGGATGGGACCATTAGATTTAATAAAACACATAATATAATATTATTGTTACCAATTGCACCTAACTACAACATGAGCTGACAGTGTAAGCTTGCAAGCAGCTTACAGACTTTCTTTCTTTAATCCATTCACTGTAAATGGCACCTGCTGTGATAAGTAAAGGAAGACTGGCAGCTTTCTGACTGCAGGGCAGAGCTTGCTTACTGTCGTAAATATGCTGTCGTAAGTAAATGAATGGTTGGCTGGAGAGGAAAGCCCAGTCAGACTTGTCCAACAAAAACTTCAACCATTGAGAAGTAAAAAATAAGTGAACAGGAATTTACTGCCGTCATATCATCAGTTACCCCATTTGACACAAATTATACACAGTCTAAGGATTGATGTAAACCAAGCACAGAACCTGTTTAACTGAAAGGGTAATTGCACCCAAACACATCATTTTCATATTGGGCAGCACAGTGTTCTCAGTGGTTAGCACTGGTGCCTTGCAGCGCTGGGGTCCTAGATTCGAATCTGACCATGGACAACATCTGCATGGAGTTTGTATGTTCTCCCTGTGTTTGGGTGGGTTTCCTCCCATACTCCAAAGTAATCCTGATAGGAAACTTAGATTGTGAGCCCCATTGGGGACAGATTGATGCTAATATCTGTAAAGCACTGCAGAATATAGAAGCGCTATATAAGTGCATAAAATAAATAAATATTACTTTGCACATTTGTGTTTTTTCCACTGCTGTCATCTGTAAGGACATGCATACCACAGCGGTAGAACTGTACACGGATGGTGAAGGGGCAGATACAGTTTGTTCTTGCTAGCTCACTCCTCTTGCCCTTGGGCATTATGATACTACAGAGTCCTCTCCTTATTTTGCTAATACTTGGCACTCCTACCCAGGGATATGTGGCATGGTGCCGTGATCTAGTGCCAGTAGGGTGATTTATTTTTAATTTTTGCATAGGAGTTCCCTCTTCTGTCACTTAATCCCCCAATGTAACTGCCCTCCACCCTGCACGGGGGGAATAATAAAAATGTAAACAGGCGAACCTTCTTATAGAATAATGGGGCCCCATTAGATTAAAAATCACAAGAAAAATATCTTTTCTTCCCCTATATTGTTTTTATTTCTATTAGCTCACTTCTTGAAAAAAATATACATTTTATATAAAAGGCTTCTATAAGGAAATCCTAAGAGAGTGTACTGTATCAGTGTTTAACACAGAGAAAAGAGGGGCCCGTCCAAAAACAGTATGTGGGCTCCTTGAACTCCAGTAGCACATCATGAAGCAGTCCTTTATATTTCCTTAACTAGGACCTTTCACTTCTCCTGATATGTCTGTTTTAGTAAATACTTGCATCCCCTATGTAATAACAATTATGGAGTGTTTTTATAACTCTGTGTTGTGCAATTTCTCTGTTAGGGCTGTTTCACACGAGCGGATGCCGTGCGTGACATCTGCTCCGTGAATGACAGCCAAGACCCGATGCAGACTGCAGAAGCACGGAGCATTAACATGATTGATAATGCTCCGTGCCTCTCTGTGATCTCTTTACTACAAAATCACAGTGACAACTTTATCTCACTGTGATTTCGTAGTAAAGAGATCACAGAGAGGCACGGAGCATTATCAATCATGTTAATGCTCCGTGCCTCTGCTGTCTGCATCGGGTCTTGGCTGTCATTCACGGAGCGGATGTCACGCACGGCATCCGCTCGTGTGAAACAGCCCTTATTCCTCCTAGAAATTTATGGATAAATTAAGAACTGGGTGTTACCAGTTGGTAGTATGTTCTTACATATTCTGTCCAAAAAATGGTAACACCCAGTTGTCAATTTTATAACAAGGGTGCTGGAGGGGACGTGGGTCCACTAGATTAGTATGGATTTGGCATTGGGCTAAACAAGGAAGTAAAGTCTAAAGGTAGATTTGCACAGCCTGATATTCGGGCAGATTATCGGGAATCAATGTTCCTGCGAACACTCGTTCCCGACGATCTGCCTGTCTAAATGTGCCGCCAATCACCCGATGAACAAGCAAAACACAAGTTAATGGGGTGATCTGTTCGGTCATGAAGGCACATCAATTATTGTTTCTGGGCAGGAGATCGTGTGGTCTAAACAGCGATCTGCTGCCCAGAAACAATGCAGCTCTATGAGGACGAACGATCGCATTAGCAATCCCTCATATTCATTGCTGTGAAGGAGATCACTGGATGTAAATGCAGTTTTCTCCTTCACTGAACAAGCAGCCAGCTGTCAGGAAGGAACGCTTCCTTCCCAACAATCGACTACTCCTCGGCAGGTGTTGACCCGTCTTAAGGGACTGTGAGTTCTTCACTATAGAACCCACACAGGGAGATATGGACTCTTGCACTGGGAATCTGAGGTTGCTTCAATGGAGGTGTCTCTCTTAGCAACAGCTAACATATGGATGGACTGCAGAGTGTGGTACCAAGGCAGGCGGTACCCTGGTACTAGGTATAATCGTATGGGCAGGTGGAGTGCAAGCGCAACAGCAGTCAGGCCAAGATCAGAGCATCAGTGTAAGCCGTGGACTGGGTAGGCTTCCCAGGATACAGCGAAGTCACGAACGAGGAAAGCAACTCTGACACCAGCTTTTGCAAAAACTGAATTTTACTAATACGTGATAATAAACACAACCACAAATGATGAGAACATACTTTTTTTTTTACATACACCCAGCCCGAAAGCTGAGACCCCTGTGTTACATAGCAAGGCACCCTCTGATGGATGCCAGCAGAAATTTCACAGTAATTTACCTACTGGCGGGCACAACTAAAACTGCCTCGCCGTACCTATTATTACCCTGAAACAAACACGAACAATTGGTTGGGTGCATAGTACGGGCTGACCTGCGGTGTAACACAACAGTTCACAATCTTACTGTGCTCTATATTATTCCCCCTCCCATAACTAGTCCGGTAGCACGTGCCTGATTATTACTCCTGAGCACAACGCTAAACTGCATAGAGTTCGTTGGGGTGTTTATCAGCTCCCAAATGTGCAATGTCCCTTTTAGTAATGGAGTCCTTGTAGTAACAGTAGCAACACTTGTGGCCTGACACAAACAGAGACCCTAACTAACAGATTCTCTGCTCAGCACACAGCTCCTCAACTCTCAGCTAAAATGGCTGCAGCTTCTTCCAGCAAGTTCTCAAACTCCACCTCCTTTGAATATTCAAATATCTGCAATCTATTAGCGGTGTTAAAGAAACAGCGGCCTCTTGTGGCCAAACAGCAGAATGTCAGTCCAGAACGTTTAATTTAACCCCTTCCCGAAGAGGCGATGTAATAGTACGGCGCTGCGGGAAGTGACTTCCCGACCAGCGCCGTAGTATTACGGAGCGCTGATTGGGCGGGTGCACGAGCTGCACCGCCCGATCAGCTGCAGGGGACCAACTGTTCCCATTAGCCGGACCCATGCTGTATGCGTCGGCATCGGTTAAAACACTGATGCCGGTTTATTAACCCTCACTATGCCGCAGTCATGTGCGGGGTGTGTGGAGTGAGGGAGCTCCCTCCTCTCCCCCATCGGGTCCACCCGCTGCTGTGACGGGGACCCGATGGCAGGGAAGGCAGCCCAATGCCTTCCTTAGGCATCGTGGCTGCCTTCCTGTAAGCCTGCGAGATCCAGCCCCCTGGATCTCACAGGAAGCAGGCTGGTAATATACTTACAGCCAATGCATTATAATACAGAAGTATTGTAATGCATTGTAAAGTGGATCAGACCCCCAAAAGTTGTGGGGGGGGGAAAAAAAAGCAAAAAAAAGTTTAAAAAAATTTAATTGAAAGTTTCAAGTGAAAAAAAAAAGGGTCCTTTTCCCAAAAATAAAGAAAAAAAATGTAAAAAAATAGGAAAAAAAATAAAGTTTTACATATTAGGTATCTCCATGTCCGTATCTACCGGCTCTATTAAAATATCACATGACCTAACCCCTCAGGTGAACACCGTCAAAAAAATAAAATAAAAACTTCTAAAAAAAAATGTTTTTTGTTACCTTACATCACTAAAAGTGCAACACCAAGCGATCAAAAAGGCGTATGCCCCCCAAAATAGTACCAATCTAACCGTCACCTCATCCAACAAAAAATGAGCCCCTACCTAAGACAATCTACCAAAAAATAAAAAAACTATGGCTCTCAGACTATGGAGACACTAAAACATGATTATTTTTTTGTTTCAAAATGCTTTTATTGTGTTAAATGTAAAAAAATAAAAATAAAGTAGACATATTAGGTATCGCTGCATCCGTAACAACCTGCTCTATAAAAATGCCACATGAGTCATGTTTTAAAAATTGTTTTCTTATATTCGACCTATGCTTATTGACTCTATTCCGTAGGGTCTGTATGGTCCGTCCCACATATATTAGGTTGCATGGGCATTCTAGTATGTAGATAACGTGTGTAGAGGTTTGTGGAGATTGGGTGTGAGGATCCATCATTCTTATTTAAAAAGAAAGTTGTTTGGCATATCATTCCACAGCAAAGACATCTGGGTTGTTTACATCTCCAGCTTCCATTTCTCAATGAGTTCCTTGGTTCTTCTTTTGTATTTGGAGTGTCCGTAAGTTTGCTTGAAGCTACAGTTGTGTTCAAAATTATTCAACCCCCAATGCTGTAAAGGGTTTTAAGGGAATTTAGTGTACATTTGTAATTGTGTTCAGAATGAAATCTTACAAGGACTTTTTTAAGAACCAAATGCAACTAAAATTACATCAATTGTTTTTGTAATACAGTATTAAATGTTTTTTTTGTGATTTCTTCATTGACACAATTATTCAACCCCTTAAAGACTACCACTCTTAAGAGCAGAGGTTCATTCAAGTGTTTCGATCAGGTATTGAAAACACCTGTGGATGTCAAGGAGCAGCAATCAAGCATAATAAGCACCAATTAGGCAGATTTAAAAGGACTGTGATACTCAGCTCCTTCTAGACATTTACTGGTGTGTTTACAAACATGGTGAAGTCAAGAGAATGGTCCAGGAAGACAAGAGAAGAGGTGATTTCTCTTCACAGGAAGGGCAATGGCTATAAGAAGATTGCAAAGATGTTAAACATACCAAGAGACACCATAGGAAGCATCATTCGCAAATTCAAGGCAAAGGGCACTGTTGAAACGCTACCTGGTCGTGGCAGAAAGAAGATGCTGACTTCGACTGCTGTGCGCACCTTACAAGTGCCTCTTTGATTTAATTGTAAACAAGATGACTGAAATGATCAAAATTAATGTCAAACTGGCCAAAACACTCAATTTCAGTGGGGGTTGAATAATTTTGAACACAACTGTAATAGGTTCTTCAGTGTGCGTGCTCAGGGCCGGCCTTAGGCCTTTAGGCGCCCTGTGCGAGAAAGCTTTACAGCGCCCCATAGTGACCACACCCCTCAGTAACCACGCCCCTCAGTAACCACACCCCTCAGTAACCACACCCTTTCAGTGGTCACACCCATTTCTCCAATATCTGCTCAATTTAAAACCTTCCATTCCGTTAAGTCCCCAAAAAACAGATTACAAGCTATGATAAAAATACAACTTTTATTCAAAAGGTATTAAACTTGTAAGCACAATATAATCATTCATATTAAATAAAACAACAGTAGACAATCAAGTGGTAAACAATAAATGTCAAACTAAAATAGAGTCTATAAAAGAAAGTGTCAGGTTGCCCCGCAGACCCTTTTTTTCAAATGCATCTAGAAAAGTAAAAACAAAAAACAGAACACAAAACCTAGACTAGATTGTTACTATAACAAAGTGCACCACGTGTAACAAAGTAAAATGTAAACTAGAACTCCACAAACTCAAAATGAGTACTAAGACACCCCTTGCAGATCCTAATCACTTGGTATTTATTTCCTGCACTAATACTTTGAAAGAGGAGTCTGAAAGTGCAATAATCCAGAGTATAAAACCTACAAAAGTGCCAGCTTTTCAAATAAAGCTTTAAATGTAAAAGTGCCAAAAAATAGGTACAATTTAACTGTGTACGCAAGTGATTACACATGCACAAGCTCAAAACACAACTTTACGTGCTTTTGCCTTTGCAAATTCATCAATGGTGCTGTTAAGATCCAATGTTTTGAAAACGTCATTTTCAATGGACAGCACTGATAACGATGTTAGTCGTTCATCACTCATAGAGGATCTGAGGTAAGTTTTAATCAGCTTTAATTTAGAAAAGCTGCATTCTCCCGATGCCACAGAAACAGGGATTGTCAGTAGTATGCGTAGTGCAATCCAGATGTTTGGGAATGTGTCAGTGAGTCTATTCTTAACAATGAAGTTAAGTACATTCAGTGGCGTTGTTGATTCTTGGGGAATAAGGCCTTGAATGTGCCAAATCTCCTCTGCTAAGTCGATTCCACTGATAAGAGATTGGCTGTCTTTCTCTAAAGCCTTCTGTAACATCAAGCAGCATTCCTTCAAATTTTCCCTTGCTGGGAGACACTTTAGGGCATACAGGAATCCCCAAACCTTGCTATGATTTTTCAACTGGTCAAAACGCTCATCCAATGACATAATTGTTGTATCCACTAAAGCATAGAAGAATTCAATTTTAAATCTCTCCTTTGGATTAGTTAAAGGTTCATCTTTCCCCTCATAATTGAATAAAGCCTTCTTCCTTCGAATGCGAGCAGATGATAAAAAAACAGGCTCAACTTCAAGCTTTTCCGCTATTTCCTTTGCAATAAGGAATGCACTTTCAAATCCAGTGTCTCTGAAGATTTGCACAAAGTGTTTACATTTCTCTATTAACTCTGTAACCAAAATCAAGTCTGCTGTTTTGCGCTGCATTGCCTTACTGACAATATTGACTTGGTACAATATCTCATACCAAACACATAATGCCATAATACATTTGAAATTGCCAACCTGCTGAGACAATGTCAGAGCTTCGTGACAGACACTTGGTTCTGCGTGTTCTTCCTCGACAATGCAATCAATGCATCCTGTATCTCAACAAGATTATGCCTGAAAGGTTTAAGGCAGTTGATCCGACATTCCCACCGTGTAGTGCATAGAGGCTTTAACGTGAGGCCAGATACATGGTCTGTCAAAATCTTCCACCTCTTTACAGATGCAGAGAATAAAACATAAATGCGTTGAATTACTCCAAACAGCTCTAGTGATTCCTTGCCTGACCGTGCTGCATCACCAATGACGAGATTAAGGCAATGACATCCACATGGTACAAATATGGCTCTTGGGTTAATACTTAAAACTCTTGACTGGACACCACTGTTTTTTCCTGCCATATTTGCCCCATTATCGTACCCTTGTCCACAGCAATTATCAATATCCAGTTTTTTTTCAGATAGAAATTGAAGGAGGAAGTCAGCCAGTCCCTTTCCAGTTGTGTCATCTACTGTTTGAAACCCAATAAAATGTTCTTTTACTTTCAAATCCCCAGTGCTGTTATCCAAAAATCTAACTGTAAATGACATCTGTTCCTTGTGGCTAATATATGGGGTGCAATCCAGGATTATTGAGTAATATTTTGCTTTTCTACAACGTTCCAAAATGTCCTCAAGTACCTGTTTTGCCATTAGGTTTATTATTTCATTTTGAATTGTTTTTCCACAGTAGTGGTCTGCTGTCTCCTTTGAGGCCACACGGCGTAAGTGCTCTGCTATCACATTGTCATATTTTCCCAGTAATTCCACAAGCCCAAGAAAATTGCCATTATTGGGTGTAAAAAAAACGATCGGAATATCCTCTAAATGCCAAGTTACGCTCAGTTAAAAATTGAACAATGTTTCGTAGCCTCTCCATTACTGATCTCCAATGTTTTCTTTCTTGGCTCATAAGAGATTGTAAATTGTGATCAATTGCACTTTTGGACTTCAATCTCAGTTGTGTTTCCATCCACATCTGTTAAGCTAAAAAGTGACTGCTGGAGGTTTCATGAGATTTGAGAATATTTGCCATATGTCTCCAGTCTTCTGACCCTCCTGAAGCCAAAGAACTTTTTGCATTCCAGTCAAATAACTTGCAAGAAAAACAAAAAGCTTTATTTGCAAATGGAGAGTACACCAGCCATCGCCTTGTCTGCTCTTCTCCACTTTCTAACTTTCGCTTATAGAATGTAGCAGAGAAGTGGCGATTATGAATCTTTTTTTTTAAACTCCATATTTGTTACCTGCACAGGGCCAAATTACAAAATACGGTCAACATTCTTGGAAATTAATTTCGGCCATAAAGCAGGATCTGATAGACTTTCAGATGTTGTCTCAGAAGACACTGAGTCAGGGGGACTATTAGAAGACAGTGGGTTAGAGAGAGCACTTGAATCCAGATTTTGTAGACATGAACTTGATGTTGAAGGTTCATTCTTCTCAAGATGGACATCATCAGCTTGACTGCTGCAGTTAACGTCATCTAGTTTTTCTTCTTCAGTTGCTTCTGAAGCACTATGTGCTGATCTTCCCAAGAACTTTTTTAAAGCCCCTGCACTCTTCTGGTCCTCTAAATTCATAAGCACCTTACGTTTTCGATTTTGGGAACCGGAGAGTTTTTTGGGACCCATAATGCTGCTACCTGCTACTACACGATACGGTATCTGAATCTATGGGACTCCTGTGAATATACCATAAAAGTTTTATCTGCACTCCTATTTACCACCACATATAACACAGTGATAACTCTATGAGTACAGATAATGTAGTAGATGTCACCTGCAGTCCTATGTAAAACCACAGATAACACTAGTGCTGATAATGTGGTAGTGTTACCTGCAGTCCTATGTAAAACCACAGATAACACTAGTGCTGATAAGGTGGTAGTGTTACCTGCAGTTCTATGTAAAACCACAGATAACATTAGTGCTGATAATGTGGTAGTGTTACCTGCATTCCTATGTAAAACCACAGATAACACTAGTGCTGATAATGTGGTAGTGTTACCTGCAGTCCTATGTAAAACCATAGATAACACTAGTGCTGATAATGTGGTAGTGTTACCTGCAGTCCTATGTAAAACCACAGATAACACTAGTGCTGATAATGTGGTAGTGTTACCTGCAGTCCTATGTAAAACCACAGATAACACTAGTGCTGATAAGGTGGTAGTGTTACCTGCAGTCCTATGTAAAACCACAGATAACACTAGTGCTGATAATGTGGTAGTGTTACCTGCAGTCCTATGTAAAACCACAGATAACACTAGTGCTGATAATGTGGTAGTGTTACCTACAGTCCTATGTAAAACCACAGATAACACTAGTGCTGATAATGTGGTAGTGTTACCTGCAGTCCTATGTAAAACCACAGATAACATTAGTGCTGATAATGTGGTAGTGTTACCTGAAGTCCTATGTAAAACCACAGATAACACTAGTGTAGATCATGTGGTAGTGTTACCTTAGTCCTTAGTGTGCCTTCCTGTGTCTATCCTTGCTGGCGGCGCTGCCTCCTCTTCCTTCTTCTTCCTCCGCACAGAACGTCCTGATGCAGCTGCGTCAAGACATAGGAACAGTGGTCATGGTGATGGTGACACACAGGAAGAGACACACACACACACACAGGGACGGACACACACACACATACATATGATAAATATGATCACATCACAGTTCCTGCCTGTCTGCTTTGGTAAAGCTGGGCTATGCCAGGCTTTAGCAGAGTGGGCACAGGACAGTGGACACAGGGCACGATATGTATGCAAGCACAGCTGAGCGAGTGCAGGGCAAGGGCCCGCATACACATTACTCCTCCTGCCTGTCATACCCCCCCTTCCCCACACCGGGCATTTTGGGGGGCATTAGTGGTTGGATGATGCGGATTGTGCACATAGCCACCAATCATATCCCCCCCTCCTAAAGGTAACTGATGTGCTGGGGGAGAGGAATATGATTGGTGGCTATGTGCACACTCAACATCAGCAGCAAGGAGTTAAAGTCCAACCCTTAATGGCCCACAAAATCCCTGGGGGGGGGGGGGGGTTGATGTAGTAGCAGGAAAGCACACTGTCCCTCTGTCCTCTATGAGCCCCCCCTGAGTCCTCTCTGAGCCCCCCCCCTCACCCATTGCACACTTTTCCCACTCCAGATGGGCCAGTATGCTGGCAGCAGCACATCCCCCCGCCCAGTCACCATGGCATTGGCACATTTCTCCCTGTCCCCTCCAGATGGGCAGCATCAGCACATCTCTGTCCCCCCCACCCCCGCGTCACCATGGCATTGGCACATTTCTCCCTGTCCCCTCCAGATGGGCAGCATCAGCACATCTCTGCCCCCCCCCCACCCACCCCCGCGTCACCATGGCATTGACACATTTCTCCTCCAGATGGGCAGCATCAGCACATCTCTGTCCCCCCCGCCCACCCCCGCGTCACCATGGCATTGGCACATTTCTCCTCCAGATGGGCAGCATCAGCACATCTCTGTCCCCCCCCCACCATGGCATTGGCACATTTCTCCCTGTCCCCTCCAGATGGGCAGCATCAGCATATCTCTGTGACAGAGATGTGCTGATGCTGCCCATCTGGAGGGGACAGGGAGAAATGTGCCAATGCCATGGTGACTGGGGGGCGGGGGTGGGGACAGAGATGTGCTGATGCTGCCCATCTGGAGGAGAAATGTGCCAATGCCATGGTGACTGGGGGGGGACAACAGAGACTCTGCCCCCCCAGTCACCATGGCATTGGCACACTTCTCCCTGTCCCCTCCAGATGGGCAGCATCAGCACATCTCTGTCCCGTCCCCCCATCCCCCATGGCACTGTTGGCACGTTCACATAATCATTTCTCCAAATAAATACCTACTTGTTCTTTTGCTGTAGAGTAGACTACTACCGTAGCTCTAGCTGTAGTGCTGCCGCGTGGGCCTTGCTGTGTCTGCTGGCTGGGCGCGCTACGTCTTCTCTCTGGGGGCGGAGCTCAGTGTCAACGTCAAAAGGATAAGGGAAGACGTGCCTGTGCGGCAGCTACGCTCCATCAGCCACTGGTCTGCTCTCTTAAAGAGACAGGCAGGCCAGCCAGGCAGCAGAGCGGAGCTCAGAGCGGCCGCGGGCCCCGCCCCCTCCTCACTCCTTCAATTGTGCGGAGCGCTACCTGTGTTAGTCGGCCGCCCGCCCGCAGGATAAAGATTCGCGTGAGTACAGAGTGAGACGTCACTCCTCGCTTCTAGACTTAGTTCACGGCGGGCTGTCGGCCGCCCGGCGCCCCTGTTGCTATGGCGCCCTGTGCGGCCGCACAGCCCGCACACCCCAAAGGCCGGCCCTGTGCGTGCTCGTCTGTAAGTTAGTACTAGTACAGTGGGTATCAATTTATTTAGGATAGGATCCTTCTTCAGAATATACCAGTATTTTGCTAGGATGCATCTGACCTTATTTTGGCCCTCATTGAAGGTGGTGATGAAGTTGTACCCATATTTATCGGTTGTATTTGGCTGTTTTTGCTTCGGTTCCAAGCATTCTAATTGTGTTAAGCTGGCCGCTTTATCCTGTGCTGCAGTAACAATGCTCTTAGGGTACCCTTTCTCTTGGAATCTAGTAGACAAGATTGTACTATGTTGTTTGAAATCACTTTCTAACGTACAGTTCCATCTAATCCGTTTAAATTGGCTATAGGGGATATTCCGTTTCCATTTCTTGTAGTGGGTGCTAGTATAGTTCAGATAACTGTTGCTGTCTACTTGTTTGAAGAATGTTTTCGTTATTATATTCTCATTCTTAGATGAAATCACAAGGTCCAAGAATTCGATTTGTGAGGTGTCTTGGGTGCCCGTAAATTATATTCCCCAATTATTTGAATTTAAATAGGAAATTAAATTTTTCGCACTCACTTTATCCCCTTTCCAGACAAAAATGGAATTATCCATATATAACGCCTATAGAGATTTATATTATCAATCCAGGAGTGTGATTTGTATATAAATTATTCCTCGAAGGCTCCCATGAAGAGATTTGCGAAACTTGGGGCAAATCTTGTCCCGATAGCGGTCCCTTGTTTTTGTTTATAGATGTTATGTTGGAATTTAAACTTGTTGTGTGTGAGGATGAACTGTATTCCGCCGAGAATTAAGTTATTTTGCTCCACAGGAATAGCCGTGTCTCCATTTAAAAATTGGGATGTGCAGCTTATTCCCAACTCATGTGAAATATTGGAGTACAATGCCGAGACGTCTAGGGTCAACCACCTGTATTCATCATCCCATTTGATGTCCTTTAGTTGTGTTATAAGGTCTGTGGAATCCCTTAGGTAGGATGTAAGGCCCGTCACATATTTCTGTAGAAATGTATCTATGTAGTGGGACAAGTTGCGGGTGAGAGAGTGCACTCCCGAAATTATTGGCCGGCCTGGGGGGTTTTTGAGATCCTTATGTATTTTAGGAAGATGGAAAAAAAGGAGAAAGGGTGGACTCTTTCACCAAGATGTATTCTTTTTCTTTCTTCCTAAGTAGGTGGGATGCTGATTTTATTAGTACGGCAAATTCTTTTCTATCTTGTGTGGATGTGTCCTCCTTGAGGGGAATATAATAATTGGTATCGGATAGGATCCTCAATGCTTCTCTGATATAGTCGTCTCTATTTTGTATGACTATGCCACCTCCTTTATCGGCAATGCGAACCACAATGTGGACACAATTCTGGAGTGTTTTGAGGGCAGTTTTTTCATATTGTTTAAGATTCTGTTTGATGCTGACCCCGTCATTAATCTGACGGAATTTTTCAGACACTACTGTATAGAAGGTGTCAAAAAAGTTCCCTTTATGGTGGGTCGGATAGAAATTGGATGGCGGTTTTAATCCTGATGGTATAAATTCTGTGGTATCCTCCTCCCTTTGTATGGGGAGCAGAGGTTCCTTGAGTTTCGTTCCGCTTTGCGTTTTATTTAGTATTTCAAAATGTCGTTTTATTGTTAGTTTTCTCACAAAATGATTGAGGTCCAAAAAAAGTCCAAAGTCATCTATCCTTGAGGATGGACAAAAAGAGAGACCTTTCCTTAATAATGAGATTTTATTCTTGGTAAGCGTATGGCTGGATAAATTAAAGATACCTGCATTTGAGTTTGCTTTCATTGTGGTCTCTGTTCTAGTTTTCTTTTTGCTGCCGATGCCCCCCCCCCCCCCCATGTCCTCTTCTACATTTTTTCTTTTTCCTGGTTTGTGGTTTAGTGGTCACGTGTCCCAACATAAGACACGTGACCTGACGATGCGATCACATGATTAAGGTCCTTTGCCTACTACAAAGGTCCTATAGAATATACAATAAAAGCCCCCAAACTCAATATTTCAGTATATAAAAACATGAGAATAAGTTCATTTGGATAGATTTTAATAAAACGTTGACATTAGTATGTATAAAAATGCTTTTAACCTGTTTAGGACATAGGGTGTACCGGTACGCCCTGATTTCCTGGTCCTTAAGGACACAGGTCATACGGGTACGTCCTATGTATTTCCGATCACCGCCGCTCAGCGGGCAGTGATCGGAACAAGGTGCCTGCTCAAATCATTGAGCAGGCACCTTGGCTAAATGCGAGGGGGGTCCCGTCAATTCAATTCAGACTTGCGGTTTGCGGTTTTACCTTATGCGGCAGGCGGCGGTGCCATCGGGTCCCCGTGGGGCTGTAGGGGGGACCCGATGGCATGGAAGGCAGCGCGATGCCTTCCTGAGGTATCTGTGCTGCCTTCCGGTGACAAGCCTGTGAGATCCAGCCCCCTGGATCTCATAGGCCGGAAGCTGTATGAGTAATACACACAGTATTACTCATACAGTCAATGCATTCCAATACAGAAGCATTCAAATACAGAAGTATTGGAATGCATTGTAAAAAGTATTAGACCCCCAAAAGTTGAAGTCCCAAAGTGGGACAAAAAAAAAGTAAAAAAAAAGTAAAAAAAAAGTTTTCCCCCCCAAAAATTTAAAGTTTCAAGTAAATATAAACAAAAACGTCATTTTCCCCAAATAAAGTTAAAAAAAATAGGTAAAGAATAGAAAGAAAAAAAAAAGTAGACATATTAGGTATCGCCGCGTCCTTATCGACCGGCTCTATAAACATATCACATGACCTAACCCCTCAGATAAACACCGTAAAAAATAAAAACTGTGTTAAATAAACCATTTTTTGTCACCTTACAT
Source organism: Bufo bufo (assembly GCF_905171765.1). NCBI lineage: Eukaryota > Metazoa > Chordata > Amphibia > Anura > Bufonidae > Bufo > Bufo bufo. Next base: position 127,967,560 of record NC_053396.1, read on the forward strand.
CACAAAAAGTACAACAGTAAGCGATCAAAAAGGCGTATGCCCACCAAAATAGTACCAATCTAACCGTCACCTCATCCCGCAAAAAATTAGCCTCTACCTAAGACAATCGCCCAAAAAATAAAAAAACTATGGCTCAGAATTTGGAGACACTAAAACATCTTTTTTTTTTTAAAAAAAAGCTGTTATTGTGTAAAACTTAAGTAAATAAAAAAAAGTATACATATTAGGTATCGCTGCGTCCGTATCGACCAGCTCTATAAAAATATCACATGACCTAACCCCTCAGGTGAACACCGTAAAAAAAAAAAAAAATGGTGTAAAAAAAGCAATTTTTTGTCACCTTACATCACAAAAAGTGTAATAGCAAGCGATCAAATAGTCATACGCACCACAAAATAGTGCCAATAAAACCGTCATCTCATCCCGCAAAAATAATACCGTACCCAAGATAATCGCCCCAAAAAAATAATAATATAGCTCTCAGACTATAGAGACACTAAAACATATTTTTTTTGTTTCAAAAATGATATTATTGTGTAAAACTTACATAAATAAAAAAGAAGTATACATATTAGGTATCGCAGCATCCGTAATAACCTGCTCTATGAAAATATCACATGACCTAACCCCTCAGGTGAACACCGTAAGAAAAAAAAAAACAACGGTGTAAAAAAAGCCATTTTTTGTCACCTTACATCACAAAAAGTGTAATAGCAAGCAATCAAAAAGTCATACGCACCACAAAATAGTGCCAATCAAACCGTCATCTCATCCCGCAAAAATCATACCCTACCCAAGATAATCGCCCAAAAACTGAAAAAACTATGGCTCTCAGACTATGGAATCACTAAAACATGATTTTTTTTGTTTCAAAAATGAAATCATTGTGTAACACTTACATAAATAAAAAAATTGTATGCATATTAGATATCGCCGTGTCCGTGACAACCTGCTCTACAAAAATACCACATGATCTAACCTGTCAGATGAATGTTGTAAATAACAAAAAAAAAACGGTGCCAAAACAGATAATTCTTGTTACCTTGCCTCACAAAAAGTGTAATATAGAGCAACCAAAAATCATATGTACCCTAAACTAGTACCAACAAAACTTCCCTCTATCCTGTAGTTTCTAAAATGGGGTCACTTTTTTTGGAGTTTCTACTCTAGGAATGCATCAGGGGGTCTTTAAATGGGACATCTGCCTTCCAAAAACCGTATGGCATTCCTTTCCTTCTGTGCCCTGCCGTGTGCCCGTACAGCAGTTTACGACCACATATGGGGTGTTTCTGTATACTACAGAATCAGGGCCATAAATATGTTTTTTGTTTGGCTTTTAATTCTGAAATTTCATCTCTATTTGCCAATAACTCATGTGGAACACCTAACGGGTTAACGACATTTATAAAATCAGTTTTGAATACCTTGAGGGGTGTAGTTTCTTAGATGGGGTCACTTTTATGGAGTTCCTACTCTAGGGGTGCATCAGGGGGGCTTCAAATGGGACATGGTGTCAAAAAAAACTGTCCAGCAAAATCTGCCTTCCAAAAACTGTATGGCATTCCTTTCCTTCTGCGCCCTGCGCCCGTACAGCAGTTTACGACCACATATGGGGTGTTTCTGTAAACTACAGAATCAGGGCCATAAATATTGAGTTTTGTTTGGCTGTTAACCCTTGCTTTGTAACTGGAAAAAAAATATTAAAATTGAAAATCTGCCAAAAAAGTGAAATTTGGAAATTGTATCTCTATTTTCCATTAATTCTTGTGGAACACCTAAAGGGTTAACAAAGTTTGTAAAATCTGTTTTGAATACCTTGAGGGGTGTAGTTTCTTAGATGGGGTCACTTTTATGGAGTTTCTACTCTAGGGGTGCATCAGGGGGGCTTCAAATAGGACATGTATCCAAAAAAACAGTCCAGCAAAATTTGCCTTCCAAAAACCGTATGGCATTCCTTTCCTTCTGCGCCCTGCCGTGTGCCCGTACAGCAGTTTACGACCACATATGGAGTGTTTCTGTAAACTACACAATCAGGGCCATAAATATTGAGTTTTGTTTGGCTGTTAACCCTTGCTTTGTAACTGGAAAAAAAAATATTAAAATGGAAAATGTGCCAAAAAAGTGAAATTTTGAAATTGTATCTCTATTTTCCATTATTTCTTGTGGAACATCTAAAGGGTTACCGATGTTTGTAAAATCAGTTTTGAATACCTTGAGGGGTGTAGTTTCTAGAATGGGGTCATTTTTGGGTGGTTTCTGTAACGGATCTCCTGGCACTCTGACCGAGTACCTGTCACAGCCAGACAGCTGAGAAGCGCTCACAGGAGCTTCTCAGATCCTCCTCCTTGAATTTCTTTGTTTTGGTTTAGTTTCTCATCTCGTTAGTCTATCTCAGCTGTCATGCAGTTAGACTGATCGCTACCCTTTAAGTTCCTCCCCATAATTCAGTAGTGTGCGGCTGATACAACTTCCTGGAGTGTGTGTGCATGCTGTTCCCAGTTCCCAGTTGTCAGTCGTCAATCGTCTGCAAGATAAGTGCTGTTTATGTATTTATGATTTTGTCTTTTCTGGATCCAGGTGACCCTGACTCCCTCCGTGTCAGTGTAGGGAGCCGGTGGTCGTGTCCCTTCACTATTGTAGGGTCTTCAGGTAATAGATAGCCGAGGAACGTGGATATGCGGCCATCCACCTTTGGGGTGTTCGCATAGGCTGAGCAGTGAGGGAGAGCGGCAGGTCTATTGCAAGGGTCTCCCTTTGTTCCTTAGTTGTGGATCCAGAGAGACATTGTTTATATGGTATTGTCTTGTTTCCTGTACACCATCCGTGACATTATCAGCCGCCAAAACCGTCTCAAGCATGGATCCGGTTTCACTTTTGGCTGAACGCTTTCAGGGTCTTTCTTTGGAGGTAGCTGATCTCCGTAAGACTTTTTCTCAGTTTCAAGTGACCGGTTCAGCTTGCGTTCATGGAGTTTGTGCTGAGCCTAAGATCTCGCTCCCGGATACGTTCTCCGGGGGTAGTGAGAATTTTGTGCGTTTTAGAGAGGCTTGCAAACTCCATTTTCGCCTTCTTCCCCATTCTTCTGGTGATGAAGAACGGAGGGTGGGGATCATTATATCGCTGCTCAGGGGTAACGCTCAGTCCTGGGCCTTTTCGCTGCCAGAGGGGGCACGGCCCCTTCGTTCAGTGGATGAATTCTTTTTAGCCCTGGGTCAGATATATGATGATCCGGATCGTATTGCTCTGGCTGAGTCTAGACTACGTCTGTTATGCCAGGGTAAACAATCCGCAGAGATATACTGTTCAGAATTTCGGAGACGGGCAGCAGATACGGGTTGGAATGATGCTGCACTCCGAAGTCAATTTTGCTATGGTCTTTCAGAGGGATTGAAAGATGCATTTGCCTTTCATGAAAGACCTACCTCCTTGGATTCTGCTATGTCTCAGGCTGTTCGTATTGACAGGCGTCTTAGAGAGAGAGGAGAGATCTCTCCTTCCTGTCATACTCAATCCCGGGACAGTGCAGCGGTCTCATTCTGTGCACAGGGGTCTCAGTCGCTGTCAGCCCCTTCTGAGCAGGAGTCCATGCAGCTGGGGTTGATTGCCTCTGACAATAGAAGATTCAGCCCGCAGGGGAGGGTTTGTTTTTGTTGTGGAGGTATAAATCATCTGGCAAATGTTTGTCCCTCTAGGAGATTCAGGCAGTTTTCTGGGAGTAATAAAGAGACAAAAAGGAAAAAATCTTTTAAAAATGTTCCGTCTGTTACTATTGGCAGGGTTGAGGCGGAAATTGAAGGTTTTCCATTTGCTTGTAGTTCCCGTTTTGTCCTGCCTGCTAGGGTGGCGCTAGAGAGCAAGAGCATTTTTTGTGAGATTTTTGTGGATAGTGGAGCAGCTGTCAACCTCATTGATAATCAATTTGCAATAACTCATGGTTTCCAGGTATGCACTTTGGGAAAGGATATTCCTGTTTTTGCTATTGATTCAGCTCCACTTTCTCAGAAATCATTAAAGGGCATAGTTCACAATATCCGTTTAATTGTGAGTGATGCTCATGTTGAGGATGTGTCATGTTTCGTCCTTAGCGGTTTGCCTACTCCTCTAGTGTTGGGGCTACCCTGGCTCACTAAACATAACCCCACCATTGATTGGCAAGCGAGGCAAATAAATGGTTGGAGTAACTTTTGCAGAGAGAATTGCCTCATAACATCTGTTTCTGAGGTTTCTACTAAGACTGTACCACCTTTCCTCTCTGAATTTTTGGATGTCTTCTCTGAGAGTGGAGTTCAGGGTTTGCCTCCGCACAGGGAGTATGATTGCCCTATTAATCTCATCCCAGGCGCCAAGCTGCCTAAATCTCGTTTATACAATCTCTCCCAACCTGAGAGGGTCGCTATGCGGGCTTATATCTCTGAGAGTCTGAGAAAAGGACACATATGACCCTCGAAGTCACCTGTTGCCGCTGGTTTTTTCTTTGTTAAGAAAAAAGATGGTTCTTTAAGACCTTGTCTGGATTTCAGGGAGCTGAACAGTATCACTATTCGTGATCCTTATCCGCTTCCTCTGATCCCGGACCTGTTTAACCAGGTTGTTGGGGCTAAAGTCTTTTCCAAATTAGACCTAAGAGGGGCATACAACCTGGTTAGGGTCAGAGAAGGAGACGAATGGAAGACGGCTTTCAATACCCCTGAGGGCCATTTTGAGAATTTGGTTATGCCTTTTGGTTTGATGAATGCCCCAGCCGTTTTTCAGCATTTCGTCAACAGCATTTTTTATCATTTAATGGGAAAATTTGTATTAGTGTATTTGGATGACATTTTGATTTTTTCTCCTGATTTCAAGACTCATAAGGAACACTTACGTCAGGTCTTGCTCATCCTGCGGGAGAATAAATTATACGCTAAACTGGAAAAATGTGTGTTTGCGGTTCCAGAAATCCAATTTCTGGGGTTTCTTGTCTCCGCTTCTGGTTTTCGCATGGACCCCGAGAAGGTCCGCGCTGTGCTTGAGTGGGAGCTTCCTGAGAATCAGAAGGCGCTGATGCGTTTTTTGGGCTTTGCCAATTATTACAGGAAATTTATTTTGAATTATTCCTCTGTTGTTAAACCACTCACTGATATTACCAGAAAGGGGGTAGATTTTTCTTCCTGGTCGGTAGAGGCGCGTAAGGCCTTTTCTAATATCAAGGAGAGTTTTGCTTCCGCTCCCATCCTAGTACAACCTGATATTTCGTTACCCTTCATAGTTGAGGTTGATGCTTCTGAGGTAGGGGTGGGTGCGGTCTTGTCTCAGGGTTCCTCTCCTGCCAAATGGCAACCGTGTGCCTTTTTCTCAAAGAAACTCTCCTCCGCAGAGAGAAATTATGATGTGGGAGATAGGGAATTGTTGGCCATCAAGTTGGCTTTTGAGGAATGGCGCCATTGGCTAGAGGGAGCCAGACACCCTATTACCGTGTTTACTGACCATAAAAATCTGGCCTACTTGGAGTCAGCCAAGCGTCTGAACCCGAGACAGGCCAGATGGTCTTTGTTCTTTTCAAGGTTTAATTTTGTTGTTACGTTCCGCCCTGGGGTTAAGAATGTGAAGGCAGATGCCCTGTCACGTTGTTTTCCGGGAGGTGGGAATTTTGAAGACCCGGGTCCCATTTTGGCTGAAGGTGTGGTGGTCTCTGCTCTTTTTCCTGAATTGGAGGCAGAGGTGCAGGCAGCCCAGTCAGAAGCTCCTGATCTTTGTCCTCCTGGGAGGTTGTTTGTGCCTCTCACTTTGAGACACAAGATTTTTAAAGAACACCACGACACGGTCCTTGCTGGGCACCCGGGGGCAAGAGCCACACTGGATCTCATCGCTCGGAGATTCTGGTGGCCTGCGCTTCGTAAGTCGGTTGAGGGTTTTGTGGCAGCTTGCGAGACTTGCGCTCGTGCCAAGGTCCCTCATTCACGGCCATCAGGTCCTCTCCTTCCTTTGCCCATTCCTTCCCGTCCTTGGACACATCTGTCCATAGACTTCATAACGGACTTGCCTCGTTCCTCGGGGAAGTCTGTGATTCTGGTGGTGGTGGACCGTTTTAGCAAAATGGTGCATTTTATCCCTTTTCCTGGTTTGCCCAATGCTAAGACGCTGGCGCAGGCATTTATTGACCACATTGTCAAATTGCATGGGATTCCTTCAGACATAGTCTCTGATAGGGGCACGCAGTTTGTTTCCAGATTCTGGAAGGCTTTCTGTTCTCGCTTGGGGGTTCGGTTGTCATTCTCTTCTGCTTTCCATCCGCAGTCGAATGGCCAGACAGAGCGCGTCAATCAGAATCTGGAGACATATCTGCGCTGTTTTGTGGCGGAGAATCAGGAGGATTGGTGTTCTTTTTTTGTCCCTTGCTGAGTTTGCTTTAAATAACCGTCGTCAGGAGTCCTCTGATAAGTCACCATTTTTTGGTGCATATGGGTTCCATCCGCAGTTTGGGACTTTCTCGGGAGAGGGCTCTTCTGGTTTGCCTGATGAGGACAGATTCTCCTCGTCTTTGTCATCTATTTGGCAAAAGATTCAGGATAATCTAAAGAGCATGAGTGAGAGATATAAGCGTGTGGCGGATAAGAGACGTGTGCCTGGTCCGGACCTGAATGTTGGTGATCTGGTGTGGTTGTCTACCAAGAATATCAAATTGAAGGTTCCCTCCTGGAAGTTGGGTCCTAGGTTTATTGGGCCTTACAAGATCCTGTCTGTCATCAATCCTGTTGCCTACCGTCTTGATCTTCCTCAGACTTGGAAGATCCATAATGTTTTTCATAAGTCCTTATTGAAACCTTATGTTCAACCTATTGTACCCTCGCCTTTGCCTCCTCCTCCGATTATGGTTGATGGAAATCTTGAATTTCAGGTCTCTAGGATTGTGGATTCTCGTCTTGTCCGCGGTTCCCTCCAGTACCTCGTTCATTGGGAGGGTTATGGTCCTGAGGAGAGGATGTGGGTCCCAGTGACGGACATTAAAGCCTCTCGTCTCATCAGGGCTTTCCATAGGTCCCATCCTGAGAAGGTGGGCCCTGAGTGTCCGGAGTCCACTCCTAGAGGGAGGGGTACTGTCACAGCCAGACAGCTGAGAAGCGCTCACAGGAGCTTCTCAGATCCTCCTCCTTGAATTTCTTTGTTTTGGTTTAGTTTCTCATCTCGTTAGTCTATCTCAGCTGTCATGCAGTTAGACTGATCGCTACCCTTTAAGTTCCTCCCCATAATGCAGTAGTGTGCGGCTGATACAACTTCCTGGAGTGTGTGTGCATGCTGTTCCCAGTTCCCAGTTGTCAGTCGTCATTCGTCTGCAAGATAAGTGCTGTTTATGTATTTATGATTTTGTCTTTTCTGGATCCAGGTGACCCTGACTCCCTCCGTGTCAGTGTAGGGAGCCGGTGGTCATGTCCCTTCACTATTGTAGGGTCTTCAGGTAATAGATAGCCGAGGAACGTGGATATGCGGCCATCCACCTTTGGGGTGTTCGCATAGGCTGAGCAGTGAGGGAGAGCGGCAGGTCTATTGCAAGGGTCTCCCTTTGTTCCTTAGTTGTGGATCCAGAGAGACATTGTTTATATGGTATTGTCTTGTTTCCTGTACACCATCCGTGACAGTACCTCCGTTGATAGATGCTCTTAGTGCTTCCCGAGGACTCCAAGCACTCCGCTCTACACCAAAACCACCACAGGAACCAGGAACAGGAACAAGTAACAGGAACAAGCTCTTACAAGAGCTAATAGTATAGCCAGGGGAGTATAACAAATCTTCAGCGTATAGCAATCCCCAGTGTCGATCAGTTACCCAAACACCAGCCTCAACATGATGAAGGGTAAAACAGGAACTCTTTATTTGAACACACAAGCATTGATTTATACACATTTTCCCACAAGGTTACCACCCACAGGGTTTTGTAAAAACAGCCAATAACCACGTACAATACACTCAGACACTCCCACACAAAATCCTCCCCTCGGCCCGCGATACAATTACCTCACTCTTGGTTGATGCAATCATCACAGGCAGGAGAATACACAATGTCTTCTGTCCTGGAGACAACCGAGACGTAATTCAATTATCTCTCAGGAAAAAGGATATCGCCAATACACACAGAGAGACAATGGAACAGACCTCACTACTCAGCGTATACAATGTCCCAGTCTTTTCAATACACATAGTCATTTAACATCCCAAAATGGCACGAATTAGACCAGGGGTTCAAGTCAGTACAAGTCCTTTGTGAACAAAGGAAGCCTGGCTGCTGAGAGGCCCCATAATCCTGGGGCAAGAGGCTGGTAGCCAGGCCCCTCCAAAACCCAGTGGCGAGGTTGGTTTCGCCACAGTTTCTATTATGTAAGCCTCACAAAGTGTCTTCAGACCTGAACTGGTCCTTAAAAAGTTGGTTTTTGAACATTTCTGAGAAATTTCAAGATTTACTTCTAAACTTCTAAGCCTTGTAACTGTCACGGCGGGCGTGCACTCAGTCTAACAGATAACGCACCAACCAGGCTCTGGGCGAGAGACAGGGGAAGGGTCATCTCCTAACTAATCCCTGACCTCTTTCCCTGCACTGCTCAACCCAGCTACAGACCTTAAAGGTAGGTATGAGGTGTCCCCGTGCCTGGGCTGACAAAACCCTGAATTCCCTGAGATGGTGAAGTAGGGAAATAGGAGAAGCCTGCTCGCACAGAACCTGGATGGGATAGATGACACAAAACAACCAAACTAGAAACAACACTTATCTTCCTGAGCTGGAGCAGACAGCCAACCTTCCTTCCTAGCTTCCAAGACCACAATGATTAGTATAATCCGCTCAGGGCACTGGGCTAATGTGCTATTTAAACTAATGACCCCACCCAGTGCACCTGATGAGAGGCGGATCCAGCACGGCTCCAAAACAACCGCTAAACTCGTGCTGCTATCCTGGCCGACCTCCGCACCTCGTCAGAGTGGGGCATGACAGTAACGTCCCCCAAAAATAAAATGTCTTTCCTAAAATGATCCTAACATGAAGTAGACCTATGGGGAATGTAAAGTAATAACTATTTTTGTAGGTATTACTATGTATTATAGAAGTAGAGAAATTGAAACTTGGAAATTTGCAAATTTTTCCACATTTTTCCAAATTTGGTATTTTTTTTATAAATAAAAATGAATTTTTTTGACTCCATTTTACCAGTGTCATAAAGTACAATATGTGACGAAAAAAACTATTCAGAATGGCCTGGATAAGTCAAAGCGTTTTAAAGTTATCACCACTTAAAATGACACTGGTCAGATTTGCAAAAAATCGCCTGGTCCTTAAGGTGAAATACGGCTGTGTCTTTGAGGAGTTAATCAAGAGAGTATATTTTAAATTTGCATGCATTGTCCATGATGAAAAAACTGTGGGCGGATCCTGAATGCTAATGCCACCCCCAGATGGGTTTTTCTGGCGTTTATTTTTACTATATATATGACCCTATGTACTCTATGTGTATACTCATTTTTTTAACCTGAGGAAGGGGATCTTAATTCCCCAAAACGCGTTGTTTTTATTGCAAACCTATTTTATTGGAATAAAAAGAAGTTTTAAACTCAAGTTTGCCTTGACTGGGTTTTGGAGCACCAAAAAGCAGAATTTCTTCTATTATTTATGCTGTGGCCACAGCTGCCACTATTTGCCATGGAACTCTTGGCTTGCCCCTCGTCAAGTGTCCTGTCCGAAAGGACGTTCAGAGCAGCAGGGGGATCATGACCGATAAACGCACTCTTCTAGCTCACGACAGTGTGGACTACCTCACATTTCTAAAAATTAATGAGTTTAGTGCTCTCATAAAGAGAAACAAAATAAGAGTATTGCAGGTCTGATACCTTTTAATGGCTAACAAAAATAGAAGTAATGATGTTACTTAAAAATGAATGAGGCATGGTTCTCGGAGGAATTCAACATCTGTGACGACCACGTTTAATTGAATTTCCTCATACTAGCCCACACATATCCGCCACCACCCAGAACAAATAATGGCCCCTGTCTTATGTAAATCCAGCCTTTTATGTCCGGTGAATGCCTAATGTTTGGGACCTCGGAGGAATTCAACACCTGTGACAACCACGTGTTATTGAACTTCAACTATTATCTTTATTTTTTTTTTCAAGAGGCTGGATTTCGTTAGCCATGTTTTTAATGAAATTTTATATTTTTTTTGTTCTTTTAAACATATGTATTCGACCTTTATTTGTACTGGCCTGCAGTAAAATTGATATCCAATGACCGTCTAATATACCTCCAGCCACATAATCACTTGATGTTTTCTGTCCGGTGAATAAATAATTTTTGGGGCCTGTAGTCCACTGGCCTGCAGTAAAATTGATATCTAATGACCGTCTAATATACTTCCAGCCACATAATCACTTGATGTTTTCTGTCCGGTGAATGAATAATTTTTGGGGCCTGTAGTCCACTGGCCTGCTGTAAAATCGATATCCATTGACCATCTAATATACCTCCAGCCACATAATCACTTGATCTTTTATGTGCGGTGAATGAATAATGTTTGGGGCCTGTAGTCCACTTGCCTGCAGTAAAATTTATATCCATTGACCGTCTAATATACCTCCAGTCACATAATCACTTGATCATTTCTGTACGGTGAATATCTAATTGTTGGGGCCCCTGTGACGACCACGTGTTATCGAATTTCACCTATTATCATTTGGGGTTTATTCAAGAGGGGGGATTTCGTTAGCCATGTTTTTAATCAAATTTTATATTTTTAGTTCTTTTAAACATATGTATTTGACATTTAATTGTACTGGCCTGCAGTAAAATTGATATCCAATGAACGTCTTATATACCTCCAGCCACATAATCACTTGTTCTTTTCTGTACATTGAATGAATAATTTTTGGGGCCTGTACTCCACTGGCCTGAAGTAAAATTGTCATCCAATGACCGTCTAATATACCTCCAGCCACATAATCACTTGATGTTTTCTGTCTGGTGAATGCCTAATGTTTGGGGCCTGTACTCCCGTGGCCTAAAATAAAAAATTTCTAGGCTCATGCATAAAAATGTCCCCTGATAAAAATATATATTTTTTGTGGGAATTTTTGCCATTGATCCCCCTCTGGTATGTCACTGTCCATGTTGTGGGACGATTTGTGCACTTCTTGTAATTATTTGGTGGCTGCAATAATGACTTGAAGGTTTTCCAGGTTCACCTGCCATTAAAGTGAATGGGGCCCGCTGTGAACTTGCCGTTCGCGAACATTTGATTGTGTTCGTGCGATCGGGTTCGCAAATAGTCCCGGTCGATGTTCTTCTATCACTAACCGTGATAGATGGTGTACCACAGGAACCAGAAGTGGACATGAAATTTTCGCATTTTGCCATGAATGGAAACCTACTGTATTGAGTTACTAAATGCAACAATGAAATTCTGGAGCAGCTTCTGGTACCAAAACCCTAGATCTCGCACATAACCACTTACTTGGGGGTCATTAGCAAAACACAAGAGAGAGTACTACAAAGGTTTTACTGGCATGGAGTGTATACTGTAAGGAGATAAGATTATACTGTGAGTCGTGCACCACCTGCCAGAAAACTTCCCCGGACCCACATTTTCGTAGTCCTTTAGTACCTCTTCCCATCAGTGAGGTACCTTTTGAAAGAATTGCGATGGATTTGGTGGGTCCCATTACTATGTCGGCTAGAGGACACCAGTATATCTTGGTTGTATTGGACTATGCCACTCGGTACCTGGAAGCGGTGCCCCTACGAAACATGGTGGGCAAAAATATTGCCCGGGATTAAATGTTTAAAATCACCCAAATACGTACATCCATGTATCACCCCCAGACAGACGCGCTGGTCGAGCGATTCAATAAGACCCTGAAGCAGATGTAAAGAAAAAGTGGTAGAAAAGAATGGTCGGGACTGGGACTGCCTTCTCCCCTACCTTATGTTTTCCATCAGAGAGTTGCCCCAGGCTTCTACAGGGTTTTCGCAGTTCGAGTTAGTATATGGTCGTCACCCACAGAGTTTACTAGATGTGGCCAGAGAAACCTGGAAGACCGAGGCTACTCCCTATAAAAGCGTCATCGAACATGTGGCTCAAATGCAAGATTGTTAAAGAGCATCTACAAAGAGCTCAGAAGGCTCAAAGCAGAAGCTATAACAGATCTGCCAGGGTAAGGGGCTTTAATACTGGGGACAGAGTCCTGATCTTAATGCCCATCGTAGAGAGTACGTTTCTGGCAAAGTGGCAGAGTCCCTACGAGATTGTGGAAAAGGTGGGCGAGATGAACTATAAGGTGCACCAACCAGGAAGGAGAAAACCCTTCCAGATTTACCACGTCAATCTGATCAAGCTGTGGAATCCTTGGTGGCCACATAGAGCATGACTAAGGAAGTGTCGCAATCCCTGGTAAAAATTAGTGAGGCATTGTCAGGGCACCAGAAACAAGAAGTAAAGGAGTTTCTGCAGAAAAATAGAAGGAGGTTTTCTGACCTACCAGGCCGTACCCACCTGATAAAACATTACGTGAAAACTGAGCCCCACAGTAAGGTGAATCTCAAGCCCTACATTATACCAGAGGCACGCAGAAAAGCGGTATCCTCGGAGGTCAAGCACATGCTTGAATTAGGGGTCATTGAGCAATCCACCAGTGAGTAGTCGAGACCTATTGTATAAATCCCGAAGCCCAATGGGACTTGGAGGTTCTGAAATGATTTTCGGAAACTAAATAAGGTGTCAAAATTTGACGTGTACCCCATGCCCAAAGTAGATGAACTAATTTGAGAGGCTTGGGAAAGCAAGATACATCATGACCCTTGACCTTACAAAGGGTTATTGGCAGATACCATTGTCAGATGTGGCTAAAGAAAAGACGGCATTCTACAATCCAGAGGGGCTGTTCCAGTTCACAGCGATGCCGTACGGGTTACATGGAGCCCCTGCCACTTTTCAGAGGTTGATTGACCTAATCTTGAGGCCACATCGTGACTACGCTGCCGCTTACCTTGATGATGTGGTCATTTTTTCACCTGATTGGAAAAGTAATCTCTGGAAAGTGCAGGCCGTAATAGCCTACATTAGTAATGCGGGCCTAACCATAAACCCTGAGAAGTGTGCAGTAGGGCTAGAAGAAGCAAAATACCTAGGCTACATTATTGGCAAAGGGCTGGTTAAAAAAATCACTAAATAAAGTGGCCTAAATGGGAGGAAGTGCTCAAAACCTCAAACACTGTAGGGTGTTTATACCCGGGGGAGCAATCTCTCCGCATGTGATCTGCTGCTAACGGCAATCCCAAGCAAAAATGAATACAATGGAGGATGTTGGCAGCGGACCACATGCACCACAAAAACATCCTACACAAGATGGAATAATGTGTGGATGAGAATATAAAAATCCATAAATCACTGCAAAAGGTGCACCATAATAATATGCTACTGACAAAGGGCTGGTTTAACCCCAGGTCAATAAAGTAGAGGCAATACATAACTGGCCTAAGCCCTTAACAAAAAAGTTAGGGCCTTACTTGGCATAACTGGGTACTACCGCCGGTTCGTACCGAATTTTGCCTCAATTGTAGCACCATTGACTGACTAAACGAAAGGCCCTAAGTCAGTAATGGTGAAGTGGACCCCAGAGGCAGAAAAGGCTTTTCATAGCCTAAAGTCTGCCCTCTGTCAACAACCAGTGCTCATTTCCCCGGATTTCAGAAAGGAGTTTCTGGTCCAGAGAGATGCGTCTGATATAGGCTTGTAAATACAACATAGGTCTGGCAAGACCTAAAATCCCTGTAGGGGTCCCTAACTAGATATTAAAATTTTTGTACTTTATTATTTATTTGAAAAACACACACAACAAAAAAGAAAAATTATTAAAATTGTCAGTGTCACAGTCTGATCTGGGATGTTTTCGGAGTAGTGTGCTAGCTTTCACAGGGTATGATTGTGTGCACAGTTATCTTGTATGGATCCCTTTTTAGGGTAACCATTCATTCCTCCACTTAGATGCGGGATGGTGTTACCGCTGACAATTGTTGGACAGATTAGTGACAGTGGGTCACAAGGATACACTGGTCAGAATCTCTCTGCCACCAGATACCTCTATAACTGATCACTATATACAAGGCTACCATTAGCTAGCCTTGTTGCTATTTACTGCTTGTATCTGTTTGTATAACTCTGGGGGCTACTTAAGTTCTCCAGTCTCCTTGTCCACTGACTGTCCTCCTTTATTGGACTCTATCAGCACTACACTGCATCTTTTCTAGCTGTTCTCATAGGCGACATGTGTGACCGCTACAAACAATACTCCTGTAAGTTAGCAATCTCTCCTAATATGCTCGGCTGCTCATCCGCAGCATATACACAGTATTTGTCCTGTAACTGCTCACTGTTTAAAAGGACGCTCTATACCTCCCCTCCCGACATGTTTCGCCACACACTGTGGCTTCGTCAGGGGATGCGGGGTATATGAGCGCGCGCGCTTCATAGGACCTTCTTTTGTACTTCCACAGATCCCGCCCAGGTGTCAGAGTCATCCCCCGGCGACCAATCACAGTCGCTTCCTCAACCAAGCCCCCCGCTTTCCGGCCAGCTCAATACACCGACGTCATATCCTGTGCACCTCCCTATGCCTCCTCATCATCTCCACCGCAGGTAAACGTAGCGTGGGGCATGAATGGAGGGACGCCCACGTTCTATCTGAAGTAGTTAGATCGTCAGTAGTCTCCTCCCCCCTATTTTGAAACACTCCCCTTGCCTTCAAAGTTAGGTATTAACCCATTCTTTGCCTCCCAGACATGTGATCAATACATTCTATGTATGATCGCATACTGTCTATCTGCATATAAAGCGGCAGTTATAATATTGTTTATCTGCACATCAATGACAATAACAGCCATTAATAAATAGCATGGGACTATAAAATTAATTATGACAGCCTACGATATAAACTTCATGCGTCCACCATGCTTTACATCATAAATGACAGAATTTTGTTCAGATCTCTAAGTTACCAATAGGTGATGATTCCACCAAACTCTGTACTATGCCAAAAAGTGGCATTTATCGCAGAGGAGTTATGAACTCAGACAGACTGCTTATTTAGTCACTGTTAATTGTTTATTAGTCGACAGAAATGTGCTAATCAGTGCCCTCCTCTACACTTTATATTCTTCACTGATAATGGAGCATGTAATAGATTGCTTCTCCATAATATTACACATATGTGAAGAGAAAATGGAGGTAGGGGGAGGGGGGGGGAAGCACAGAGAGAAAAGCGGCGGCGGAGGAGGCTGTGTTAGTAGGATGGTTCTAAACATCAGTCTATTCGGGGGGGAGGAGGGGGTATGATATAGGCTTGGGAGCGGTCCTGTCACAAGTGATAAATGGGGAGGAGCAACCGGTGATGTACCTAAGCAGGAAGTTGACCCCGGCAGAGAAAAATTATGCTATAGTGGAATGAGAATGTCTGGCCATTAAATAGGCTCTGGAGGCACTTAAGTATTACCTGCTGGGGAGAAAATTTCTGTTGGTAACAGATCACGCTCCTTTAACCTGGATGAAACAAAACAAGGAGAAAAATGCAAGAGTGACCAGGTGGTTTCTCTCCCTGCAAAATTTTAATTTCAGGGTTGAGCATTGGCCGGGGAAGTTGCAGGGAAACACAGATGCGTTTTCCAGGATACACTGTATGGTTGCTGAAAGTGCCCAGACCTCCGGTCTGGAGAAGAGAGGGGGATATGTGGTAAAGTGTATGGAAAAGTCTTGGAAGGGGTGTATATCTCACCCAGGTTCCTCAACTGGGAGAGGTAAGTAAAATCTAGAAAAGATAAAGTTTTTTCAGCAAGGTGTAGGTTGCTGAGACAGTTTTGTTAAATGTTCATGGGCTGGATTTTAATTGATAAAAGAGTTCTATGAAACCCGCACTACCATGTACTAAACTCAAAAGAGTGCGTCGCTGCCTGGTCTATAGAGCGTAAATTGCCAAAACCCTCAGTTTAATTCAAGATAGAAAAAGGTAGAAGACCAGACCCGACTACTCGCCTACTTGCCTGTATTGCTGCAGGCAGCGTCTTAGTCCACAGGGATGATCTTCTGTGTGACGTCACACCAGGTATGGATGCCTCCTAGGACCAAAACTCCTCTGACGCGTTTCGAAATTTCTGAATTCCTTCCTCAGGGATGATTCTGATCCCTCCTGCTCGCAAATAAATAGACATTCGTTTCCATGGTTACCAGTTCTATTTGCCTTGATCTTTGGTAAACACACCAGCTGTAGATAACATACCGCAGCATAAATGCACTGTCCCCTATTCTCTTACTGTGTAGATGCCATCTTATCAATATGGGCTGATATTTAAATATCAGAAAGTAACTTGATCTATCCCCGCACATAGGTGTAAATATGGATATATTTGTGTTATTTTTATGAGAATGCAAACAATTCAATTTCTTGATTAAGCCCTGCTGGTGCAAGGCTATTTAGGTTATAAATCCACTTCGTATCATTTCTTGACATTAATTTAATAAAGTCCCCCCCCTCTATGATCGGGTTTATTTATTCCAGTTTTCCAAAGGTGGACCCCCCAAATTTCCCATTGTGTTTCTATTTGTAGTGACGTGAGAGCGGATGGCCCTCAAACTTTTTGTCTATAATTCTAATATGCTCCCCTATTCTAATCCGTAGTGTTCTTTTACTTCTGCCCACATATAGTTTTGCGCACTGTAAAAGAATAGGGGACGGTGCGTTTATGTTGAGGCATGTTATCTACAGCTGGCTTGTTTACCAAAGATCAAGGTGGATAGAACTGGTAACCAGGGAAACGAATGTCTATTTATTTGTGAGCAGGAGGAATCAGAATCATCCCTGAGGAAGGAATTCGGCAATTCCGAAACGCGTCGGAGGAGTTTTGGTCCTAGGAGGCATCCATACCTGGTGTGACATCACACAGAAGATTCGCTTCACTGGATTACCAACGCCGCTTCCCTCGCACGCACGCGCCACTGGCCGGGGCCGCGCGTGCTAGTAGTGGAAGCTGAAGATACATCGAACCCACAACCTAACAGCAGAATAGTGCCATTATCCCTGTGGACTAAGACTCTGCTTGCAGCAATACAGGCAAGTAGTGTGTCGTCTCAGTAGTAGCTATTCAAGTTTGTGTACCCCATTCACTGCTGCAGAACAGCAGCAGTGAATACGATATTGTGCATCAGCCAGTAGGTTTTAAGTACACTAAAAACAAAACTAACGTTATTAATTAACATATAGCATTTACAAGTAAGGTAACACTACCGAATAGATCATCTAGTGGTTTATACATTTAAAGGAGTATCATTTATACTTCATATTACCACATAGCACTGAGTAGTCAGCTCGGGTCTGGTCTTCCACCTTTTTCTATCTTGGATTTTATTTGGACTGGGAAGGTAGGTTTGGTAGTGGGACCTCCCCAGTCCACCCCCATTCCAGGGCAGGTTTTTCCCCTAACCTGAGGGATCCTCAGGTGTAGCCATCTGGGATCGTTAGGGGGAAATAAAAGCACATCCCAGGCTGTCAGTCAGGGGGAGTTATGCCTGGAAGAAGTCTGGGAAGCTGGCTGCCTTGCTGGCTAGAGACCCCGGATTCTCTGTGTGTGACCTGAGCTCAATAGGTGAGCTAGGAGCTAACCTGTATTAGTTAGAGCCCAGAAGGGCAGGAGTTGATTTTGTTTGATTTATGTTTTGTGATGCTGGATCTACACCGTACCCAGTGAAGTATGACTGGAGTTGCCTGTAAATTGCTGGACTGTCATAAAATAACTAATCAGTTTGGACTTTAATCCTGTTGTCTGCAAACAAATCTGTCACCGCCGCCCTGTTTGAGAGAGCAACCTCTTACCCCTTGTAAGACTCATCTCAGACATGGCAATATATGGCATATTTGCCCATAAATTGCGCAATCAACCCAGCATTTATAAACATTAATAAATACACAGACTAGAGAGTTGAGGTAAAATTGGCAATGGCCTGTTTATTGAACCAAACTTTAAACAAAACTTTATTAACCAATTATGAGGCTAGTCATAAACTCTGTCTCAAATAAACCATAACCTATGTGAGACAGTGACAGGTCTCACGCAGGTTGGAGGCAAGGAAGGGGTGGATATAGTGCGGTCCACACCCCTGTTCCACCACAGGTGAGACAAGCTGGATGTAATCAGGCTGGCATAAAGCACCTCCCAGGGTGTCAGAAGGGGGGAAGTGTGTTACCTGTAGACAGAGGCCTGGAGGCTCTGTCTGTGTGGTCTCAGCTGAGCAAGGTTGAGGGACCACAAGACTGGGAGATAGCCTGGAGGTGGGGGACAAAGCGACGCCTGGGAAGGTCGCAGGGCTATAGTCAGGCGGACTACGGAGCCCCAATCCCCCATAAGAGACATTGGTCTGGTGGACAGAGGCCTGGAGGCTCTGTTTGTGTGGTCTCAACTGGGCAAGGCTGAGGGACCACGAGGCTGGGAGATAGCCTGGAGTTGGGGGACGCAGCGACGCCTGGGAGGGTCGCAGGGCCATAGTCAGGCAGACTACTGAGCCCCAATCCCCCACAAGAAACAGTGAACTAGAGACAGTGGGCATACTGTCCTCTGTACAGCCAGGAGGCTGTGGGACATTGGCTGACAAAGCCACACGAGTTCACAGGGTGTGAACTGTGACCTAGGTGAGTCAGGAAACTCTGTGTTAGTTAGAGCCTAGCCGGGCAAGTGTTTATTATTTTATGTGGATGTCACATGTGTTAGGTGAAGCTGCGACTTCATGATGACCTGTATTGGTTGGAGTGTGTAAAATAAATGCACTGTATGGACCTGAAACCTGGTGTCCTAAAGTCGTATCTGCGAGAATGACCCCCGGAGAAGAGCTAACCCCCCACACCATACATAATGAGTCCATCCCATCACGGGATGACTATCCTTAAACCACCCTTCACAACAACCCATGGCCAAACCTAACAAGAAAAAGGGGGTGGGTAGGCGGGGGCGCAAAGGATCCAGCTTCACGGGCGGGTGAAGGCAAAGGCAAGCCAGCCTGCGGAGCTCGGATACTTATAGCCCGTTAGCTCAATTCCCCCACCAATTTGACCCTTGTCACCAGGGCCCAGGTAATCCTACCCAGAACCCTGGGACACCATAGGTCATCTTAATTGACCAATTAAAGGACAACACTGGGCAGAATCACAATTCTGCCAAGTGATCCTGAAAAGAGCGGGAAACATTTTCCCTCCAAAACCTAAGGCTAGAAATAGCCTTATCACTGGGCAGAGAAAACTTTCCGCCCAGTGATAGACCATAGGAACTATTGGCAATGCCAGTATTGCCATGTGTACCCCTCCTTAATGTCCGGGGTTCTTCCATTGTTGGCATATCGCTAGGATATGACATCAATGTCTGATAGGTGTGGGTCCCACCTCTGGTACCTGCTCCTATTTCCAGAAAGGGGCCCGCAAAATGAACAGAAAGCTGCTGCGCATGTGTGGCCACCCTCCATTCTCCTCTGTGGGAGTTCCAAAAATAGCCGAGCGATGGCTCGACTCTTTCCGGCAGCCCCATAGTAGTGAATGGAGCAGTGGCTGCACTTGTGCAGTGCGCTCTCTATTCACTGCTATGGGACTTCCAAAAACAGCCAAGTGTACAGCTACAGCCTGGGAGGAATGAGTGGAGGATGGGAGTGGTAGTGGCTCTGTCAAGAATGAATGTACACACGGATCACAGTGGCAGTTCTCACCCTGATACCCTCCTAGGGCCATGCAGTGACAGGAGGGCACACCCTTTCTTCCCTCAGGGCACATGGCGGTGTTGAGGCTCCTGCCTGGTGGTAGTTGGTGTGCCCTTGGTGTTCTGTCATGGCAAAGCAAGGCAGGAGGGTAGATGCGGGTGCAATGGCCTGTGTAAGGTTTTGGGAAGGATGGGATTTGGTACCAGATTTATAAATATGATCAAGCTTTTGTATAAGTCCCCCATTGTAAGATTGAATATCAATGGGAGCTTGACAAGGAGTTTCTCTCTGAGTAGAGGTCCCGTCAGGGCTATCCACTCTCCCCATTGTTAATTGATATCTATATTGACCCCCTCTCTGCCAGAATTAGGCAGGACCGAGGGGTTTGGGACATTAGGAGTAGAGGACCGCATTTCTCTGTATGTGGATGATGTGCTGTTTTTTATAAATACCTCACTTCCTGAACTTATCCAAATAGTTAACTCTTTTGGCGTAGTCTCGGGCTTTGATATCAACTGGTCAAAAACAACGCTTAAGCCTTTAGATGGACTTGAATATTCTATTGAGGGGCCCTTGAGTATGCTTAAGATTGCTGACTCATTTGAATATTTGGGTATGATGATATCCCCCAAAGTTGAAGATTTTGTACATCTAAATCTGATTCCATTGATAAGCAAACTGAGGTAAAAAATTACGGTATGGTTTCGACTTCCCCTATCTAGAGCAGACAGAATATCCCTAGTAAAGATGGTGATATTACCCCCAACTCCTCTGCCTATTCTTGTCCGCAGCTGCGGACAAGAATAGGCATTTCTATAGGGGTGCCGGGCGGGTGTGTTGCAGATCTGCAATTTGCGGGTCCGCAACACAGCACGGACGTGTGAATGGAGCCTTACTTTTTATACCAGACATAGGACTTGCGCATTACCTCATATGCTTTAAGTACCTGATCAGACAGGTCAGTGCCCCTATGTATTTATTGTAATCTAGTATACAAGTCGGTTTTGTTTATCGGTGGTTGACCCCTTTTCTCTTACTGGCACTGTGGCTTCTGTGTGAATCGTACTTAGCATAAGTACATCTTTTCTGTCCTTGTAGCGTAGTGCCAGCAGGTTGCCACTGTGAAGGGCATCAGATTGTCCTCTTTGTAGTTTTTTTACCAGCAGGGATTGTGGAAAACCTCTGCGATTTCTCCTGAACGTTTCACATGCTCCCTTGAGAAAGCGACCCCGAAACACATGTCGGGATCCAGGACTGTCTTGATTTGTATATATCTTTATTGCACTTATCTCCTACATGTGATCTGTACTTTGTGGCACTATGCACTTTATATACTGATTGTGAGCTGTGATTTACTATTTTTTCTCACAGCCTGGGAGATGTACTGCTAGTTATATGTATTATAATGTGACAGATCTGTGGATATCAATGCTGTGTGATTAATGCTGCTAAAATATATATGGATTTCTATGTTTTATACAAGTGTATGTCCAATAAAAATTTGTGATTCTATATTACATGCTGTTCTGAGTCTAGTTTTGGGTATTTACTTGTAGTTAGTAAGGACAGCACCATACCGGGCGGTTTTTCGCTCTGCGATTTGGTTGTGTATTTGCTTCTTGCAAGCTCTGAAAAAGGGGAATGCTTGTGTAGTAATTGTCTATAAATAATTTGTACCCCTTTTGTAACAGTGGACCCATTAGTTCCCAGACGACTTTTGCATTTGTTCCTAAACCAGCTGGGAATCCTTGGGGGTTTAATTCGCTGTCCCTCCCTTGGTCGAAATGCAGAAGTGTAACCTGTTGTGCTTTCACACAATTTGTAAAGTTTTATGCCATATCTGGCCTGCTTGGATGGAAGGAATTGCTTGAAATGTAACCTTCCTTTAAATTTAACAAGTGACTCATTCACTGATACATTTTCAGAGGGGGTATAAACAGTTAAACATTTTTCAGACAGATAATTTAGAAGTGGCCTAATTTTATATAACCGGTCGTAATCCGGAGAATTATTTGGGGGCACTGACTGTTGTCATTAAAATTGAAGAATCTGAGGAGAATTTCATATTGGTATCTGGACATAACAGTTGCAAAACTTGGGGTGCTATGGATGGGACTTTAAGCCTCCCAATAAGACCGCATTGTAGTTTTTTTTAACCCCTTAGGGACGCATGACGTACCGGTACGGCATGTTTCCCGAGTCCTTAAGGACCCATGACTTACCGGTACGTCATGGCTTTAAATCGCAATTCCGGCGCCGCGGGGGTTAATTGGAACAGGATGCCGGCTGAAATCATTCAGCCGGCATCCTGTAACAACGCAGGGGGGGGGTCATTTGATTCCCCGTATTGGCGATCGCAGAAAACCGCAGGTCAATTCAGACCTGCGGTTTTCTGCGTTTCCGGTCCATTCGGGTCTCCCTTGACCCGATGAACCGGAAAAAGACTGTGACCAGTGGCGTGATTACACACCACCAATCACAGTCCGTGCATTTGGAGAGGCGGTGCTGGCCCTGGTGCTGAACGCTGCTGTCCAGGGTGCTGATTAGTGCAGGGGAGAGAGGCGCGAGATTCAAACTTCCTGCGCTCCTCTCTCCCCTCCTCTTCCTGTTCTGCACGAGCACCCTGCAGCACCGTCCAGCACCAGCTCCTGTGTCCCCCTAATCGGCATCCATCACCCTCCTGCACTCATCGCCCTCCAGGTAGGTTAGGGTCAGTGAGGGAGAGGCACCGTTAGGCAGGGAAAGAAGGGAAAAGTTAGTTAGAAAAAAAAAAGAACTTTTATCTAAACTTTCTTTGTTCCATCTTTCAGACCCCAGACGCCCCCCTGCCACTTGCCCCCCCCCCACCAGCCCCCCCACCACCAGCCCCCTTACCACCACTTTTTATTTTTTTCTGCGTGCGCTGACTGTCCGGCACTCTTAGCGTTCGGCCACTGTTAGCGCATCGCCCGCCCCACCGCTGATCAGCAAGTTTGAACTTTTTTTTTTCATTTTTTTGCCTGGACTTTTTAGTACGCGAACACCCGTGCCCCCACACACACGCACATAGAATAAAGGTTTCCACACACGCACATATACACGCACACACACCCATGGCCCGCCGGATGTTCTCGGCCGAGGAGGCATATGCCCAGATTGCCTCCGACTCCGAGAGCCCCAGTGAGGATGAGGATGACCCCACGTTCCTTTTATCATCCGCATCCTCCTCATCATCATCTGATGACGATGAGCTACCAAGCCGGCAGAGCCAGGGGCCCCACATGCTAGGGAACCAGTGGCCCACCCTAGTATGAGCCGCCCTGGGGTTCGTACTGGTTTCCCGGCCCACGAAAAAAGCCCACCGGAGCCCCCTGCTGATGAACTTAGCTGGTGTCCCCCAGTGGACTTTGAGCCCGAGATTCTGGATTTTGCTGGCAATCTTGGAATCCAGATTCCCACAGTGGGGTTTACTGAAATTGACTTTTTTTGTTTTTTTTTCAGTAACCCACTGGTGAATCTGATGGTGGAGCAGACAAATCTGTACACCCAACAGTTCGTCGCTCAAAACCCAGGCTCATTTTTGGCTAGACCCGGTGGCTGGACGCCGGTCAGTGCAGCCGAGATGAGGACATTTTGGGGCCTCGTGCTGCATATGGGTCTAGTTCAAAAACCCAGTGTCAGGCAATACTGGAGTGGGGATATCCTATACCAGACCCAACTGTACAGTATGGTCATGACACGTCCCGGGTTTGAGGCCATCCGTAAATGTCTGCATTATTCCGATAATGCAGCATGTCCCCCCCGAGGTGATCCTGCCTATGACCGGCTGTATTAGATACGGCCGGTCATCGATCACTTTGGGGCCAAATTTCAGCAGGCCTACGTACCTGGAAGGGAGGTCGCGGTTGATGAGTCTCTCGTTGCGTTCAAGGGGAGACTCAGTTTCCGCCAATACATTCCCACAAAGCGGGCGAGGTATGGCGTGAAGCAATACAAAATTTGTGAGAGTACCTCAGGGTACACTTACAAATTTTGTGTGTACGAGGGGCGAGATTCCCGTATTCAACCCCCAGAATGTCCCCCCACTCTGGGTGTTAGTGGGAAACTCGTGTGGGACCTTATGTACCCACTGCTGGATAAGGGTTACCACTTGTACGTGGATAACTTTTATACCAGCATTCCCTTGTTTAGGTCCCTTGCCGCCAGATCCACGTTCGCTTGTGGGACTGTGCGGAAAAATCAACGCGGCCTCCCTGCCCACCCCCTCCAGGTACCTATCCCCAGGGGTGAGACCCGTGCACTTACAAGTGGAAACCTGTTGCTGGTCAGGTATAAGGACAAGAGAGATGTCCTTATGCTGTCCACAATCCACGGTAACAGCACCACCCCTGTCCCTGTGCGAGGTACCGCGGCAACGGTCCTCAAGCCCGATTGTATCGTCGACTACAATCGGTATATGGGAGGAGTTGATCTCTCTGATCAAGTCCTCACGCCATATAATGCCATGCGCAAAACCCGGGCATGGTACAAAAAAGTTGCGGTCTACTTGGTGCAGGTTGCCATGTACAACTTTTTTGTACTATCCCGAAGCGCTGGCAGCACAGGGACATTCCTCCAATTCTATGAGGCAGTCCTCAAGGACCTGATCTTTTCAGACCGGGAAAGAGCAGGCCGGAGTACCTTGGGAATTGGAGGCGCCCGGATCGTTCCTGGCCAACATTTTCCAGGTGTTGTCCCCCATACTGGAAAGAAGGGACGAACCCAAAAAAGATGCAGAGTGTGTCACAAGAGGGGGAAAGTCTGAGAGCCATACATATTGGGCATCGTCGCGTGCATAAAAGTCGTCGCTATCAAAATAACATTTGACCAAACCCCTCGGATGAACAGCGTTAAAAATATATAATAAAAACGGTGCCAAAACAAAAAAAAATTTCCATTTGAATCTTTTTTTCCGGTAATAAAGCAAGGGTTAACAGCCAAACAAAACAAAATATTTATTGCCCTGATTCTGTAGTTTGCAGAAACACCCCATATGTGGTCGTAAATGGCTATATAGCCGCACGGCAGGGCATAGAACGAAGGAAACTCCATATGGTCTCTGGAAGGCAGATTTTGATGGACTGTTTTTTTTTTTACACCATGTCCCATTAGAAGCCCCCCCTGATGTAGCCTAGACTAGAAACTCCAAAAAAGTGACCCCATCAAAGAAACTACACCCCTCAAGGTATTCAAAAGTTACTTTACAAACTATGTTAACCCTTTAGGTGTTCCACAAAACTAAATTGCGAATGTAGAAACAATTTTAGAATTTAATTTTTTTTTTACCTTGCCTCAAAAAAGTGTAATATAGAGCAACCAAAAATAATATTTGCCCCTAAAATAGTCCGAAAACAACAACCATCTTATCCCGTAGTTTCCTAGATGGGGTCACTTTTATGAAGTTTCTACTCTAAGGGTGCATCAGGGGGCTTGAAAGGGTACATGGTGTAAATAAACCAGTCCAGCAAAATCTGCTTTCCAAAAACCATATGGCGTCCCCCTTCTTCTATGTCCTGCCGTTTAGCCAAATAGTAGTTTACCACCACAT
The DNA here is from genome assembly GCF_905171765.1 of Bufo bufo. NCBI lineage: Eukaryota > Metazoa > Chordata > Amphibia > Anura > Bufonidae > Bufo > Bufo bufo. The sequence goes on from NC_053396.1 coordinate 127,992,862, forward strand.
ATGGGGTGTTTCTGCAAACTACAGAATCAGGGCAACCCATTTTGAGTTTTGTTTGGCTGTTAACCCATTTTTTCCAGTAATAAAGTAAGGGTTAAAATGGAAAATTTTCCAAAAAATTTAAATTTCAAAATTGTTTCTCCATCTGCCATTAACTCTTGTGGAACACCTAAAGGGTTAACGAAGTTTGTAAACCCAGTTTTGAATACCTTGAGGGGTGTAATTTCTTAGATGGAGTCACTTTTTTGAAATTTCTATTCTAGAGGTGCAACAGCGGGCTTCAAATGGGACATGGTATAAACAAAACCAGTCCTGCAAAATTTGCCTTGCAAAACCCATATGGTGTTCCCCTCCTTCTATGTCCTCCAGTTTGGCCAAACAGTAGTTTACGACCACATATGGGGTGTTTCTGCAAACTACAGAATCAGGGCAACCCATATTGAGTTTTGTTTGGCAGTTAACCCTTGTTTTATTCCTGGAAAAAATTGATTATATTGGAAAATTTTCCAAAAAATAGAAATTTCTAAATTGTTTCTCCATCTGTCATTAACTCTTGTGGAACACCTAAAGGGTTAACAAAGTTTGTAAACCCAGTTTTGAATACCTTGAGGGGTGTACTTTCTTAGATGGAGTGACTTTTTTGAAATTTCTATTCTAGGGGTGCAACAGGGGGCTTCAAATGGGACATGGTATAAACAAAACCAGTCCTGCAAAATCTGCCTTGCAAAACCCATATGGTGTTCCCCTCCTTCTATGTCCTCCCGTTTGGCCAAACAGTAGTTTATGACCACATATGGGGTGTTTCTGCAAACTACAGAATCAGGGCAACCCATATTGAGTTTTGTTTGGCAGTTAACCCTTGTTTTATTCCTGGAAAAAATTGATTATGTTGGAAAATTTTCCAAAAAATCCAAATTCTTAAATTGTATGTCCATTTGCCATGAAGTCTTGTCGAAGACCTAAAGGGTTAACAAAGTTTGTAAAAACAGTTTTGAATACCTTGAGGGGTGTAGTTTCTAGAATGGGAGGTTTCTATTATTTAAGCCTCACAATATGACTTCAAACCTGAACTGGTCCATAAAAAGTGGGATTTTGAAGATTTCTGAAAAATTTCTAAATTTGCTTCTAAACTTCTAAGCCTTGTAACATCCCCAAAAAATAAAATATCATTCCCAAAATGCTACAAACATGAAGTAGACATATGGGGAATGTAAAGTCATCACAATTTTTGGGGGTATTACTATGTATTACAGAAGTAGAGAAACTGAAACTTTGAAATTTGCTAATTTTTCACAAATTTTGGTAAATATGGTATTTTTTATGCAAAAAAATAAACTTTTTTGACCCAATTTTAGCAGTGTCATGAAGTACAATATGTGACGAAAAAACTATCTCAGAACGGCCTGGGTAAGTCAAAGCGTTTTAAAGTTATCAGCACTTAAAGTGACACTGGTCAGATTTGATAAAAATGGCCAAGTCGTTAAGGTGAAATAGGGCTGAGTCCTTAAGGGGTTAAAGGATAACTGTCATATATATTTTTTTTTGCTAAAGTGTAGGGCAAGTGATAGGTAACAATTTTGCAATAGACTTTATTTACCCAAAACTTTTATTTTTGGTAGAAAACTGGGGCTGAAATGGCCCTTAGCAGCACTCTTCAAAAGAGCGTTGCTAAGGGCCATCGGTCTCCGATTAGAAAAGACGGGCTATGCAGCCAGATGCTTTTCTTCTGCCTCCCGTGCTTCCCTGGGAGACAGAAGGCTGGGCACAGGAGTCTTAGGAGTTAAAATTACATTTATATTCCCCCTTTCTATGCAATCTAATGCTCCGTTACATTCACTGACCTGCGATCTCTGTGATAATAATTCATGAAGCAGCCGCCGGCTCACTGAGCACAGTGCTTCTACTTCCGGCGGCTGATTCATGAATTATTATCACAAGGATCGCAGGTCAGTGAATGTAACGGAGCATTAGATTGCATAGAAAGGGGAAATATAAATGTAATTTTAACTCCTAAGACTCCCGTGCCCAGCCTTCTGTCTCCCAGGAAAGCACGGGAGGCAGAAGCACAGCGTCTGGCTGCATAGCCCGTCTTTTCTAATCGGAGACGGATGGCCCTTAACAACGCTCTTTTGAAGAGTGCTGCTAAGGGCCATTTCAGCCCCAGTTTTCTACCAAAAATAAACGTTTTGGCTAAATAAAGTCTATTGCAAAATTGTTACCTATTACTTGCCCTACACTTTAAGGCCCAAATAAGTTATCCTTTAAGGCCCAAATTTTTTTTTCATTTCATTCACATTTGTGGGTGTCCATTGTCCAGGCCGGGCATAGTATGCAGAGTTTTTTTTTAAATATTTTGAGCACCATATAAATTTGTCTGTTTTACAAAAATCTCAAAAAGGTCATCCGGTACAAACAGCTGAAAAACCTGTAGTGGGTCAAATCCAGTTACATCCAGTGTAACACCTGGTACAGCATTAAATTCTGGGACAAACGGGATGCCTGTACTTGGGGGTTGTCAATTCAGAGAGGCAATTTGAAGGGGCGTTTCAGGCACTTGTGCCTCTCTTCTGGAAGTTAGTATATCTCTGCTGGTGCTGGGCATGTCTGAACTTGGTGCACTTGTAGTTTGCACGTCTCTGCTGGTGGTAGGCGTGTCAGAATTTTGTGGTTTGGTGGTTCTGCACCTCTTTGATAATCGTCCAGCATGCACACTACTGTCAGAGCTCTCTGTGTCGCTCTACTCAAAACCACAGAAACTGACATCACTATCAGCGTTATCAGACAGCTCAGTGTCTAAGCACAGCAGTTCGTAAGCCTCATCTGCAGTGTACAGTTTCTGAGACATATTTCTGAAACAATCAGCGAAAACACTATTATTTAGTCTCCATTCAACTATATTAGGACGGATTAAAACAGAAAGTGTTCCTTTTGGTTTCCGTTATACCAATTCCGTTATTTTCCATTATAAACATATTATACGGAAATCAAAACACGTATGTGACCCCCCGCATCCTAATTAGCGCTATGTGACTTTTGGTCAGCTATTTCCATCAGTTAGGGCTCATGCACACGACCGTATGTCCTCCGAGACATACGGTCTGTGAGCGGGCCATATGTCCCGGAGCGGCATACATCGTGCGAACGGGAGCGTGCAGCATCACAGGTTACTATGATACTGTGCGCATCGGGCCGCCTGCGGGATTACTGTCCTGCACTCATATGATCATATGATTGCAGGACAATAGTCCCGCGGGCGGCCAAATGCGCACAGTATCATAGTAACCTGTGATGCTGCACGCTCCCGTTCGCCCGATGTATGCCACTCCGGGACACATGGCCCGCTCACGGATCGTATGTCTCGGAGGGAATATGGTCGTGTGCAAGAGGCCTTATTGTGAGTCAAAACCAGGTGCGGGACAAAAACACAGAATAGGTGCAGATCTTTCCATCATACCTGATCTCTGAGTAGGCGTCACTACTAGTTTTGGCTCACAATAACCAATGGAAATCACTGATCAAATAACTGAAGTGTGAACTCAACTTTACAGTTCTGGAATGTATTGTATACAGTAACACTGACAGCATTATGCAAGGGTTACACTGCATCATAAATCAATATAATGCTATGCGACTCCGTCAGTGCCGGAAGGTCAGGATGGGTGCTCTTGCTGACACACGCTGAAAGACCAATGTGTGGAGCTCGCTTGTGTAAAAGGGGCCTTAAGGCTCATGCACACAAATTTATTTTTTGCCTGTGTCCATTCCATTTTTTTTTGGTGGCCCTTATGCAGAACCATTCACTTCAATGGGGCTGCAAAAAACAGAAATGACTGTGTGTATTCCGTGTCTGTATGTCCGCATGTCCATTCTGCAAAAACAAAAACAAAAAAAATAGAACATGTCCTGTTCTTGTCTGTTTTGCGGACAAGAACAGACATTGTGACAATGGATCTGCAAAAAAAAAAAATGGATTCAACACAGGTGTCACGCAGACCGCAAAATTCATACATTCATACACAATATATATGGTATATTATATAAGAAAAAGAAGCCGCAGCACATCCAACTTGAGTGAAGAATGTAGTGTCCTTTTCACTGAAATTGGATATAATGCGGCTTTTTTTTTCTGCTCTAAAGCCTCATTCACAAGTCACTGTCCCATATACGTGTGCAGGATGCCATCCGTGTTTCATGGATCATTAGAAAGAAAAAACTGACACACGGATCCTTCACAGATGCATCACTGACCACATTTTCACGGATTTGAGCACAGACACAGATGTGTAAATGAGGCTTAACTGGCAGATGGTTGATCCCACCTAAACTGCTGTCACTCTGTCTATTACCACATAGACAGTGCTGCTTTAACTGCAATAGTATATATAACTTTTTTCCATACCTGCCTAATCAAGTTAAAAAATATATATATTGTGACACAGTGAGAGGTTTGGTCTGGGAAAACAGGTATTTTCCTCCCAGCATGTGCTGCGGGGCCTATTTACAGCCAGGTGAGGTCAAATACCGGACTGGATTTTAAGTCCCTGTCCGTGTTTGGCAGCACCTGGCTGTCCTTAACCGCCTCCGGACCGCATAACGCAGGATCGCGTTCCAGAGGCGGCAGCCCTGCGCACAGTCACGCATATATGCGTCATCTCGCGAGACGCGAGATTTCCTGTGAACGCGCGCACACAGGCGCGCGCGTTCACAGGATCGGAAGGTAAGCGAGTGGATCTCCAGGCTGCCAGCGGTGATCGTTCGCTGGCAGGCTGGAGATGCGATTTTTTTAACCCCTAACAGGTATATTAGACGCTGTTTTGATAACAGCGTCTAATATACCTGCTACCTGGTCCTCTGGTGGTCCCTTTTGTTTGGATCGACCACCAGAGGACACAGGCAGCTCAGTAATAAGTAGCACCAAACACCACTACACTACACCCCCCCTGTCACTTATTAACCCTTATTAACCCCTGATCACCCCATATAGACTCCCTGATCACCCCCCTGTCATTGATTACCCCCTTGTAAAGCTCCATTCAGACGTCCGTATGTTTTTTACGGATCCACGGATACATGGATCGGATCCGCAAAACACATACGGACGTCTGAATGGAGCCTTACAGGGGGGTGATCAATGACAGGGGGGTGATCACCCCATATAGACTCCCTGATCACCCCCCTGTCATTGATCACCCCCCTGTCATTGATCACCCCCCTGTAAGGCTCCATTCAGACGTCCGTATGTTTTTTACGGATCCACGGATACATGGATCGGATCCGCAAAACCCATACGGACATGTGAATGGAGCCTTATAGGGGGGTGATCAATGACAGGGGGGTGATCACCCCATATAGACTCCCTGATCACCCCCCTGTCATTGATCACCCCCCTGTCATTGATCACCCCCCTGTAAAGCTCCATTCAGATGTCCGTATGTTTTTTACGGATTCACGGATGCATGGATCGGATCCGCAAAACACATACGGACATCTGAATGGAGCCTTATAGGGGGGTGATCAATGACAGGGGGGTGATCACCCCATATAGACTCCCTGATCACCCCCCTGTCATTGATCACCCCCCTGTAAGGCTCCATTCAGACGTCCGTATGTTTTTTACGGATCCACGGATACATGGATCGGATCCGCAAAACACATACGGACATCTGAATGGAGCCTTATAGGGGGTGATCAATGACAGGGGGGTGATCACCCCATATAGACTCCCTGATCACCCCCCTGTCATTGATCACCCCCCTGTCATTGATCACCCCCCTGTAAGGCTCCATTCAGAAGTCCGTATGTTTTTTACGGATCCAAGGATACATGGATCGGATCCGCAAAACACATACGGACATCTGAATGGAGCCTTATAGGGAGGTGATCAATGACAGGGGGGTGATCACCCCATATAGACTCCCTGATCACCCCCCTGTCATTGATCACCCCCCTGTCATTGATCACCCCCCTGTAAGGCTCCATTCAGATGTCCGTATGTTTTTTACGGATCCACGGATACATGGATCGGATCCGCAAAACACATACGGACATCTGAATGGAGCCTTATAGGGGGGTGATCAATGACAGGGGGGTGATCACCCCATATAGACTCCCTGATCACCCCCCTGTCATTGATCACCCCCCTGTTATTGATCACCCCCCTGTAAGGCTCCATTCAGACGTCCGTATGTGTTTTGCGGATCCGATCCATGTATCCGTGGATCTGTAAAAAACATACGGACGTCTGAATGGAGCCTTACAGGGGGGTGATCAATGACAGGGGGGTGATCACCCCCTATAGACTCCCTGATCACCCCCCTGTCATTGATCACCCCCCTGTCATTGATCACCCCCCTGTAAGGCTCCATTCAGACATTTTTTTGGCCCAAGTTAGCGGAAATATATATATTTTTTCTTACAAAGTCTCATATTCCACTAACTTGTGTAAAAAAATAAAATCTCACATGAACTCACCATACCCCTCACGGAATCCAAATGCGTAAAATTTTTTAGACATTTATATTCCAGACTTCTTCTCACGCTTTAGGGCCCCTAGAATGTCAGGGCAGTATAAATACCCCACATGTGACCCCATTTCGGAAAGAAGACACCCCAAGGTATTCCGTGAGGGGCATAGTGAGGGGCATATTGAGTCCATGAAAGATTGAAATTTTTGTCCCAAGTTAGCGAAAAGGGAGACTTTGTGAGAAAAAAAAAAAAAATTTTACGCTAACTTGTGCCAAAAAAAAAAAATTCTATGAACTCGCCATGCCCCTCATTGAATACCTTGGGGTGTCTTCTTTCCAAAATGGGGTCACATGTGGGGTATTTATACTGCCCTGGCATTTTAGGGGCCCTAATGCGTGAGAAGAAGTCTGGGATCCAAATGTCTAAAAATGCCCTCATAAAAGGAATGTGGGCCCCTTTGCGCATCTAGGCTGCAAAAAAGTGTCACACATCTGGTATCGCCGTACTCAGGAGAAGTTGGGCAATGTGTTTTGGGGTGTCATTTTACATATACCCATGCTGGGTTAGATAAATATCTTGGTCAAATGCCAACTTTGTATAAAAAATGGGAAAAGTTGTCTTTTGCCAAGATATTTCTCTCACCCAGCATGAGTATATGTAAAAATACACCCCAAAACACATTGCCCAACTTCTCCTGAGTACGGCGATACCACATGTGTGACACTTTTTTCCAGCCTAGGTGGGCAAAGGGGCCCACATTCCAAAGAGCACCTTTAGGATTTCACAGGTCATTTTTTACACATTTTGATTTCAAACTACTTACCACACATTAGGGCCCCTAGAATGCCAGGGCAGCATAACTACCCCACAAGTGACCCCATTTTGGAAAGAAGACACCCCAAGGTATTCCGTGAGGGGCATGGCGAGTTCCTAGAATTTTTTATTTTTTGTCACAAGTTAGTGGAAAATTATGATTTTTTTTTTTTTCTTACAAAGTCTCATATTCCACTAACTTGTGACAAAAAATAAAAACTTCCATGAACTCACTATGCCCATCACGAAATACCTTGGGGTGTCTTCTTTCCAAAATGGGGTCACTTGTAGGGTAGTTATACTGCCCTGGCATTTTAGGGGCCCGAATGCGTGAGAAGTGGTTATGGCCGGTGAAATCCAAAAGGTGCTCTTTGGAATGTGGGCCCCTTTGCCCACCTAGGCTGCAAAAAAGTGTCACACATCTGGTATCACCGTATTCAGGAGAAGTTGGGCAATGTGTTTTGGGGTGTCTTTTTACATATACCCATGCTGGGTGAGAGAAATATCTTGACAAAAGACAACTTTTCCCATTTTTTTATACAAAGTTGGCATTTGACCGAGATATTTATCTCACCCAGCATGGGTATATGTAAAATGACACCCCAAAACACATTGCCTAACTTCTCCTGAGTACGGCAATACCAGATGTGTGACACTTTTTTGCAGCCTAGGTGGGCAAAGGGGCCCACATTCCAAAGAGCACCTTTCGGATTTCACCGGCCATTTTTTACAGATTTTGATTTCAAACTACTTCTCTCGCATTCGGGCCCCTGCAATGCCAGGGCAGTATAACTACCCCACAAGTGACCCCATTTTGGAAAGAAGACACCCCCAGGTATTTTGTGATGGGCATAGTGAGTTCATGGAAGTTTTTATTTTTTGTCACAAGTTAGTGGAATATGAGACTTTGTAAGAAAAAAAAAAATCATCATTTTCCGCTAACTTGTGACAAAAAATAAAAAATTCTAGGCACTCGCCATGCCCCTCACGGAATACCTTGGGGTGTCTTCTTTCCAAAATGGGGTCACTTGTGGGTTAGTTATACTGCCCTGGCATTCTAGGGGCCCTAATGTGTGGTAAGTAGTTTGAAATCAAAATGTGTAAAAAATGACCTGTGAAATCCTAAAGGTGCTCTTTGGAATGTGGGCCCCTTTGCCCACCTAGGCTGCAAAAAAGTGTCACACATGTGGTATTGCCGTACTCAGGAGAAGTTGGGCAATGTGTTTTGGGGTGTCATTTTACATATACCCATGCTGGGTGAGATAAATATCTTGGTCAAATGCCAACTTTGTATAAAAAAATGGAAAAAGTTGTCTTTTGCCAAGATATTTCTCTCACCCAGCATGGGTATATGTAAAATGACACCCCAAAAACATTGCCCAACTTCTCCTGAGTACGGCAATACCACATGTGTGACACTTTTTTGCAGCCTAGGTGGGCAAAGGGGCCCACATTCCAAAGAGCACCTTTCGGATTTCACCGGCCATTTTTTACAGATTTTGATTTCAAACTACTTTGCACGCATTTGGGCCCCTAAAATGCCAGGGCAGTATAACTACCCCACAAGTGACCCCATTTTGGAAAGAAGACACCCCAAGGTATTTTGTGATGGGCATAGTGAGTTCATGGAAGTTTTTATTTTTTGTCACAAGTTAGTGGAATATAAGACTTTGTAAGAAAAAAAAATCAAAAAAAAAATCATAATTTTCCGCTAACTTGTGACAAAAAATAAAAAGTTCCATGAACTCACTATGCCCATCAGCGAATACCTTAGGGTGTCTACTTTCCGAAATGGGGTCATTTGTGGGGTGTTTGTACTGTCTGGCCATTGTAGAACCTCAGGAAACATGACAGGTGCTCAGAAAGTCAGAGCTGCTTCAAAAAGCGGAAATTCACATTTTTGTACCATAGTTTGTAAGCGCTATAACTTTTACCCAAACCATTTTTTTTTTACCCAAACATTTTTTTTTATCAAAGACATGTAGAACAATAAATTTAGAGAAAAATTTATATATGGATGTCGTTTTTTTTGCAAAATTTTACAACTGAAAGTGAAAAATGTCATTTTTTTGCAAAAAAATCGTTACATTTCGATTAAGAACAAAAAAAAGTAAAAATGTCAGCAGCAATGAAATACCACCAAATGAAAGCTCTATTAGTGAGAAGAAAAGGAGGTGAAATTCATTTGGGTGGTAAGTTGCATGACCGAGCAATAAACGGTGAAAGTAGTGTAGTGCAGAAGTGTAAAAAGTGGCCTGGTCATTAAGGGTGTTTAAGCTATGGGGGCTGAGGTGGTTAAATAGGCAGCTGGGCTCACAAGCAGGGTCTCTGTGTTTGGATCTGGGAGCCTTGTGTCTGGATGAAGGCTTGCTACCTGTTTGGCGTGAAAACAGGTTGGTGCTGCTATGCTCAAGGGTTCTTTGAGGCAGAATTGCCGCATGGTGTGAATTACCACCAACACCGCAAGGTGACTTTTTGCTTGTTTATGACTGCATGTTTTGTCGCTTGCCTAAAGTGTGAATAAAACACTGAACTGTTTGATCCAAAGAACTTGTTGCCTCTATGCGTCCGCTAATCCTGTCTACCAGAGCGACACCCCACAATATATATATCCGAAATTAGGGCAGCACTCTCAATCTAGGAATAAATGGCATGTCTTACCAATTATCTGCTGTATAAATGAGAAAAAGAGCAGTATCACATCCAGATAAAGTGAAAAAAAATGGTGTCCTTTATTCACCCAAGTACAGATGTTTCAGTCCTCTTATTGGGACTAAGCAGATTATCTTCCAGTAAGGCCTCATGCACACGACAGTTGTTTTTCTCGGCCTCCGTTCCTTTTTTTTTGCGGATAGGATGTGGACCCATTCATTTCAATAGGTCAGCAAAAAAATGCTGATAGTTCATCCGTTTGTGTTCCGCGTCCGTTGTCCGTGTTTCCCTTCAGCAAAAAAAATAGTGCATGTCCTACTTTTTTCAAATTTGAGGACAATGATAGGCATTTATTACAAGGGATCTGTGGAAAAAAACGGATGCTGCATCCTTTTTTTGGCGGACGCACAATTTACGGACGCAAAGAACAACTGTCGTGTGCATGAGGCCTAAGAGGACTGAAACATCACTAAAGGGCACCACTTTTTTCAATTTGCCTGGATATATACACTATATATATATATATATATATATATATATATATGAAAAAAAGCAGCGTCACATCCAGAAAGTAAAAAAAGTGGTGTCCTTTATTCACCCAAGTACCGATGTTTCAGTCCTCTTACTGGGGCTAAGCAGATTATCTTCCAGGGGTCCATTCACACGTCCGTTTTTTCTTTCCTGATCTGTTCCGTTTTTTCTGGAACAGATCTGGACCAGATCTGGACCCATTCATTTTCAATAGGTCCTGGAAAAAAACGGACAGCACAATGTGCAAAAAACGGATGACATACGGATGTCATTCCGTATGTCATCCGTTTTATATGGAATCCGTTCCTGGAAATTACATTTTAATTAAACATGTTATACATTTTGTTATACATGTTTCCGTTTTTTGCGGATCCGCAAAAAACGGATGACATACGGATGACATACGGAAACATTTTCAGGAACAACGGATCCGCAAAAAACGGACAGAAAATCGGATTATAGAAAAATACTGACGTGTGAATGTAGCCTAAGAGGACTGAAACATCACTAAAGGGCACCACTTTTTTCAATTTACCTGGATGTGACTCTGCTTTTTTTCATATATATATATATATATACAGTTGCAAGAAAAAGTATGTGAATCCTTTGGAATGATATGGATTTCTGCACAAATTGGTCATAAAATGTGATCTGATCTTCATCTAAGTCACAACAATAGACAATCACAGTCTGCTTAAACTAATAACACACAGAATTAAATGTTACCATGTTTTTATTGAACACACCATGTAAACATTCACAGTGCAGGTGGAAAAAGTATGTGAACCCCTATACCAATGACATCTCCAAGAGCTAATTGGCCTTTTATTGTAGGCAGTCTAAGGCACACCTGTGCAATATTCATGCTGTCTAATCAGCACCTTGATATGCCACACCTGTGAGGTGGGATGGATTATCTCGGCAAAGGAGAGTGCTCACTAACACAGACTTAGACAGATTTATGAACAATATTTGAGAGTAATGAGTCTTTTGTGTATGAAGAAAAAGTTTCAGATCTTTGAGTTCAGCTCATACAAAATGGGAGCAAAACCGAAAGTGTCGCGTATAAAAAAGTTGAATCAGCAGCACTCTACTGGATGCTGGGTGCAACTCCACAATTGCTCCTGGACGGGAGCAGTTCAATAGAATAGCATAAAAATGGGCAGCACTCCGGTCTTGTGAAGAAATCCAGTGATGTTTATTCACACTTAATCGCAATGCAGCATTTCAGCCCTCTCAATGGGGCCTTTGTCAAGCTATATATATATATAGTTGTGTGTATGTATGTGTGTGTGTGTGTGTGTGTGTATATATATATATATACACTGCTCAAAAAAATAAAGGGAACACAAAAATAACACATCCTAGATCTGAGTTAATTAAATATTCTTCTGAAATACTTTGTTCTTTACATAGTTGAATGTGCTGACAACAAAATCACACAAAAATAAAAAAAATTGAAATCAAATTTTTCAACCCATGGAGGTCTGGATTTGGAGTCACACTCAAAATTAAAGTGGAAAAACACACTACAGGGCTGATCCAACTTTGATGTAATGTCCTTAAAACAAGTCAAAATGAGGCTCAGTAGTGTGTGTGGCCTCCACGTGCCTGTATGACCTCCCTACAACGCCTGTGCATGCTCCTGATGAGGTGGCGGACGGTCTCCTGAGGGATCTCCTCCCAGACCTGGACTAAAGCATCTGCCAACTCCTGGACAGTCTGTGGTGCAACGTGATGTTGGTGGATAGAGCGAGACATGATGTCCCAGATGTGCTCAATTGGATTCAGGTCTGGGGAACGGGCGGGCCAGTCCATAGCATCAATGCCTTAGTCTTGCAGGAACTGCTGACACACTCCAGCCACATGAGGTCTAGCATATTCTTGCATTAGGAGGAACCCGGGGCCAACCGCACCAGCATATGGTCTCACAAGGGGTCTGAGGATCTCATCTCGGTACCTAATGGCAGTCAGGCTACCTCTGGCGAGCACATGGAGGGCTGTGCGGCCCTCCAAAGAAATGCCACCCCACACCATTAATGACCCAATGCCAAACCAGTCATGCTGGAGGATGTTGCAGGCAGCAGAACGTTCTCCACGGCATCTCCAGACTCTGTCACGTCTGTCACATGTGCTCAGTGTGAACCTGCTTTCATCTGTGAAGAGCACAGGGCGCCAGTGGCGAATTTGCCAATCTTGGTGTTCTCTGGCAAATGCCAAACATCCTGCACGGTGTTGTGCTGTAAGCACAACCCCCACCTGTGGACGTCGGGCCCTCATATCACCCTCATGGAGACTGTTTCTGACCGTTTGAGAAGACACATGCACATTTGTGGCCTGCTGGAGGTCATTTTGCAGGGCTCTGGCAGTGCTCCTCCTGTTCCTCCTTGCACAAAGGCGGAGGTAGCGGTCCTGCTGCTGGGTTGTTTCCCTCCTACGGCCTCCTCCACGTCTCCTGATGCACTGGCCTGTCTCCTGGTAGCGCCTCCATGCTCTGGACACTACGCTGACAGACACAGCAAACCTTCTTGCCACAGCTCGCATTGATGTGCCATCCTGGATAAGCTGCACTACCTGAGCCACTTGTGTGGGTTGTAGACTCCGTCTCATGCTACCACTAGAGTGAAAGCACCGCCAGCATTCAAAAGTGACCAAAACATCAGCCAGGAAGCATAGGAACTGAGAAATGGTCTGTGGTCACCACCTGCAGAACCACTCCTTTATTGGGGGTGTCTTGCTAATGGCCTATAATTTCCACCTGTTGTCTATCCCATTTGCACAACAGCATGTGAAATTGATTATCACTCAGTGTTGCTTCCTAAGTGGACAGTTTGATTTCACAGAAGTGTGATTGACTTGGAGTTACATTGTGTTGTTTAAGTGTTCCCTTAATTTTTTTGAGCAGTGTATATATATATATATATATACACTTATACAAATATCTTTTCATTTATTCTTTTTTTTTTTCCCCTACATGACTAATTTCACTGTGTCTTCTTCACTATCTCCTTCACTGGATCGCGCTGTGAAGTGAAGGAGGAGGGGGCTGAAATAAGGACGGAGAGTGCTGGATCATGTAAACATATGACATTGTCCAATCGTGGTAGTCAACAGATACTATTCTGCTCAGAAACCGATGCTATAGCGCGGTTATTGCTGGGCAGAAGAAGGAAGCTGGGTACTTTGCGGGGAAGCGCTGCAGAGAGCAGTGAAGCAGTGCACTCTCTCTTTCAGGCTGCCGACGTCTATACACGTGCTATCTGCACGGGGCATGTGTAGTTAGCACGTATATACAGTAGCCCTATGGCAGTCAGGAAGGGGTTAATCATGTTTTGGTTCAATTTAATATTATACACAGAGTATATGTCATGCCAGTATGGCTTACTAAATATGGGTTGAGAAATACATCTAATTGAGAAGTAACACTAAGCGGACAAGAAGTAGAACAAAACGGAAGGCGAGGCGGGTCAACTAACCGAGGTCAGTCCAGGAGGTCACGTCAGAACAAGGGAAGAGGCAAAGACAAATCCGTAAACAAGCTGAAGTCAAAATCCGAGAGGTAGCGTCAAGGTACAGGGAGCAGGCAGAAGAGGTGTCAATAGGCGAGGGTCAATTCCAGAGGTCGCTTAATAACAATAAAATACACAGCCTATAGGACGAAAATCACAGACAACCTGTAGCCAGCAGGTTGCCTGTATTTATAGTGGGGAGTGAGGGTCATGTGACGTGGCCAGCGTCACATGACCGACAGACCGACAAGTCGAGCACCGAGTGATCAGCTCAGCGCTCAAGGCAGACCTAGGAGAAGGGAGCCTCCCAGCTAGCAAAATTCGTCCTGGGAACGAGGCTGAACACAGATCCTCGCTCCTGAAGCTAAGCAGCAGGTCTGCGGCTGATGGGAGACCGAGTGCGCCTTTGGCGCCCCGTGACATAGGGATTAAAGTTGTAAAAAGAAGAAATTTGATAATGTCGATGATTGATTTGCGTGGAGAATAATTTTTTTGTTTCTTTTTCTTCTAATAAAATTTTTTTTAGGGGTAAAAAAAAAAAAAAAGAACATTTATTTTTTACATTGTGACCACTGGTTGACAAAAACTATACATTGTTGTATGTGAGGTTTACATATACCTGAACTGTCATGTGAACAGAGCTTAAACTGCTGCCAAAACAAGATGGTATGGTTTGCTTTAAGAAAAACAAAGCATAACACTCAAAGATCAAATGTACCATAGATGCAATGTCTTCAGCTCTAATTATGCCTGGGGAGGGTAGGAGCCCTAGGAGCATGCACCACAAGAACATCTTACACAAAATGATACATTGTGCAAATGAAAGAATTACTCCCCCGGTTATAGATACGCTACAGTGTCTGGGTTTGGAGCATTTTCACAGGGGGCGTGGCCTGCTGAGCGAGGTGGATGGCCGCACTGTGAAGGAGCTTCGCTAAATTTTCCCCATAAAGCGACTAAAAAGCGTGTCCTGAGGGACTTCCACTAAGAAATCAGGATCGATACCTGCTACGATCGATATGATGACCCGCAAGAAGTCTAACCGCATGGGGATCCGCCGTTTGACAGACTTTTATCCGGCGCAAGACCATAATAATGGCGCGCTCCCGCCACGATCTTCTCCCCAGAAGCGGCAAGTTCAAAAGCAGAGTATGACCCCTGCGACAGAGGCTCACTCACCCTCACACCACTCACCGAAGCTTACCTCCTCTTCAGCCGGAGAAAGTGGTGAAAGAACCCGCCCGACTCAGTGTGGTAGCGGAGGTAGTCAGCGAGGTGCGACAGGAGCGGACGGAGGAGACAATATGGCGCCTGAATCAGCGGTGAGTGTCTCATTACATAACTCCGCAGGCGACCCCTCATACTTAACGCCATCAATAGGTGTGCATCCACACAAACCTCTCGTTGCTGATCTAGTATCAGTAGATGATCCATTGCAGGATTTTCCTGCCTCAGATGAAGCTGCATCAGAGAATATTTAAAAGCCATGATGACGGCACTGCATCGTTCCCTAACATCTCAGCTCCACCAAGTTGCATCAACCATTACCTCATCAATAGCTGACGTGGGCAAGAGAGTGGATCACATAGAAAGCAAGATGAGCGAGCTCACCAGCTCCCACAATGAGTTAATTGATGCTCACTACTCTCTAGAAGAAGAAGTGACTTTCTTGAAAAACAAAATGGCGGACCTAGAGGACCGAAATAGGCGCAATAACCTGAAATTCAGAGGCATTCCAGACTCTGTGCCCCCTTCAGACCTCTATAAATATTTGCAAGATCTTCTACAAGCTGCCCTACCAGATGCTGATCCTCAGTTCTTTCTCATTGATCGTGCGCATCGTCTCCCTAAACCGAAACACATGGCTGAAGCTCTTCCAAAAGATGTGATTTCCAGAATCCATTTTTATCATATTAAGGAGGACTTGATCTCTGCGGTCAGGAAAAATAAAGGCCTACCTCACCCATACCAAAAGATTCAGATTTATTCTGACCTTTCTTATGCTACGCTTCAGGCCAGAAAAAAGCTTTCTCCTGTCACCAATGTTCTTAGGGAGAAGAAAATTGTGTACAGATGGGGTTTCCCACTCAAGCTTATGATTAACAAAGATGGTAAAATCCATGTTATTAGAAAAGTGGAAGAAGGGGTAGCTCTCCTGAAGGAATGGGACATTCCGGTTTCCTATGCTGAGGACCACCATACCACGAAAAACCCCTCTCGTCTACATCCGGATTGGTCTACAGTGGGGGACTGATTATTCCATGTTCTGAAAAAATCAGGATAGTCCTACGGACTCTTATTTGAATTACAAGGGGAGGCTCCTCAGTGAACTTACTGTTCCCCGTAAGGTTTTAGGATCCACAACATCTGGATCCCTGTAAGAAAGTATTGTTCTTCAATATGTGTTTATTTTGCACTGTTCTGTTTTACCCTTTTATTTCCTCAGATCTCCAGATATGCAGTATTATTATTGTCAGTTCTCACTATTAAGTGCCTTTCCAATGTTTAGAGCATTTTTGAGACAGATTTGGGATGACGGTTAAAATTATGTCCATTAATGCTAAAGGGCTAAACTCCCCTTATAAGAGAGCTTCACTATGGAGGGAAATCCGTCGTAACCAGGCTGATATAATATGCGTTCAGGAAACTCATTTTGCCAAACTAAAGCTTCCAATATTTTCACAAAAGGGATTTTCTAAGATATTCCTAGCTAACACAGACAAAAAGAAAGCTGGGGTGGCTATCCTGGTGAAAGATTCTCTGAACATACAGATTGACAAGGTAATTGTGGATGAGAATGGCAGGTATATCATTCTGATAGGCATGATTGGCACAACTACTTTAACTCTAGCTACTATATATGCTCCAAATAAGTTCCAGATACGGTTTCTGAACAAAATAGTTAAAAAAATAAGGAGCGTTCAAAAAGGCCATTTATTTATATGTGGTGATTTTAATATTATACCTGATAGAGTGATCGATTCCACAGGAAGAGGCAAGATTTCTTCCCCTACCATTGGGAAGTGGCTGGGGAACTCCGGCTTAGGCTACTTTCACACTAGCGTTCGGGGCTCCGCTTGTGCGTTCCGTTTGAAGGGGCTCACAAGCGGCCCCGAACGGATCCGTCCAGCCCTAATGCATTCTGAATGGATGCGGATCCGCTCAGAATGCATCAGTCTGGCTCCGTTTGTCCTCCGCTCCGCTCAGCAGGCGGACACCTGAACGCAGCTTGCAGCGTTCAGGTGTCCGCCTGGCCGTGCGGAGGCAAACGGATCCGTCCAGACTTAGGCTACTTTCACACTTGCGCTTGATCGGATCCGTTCTGAACGGATCCGATCATATTAATGCAGACGGAGGCTCCGTTCAGTACGGATCCGTCTGCATTAATAACTTAGAAAAATTTCTAAGTGCGAAAGTAGCCTGAGCGGATCCGTTCAGACTTTCAATGTAAAGTCAATGGGGGACGGATCCGCTTGAAGATTGAGCCATATGGTGCCATCTTCAAGCGGATCCGTTCCCATTGACTTACATTGTAAGTCTGGACGGATCCGCACGCCTCCGCACGGCCAGGCGGACACCCGAACGCTGCAAGCAGCGTTCAGCTGTCCGCCTGGCCGTGCGGAGGCGAGCGGAGCGGAGGCTGAACGCCGCCAGACTGATGCAGTCTGAGCGGATCCGCATCCATTCAGACTGCATCAGGGCTGGACGGAAGCGTTCTGCTCCGCTCGTGAGCCCCTTCAAACGGAGCTCACGAGCGGACAGCAGAACGCTAGTGTGAAAGTAGCCTTACAATGTAAGTCAATGGGGACGGATCCGTTTGAAGTTGACACAGTATGGCTCAATTTTCAAACGGATCCGTCTCCCATTGACTTTCAATGTAAAGTCAAAACGGATCCGTTTGCATTATCATGAACAAAAAAAAAAAAAAAAATTTTTTTTTTTTTTTTTTTTGTTCATGGTAATGCAAACGGATCCGTTCTGAACGGATCTAAACGTTTGCATTATAGGTGCGGATCCGTCTGGGCACATACCAGACGGATCCGACCTAAACGCAGGTGTGAAAGTAGCCTTATATGATACCTTTCGCTGCCTAAACGCTTGCTCACGAGAATACACATATTATTCCCCACGTCATAGAACATTCTCTCGTATTGATTTAGCTGTTGTAGACAGATCCTTACTTACTAGAATTTGCTCTGCTAAAATAGGAACAACTTCCTGGTCTGACCACGCCCCAATACTCTGCTCGGTTTCCATATCTCATACCTCCCCTCCTCAAAGATCGTGGAGCATTTTCACCCGTTTAGGCCACTTTTTTCAGTGAGTTTTTGTCCTTATGTGTATGGAATGTGCCACTTTAAAGGGGTTTCAGAGCTGAATTCGGATATAACCTCTTCTTTACTCACTTGCTATGTATGAGTGGAGCATTGGATCATTTCCTTGCTCCGATGCTCCCCTTTGTCGTGTGCTGCATTGTGCAGGGCAAGGTCTATTTGTTTACTGCCGGTGACCTGCCGCTAGGACCCGCTCTGTACAGTATTACAACAAAGCTCATCCCTAACCGAGACCATGGTAACGTGCATATGCACGTATGCGCAGCAACTCCTTTTCTGGTCACCTTGTGGTGGTCGTAACCCCTGAGAGAGAGCTGTGTATTATTCGATGGAAAAATAAATCCAGCCAACAAAGGAGGCAATATGGCCTTGTATTAAAGGGATTGTCCAGCTGTTAAATATTGGTGACCTATCATCTGACCATTTGCTTAAAGGGGCTGTCTCACTTCAGCAAATGGCATTTATCATGTAGAGAAAGTTAATACAAGCCACTTACTAATGTATTGGGATTGTCCATATTGCTTCCTTTGCTGGCTGGATTCACTTGTCTGCCACAGGCCCACCTATGTAGGTGCAGGTTTACTTGCTGTATACCATACAGGTATTAGGTGTCTTGATGCCACATCATAATTATCCCATTGAGGATTTTTCTTTGACCTTTCCGTTTGTTATATTGTGTCCTTATCTGTGGTCTTTGGTGGGAGCTGTGTGTGTGTCTGGTTTTATTCTATACCAGCACTTTGTTTATTGTATACAATTTTTTAGGCTGTTCGTGTGTCTTTTTAGTCTAATAAAATTATATGTTTTTACATTTGTGGGTTTTCTTGGGTCAGTAGGCCCGTTTTTGGTCATTAAATTCTAGAGCATCTATTCCTATGACTAGATTGTGCCATTTCTCTGTTAGAAGTTTATGACTGAATTGCCAGCAGTCTGCAATAAAGGTCCAGATGGGTGTTACCAGTTGGAGTTGTGTCGCTGCACAGTCTGCCATTATCCAATCAGTGCTGCCGGTAGGACACACCCTGATCTGGTAACACCAAGTTGGACCTTTATTGACATGTGTCGCACAACACAAAGATTGCAATGTTCCTTAGTGACAATGGATCTAATAATTGTTAAAGGGGTTGCAGTGTGACATACATGTCACAACTACAACAGATGCAAAAAATCCAACACTGCTGAATTTTTGGTCACTGGTCGCAAGCAAGATTGTTTTTGCGTTTTCGTTTTGCACTCCCTGCTTTCCCAGAGCCATAATTTTTTTTATTTTGGCCGTTCACATAGCCGTATAAGGGCTTGTTTTTTGCAGGACAAGTTGTACTTTCCAACGCCACCATTTCTTATTGCATATGATGTAGTGGGAAATGGGGAAAAAAATCCAAATTGGGTAAAATTGGGAAAAAAAAGCAATTCCGCCACAGTTTTACAGTTTTTTTTAAATTTACTTTTGATGTGCGATAAAACTGACCAGTTACTTTCATTTTACAGGTCAGTACGAATCTGGCGATACCTTATATGTATAGTTTTTCTTGCATTTTGATATTAATAAAATAATAAAAAAGTTGGAAAAATCTATTAAATTTTTTCGTCATCACATTTTGACCCCTATAACTTTTTAGAAATTATGAGCTGTGTGAGGGCTCATTTTTTGCAGGGCAATTGAAGATTTTCCTAGCTATTGTAACGGAAAATATCGATTTTATTAAGGACAGGAGGCGAACATTGTGCATTAACTTTCTTTTACTACTCCCATAGCAGCAAGAACTATTACAACAGGTGAATGAAAAGTTTTTTCAAAACAGGTAATCAGTATGTAAATGAGGAATCACAGGTAGCCAATCAATAAGCATCCCAGTTTATATAAGGTGAAGAGAGCATAGACCCCTCCTCTTTCTTGATGACGACCAGAGAAGGAGTGTATCCAGTTTGAAGTAATGCGAATAATGCAATCATGGAATAGTCGTAGGTTTAGACGATAGGAAACTGGAGTAACAGGAACTTTTGAGGATGTATGAAACAGTGAATTATCCAGGATGTTCTAGTATGCTACGGAGATAAAATATATACAGTTAGGGTTGGGTTAATAGGGAGGGACAATGTTCACCTCCTGTCTTCAATAAAATCTGTATTTTCCGTTACAATAGCTAGGAAAATCTTCAATTTTATTGCAACAGGAGGCTCTCATTGTGCAAGTTTAGAGCTAAGTAATACGTAAAGATGTGTTAATAATAAAGATTCATAACATAGACATAGAGACATGAGAGTCAGGTTTGAAATAAAACGTTTTAAAAGTGGATTCTGAAGACCAGTCTGCGGCCTTCAGAATATCAGAGAGGGAGCCTCCTTTTTGGAATACTTTAGTAGATACTGCGCCTCGTACTGAATGGGCACCAAAGATTGATGTGTTAATCCCGGCCATCTGCATGGTGAGTTTAACCCATCTGGATAGCGTAGGAGAGGATACCGGAAGATGTGGTCTACGGAAAGAGATAAGAAGTTGGGACGCTTGAGGGGTGTGTAGAGTTTGAGTCATAAGTTCATATGTCTTTAGTGTAACGGTCGCGTACACACACACACAGGGGGGAGGGAAGTGACCACTGCGCTCCACTCTCACCCCTGGCCCTGCCTGCTTGCCTCGCGAGTCCTAATGACAGGGGACAACTGGACGGCAATCCCTAGCTTGGAATAAGTGCAGGAAGGACAGACCAGACAAACAACAGAATGTGAACGGACCAAGTCTATACCAGGAAAGCTATGAAGTACAAATGGAGCAAGCAAAGAATAGTCAGGAGAAGCCGGGGTCATAAATACCAGGAGAGTTGTGAAGTACCAAAGGAGTCAGCAGAGGATCGTCAGGAGGAAGCCGGGGTCAGAATACCAGGAGAGCAGCAAAGTACACAAGGAGCAGGCAGAGGATCATCAGGAATTCAGCAGGAGGTAAGTAAGCCAGGAAAGACAAAGTCGCAGGTGGAACCTAAATAACAGGCAATCTGTGGCCAGCAGACTGCCTGTTTAAATAGGGAGCCAGAGGGGTCATGTGACATGGCCAGCGTCACGTGACTCCACACAGCCGAGCGCCAAGTGATCATTGAACCATTCTCATGAATGCGCAAAGACGCGCGGGGGGCGTGCATAGTATTGTCAGGAGCGCGGGCGACGCTGGACGCGCTGATGATGCATGCGCGCTCCGGACGTGCCCGCCTCCTAGACCCCGCCGTGACAGTACCCCCCCCTTTTTTGCGGGGTCAGCGGACCAAAGAACTCAGGTGACAGCTTCTCGGGATGATTCTCATGAAATTTCTTAACCAGTCTAGGGGCATGAACCTCCCTAGCTGGTACCCAAGACCTTTCCTCGGGTCCATAGCCCTTCCAGTGCACCAGATACTGCAAGGAATTACGCACTCTTCTGACATCCACCATTTTAGATACCACATACTCCACAGAATCCTTAACCAGAACAGGCAGAGGCGCGGCTTGTGACAGTACAACAGGTTTGATGTATTTTTTTAGTAGGGACTTGTGAAATACATCGTGAATGTGGAACGAGTCGGGCAATTCTAACCTAAATGATACAGGATTAATCACCTCTATGATTTCGTATGGCCCTATAAAGCGAGGAGCAAACTTTTTTGAAGCAACTTTGAGTGAAAGATTTTTAGAGGACAACCACACCTTATCCCCCACCTGAAAGTTCACCCCCGTGGAACGTTTCCTATTGGCCTGGACTCTTTGAGTATTTTGAGCTTTTTCCAGGTTCGATTGAACCCGAACCCATACTGTGCACAGTTTTGAAGAGATCTCATCCGCCTCAGGATTACACGAGGAGACGGATGACCCAGAAAGAAAATGAGGATGAAAGCCATAGTTACAAAAAAAAGGAGAGACCCCAGCAGAGGAATTAACACGATTATTCAGAGCAAACTCGGCTAACGGAAGGTATTTGACCCACAACTGTTGATCATCTGCAACATATGCCCTGAGAAATTGTTCCACCGACTGATTGAGACGCTCAGTCTGTCCATTACTTTCAGGGTGATAAGCAGATGAAAAGGACAGAGAAATCTGGCATCTCAGACAGAAGGCCCTCCAAAGCTTGGAAACAAACTGCACACCCCTGTCAGATACAATATTTTCTGGAATGCCATGTAAACGTACAATTTGTTCCACAAACAAAGATGCTAGGGTCTTCGCACTCTGGAGTTTAGGCAGGGGAATAAAGTGAGCCATCTTGCTGAATCTATCAACCACAACCCAAACCACAGTCTTACCCTCCGCAGGTGGCAGATCAGTGATAAAATCCATCGAGATATGAGACCAGGGTCTACTGGGAATGGGTAAGGGTCGTAGGTCCCCAGCCGTGCGAGTCCTAGGGGTCTTAGACCTCGCACAGACCTCGCAAGCCAACACATAAGACTTGACATCTGTAGTTAAAGTAGGCCACCAGAATAATCTGGAAACCAGCTCTTTAGTGCCCTCAATGCCCGGATGTCCACAAAAAACAGTCATGACACTCACCCAGCAGTTGGAGACGAAGCTGTACGGGAACAAACAACTTATCTGTAGGAGTGGACGACGGAGCTAGGTATTGTTCAGCCTTGATGAGAGTCGTGATGTCCTGAGACAAGGCTGCTAGGAAGACCTTAGCTGGTAAAATGGTTTCAGGTGGAGTCTCTGTAGGCTGGTACGCACAGAAACTCCGAGAGAGTGCGTCGGCCTTCACGTTTCTACTTCCTGGTCTGAAAGTGAAGGAAAAATTAAAGCGAGTAAAAAACAATGCCCATCTAGCCTGACGGGGATTTAACCTTTTAGCCGACTCGAGAAACATTAGGTTCTTATGATCGGTAACAACAGTAACACAATGTTTTGCCCCCTCAAGAAAATGTCTCCATTCTTCAAATGCCCACTTAATGGCCAGTAACTCCCGATTTCCTATGTCATAATTTCTCTCAGAGGGGGAAAACTTTCTGGAAAAAAAGGCACAATGTCTCAGGTTAGTGAGGGTAGCAGGACCTTGCGAGAGGACTGCTCCTGCCCCGTCCTCAGAAGCATCCACCTCCACGATAAAAGTATTTTCCTGATCTGGCTGGGTTAGAACGGGAGCGCTACTGAAAGCCTCCTTTAGGGTTTCAAATAAATCTAAAGCCTCAGTAGACCAATTTTCCAGATCCGCCCCTTTCTTAGTGAGGTCGGTCAGTGGTCTAGCGGTTACCGAGAAATTCTTTATGAACTTACGGTAGTAGTTAGCGAAACCAAGGACACGTTGTAAGGCCTTTAAGGATGATGGTCTTACCCATCCCTTAATCGCTAAAACCTTGCTAGGATCCATCTTTATGGCGTGGGGAGTCAGAACATGTCCGAGAAATATAATCTCCTGCACCCCAAAGACACATTTTTCCTGTTTAGCAGATAATTGGTTCTCTCTCACCACCTCCAACACCTGTCTAACATGAAACACCTGACTCTTAAAATCAGGGGAAAAAATCAAAATGTCGTCAAGATATACAATAACAAATTTTCCCAAGAACTCCCTAAGAATATCGTTCATGAAATTTTGGAACACAGCCGGGGCATTGCTGAGTCCAAAAGGCATAATGAGATATTCAAAGTGACCAGCCGGGGTATTGAACGCTGTCTTCCATTCGTCCCCCCTCCTTGATTCGGATTAAATTGTATGCTCCTCTTAAATCAATCTTAGAAAACCAGGCCGCCCCTAATACCTGGTTAAATAAATCCAGAATCAATGGGAGGGAGTAAGTATTCCGGATAGTGATCTTATTTAATTTCCGGTAATCTATACAGGGTCTAAGACCACCATCCTTCTTCTTAACAAAGAAAAACCCCGCCCCCATAGGAGAAACAGAGGGTCTACTGTGCCCCTTAATGAGACTCTCCTTAATGTAATCTTCCATGGCCTCACGTTCGGGTTTGGAAAGATTGTAAATACGCCCCTTAGGAAACCTTGCCCCCTTCTCCAGGACTATGGCGCAATCATAAGGTCTATGGGGAGGAAGAGCCTCCCGGGATGATGGAGAGAACACATCAACATACTCCTTTATGACTGCGGGTAATACCTCAGACTCCACAGAGAACCCAACCCGCATTCTAGACAAACACGAGCCGCACTCAGATCCCCAACTCACCAGTTCCCCTCTGGTCCAATCAATCGTAGGATTGTGTAATTGGAGCCATGGCATCCCCAATACCACCTCGACAAGTAAGTTCTCCAGGACTAACAGGGAACATTTCTCTAAGTGGCACACTCCCACAGCTAAGGAAATCTCTGAGGTACATGACCTCACAGTACTCCCTACAAGGGGAGTGGAGTCGATGGCCATGATCTGGATCGGCGTAGGTAAAACAAAAATTGGAATACCCTGTCTAGTAGCATACCCATGGTCAATAAAGCTGGCCGCTGAGCCCGAATCTATAAAGGCCTGACCCGACCACTTATTAGAACCCAGAGAAATGGTTATAGGAACTAAAAGCTTACTCTTAGTAATAACAGGGAGTACCTGGTCCCTTGGTGGTCTTGTCTTGGAAGCCTTATCAGAAAGGATCCTCTTTGGACACTGATTGATCCAATGGTCAGGATCTCCGCAGTAGAAACAGATCCCACGTCTGCGGCGCTGATCCCCTCTGGTCGTGCCAATTTGCATAGGTTCTTCTGAGGAGACCTCAACACCACTCCTGGTACAAACCTCAGACTGGACCAGCACCTGAGAAGAGAACTGTCGTTCCTGTCGTCTTTCTCTCACACGTCGGTCGAGTCGGACTGCTAGGGTCATAGTCTCATCAAGAGTCTCTGGGAGCTGATAACTCACTAGTAGGTCTTTTAGATTATCAGATAGGCCTGACCTGAATTGACACTTAAGAGCTGGCTCGTTCCACCCTGAGGGAACACACCACCTTCTAAATTGGGTGCAATACTCCTCCGCAGAGAGGTTTACCTTGAACCAATGCTTTCAGCGCGGTTTCGGCTACCAGGGCCCTGTCTGGTTCATCATACAGGGTACCCAGAGCCTGAAAAAACCCTTCTACTGTGGTTAAACAACTAGCATCAGGGGGTAAAGAAAAGGCCCACTCCTGGGGATCCCTCTGTAAGCGGGAAATAACAATGCCCACCCGTTGGCTTTCCGACCCGGAAGACAAGGGGCGTAAACTAAAATACAATTTAGGTTTGACACATGCTCAGTCAGGGTCACTAGAGGATTCATGGTACAGTGGTTTCAGTAGGCCTGCTATTCTGTAACGGTCGCGTACACACACACAGGGGGGAGGGAAGTGACCACTGCGCTCCACCCTCACCCCTGGCCCTGCCTACTTGCCTCGCGAGTCCTAATGACAGGGGACAACTGGACGGCAATCCCTAGCTTGGAATAAGTGCAGGGAGGACAGACCAGACAAACAACAGAATGTGAACGGACCGAGTCTATACCAGGAAAGTTACGAAGTACAAATGGAGCAAGCAAAGAATAGTCAGGAGAAGTCGGGGTCATAAATACCAGGAGAGTCGTGAAGTACCAAAGGAGTCAGCAGAGGATCGTCAGGAGGAAGCCGGGGTCAGAATACCAGGAGAGCAGCAAAGTACACAAGGAGCAGGCAGAGGATCGTCAGGAATTCAGCAGGAGGTAAGTACGCCAGGAAAGACAAAGTCGCAGGTGGAACCTAAATAACAGGCAATCTGTGGCCCGCAGACTGCCTGTTTAAATAGGGAGCCAGAGGGGTCATGTGACGTGGCCAGCGTCACATGACTCCACACAGACTACACAGCCGAGCGCCGAGTGATCAGCTCGGTGCTCAGCCCTAAAACCATTCTCATGAATGCGCATAGACGCGCGGGGGGCGTGCATAGTATTATCAGCAGCGCGGGCGACGCTGGACTGATGATGCGTGCGCGCTCCGGACGTGCCCGCCTCCTAGACAGCGCCGTGACATTTAGACAATGGACAACACATAATTTATTGTGGAATGGGAAAGCTGGGTAGAAGACGGTGTGTAGATTGGTTTTGGTTCGTCTAATAATACGGAAGGTTACTCCTATAGGGGTAAAAGATCTGTTAGAGATGTCCAACGCTCTGACGTCTGAGACTCTCTTAATAGAGATGAGACATAAGAGAACCGTGAGTTTAAAGGAAAGTAGTTGTAGGGATAGGTGTTTGTTGTCTTCCCTAGATGAGAAGAGGTTTAGAAGGAGGGTAATATCCCAAGTAGAATGATATCTAGGCTCAGGGGGTTTCCTAAAACGTATGCCCTTCATAAGTCTGCAGACCATCGGGTGTTTACCAACAGGTATGGAGTTAACGGCGGTATGTTCCGATGGTATGGCAGAGCGGTAAAGGTTTATGGTTCTATAGGCTTTTCCTGATTCAAAGGATGCGGATAAAAAATTTAAGATGTGGGTAATAGATGCATGAACGGGATCCAAGGTCTGTTGAGAGCACCAATGAAGCCAAATTTTCCAGGCTGATCTATAAGCCTTTCTGGTACCTGGTGCCCATGCATCAGAGAGGATGTCAAGAGTAGATTGTGAAAGGCCGTGATCGAATCTTGATTGCCCGAGATCAACCAGGCTACTAATGATAGGTGTCCCGACAAGATCAGAGGATGAGGATGTCCTGAAGGATCTTGGAGGAGATCCTGGGAAAGTGGAAGAATTCTTGGAACATCTAAGGCCAGGCTGAGTAGAGTGGGGAACCATGCTTGAGACGGCCACCAAGGAGTGATGATCACTAATGTGGATCTCTGGGATATCGTCTGAAGCAGAACTCTGGGGATTAAAGCGAAGGGGGGAAAAGCATAAAGGCGTCTCTGTGGCCAGATTTGGCGAAGGGCATCCATGGCCAGAGCATCCGGATCTGGGCGCCAGCTGAAACAGATGGGTAGTTGGGTGTTTAGTCGTGATGCAAATAGATCCCTGTGGAGTGGACCCCATAAGTTGTTGATTTGTTGGAAAAGGAGAGGATTCAGTTGCCAGTCGCTGGAATCCGATAGGTATCGGGAGTTCCAATCGCCAACCAAATTGATCAAACCCGGAATGTATTCTGCTTTCAGGGTAATGTCCTTGTCCAAGCAGAAATGCCAAAAATCCTTGGCAATGTCGCTCAACATTTTGGAAGTGGTGCCCCCTAAACGATTGATGTACTGTACTGCGGCAATATTGTCCATACGCAGTAGGATGCAGCAGTGTGACTTGACTTTCACAAAGCTCTTCAGAGCGAAAGAAGCTGCCAGGAGCTCCAAGCAGTTGATGTGTAGGAGAGATTCTGTTTCTGACCATTTCCTTCCTGTGGAATAAGGGCCGCAACGAGCGTCCCAGCCTGATTGACTGGCGTCTGATTCTAGGACCAGATCTGGTAAGGAATTGAATATCATTTTCCCATTTCAGACCTGGATGTGTTGGAGCCACCATAGAAGTTCTTCTTTGGCTTCTGGAGATAGGCGAATTTTGTTGCAATATTGTAGGCCTTCCCTTAGATGTTGTGCCTTGAGTCATTGAAGGGCCCTGTAGTGTAAGGGGGTGGGAAAGATGGCTTGTATGGAGGCCGATAACAGCCCTACTATCCGTGCAATAGTGCGTAGGGATACCAAATGTTTGTTTAATACTGATCGGATTTCCTTCCGAATCAGGGAGAGTTTCCTGGTAGGGAGACTCAGGAGAGCTGAAACAGTATTTATATTGAAACCTAGAAATTCTATTTCCTTGGATGGGGAAAGAATGGATTTCTTGGAATTGATTAGGAACCCCAGATTGTTAAGAAGGGATAATGTCCACTGTGCATGAAGTCGAATTAGAGGAAGGGACTGTACCATAATTAGGATGTCGTCCAAATAGATGATTAGACGTACACCCAGGGATCTTAATGATGAGATCACTGGTTTCATTAGCTTGGTGAAAAACCAAGGGGCCGATGATAGGCCGAATGGGAGGAAAGTAAATTGCACTTTTTTGGTCGTTCCAAAAGAATTGTAGGCAAGATTGATAGTGAGGGTGTATAGGAACAGTAAGATAGGCGTCCTTTAGGTCTATCTTTATGAGCCAATCCTGAGGGAGTAACAGGTCCCTGAGAAGATGGATTCCCTCCATCTTGAAGTGATGGTAAGTTACAAAGTCGTTTTTTTTACTAGAAAGATGTTGCTGAGGAAACCCGGTGATAGGAGGGGAACTTGGGTGATGGCTCCTTTGTAGAAGAGATCTTTTATCTCTGATTCTTTGAGGTTTTGGTCTGTGGTAGAGAAGAGTATTGGTTGAGGTATGTGGTTTTGGGATGGAGGGGATAGGAAATCTATTTGATAACCTGAGATAGTATTCAGGATCCATGAGTCTGAGGTTAGCGAAACCCAAGTCTGGAAAAAATGTTTCTGTCTTCCCCCTAAGGGTATGTGGGAATAGTTTAGGGTAGAAAATCTTACCTGATGATGGTCTTGATCTAGGGAAGCCTCAATGGCCTCGGGCTCTCCATGGGCGTCCTTTGGTAGGGAAGAATGGTGTAGGTATGGCAGAAGATGTGGAGGTGGTAGGTCTGTTTTCTGTGTGGTAGGGGGCCTGTTGAGACTGTCTGAAGTATGAGGTTCAGCTGGGAAAGCGACCCCTGCCTTTCCCAGCCCTGCCAAAATTTTTGGGTTGCTCTACTTTTCTAAGGAATGTTTTTGCTTTGTCGAGAGAGGTAAATACTCAGACAAATTTTCCAATTTCTTTAATGACGGTGTCTCCGAAGAGAAGACCCTCTGCCGAGGAATCTGGTTCTGAGTTAGCTAGGTGAGAAAGCTGTGGGTCCAGTTTCATTAAGACATTTCGTCTTCTCTCTGCGCTGATGGCAGAATTAATATTGCCGAAGAAGCATATGGCTCTTTGGGCCCAGCCGCGGAGTACTGCAGTATCTACTGGTTGGCCTGTAGCGGCAGCTTGTTCGGAAAGGTCTAGTATTTTTGTTAGAGGTCCTAATAGGTCTAGGAGTTTGTCTTGACATAATTTGAATGACCTGTCCAGGCCTCTTTTGGGATTTCTACCCGTTTTATTTAGGTATTTGGTGATGATGGGGTCTAATTCCGGAGTCTGGGAAATTTTCTGAGGCAGGGTAGGTCTCGGACACTCCACTTTCAATTTATTCCTGGAAACTTTGTCTAGGGATTTGTTGACCCATAAAGATAAGAATTTTTTGATTTGAGGGTGGGGAACCCACTCCCCAGATCTGGGGTGTTTTATTTGGTCAGGGCTGAAAAAGGGGATGCCCTGACTATCTAGTATTAGGGAGTCCGAGAGCTGGATAGCTGGGACTGACTCGTCAGGTTTATCTGATGAGTCCTCTTCAGAATAAAAAGGCAATCCGTCTTCCGAGTCAGAGTCAGACTCACTGGATGGGGATATGGAAGACATTTCTTTGTAAGAGATGTTCTTAGCCCTCTTACTGGCTGTCATAGCCTGGCTATTATTAGTCTCCTCCTGGGCGGAGGGTCTTTTGTGGGATTTTTCGCCACCTTTATCATTACCGCTTAAGATATGCGGGTTTTCATTGGGTATTTGACCCGTCCCCATTGTCTGGGTTTTAGAAATATTGGGGATATTAGGGTCGCTACAGAACCTCCTCTTTCTGGCAATCTTGCCTGATTTTTTGAATCCTTTAGCTAATTCCGCGATGGAATCTTCTGCGGAAAGGAAGTTATCTGAAGGGGTAGAAGGGTAGACCTGAGGTGTTCTTTGGTTTATTACTAGCGAAAGAGATTTTGAAATGGAGTCTTGGAGAGAAAACCATGGCAGATTGTATGGCCACTGATACTGATCTAGAAACAGATTGGTCCACCATATGTTGGATGGACTCCGTGGTTACTACCTCATAGTTAACCGGCATGGGTTGACTAGTCGGTTGTTCTTGTGAGGGATTCATGTTGCTAATGTGTGAGGAAAGATAAGGGAAAGAAAAACTGGAGTAAATAGGAGAGATATGTAAATGACATTAAACATATATATATAAATATATATATATATATATATATATATATATATATATATAAAAATATATATGTATATATATAGAAATGACTGTATTAGGTATACTTACAGAGGAAATGAGGTAAGTTATATAATTAATTAATTAATTAATTGATTAATTAGTTGAGTGTACTCAGTGAGAAGTGTGGAGTATGCACTCTGAGGTGAAATCAGGAGCGCGCGCGAATTACCGAAATCCCGCGATATCCGAGATTGCGGCGTTCAATGTAAGATAGCGCTTCTGAATGCAAGGGGACGAACGGGAGACTCGTATAGAGGGAATAGAAGTAAGTAAGACAATGTTGAAGGTGACAGAAAAGAGCAGAAGATTATAATAGTGGTTAAAACTAAAATTCTTATGCGCTAGTCGAATAAACGGCGATAGGGGATTCAATAGGCAACATATAGGTAATACGAATATAATTAAAACGATTAAAGCAATTCATTCGCAAATTTTTACCACAAATATGAATTATAATAACAGAAGAAAAAAATCTATACGTATCTCTTGTTTGGGAGCAGCAAGAAAGAGGAGGGGTCTATGCTCTCTTCACCTTATATAAACTGGGATGCTTATTGATTGGCTACCTGTGATTCCTCATTTACATACTGATTACCTGTTTTGAAAAAACTTTTCATTCACCTGTTGTAATAGTTCTTGCTGCTATGGGAGTAGTAAAAGAAAGTTAATGCACAATGAGAGCCTCCTGTTGCAATAAAATCTTTAGTTTTCATTGATACCATTCTGGGGTGTGTGTGACTTTGACTTTTTATTGAATTTTTAGTAGAAAATGAAGTTACCAAAAACGGTGAATTGGCCATTTTGACGCTTTTTTCTGTTTCGCCATTTGCTGTATGGGGAAGATATTTTTATACTATGGACGTTTTCATAAGTGGTGATACCCATGATGTGTATTTTTTTTTAGTTCTTTTATAAACAAACAATCATTAGATTGCTATTCTCATAGACCCCAATGCATTAACATTGAAGTCTATGAGAAAATGATTAGTGTTCTATGGAGTTCTATTACAGGCAAGGACCCCATAGGAAACAGTGTGCAGCAGCCTCCCGTCATTCACTATGACAGGGGCTGCTGCACACAACCTCCCGCTCCTCCGATCGCTGCACAATATTTTGTGCGTTCAGATGCCCCAGACAGGAGGAAAGAAAGCACATACTGTACATGAAAACCAGGTATTGGGGGCATATACAGGTGAAACTCGAAAAATTTGAATATCGTGCAAATTTCATTTATTTCAGTAATGCAACTTAAAAGGTGAAACTAAGATATTTCAAGCCTTATTTGTTATAATTTGGATGATTATGACTTATAGCTTATGAAACCCCAAAGTCACAATTTTGAGGTACCCTTTGCTCAGGGGTTATGGATTAATTAGCTGACTAGAGTGTGACACTTTGAGCCTAGAATATTGAACCTTTTCACAAAATTTTAATTTTATGGTTCAATCTCTTTTTTATTGTATCATTTTAACAATAAAGCATTACAAACGTTTGTGTGTCATGGAATGATATAATACAATAAACTTCTAAGATAGTATATATATATATATATATATATATATATATGCAAAAACACAATCTGAAAAGTCAAAAAAAAGTAAGGTACAATATATTGCAGGTATATGAAAGAGAAATACTTCTAATTACCAAATATAGCTATCTCCTAGCACATTGAGTGATACAGAAACTTTCATAACCGGGTATGTAATCAGCACCCGTTGGGTATAACATATGAATCCAATCCCAATCAAGCCTTAACATGAACCAGAGCAAATGATAGTAGAGGACTGGTAGCTTGGATATATTCTAGCAATGCAAGTAACAATATATATCTCAACTAAAATAAACAAACAAAAGATCCGGGAGAAATCCCGGGTAACAACTGGGTAAAACAGCATATACATGATAGGGGGAAGACAACACATTAGGGTAGACAGGGAGAGGTGGGAGGAGGGGGAGGGGAGTATCCGCAGGTCAGGATGTCAATCAAACAGCTCTAGATGTGTCCGAGGGTAAAGTACCAGAAGCTACCCAAGCCGAGAACGCGGCTGAAGAGCGAAATTGATTCCAAGGATCCCAGATCCTAAAAAAGGACTGAGAAGTGTTGCGATCCGCAGCGCTCAACTCCTCAATATGCACCAGGGAGTCAAGAGCAGCAACCCAATGGGACCTCCCTCAGCTCTCGGTCGATCTCCACTTGCGTGGGATTATTTGTTTTACGGCAAGTAGAGCTATCGAAGCAACCACATTAGTTCTGTAGATATGATTGTGTAGGGAGAACACGTCATCCCATAGGTGCGCAACCCCCGGACATTCCCACCAGATATGCAGCATGGTGCCAACACAACCGATGAGCGCTTCCAACATGTAGTAGGTACTGTCGGATAAAATTGGTGAAGTTTAACCGGGGTCCTGTACCATCGAGTCAGAATTTTGTAATTAAGTTCTTGCAAATTGCAGGATATCGACAAAGCGTGGGAGAAAAGCAAAGACCTTTTCCACTGGTCAATAGTGTACAAGGAACCTAGTTCAGCCTCCCAATCTGTCATATATTTAAGCTTGGTGTGGATGGGATCTGAAGCAGAGCCCCCAGACTCCTCGGCGTTCAACATAGCATATAGCAGTGAAATGGCATGTCTGGGTACACTGCCTGCTACACAAAGTTTCTCATAGTCGGATAACCCGAGGCGTGTCTGCACGTCAGGTAACAGGGAGGAAACAAAGCTACGAAGCTGAAGATATAGGAACCATTGCCCAGGAGCAGAAGGGATGATGTGTGAAATATTGTTTAAGGGCAGGATCCCCTGTTGGTTGCTAATATCTCGTATCCTAACAGGACAAGCATTGTGGGGGCCTAAGGACGGAATGTTCTGGAGACCGTGTGGTAGGTCTGGATGATCAGACAGCGTAGTGAGAGGGCCTGGTATGTGTGCTAGGCGGAGCTTAACTGCAAATCTAAACCATGTCCTGGCCAGAGAATAAATAAGCTGATTGGAATTGCTGTGTGGTAATTTATAAAATGTCGATTTTGGTAAACAGAATATTCCAGTGGCCAGATTGGGAGCCTCTTCTAGTTCTAGTTTAACCCACAGTTTTGACGCACGGTTATTGTGCAAGTCCAGAATACAGTTCATGATCGCAGCTCTATAGTAAGTGTGAAGATTGGGAAGACCCACACCTCCTGCTAATTTAGCTCTCGTGAGAGTCGCATAGCTTAATCTAGCCTTAGAATTATGCCAAATGAAGCGGGAAATAAGGCTTTTTAGTCTATTAAAGTATGTGAGGGGGGACCTCACAGGGTATTGTTTGAAATATATACAGGAGCCAAGGTAAAATATCCATCTTAATGGTGTTGATTTTACCAAACCAGGATATGTAGAGGGGAGACCACTTCTGGAGATCAGCCTCCACCATTTTAAGCATGGGCTGGTAATTTAGTTTAAATAGGTGGGCAAGGTTTGCTGGGATATGAACTCCCAGATGTTTAATGGATTGGGGAGTCCATCTGAAAGAAAAGGAGTCTTTAAGAGACGTCTCCTCCCGTATAGGTAACAAAACATTTAGTATCTCAGACTTTTGGACGTTAACCTTGAAATTACTGAGGCAACCAAACATCTCAAATTCCTTAAGTACCGACGATAGACCAACTCTTGGGGCAGTTAGATAGATGAGCAGGTCGTCAGCAAATAGTGATAATTTGTGTTCGGTATTACCTACTTTAAAACCACTGATGGAAGGGTTCGCTCGGAGGGAGTTTGCAAGGGATTCCATCACTAAGATGTATAAGAATGGCGATAAGGGGCATCCCTGACGTGTCCCGTTCCATATCTGAAAAGGGGATGACAGCAAACCATTTACCCGCACGCAGGCTGAGGGAGCGGAATATAACGCCAAAATTTTTTGGAGCATGTTGTTACCCAGACCCATGTGCTTCAGTGTTTCTTCTAAAAATCGCCAATTGACCCTATCGGATGCCTTCTCGGCATCGACCGTAAGGAGGCACAAAATTCTAAATTTAAGCTGCATTAATGCAATTCCTTTTAATTTGCATTATTGAAATAAATGGACTTTTGCACAATATTCTAATTTTTCGAGTTTCACCTGTATATGCATGATGAGGGGTGTTAGGAGCACATAAAAAGAATTCTGATTTTGGGACCGGACAACCTCTTTTATTTCAATGAAGACAAAAAGAAAGAAACATGTTTTTTGCTATTGTTTTCACTCGGTTGTGGTGCCGCTTTGGGCCACCTGTTTACAAACTGCGTAGAAAAGTTCTGGATTTTGTTATTTTTGTTATTACAAAAGAGCGAAGTTCCGCAAACGTATACTGTGTTGTAAAATAAAGCTGCCACCGCATCTTACCTAATATCCCCTGGCTAGAGGTGACAGTGACACACCACTGCTGGCTGTCTTGCAAAACATGCAAACCTCAATTTAACACCTTAACCACCTCAGCCCCCAGTGCTTAAACACCCTGAAAGACCAGGCCACTTTTTACACTTCTGACCTACACTACTTTCACCGTTTATTGCTCGGTCATGCAACTTACCACCCAAATGAATTTTACCTCCTTTTCTTCTCACTAATAGAGCTTTCATTTGGTGGTATTTCATTGCTGCTGACATTTTTACTTTTTTTGTTATTAATCGAAATTTAACGATTTTTTTGCAAAAAAATGACATTTTTCACTTTCAGTTGTAAAATTTTGCAAAAAAAACGACATCCATATATAAATTTTGCTCTAAATTTATTGTTCTACATGTCTTTGATAAAAAAAAAATGTTTGGGTAAAAAAAAAATGGTTTGGGTAAAAGTTATAGCGTTTACAAACTATGGTACAAAAATGTGAATTTCCGCTTTTTGAAGCAGCTCTGACTTTCTGAGCACCTGTCATGTTTCCTGAGGTTCTACAATGGCCAGACAGTACAAACACCCCACAAATGACCCCATTTCGGAAAGTACACACCCTAAGGTATTCGCTGATGGGCATAGTGAGTTCATAGAACTTTTTATTTTTTGTCACAAGTTAGCGGAAAATGATGATTTTTTTTTTTTTTTTTTTTTTCTTACAAAGTCTCATATTCCACTAACTTGTGACAAAAAATAAAAACTTCCATGAACTCACTATGCCCATCACGAAATACCTTGGGGTCTCTTCTTTCCAAAATGGGGTCACTTGTGGGGTAGTTATACTGCCCTGGCATTCTAGGGGCCCAAATGTGTGGTAAGGAGTTTGAAATCAAATTCTGTAAAAAATGACCTGTGAAATCCGAAAGGTGCTCTTTGGAATATGGGCCCCTTTGCCCACCTAGGCTGCAAAAAAGTGTCACACATCTGGTATCTCCGTACTCAGGAGAAGGTGGGGAATGTGTTTTGGGGTGTCATTTTACATATACCCATGCTGGGTGAGAGAAATATCTTGGCAAAAGACAACTTTTCCCATTTTTTTATACAAAGTTGGCATTTGACCAAGATATTTATCTCACCCAGCATGGGTATATGTAAAAAGACACCCCAAAACACATTCCTCAACTTCTCCTGAATACAGAGATACCAGATGTGTGACACTTTTTTGCAGCCTAGGTGGGCAAAGGGGCCCATATTCCAAACAGCACCTTTCGGATTTCACAGGTCATTTTTTACAGAATTTGATTTCAAACTCCTTACCACACATTTGGGCCCCTAGAATGCCAGGGCAGTATAACTACCCCACAAGTGACCCCATTTTGGAAAGAAGACACCCCAAGGTATTCCGTGAGGGGCATGGCGAGTTCCTAGAATTTTTTATTTTTTGTCGCAAGTTAGTGGAAAATGCTGATTTATTTATTTTTTTTTTTTTTCATACAAAGTCTCATATTCCACTAACTTGTGACAAAAAATAAAAACTTCCATGAACTCACTATGCCCATCAGCGAATACCTTGGGGTCTCTTCTTTCCAAAATGGGGTCACTTGTGGGGTAGTTATACTGCCCTGGCATTCTAGGGGCCCAAATGTGTGGTAAGGAGTTTGAAATCAAATTCTGTAAAAAATGACGAGTGAAATCCGAAAGGTGCTCTTTGGAATGTGGGCCCCTTTGCCCACCTAGGCTGCAAAAAAGTGTCACACATCTGGTATCTCCGTATTCAGGAGACGTTGGGGAATGTGTTTTGGGGTGTCTTTTTACATATACCCATGCTGGGTGAGATAAATATCTTGGTCAAATGCCAACTTTGTATAAAAAAATGGGAAAAGTTGTCTTTTGCCAAGATATTTCTCTCACCCAGCATGGGTATATGTAAAATGACACCCCAAAACACATTCCCCAACGTCTCCTGAGTACGGAGATACCAGATGTGTGACACTTTTTTGCAGCCTAGGTGGGCAAAGGGGCCCATATTCCAAAGAGCACCTTTCGGATTTCACTCGTCATTTTTTACAGAATTTGATTTCAAACTCCTTACCACACATTTGGGCCCCTAGAATGCCAGGGCAGTATAACTACCCCACAAGTGACCCCATTTTGGAAAGAAGAGACCCCAAGGTATTCGCTGATGGGCATAGTGAGTTCATGGAAGTTTTTATTTTTTGTCACAAGTTAGTGGAATATGAGACTTTGTATGAAAAAAAAAAAAAAAAATCATCATTTTCCACTAACTTGTGACAAAAAATAAAAAATTCTAGGAACTCGCCATGCCCCTCACGGAATACCTTGGGGTGTCTTCTTTCCAAAATGGGGTCACTTGTGGGGTAGTTATACTGCCCTGGCATTTTCCAGGGGCCCTAATGTGTGGTAAGTAGGTAAATGACCAGTGAAATCCGAAAGGTGCTCTTTGGAATGTGGGCCCCTTTGCCCACCTAGGCTGCAAAAAAGTGTCACACATCTGGTATCGCCGTATTCAGGAGACGTTGGGGAATGTGTTTTGGGGTGTCTTTTTACATATACCCATGCTGGGTGAGAGAAATATCTTGGCAAAAGACAACTTTTTCCATTTTTTTATACAAAGTTGGCATTTGACCAAGATATTTATCTCACCCAGCATGGGTATATGTAAAATGACACCCCAAAACACATTGCCCAACTTCTCCTGAGTACGGCGATACCAGATGTGTGACACTTTTTTGCAGCCTAGATGCGCAAAGGTGCCCAAATTCCTTTTAGGAGGGCATTTTTAGACATTTGGATACCAGACTTCTTCTCACGCTTTGGGGCCCCTAGAATGCCAGGGCAGTATAAATACCCCACATGTGACCCCATTTTGGAAAGAAGACACCCCAAGGTATTCAATGAGGGGCATGGCGAGTTCATAGAATTTTTTTTTTTTTGGCACAAGTTAGCGGAAATTGATATTTTATTTTTTTCTCACAAAGTCTCCCGTTCCGCTAACTTGGGACAAAAATTTCAATCTTTCATGGACTCAATATGCCCCTCACGGAATACCTGGGGGTGTCTTCTTTCCGAAATGGGGTCACATGTGGGGTATTTATACTGCCCTGGCATTCTAGGGGCCCTAAAGCGTGAGAAGAATTCTGGAATATAAATGTCTAAAAAATTTTACGCATTTGGATTCCGTGAGGGGTATGGTGAGTTCATGTGAGATTTAATTTTTTGTCACAAGTTAGTGGAATATGTGACTTTGTAAGAAAAAAAAAAAAATTCCGCTAACTTGGGCCAAAAAAATGACTGAATGCAGCCTTACAGGGGGGGGGGGGGGATCAATGACAGGGGGGTGATCAGGGAGTCTATATGGGGTGATCACCCAACTGTCATTGATCACCCCCCTGTAAGGCTGCATTCAGACGTCCGTATGATTTTTACGGATCCGATCAGTCTATCAGTGGATCCGTAAAAATCATGCGGACATCTGAATGGAGCTTTACAGGGGGGTGATCAATGACAGAGGGGTAATCAATGACAGGGGGGTGATCAGGGAGTCTATATGGGGTGATCACCACAGTCATTGATCACTCCCCTGTAAGGCTGCATTCAGACGTCCGTATGATTTTTACGGATCCGATCAGTCTATCAGTGGATCCGTAAAAATCATGCGGACATCTGAATGGAGCTTTACAGGGGGGTGATCAATGACAGAGGGGTAATCAATGACAGGGGGGTGATCAGGGAGTCTATATGGGGTGATCACCTCCGTCATTGATCACTCCCCTGGAGGCTGCATTCAGACGTCCGTATGATTTTTACGGATCCGATCAGTCTATCAGTGGATCCGTAAAAATCATGCGGACATCTGAATGGAGCTTTACAGGGGGGTGATCAATGACAGAGGGGTAATCAATGACAGGGGGGTGATCAGGGAGTCTATATGGGGTGATCACCACAGTCATTGATCACTCCCCTGTAAGGCTGCATTCAGACGTCCGTATGATTTTTACGGATCCGATCAGTCTATCAGTGGATCCGTAAAAATCATGCGGACATCTGAATGGAGCTTTACAGGGGGGTGATCAATGACAGGGGGGTGATCAGGGAGTCTATATGGGGTGATCACCTCCGTCATTGATCACTCCCCTGTAAGGCTGCATTCAGACGTCCGTATGATTTTTACGGATCCGATCAGTCTATCAGTGGATCCGTAAAAATCATGCAGACATCTGAATGGAGCTTTACAGGGGGGTGATCAATGACAGGGGGGTGATCAGGGAGTCTATATGGGGTGATCACCACAGTCATTGATCACTCCCCTGTAAGGCTGCATTCAGACGTCCGTATGATTTTTACGGATCCGATCAGTCTATCAGTGGATCCGTAAAAATCATGCGGACATCTGAATGGAGCTTTACAGGGGGGTGATCAATGACAGGGGGGTAATCAATGACAGGGGGGTGATCAGGGAGTCTATATGGGGTGATCAGGGGTGATCAAGGGTGAATAAGGGGTTAATAAGTGACAGGGGGGGCGGGTGTAGTGTAGTGGTGCTTGGTGCAACATATTACTGAGCTGCCTGTGTCCTCTGGTGGTCGATCCAAACAAAGGGGACCACCAGAGGACCAGGTAGCAGGTATATTAGACGCTGTTATCAAAACAGCGTCTAATATACCTGTTAGGGGTTAAAAAAATCACATCTCCAGCCTGCCAGCGAACGATCGCCGCTGGCAGGCTGGAGATCCACTCACTTACCTTCCGATCCTGTGAACGCGCGCGCCTGTGTGCGCGCGTTCACAGGAAATCTCGCGTCTCGCGAGAGGACGCACCGGCGCGTCCACCCAGAACAACAGGACCGCCGCAAAGACGCAATCCTGCGTACGGCGGTCCTGAGGAGGTTAAGGACCTTGCCATTTTTCACCTCATGTGTCACTTTATGTGGTAATAACTTTGGAATGCTTTTACTTATCCAAGCGATTCTGAGATTGTTTTATCGCAATACTTTGTACTTTATGATAGTGAAAAATTTTAGTCAATATAATTCAACTTTATTTATAAAAAAAATACACAATTTACAGAAAATTACCAATTTTCTAAATTAGAATTTATCTGCTTTTAAGGGCTCATTCACAAGACCATGGTTTTGGTCCGCATCCGAGCCGCATTTTTTGCGACTCTGGTGCAGACCCATTCACTTCAATGGGGCCGCAAAGATTTTGAGTCATGCAAAACAGACAAGAATAGGCATTTCTATAATGGGCCTCCTGTTCCGTTCCACAAATTGCAGAAGGCACACGGGCGGCATCTGTGTTTTGCAGATCTGCAATTTGCGGACTGTAAAACACGGCACGGTCTTGTGAATGAGCCCTAAGGCAGATAGTGTTCTATCATAAAAGAGTTATTACTTTACATTTCCCATATGTTCACTTTCATGTTTGCATCATTTTGTAAATGTAATTTTATTTTTTAGGATCTTATAAGGCTTAGAATTTAAGAAGCAAATTAAAAAAAATTTAAGAAAATTTCCAAAACCCACTTTTTTAAACCCCAGTTCAGTTATGAAGTCACTTTGTGGGGCTTACATAGTAGAAACCACCCACAAATGACCCAATTTTAGAAACTATACCCCTCAAGTTATTCAAAACTGATTTTACAAACTTTGTTAACCCTTTAGGTGTTCCACAAGAATTAAAGAAAAAAAGAGATGACATTTTAAATTTCACTTTTTTGGCAGATTCTTCATTTAATTCATTTTTGCCTGTAACACATCAAGGGTTAACAGCCAAATAAATCTTAATATTTATTACCCCGATACTGCAGTTTACATAAACACCCCACATATGGTCGTAAACTACTGTACAGGCACACGGCAGGGCACAGAAGGAAAGGAGCACTATATGGATTTTGGAGGGCAGATTTCACTGGGATAATTTTAAGTTGCCATATGAAATTTAAAGACTCCCTGATGCACCTCTAAGGGCTCTTTCACATGAGCAGATGCCGTGTGTGGAATCCGCTGCGTGAAAGAGAGCCAAGCCCCGTTCCGGACAGCAGAGACACGGAGCAGTAACATGACTGATAATGCTCCGTGCCTCTCTGTGATCTTTTTACTACAATATCACAGTGAGATAAAGTTGTCACCGTGATTTTGTAGTGAAAAGATCACAGAGAGGAACGGAGCATTATCAATCATGTTACTGTTCCGTGTCTCTGCTGTCTGGAACAGGGCTTGGCTCTCTTTCACGCAGAAGATTCCATGTAATAGAAACTAAAAAAAGTGACCCCATTTTGGAAATTATAGGATAAGGTGACACTTTTATTAGTACTATTTTGTGGTATATATGGCTTTTGATTGCTCTATATTCTGCTTTTTGTGAGGCAAAGTAAAAAATGGCTGTTGTGGCACATTTTTTTTATTTAATTTTTTATGGTGTTCACCTGACAGGTTAGATAATGTGCTATTTTTATAGAGCAGGTTGTTATGGAGGCGACAATATCAAATATGTCTACTTTTATTTTTCTTTTGTTTCAGTTTTACCTAATAAAGCATTTTTGAAAAAAATCATGTTTTTTACGGTGTTATCCACATGGGTTAGCTCATGTGATATTTTTATAGAGCAGGTTGTTAGGGGTGCGGTGATAGCTAATATGTCAGATTTTTTAAATATACACTGCTTGTCCAAAAAAAAAGTCGCCACAAAAAAAAAGGTCACACACTCTAATATTTCGTTGGACCGCCTTTAGCTTTGATAACGGCACACATTCGCTGTGGCATTGTTTCGATAAGCTTCTGCAATGTCACAAGATTTATTTCTATCCAGTGTTGCATTAATTTTTCACCAAGATCTTGCATGGATGATGGTAGAGTCTGACCGCTGCGCAAAGCCTTCTCCAGCACATCCCAAAGATTCTCAATTGGGTTAAGGTCTGGACTCTGTGGTGGCCAATCCATGTGTGAAAATTATGTCTCATGCTCCCTGAACCACTCTTTCACAATTTGAGCCCGATGAATCCTGGCATTGTCATCTTGGAATATGCCCGTGCCGTCAGGGAAGAAAAAAATCTATTGATGGAATAACCTGGTTATTCAGTATGTTCAGGTAGTCGGCTGACCTCATTCTTGGAGCAAATACTGTTGCTGAACCTAGACCTGACCAACTGCAGCAACCCCAGATCATAGCACTGCCCCCACAGGCTTGTACAGTAGGCACTAGGCATGATGGGTGCATCACTTCATCTGCCTCTCTTCTTACCCTGATGCGCCCATCACTCTGGAACAGGGTAAATCTTGACTCATCAGACCACATGACCTTCTTCCATTGCTCCAGAGTCCAATCTTTATGCTCCCTAGCAAATTGAAGCCTTTATTTCTAGTTTGCCTCACTGATTAGTGGTTTTCTTACGGCTACACAGCTGTTCAGTCCCAATCCCTTCAGTTCCCTTCGCATTGTGCGTGTGGAAATGCTCTTACTTTCACTATTAAATATAGCCCTGAGTTCTACTGTTGTTTTTCTTCTATTTGATTTCACCAAACGTTTAAGTGATCACCGATCACGATCATTCAGGATTTTTTCCCCACCACATTTCTTCCTCGAATACGATGGGTCCCCACTATCCTTCCAGTTTTTAATAATGCGTTGGACAGTTCTTAACCCAATTTTAGTAGTTTCTGCAATCTCCTTAGATGTTTTCTCTGCTTGATGCATGCCAATGATTTGACCCTTCTCAGACTAACATCTTTTCCACGACCACGAGATATGTCTTTCGACATGGTTGTTTAGCCTCTTAAGGACACATGACGTATCGGTACGGCATGTTGTCCTGGTACTTAAGGACACATGATGTACCGGTACGTCATGTATAGTTCCGATCACCGCCGCCCAGCAGGCGGTGATCGGAACCCGGTGCCTGCTCAAATCATTGAGCAGGCACCTTGGCTAAATGCGCCGGGGGGTCCTGTGACCCCCCCCATGTTGGCGATCGCAGCAAACCGCAGGTCAATTCAGACCTGCGGTTTGCTGTGGTATCGGAAGTTTCTGATCCCTGCGGTCTGTGACTGCAGGGATCAGAAACTTCAAATAAGCTTCATTTTAATGTTTAACCCCCCCTGCTGCCCTCTTTGTTATCTGCCGGCGGGCGCAGCAGGGGGGGGGGTGCGGGGAGTGCTAAAGGCAGAAGTCTAATCAGACTTTGTAAAGTGAAAATACAGTACAGTACAATATATAGTGTACTGTACTGTATTATACAGACATCAGACCCACTGGATCTTCAAGAACCAAGTGGGTCTGGGTCAAAAAAATGTAAAAAAAAAGTGAGAAAAAAGTAAAAATCAAAAAACACATTTATCACTGCTTAAAAATTTAAAAAATTAAATTCCATACACGTTTGATATCACCGCGTCCGTAACGACCTGATCTATAAAACGGTCATGTTACTTTACCAGCACGGTGAACGCCATAAAAAAAAAAACTATGATGAAATTGAAATTTTGCCCACCTTACTTCCCAAAAAAGGTAATAAAAGTGATCAAAAAAGTCGTATGTACGCCAAAATAGTACCAATCAAACCGTCACCTCATCCCGCAAAAAATGAGACCCTACCTAAGATAATCGTCCAAAAACTAAAAAAACTATGGCTCTCAGAATACGGAGACACTAAAACATGATTTTTTTTGTTTTTGTTTCAAAAATGAAATAATTGTGTAAAACTTACATAAATAAAAAAAAGTATACATATTAGGTATCGCCGCATTCGTAATAACCTGCTCTATAAAAATATCACATGACCTAACCCCTCAGGTGAATACCGTAAAAATTTTTTAAAAAAAAACGGTGTAAAAAAAGGAATTTTTTGTTTGTCACCTTACATCACAAAGAGTGTAATATCAAGCGATCAAAAAGTAATACGTACCCCAAAATAGTGCCAATCAAACAGTCATCTCATCCCGCAAAAATCATACCCTACCCAAGATATTTGCCCAAAAACTGAAAAAACTATGGCTCTCAGACTATGGAGACACTAAAACATGATTTTTTTTGTTTCAAAAATGAAATCATTGTGTAAAACTTACATAAATAAAACAATAGTAT
This sequence comes from Bufo bufo, assembly GCF_905171765.1. Lineage (NCBI taxonomy): Eukaryota > Metazoa > Chordata > Amphibia > Anura > Bufonidae > Bufo > Bufo bufo. The sequence goes on from NC_053396.1 coordinate 128,036,622, forward strand.
ACATATTAGGTATCGCCGCGTCCGTGACAACCTGCTCTATAAAAATATTACATGATCTAACCTGTCAGATGAATGTTGAAAATAACAAAAAATAAAAACGGTTACCTTGCCTCACAAAAAGTGTAATATAGAGCAACCAAAAATCATATGTACCCTAAACTAGTACCAACAATACTGCCACCCTATCCCGTAGTTTCTAAAATGGGGTCACTTTTTTGGCGTTTCTACTCTAGGGGTGCATCAGGGGGGCTTCAAATGGGACATGGTGTCAAAAAACCAGTCCAGCAAAATCTGCCTTCCAAAACGGTGCGGCATTCCTTTCCTTCTGCACCCTGCCGTGCACCCGTACAGCGGTTTACGACCACATATGGGGTGTTTCTGTAAACTACAGAATCAGTGCCATAAGTATTGAATTTTGTTTGGCTGTTAACCCTTGCTTTGTTACTGTAAAAAATTGATTAAAATGGAAAATTTGCCAAAAAATTGAAATTCTCAAATTTAATCTCAATTTGCCAATAACTTTTGTGCAACACCTAGAGGGTTAACAAAGTTTGTAAAATCTGTTTTGAATACCTTGAGGGGTGTAGTTTCTTAGATGGGGTAACTTTTATGGAGTTTCTACTCTAGGGGAGCATCAAGGGGGCTTCAAATGGTACATGGTGTAAAAAAAAACAGTCCAGCAAAATCTGCCTTCCAAAAACCATACGGCGCACCTTTCCCTCTACGCCCTACTGTATGCCCGTACAGTACTTTACGGCCACATATGGGGTGTTTTTGCAAACTACAGAATCGGGGCAATACATATAGCATTTTGTTTGGCTGTTAACCCTTGCTTTGTTACTGGAAAAAAATTATTAACAATTATTAAAGGGTTAACAACGTTTTTAAAATCAGTTTTGAATACCTTGAGGGGTGTAGTTTCTAGAATGGGGTCATTTTTGGGTGGTTTCTATTATGTAAGCCTCACAAAGTGACTTCAGACCTGAACTGGTCCCTAAAAAGTGGGTTTTTGAACATTTCTGAAAAATTTCAAGATTTGCTTCTAAACTTCTAAGCCTTGTAACATCCCCAAAAATAAAATATAATTTCCAAATTGATCCAAACATGAAGTAGACATATGGGGAATGTAAAGTAATAACTATTTTTGTAGGTATTACTATGTATTATAGAAGTAGAGAAATTGAAACTTGGAAATTTGCAATTTTGTACAAATTTTTGGTAAATTTGGTATTTTTTTATAAATAAAAATGATTTTTTTGTACTTCATTTTACCAGTGTCATGAAGTACAATATGTGACGAAAAAATTATCTCAGAATGGCCTGGATAAGTCAAAGTGTTTTAAAGTTATCACCACTTAAAGTGACACTGGTCAGATTTGCAAAAAATGGCCTGGTCCTTAAGGTGAAATAGGGCTGTGTCCTAAAGGGGTTAAGAAATGAGAAGCAACTCATTGCACCAGTTGGGGTTAAATAACTTATTGCCAGCTGAAAGATAATCGCCAATGCAGTAATTATCCAATAGGAGGCTCATAACTATTTGCCTAGTTAAATCCAGGTGGCGACTTTTTTTTTGGACAGGCAGTGTATTTTAGTTTTAAACAATAAAAGCATTTTTGAAACCCAAAAATTTGGTTTTAAGGCTTCATTTTCTAAAAGCCATATCTTTTTTTTATTTTTGGGCCGATTGTCTTATGTAGGGTCTCATATTTTGCGGGATGAGATGACAGTTTGATTGGTATTACACTTTTTGTGATGAAAGGTGACAAAAAATGGCTTTTTTTAGCATTTTTTTTTTTACGGTGTTGACCAGATGGGGTGGATCATGTGATATTTTTAGGCTTCTTTCACACGAGCGTGACGGATTAGGTCCAGGTGCGTTCAGTGAAACTCGCACCATTTTGCAAGCAAGTTCAGTCAGTTTTGTCTGCGATTGCGTTCAGTTTTTTCAGCGCGGGTGCAATGCGTTTTGATGCGTTTTTCACGCGTGTGATAAAACACTGAAGGTTTACAAGCAACATCTCTTAGCAACCATCAATGCAATGCAATACGTTTTTCACTGAAGCCCCATTCACTTCTATGGGGCCAGGGCTGCGTGAAAAATGCAGAATATATACAGAACTGATGCATGAAAAAAACGCTCATGTACACAGAGCCATTGAAATGAATGGGTCAGGATTCGGTGCGGGTGCTATGAGTTTACGTCACGCATCGCACCCACGCGGAAAACTCACTTGTGTGAAAGGGGCCTTATAGAGCAGGTTGTTAGGCACAAGGCGATACCTAATATGTCTGTTTTTAATTTTTTTCTATTTTATATGTCTCTTTTTATGGGAAAGGGGCTTTTTTATTGAAACTTTTTTTTTATTTTTTATTGTTAAACAATTTTGTTATTTTTTTTTTGTCCCACTATGGGACCTCAACATTACAGGCTCTGATCCAGTGTTCCCTGTAAGCTCCGCTCAGGACCTCTGCAGGCCCGCTCACCGGCACAGCCCGGACTTCATTTAATGGTGTATGCCTGTTCCGTACTCTGGTGAAGCCCACCCTGGCAATGCATACAATTTTCACTGTGTGCATTGCTGTAGTGGGTAGCCCTAGAACTCGGAACAGGCTCCCACCATACTGCCCACAGTGCCCTTAACGTCCTGACATTATCCAGTGTCAGGACGTTCCTGTGCGGCGCTCAAAGATGGCCCCGCCTCCTTCCTCATGCGCCGCTGCTACTGGAAGAGGAGAATATGTGCAGTGTGGGAAAAGAGGAGGTGACGGCATGTTCTTAGACCTAGCCCCCCAGCCAAAGTGTTGAAGTGGCGTCCGAGATCTCCAAGGGCCAAGCCAAGTAATTGTACATTTTCATGTGGAATATGTTTATGTTATACACATATAGCCTACACTGTGCCACACAATATACAGTATACCTCTACACTGTGTAGGGGTTATACTGTTTATTGTACAGCATGGCGCAGGGGTTATATTGTCCAGCATGGTGTAACCTCCATACATTTGCTGAATAATATACATTATAATCCCTGCACCATGCTGTATAATATACATTATAATCCCTGCACCATGCTGTATAATATACATTATAATCCCTGCACCATGCTGTATAATATACATTATACGGCATGGTGCAGGGGTTATAATGTAAATGATACGGCATGGTGAGGGGATTATAATGTATATTATACAGCATGGTGCACGGATTATACTGTATATTGTATAGCATGGTGTATGTACTATACTATATATTGTACGTCATGGTGCAGGGATTATAATGTATTCTGTACAGCATGGTGCAGGGATTATAATGTATTCTGTACAGCATGGTGCAGGGATTATAATGTATTCTGTACAGCATGGTGTAGGGATTATACTGTATATTACACAGCATGGTGCAGGGATTATACTGTATTGTACAGGATGGTGCAGGGGTTACACTGTATGCTCTTTAATGTGACAATTATCTTAGGTTTTCCTATCGCACCACCTTTGATGGCGCTGTGCCCAGCTCTGAGCCGACCCCGCTCAGCAGCTGCTAAGGCTTAGAGTGAACATTGGTCTGATCCCTGTTTCAATGCAGCACAAACCTCCCATATGCCGCAGTCAGCGCTGACCGTGGCATATGAGGGGTTAATCCACTGGCATCGGCGTTATTACAGATGCTGGTGGATGAAGTAGGAATCCGGCTGGCACACAACAGGGGCATTTTTTTGTAGTGGCACACATTATAGGGGCATTATTATGTACTGGCACACATTATGGGGGCATTTTGTGTACTGGCGCACATTATAAGGGCTCGTTCACATGACCGTATGTCTTTTTCAGTGTTTTGCAGGCCATTTTTACCGGATCCGTTTTTCCGGGTTTTTTTTCAATAGTGTTTCCGGTTCCGTTCCGTTTTTCCATATGGCATATACAGTATACAGTAATTACATAGAAAAAAAAATTGGGCTGGGCATAAAATTTTCAATAGATGGTTCCGAAAAAACAGAAACGGAAGACATATGGATTACATTCCGTATGTGTTCCGTTTTTTTGGCAGACCCATGGACTTGAATAGAGCCACGGAACGTGATTTGCGGTCAATAATAGGACATGTTCTATCTTTGAACGGAAATACGGAAACGGAATGCATACGGAGTACATTCCGTTTGTTTTGTGGAATCATTGAAATTAATGGTTCCGTATACTTACGGAACGCAAAAAACGGCCCGTATACGGAACGCAAAAAACGTTCATGTGAACGTGCCCTTAGGGGCATTTTTTACTGTCACACATTATAAGGCCTCTTTCACACGACCGTTTTTTTCCCCCCGTTTACGGGCCGTTTTTTGCATTCTGTATACGGAACCATTCATTACAGTTGTGTAAAAGAAGCCTAAGGACAATTACTACTGAGGGATATTATGGTGAGCTTTATTACTACTGGGGGCCTATGGAAAACTATAATGCCCACATTACTATAGTGTTATTACTTCTGGAGCATTATTACTTCTGGGGCACAGTGGGGACATTATTACTGTAGGGGCACTATTACTAGTAAGTGAACTCTGGCAGGGAATTATTACTATTGGTGGGACTTTGGGGAGCACTATTACTGTGGGGGGCACACTGGCATGGTATCAGCTTAGCGCAATTATTTTTGGGGGACATTATGTTTACACTATTAGTATCAGGGCCAGGGGCACTATTTGCTGGGTGCAGTTATTTTTTGTTATTGTGTGACAATAATTATTGAAGGGGGCACTATTTGTGTGGTACTAATATTTTCAGGGGGGCTGTTTCTGCAGTATAGTTTTGGGAAGCACAGCAGGCAAAGTAATGGGGGTGGCAGGATGGGGTGTTCAAAAGAGGATGATGTAAAAGTAGGAAACTAAGATGTCTGTTTGTCAAACTCTGCAGAGATGAGAATGGCTGAAAGCAATAATCATGGCGGTCTGGTCTGAAGGAGAAGATGAGGAAAGAGAACGTCTACATCAGAGGAGACATCACTGGGTGTAAGAGGTATGTGGTGCTGTGTTACCTTGTATGTTTTGTACTGATGTATATAATGTTAGCAGGGAAGAGGATAGGTTGAGAATTTATCATGGTGGGGGCACCGTTTCAATTCTAAATGGAATGGAATGGGGAAAAAAAACACATTTCCTTCACATTTTTATAGGTCTCTTCTTTACGTCTTTCCATATGGGGTAAAACTGAACTGTTACCTCTATCCTCCAAGTCAGTATGGTTACAGCGATACCACATTTATATGGATTTTTTGTAAGGCACCAAAGATGTTTGGGCAGTAATGCAAACACAAGTCTTGTGTCTGGAAAAAGTCTTCATGGTGGTCCGGGCCAGATGAAAATGTGAAGGACTACAATCAGAGAAGACGTCACTGGTTAGTCGTTTAATGTAACTGTACTGTAATGACTTCAAACGGTCTGCAGAGTGTTTGTGTAGAACCAGAATCCACTACTACTATATGGTTGCTCTATGACACCATTCAGTCACTAAGTGGTGGCATTATGTGGTCATGATGAGGTGGTATTATTTGGGCCTTGTATAGTACTATATAAGAAGGCATGTTGGAGAATAGCCGGAAAGCAGGTCAAACAAAGTCCAAAGTTTCATCTTTTGCCTAATTGAAGTGATGGATCAACTTTTGTGGCGGATATGCATTGTTACAATGGATCTGCAAAAATAAAAGGGATGCAATGCAGATGTCAAACGCACATCATCCGTATTTTTTGCGGATACGTTTTGCGGAATGCAAAATACATACGGTCGTGTGCATGAGCTGCACTCAAAAATAAGCTGTGCAGGACACGTGCTTCTCCTAAAAAGCTAAATGGAGGCTCCCACTGCCTATTGTGGATATAAAAAATAACCAAGAAAATATTAATCTTTTAAAAATAAAATAATGAACTCCAGATGGTGACAGGTTCTGTGTGATCCACTACAACATGGAGGACCTCTGTACACAAAGGCAGAGCAGTCTCCTTAGCAACCAATCAGATTTCAGCTTTCTTTTTTCAAGTGCATCAATGGAATATAAAAGCTGTGTTCTGATTGGCTGCACTGACTTTCTACATGATGAGACCCGCACAGTCAGTGTCAGGACACAGAACGCCCAGTATGTAAATAGCGGGTCACGGCTTAAGACGTCATAAAGGAAGGTGGGGCTCAGGAGATGCCTCCCGGCCAATAGGAGGAGTCGCAGAAGCTCAGCGGGCTGACAGGAGATCCTTCTTCCAGTATGGAATTGCTGTGTGAGGAAGCGGCCAGATGGTGGCGCACACGTTCAGGAAACGTTCATCCTCTTGTTACTCCGCGCGGTGCGTGACGTAGGTGCACATACATGTCCTGCACATACATGTGCACCGTGAGCAGGTGTCCTCCGGCAGCCTTCTCTTCGTACACGGAGAGCCCTCACGTGCGCCCTCCTTCTGCCGCCATCTTCCTCCTCCCTCCCTGAGACACCCCGGCCGTCCCTCCCTCCCTGAGAGAGCCGGGCCGAGCATTTGATGTTCCGTCAGGAAGGCAGCGGCGGTGTGCTGGGCTTACCGACTGACCGGAGCATGTCCCGCTACACAGACTGGTTGTATGGAGGCGTGGACCCCAGCCTGGCCGGTAACGGGGGGCCGGAGTGTGCCGCCTTCCTGCCCCCTGACCAGAGGCTGCTGGAGAGCCTGGTGCTGCTGCTGGTGTCCGTGCTGGAGATCGGGCTGTCGCTGAGGAAGATCGTGCGGGGCGACCTGCCCGCAGTCAGCGCTCGGCCGGACAGCCTGGGCAAGAACGTCCTGCTGGGGGCGCTGTGCCTCACCTTCGGGGTAGAGGTTGGCTTCAAATTTGCCACCAGGACTGTCATTTACCTGTTGAACCCCTGTCATGTGGTCACCATGCTACAGGTAGGTATCTCCTTCTACCATAGCATCCATGCAGCGTAATGGCACTACAACTCCTAGCATGCAGCGGCTGTCTTCTTCATCTGACACGACTCTTGGGTGTGGCACAAGAAGCGGTTTATTAGCATCAGGTGCACGGGTGACAACCTAGGAGGATGGTGGTAGTAGTGGAGGGATAGAGAGCCCCCCCCCCATCTGCCTTTGCCAGTTTGAAGCGCCACTCAAATCTAATATTGTCTCGATCGGTGGAGCGCCTGTACGTAAACTGCAGTTGCCGTGTCCACTTGTTGATCGTGACGGGTACACTAAGGGCGCGTTCACACGTGGCAGATTCTGATGCTGACTGAAAATCGCTTGCATTCATCTGAATGGGGCTGTTTTGGCTTCAGGCGTGTGGATTTCTGCAAACCCTGTTCTATAAAGGGCAGGATGTTCCATTCCACAAAATGCAGGACGCACGCGACTGGTATTTGTGTTTTGCGGACTGCAAAAACGGATACGGTTGTGTATATGAGCCCTAAGGGTGACGCTACGCTGTGACTTTGAGCTACGGATTGATCTCAGCTAGTGTTGAGCCAACTTGTGTTTTCAAGTTCAGCGTACAAGGTTTGGGTTATAGAACGGAGTTCTTGGGTAACCCGAACCTTGTACGCCGACCTTCGCTCATCCCTAATCTTAACTATTAAACTGCAGCTGTGGTCCAGATGAATGCAATCTTGGAAACGGCAGCTGTCATTCAATACCTAAAATCAGTCGCACTACAAAACGTTAGTGTAGCCCAGGCCCAAACACGAGTTTTTAAATGGACCGCACTTCGATGGCGTTTCTATTCAGTTTGTTTTTCTTGAACTATTCATTACGAATAAATGAAAATAATCGGAGCTGAATGGGGCGAGCTGCAATGCTCTCTGTACAGACGGGTGGTCCATGCGGAAAATCACATAGATTTATCAGAACTGGTGTAAAGGAAACCTTGCTTAGTTGTCCATAGCAACCAATCAGATTACACCTTTCATTTTCCAAAGGAGCTGTGAAAAATAAAAGATGGAATCTGATTGGTTGCTATGGACAACTAAGGCTACTTTCACACTGGCGTTTTGGCTTTCCGTTTGAGATCCGTTCAGGGCTCTCACAAGCGGTCCAAAACGCATCAGTTTTGCCCAAATGCATTCTCAATAGAAAAGGATCTGCTCAGAAGGCATCAGTCTCCCTCTGTTCCGTCTCCATTCCGCTCTGGAGGCTGCTTGCAGCGTTTTGCTGTCCGCTTGACGAAACTGAGCCAAACGGATCCGTCATGACCCACAATGCAAATCAATGGGGACAGATCCGTTTTCAATGGCACAATAGAAAACTGATCCATCCCCCATTGACTTTCAATGGTGTTCAAGACGGATCCGTCATGGCTCTAGAAGACATAATACAACCGGATCCGTTCATCATGGAGGCATGCGGTTGTATTATTGTAACGGAAGCGTTTTTGCAGATCCTTGACTGATCCTCAAAAAGCGCTGGTGTGAAAGTAGCCTAAGCCAGTACACGTACGTGGTTACTGCGTGGACCCCTCAGGAAGCCACAATGGGAGCCTGCTCATGGTTTAGCTCCGTTCAGAGGAGCTAGAACGGGGACCGCACCATTCAAGATGAAAACCCACGGCAGACACCGCACCCATCTTGTCAACATACCCTGCCAATTGTTTGTGTGGATTTTTAGTGTAGATCTCACCCTTTTGTAATGCAAAGGGTGAGATGGACACAGATTTTCCCCCAAAGTCTGTAACACTCTCAGATTTGTGCATGGATTTGGTGTGGAAACCCAGCAAAATCCACACAGAAAACCTGCTTTGTGCATGTGCCTAAGGTGGGTCATGAAATCCAACAGGTCTGAGCTGTTTGACGGCTTGGCTGCCCTCATCCTGAGTAGAATACAAAATTAAGTCTACTTTCACACTGGCGTTTTGGATTTCCGTTTGAGATCTGTTCAGGGCTCTCACAAGCGGATGAGCGAATCATAGTTACATAGTTAATACGGTTGAAAAAAATACATAAATCCATCAAGATCCGAAGTTGATTCGCTCACAACTTCGTTTTAATGCTGTACGGAGTCAGGTCGCCATACAGCATTGTATGGGCTCCGTTGAGGGAAATTAGTTATCACTAACCGGAATCCGAAGTCTGCTTCAGTACTGGCGGGTACCTTGGTGCCGAAGCCGACTTCAGATCCCTGTTTTAAACTTGAAAAATCAAATCCTGAAGTCTAGCGAGACATTTGTGATAACTCATTTCCCTCGCCTGAGCCCATACATTTTAATGCTGTACGGAGACAGCATTCAAACAAAGATTTGAGAAAATTTACTTTGGATTTTGGAGCAGAAGGTCGATTCGCTCAACACTAGTGCCCATCTTTGGGACGCACTGCGGCTCCCCTTGTGGTGGTAAGTTGTAATCACGAAGATACAGGTCTTAGGCCACTTTCACGCAGTTGGTGTTTGGTCAGTGATTTCCATCAGTGATTTTGTGCCAAAATCAGGAGTTGAGCCTACAAAAAGATAAGGGTATGGGTCAGCAACCTCCGGCCCTCCAGCTGTGGTGAAACTACCACTCCCAGCATGCACACTCCCATGGAAGGGTAATAGAGCATGCTGGGAATTGATGTTTCACGACAGCTGGAGTGCCGGAGGTTGCCGAGCCCTGGTATAGGACTAGTTACAGAGAATTCCCGTCTCACCTCTGATCTACTGTAGTCACCGCATTATGTGAGACTGGAATTCACAGCATCATAAATCATTCTAATGTTGGGAGTTTACCTCATAGGAGCAGCGTTCACGCTCGCACACTGAAGGGGTCATTTATTAAGGGGACTTGTGAGTATTATTTTTATTTTATTTTTTACAAAAATAGTTACAAGTCCACTTTTTAACTAGCCGAGTGTCAATATTTTGTCAATGAATCAGACGCGAGCTGTCCGTGTTCCCCACAGACTGCACAGAGATCCATTGACTTGAGTGGTTTTCCATTTACTATGGGTTGGTGGAAAAACTCCGAGACATGCACTACAACATCCCCATTGAAGTCTACAGGTCCATAAAAACCACTGATGACTTTTCACTGACCATTGGGATTTCCGGAGCATCTCCTATCAGCCTAGCAGTGCACATGGAGTACAGATAACACATGGACCGTTCACAGATGAGCCCCTGACTGACTTGTCACGGACAGTCTTAAAGGCTATGTACACCTTTGGCGTCAATTTTAGTTTTATGACTGCATTTAAGTTATTTTTGGCTAAAAATCATATTTTCAATTGTCCTTTATTAAAAATATTGAGCTGTTCAGTCACAAAGGGTTAACTGTTTTTCTAACTGTGTGACTGGTACTTTCAGTTTGTGCCGGTCATCTAATTACCCTTATTTCTAAACTACTGAGAGGTCATAACTAGGGATGAGCAAATTTTATATTTTGAAATTCTTTTTCCTTTCGTGTTGTGGTAGTTACTGAATTGCGTTATGGATTTCGTTACCACGGACCATAACGCAATTCCATGACTGAATGCCTTTTAGAGGCGTTCCGTTATTCATTTCCTGATAATAGAAGTCTATGGCCTGCATAACGCATCTGTCCCGTTTCTGTTATGCATTCCGTCATGGAATCGCATTATGGTCCGTGGTAACAGAATCCATAATGCAATTCAGTACATACCGCAACACGAAAGGAAAAAGAATTTCAAAATATGAAATTCGCTCATCCCTAGTCATAAACACTTATTAGTATTGAGCTTTATTGAGTGTTTATAGTGTCAGAGTAGAGATAAGAAGTCCGTCTGCTCCTCAGATGATGGAAAGGACAAAAAATCCACAGGCAGCTAGTAGAGCATCTCGGCTCTGTACAGAAAAAAGGATTCCATATTGGTAATAAAGACCAATTGAAAAAAAGATTTTTAGCCCCAAATAAGTATAATGCAATAATGAGAATTTATTTTTATTTTTTGCACGGATGCATGCTCTATTTTGTCCGTGTTCACGGATCCATCACGCTCAATATAGTCTATGGGTCCGTGAAAACCACGGATGCCATCCGTGTTTCACGGATCATTAACAAGAGATTATTTAAAAATTATTTTTCAGCTGTTCAGTGTTAGTGAAACACCGATGCAACACGGACAGCAAAAAACAGACCCATGGACCCAACGCGATCTGTCACGGGAGAAAACACGGTTTGAACACGGTCCGTGTTACCACTGATCCAAAACGGACACGGACGTCTGCATGAGGCATTAGCGTGCAAGATGATCGCTAATGAGTGTTCATACGAATGCTCGTTATCAATCATCAGGCAGAAAATCTGCCCATGTAATACACCCTTTACACGGCATCCGGTGAATTTGGAGTATGTATGAAACCTCCTACATGAAGCGCTGGAATGCTGAGCTTATGGACACGAAGGATGAACACAAAGCATTGTGCGAACTACAGTGAATGGGTCACGCTGCCCCTTCAGCTGGATGTGGAGGTCCTAGGGGTCAGTGCTCCTCTAAGGACATATTCTTGAAAGAAAAGATTAAGGTATCCCACCAGATTTTTGCATCAGATAGAACTTTATTTCGAACACAATTTTTTTTTTATTCATTCATTTATTTATTTTTCTTTAGGGCTGAAGCATGGGAAAAGTTTTTCATATATTATATATTTTATATATTTTTTTTTTAACCCTTTTCATGTTTAAAGGGATTCTCCAGGCTTTACATATTGATGATCCAAGTGAATAGGAGCTGAGCTGCAGTAATCTGATACGGCCACTAAACTTTGAAGGGAGCTCTGCACAATGCTGATTCTGGTGCCAGCGGCTGCAGGGAACATAAGATCGTGGAGTTGGCGGGTGCCAGTCCTGCACTGAATGGATATTAATGACCCATTGTGAGGATGGGTCATCAATATATGCAGAGCCTGGAAAACCCCCTTAAAGAGCGTTTAAAGTACCTCAAAGGCGGTCCTTCATGCTGAAGAACTCTCCTACACAGCCCCACTCCTCTGCCCTGAGTGACAGCTGTAACATCCAACCAGTAGACCCCAACAGCTGCCATTCAGATAGGAGGTGCTGTGTAGCAGATCCGCATGTGGGGCTGCTCTTGGGTCAGCAATGCATGCCAGAATACATGGTCTTTTGCCACAATGCTCCTGCTAATGAAAGTATGTATAAAGGTATTTTTCAAGGGATTATCTAGAATCAGGAAAACATGGTTGCTTTCCTCCAGAAACAGCAGTATACCTGTCTTGTGTTGTCTGATATTGCAGCTCAGATCCATTCAAGTGAATAAGGCTGAGCTGCAATACCACTCACAACCTATGGAAAAGTGGGGCACTGTTTTTAGAGGAAAGCAACCATTTTTTTTCATCATGGCCAGTCCCTTTATCCAGCTGTCGATGGACCCTACCTAGTTCTGTCATCTGTTTGGCAGGGTCAGTACTGCTGATGGTCTCCCTTTTATTTTTATTTTTTTGTGCAGTCAGTGGTTCATCTGCGCAGGGTGCACTGTGAATGCTGCCTGTGCCTGAAATGACCAATAACAAAGCTCCGTACAGCAAGGAAATTTGCTGTTGGTTGGTTTGGGCTAGGGATCGACCGATTATCGGAGTTAGGCCTCTTGCACACGACCGTATGGCTTTTTCAGTATTTTGCTGTCCGCAAAAAATACGGATGATGTCCGTGTGCATTCCTTTTTTTGCGGAACAGAACAGCTGGCCCCTGATTGAACAGTACTATCCTTGTCCGTTATGTGGACAATAATAGGACATGTTCTATCTTTGAACTGAAATACGCCAACGGAAGGCATACGGGGAGTACCTTCCATTTTTTGCGGATCCGTTGAAATGAATGGTTCAGTATACGGAAAGCAAAAAATGGAACGTAAACGGGGGGGAAAAAAAGTTTGTGTGCAAGAGGCCTTACCGATATTATCGGACGATATTCATGATTTTCAAAGTTATCGGCATCTAACCTTGCCGATAATGCGTCCAGCTCACTAACACAGAACATGGGCGTGCTGCTGTCAGTGCGTTCATGTTCTCTCAGCAGCACAGGGGAGAAGGAGTCACACTCTCCCTCTGTGCCACGTTGCCAATGAGGAGGGACGGGTGCACTGCGCCACCAATAAGAGGACCTTTAATGAGTCCAAACATAATAAACTAAGTAGCAGAACAAGTAGGGGTTAATGCAGGGATGTCCCTGCACTTAATATTATATCTGGGCGTTGCGCCGTTGTGGCCCCCGTTACATTCTCCCATGCTGTATGCTAATCACTAGCATCGGAACACCAGGGGGGAGACGTCAGCTTCTCTCGCTGGACGTTCCTTCTCCCTGGCTGTAGCGCCATCCAATCACTGCGCAGAGCGTCACAGCCAGGGAGAAAAAAAACTAAAACTCACCTTCTCCCTGGCTGTGATTGGACCACGCTACAGCCAGGGAGAAGGAACGCCCAGGGAGAGAAGCTGAAGTCTCCTCCCTGGTGTTCCGATGCTAGTGATTAGCATACAGCGTGGGAGAATGTAACGTGACCTGAGGGGTTAACTGCTGCCGCTGATTGCAGCTTCCTGTGAGAGGTAGGGTGCCGGCTGTGTGATTCTGCCGCTGACACACCCGCCTCCTGTATTAAACGTTAATTATCATTGGTGGCACAGTCTGCCCTCCCCAGTATTAAAATCATTGGTGGCGCAGTGCGCCCCCCCCCGGCATTAAAATCATTGGTGGCAGTGGCCACAGGGTCCTCTCCCCTCCTCTTCATTGGTGGTGCAGTGGCAGCTTCTGATTGGAGCCCCAGCAGTGTAATCCTGGGGCTCCGATCGGTTACCATGGCAGCCAGGACGCTACTGAAGCCCTGGCTACCATGGTAATCTCCCTGCTGCTGTGTGTACTAGGCACAGGGCAGCAGGGAGAGTGTGAGATCCTATTCACCCTAAGGCCTCATGCGCACGGCTGTGTTCCGCGGCCGAGAGCGGTCCGTGGTAACCCGGCCGGGATTCCTTCTGACAGCAGGAGAGCATGGCGTCATTGGTTGCTATGACGCCGTGCGCTTCATGCCGCCGCTGCTGTACAGTGATACACTCGTATGATCTATACATCACTGTACAGGCGGCATAAAGCGCACAGTGTCATAGCAACCAATGACGCCGTGCACTCCTGCTGTCAGAAGGAATCCCGGCCGGGTTACCACGGACCGCTCTCGGCCGCGGAACACGGCCGTGTGCATGAGGCCTCATAGAAACATAGAAACATAGAATGTGTCGGCAGATAAGAACCATTTGGCCCATCTAGTCTGCCCAATATACTGAATACTATGGATAGCCCCCGGCCCTATCTTATATGAAGGATGGCCTTATGCCTATCCCATGCATGCTTAAACCCCTTCACTGTATTTGCAGCTACCACTTCTGCAGGAAGGCTATTCCATGCATCCACTACTCTCTCAGTAAAGTAATACTTCCTTAGATTACTTTTAAACCTTTGCCCCTCTAATTTAAAACTGTGTCCTCTTGTGGTAGTTTTTCTTCTTTTAAATATGCTCTCTTCCTTTACCGAGTTGATTCCCTTTATGTATTTAAAAGTTTCTATCATATCCCCTCTGTCTCTTCTTTCTTCTAAGCTATACATATTAAGGTCCTTTAACCTTTCCTGGTAAGTTTTATCCTGCAATCCATGTACTAGTTTAGTAGCTCTTCTCTGAACTCTCTCTAGAGTATCTATATCCTTCTGGAGATATGGCCTCCAGTACTGCGCACAATACTCCAAGTGAGGTCTCACCAGTGTTCTGTACAGCGGCATAAGCACTTCACTCTTTCTACTGCTTATACCTCTCCCTATACATCCAAGCATAATAGAGATCTATCAGGGTAAATAGGACAAGGGATTAAAAGATCCCAGGTTCTAGCCCCTAAGGAGCTGTATAGGAGTTGAGTTCTGGAGTGGACCACTACAGCCGAGCCCAGACATCCAGTTTGATGTGCAATACAAGGTGACAGTGCAGTCATGTAGCGCAGTGTGATGTGGGTGGTGAGTAGTGAATGCACAGCAGGATATTATAGCCAAGTGATAAAGTACAGGGAAGATCCACCATATTGGACTGGACTTGATCACTTGGCTATAATTGCCTGCTGTTTTTTAGATTAATAATGGTTTCCTGCATAAATACCCACCTCTTAGGCCTGTTCTGCTCTGTTAGATGAACAGAACAACGAAAATGACGGGAGTGCTGGATCGGGCATGTAAGGCTGGGTTCACATCACATTTTTGTCATGTGTATAACTTACACAAAAAAAAGTATATGTTAACGGATGCCTCAAAAAGATGCCATACTGTGGTATCCATCACCATAGAGTTCCATTGTACAAAACACGCTTTTTTTTTTTTTTTTTGCAGGACTCTGCAGGATGGAAAAGTGTAGTGTACCGCATTTTTCTATCCTGCAAAAGACCGTATATGTGTTTTGTACAATGGAACTCTACGGTGATGGATGCCACAGTATGGCATCTGTCTGAGGCATCCATTAACTTAGTTTTTTTGTGTGCATTAAACGTATGACAAAAACGTCATGTGAACCCACTGTAACTGAAAGCAACAGAGCTGAACAGACTCCACTGACTGTGACGGGATCCGTTCAGCTTCCGTTCCGGAGCCTGTCTTTTTACTAGACAAAAAAGTCCTGCATACAAGGCTTTTTTGTCCGGAATCTGCAACAGAGACTCCAAACGCAACACCAATGCAGATATTAACAAGTGCTGGCCACGTATTACGTATCTGAATTAGGGCTCATTCAGACGGCCGTATGCTGTCCGCAAACATACTGAATGCTATCCGTTTTTTTGCGGATCCGCAAAAAAACGGATCTGCAAAAAAACGGATAGCATTCAGTATTTTTGCGGACCCATAGACTTCAATGGGGCCATGTCCTGATTTTCACGGACAAGTATAGGACATGTTTCATTTTTTTTGCGGATCCGCAAAAAAACGGATAGCATTCAGTATTTTTGCGGACAGCATACGGCCGTCTGAATGAGCCCTAACTGCAACTTTCATCTCCTTGGCTAAAAATACTCTTCAAAGATGGTAAGAGGAATATTTTTACTCTTCCGGAAAAAATGTAGTGCTACCTCTGTGCACCCGTGTGCAGGTAGCCTAAGGCCGAGTTCACACTTCAGTTATTTGGTCAATTATTTCCATCAGTTTAGGCCTCATGCACACGACCGTAGTTCTGGTTCACATCCGAGCCGCAGTCTTTGCGGCTCGTATGCAGACTCATTCACTTCAATGGGGCCGCAGAAGATGCGGACAGCACTCCATGTGCATGAGGCCTTATTGTGAGCAAAAACCCGTAGTGAAGCCTCCACAGAGATCAGGTGTAATGGAGAGAGCTGCATCTGTTCTGTGTTTTTTACCTGCACCTGGTTTTGGCTCACAATGATAGAAATCAGTTTTTTCACGGGCATGAAGTAAAACTGAAGAATAAGGGCTCGTGCACACAAACTTATTTTTTGTCTGCATCCAATTGGCCGGGTGCGGACCCGTTCACTTCAATGGGGCCGCAAAAGATGCGGACAGCACTCCTAACAGCTCATTGCATCCACATGCCTTCTGTCAGTCAAACAGCCCCATTCACTCCTATGGAAAGCCGCACAATATAGAACATGCTGCAATTTTTCCCAAACGCAAAGATGATACATGAAAAACTATCTATTGTAATGAATGGGTCGGGCTTCAGTCTGGATGCTCAGACAGAAATCTCTCGTGTGAAGGAGTCATCTGGGCTAAAGATATTGATGACATATTTATAGCCAGGACAATCCCTTTCATTGGAGTATCCGGACTATTAGGTCGGGTTCAAACATTACTGAAAATCCAGGGGAAAAAAATCCACTGTGGTTCTTAGCGTGTTTCTGCAACAAAAACACACACAAAAAAACCCAGTCAATTTCACCCTCTCCATCGCAATCCGCTGTATAAATTGACATGGTGTCACGTCCTCTTTAAATAGGTTTTCATGTGATTCTGAAAACAGAGACCGCTTCCTCTATTATACACATGAACTGTCTTTACACCCATAGCTTGTTAAAAAAAACGTTAAATTCATACATTTTTACAACTTTTTTTTTTTTGTTTGTTTTTTGGGGGAGGGGGGGACCCATTTTTTAGGCTTTCTCATTCCCCTATAGAGAAATCTATGGAAAACATCTATGAAAATGGCATACTCGCAGCATGCAGAGCTTCAAAAAATGCAATGTTTATAGCGCTTTTCCTAATTTCCTGTTTACTTACAGCTAGCATTTGCTGCAATGTTTTTTCATGTGCAGATAATTTTTTAACACTTTAGTGACAAGCTGTTTTTGGGCCTTCGTAATCAATTATTTTCATTTTTTTTTATCATTGCACTTTTTTTTTTTTTTTTTTTTGCAGCTTTAGGGCTTGTTTTTTTGCAGGACAAGTTGAAGAAAAAAAAAATAATGTTTTTGCACAAGAGCCATAATGTTTATAGCTACATAGGGACTTGATTTTTATGGGACAACTTGTAGTTTTCATTGGTACCATTTTATGGATACATTATAACACTTTTTTTTTTATCTGTTTATTCAGTTTTTTATGGTCAGTACACAAAAATAGCAATTCTGGCTTTTTTTTTATGGTGTTCACCGTGCGGGATAAATTACATGGTAATTGTGTAGTGCATGTCGTTATAGAGGCGGGGATACCAAATATGTGGAGGGGATATTATCTTTGACATTTTTTCCACTGAAATGCATTTTAACAATGGAAAAAGATGCGTTTTGGTTACTTGTATTTAATCTTTTTTTAACTCTCTTATTTTAACTGTTTTAGTCCCATATAGGGACTTTAACAGGCAATCTTCTGATCGCTTCTATAACTGCTCATGCAGTACAGTGTATTATACAGTCGTGGGATACTGAAAGGCACAGTATATCCTGAGACACAGCAGGCAGACCAGACAAGGATAAGGCATCATAAGAATATTATATGATGATTCTTTTTGTTTACCCACATTTTGACTTTTGCACTGCTAGAGTATATCCTCATTGTGCTCGAACACTGCTCTAGTCATGTGGGAGGGCACAGGACTTGTGATTGGTGGGTTGATGGATAACCTGTTACTGGAATGCCCCTGTAAGACCCTCCTACACAGAGTATTGTGAGCTGAAGCCATCAATATAACATCTGATCTGTTTGTCCTCACTGAAGATGAGCTCCCACCAGAGGTGTCGGGCAGCAGCTTCTTCCTCTCCCGTCATTGACATCTGGACGCTCGTTTGTAGGAGGGATTCAGCAGAGATGGCTGTCCCTGAAGGTTTGACCAGCAGCTATTATAGGTCTATGTGGGCACTTTCACTTTCTCATATGCTGATTTCAGCCTGTAGCTGTCGGACACTGTCATGCAAGTCTGGTTTCTGGGGATAATACTGCCTGGCAATCTCAATCTTTTCAATGAGCTTGTCATAAGCTACAGCTTTAAAATTACAGAAAGAATAACGGGGGCCATACTCATTAGATGACCTGATTTCACCAGGGCCAGTTTGCCACTTGCCTCTCCACCAATGACAGGTGTTTGGGGGAAGGAGGAAATGGTCACATTGTATTTCAACATGCCCGATCCTTTTCTTCTGACAGGAGATAAGCTGACCCCAGGGATGTCTGGCAATGGCCCTCTCCTCTCTTCCTATTGAAAACACGTGTATGGTTCAGCTGAGCATGCATGTGGATTGGGGAGGGTGGAGGTTTGTGGATATAGCAGCGTGTTCAACCTACAGCTATCTAAGGTGAATGATCTGGTCTGTTTGGTCCCAGCCAGAGGTCATCTTTCATTGCTGATCCCCGATCACATTATTCTTCATATACTCATTCTACTTATGGGTTCTTTGGACATACATTGAATATCTCCTTTTATGATCAACCTGCAAAGGCTATAAACAGTAATGATGGAGGAACAATGGACGTCACAGGCATTGACAGCTAAAGGATTAAGTGTTCTTGTGTGATACTCAATGAGTCGCCTTGCTGACCCTCTCTGGCTGTGTACCACATAGTCCTCTTTTATTCTTCTTTGTAAGAAGGCGCAGTGTAATGACGGGCAGCACCTTCTCTGGTTGGTAGCTGAACGACCCATTGTTGATTCAGTTCTCTATTGTCAGCTTGCCAGGGTATTGGTTTGTTTGAGTTTGCAGGAATCTACTGTTGTCGTGATTGTCTAAAAACGGGCGTCTAGGGGCAGAGAATAGTATGACAAGGATCTTGTGTATTTGAAGGCATGTAAAATTAAAGTAAAGTAGTTTTCATTTTAACCCCATAGAAAACCACGGATTAAGGCATCATGCTGTCCTAAAAGTTGTGTTAAAGGGGTTTCCCAGGGGAGATAAAATTGCGTTGCTCACTGATTCTCCATCGCTGCCTTCTGCCCTCCGCTTCCTGGTCCTTCCTAGACATTCAGGGAATGGTTTGGAATAGCAGTTTCGGGAGGTGAAATGAGCAAAAAGCAGCAATTTTGGCATTTATTATAATTCTTTTTTTTACTATATTTGCCTTACAGAATAAATTATGTGATAATTTTGTTTCCTAGGTTATTATAGACACAGTGATACCAATTGTGTGTGTGTCTTTTTTATTAATTTTTTTAAACTAAATAAAGGCATTTGTTAACTAAGGCGATTTTTGTATTCACTTGAACACTTGTATCCCGTTTAAACAACCTATCCACAGGATAAGTGTCTGATTGGTCATAAGATCGGGGATGTGCCTCCCCCACCCCCTTTTGAATGGAGAAGCAGTCGTGTGTATCTGCTGCTCCATTCAGATGGGACTCTGGGAGATAGCAGATTACATGCGCTCGGCTATCTCCAGCAACCCCATAGGCCACTTTCAAACGAGCGAGTTCCATGCATCGGACTTGCAGCGTGCGTATGCAGCAGCTCCCATGCTGACTTTCCAGCGATGACAGGGTCGCATAGCATTATATTGATTTATGATGCTATGTAACCCTTACAGTTCTGGAATGTATTGGATAACACTGGCAGCATTATGTCAGTGTTATACAATACATTCCAGGCCTCCAAGGGTTACATAGCATCATAAATCAATATAATGCTATGTGACCCTGTCAGTGCTGGGAGGTCAGGATGGGAGCTGCCCCGTACTTAGGATGACACTGTGACAACATTTTGGTGCAAGTGGTGGTTTTACGCTGCCCTCGCCACCTGAAAAGAGGGAAGAGGTGAGGTAGCCAGCAGCCCCGCCACATTTATCTTCCTTTATGCCAGTTTTCTGCCAAAACTGAACATAGAAATTTACGATGCTGGTCCCTCATCGTAAATTAGGAGCGTTCTCCGGCAGCACAGGAGATATTATAAACCGGCGTAAACTGCTGGTCTGTGACAAATTCCCCGCCTCTGTATTGTGCGATGTTTAGTATCTACGGTACCTATAGTATTCTGCCATTGTCCGGATTGTGCTCCGCATTTACCTTCCTTCAGTATTGTGAGTGCTTTACCTGTTTACCTGTCCGTTCTTAGTGAAGGGCTGTCATGGCACACAATGGTCTGCGGTTTGGCTGATGTATACATTTGTAGATACCACAGACACGCTTAGCTAGTAGTATGTATATTTTCTGTCGGATACACTTTTCTACCAAACTTTTCTGTGTGCTGTTTTCATATCTCCCATTAAGCTGTATGGGGCAGCAATGTATGCGCTTGGCCAGTGCTCCATACCATACCTCATTACTGCGGCAGGATGGCACCATTTTAGCAATTAGGGGGGAGTCCCTTCAGTTGGACATTCACTACTACTAGGACTGCTGTAGGCAGGAGTCGTGACCAGGAGGACTGTTTTAGCTATGCCCATACCTCTGGTAACAAGGAAGTGTAATTCCTTCGTTCTTTGATAAAGATAATAAAATTATTAGCTGTACCAGACAATTAAAGGGGTCCTTCAGGAATTATTTCGAATCCACCAGCAACCTGTCCTAGAATTTGAGTAGGACTGGTTACCTCCACCTGCAGAGCTGCCTAGGAGGGTGAGGGGCCCTCACTACACACAACGCTGTGGCACTTGCATATACTGCATATTGGTGAGCGCTCCTGTCAGGCTGCTCAGCCATGATGCCATATCGTAGGCAGGGTTGCATCATTACCATATATTGTAGAACAGTGTAGTGAGGCCCCCTCACCTACCCTAGTCAGCTCTGCAAGTAGAGGCAATGAGTCCTGCTCAGATTCTAGGGCAGGTTGCTGGTGGCCATTTTTAAATTATCCCTTGAGAACCTTTTTAAGGTAAATGGCATATGGTGGGAATTGGGGATCGACCGATTATCGGTTTTGCCGATATCGTCCGATATTCAGGATTTTCAAAGTTAACTGTATCGGCATCTATTTTGCCAATAACTAATCTGGAACAAGGATCGAGCTGCTGTCGGCGCTCTCCGTGTTCCCTCAGCAGCACAGGGAAGAAGGAAGCAGTGTTTCCCTCCCCCCTGTGCCACTGCCATCAATGATGTTGACTCACTCACTCATTCTCCAGGTCGCTGTGATCTGCGGTAGTTAACCTCTCAGGTGCTGCACCTGAGAGGTTAACTGCCGTGGATCGCAGCTACCGCTCATAGAGGTCTGGTGCGGCTATATGATTCTGCAAACGCCAACAAACACCAAAACATTAAGTATAAATGAAAAAGAAAGATTTACAAAAAAAAAAGCTAAACATTAACAATGAACATGTTCATTTTTAGCAGATTTGTGTAGGTATTTTTTTTTTCAAAAATGAAAACGCGCAGAATATCGGTATAAATTATTGGCTATCAGCCTGAAAGTTCACAGATTATGCGTATCGGCTCTAAAAAATCTATATCGGTCGATCCCTTGTGGGAATGATACTAATGGGGCACATTTACTAAGCCACTTTCAACTATATCAGGCGTAAAATAGTTGCAAGTCCCCTTTTCTAACCGGCTGTGTGACAGGTAACTTACCTAATGCTGTCAACAGGTTTTATTTCCTTTAACGCCCTCAGACTTGGGCTACTTTCACACTGGCGTTTTAGCTTTCCATTTGTGAGATCCGTCATGGGCTCTTAGAAGCGGTCCAAAACAGATCAATTTTGCCCTAATGCATTCTGAATGACAAAGGATCCGCTCAGAATGCATCAGTTTGCCTCCGATCAGTCTCCATTCCGCTCTGGAAGCGGACACCAAAACGCTGCCTGACGAAGCGGAGCCTGACACACAATGTAAGTCAATGGGGCAGGGATCAGTTTTCTCTGGCACAATAGAAAACGGATCAGTCTCCCATTGACTTTCAATCGTCTTGGCTATGTTACAGATAATACAAACTGATCTGTTCATGACGGATGCAGATGGTTGTATTATTGTAACATATCCCTTTTTGCAGATCCACGACGGATCCGCCCAAAAGACGAGTGTGGAAGTAGCCTTAGCTTTAAAATGACTTCAGACGGAATATTGTGGGTGCAATGTTTGGGGTTCAGCTCTCGTTTGAACTTGGAGAGCAGGACGAGAAGTTTTATTTCCTGGTTCTATGAGTAAGAAGCGAGGGGACGCTGCAAGGTGTATCAGGAAGAAAGATTGCAGCATGTTACTGTAATTTCTCCCCTGGACTGCCTCCAGTGACCCCATGAGGGCATGTTCTCACCCCTCTATCAGGCAGGATATACCCTCTGGCTGTCACATAGTTGGGAGAGGGCCATGTTTTTTTTCGTCTGCATTCCTTTTCAGTCGTGGCTGAATGGACATCCCACAGGCTGGGATATGACATTTCAGACAGTGACCTCTTTAGTAAACTATTGCTGTCTTGTACAATGCTTTGGCGGTGGTTTAGGGGCTGTATGTGTGGGGCCAGACACTGAAGACACTTTATTGTGCTTTTGCAAAGTCTCTTTTAAATTTAAAAGCTTAATCCAGCACTTAACAAATGGTCAAAAAAAAGTAAACCAGCTTCTGCTCGCTTCGTCGATGGTGCGGAGTTCTCCGCTACTTCCCACTTCCTGCTCTTGTTCTTGACATTGCAGGAAATGACTGGGAATGACGCTCAGCCAATCAGCTATGACCCACCTCGTTCCATTTCCTGCTGTTTTTGAAAACCGGAACAGTAAGCGGAGCACAGCAAGGACCCGGGCATAATCAGAAAAGTGAGCGTAATTTTTTTATTTTTTTTGTTTATTTTTTCCTGTTTGTTTTAGACCATTTGCAGACCATTGATGAGAATTCTTAATGGGCTAGAAAACCCCTTTTTAAATTTTTATTTACTACTTTTTCAGAAAAATATAACAAATTACTGCAAAGCTTCTCGGTAGAAAGTAATGGAGATGCTTAGCAATGTATGTATTGGAGTGAGCTGCTGGTTGTTTGTACGGTTGGAAATGAGAAGAGTATTAGCACTGGGAACTATTACTCCAATTAGAGGAGCTTGCATGCTCTTTTATTGTACGGTGGAGCTGAATCCCTTTGGGTCCAGTTGCTGCCTAACATATTGCAGACCTGTTTTGTAACCGCTCAGTTGTTACTGTATCTAGCAATTACATTGTGAGCTGTTGCTAGGCAACTGACTTGTTTATTTCATTAAAACGATTAGATATTTTAGATTGTGGTGTATTTCTGATTTTATTATAATAAATTCAGAAGTCCTTTGTGGTTATAGCACAGGAGGAGCATTATTGGTGCAGAATCGCCATTTCTCAGCCAGAAGGCCAGCTGGGATGATGCCGGCATATCCCAGGATACTTTACTGTGTAAATCTCTTTGGGGGGACTGCATACATCTGCTAGGTCCTCATAGAGAGAGCTGCTCTAAGCGCTCATGCACACAGTTGTACTTAAGGCTCCAACAACCTCTGGGTTGGCTGTGGTTCTGTACTGATAGTCTCGCCTTCATGTAATTCAGAATATTTGTAGTATCTTGTGTATTAAAGGCAATCTGTCACCATAGATATTCTGCCCTGTCTGATTACTTCTATGTCGCAGTTTTCTCAAGATCCTTGTTGAGCGGCTCCAGCGGGAACTGAGTGCTGGAGTCCACCAAATGTAATGTGTTTGCTCAGGAGTCCAAGTGTTCGTCTATTCCTGACTACCCTGTGGTCTCCCATTGGCAGCCTTTTCTCTATAAAAAGTATAGAAAGAAAGCGGTTTATCATCCGTTGTAGGATGGGGGCAGCTTATCCATCTATTTGTAACTGATGACTTCTGGATAGGTCATCAGCATCTGATCGGTGGGTGGGACTTCCGCTAATCAGCTCTGCTGAGTGAGGGAGCGTCTGCCAAGCGCAGGGACAGGGAGAAGTGCACACAGCCCAGGCACTGTTATCAGCTGCTGGGGAGGACCTGGCTTTAATCATTTACTTACAGTCCCTGGCTGTCAGTAATGTGAGCCTGCACGCTGCGTGCTCCGTCCTTCAACAGAAGGACGGACCATGCCTAGCAACCCTATTTTAAGCACAGGTAAAAGTAGGCAGTACAGGGAACAAAAATGTGGAATTAAGGGGTAATTGAATACACAGTGAAAAGTTTAAATAGGGCCACCAAGGTGATATTAATCACCACAATCCAATACTCCAAAAAAAAAAAATATGACAGTTATACTTTAATGATTTCCTCACATTTATCTCCGTTTAGGCCCAACATAATGAGATGATTGGTCTTTGTGGAAGCAAATAATTGGCCAGCTATTCAGCTTCCTACCTCCTCCGGAGTTCTGTGCATTTGTCTATTTCTGCCTGTTGAATAATTTGCCAGAACTAATTGCTGACAGATTGCGGTCCCAATGTAACGTTTCCCCAGAAGGACTGTTTATCAGTGTTTCTCTAACATAATGTGTGTGAGTCCATATCATTTCCTGGCTTTTCACATCCTTATCTGAAAGAGTCATTCTCAAGCTGGCAGGATTATTTCATACCTTGGGGACCAGGAACCAGAACATGCACTTTACGCTCCGTCTCTAGTATTGATAATGCGTGGCTGCCTGATGAAAAATTTGGTTAGTGACGACTGAAGATGTGGTTATGTTTGTCGTGCAATGTGTTAGTTGTTTACTTTGACTGCTGTTGTCTTTGCTTCTATTATATTTATAAATCTATCCTATCTATCTATCTATCTATCTATCGATCACAATAGTGCTGTGGTAATGCAGCGGTACCGCTACCACCGTCCACTCTTCCTCAAAATTCTCACAATTTTAGGGTACTTTTACACTTGCGGCAGAGGATTCCGGCAGGCAGTTCCGTCGCAATCCGCACGCAAACTGATGGCAATTGTCAGACGGCGCCGGATTTGGATCGGTCTGACAAATGTATTGAAATACCAGATCCATCTCTCTGGTGTCATCCGGAAAAACGGATCCGGTATTATTATATTTTTTTTTGCATTTTTAGCTGAATCCGTTTTGCCGGAACACTTAATACTGGATCCGGCACTAATACACTTCAATGTAAATTAATGCTGGCATTCCGCCAAGTGATCAGTATTTATGGCCAGAGAGAAAACTGCAGCATGCTGCGGTATTTTCTCCGTCCAAAAAACGTAAGAGGGACTGAACTGATGCATTCTGAACGGATTGCTCTCCATTCAGAATGCATTAAGATAAAACTGATATAATTTTTTTTCCCGGTATTGAGCTCCTGTGAGGCTAGTGGGAAAGTACCCTTAGGCATCATTCACGCATCATGCGGACGTGTGCTGTACGTGTTCTTCATGGACGGCACACGTTCCCATTCATTTTAATGTGAGTATTCACACATTCGTGTTTTAGCATGCTCAGTGGTTTCTGCAGGGAAGCACGCTTTATTTTGTCCGTGCTCACGAATCCATCACTCACATTAGTCTATGGGCCAGATTTATCATTACACTTACATCTTACTCCACTTTTACATATGTCCAAAGTCACTTTTGGCTAAGTCAGATTTATTAATGGTCCTTTAATACTGTGATAAATGTGGTTTGATGGTAGCAGTTTCTTTCAGTAAGCGGCTTTACAAAAGTCGCACATCTTTACAAAAAAGTCGCATGTTCTATTAAAAAGTCGCATAAGATAAGCATGATCCTCACTGGAGTAAAATTGTGCAATTTTTTTTCGACCTTTTTTAAATAGTAAATCTGTCTAGAGATTAATTTACATAAGAAAACATGCCCACTTTCAGAAAACTGGTGAGCATAGCGCAGAGCCAGTAAAAGTCGAAAATCTTTGCGCAGTTTTAGTAATTGCGAAAAAATTGGCGACTTTTTCACTCTATTATTTTGACTTGAGCTAATGATAAATCTGGCTCTGTGTCCATGAAAAACATGGACACGTCACGAATGCAATCCGTGTTTCACGGACCATTAGGAGGAGATGCTATGTAAATTTTCAGCTGTGCAGTGTCAGTGGATGAATCACTGACTGCCCTATCACGGATTTCATCACAGAAGCGTGAATGAGGCTTAAGTCTGCTCCGGCCGTTAGCACTATTCCTCTTACTCTCACTCCAATCAAGCTCTTAGTAACGTCACTATGATGACTACAATAGCCCAGTTTGACCAAATGATACTATAATATGGAAGGAAGTATAGTACAGACTGGCAGTTATCGATCGGGTGGGAATAATCTGAGCACATACTCCTACATAATAAGAGAGCGAGAGACTGCCAATTGGAGGATCAGGTACTGAGACTCGCTGCATTGAGTCCAATATATACACTGCTCAAAAAAATAAAGGGAACACAAAAATAACACATCCTAGATCTGAATTAATTAAATATTCTTCTGAAATACTTTCTTCTTTACATAGTTGAATGTGCTGACAACAAAATCACACAAAAATTTAAAATGGAAATCAAATTTTTCAACCCATGGAGGTCTGGATTTGGAGTCACACTCAAAATTAAAGTAGAAAAACACACTACAGGCTGATCCGACTTTGATGTAATGTCCTTAAAACAAGTCAAAATGAGGCTCAGTAGTGTGTGTGGCCTCCACTTTGCTGTATGACCTCCCTACAACGCCTGTGCATGCTCCTGATGAGGTGGCGGACGGTCTCCTGAGGGATCTCCTCCCAGACCTGGACTAAAGCATCTGCCAACTCCTGGACAGTCTGTGGTGCAACGTGACGTTGGTGGATAGAGCGAGACATGTCCCAGATGTGCTCATTTGGATTCAGGTCTGGGGAACGGGCGGGCCAGTCCATAGCATCAATGCCTTCGTCTTGCAGGAACTGCTGACACACTTCAGCCACATGAGGTCTAGCATTGTCTTGCATTAGGAGGAACCCAGGGCCAACCGCACCAGCATATGGTCTCACAAGGGGTCTGAGGATCTCATCTCGGTACCTAATGGCAGTCAGGCTACCTCTGGCGAGCACATGGAGGGCTGTGCGGCCCTCCAAAGAAAGGCCACCCCACACCATTACTGACCCAATGCCAAACCGGTCATGCTGGAGGATGTTGCAGGCAGCAGAACGTTCTCCACGGCGTCTCCAGACTCTGTCACGTCTGTCACATGTGCTCAGTGTGAACCTGCTTTCATCTGTGAAGAGCACAGGGCGCCAGTGGCGAATTTGCCAATCTTGGTGTTCTCTGGCAAATGCCAAACGTCCTGCACGGTGTTGGGCTGTAAGCACAACCCCCACCTGTGGACGTCGGGCCCTCATGGAGTCTGTTTCTGACCATTTGAGCAGACACATGCACATTTGTGGCCTGCTGGAGGTCATTTTGCAGGGCTCTGGCAGTGCTCCTCCTGTTACTCCTTGCACAAAGGCGGAGGTAGCGGTCCTGCTGCTGGGTTGTTGCCCTCCTACGGCCTCCTCCACGTCTCCTGATGTACTGGCCTGTCTCCTGGTAGCGCCTCCATGCTCTGGACACTACGCTGACAGACACAGCAAACCTTCTTGCCACTGCTCGCATTGATGTGCCATCCTGGATAAGCTGTACTACCTGAGCCATTTGTGTGGGTTGTAGACTCCGTCTCATGCTACCACTAGAGTGAAAGCACCGCCAGCATTCAAAAGTGACCAAAACATCAGCCAGGAAGCATAGGAACTGAGAAGTGGTCTGTGATCACCACCTGCAGAACCATTTCTTTATTGGGGGTGTCTTGCTAATTGCCTATAATTTCCACCTGTTGTCTATCCCATTTTCACAACAGCATGTGAAATTGATTGTCACTCAGTGTTGCTTCCTAAGTGGACAGTTTGATTTCACAGAAGTGTGATTGACTTGGCGTTACATTGTGTTGTTTAAGTGTTCCCTTTATTTTTTTGAGCAGTGTATATTCAATGGAACTCTATGGAGAGGGGGTCACTATTATAGCGCATGTATAGGTAGATAGCGTGGTAACATATTACATTGTGTGTATTCTATTTGTACAAACAGAGCAGAAAGGAAAAGCATGCCTAATACGTCAGTAAACAGCAGTATAATCTCTGCAAACCCCTGCAGCGGTAATCTGGGTGGATCCCTTTCATATTTTTTTCTGATCTAAAGGTCCTTCTACATGGACTGATAATCTGGCCAGTTAGTGGAGATGAGCATTTGTAGTAACTGGCTCGTGTAAAGGTGCAAATGCTTGTCCATCGGGTGATTTGCATATTTGTGTCTTTCAGACGGCACCAAGACTCATTATTTCTGGGAAACAGATCCTCCTGTATAGACAGAGATCTGTTACCGAGAAACAGTGAAACTGTATGAGGACAAGCGCTGGCTTTTACACAGACCAATTGGCAGTCAATTATGGGGATTGAACAAAACGTTCACGATAACTGGCTGATTGTCGGGGCGATGTGTGCTGTATTTACAGGAGATCTCTGCTGCCAATGCTTGTCCCTATACAGGTTTATTGTTTGCTGTTTATAAAGGGCAGTCTGCTGTCCATAAAGTATGGGGGTGATCTAAAAAGACTCCGATCTTTGAGTCTCCCCTGCGCTGCTGTAGGAAGGCATGCCCCTCATTATAAATTAGGTGCACCTTTAGCAGTCTGTGCATGTGGTGTAAAAACTAGTCTTTCCCCTGACTGGAGTAGTTATTTTTTATTTTTTTTTCACCAACATTTACACCTGTTTCCATGCATAAATGTTAGTAAACTTGCAGGGCCGATGTCCCAGCCCTGCCCCCGACACAGGATGGCGTAAAAGCACCCATGCAAAATATTGTTGCTTGGGCAGTTAAAAAGTTGGTAAAAAGGGTCTTGCAACATTTTAATGCCAAAAACTAGCATAAAAATGTTAGTAAATGTCTTGCAATTATTTTTGATCCTGGCTGAAAGCCACAATCACCAGATGAACATGCATGCTTGTTCATTAGGTGATTGCCGGTGAGTTTACACGGGCCTATTATCAGGCATGCGTGTTCTCACAAATGGTCATCTCCGATAATTGGCCAGATTATCGGTCCATATGGAAGGATCTATGGCAGAGGAGATGATTGTTGTATTTAAATGCAGCTCTTATCTCCCCGGCAATCAGGCAATTATTGGGAATGTTTTGTCCGTGTAAAAGTGAGGCCGAATTCTTGGCCCCTTGGGTGGGAAGGGTGGTTTTGAGATTTTGCTGATTTATACGATTGCCAACCAAAAGTAATTTCGACCTGCTGCTCCATCAAAATGGTGGAATGGGACCCCTGTTCTTGGGATCGGTGGGGGTGCCAGCATTCAGGCCCCCAGCAATCAGCTACTTATCTCCCTATCCTTTGGATAGGGAAAAAGTTATAAATTTAGCACAACTCATTTTTATACTTAGCAGAACTCCTTTTATATAGGCCATATAGATTTAATTTGTAGAGGTCCAATCCCAGCACGCCTGCCAATCAGCTTTATGAAAGGTTTACTGGGTCATCATGATCCTTTTATTCAGCTTATTCACTTAAATGGGGCTGTGTTACATTACAGAACACAGCCGCAGCTGTATGTATGACATTGCACCTGGGAAGACAATGAGGGGGACGCTAACCACATGTCCACACGGGATGTAATTTGCTTTATTAAAATGTGCATGGTTTACATGCTGTGATTAGGACAAGTTTTGTGTGCACTAATTGGACGGTGGCCATTTTATTTCTCCTGATTGCCTCCCTGACAAAAGAAGCCGTTATAAAAAAAGAAAGGTATTTGGGAATATGTTTATAATAAAGTATTTCCTTAATTCCTGAAGAACCGCTGTCCGCATCAGTATTTCCGTTCCGTTGCCCCGCAAAAAAATTGTGCATGTCCTATTTTTTTTCTTTCTAGTTTACGGACAAGGATAGGCATTATTACAATGGATCCGCAAAAAAAAAAAAAACGGATGCCATACGGAACGTCGTGTGTGTGTGTGTGTGTGTGTGTGTGTTTTTTCTACATACGGTCGTGTGCATGTAGACTTATACCTTATGTCTGTGGAGGCTCCAGTCCTGGTTTTGGCTCACAATCGCTGATGAACATCACTGATCAAACACTGACGTATGAAGGACTAAGGCCGGATTCACACATCAGTTTGGGTCAGTTAAACAGTCAGGAGGGCCATGAAATGTAAGGAATGCAGAAGTATAATACATCCAGAACACTGATGTAAGGTGTATTTCATTGAGGTTTTGGGGATATAGTATGTTTCCTGGGTAAAGGTTAAGTACACTATGTGTGTTGCTCGGGGCGGTCACAAGCAGCGGGTCTGGTTTGTGCAGGCTGAAAGCTGCTGGTAGTCTAAAAAACATTTCTCCTCTAAACAGAAAACCACATCTGACTTGAAAACAAATGTAGAATCAACTGTAGGAACTTCATCTGCCAAAAGGATGTAAAAAAAAAACATAATACTTTATAGCTGGAACATCATTATATTAAAGGGGTTGTCCGGGTTCAGAGTTGAACCCGGATATACCCATAATTTCACCCAGGCAGCCCCCCCCCCCTGATGTTGGCATCGGAGCATTTCATGCTCTGATGCTCTCCCTTGCCCTATGCAGGAACATGCAGGGCAAGGGCTCTTTTATTTACAATAACACACTGCCGGGTGGAGGCTTCCGCCCAGCAGTGTGTTCGGTGACGTCACCGGCACTGATGAGCGGGCTTTAGCGCTGCCCTAACAGTTTTACAGGTGACGTCACCGAACACACTGCTGGGTGGAAGCCTCCACCAGGCAGCCCCAGAAACTCCCAGAAAATGCCTTTGCAAAGAAGAGCATCAGAGCATGAACTGCTCTGATGCTCAAGTCAGGGGGTCTGCCTGGGTGAAAATGGAGATATGTCCGGGTTCAGCTCTGAACCCCTTTAATTACTGATCTGACTTAAAGGGACGCTTCCGTCAGAAAGTCCATACTCATAGAAATGTTTTTCTATCAGTTTTTTATTTTTATTTCATTTTGTCTGTACTATATTATTGAGAATTAGGCTAGGTCTACACAACATTTGTCGCGCGACCATTTTTATAATGACAGTCTACGGTGTCGCACTGCGACATACTGCGACAGTCGCAAAAAATCCATTCAAGATGGATTTTTCTAAGACTGTCGTGTTGCAACACCATACACTATCATTATAAAAATTGTAGCGCAACATTAGTGCGACAATGTTGCGCGACAAGTATTGCAGTGTAGTTGTGCCCTATCTGTTGCGCGACTTATTGTCGTGTAGACCTAGCCTTAAATGCAAAGTATCGTCCTTCTGTAGCAGTCAACACGACTAGCTAACACTTCTATATCGATAGCAGCAAACTACACCATAGATTACCTGAGGGAAAGATATCATCTATTAGGCTAGTATATAGTACTATACTAGCAGGTCAGCAGGGTGGATAAAAATCTATTATTTTTTTTTAAATCAGATTTTTTTGATTTACATCGGATTTTTTTTTAATATAAAATGCTTTTTGAGGAAAATATATTACCATCCAAAGGTTATTCCATCATGAAATAAAGATTAGTTTTTTTAATTATGTAGAGTAAGGCTGTACGTGGACTCCTATACAGTATTGTTGAATGGATTAGGCAGTGGCTGAGGGACAGACAACAGAGGGTTGTAGTCAATGGAGTATATTCAGACCATGGTCTTGTTACCAGTGGGGTACCTCAGGGATCTGTTCTGGGACCCATATTTTTTAATATCTTTATCAGCGAAATTGCAGAAGGCCTCGATGGTAAGGTGTGTCTTTTTGCTGATGACACAAAGATTTGTAACAGGGTTGGAGGGATACACCAAATGGATTTAGGAAAACTTGAGGAATGGTCAAAAATCCGGCAACTAAAATGTAATGTTTTTAAGGGCAGAATATGAAATCAGTGATACAGTCCTAACCTCAGTATCTGAGGAAGGGGATTTAGCGGTCATTATTTCAGAAGACTTAAAGGTAGGCAGACAATGTCATAGAGCAGCAGGAAATGCTAGCAGAATGCTTGGGTGTATAGGGAGAGACATTACCAGTAGAAAGAGGGAGGTGCTCATGCCGCTCTACAGAGCACTAGTGAGACCTCATTTGGAGTATTGTGCGCAGTACTGGAGACCATATCTCCAGAAGGATATTGATACTTTGGAGAGAGTTCAGAGAAGAGCTACTAAACTGGTACATGGATTGCAGGATAAAACTTACCAGGAAAGATTAAAGGACCTTAACATGTATAGCTTGGAAGAAAGACGAGACAGAGGGGATATGATAGAAACTTTTAAATACATAAAGGGAATCAACAAGGTAAAAGAGGAGAGAATATTTAAAAGAAGAAAAACTACCACAAGAGGACATAGTTTTAAATTAGAGGGGCAAAGGTTTAAAAGTAATATCAGGAAGTATTACTTTACTGAGAGAGTAGTGGATGCATGGAATAGCCTTCCTGCAGAAGTGGTAGCTGCAAATACAGTGAAGGAGTTTAAGCATGCATGGGATAGGCATAAGGCCATCCTTCATATAAGATAGGGACAAGGGCTATTCATAGTATTCAGTATATTGGGCAGACTAGATGGGCCAAATGGTTCTTATCTGCCGACACATTCTATGTTTCTAGATGTGTCATTTTTTTGGTAAATAAATTCCATTAATCCATTTACAAATTCATGCTCTTCCAGAGGTTTTTGTAAGATTATTGGGCAGTTTCTCTGCCTACAAGATATTATCACAGATGCTTGATTTACTTTTACTTTTGCAGTTCTCAAAACTGAATTTGACTTAGCAGAGATCACATGCCTCTTCACAGCAAAAATGTTATAACCTGAACAGAGTTGAGAAAAAGACCTTAATCCTAACTTCTACAAACCTATAAATACAGAATCAACCTAATCAAACTAATATGAAAAGTTGGATAACGTAATGGAAAAACTGGGCACTCAAGATATTAGAACCATACAAAAGTTTTAGTATTTGAAACAACATTAAAAACAACTATAAAAAGGCTATAACCCACGTGTTAAAATAACTATAAATACTCAACAATAAATGTATAATGTGTGGATATACGGTATATGGTTTGGATAGTATACCAGTACTTTAAACCTAAAGGGCATAAAATGCAAGTAAAAACACAAAGTCCTTAAATCGATGAATAAATAGATAAATATTTGTATCCGAATAAACAGTATGAAATCTTCGCAGGGAACGTAATGGCTACGATTTTCGTATAGCTCTCTCCTCTTCATCTAAACTTCTGGTTAATATCGAAGATTTATAAGACATAGGAATTCCGAGTATGTGTAGAAAATCTTTATGTAGAAAGATTTTTTTCCCTCAATGACTTCATTATATCCTTCATTTAGAGAACAGCTTCCTGTAAGGGTACTTTCACACTACCGTTCAGAGCGGGTCCGTCTGATGTCTGCTCAGACGGATCCGCTCCTATAATGCAGACGTTTGGATCCGTTCAGAACGGATCCGTCTGCATTATAGTTTAAAAAAAATTCTAAGTGTGAAAGTAGCCTGAACGGATCCGTCCAGACTTTACATTGAAAGTGAATGGGGGACGGATCCGTTTGAAGATTGAGCCATACTGTGTCATCTTCAAACGGATCCGTCCCCATTGACTTAAATTGTAAGTCTGGACGGATCCGCTTGCCTCCGCACGGCCAGGCGGACACCTGAACGCTGCAAGCAGCGTTCAGGTGTCCGCTTGCTGAACGCTGCCAGACTGATGCATTCTGAGCGGATCCGCGTCCACTCAGAATGCATCAGGGCAGTACGGATGCGTTCGGGGCCGCTTGTGAGACCCTTCAAACGGAGCTCACAAGCGGAGCCCCGAACGCTAGTGTGAAAGTAGCCTAAGTCAGCTGCAGACACTTATCGCAAGGTGAGGAAGACTGCTCTATAGAAAGGGAGGACAGCGATTTCTAGTGGGAAGGCGGCGCTGGGCACCAAACGGAGATGGCTGCAGCCGGGCACCCTGTATGAAGCGACGTCCCCTTGGACACCTTAGGTAGGTGAATGACAGGTTATAAAAACCAGTTTTATGTGCTAATAGAGCCACAGGCACATTTAATAAGGACAGTTTCGGATTCAGGTTATTAGTACGGACCTGGCCATATGTTTAGGTTATAGGCCTCAAATGTCATGACAGAATCCCTTTTAAGGTTAAATTGTGTGGACATTCCGCACTGAAATCCGCAGGTGTTTTCAGGGAAATCATTGCAGACAATCCGCGCGGATTTGATGCAGTTTCTCTGCATGTGGATTTTGCTCTCCCTATTGAAGTGAATGGAGAAAATCTGGTCAGGAAAAATAAAATAAATTGACATGCTGTGGATTTTAAAATCCGCACCGCAGAATAAAATCTGCCCGGAAAATAAATCTGCATAGTGTGCATGAGAATTTCATATTCTCAGAGAATACAATGTACATGACCTATGGTGCAGATTTCCCGCATGCAATCCTGATTGTGTGCATGTAGCCTAAGGCTCCATTCACACGTCCGCAAAATGTGTCCGCATCCTTTCCGCAATTTTGCGGAAAGGGTGCGGACCCATTCATTCTCTATGGGGACGGAATGTGCTGTCCGCATCCACATTTGCGGATCCGTGCTTCCGTTTCCGCAAAAAAATAGAACATGTCCTATTCTTGTCCGCAATTGCGGACAAGAACAGGCATATTCTATTATGTCGGCAATGTGCGGTCCGCAAAATGCGAAACACACATTGCCGCTTTCCGTGTTTTGCGGATCCGTGTATCCGCGAAACACATTGCGGACGTGTGAATGGAGCCTAAAAGTCACACTTTCCTGGAAACGTGCAACTTTTCTCCACAATGATGTGACTTGTATTCATGCACATATAAATTAGATCAGTCTAGGGCTACTTTCACGCTAGCGTTTAGACTCGGGCAAGCAGTAACGTTGCCGATACTGTTTGCCGGATCCGGCAGGCAGTATGCAAACTGATATCCTTTTTTCCCGGTATTCTTTTTTTCCGGATCCGTTAGATGGATCCGGTGATATACCCGATCTGTCTCATCGGGAATAACCGATCTGGTATTAAAAAAATTTCAAAGATCAAAAGCGAAATCAGCTTCTCCTATATCCCGGCGCATGCGCAGACCGGAAAACCGTATCTGGCGACGCGGCAATTTACAGAACACTTGGTACCAGATCCGGCATTAATACATCTCTATGGAAATTAATGCCGGGTCCGGCAATTGCGGTATTGTTCCGGGATTTTGCCCAGAAAAAATACTGCAGCAAGCTGTGGTATTTTGTCTGGTCAAATACCATACAAGGAACGGAAGACATCCTGATGCTTACTGAACGGATTGCTTTCCATTCAGAATGCATTAGGACAAAAAAAAGCGTGTGTTTTTTTTTTTTCTGGTATTGAGAACCTATATCGGATTTCAGTACCGGAAAATAATAACGCTAGTGTGAAAGTACCCTAACTGAGGTGAGACTAATAAAAATACGCCTAGTCTAATTCATGAACTGATGTGTGACTTAATACTTAATACATAGTCGGCAAAAGAAAGACAGCAAATGAAATACGCCTTTCTAATTTCATGGCCAAAAAACAGACTAGCTTGATAAAGTGCCCCTGTATTTGGTATTTTGCATCAGTATTTCTAAGCTAAAACCACGAGTGGGTCCAAAACATACTTTTGCTCTGGTTTTGGCTTACAAATTCTCCATGACCATGTGAAAGTGGCCTTAAAAGGGTTATACCATGACCAATGTAAAAAATGAAAATTGGACATCATATGTTACATCACAATCTTTCTAAGGGGGCGTGTCCATGCTCTCCCTATCACAGCTCAGGAGGCAGTTGAAGGATGAAACTGAGCATGTGCGGCCTTCTCAGTGAGCAGGACAAAGAAATAAGAAAAAAAAAAAAATCAGGTGGCGCTATACGGATACATTTTATTAACAATGAAATTATAGTAATGTTCCTGTGAATGCTCGTTCCCAACAATCTGCCCATGTAAAGGTGCAGCCGATCACCTGATGAACGACCAAAATGTTCGTGCATCAGGTGAAATTATTGTGCGGGGACATAAGTTATAGTTTTTGGTAGGGATCGACCGATTATCGGTTTTACCGATTATCAGACGATATTAGGGATTTTTAACGTTATCTGCATCTATTTTGCCGATATTCCGATAACGTATTGGGAACAAGGATCACGCTGCTGTCAGCGCTCTCTGTGTTCCATCAGCAGTACAGGGGAGAAGGAAGCAGTGTCTCCCTCCCCCCTGTGCTGCTGCTGCTGCCACCAATGAGAGGACGGAGGAGAAGAGAAGGGGAGGGGCTGTGGCCACTGCGCCACCAATGAGAGGAGATGGGAGAAGGGGAGGGTCTGTGGCCACTGCGCCACCAATGAAGATAACTTTCATTCATTCAAATTCAACAGGAGGCGGGAGCTGGCTGCAGAATCACATAGCCGGCTCCCGACCTCTATGAGAAGTAGCTGAGATCAGCTGTAGTTAACCCCTCAGGTGCCAACTACCGCAGATCGCAACTACTTGTCATAGAGGTTGGGAGCCGGCTATGTGATTCTGCAGCCAGTTCCCGCCTCCTGTGTATGAATTAATGAGTTATCTTCATTGGTGGCGCAGTGCGCCCCCACCCAAGCCCCCCAGTATTAATCATTTATGGCAGTGGCCACAGGCTCCCCTCTCCCCTCCTCCTCACTGGCAGTTCTGATCAGAGCCCCAGCAGTGTAATGCTGGGGCTCCAATCTGTTACCATGGCAGCCAGGACGCTATTGAAGCCCTGGCTGCCATGGTAACATTCCTGATGCTGTGTTCATAGAGCAGCAGGGAGAGTGTGAGGTCCTATTCACCTTTATTGAGATCTATCAGGGTGAATAGGACAAGGGTTCTAGTCCCTAAGGGGGCTAATAGTTGGTAAAAAAAAAACATTAATTATAAATGAAAAATAAAGATTTACAACAAAAAAACACGTTAACAATAAACATTCATTTTCAGCAGATTTGTGTAGGAATAAAAAAAAAAAAATTCACATAATATCAGTATAAACTATCGGCCTGAAAGTTCACAGATTATCGGTATCGGCTCTAAAAAATCAATATCGGTCGATCCCTAGTTTTTGGGCAACAGATTGTGCAGTCTATACAGCGTTCTGCTACCCAGAAACAATAGCGATAGCTCATTCTCATACTGGGGAGGTGATCGCTGCATGTATATGCAGCGCTTCACCTCCATTTAACGAGCAGCCACCTGTCTGGAAAGAACACTGCCTTCCCGACAAACTGCTGCATATCTGCACATGTAAATGCGCCTTTTTTTTACTCTACACCCAAATCTATTAAAAGGGCAACTGGCATCCGACGCACCACGCTACGACTACAGGGTGACCCTAGCCTAAAGGTATCTGTCTATGGCACTTTGTTAACTTCCAAAGTCCAGGCCCTGTTCCATAATCTTCCCAGTTGCTGTCATTACCTAATCTTTCTTCCTGAGGGCTCATGCACACGACTGTATGTATTTTGCGGTCCGCAAAAAATACGGATGACATCTGTGTACATTCCGTATTTTGCAGAACGGAACTACTGACCCTTAATAGAACAGTACTATCCTTGTCCGTAATGCGGACAATAATTAGACATGTTCTATTTTTTGCGATAAGGACATACGGAAGCGGAATGCACGCGGAGTAAGGCCTATTGCACATGACCGTATGGCTTTTTCAGTGTTTTGCGGTCCGTTTTTCACGGATCCGTTATTCCATTTTTGTTCCGTTTTTCCGTTCAGTTTTTCTGTATGGCATATACAGTATACAGTAATTACATAGATAAAATTGGGCTGGGCATAACATTTTCAATAGATGGTTCAGCAAAATACGGAACGGAAAGTGAAGACATACGGATGCATTTCCGTATGTGTTCCGTTTTTTTTTGCGGACCCATTGACTTGAATGGAGCCACGGAACGTGATTTGCGGGCAGTAATAGGACATGTTCTATGTTAAAACGGAACAGAAAAACAGAGTACATTCCATTTTTTGCGGAACCATTGAAATGAATGATTCCGTATACGGAACGCAAAAAAAACTGCCAGTAAACGGGGGAAAAAAAGGCTGTGTGCAGGAGGCCTCACTTCCGTTTTTTTTGCAGACCCATTGATGGAAGGGCGGGTAAAATCCGCAGTATGTCAATTTATGTTGCAGACTTTTAAGAGTTTATTAATCTTTGCAATGACTGATGAAATCCACTAATCCACTGCCTCAGTCTGCATAAAAACATGTGGATTTGCAGCAAATGTGGTCACAAATGCCGTGACGAATCCACAGTGCATTTCTTTCTGTTGCAATTTAATGGGGTTGTCCACTTTTTTATGTTGATGACCTATAGTCCTCAATATCAGATTGGCAGGGACCTGATTCCCGGCTCCCCCGGCGATCAGCTGTATGAAGGGAATGCAGCGCTCGTACTAGTGCTGCCGCCTTTTCATTATTTGTGGAGTTATAACTCTGTTTTCCCCATTCACTTCAATGAGATGGCTCGGTCCTATTCACTTGAAGTGGAGGAAACCGTTGCATTGAAGTGAATGTGTCCTCGGGAGCTGTAATTAAACCTTCTCACCACTGCAATTGCGACAGCGAGCAATGAAGCGAAGGCGGCTCTCATACGAGAGCCGCCGCCTCTTCAAACAGCTGAACAGCAAGAGTGCTGGGAATCAGGCCTCCGCTGATCTGATCCGATCCTGAGAATAGGTTATCAATATAAAAAAGTGGACAACCCCTTTTAAGTCTTGTGTGGATGTACCTTTACATAGTAGTTATTTAAAGGGGTTCCCAGGACTTTTTGTAAAAGCTGCACTTTCTTCAAACCTGTGGAAGAAAGACCCGTCCGTTGCTTTGCTGATACCGCCATCCCCGCTGCACTCACACAGGCTGCGGGCTCTTCCTCCCTGGTCCAGGCTGCATGTGTGCGCTTCTTTTCCTGTTGTGCTGCATAATAGTAAATGGGGAAAGAGGTGCATACATCTGGTCAGGACTGTAACAAGTTTTCCAGGTTTTTGCTCTGGTATGGGCGCTACATTGATGACCTATTATTAATCAGCACCGGTCCTGTAGTGGTACATCAATCATAGCAATATGAACCTGACTTTCACTGATCACCGCAGGGAGACTATAGTATTTATTTGAATTTGCAGATTTGTTAACAGTAAAGTAATAAGAATCGCTCACCGTAAAGTTACAGCTTACAATACAATTCTTCATGTAAGCTCTTGTCATGCCTTTCACATGATCAAAGTTGTACTTGTTGAGGAGGTGACGATATATAGGCATCAATTTTGTGACATTTGTTAAATAATTGAAAAACATTTGTCAGTATTAAATGTTGACTCTGGGTTTGCTGCTATTAAAGGCGGTGTTCATTGTGTATCCCATTAATTGAAAACTTTTGGGCATATCTGGTCTCCGAGTCTTTGTATTGAACACAAAAAGTGAAAGTGTGAACAGGACCTGGTTACAATACAAAGGGGTTGAAATCAGACTTCATGAAAATCTCTTTCTAACAAAGCTAGAACCAGCCCTGTACCTCACAGGGATCCAGAGATCTCCCCATTCATTGCTCTGATTAATATCAAGCTGACAGCTCAAGGGGAGTGTCCTTTCTGCTGCAGCTCAGGGGGCGTGTCTCAGCTCTCCCTATCACAGCTCAGGGGGCAGTTGAAGCATGAAACTGAGCATGTGCGGCCTTCTCAGTGAGCAGGACAAATTAAAAAGAAAAACAGCAGGTGGCGCTATACTGATACATTTTATTGAATAGCTCCCTGGCTACGCTAAATTTTTAACCGCCTCCGGACCGCCTAACGCAGGATCGCGTTCCGGAGGCGGCAGTCTCAGGCAGAGTCACGCATATACGCGTCATCTCGCGAGACGCAAGATTTCCTGTGAATGGGCGCGCGCGGTCACAGGAACTGCAGGTAAGCGAGTGGATCTACAGCCTGTCAGCGGCGATCGTTCGCTGGCAGGCTGTAGATGCGATTTTTTTTTTTTTTTTTTTTAAACCCCTAACAGGTATATTAGACGCTGTTTTGATAACCGCGTCTAATATACCTGCTACCTGGTCCTCTGGTGGTCCCTTTTGCTTGGATCGACCACCAGAGGACACAGGCAGCTCTGTAATAAGTAGCACCACACTACACTACACCCCCCCTGTCACTTATTAACCCCATATAGACTCCCTGATCACCCTCCTGTCATTGATCACCCGCCTGTAAGGCTCCATTCAGACAGTTTTTTGGCACAAGTTAGTGGAAATAGATTATTTTTTTTTTTTTTTCTTACAAAGTCTCATATTCCACTAACTTGTGACAAAAAATAAAATCTCACATGAACTCACCATACCCCTCACGGAATCCAAATGCGTAAAATTTTTTCGAAATTTATATTCCAGACTTCTTTTCACGCTTTAGGGCCCCTAAAATGCCAGGGCAGTATAAATACCCCACATGTGACCCCATTTCGGAAAGAAGACACCCCAAGGTATTCGCTAAGGGGCATATTGAGTCCATGAAAGATTGAACTTTTTGTCCCAAGTTAGCGGAAAGGGAGACTTTGTGAGAAAAAAAAATATATCCATTTCCACTAACTTGTGCCCAAAAAAAAAAATCTTCTATGAACTCGCCATGCCCCTCATTGAATACCTTGGGGTGTCTTCTTTCCAAAATGGTGTCACATGTGGGGTTTTTATACTGCCCTGGCATTTTAGGGGCCCTAAAGCGTGAGAAGAAGTCTGGGATCCAAATGTCTAAAAATGCCCTCCTAAAAGGAATTTGGGCCCCTTTGCGCATCTAGGCTGCAAAAAAGTGTCACATATGTGGTATCGCCGTACTCAGGAGAAGTTGGGCAATGTGTTTTGGGGTGTCATTTTACATATACCCATGCTGGGTGAGATAAATCTCGGTCAAATGCCAACTTTGTATAAAAAAATGGGAAAAGTTGTCTTTTGCCGAGATATTTCTCTCACCCAGCATGGGCATATGTAAAAAGACACCTCAAAACACATTGCCCTACTTTTTCTGAGTACGGCAATACCAGATGTGTGAGGGGCATGGAGAGTTCCTAGAATTTTTTATTTTTGTCACAAGTTAGCGGAAAATGGTGATGATGATTTATTTATTTTTTTCTTACAAAGTCTCATATTCCACTAACTTGTGACAAAAAATAAAAACTTCCATGAACTCACTATGCCCATCATGAAATACCTTGGGGTGTCTTCTTTCCATAATGGGGTCACTTGTGGGGTAGTTTATACTGCCCTGGCATTTTAGGGGCCCTAATGCGTGAGAAGTAGTTTGAAATCAAAATGTGTAAAAAAAAAAATGCCCTGTGAAATCCGAAAGGTGCTCTTTGGAATGTGGGCCCATTTGCCCACCTAGGCTGCAAAAAAGTGTCACACATCTGGTATCGCCGTACTCAGAAGAAGTAGGGCAATGTGTTTTGGGGTGTCTTTTTACATATACCCATGCTGGGTGAGAGAAATATCTCGGCAAAAGACAACTTTTCCCATTTCTTTTTTTATACAAAGTTGGCATTTGACCGAGATATTTATCTCACCCAGCATGGGTATATGTAAAATGACACCCCAAAACACATTGCCCAACTTCTCCTGAGTACGGCAATACCACTTGTGTGACACTTTTTTGCAGCCTAGGTGGGCAAAGGGGCCCACATTCCAAAGAGCACCTTAAGGATTTCACAGGGCATTTTTTACACATTTTGATTTCAAACTACTTCCCACACATTAGGGCCCCTAAAATGCCAGGGCAGTATAACTTCCCCATAAGTGACCACATTTTGGAAAGAAGACACCCCAAGGTATTTCGTGATGGGCATAGTGAGTTCATGGAAGTTTTTATTTTTTGTCACAAGTTAGTGGAATATGAGACTTTGTAAGGAAAAAAATAAAAAAATCATTTTCCGCTAACATGTGACAAAAAATTCTAGGAACTCACTATGCCCATCAGCGAATACCTTAGGGTGTCTACTTTCCGAAATGGGATTATTTGTGGGGTGTTTGTACTATCTGGGCATTGTAGAACCTCAGGAAACATGACCGGTGCTCAGAAAGTCAGAGCTGCTTCAAAAAGCAGAAATTCACATTTTTGTACCATAGTTTGTAAACGCTATAACTTTTACCCAAACATTTTTTTTTTATCAAACACATGTAGAACAATAACTTTAGAGAAAAATTTATATATAGATGTCGTTTTTTTTGAAAAATTTTACAACTGAAAGTGAAAAATTGCATTTTTTTGCAAAAATTTCG
Source organism: Bufo bufo (assembly GCF_905171765.1). Classification (NCBI taxonomy): domain Eukaryota; kingdom Metazoa; phylum Chordata; class Amphibia; order Anura; family Bufonidae; genus Bufo; species Bufo bufo. The sequence goes on from NC_053396.1 coordinate 128,079,189, forward strand.
TTAAATTTTGATTTAATAACAAAAAATGTAAAAATGTCAGCAGCAATGAAATACCTCCAAATGAAAGCTCTATTAGTGAGAAGAAAAGGAGGTAAAATTCATTTGGGTGGTAAGTTGTATGACCGAGCAATAAACTGTGAAAGTAGTGTAGTTCAGAAGTGTAAAAAGTGGCCTGGTCTTTCAGGGTGTTTAACCACCTCCGGACCGCTGTACGCAGATTCGCGTTCCGGAGGTGGCAGCCCTGCGCTCAGCGACGCATATACGCGTCATCTCGCGTGAGCCGGGATTTCCTGTGAACGCGCGCTCACAGGAACGGAAGGTAAGAGAGTTGATCTCCAGCCTGCCAGCGGCGATCGTTCGCTGGCAGGCTGGAGATGTGTTTTTTTTAACCCCTAACAGGTATATTAGACGCTGTTTTGATAACGGCGTCTAATATACCTGCTACCTGGTCCTCTGGTGGTCCCCTTTGTTTGGATCGACCACCAGAGGACACAGGTAGCTCAGTAAAGTAGCACCAAACACCACTACACTACACTACACCCCCCCCCCCCCCCCCCCGTCACTTATTAACCCCTTATTAGCCCCTGATCACCCCATATAGACTCCCTGATCACCCCCCTGTCATTGATTACACCCCTGTCATTGATCAACCCCCTGTAAAGCTCCATTCAGATGTCCGCATGATTTTTACGGATGCACTGATAGATGGATCGAATCCGCAAAACGCATACGGACGTCTGAATGAAGCCTTACAGGGGCGTGATCAATGACTGTGGTTATCACCCCATATAGACTCCCTGATCACCCCCCTGTCATTGATTACACCCCTGTCATTGATCAACCCCCTGTAAAGCTCCATTCAGATGTCCGCATGATTTTTACGGATGCACTGATAGATGGATCGAATCCGCAAAACGCATCCCGACGTCTGAATGAAGCCTTACAGGGGCATGATCAATGACTGTGGTTATCACCCCATATAGACTCCCTGATTACCCCCCTGTAAAGCTCCATTCAGATGTCCGCATGATTTTTACGGATGCACTGATAGATGGATCGGATCCGCAAAACGCATACGGACGTCTGAATGAAGCCTTACAGGGGCGTGATCAATGACTGTGGTTATCACCCCATATAGACTCCCTGATCACCCCCCTGTCATTGATTACCCCCCTGTAAAGCTCCATTCAGATGTCCGCATGATTTTTACGGATGCACTGATAGATGGATCGGATCCGCAAAACGCATACGGACGTCTGAATGAAGCCTTACACGGGCGTGATCAATGACTGTGGTTATCACCCCATATAGACTCCCTGATCACCCCCCTGTCATTGATCACCCCCCTGTCATTGATCACCCCCCTGTCATTGATCACCACCCCTGTCATTGATCACCACCCCTGTCATTGATCACCACCCCTGTCATTGATCACTCCCCTGTCATTGATCACTCCCCTGTCATTGATCACTCCCCCTGTCATTGATCACTCCCCCTGTCATTGATCACCCCCCCTGTCATTGATCACCCTCTGTAAGGCTCCATTCAGACATTTTTTTGGCCCAAGTTAGCGGAATTTATTTATTTTTTTTCTTACAAAGTCTCATATTCCACTAACTTGTGTCAAAAAATAAAATCTCACATGAACTCACCATACCCCTCACCGAATCCAAATGCGTAAAAATTTTTAGACATTTATATTCCAGACTTCTTCTCACGCTTTAGGGCCCCTAGAATGCCAGGGCAGTATAAATACCCCACATGTGACCCCATTTCGGAAAGAAGACACCCCCAGGTATTCCGTGAGGGGCATATTGAGTCCATGAAAGATTGAAATTTTTGTCCCAAGTTAGCGGAACGGGAGACTTTGTGAGAAAAAAATAAAAAATATCAATTTCCGCTAACTTGTGCCAAAAAAAAAAAATTTCTATGAACTCGCCATGCCCCTCATTGAATACCTTGGGGTGTCTTCTTTCCAAAATGGGGTCACATGTGGGGTATTTATACTGCCCTGGCATTCTAGGGGCCCCAAAGCGTGAGAAGAAGTCTGGTATCCAAATGTCTAAAAATGCCCTCCTAAAAGGAATTTGGGCCCCTTTGCGCATCTAGGCTGCAAAAAAGTGTCACACATCTGGTATCGCCGTACTCAGGAGAAGTTGGGGAATGTGTTTTGGGGTGTCATTTTACATATACCCATGCTGGGTGAGATAAATATCTTGGTCAAATGCCAACTTTGTATAAAAAAATGGGAAAAGTTGTCTTTTGCCAAGATATTTCTCTCACCCAGCATGGGTATATGTAAAAAGACACCCCAAAACACATTCCCCAACGTCTCCTGAATACGGCGATACCACATGTGTGACACTTTTTTGCAGCCTAGGTGGGCAAAGGGGCCCACATTCCAAAGAGCACCTTTTGGATTTCACTGGTCATTTACCTACTTACCACACATTAGGGCCCCTGGAAAATGCCAGGGCAGTATAACTACCCCACAAGTGACCCCATTTTGGAAAGAAGACACCCCAAGGTATTCCGTGAGGGGCATGGCGAGTTCCTAGAATTTTTTATTTTTTGTCACAAGTTAGTGGAAAATTATGATTTTTTTTTTTGATTTTTTTGATTTTTTTTCATACAAAGTCTCATATTCCACTAACTTGTGACAAAAAATAAAAACTTCCATGAACTCACTATGCCCATCAGCGAATACCTTGGGGTCTCTTCTTTCCAAAATGGGGTCACTTGTGGGGTAGTTATACTGCCCTGGCATTCTAGGGGCCCAAATGTGTGGTAAGGAGTTTGAAATCAAATTCTGTAAAAAATGACGAGTGAAATCCGAAAGGTGCTCTTTGGAATGTGGGCCCCTTTGCCCACCTAGGCTGCAAAAAAGTGTCACACATCTGGTATCTCCGTACTCAGGAGAAGGTAGGGAATGTGTTTTGGGGTGTCTTTTTACATATACCCATGCTGGGTGAGATAAATATCTTGGTCAAATGCCAACTTTGTATAAAAAAAATGGGAAAAGTTGTCTTTTGCCAAGATATTTCTCTCACCCAGCATGGGTATATGTAAAAAGACACCCCAAAACACATTCCCCACCTTCTCCTGAGTACGGAGATACCAGATGTGTGACACTTTTTTGCAGCCTAGGTGGGCAAAGGGGCCCATATTCCAAAGAGCACCTTTCGGATTTCACAGGTCATTTTTTTACAGAATTTGATTTCAAACTCCTTACCACACATTTGGGCAGTATAACTACCCCACAAGTGACCCCATTTTGGAAAGAAGAGACCCCAAGGTATTTCGTGATGGGCATAGTGAGTTCATAGAACTTTTTATTTTTTGTCACAAGTTAGTGGAATATGACACTTTGTAAGAAAAAAAATAAAATAAAAATCATCATTTTCCGCTAACTTGTGACAAAAAATAAAAAGTTCTATGAACTCACTATGCCCATCAGCGAATACCTTAGGGTGTGTACTTTCCGAAATGGGGTCATTTGTGGGGTGTTTGTACTGTCTGGGCATTGTAGAACCTGAGGAAACATGACAGGTGCTCAGAAAGTCAGAGCTGCTTCAAAAAGCGGAAATTCACATTTTTGTACCATAGTTTGTAAACGCTATAACTTTTACCCAAACCATTTTTTTTTTTTTACCCAAACATTTTTTTTTATCAAAGACATGTAGAACAATAAATTTAGAGCAAAATTTATATATGGATGTCGTTTTTTTTGCAAAATTTTACAACTGAAAGTGAAAAATGTCATTTTTTTGCAAAAAAATCGTTAAATTTTGATTAATAACAAAAAAAGTAAAAATGTCGGCAGCAATGAAATACCACCAAATGAAAGCTCTATTAGTGAGAAGAAAAGGAGGTAAAATTCATTTGGGTGGTAAGTTGCATGACCGAGCAATAAACGGTGAAAGTAGTGTAGGTCAGAAGTGTAAAAAGTGGCCTGGTCTTTCAGGGTGTTTAAGCACTGGGGGCTGAGGTGGTTAAGCTAGGGGAGCTGAGGTGGTTAATTACATGCAATTACAAAAGTTTTCAGATCCAGGTGTTGGTTTGAAAACTGTAGAATATTTTTCGTGAGACAACCCCTTTAAAGGAACACTGACAGGCCTCCTGAGCATATTTAGCTCTTTATATGCCCTCCTAGGTCTTGTAATAAGTTTCCCATTCATATATTGTATTCAGTATTATCCCTGTGCGCATTGTAAACTGTGAAAAATAATCTTTATAATCACCTGTCAATCACCTGTCCTTTCTGCCCAAGGGGCGTTCTTTGCGCCGCATTTGTGCCCAGCCGTGCCCCAACTGCCGGATCCTTAGAGACGCCCATCTCATTAGAATTCACTTCGCTGGGCGGTATTTTTCGGTCCCCAACATTCGGAGATCCCGCGCATGCCCAATACGAAGTTACGGCAGGCGCAGTTACGCAGGCGCAGAATGGAGAGGCTAAAGCGGCCTCATAGAAACATAGGGGGCGCAGGCGCGATGTGATCCCAGGCGAGCGAGGGAGCCGGGCGCATGCGCAGATAATGCTATTGAGGCCGATGACCGTAACTTCGTATTGGGCATGCGCGGGATCTCCGAATGCCGGGGACAGGAAAATACCGCCCAGCGAAGTGAATTCTAATGAGATGGGCGTCTAAGGATCCGGCAGTTGGGGCACGGCTGGGCACAAATGCGGCGCAAAGAACGCCCCTTGGGCAGAAAGGACAGTTGATTGACAGGTGATTATAAAGATTATTTTTCACAGTTTACAATGCGCACAGGGATAATACTTATATGAATGGGAAACTTATTACAAGACCTAGGAGGGCATATAAAGAGCTAAATATGCTCAGGAGGCCTGTCAGTGTCCCTTTAAGGTTTCAGAGTAGTTCACTTCTACCTGAAATGGTAGTAAACCTAAATTAAACATTTTACACACTTATATAACTTGTGAAGTGCAGTATAAGGGGTGTACTTTGGGTCCATTGAAAGTTAGGATCCATAGACACATCAGACATGGCTAATTTGGAAAATTAAAACCAAAAAACCACTATACCATATGTCTGCTGTTTCACACTAGCTGTGCTACGACTAAGAGTGCATTTGTCACTCAAAACGCGTCTAAACCGAGCTCCTGTGTTTTTGTGTGTCTTATATTTTGGATCTTATGAAGAAAGAATAAAATTTCCATGTTTTTATTCGGTGGCTGGAACCTTTATTTCCTTGTCACTCTGTTGGTGATCCACACCATGTCCGTGCCCTGGGATTCCCTCTGAAGCTGGCTGTGATTTGTATACTTTGCAACCAGTCCTGCTCACATTCTAGGACATTTAGTTATTTTGAAGGCGGTTTCCCGTCCTCAGGATTGGCCATCAATATCTAATCGGCAGGCGTCTGACCTCCCGCACCCCTGCCGATCAGCTGTCCTGCAGTAGTTTCAGCATACGCTGTGCGTAGTCATTGACTTCAGTGGGAGCTCCATGACTATTTCCCCCTCCGTCTAACAGAGCTTTCCAGCGCCAGAGTTTCTGTAGAACAGCTGAATGGCAGAGGTGCGTGGTGTCTCTGCGAATCAAGTATTGATGGATGTGATTCTAAAAGGATCGGAAAACACCTTTATAATGTAGTGAATGTATGTAGTAGAAATAAAGTGAAGTATTGACTTTTTTTTCTTTTTAAAAATAAATAACAAAAGAAAGCTAACTTTATTTTTAATTTTTTTTTGCATTGCAGATATTTCTCCTGGCATGCCCCCCGTGTAAAGCTGCCACTGTCATATTTAGGTGGGTAGTCTACAGTTAAAAATAAATGCACCGACATGATTGTAATATTTCCCTCCCTAAAATCCTGCAGCTTTCTAATTTGAATAGGCTTATTTTATCTCCAATATCTCTGCATATGGAAAGGTTTATATACAGATCTGTATAGTGCCGGATACCTCCAGCAGCTTCTTTCCCCAGACATCTGCCATCAGGGGAAATTCGGGACTCCACCACACGGGTAGTCATCGGGTGTGTCCGACACTAATCTGGTGTAAATGACCAGCTTTACCCTTTGGTAATCCTTTTTTTTTATTTTTATTTTTTATGCATCACAATTAAACATTTGTGTCCCTGTTCAAGTTCCCATAAAGGGGTCTTCAGATGGGAGGACAGATACTAATACTCCTCCAGATACACTGAGCTTTTCCATGGGTCTTCAGTTCTTATTTTGTAGCGATGCCACTTCCTCGGTAACCTTGTCGCTGTCTTTCCTCTTTGAAGGCTGCAGATGCATATGTTAAATGGGGCCCTACTCGCGTTGTTGTTCCCAGTGCTCAACACACGAATGGTAAGAAATCCATACTTTATTTGGTTTGATGTATATCTGTGACATGTAAAGGGGCTCTATACAATGAAGAGACAGTATCGGCAAGAAATATAATTGCTCTGTGCCGCCAATCTTGTCCCTGGTTTCCAGAAGTGATGACGTCCCATTCCTCCTCATGTGCCTGCTGCAGCCAATCACTGGCTGTTCACGTGACAGACTGGCCTTGGGGGTCAGACCAAGGCCATGGATTGGCTGCAGAGATCAGATGAAGAGGAATGGAACATCTTCACTGCCGGACCGCTGATGCTGGAGTGGGGGGGGAATTGAAATGATGAGTAGAGCATATTTTCTTATGTATAGCGTTTCCTACACTAAACATTGTATGTACTTGAATTGGTTATGGAAAAAAGTACAACTTGGGCTACTTTCACACTAGCGTTCGGGGCTCCGCTTGTGAGTTCCGTTTGAAGGCTCTCACAAGCGGCCCCGAACGGATCCGTCCAGCCCTAATGCATTCTGAGTGGATGCGGATCCGCTCAGAATGCATCAGTTTGGCACCCTTTGTCCTCCGCTCCGCTCGCGGACCCCTGAACGCAGCTTGCAGCGTTCGGGTGTCCGCCTGGCCGTGCGGAGGCAAACGCATCTGTCCAGACTTACAATGTAAGTCAATGGGGACGGATCCGTTTGAAGTTGACACAATATGGATCCGTTTGCATTATCATGAACAAAAAAAAAAAAATATATAATATATATATATATATATATATATATATATATATATATAATTTTTTTTTTTTTTTTTTTTTTTTTCATGGTAATGCAAACGGATCCGTTCTGAACGGATCTAAGCGTTTGCATTATAGGTGCGGATCCGTCTGTGCAGATAGGATCCGCACCTAACGCAGGTGTGAAAGTAGCCTTATCCCTGAAAAAAAGTTGGCCTCAAACAACAATGTCGACATCTAAATGTATGTTCAGCAGCAAAGACAAAGGGGTTCCTTTCTCACCACCACTCGGTGCTTAAGAGGTTAAAACGTGTAGCTTTCTTGAAGTAAGCACATACATCATATTAGCCATACACTTTAAAGCATAGCAATCATTGTAACTCATAATGTCATGAATTTTTTATTTTATTTTTTTGCATTGATTGTAGAGTTAAACATGTAAAGCGTATCACGGGAAAGAGGTATTTTCATTTTCAAGCAGCTTTTCGTTCTCCTTTCGCAGCCTGCAGGCATTCTGTAAATGTTCAGAAACCTCATCAGTTCTCAAAAAGAAATCCATCTAGTGTAAAACTTGGCGACAGGGAAGAGGGGGATGAAGCTTCTCACTCCAAGTGAACCAGAAGGAGGAAATATCTGGTTAGTGTAGATCACTCAGCGCAGCTCTTACAATAGTCTAGGAAAAGCCAGCCCAGTCATCAAGCGTGGAGAGAGAATATGGACATGCTGCGGATATTGCATCCAGATTTTACAGGGGGAAATCTGCAGCATATTACAGGAGCAGCAAAGTGGATGATATTGTACCAACTCTTATTTACACTGGGTAAAAAATCAACCTGGAAATTAACCTGCAATGCAGATTTTAAATGTGCAATATGTCAGTTTACGTTTTGGATTTTAACACAGATTTCATGTTTTCCAAATCCGCATTTTTCTCCACTTAATCTGCCTCCCATGTGTATGTACCCTTAAAGTGGAGTTAGATGGGCCGACTGAGCGACCGATTGTCAGGGAAGAAGTGTCCTTCCCAACAGTCGGCTGCTCGTTCAGTGAAGGAGACGGTGCGTTTACATGCAGCGATCTCCTTCACTGTATGAGTTACGGGGGATTGCTATAGTGATGCCTCGTCCTTGTACAGAATCATTGCTCCTGAGCAGTAGATCACTGTTTAGACCACACGATCTGCTCCCCAGAAGCCATGATCGGTGGTGTCTGCATCTGGACGCTTACACCACGAAACAAAAAATAAAAACTTTTCATCTGCTACAGGGCAAAAAACATTTGTCCTATACTAAATCAAGTGTGTGGATTACAAATCCGAAGTCAGAATTGTTGTAACACGTCACGAAATTTTGCTATGCAGAAGTATGCCTAAAGGAATTAAGCACTTGGAAAGCATTGAATAATTTTGAACAGAACGAGTTTTACTCCAACCATCACCTGATCTACATCTAAGTTTGCGTAGTAAACAGTGTATGAAAATGTAATGGAATAACAACATTTCAAAAAGTCTTGTTTTTCAGTTTAAAAGTCTTTCTTGAGCAAGGCCCAGAACTGTTAAAAGTGCTTCAGGCATCTGCTTTTGCGTTTGTGAACGGTCATATTTTCCCGTTGCAAAAACCAGCAGTAGTCCGTCCCCCCCCCCCCCCTTCCCCATCATGTTGGGATTCCAGCGGCCTTGATACCTGTTCTCCATTGTAAAAATATCTTTATGGAACCGCTCTCCATGTTCGTCACTTACGTGTCCCAAATTGGGTGGGAAAAAGTCAATATGGGACTGTAAGAAGTGCACTTTCAATGACATTCGGAAGTTTGTTTATATGCTGTAAGCCTGTTGTCTACTAATTCAGCGTAGTTTGCAGCTTGTCTGTTCCCAAGGAAGTTTTGCACTTCTTGCACAAATGCATCCCAAGCTGCAAGACGCACTCGCTTGGTCAGATTCTTGTGCTGATCATAAGTAGTGTATTTGCCACATATGTGGCAGAAATTGTCTGGATCGTTAACACATTTGCATTTATCCATCTTAAAGGGGTTCTGCAGTTTTTTTTGACTGATGATCTATCCTCTGGATCTGATCGGCGGGGGTATGACACCCCGGACCCCTGCCGATCAGCTTTTTGAGAAGGCAGCGGTGCTGGCAGTAGTGCCACGGCCTTCTCTCTGTTTACCGCAGGCCCAGCGACGTCACGACTAGTATCCAATGGCCTGGGCGGAGCTAAGCTCCATTTAAGTTAACAAAGCTTAGCCCAGGCCATTGATACTAGTCGTGATGTCACTGGTCCTGCGGTAAACAGCGAGAAGGCCACGGTGCTACTGCCAGCGCCGCTGCCTTCTCATACAGCTCATTGGCGGGGGTCCCTGTTGGGGGACCCCTGCCGATCAGATGCTGATGATCTATCCAGAGCATAGATCATCAGTTTAAAAAACTGCAGAACCCTTTTAAGTTTCAAAATTGATAGCACTATAACAGATCACTTTATTAAAATCTGTCCAGCTTGCCTTATATACTTACTGCTGACATTGCCTCCGGACAGGTCTGGACATGTCCATTAGAATATCTCCAATATAATGCATTTAATAGTATAACTGAATAGGCTTTGCATGTACTTAAAATCTAGACGTGTCAGGCAAATTCTGAGTTCATATTTGGAATCTGCGCGCTCATTTTAGTATAAATCCATATGTTTTTCTCTCACTAGCAAAATCATTGTTGCGCAGTGTTATTGGTGAGTTGAAATCCACCTTTACAGAAGCACACACAGGGAAGGAAAAAGATCCAAATGATGCTGGCTGCACTACTTCTAATATACTTTACATTTATAGGTGCCTGATTGTGATTTTTCTTTTCTAAAAATGGTGCACTTTAAAATGAAATGTTAATAATCCAGTGCTAAATCTTCGTTTTCCATAGCATCACCATGACGGCAACACAAGGAGATTGACCCCTGACCTCTGTAGGGGCAGGAAGCAGAGAAAGGTTTAAATACCCCCCTCCCACCACCAACACCAGTGTTTCCTGTCCCTACAGAGGACAGGGGCGGAGAAAGGTCTCCTTGTGTGCCTCGCGCCAGGGAGATGAAGAAGATGCGCACCTTATACACCATATCCACATGGTGACTCCCTGCCCTCCGGCGGTCTCCGTACTAACGCTGGGCAGGGAGTGGAACGGGAGGCCTCGCTCCGGTATCATCTGGGGCCTGCTCCTGGGCTGCTGTCTCCCGCCTGGGCTCTGTTTGTTCCAGCTGGGTTGCGCTATATAAGTTACGTCACTTCCGGCGCAGGATGACCTCACCGAAAGTGACGAAGGCGGCGCACATTCGGCGGGACCGGAAGAAATTTTAAATCTTCTCCTTCCCTCAGCGTTCCTGGTGTTGGTGAGTTGTCTCCTCTATCCCTCCAGGATGTCCGCACCGGAGCACTCAGAAGCCCCTTCGCCGCCTTGCTTAAGTCTTCCTGTGGGGAGATCTAATCTAATGCAGCTTTCCGTTTTTTCTGGCCATATGTGGGATACATTGGGCTTCTCTATTGTCTAATGGGGCTTTATTCCTTTGCCCTTAGATTTCTAAAGAAGCGCAAAGGAAGCCCAGGAAATCCGCAAAATGCATTTCTTGCATCTAAAAAAGTTATGGGATTGTATTACCAAGGTTATACGAGACGAACAACCATCTTTAATGGATGAGTTTAGAACCATGATGCAGGAAGAAATTAAATCTATCTTGGCATTTCTGTCCGGATTACACAAAGATACCCCTCCTCAAGCTGAACCCCCACACAAGCGCTTGAGAACAGAGGACTCCTTTTTCTCTGAATCAGATGATCTTGATGGTGCATCTTCCTCCAAAGATGACAATCTGAGCGAGATATCCATGAAGGTGGAAAAAGATTTTATTTTTCCTCAGACGATGTGCCAGAGTTACTCAAAGCAGTCAGGGCAACCATGGGGGTAGAAGAAATTCAACCAACCCCTTCTGTTCAGGAAGAAATGTTCCGTGGACTGCGTGTGAAAAAAACTAGCGTTTTCCCTATTAATGAAAACATTAAAGGTTTAATATTAGACGAATGGTCTGATCCGGAAAAGCGTCTAGGAATTTCAAGAGCTTATCAGAGCCGTCTACTTTTTGATCAAGAGGAAGCCAAAATATTTAATATGATTCCTAAGATAGATGCTCAGGTAGCAAAAGTCAATAAAAAGACCTCTCTACCCTTTGAAGACGCATCACAACTAAGAGACCTTATGGACAGAAAGGCCGATGGGCTATTACGCAGGTCCTGGGAGGCGGCTATGTACAATCTAAAATCTAACATAGCGGCTACATCTGTAGCCAGATCCATGTTTGTTTGGCTTTCAGAGTTAGAAAATCGTGTTTCTGAAAATCTGATAACGAAGAAATTCTAAATGCGCTCCCACTCTTAAAATCTGCCACGGCATTTCTTGCTGATGCCTCCGCAGAGTCTGTTCGGTTTGCAGCTGAGGACGCAGGACTCTCAAATGCGGCTCGGAGAGCCCTTTGGGTAACATGTTGGTCGGGAGACAAGGTCTCTAAATCGAGACTTTGTTCTATACCTTTCTCAGGAGAGTACATATTTGGGCCCGAGCTTGATAAAATACTTGAAAAAGCTTCGGATAAAAAGAAGGGTTTCCCCGAGGAAAAGTCCTACAAAAGGAAATACCCCTTTCGTGCCCCCTCCAATCAAAACAGACCTTACAGTGGTAAAGGGAACCCCAAAGGGGGAAGGGGTTTCCTCGCCCCATCCCAAAAAGGAAACGAAAATCAGTGACTCCAGAGTGGGGGGAAGATTGAAGAAATTTCCTCCTTTCTGGGAGGAAATTTCCTCAAACCCATGGGCGATAAAAATTATAAAATCAGGCTACAGGATTCACTTTTCTACCCTTCCCCCAAGAAGATTTATAGTCTCAAGACTCCCAACTCCAACACATCAAAGCCCAATTTGGAAAGGGGTTCAGGAGTTAATATCTAAACACGTAATAACAGAGGTACCCCCATTGGAAAGAGGAAAAGGGTTCTACTCAACTCTTTTTCTGGTGAAAAAGAAAGAGGGTTCCTTTCGAACCATTATAAACCTGAAGCTCCTAAACAAATTTATCTCTTATCAGAAGTTTCGTATGGAGACACTAAATTCAATCATTCCCCTCTTACAGAAAGTCAGTGATGTGCATGGTGGATTTAAGAAACTCTTACTACCATGTCCCAATACACCACAATTCCCAACAATTTCTGAGGTTTGCAATAAAGGCCCACAGAGGAGCTGTTCTCCACTACCAATTTACCTCTCTCCCTTTCAGCATATCCTCTGCTCCTCGGGTGTTCACAAAACTGATAATAGAAGTGTAACGGCACCCGGGCATAAAAGGGGTTAAAACTGTTTAGGCGATCTTCCCCTTCCAGAGCTACAGGCACAGCTACTTACAGAACACCAAACTCCCGAACGGCATATAAGGGAATGCTCCAAACTCCCGAACGGAACTTCACGAATAGCTGCTAGCAGACGAATAGGAAACGCACCCAAGCGGCTTACACTCCTAGCAATCGGTCTCTAACAGCATACAGTGAATCCCCCCCAAGAACGAGACGAGGCTCTGTGTTGAGGGTCAAGCAGGGGTCAGCCAGAGCTGTGTGTGTGTTGTTCTTATATACACATTAGTACCACCCACAGGGTTTTGTAAAACAACCAGTAACCACGTACAATACACTCAGACACTCCCACACAAAAGCCTCCCCTCTGCCTGTAATGTATTACCTTACACAATGGGTTAATGTCTTCTGTCCTGGAGATAATTGGGAAGTAATCCAATTTATCTCCAAGGACAGAGGCAGCAATTCAGGATACACAGACACAATACATCCCCACAAGGCATCCTGGTTTCCTTCTCTCTGCCCTGGAGACAACCGAGGAGTAATTCAATTATCTCTCAGGACAAAGGGACATCGCCATTGTACACGTGGGGACAACAGGACAGAAATCACTATTCAAATATACAATGTCACAACCATTACAGTAAACAGACATTTAACATATCCCCCGATAGCTCAGGTCTGAGTGCATTCAATTATTAGGTGAATGGCACTCGGACTACACGAATACAGTTCAATTGCCATGGAGCCAAATTCTTTCACATAGTCTTTGCAGGGGAAAATCACGCGTTTCAACATGGGGCCATAGTCTAAAGGAAGCAGGCGGGCAACCAGGCTTCTCCAATGCAATGTGGCGAGATTAGTCTCGTCACAAGAAGTAGTAGCGCATCTGAGGAAAAAAGGATTAACAATCTTCCCATATCTGGACGATTTCCTAATAACCAACAATTCTCCTTCCCAAGTACAGAAAGACCTGGAAGTGTTTCTACTAACATTGGACAGACTGGGATGGATGGTCAACAGAACGAAATCGAACCTTGTACCATCAACCAAGATCAGGTTCCTAGGAGTTATCCTGGACTCTCAAAAACAGCTAACCAGTCTACCTCGGGACAAGATATCCGACATCCAACGAAAGATCAAGGTATTTTCATCCAAAAGAACCTATTCAATCAGAGACTCTAAGTCTTCTAGGTGTCCTCACTTCTTGCATCCCATGAGTCCAATGGTGTCAAATTCACTTCAGATCTCTTCAAATGTGGATACTCAGAGTATGGGACAAGCAAGTTTTCTCTCTAGATCACAGGGTTACCATACCTCAGAGGATAGTCCTCTCTTCAGTGGTGGAGGATCCAGGAGAACTTGACCAGAGGAGTAACCTGGAAGAAGATACCTCACACCCAGATCACCACAGATGCAAGCCAGTGGGGCTGGGGGTCGAAGGTCGGCAAAGTTTACTACCAGGGACCATGGTCAAGTTCAATCAGGAGTCACTCATCGAACTACCGAGAGCTGAGAGCCGTATGGAAAACTCAGAAGATTGCAGAATCACAACTCCGGGGCCGTCATTTAAAAATACTATCAGACAACATGACGACAATAAAATACCTAAACCATCAAGGAGGTACAAAATCCATGAGTCTACTGAAACTATCCTCAGAAATATTCAGTTGGGCAGAAATAAACATAGAATCCATTTCAGCGGTTCACCTAAAAGGATCCCTGAATATAGAAGCCGACTACTTAAGCAGGAAAAAGATAGACCAATCGGAATGGTCCTTAAACATAGAAATCTTCAATATGATAACAGACAAATGGGGCAGACCGGAGGTGGACCTGTTCGCCTCTCGGGAAAATTCGAAGGTCCCAACATTTTGTTCCCTAGACCCCAGGGACAATCCGTGGATCGTAGACGCCTTTTCCTTCATGTGGGACCAAGCGCTGTACTATGCCTTCCCACCTCTTCCGATAATACCAAAAGTGATACAGAAGATCCTTCAGGACGGAGCAAATATACTGATAACACTTTGTTGGCCGAAAAAAAGCTGGTTTCCCGTCATTCGGAAGATGGCCATCGAAGGTCCTTGGCCCCTTCCAAGGAGGAAAAGCCTTCTACAAGGTCCTATTTTTAATCCGGACCCGGACTTTCTAAATTTGACAGCTTGGATCCTGAAATCACAGGGTCTTTCAGATCCGGTGATCTCTACTCTAAAGGCCTCCAGGAAGAAGGTTACCTTCGCCATTTATATGAAGATCTGGAAGAAATTTTGTTCTTGGTCAGGATCACCCTCTCCTAACAAATCCACTCCAAACATACAATCGATTCTAGATTTCTTACAAAATGGCTTCGATATGGGGTTAAAAGCTGCTACCCTCAGAGTTCAAATATCTGCCTTAAGTTGTTTCTATGACACTGAACTAGCGAATCATAAATGGATCAGAAGATTTATGAGAGCGGTTACTAGAATACGTCCGACATTAAAATCTTGCATTTCTACCTGGGACTTAAACCTAGTTTTTACAGGATTATCATGTCCCCCTTTGAACCGTTGAGCGACTGCTCCTTAAAACTAAAATGGTTCAAGACTGCTTTCTTAGTTGCCATCACTTCTGCCAGAAGAATTAGTGAACTACAGGCGTTATCCATGAGGGAACCTTACCTGCAAGTCAAAAACAATAGATTAATCCTGAGGCTAGACCCAGAATTTATGCCAAAAGTAGTGTCTAAATTCCACAAGGATCAGGAAATTACTCTCCCCTCTTTCTATGATAACCCATCAGACGAGCTGTAGTTGACTACATAGACTCTCTACTAAAGAGATTAGGAGGTCCGACTGTCTTTGTTCAATTCAGGACAGAAAATTTCCAAATCTTCAATTGCTAGATGGATAAAGAATGCTATTTCTACCTGTTATACTATTCAGAATCTCTCTTGCCCAGATAATCTGAAGGCTCACTCTACCAGAGCGATGTCTTCCTCCCAAGCGGAGAGAGCGGGTGTTTCCCTAGAGGAAATTTGTAAAGCCGCTACTTGGTCTAGTATCCATACCGTCATTAAATACTATAGACTAGACCTTTTCAAAGAATCAGACATGTCTTTTGGACAAAAAGTCCTTCAGGCCGTTACCTCCCCTTGATCATATTTTGTATATCTCCTTGTGTTGCCGTCGTGGTGATGCTATGGAAAACCGAAATTGGTACTCACCGGTAATTCTTTTTCCATGAGATAACCACGACTGCGTAAAAAATTCCCTCCCATTACGTTCTTCCTTTTTTTTTTTTTTTTTTTTTTTTTTTTTTTTTGGGATTGCTATGGAGAAATACTTTCCCTTCGATTTGCTTTTAATTTGGATATTGTAAAATCACTGGGTTTCCACCACCTTTCTACTCTTGTATTTTGGAATCACTGGTGTTGGTGGTGGGAGGGGGGTATTTAAACCTTTCTCTGCTTCCTGCCCCTACAGAGGTCAGGGGTCAATCTCCTTGTGTTGCCGTCGTGGTGATCTCATGGAAAAAGAATTACAGGTGTGTACTAATTCCGGTTTTCAGTATCACGGGGGCTCCAGAGCTCAGACCCCCACAATCCTACAATGCTAGGATATGCGATCACTTTGCAAGACAGAAACACCTCTTTAAAACATGATGTCTTTATTTGTACAATAGCTGTTTGTTGTTTTTTTTTTTTGGGTTTTCTTCTTATTTTTATTTCCATTTTCAGTTTTGGATTTTCAATTTCCTATTTACCTGAGTGTTTTGCTGAGATCTGGCAGGAGCTGCATACATCCATAAATTAGCTGTGGTTCAGGGATTGTACAGCTGATACTCGAGCACGGAGTAATATTTGTGAATTTGATAGTGTTCATAAGAACCTACAACGAGAGTATATCCCAGCGTCTCATTCCCTCCAATCCGCATGTGCTGCAAATGATTTTATGTGTCCTATAAAAGATGCCATCAGCCGACGAACGTTCACTTGTTCTTCTGGTGGTCAGCGGCACCTAAGGGGTTGTGCAAGAATTAGGGGGGGGGGGGGGGGGGGGGGGCGCACTTTACCGGACCTGTAAAGAGAAGATTACTTACCTGCTTCCCTATGCTGGCTCCCTGCTCCTTCTCCTCCAGGCCTGCGATGCTCTGCTGGGCTCCATCGACATAAACATTCGGTTTGACAAATGGTCACCTGATGCAAAGGGATTCGATCTCTGACGAGGCCACTGATTGGCTGTGGCGATGACAAACTGGATGTTTACACTGAGGCAGGCCTGGGGGAGAAGGAGCGGGGAGCCAGCGCCGGGAAGCCGCTAAGTAATCTTCTCTTTACCGGTCCGGTAAAGACCCCCATTTTTGCACAACCCCTTTAACCCATGTTAAAAAAAACTAAACAAAAAACATGCTGTTCTGGGTCCACATGAGATTTCCGTGATAATGCTGCATTTGACCGTCACAAATGTTATATATGTAATCAGATTCTCTCAGTAGTGCAGCCTCACTTTGGGCCAAAACGCTGGAAAAAGCTCTTAAAGGGAATCTGTCACAATGAACATGGTGTCTGAGCTGCAGGCAGCATGTTATAGAGCAGGAGATGCTGAGCAGGTTGATATATAGTTTAATGGGATAAGATTCAGTATAACTTGTATTTTATTCATTTATATTCCTGCTCATTCTGGGATTTGAAGTCCAGGAGCCGGTCCTATCAGTGATTGACAGCCTTCCCTCTATGACTGTGTATACACAGATAGCTGTCAATTACTGATAGGACCGCCTCCTGGACTTCAAAGCCCAGAATAAGTAGGAATATAAATGAATAAAACACGTTTTACTGAATCTTTTCCCCCAAAAATATACATCAATCTGCTCAGCTCCTCCTGCTCTACAACCTGCTGCATGCAGATTAAACTACATTTTCACAGTGACAGGTTCCCTTTAAAGGGAGCCTGTCACCAGGTTTATGTACCTGAGGGCAGCGTAAACCTGTGACTGAGACCTTCATCTAAACACAGGGTCACTTGATCTTTTGGGCTGCAGTTTTTATAAAATCACTGTTGAGCTGCTGTGACCTAAGCTCTAAAGTCCCATTATTCATGATCGTCTCCCCTGCCCCCTCACAGTATAGGAGGAAATCATCTGCATTAGGCCCCATGCACACAACCGTTCCATTTTTTGTGGTCCGCAAAATGCGGAAGCCGCCCGTGTGCCTTCCGCAATTTGCAGATCGGAACAGGCGGCCCATTGTAGGAATGCCTATTCTTGTCCGCAAAACGGACAAGAATAGGACATGTTATGTTATAAAAAAATTTGGCGGAGCAACGGATGCGGACAGCACACGGAGTGCTGTCCGCATCTTTTGCGGCCCCATTGAAGTAAATGGGCCCGCATCCAAGCCGCAAAAACGGTGGCTTTGATGCGGACCATAAAAACGGTCGTGTGCATGAGGCCTTAGGGTAGAGGGAAGCGGCAGCTGTATCTGAATTCAGGTCTCTGTCACTAGTTTAGTTTATGCTGCCCTCGAAGAATACATTTAAAGAGCCTTTCCAGTCTTCTTAAGCTACAGTTATACATGAGACTAATATACACTGCTCAAAAAAATAAAGGGAACACAAAAATAACACATCCTAGATCTGAATTAATTAAATATTCTTCTGAAATACTTTGTTCTTTACATAGATGAATGTGCTGACAACAAAATCACACATAAATTAAAAAATGGAAATCAAATTTTTCAACCCATGGAGGTCTGGATTTGGAGTTCACACTCAAAATTAAAGTGGAAAAACACACTACAGGCTGATCCAACTTTGATGTAATGTCCTTAAAACAAGTCAAAATGAGGCTCAGTAGTGTGTGTGGCCTCCACGTGCCTGTATGACCTCCCTACAACGCCTGTGCATGCTCCTGATGAGGTGGCGGGCGGTCTCCTGAGGGATCTCCTTCCAGGCCTGGACTAAAGCATCTGCCAACTCCTGGACAGTCTGTGGTGCAACGTGACGTTGGTGGATAGAGCGAGACATGATGTCCCAGATGTGCTCAATTGGATTCAGGTCTGGGGAACGGGCGGGCCAGTCCATGGCATCAATGCCTTCGTCTTGCAGGAACTGCTGACACACTCCAGCCACATGAGGTCTAGCATTGTCTTGCATTAGGAGGAACCCAGGGCCAACCGCACCAGCATATGGTCTCACAAGGGGTCTGAGGATCTCATCTCGGTACCTAATGGCAGTCAGGCTACCTCTGGCGAGCACATGGAGGGCTGTGCGGTCCTCCAAAGAAATGCCACCCCACACCATTACTGACCCAATGCCAAACCGGTCATGCTGGAGGATGTTGCAGGCAGCAGAACGTTCTCCACGGCGTCTCCAGACTCTGTCACGTCTGTCACATGTGCTCAGTGTGAACCTGCTTTCATCTGTGAAGAGCACAGGGCGCCAGTGGCGAATTTGCCAATCTTGGTGTTCTCTGGCTAATGCCAAACGTCCTGCACGGTGTTGGGCTGTAAGCACAATCCCCACCTGTGGACGTCGGGCCCTCATCTCACCCTCATGGAGTCTGTTTCTGACCATTTGAGCAGACACATGCACATTTGTGGCCTGCTGGAGGTCATTTTGCAGGGCTCTGGCAGTGCTCCTCCTGTTCCTTCTTGCACAAAGGCGGAGGTAGCGGTCCTGCTGCTGGGTTGTTGCCCTCCTACAGCCTTCTCCACGTCTCCTGATGTACTGGCCTGTCTCCTGGTAGCACCTCCATGCTCTGGACACTACGCTGACAGACACAGCAAACCTTCTTGCCACAGCTCGCATTGATGTGCCATACTGGTTAAGCTGCACTACCTGAGCCACTTGTGTGGGTTGTAGACTCCGTCTCATGCTACCACTAGAGTGAAAGCACCGCCAGCATTCAAAAGTGACCAAAACATCAGCCAGGAAGCATAGGAACTGAGAAGTGGTCTGTGGTCACCACCTGCAGAACCACTCCTTTATTGGGGGTGTCTTGCTAATTGCCTATAATTTGCATCTGTTGTCTATCCCATTTGCACAACAGCATGTGAAATTGATTGTCACTCAGTGTTGCTTCCTAAGTGGACAGTTTGATTTCACAGAAGTGTGATTGACTTGGAGTTACATTGTGTTGTTTAAGTGTTCCCTTTATTTTTTTGAGCAGTGTACATTTGGGAACTGGTGAATCATTTACAGGTGCGTACTACTGTACCTGTTTTCTCTGGTTTTAGCTGATCTTCGCCCTGTAAGTTTAGCTATAGGAAATTTTTCCTGCATGTATGGATTTATATGTGGGAATTGTATATCACGGAACCATACATTAATATCCAGCCTGGTTACTGCTTCCAGGTTACTAGCTAAGGCTACGTCCACATCTGCATTATGGTTTAGGAGGACTAGACTACTGGAATTACTGTATCTGGCACAGTTAGACACTGTTGGGGCCGACCAGATTCTCATTCACTACAATGGGATCTACTGGGTCGCCTGTAAAATACCGTTAGAGGAGCAGGCAACCAGAATACCATATAGCAGATGCTAACCTAGGCGAAGTACAGGTTGTTGAGCCCAATCCTTCTTATCTCTGCCGTTACGAACGAATCCTTTTATGTGCCCACCTTTTATATGCCTATCTTTTAGATTAATTTGTAGTTTCAGCAAATGTTTTTACAATCATTTTGAGATTTTCTAGCCATGAAGAAAGAGTAAAAACAGCACTGCTAGGGTGAGATGCAGTTCAGGTAAATGTATTTTTTTCATTCATGGGTCAATACAATAATAGCTGGTGCATCTGGGAAAAATGTACAGCATTTTGGGTTTAATGCCCTTCATCAGGCTAAATGGAACAAGAATAACAAACATAATTACATGGACTTTATAGCCAGTTATTTGGTTAGAAAAAAGAGATGGTTATTGAAGGTATTTTCCAGGAGTTTAGTATTTATGGCCTGGCCACAGAATAGGTCATCCGTATCTAAATGGTGGAGGTCCGTCTCTTGCCACTCCCACTTATCACCTGATTGAACAGTCAACAGTGATTCGGTGAGTGCTGCAGCATACCCACAGCATGCCAAGCATAGTGCCGTATATTGTGTAGCATCTCTGTGCTTGGTATTGCAGCCCAGGCCCAATTATTTGAATGGGACTGAGCTACAAATGGGCCATGTGGTCAATTATCATGAGGCCTCTGGCCTAGGAAATGGCAAAGTGCTTTCTGGGACACTCTGGGACACTCTGGCCTTGCCAAGCAGCTGATTGGAGGGGATGCTGGGGTCGGATCACTGATCAGATATCGATGAGCTATCCTCAGGATAGGTCATCTGTATAGAATTCACGGAAAAGTGCTTTAATCAGCAGCATTAGACCATGAACATGTGCTATTTTCAACTATTTTGTATTGATCGATAAACAAAAAAAAAAAAGTAAATTTACTTGAAGCAGTGCTGTTCTTTAACTTAGGTCAAATATACTATTCAGGGTATTTTCAGGTAATTTTAACACTGCAGCCACCACTAGGGGGAGCTTACTGCATGCTGTTTTATTGCAGAGTTCAGTGTATGCAGTCTGCCCCCTCTAGTGACTGTAAGCAGAAGGAATTGTATTATTTATATGGAGATACAAATCCCCTGCAGAGTTATAACCACTATGAATATGTATTAAAGAAAAAATATATAATGGTGCTCATGGGGTCCCACAAACTTACCGTAAAGGGAATCTGTCACCAGTTTTCTGCTGCTAGGTCCTTACAGCTCCAGCACATGCCAGTGAGTCCCCATATTCATGAGCTCACGGCTCTCCCCGCCCACCTGCCTCTGACTTTTTTTTTTTTTCCCTCAGGATAGGTAATCGATATCAGATCAGCGGAGGCCTGACTCCCGACAACACTGCCAATCAGCTCGTATGTGCGCTGCCTTTGCTACTGTTTACCTGCTCGCCGCAGCAATTGCAGTGCTGAGAAAGTGTAATTACAAGTATGGTGTCCCCATTCACTTCTACAGGACGGCAATGTCTGTTCAAGGGAATACTACAGCACTGCAATTGCTGCGGCGAGCATGTAAACAGAGCAGAGCGCTGCCTTCTCTTCGAACAACTGATCGCAGGGGGTGCCGGACCCCTGCCGATCTGATATTAATGACCTATCTTGAGGATAGGTCATCCATACTAAAAAGCAGACAACCCCTTTTAAAGGGAACCTGTCATCAAATTTATGCTGCCCATACTAACGGCAGAATAAAGTAGAGACAGGTGAGATGATTTCAGCGGTCTGTCATTTATAAGTTAAAAGTAAGTGGTTGCCGAGAACCAACATCACAATCCTTGCAGGCTGGGCCTGGAAAAGAGTCACCTGAGAAGAGTCCTGGTTATCCATGGATTCCTGCTCTCCTGCCCACCTGCTGATGACTGACAGTCTCCTACCTAGTTTTCTCCCTTTCTCTCTAGGAGAGAACTGCCAATCATCAGCAGACGGGTGAGAGTGCCGGAGATTATGAATAACCAGGACTCTTCTCAGGTAGATGTGACTCTTTTCCAGACCTGGGCTGCAATGATTGATGCTGGTCCTCAGCAACCACTTATGTTTAGTTCATGAATGACACATCGCTGAAAATAGCATTTTCTGTCACTATTTTATGCTGCCCCTAATGAGGTCAGTATAAAGTTGATGACAGGTTCCCTTTTAAGCCAGCGGTTCTCAACCTAGGGGTCGATCGGCCCTTTCCGGGGGGGTCGCCTAAGGCTTCCTATTGTGGGTCCAGGCCCATCGCTAACAGACTTGTTGCTAACAGACATCATGGCACTGTTTAGGGGAGGGGGGATCTGTGGATGGCACTGTTTAGGGGGGATCTGTGGATGGCACTGTTTAGGGGGGATCTGTGGCTGTCACTGTTTAGGGGAGGGGGGATCTGTGGATGGCACTGTTTAGGGGAGGGGGATCTGTGGATGGCACTGTTTAGGGGAGGGGGATCTGTGGATGGCACTGTTTAGGGGAGGGGGATCTGTGGATGGCACTGTTTAGGGGAGGGGGATCTGTGGATGGCACTGTTTAGGGGAGGGGGATCTGTGGATGGCACTGTTTAGGGGAGGGGGATCTGTGGATGGCACTGTTTAGGGGGGATCTGTGGATGGCACTGTTTAGGGGGGATCTGTGGCTGTCACTGTTTAGGGGAGGGGGGATCTGTGGATGGCACTGTTTAGGGGAGGGGGATCTGTGGATGGCACTGTTTAGGGGAGGGGGATCTGTGGATGGCACTGTTTAGGGGAGGGGGATCTGTGGATGGCACTGTTTAGGGGAGGGGGATCTGTGGATGGCACTGTTTAGGGGAGGGGGATCTGTGGATGGCACTGTTTAGGGGAGGGGGATCTGTGGATGGCACTGTTTAGGGGAGGGGGATCTGTGGATGGCACTGTTTAGGGGAGGGGGATCTGTGGATGGCACTGTTTAGGGGAGGGGGATCTGTGGATGGCACTGTTTAGGGGAGGGGGATCTGTGGATGGCACTGTTTAGGGGAGGGGGATCTGTGGATGGCACTGTTTAGGGGAGGGGGATCTGTGGATGGCACTGTTTAGGGGAGGGGGATCTGTGGATGGCACTGTTTAGGGGAGGGGGATCTGTGGATGGCACTGTTTAGGGGAGGGGGATCTGTGGATGGCACTGTTTAGGGGAGGGGGATCTGTGGATGGCACTGTTTAGGGGAGGGGGATCTGTGGATGGCACTGTTTAGGGGAGGGGGATCTGTGGATGGCACTGTTTAGGGGAGGGGGATCTGTGGATGGCACTGTTTAGGGGAGGGGGATCTGTGGATGTCTTTGTGATTAATTACTCTGCTTTAATTATGTTCAATTTGTAGCAATAAAAATACATCCTGCATATCAGATATTTACATTACAATTCATAACAGTAGCAAAATTAGTTATGACTTGGCAAGGAAAAAAATGTAATGGTTGGGGGTCACCACAGCATGAGGAACTGTATTAAGGGGTCACGGCTTTAGAAAGGTTGAGAACCACTGCTTTAAGCCCTTTACAGTTGGATAATTGGATTTTAACAGAGAAAAATAGGATGTTTCATGATTCCTCAGAAAATAACACTAGAATGGGAGTGTACATTTTTTAATGTACACTTGCACTATGAGCTCCGGTCTGGGTGTCTCTATGTAAAGTGATGTTTCATTTGTCATTGCAGCTGCCATTTGAAGTTGAAGTGTATTATATACAACACATCCTGCTGTACGTTGTGCCAATCTACTTACTGAGGAAGGGAGGTAAGTTCTCCAGCTACCACTTGTACATTGTTTGCTGGTCAGTACTAACAGTAACATTTCCATAGGGAATTTCTTTCTAAGTTTTTTTACCTTATGTATTGAGTCATTTAGCGGAAACGCCAAGTAGAGTGACGGTAATGATTAGGGGTGAGCGAATTGACTTCGGATGAAACTAGGGGTGCACCGAAATGAAAATTCTGGTCCGTAACCGAAAATTCAGGATTCCCTTGACCGGAAACCGAAACTGCCTTTTTGCCCAAATACTTTTAAAATACTTTTTTTTTTTTTTTAATGATTTTATTAATAATTCTTTTTCATGAATTTAATAAATCATATTATATAACATGGTGCTTCCTCATACACAAGTGATTGTACAAAACAACATGTACAAGTGATTGTACAAAACAACAGTGCAAGAAACAGTTGTAAAACCAACCTCAAACTGTAAACAGACGTAGCTTCAGGTCAAGAACAAATTTTTGCTGGGAGAGGGGGATCTGTATGGAGAGGGGGATCTGTGGGTGGCTCTGTTATGGAGAGGGGGATCTGTGGGTGGCTCTGTTATGGAGAGGGGGATCTGTGGGTGGCGCTGTTATGGAGGGGGGGATATGTGCACTGTTATGAGCATAACAGTGCACAGATCCCTTTCCCCATAACAGTGCACAGATCCCCCCTCCCCATAGCAGTGCCATAGACCGATCCCCCTACCCATAACAGCCTCGGCCCTGCTGCTCACAGCAGACTAATCACTCACTGCATCTTTATTTTACCTTACAATCGTGACGCTCCAGTAACAACTCTGCAGGCAGAGCGGAGGGTGGCGTAACGTCACTTACTCACGTGACGCACCTGCTCCGCCCACTTTATGAATGAAGGAGGCAGAGCAGGCGCGTCACGTGAGTAAGTGACGTTACGCCGCCCTCCGCTCTGCCTGCAGAGGAGTTACTGGAGCGTCACGATTGTAAGGTAAAATAAAGATGCAGTGACTTAAAGTAAACCGCCCGCCCGGCGCCCGCCCGCACAAATCCCAAACCCCATATTTTCTGCCGATATGTACCAATATCGGCCGAAATGGATTAGGCCCATTTTCGGCCGCCGGAATTTCGGTGCACCCCTAGATGAAACATTCAAAGTCTATTCGCATAAAACTTAGTTGGAATACTGTACGGAGGGAGCACTCAGTACAGTAATAGAATGCATTTGCTCCTATGAGCCGAAGTTATTACTTCGCGAAGTCTCGGGAGACTTTGCATAATAACTTCATAAATTTATTTCTATTGTAGAAAAAACATTTCCCATACTAGAGTTCGGTACCAAGTGGTACCTTGGAACCGAACAAGAGTTCGTGAAATTATTTTTTACAATAGAAAACTATTTATAAAGTTATTATGCGATGTCTTGCGAGACTTCGCGAAGTAATAACTTCAGCTCATAGGAGGCAATACATTGTAATTCGCTCATCCTTAGTAACGATCACAGCGCAGTAGTTTTTTCCAGTTTCAAATGTTTCATTCTGCTGCCATCTAGTGTTCAGTGGTGGGAAGTATCATGAGTTTCTTTTTGCAGCGCCTTCCTGTACTATACAATTAAATATTTGCTGTCTTAAATGGGTATTCTGGTTATATAAAGTCATCCCCCTAGCCCCATGTTAGAAGATAACTATTAGATTGGTTGGGGTTCATACGCTGGGACATCCAACAATCACAAGCGCTGTACTTGGCTATTTCTGGAACTCTCAAAGAAAGAACTTTGGCCACACTGTTCATTTTGGGGGGATCCACTGGTAACGGGGCACCTTGTTCTTGTGACTGGTGGGGGTCCCAGCGGTAGAACCTGCACGGTCTAATTATCCTGCATGATCTAACAGCTACCAGAATACCCCTTTAAGTATTTCATAATATTATTTATTATATACACGTTTGTATTGTTTTTTCTTTAGTCTGATAATTTGCACTTTTTCTTACATGGTGATTCTCTAGGTGCCTACACTCCAGAGCCACTTGGTAACTTCTGGTGGGCAATTTTATCAACTGGACTCATGTTTTTCTACCATTTCAGCTTTTTGCAGATCCTTGGCATTGTAAGTATAAAGTACCTGTAAAATAAGTTTTTGCTGTAACAAAAAAAATCTAAAAAATCATTGCAGCACTTTAAAAATGATCAATAATAAAAAAGTCTCCGATACGTTGCCTGTAAATATTGTGCTGCAGGTCCCAAAGTGAAGTGGGTAAAGTTCACACTGGTCAATATATACATTTATATAGGACCTCGCTGCTTCTCAATTTTCAGGGAAGATTCCTCCTATGTTCAGATCATAGGCGTATGGCAGACCCAGGGAAAAGAACATCAATCGTCACACGAGACACTGTCCCATCACATGGCCTAGAAAGAGGCATACGTTTTCACGGAGGGCTGCAGCCTCTTCATACAGCTGATCTGTGGGGTCTGACTCCTGAGGTTAGGCCATCAATATGTAAATCCCGGACAAACCCTTTAACACTCAAAGACATACTATTACAGCACTGTGATATTATGGGCTCAGTCCTTGGCATCACTTGCAGGTGCAGGCTGTATTATACAGCTGACACTCTGCTCTTACTGCCATGATTAGATGCAAGTCAGATGCCACAGTCAGTCTTGATTGCTGCTTCTAAAGGGTTAAACTTCCAGGATCAAAGTGGTTAGAGAAGGAAAGGGCTCATTGTAATAGTGGGATGCTGAGGAGATGCTATGGCAGCCAGGGACCTAACTGTACACGGCAGACCTAGGGGCCAGACACCTTTGACAGGACCAAATGGGCAGTATGTCAGTTTTACTGTGACTGACGCTGTAATACAGAGGTACTGGAGTGTACTATATGGATGATCAGGGGATCACGTGTTCAGGTCCACTACTGAGGGAAAAAAAAAAATTTTTAAAGGGAGAAAGTGAGAACTTTTTTATCCCTTATTTATCCAAAACTGCTTCTTCCTTAATGACCCGTACACTAAAATGATCCCTTTTTTCTCCTGAACAGTGAGCGTCATAAAAAAAATGCCAAAATTGCTGTAAATGTAGTTAAAAAGGTTCTATGTACCCCAAAATGGCACCAATAAAAACTGTTATGTAATGCATATAACAAGCTCTATGGATGGAAAAATAAAAACTTTATGGGTCTTTGAATTCAGAGACACAGAAAGATGATTTAAAAAAATATATTTATTGTACAAAAGCAGAAAACCATGAAAAATGGTGTGTGTGTGTGTGTGTGTGTGTGTATATATATGCATGTGTTACCTGTGTTTCTCCGAAAATAAGACAGGGTCTTATATTATTTTTTGGTTAGGGCTCATTATCGGGGTAGGGCTTATTTTGGCTCCATGAACAACAATCACACATTTTATGCTTGAACAAAAAACCAGGGAGATCCGGCACGAGAGATGACAGGGTGCTGATTGGTGGGGGAGGGAGCAGGACGCGCTCACCACCAATCAGCACATCCAGCTCCAGACAGGAGAAGGACATCCTCCTGCTGCCTCATTGTTAGAACGTGCGGCAGTACAGGGTAGAGAAGCCGTCCAGCCCGCCCAGTGATTTACCCGTGCGGTAGATGGAAGCGCGGCTGCCGGCATAATTTTGCATTTAGTGAAGCCGCCAGCCGCAATGTATGCGCGGGCTAGCAGCTTCACTGAAAGCTAAGGGCTGGCAGCCTGCGCTGCTTTAACTCCTGCCTGCCTCCGATCAGCTGGGAGAGCAGAGATTTCCGGCACCGAGGTCCTGCCCGCCCACCCTGGCAGCTCAGGAGCCATTAGTGAGTGCTCCTGAGCTGCTGAATCACCCACACTTCCATAAATATAAAATGTGTCTAGGGCTTATTTTTGGAGTAGGGCTTATATTTAAGCCCTACTCCCAAAACCCTGCAAATTAGGGCTAGGTCTTATTTTTGGGGTAGGACTTGGCTTAACCAGACAGTGTATTGACAGAATAAACATACAAATGTAGCCTTTTCCATATGTGCAAAAATTTCCTATCTTTAGGCCTCATGCACATGACCATATCTGTTTTATGTTCTGCAAATCGTGTATGCGCAAAAGCAGTTCATGGTCTGTATTTTGAAGACGATCTGTTCCACAAAAATATAGAACAGTCGTGTAAATAAGCCCTTCTAGAGGTTGTGTTGGGGGAGCAATGAGCAGTTTTGTGAACATTTACAGAGACCCTGCAGACATTGAAAGGGGATACTTATCACTGGAAGGTGAGGAAGATGAGACCTTCCTCTAATTAGATTAGATGACAATGTTTTCTGTCTCCTCATGTACTGCTGATGCACTGCTGATCTCAATTATTGGACTAACTGTTTTGTTTTTGTATCTTCCCATAGATTGTAGAGGTGAACTTGAACAACATGCTGTGCCCAGCCATCTCAGATCCGTTCTATGGGCCATGGTATCGTATATGGGCTTCAGGGCATCAAACGCTTATGACTATGATCCATGGGAAACTTATTGTGGCTCTGTTCTCTCCTGGTCTACCAGGGTATAAATTCCTAGTGGAGCTGCTTCCCTTCTCTGGAAAGAAAGTGGATTGATTGTTCATTACTGGAAAAATCACCTTTAACCTCTTTATAGCCAAATTAAGCATATGGAGGTTAAAAGGGCTACCAGCACTTTGATGAAACAGTGTTACGGACTTCCAATTACAGAAACAAGTGACCTTACAGAACGGACTGCAACGTCCAACACCTTTTTCAGATTTTTTTTTTTTTTTTTTTTTTTTAATCTTTCAAAGTCGTGCAGCCCTTTCATCTGAAATGCTTTTATTCTAGCCGCAGAAGAGTTTATTAGCCAAGGGCTGTGGTGGCTGAATCTCTTCTGCACAGAGACAGGGAACATAATTGGTTTTTACTTTGTATGAACAGTCTGTTACAAGAATAATAATTTAATTTATAGATTTTTATAGGGATATTGCAATTCTGCACAGACAGACACTCGCCCATATGCCCAGTCTTCTGCCTCCATAAAACCCTTCTGGCCAGAAAAAGGTTCATTGCTTGCATGGCATTTTTGTGTCATTAGGCATCCATCTTTTTTCGGTCCTGTTTGAAAAAACACACGTGGCAATGAGCGTTTTTACATAAATTTTTCTTCTTACATTGGCTTTTTAAATCCTAATGATCTACAGAAGATGGTGACATAAGAGGGGAATAATCACTTTTTCTGTGGAGAAACGCATGGCTTGCTAAAAACAAGTCTTACAGAAGGATGCGTTACCACACACTATTTGTTTAAAAAAGTTACATGAATGCCTTACTCTAATTCATCATTTTGAGTTTAGTGATTTAAAATAATTAATAATTTTACATAATGATATTGCAAAATATACCTCTATGATCTGCTCACATTATTTTATCAAGAAAACACACAATACACATGAATATTCCTGAGCTGTAATATATACGTAGAAGCCACATTTCTGTCCCCTCCAAATGAGTTGTGCCATGGACATTGACGAGACTCTCCAATAATTTACATCAGAAAACTGGTATAAATTATAGCGAAGATCTAAGACCTCTCCTAGGTGGACTAGATTTTGATTTCAGTTACAAGGACGAAAGAAGATGAGGCAAATTTATTAAAAGGCATGCACGTCTTCGTAAATTTACTGCATCTTATTCCAGTGGACAATTTTAGCAAGATAGGTGTGTTCTTTAGCAACTTAACCCCAATGCCTCTAATTGGCGTCAGGCCAATTCTGGGCACCACAAGCCACATTGTCTCTTACCAGCAGATCACAAGACCTACCTGGTGAAATCTATAAAAGTGAGAGAGCTTTGTCATTGAGCACAGCCCGAGGTAGTATAACAAAGCTGTAAATAATGTTCAGCTCTGCTAATCCTGTAGATAGAAAAAATGTTTGACTGGATATATCCTATAGTTGTAATAAGTGTGGCGTTAATGGTTTATTATTTCCGCGATAATGCTAGCGTACATTTGTGACTTTTTTTAAATCTAGTTTTCCTCTGGGCAGGATTAGCTTGCCCATGAGGAGTAACACAATATCTGACCATTATATGACTTTCCTACTGCCTGTATCACCAGTTTTCTCTCTACAAGCAGCAAATATAATTGTCCGTTTTTGCAGCGCTCCACTCCAGATCTGTAGACTAACTGCTTAGATTTCTCCCTAAGGGCTCGTTCACACAACATTTTTTGGCGCTGTTTTTGACCGTACTGTTATCCGCACCAAAAAACACAACTAAAAAGCATCCAATTCATTTCAATGGGAGGAAGAACTGTTATTTTTATTTATTTTTTGTGTTTTTTACATGCTGAAAAAACTGCTTGGAAAAAAAGAAGCAGCATGCTCTATCTTGAAGAGGCATGTTCTTAGAAGCAGATTGTTAGTGAATTTTGTTTTGAAGTCAATGGAAGGGAAGCGGAAATAAAAATACTGGCAGTTTTAGAAACTTTTTTAATGGTGTTTCCACCACCTAAAATGATTCTGAATTATCCCACCCAAGGGCTGGATAAGTAGAATCCTAACAAAAAACTCTTCCCAATCCTCAACCAAAAACTCTTCTAAAACACGTCTTAATAGTCCTCTAAATCTGCCACCAAAACCACCTGTTTTCAGCAGTTTTTTCTGCCACTGGTTTTGCTGTGTGAACTTAGCCTTACACAGCACACATACAGGAGAGGAGATCCTGTTCCCCTCTCTCTGTAGCACATCCTCAGAAGAAACCATAGTATGGAGCATGCTATACGGCAATACGGAGCGGTGTAGCTGTGAATTCTGCATTGGCGTGAGATAGAAAACTTACTATATGCAGCTGTGTGTCTTTGGCTCTGTCTCTCGCTGCAGCTGCTCCTCACCTTCTATCCTCTCCATAGACTTCTATAGGCAGCAGTGAAGCTGAAAATCTGTTTAATCTATGATTCATATGTACTGATTGAAAGTGAGTGATCAGTCCAGGAGGCAAAAGGAAGGAGGAGTCCAGACGTAAAGAAGAATATTTTTCTGTGCTTGTGCTATTAATGATTGAAACAACCATTTCTCTTTCACTGTGTTCTCAGGTGACATGTCTGTATTGACTACGTAACATAAGTGCCATTAATGAGTAGCATACATCCACTGCTTCACCCTTCAAATTTTAAACACTCATTTATTTGGTCCCATCATCAAGGGGACCCATCTTTCCTTTAATATAACATAATGACAAATATCACTCTCAAATATTTTATTTTTATTTTTTAAAACTTAACAATGGGGGCATATCGCTACTAAACCCCTTTAAATATTAATATACATTCCATTTTTTTCTGTGTTATGGTATCATTTACTATTCAGCCGGGCCTAACAGAGCACCAGGTATTTATTTATAGTTTAGTAAACTCCTTTGGATTCAGTTATCTGTCTTATTAAAAGACATCTGTCAGCAGCTTTGTACCCATGAAACTGTTCACATCTCTGGTTCACAGGATCCAGCATGGCTGGATTCTCTAGATCAAGGCCGGATCCTCATTGACTGTAATGAGGTCCAATGGTGATGAAGCCTTTTCCGGCATAAAAGCCAGGTTTCGGACGGACAGTTCAATGCAGCCTGACCTGTTGCATGTGCACTTAGCAGCTGAAGACATCTGTGTTGGTCCCATGTTCATGTGCCTGCATTGATGAGAAAAATGTTTTAATATATGCAAATTAAACTGTAGGAGCAATGGGGGCGTTGCTGTTACACCTAGAGGCTCTGCTCTCTCTGCAACTGCTGTTCCTTCTGCAGATTGATTGACAGAGCCAGACATAAAAACATCATTACTCTGTACCCTGTCAATCAAAGTGGAGAGGGCACAACGGTTGCAGAGAGAGCTGAGCCTCTAGGTGTAATGACAACGCCCCCGTTGCTCCTAGAGGCTTATTTGCATATATTAGAACATCACTTTTCTCAGCAATGCAGGCACATATGAACATGGGACCAACACAGATGCCTTCAGCTGCCAAGTGCACATGTAACAGGTCAGCCAGGTTCATAGGTACAAATCTGCTGACAGATGCCCTTTAAAGAGGACCTTTCAGTAGGATACATGTATTGAAATAGTTATATTACCTTACAGTGCGGCCCCCAGTGATGTCTTTCCGCTTTTTTATTATAAAGGGCCCCCCCTTTCGTCCGCTGTGGTCCCCGTTTGTTTTGGCGCCTCATATGCTAATGAGGCGATTCGGTTCAACTAGGCGGGGACTTGAATTTGTCCTGGGCGCAGTTATCTTCTCCCTGGCTGCGAGCGCATCCAATCAGAGCGGCCCGCTCTTAGCCAGGGAGAAGGAGCTCAAGCTCTCGCAAGAATCACAGCTCCTTCTCCCGCGAGAACTTGAGCTCCTTCTCCCTGGCTAAGAGCGGGGCGCTCTGATTGGATGCACTCGCAGCCAGGGAGAAGATAAGAACTTGAGCTCCTTCTCCCTGGCTAAGAGCGGGGCACTCTGATTGGATGCACTCGCAGCCAGGGAGAAGATAACTGCGCCCAGGACAAATTCAAGTCCCCGCCTAGTTGAACCGAATCGCCTCATTAGCTCATGAGGCGCCTAAACAAACGGGGACCACAGCGGACGAAAGGGAGGGGGGGGGGGGGGGGGGATCCTTTAAAAAAAAAACAAAAGCGGAAAGATATCACTGGGGGCTGCACTGTAAGGTAATATACCTATTTCAATACATGTATCCTGGTGAAAGGTCCTCTTTAAATCTATCACCCCAGTTTTGAACCATTATCTACAGTAAAAATGCAGATATGGAGTCCAGATCACAATTTTTTCATGTTCCTACCGCCCCCCCTTTCCCGAGCTGTCGGCACTCAGAGTTGCATTGAAATACATTGTCAGCACTGCTGTACATGCGCAAAGGAGTCCTCTCCATTAGGTTAGCATACCACGGCTGACTGTGTATTTCAGTGCAGTTTTGAGAGCTGACAGCAGGGTCCCTGAGGGCAGCAGGAAAATAAAATTGTGATCTAGACAACTTATCTGCAGTACTACTCATGTATTACTGTAGATAACAGTCCAAAACCGGGGTAATAGATTCCCTTTAAAGCAGAATAATGATGATGGCTGAGAAGGTGCTGTGATTGATATTCTTATTGTTGTTCTTATTAAAACTTATAAGATGAGCTGTACAGCCCATGACTTGTTTTACTGAGTAGTAGTAAAGTAGTACACGTGCAGCTATCTCATTTGTATGCTAAGCTCGGTTGAGTGTGCAGGTGTTGTCAAACAGGTTAGGGAAGTGAACAAGACTCCTCTAGCACGGGCAGCTTATCTTACTGAGGACAAAAAGATCAGGAATGTTGATATCTCTAACAGCCCGATCTTCATTTCCACTGTAGGCTTCCATACACATTTCATGGCCAGCCATGATGTGTATGATGTGTGCGGCCAGCCTTACCAAGTGTTTTTTCCCTCTCTTTCTGATATAATCTGCTCCTGCAGCTTAGGCTACTCACACACTTTCCGTTTGTGAGATCCGTTCAGGGCTCTCGCAAGCGGCCCAAAATGGATCAGTTTTGCCCTAATGCATTCTGAAGGGAAAAGGATCCGCTCAGAATGCATCAGTCTGCCTCCGTTCAGTCTCCATTCCGCTCTGGAGGTCGACACCAAAATGCTGCTTGCAGCGTTTTGCTGTCCGCCTGACGATGCAGAGCCAAACGGATCCGTCCTGGCACACAATGTAAGTCAATGGGGACGAATCAGTTTTCTCTGGCACAATAGAAAAAACTGATCCATCCCTCATTGAATTTCAATGGTGTTCAAGACTGATCCGTCATGGCTATAGAAGCGTTTTATTTTTATTTTTTTCAGATCCATGACTGATCCGCAAAAAAACGCTAGTGTGAAAGTAGCCTTACATCAATGAGAATGAAGTAAAGTGCTACAGTAATAAGTCTCCTACTACTCTGACCTGCATTGAAATAAATGCAGCCTGCAAGTGAATATGAGAGTTGAAGTTTACACACTGTGGTGCATAGCCTAAGACATTGTAGCAGATCACTGGAGATGCACAAACTGCATGTGCACATCAATCCATCTGCTCTCCCCTTCCTGTTCCTGCATAGAAAACGGAGCAGTATTTTTGTATCGCCACTCTATTGCATTGGTGGTATGGAGGTACCTGCAAAGGACATTACCATAAGAGGCCAGATAGATTACTGAGAGCTGGCAGCCAAGATTCTGGTCAGTAATGAGGGTAGCATGGTGACTTGGTGGTTAGCACTGGTGCCTTGCAGTGCTGGGATTCTAAGTTTGAATCCGACCAAGGACAACATCTGCATGGAGCTTGAATGTTTGCTTGCGTTTTTCCTCCAACACTCCAAAGACATGCTGATAGGGAATGTAGATTGTGAGCTCCGCTGGAGACTGCAAGTGAGGAAAATGTCTGTCTGTAAGGCGCTGCGAAATATGTCTGTGAAAGAAATAAATGATCCCCTCTATCTCTCAGTATGTATGTGCTCAGATAATTGTTACTATCAAAAATGAAATATGGTTGGTTGTTTTTTCATCCTTCTGGTAGATATCTACGTGAGTAGTAATGAAATGGAATTCTTTCAGCAAGATTGTATTCGAATTCTTTAAAACTGTTTACACCTCATGGTTGTGGAGTAGTTGCCACTATCTTTGACCGGAAGGCGACACTTTGTATCCAGCATTGGGATTCTTTTGTGGGATCCTCTTCTGATTTTGGTGTACAAGGATATATATTGTATTTTTGGCCGTTCTGACAACTGTGATGTGTTCCTATATTGAATATAGCCATGTTCTAGATATGTATATTTTATGTTTTTATTGCAGGGATCTTTAGCTGCAGATTCAGTTCAGATACCATCCGGCAGATAATGTACATACAATATATTACACCGGAGTCATTTTATGTTAGTATTTGTGGTGAAACGTGATGGTAGCTTTTGGTGCCTTATGTTGTATGCCAGATTCAGCACATCCCAGGCAGATCCACTATAGTATGGACATCTAGATGTACAGCTATGTGTATGGCACCTGTAACCTCTGCTGCCTGAAAGGGGGGATTTTGCAGAGTCAGGTCTTGTGTATCAGTTATATGAAAAAGTAAATGCTGGATATTCACTGAGAATTTACTCCAAAGCTTCAACATATAGAATATGTTCAGGGCCAAGTTTCTACCTTGTTCAGTAGTACATTTTTCTACACTCAGTGTGGGTTCTACGCACCATTAATCCTATCAAGGTATTGGGTACTTGGGGGGGCATTTATTGGGCAAAAGTAGAGCTCACTGCATATGTTAAAAGTTTATAACTAACTTGACAATGATGGATCCACTTGCCACTTTTCTTGACAACTTTAACAAACTGTGTAGTCCAGGTATAGACAAATTAAGCACACAAAATTCCTCTTCTTTGGATAAATGTGAACCTATATTTGAGTGACCTTTTCCCCCAAGGAACTTAGTATATAGAACAGCTTAGGGGAGGCATTTCCAGTAGTTTCCTTTGTTTTCCTTTTCTTTGTAGATAACGAGTGATTGCGCTGTTGTTAGATCCAATTAGGACAAGGAATGGTGTGTTTTTTTTCTTTCTTTCTACAAATTTAAAAGAAGTCTTTCTGTTTCTTAAAGGGGTTATCTAAGAGTATAAAGTGTCCCCCCATGTGCTGGGCCCCCCACATGGAATATTCTTACCCTGTTCCCCGCACCACCGCTTCTCTCCTTACACGGATGAAAACATCCGGTGTTGGAGGGGAGCAACCAATGGGGGACAGGGGCGAGCATCCCTAGCATCGCGGGTGAGGCTAGGGAGGCTCGTCCCCACCTGCCATTGGCTGCTCCTGTCTCCCCCAAAACCGAATGTTTTCATCCATGCACAGGGAGAAGCAGCAGCGGCGGTGTGGGGACCAGGAGCGGGGTAAGTATATTCCATATGAAGGGACACCTTATACTCTTGGATAACCCCTTTTAATAATCATATTTGTATTAAAAGTAAGAGCATCATTGGATGTTGAATGGCAGGTATAAAATATGTTATAACCACTTTCACTAAACTTCTGACATGTCATAGAGATTTATCAGGTTTGATCATGGAGGTCCACATGCCTATAATCTCGCTGATCAACAAAACGAAGGGGCAGAAGTGCCCACCCAAGAGCTTCCTGTCCTCAAGAGTTGAAGACAAGCTAATGGGCCTAGAGGTTTTCCAGGTTCCTGATAGTGGTAAGCTTCAGTAGCCTGGCAGGCCACTTTACTTTGAACGGAGCTGTGCTTCTGGCTCTGTTCAAAGTGCAAGTTCTGGCGCTGGAGGCTGATTGTTGGGGTTTGATGTGTCAGACCCCTACGATCAGATATTGATCTTATCCTGAGGATAGGGCAATATAAAAAGCCTTGGAAGATCCCTATAAGGTAGGAAGGAGAGACTGCATTCAGCTTAGCAGATCTGCCCCTTTTATTTTAGCGATCGGTTGGTGTATCAGCACTTGAATCACCATCAATCAAAAGGTGTACTATGTCTAAAATTTTCTGAAAGTTTTTATTTAAACTTTAGTCTTGGTTAGAACTTGGAACCATTGGATTTGTTGAGCGATGAGGAATATTATTTCCAGGTCACTAATTCACCTCTCACAGGAATTTATAACCTTTTAAATGGACAATGCCCTCCTGCAACCATCCCAACTAAAATTATATTTAGCTTTTACTAGGATCCTGATCATATACAGTACATTCACTACTTACTGTAAGTCACAATCGGCAGTAGAGCCGGACTACACAGCTTACCTGTCGCCAGTTGGCAGGACCAAAGATCTTCTCATTCTCCAAACACATTAAATTACTTTTAGATTTTTTGACTGTTCTAATTAGAGACCCCATGGGAAGTTGTTTCAGGGAAAAGTGTACACAGTGACAAGAAAAAAAGGATGAAAATTTGTTGGACAGCTTATAAAACCCACTTGATAAAAATGTCATTACTTCATTGTGGTTCTTATATAGCTTGGAGATGGACTAATACCCCTGAGGGCAAAGACTTGTTTCCCCTAACCATTAGGGTCCATTCACACGTCCGCAATTTCGTTCCGCATTTTGCGGAACGGAATTGCGGACCCATTCATTTCTATGGGGCAGCACTATGTGCTGCCAGGATCCTGAATTGCGGATCCGCACTTCCGGGTCCGCAATTCCGATCCCTAAAATTATAGAACATGTCCTATTCTTGTCCGCAATTGCGGACAAGAAAAGGCATTTTCTATTAAGTGCCGGCGATGTGCGGACCGCAAAATGCGGAATGCACATCGCCGATGTCCGTGTTTTGAGGATCCGTGGATCTGCAAAACACACACGGACGTGTGAATGCAGCCTTAGGGTTCATGCACGCGACCATGCTCGGGTAGGGAAACATGGCCCATGCATTGGCTGCATCTCCCGGACCGACTGATCCCCTCTGATCTGGACTCGCTGCATCATAGTAATTTAGACCAGCGATTTAGATATGAACTCACATGATTATCTGTTTCCCGGACCGAGCACGGTCGTGTCCATAAGTTATCATAGTAATGTGTTTGATAACCCCTTAGTGACCACTAATATGCCTTTTACACTGGTCTCCCATGCAGAGGAGAACAGAGGACTTTACACTCACTTGAGAGCACTATAGTTCTAACAGACCGGAAGCCCTGATGTGGGTTGTTCAACCCCTTAGATGCCATAGTCGATAGCGACTGTGGCATCTAAGGGGTTTAGAGGGAGGGGGCTCCCTCTGTTTCCCATAGGCACCCTGCGAATGAGATTGCAAGGTGCTAATGTCTTTGCATGGCGGCCTAATTGAGGCCTCAGGCCCGGCTGCACTGCATGCTTAGAGGACTGCACCTCTTAGGTGCACCCTGCTTGTGACAGTATAATACATTGTACTGCTTAATCAGTAGAATGTATTATAGAAGCAGTCAAAAGATCGCCCGTTAAAGTCCCCTTGTAGGACTAGTAAATTGTTAAAAAAAAAAAAAAAATTTTAAAAAAGGTTGTTTGAAAAAAAGCTGTTTAATGGAAAATGCAAAAATAAAATCCTCTCCACATATTTGGTATTGCTGCATTGTTAATGACCTGTACTACACAATTATCATGTAATTTATCCCACACAGAGTAAAAAAGCCATAATTGCTGTTGTTTGCTTATTTGCCACAAAAAAAGTCCAAAAGTTATGTATCCCAAAATGATACAAATGAAAAATACAAGTTGTCCCGCTAAAATCAATCCCTTACACAGTTCTGTAGAATGAAATGGAAAGTAGTATAATATAAAAAAAATATATAAAACTATTTGGCATTGCTGTAATCGTACTGACCCAGAGAGTAAAGTTATCATGATATTTATGCAAAAAAAATAAATGCCACATGCAATAAAATAAATTTATAAACCTAAAAACTCAGTGGCAGTATTGCTGTGTTTTTTTTTTTGTTGTTTTTTTAACACCCCCCCCCCCCCCCCCCAAAAAAAAAAGAATAAGCAAATCAGTAAGTTATTCCCAAAATAGGACTATTAAAAAGTACAACTTGTCCTGCAAGAAACAAGCTGGTCACTAAGGGGGTTAATAGCTGTTTACGGGAAATAATTGATGACAGTTTTTTATATGTGCCATATAGTCCAGTGCCAGAATTAACACTATTTTTGCACATATTCAGTTTTACTCACAGGAACACTCCATAAGGGAAATTTGTGAAAGGACAGTAACATAGGTAGATGCCGTAAATATGTTGCTTGGCATGACCTCTAGCTTAATCATTCCACTTTTAACCAATGGCGCTTTGAGCGTAGAACATGAAAAAGGTGGTGTGTAGTGGAACATAGTTGGAGTGTATCACTGCTCCACTGCTGTAAAGGTGGTGGCACCTAGGTTCTGACCTAATTAAAAGAGATTTACCATTCCCCTCAGACAGAAGCAAGTGCTATGCACACCACAGGGACTGGCTCAGTAACCTTTGGTCTACCACCATTTGAGGGATTTGTACTTTTACTATTTCCCTAGACGCACGATAGAATTTTTAAAAAATTTTTGCCTGTGTTAGGCCTCATGCACACGACCGTTGTTTTGGTCCACATCCGAGCCGCGGTTTTTACGGCTTGGATGCGGACCCATTCACTTCAGTGGGGCCGCAAAAGATGCTGTCTGCATCCGTTCCGTGGTCCGCAAAAAAATATAACCTGTCCTATTCTTGTCCATTTTACGGACAAGAATAGGCAGTAAATTCAATGGCTGTCCGTGCTGTCGGAATGCACATGGATGCCATCCGTGTTTTGCGGATCTGCGATTTGCGGACCGCAAAACACACACCGGTCGTGTGCATGAGGCCTTATATGACACAAGCCATAAAAAGCTTTTAATATTGTCTAACATATGATTCAAATATTTCAACATCACTTTGGTG
The DNA here is from genome assembly GCF_905171765.1 of Bufo bufo. NCBI lineage: Eukaryota > Metazoa > Chordata > Amphibia > Anura > Bufonidae > Bufo > Bufo bufo. The sequence continues at coordinate 128,118,224 of NC_053396.1, forward strand.
AAAGTCTAGAGCAGGCATCGGCAACCTCTGGCACTCCAGCTGTTTAGAAACTACAACTCTCAGAATGCTTCAGTCACTTCACGTTTGCATGCTGGGAGTTGTAGTTTCACAGCAGCTGGAGTGCGGAAGGTTCCCGATCCCTGGTTTAGAAGATGTCCTAAATAACTAGGTTACATCACTAATGTCAGTGTAGAGTTCACCGTTGGCGTTTCACATGTGCCTCCATTCTGAGTGGAAATAAGATTCATTCAGGACGTCCCAAAGGTTCCAGCTTCCGCACTTACCAGTTTGACCATTCCAAATGTCTCAATCATGGTTCGGAGAAAAAATCCACTTCAAATATATTGTGACCAGTACATTATTGCAAATGATTCAGCCAAGGCATTGTTTTCCTGTTGTGGTGACATTTGTGTTTTATATGCTCTTCACTAGCTGTGTTTAATAGAAAACTTCCACTTTTGCTACTTAGTCCAGCAAGGAAGCCTAATGTCTCTGTGACTATTGTATTGTTGTATAGTGGGTGTATGGTGTATTTCTAACTTGTTTTTACTACAATTGTGCAATTAAAAATTTTGTTAATATTTGAAAATAAAATGTTATTTGTGGACAAGTGATGTGTTATCCCTTATTAATAGAAACATTCAAAAATGTAAACTATGAAAATGGCAAAAATTCGTCCAAGATGGGAGAAAAGTAATGGATGGATAAAGGGGTTGTCATCAGTATGTGATCGGTGAGGGTCCGATGCCTGGCAGGTACCGCCAGGCAGCTGTTTGAAGAGGCTGCATCTCTCTGGTGAGCGCCACAACCACCTTGCAGCTTATCATGGATTGTGGCTGTGCTTGGTATTGCGGCTCAGCCCCATTCACTTGAAAGCATTCACTAGGCCATGAGACCAGTGAACGTGACGTCACTGGCTTAGAACGAGGCTGTAGCACTCGCTACAGACATCTGATCGGCAGGTTGTCAGGAGTCGGACCCCAACTGATCAGATACTAAAGGTCTATCCTGAGGGTAGGTCATCGGTATTAAGCACACAGAATTTCTTCCTGGCTAGGATTTTGAATGATTTTCCTAACAACAATGGGAATTCATTTTGTCCCTTGGAAGGGTACAGAAGATATGATCCATAGCAGTTCATCCTGGAAATCTGGGGGGGGCTTATTAAATTCAAAGAGACACAAAAATGTTTCATCAGTAATTTTTCTTCTCAGATATATATGTGCTATAAAAATGTATAACTTATATGAAGATAACCCCAACCTCTGAGGGGAGGCAGACCATGCATGCAGGGCACACTGGTGAAGGTCCTTTTACACAAACCAATAATCTAGTCAGTTATCGGGGATGAGTGTAGAATGCACAGTCCCTATAATTGACCACAACTCAACCAATGAACAAGCAAAAGACCCCACTGGTTATTTCTGACCGATGACTGGCATACCTTAAGCCCACCTACCTACACTCAGTGCGTGTCAGCACTGGATATTTTCTTACAAATCTTATTGTGGGCCTTTTTCTTACTTAAAACTGTCCTGTGTGGAGACATTTTTTTTCGGTCCTAACAGGACAGAACTAGTATGTATTTGACACAAGGATGTGCCACAAAATGCCTTCACAAACTGTAAAGTAACTACAGTCTCCTGAACATAAAAGCTTTATAAAAAAAGGGTGCGTTTTTAAATTATTCCAGCTAATGGTCAAAAATCCACTATTTGTAGAGCTGCAAAATGCATGCAGCCCCTGGTTCACATGCCTGCAGTTCCCACAATGAACACTTGGAGGCCCAGAAGAGCAAAATGTTAGAAAACTGTATTGGCATTTGCCAAGCATGCACCTGCTGATCCCAGTACTAAGTCTTATGTGGTCAATGGTAGCAGCATAGGGATTTAACACTAGACAAGCTGTGTACCACGCGATCATATATTTTGGTTAAATGTCATTACAATGGTATTCCAGGGCAGGGTTGCCAATTGTCCAGAAATTCCTGGACAGTCCGTAAAAATAGGGGACTTTTATTTTTATTTTTTTGAGGCTGGTGGTGTTTGAGCAGGTCATTTTGACTGTAATTCTAAGCATTTAGAGATTACAGTAAGTGCTGGTAATGTGCTCATTATTAGTATCTGACCTATAGACATGTATTACTTATATAATATAGGGAGCTCACCAGCTATTGTGGAGCTCAGTCAGCCATTCACCCTACAGCATCAAACCAAGTGCAAATAAAATGGATCTCAAAATAGAAATGCAGGGAAAGATTTATCAGTAATACATTCCAAAAAAATGTAACTAAAAATAGTTTTATTTTACATACAAGCTGCCATCTACCTAGAGGGTTAGTTAATGTACCAAAAAGTCCATTTCGACGATTAAAGAGAAATTGCACACAAGCTAACCAATTTGAGATAGAGGCAGACACACGGCACTGTGCTTGGTAAACTACAAGGAGGCTAAACTGCTCACTGGAGAGCTGCAGCCAACTGAAATAGCGGATCATCAGGAGTCCCGGGTGTCGGACACCTACTGATCTGATATTGATGACCTATCTTGTTAATCAGTCGCGTAGCCTAGGAGCAGTTTAGTCCCATTCAAGTAAATGGGGCTGAGCTGCAATACCAAGCACAACCACTATTCAATGGACAGCGCTGAGCTTGGTAAACTACAAGGAAGTGCTCGCTGGAGAGCCGCAGCCTCCTCAAACAGCTGATCGGCGGGGGTCCCGGGTGTCAGACCTCCACTGATCTGATATTGATGACTTATCCTGAGGATAGGTCATCAGTATCTTATCGGTGGGAGTCGGACGCCCAGGACCCCTGATGAACAGCTGTTTGAGAACACACTGGCGCTCGCAGTAGGGCTGCAGCCTTCTCTCTGCTCACCAAGCACAGCGTCATCCCTTTCATAGCGGCTGTGCTTGGTCTGAAAGCTCAGCCCTATTTACTTCAATAGGGCTGAGAAAGCAGCGAGATGGCCGCCGTGCAACTGCAAGGGCCAGTGCCTTCTCAAACAGCTGTTCGGCGGGGGTTCCAGGTTTCGGACCCAACTGATCAGATACTAATGACCTATCAGGATAGGCCATCAGTTCAAAAAACTCAGAAGACCCTTTTAAGTGTATTGGACTGTAGTAACTGGAAAGCGGTTTGTTAATGGTGTGGATGTAGAGGTGACAAGAACATTGCCTCTTATAGTACACTCATAGCCACATGTGAAAAGGTAAATTATTTATTATTAAAGAGTCATTCATTCCATAGCGCTGTACATATAAGGGGTATACATACATAATACTGACAAATTGATCCTGGAAGACAGAGCTATCTCATACTACTTACCATATTTTACAACGTATATAGATCCTATATAGTCAGAATTAGGTACATAACATCCAAATTACACCTGAATTTTGAAAATAACCTTTCTAAAATATGAAATGTGCAGAATAAAGGAAGGGTCGTGAGCAATGAAGCAGATGATGTATGTTCTTTCCGTTCAGCATTGTCTGCAGCATTTAGTCATAGCTCTGCTGTGCAGCACTTTTATCTGCAGATCGTAGTATCTAAATGATGTGGGAATAGAGCGCGTGAAACAAGAATTAAAGAATGATGTCTCGCTGCTAGCTCTCATGTGATAGGCGCTATTAATCTACCTGATATAAATCTGCTTCACTAAAATGAAGCTGTAGCTGTAATAGATGGTTGTAAATATACAATGCACAATAATATAGGAGTTTATAAACTCCTATGAAGTGCTACTCCAGCTCTTTTTGTCACAATACTATTCTCACTGCCAGGGTTGGCAACATGCACCTTCGTAACAAATTAGTAGCGTTAATTTTTAAATGTAACAATTTTATGGACAGCTAGTGCTTAGAGGTTGTCCCAACAGGGATATTCATAGCATATCAATAGGATATGCCATAAATGTAGTAAAATGCCCATAAATGAGACCATAGTGCCCCCAAACAGTAAAGCACTCCTTTAGTGCCCCTACACAGTAAAATGTCCCCTTAATGCACCAACACACCCCTTAATGCCCTCCTTACAAGAATGTTGCCCTCTTAGTGTTAATAAAATAAAAAATGTAATACTCACCTACCCCTGTTCAGATGATAAATGGAGAACATCCTGCTCTCCCCAGCAGTAGGTACAATGCACTGATGTCTTCGTGCCTACGGAGCCGCACAGCGCATAGGCTGACTCCCCCGCCAGGGAATTATCCTCGGCCTGTGCGTTTTCTATAGTCTCCTGCTTATTTCATCACACCTGCTGCTGGTGGATGGCATCAAATATTCATTTATATCTGCGTATACAAATGAGTGAAGGGGCCAGGGCCGGACTGAGATTATTAAACAGCCCTGGCACACAAACCCCACTAGCCTACTATTGCATAAAAATAATGTGAAATGCACGCGGTGGTAAACACTGATTTTATTACAGCACACGAGGCTCACATTATGCGTTACTTTCTTTTTACTGAATCCACAGTTAAAGAGTTAAATATTAATACATGAAAGAAAAACTTGTTTAGGTACAACCTAGTGTGATTGGACATATGGTAACCAATAAGGATGGACCAGAGTGTATATAAGTAATGTGAGGACAAACTCCGCCCTCTTTCTTTAGCCGCGTCTGCAGTGATAACAAGCTAAGTGGAAAATTTTGAATTTACTATGGTTATATTCATATATACTTTTAACTCCATTTCTCCACTGCTCTACGGCGTATATTTACTTCATTTCACTGTTTCTTCTCAATTACCTCCGATTACCACCTACCACACAGTCTTTTCTGTCATATCTCACACATCCCGGCACCCTCGGCCTACATAGCAATTCCCAGCAGCCCAGTCACTGTGACATCGCAGCTATAATTAGCTACACGTCCCGTGACCCCGACGTTGGTTGGTCGTCAGCCTTCGTCTTCCGCCCATTCCAGTCAGTGTGAGCGCTGCTCTCTCACTGGACTTGCTGTGTGAGAAGATTTACCTCACATGTTCTTAATAATTATCCTCTGTGGTCCCATACTGACCTCCGCTGGCCATATTAGGGATTGCTCTCTATATACAATATATTAATTCTAAACCTTTGAATACCTCACCTGAGGAAAATATTTGATATATACACTTATATATTATATCTTTTTACAGATAGTTAATTTATCTATCTTTAATACCTCACTATAACTGTGAAATTTTGTGGCTACATTGCCGCCTATATATTTATATATTCAGTCATGTCTGCACCAAATCAAGACAAAGATACAGACTTTATGTCTGGAGACCAAATTCAAGATTTAGTTAACCAGTCTGTGTCACGCTCTGTACAGGAGGCTATGCGCTTAGCTATGTCATCTGTACAAGAGACCATTTCAATTTCGCTATGGCGATTGCCCAATCGGAACCTCAAAAATCCGCTCAAATTAAATCACAAACCCCATCCGAGGTGTTTTGGTCAACAACTGACTCTACAATTAAGCTAAAGGTTTTAAAATATCACATAAACCTGCCCTCAAACGGCATTTACTGAGTGACGACCATATTCCCAACAAACAGACTTAAGTCTGCCCATACCGGGAAAGGTCAAGCAATATATGACGACTCAGGACAATCGTGCAGTACCCATACTGATGCTCATGCTATGCAGCCAAGACCCTCCACCCGTGAGGACGATACATATAGACGGGCTCGGACTGCCGTTAAAAGACTTAAACCAGACTCTTATATGGAGTCTTCGGACAGGTCTTATCTAGATCAGTCCGATAATTCAGACAATGAGGGCTATTATGACCTGGGAGAAGAATCTGATTATGATGAAAATGTCTCTCAAGATCCCCCCTTTGTCAGAGTCCCTAATTTTAGATGGCACAGGGACTCCTTATTTCGACCCCTCCTTAATTAAACATCCCCGTTTCGGAGAGTGGGTTCCTAATCCACAGGTCCAACAGTATATCTCCCTATGGATCAAAAAAGGGCTAGATCGTACCTCTAGAAATAAATTAAAGGCTGAATGCCCTCGACCTACATTACCAGGAAACGCAGCTGCTACTCCCGACATAGATGGCATTCTTATCAAATACCTGTTAAAATCAGGGGGAAAAAACAAGAAGGGGATAGACCGCTTGTTTCGAGTGTGCAAAGATAAGCTCCTGGATGTTTTGGGACCTCTTACCAAAATACTTAATTTGACTGAAGAGGCTGCAGTCTCTGGAACTGCTATTGATATACCTACCATGAAAGGTTGGGCTCAAAGAGCCATGGTACTGTTTGGCAACGCCAATGCCGCTCTCTGTGCGGAAAGACGACGTTCAGTACTAATGCACTTGGACCCACAGTTGTCCCAATTAGCTACCTCAGAACCAGAACTTCCCACAGACGGCTCTCTCTTCGGAGAACCGTTCATAAAAGAGATTAATAAATATGTGGGATTATTTTCCTCTCTTGATCGGGCACAAACCAGCCTGAAGAAGGTATTTCAGAATAAGGTTTTTTCTCGGGCCGGGAAAGGAAATAGAGTCCGCTTTCCCGGCCGAGCATACCAGAAATAAAATAACAGAGGTTCCAACCAACCTGAGAGAACAGCGTTCATCACTCCACCTAGCCTACCTACACCGTTCTTCCCCTATCGGGGACGATCCTGGCGTGGCTGAGGACAACGCGGTTTCACGCGCTCAGGAACACCTGGCGGTAAGTCTACACTCTCTCTATTCTTCTCTCATACCCCTAGGAGGCAGATTCCGACATTTTATCCATCATTGGGCTATGATTTCTACAGACTACTGGATCCTCAATATGGTCCAGGGCTTCCAAATAGACTTCGTGTCCTGTCCAATACAGTCACACTTCCATCATCCGATACAATTTTTGACCGAAGATCGATTATTAATAGACCTAGAAATCAAGAAATCATATTCCAAACAGACAATAATTCAAATCCCCTTGCATTCCTCTGGGTTTCTGAGCAATCTGTTTCTGGTCAAGAAGAAAGACGGCGGATTCCGGCCAGTAATAAATTTACGCCTATTAAACAATTTCATACAGTACAGACACTTCAAAATGGAAGGGATTCACTTACTTTGCGACCTTTTACTAAAAAACGATTGGTTAATAAAAATAGACCTGAAGGATGCCTATCTCACAGTACCAGTCCATCCTTCGTCCCAACCATTTGTACAATTCGTTTGGGAAGGTCAGAGATGGCAGTTTACCTGCCTCCCCTTCGGCCCCTTGGTGCTTCACCAAGTTAATGATACCGGTAGTAGCCTCCCTCCGTTCCCGTGGAGTACGCCTCATTATATATTTGGACGATATTCTGATCCTGGCAGATTCCATATCACTAGCACTTCTTCACATGAATTGGACATTAACTCTTTTGACGGACCTCTGATTTCTCATCAATTACGAGAAGTCAGTGTTAACTCCCTCCCAAGAAGTCGAATTTTTGGGTTTTATGATCAATACCCAATCGGCCATGTTGAGCCTCACTTCCAAGAAGTTGAAAGTAATCCAGAAAGAGATTCGTTCGATTCTCAACAAACATATTATTTCCCTTCGAACCATTGCTCGTATAGTCAGCCTTTTATCAGCTTCCATTCAAGCCATATTTCCAGCCCCTTTAACTACAGAGCGCTTCAACGACTGAAAATGTAACATTTTCAGAACGGTCTAGGTTACTCAGACGAGGTTCCCCTCTCGTCAGACGCCAAAGATGAACTTCTTTGGTGGCTTCAACATGTTCAAGAATGGAATAGGAAGACTATCTTCAACTCCATTCCAGACCTCATCATAGAATCGGACGCCAGTCTTTCTAGCTGGGGCGCCAGATGCGGTTCCAATTCCACAGGAGGCAAATGGTCTCATTCGGAAGCTTCTTTACATATCAACTGCTTAGAACTTCTAGCCGGATTCTTTGCAGTCAAAGGATTACGGATCAGCCTGGAAAATTTGGGCTGATTGGTGCAGTTAACGGGACTTGGATCCCGTACATGCCTCTCTCACCCACATCTTAAATTTTATTTCTGCCTCTTTTGAATCCGGTAAAGCTTACCGCACCATAAACCTTTATCTTTTGGCTATATCTGCATCTCATGTTCCTATTCAATCCTTACCCATTGGGAAACACCCTCTCGTCTGTAGACTACTTAAGGGCATCCGTTTCAGACGCCCCCCTTGCTAAAATACCAATCAACTTGGGACGTTAACGTTGTCCTGGACCTCATATCATCTTGGGGAGATAACGACTCTTTATCGCTAAAACTTTTGTCTTTCAAACTAACTGTCTTATTATGTCTTATATCCATTAACACCTTAAGGACTCAGCCCTATTTCACCTTAAGGACCAGGCCATTTTTTGCAAATCTGACCAGTGTCACTTTAAGTGCTGATAACTATAAAACGCTTTGACTTATCCAGGCCATTCTGAGATTGTTTTTTTTTTGTCACATATTGTACTTCATGACACTGGTAAAATGAAGTAAAAAAATAAATCATTTTTATTTTTAAAAAAAATACAAAATTTACCCGAAATTTGTAAAAAATTGCAAATTTCTAAGTTTCAATTTCTCTACTTCTATAATACATAGTAATACCTCCAAAAATAGTTATTACTTTACATTCCCCATATGTCTACTTCATGTTTGGATCATTTTGGGAATGATATTTTTTTTTTTGGGGATGTTACAAGGCTTAGAATTTTAGAAGCAAATCTTGAAATTTTTTTGAAATTTTCAAAAACCCAATTTTTAGGGACTTACACTTTTCAAGGCTTACATAATAGAAACCACCCAAAAATGACCCCATTCTATAAACTACACCCCTCAAGGTATTCAAACCTGATTTTACAAACTTTGTTAACCCTTTAGGTGTTCCACAAGAATTAATAGAAAATAGAGATACAATTTCAAAATTTCACTTTTTTGGCAGATTTTCCATTTTAATAATTTTTTTCCGGTTACAAAGCAAGAGTTAACAGCCAAACCAAACTCAATATTTATGGCCCTGATTCTGTAGTTTACAGAAACACCCCATATGTGGTCATAAACCGCTGTACGGGCAGACGGCAGGGCGCAGAAGGAAAGAAATGCCATACGGTTTTTGGAAGGCAGGTTTTGCTGGACTGGTTTTTTGACACCATGTCCCATTTGAAGCCCCCCTGATGCACCCCTAGAGTAGAAACTCCATAAAAGTGACCCCATCTAAGAAACTACACCCCTCAAGGTATTCAAAACTGATTTTAGAAACGTCGTTTACCCTTTAGGTGTTCCACAAGAATTAATGGAAAATAGAGATACAATTTCAAAATTTTACTTTTTTGGCAGATTTTCCATTTTAATAATTTTTTTCCGGTTACAAAGCAAGGGTTAACAGCCAAACCAAACTCAATATTTATGGCCCTGATTCTGTAGTTTACAGAAACACCCCATATGTGGTCGTAAACCGCTGTACGGGCAGACGGCAGGGCGCAGAAGGAAAGGAATACCATACGGTTTTTGGAAGGCAGGTTTTGCTGGACTGGTTTTTTGACACCATGTCCCATTTGAAGCCCCCCTGATGCACCCCTAGAGTAGAAACTCCATAAAAGTGACCCCATCTAAGAAACTACACCCCTCAAGGTATTCAAAACAGATTTTACAAACGTCGTTAACCCTTTAGGTGTTCCACAAGAGTTATTGGCAAATGGAGATGAAATTTCAGAATTTACATTTTTGGGCAAATTTTCCATTTTAATCCATTTTTCCCAGTAACAAAGCAAGGGTTAACAGCCAAACAAAACTTAATATTTATGGCCCTGATTCTGTAGTTTACAGAAACACCCCATATGTGGTCGTAAACAGCTGTACGGGCACACGGCAGGGCGCAGAAGGAAAGGAATGCCATACGGTTTTTGGAAGGCAGGTTTTGCTGGACTGATTTTTTGGACACCATGTCCCATTTGAAGCCCCCCTGATGCACCCCTAGAGTAGAAACTCCAAAAACGTGGCCCCATTTTAGAAACTACGGGATAGGGTGGCAGTATTGTTGGTACTAGTTTAGGGTACATATGATTTTTGGTTGTTCTATATTACACTTTTTGTGAGGCAAGATAACAAGAAATAGCTGTTTTGGCACCGTTTTTATTTTTTGTTATTTACAACATTCATCTGACAGGTTAGATCATGTGATATTTTTATAGAGCCGGTCGATACGAACGCGGCAATACCAAATATGTATACTTTTTTAAATTTATGTAAGTTTTACACAATAACAGCTTTTTTCAAACAAAAAAAAAGATGTTTTAGTGTCTCCATATTCTGAGCCATAGTTTTTTTATTTTTTTTGGGCGATTGTCTCAGGTAGGGGCTCATTTTTTGCGGGATGATTGGTACTATTTTGGTGCGCAAACGCCTTTTTGATCGCTTGCTGTTGTACTTTTTGTGATGTAAGGTGACAAAAAATGGTTCATTTAGCACAGTTTTTTTTTTTTTTTTTTTTTTTACGGTGTTCATCTGAGGGGTTAGGTCATGTGATATGTTTATAGAGCCGGTCGATACGGACGCGGCGATACCTAATATGTATACTTTTTTTTTCTCCCTATTTTTTACCATTTTTTTTTTACTTTATTTGGGGAAAATGATGTTTTTTTGTTTATTTTTTACTTGAAACTTTATTTTTTTGGGGGGAAAACTTTTTTTTCACTTTATTTTTTGTCCCACTTTGGGACTTGAACTTTTGGGGGTATATTCCTTTAAAATGCATTCCTATACTTCTGTATTGGAATGCATTGGCTGTATGAGTAATACTGTGTGTATTACTCATACAGCTTCCGGGGCCTGTGAGATCCATGGGGCTGGATCTCACAGGCTCTTCACCGGAAGCAGGGCTCCAGACAAAAAAAAATCTCAAGGAGCCATTGGCTCCTAATCTGAAAAATTTAGGAGCCAAATGAATTTTTTAGTCGCCAAATGTAAAATACATATAATTATAATAAAAAATAAAAGACTTGTCTGGCTACAGTGCGGGGAAAGCGGACTGGGGTGACGTTACGCAGTCCGGCATGCTGCCCAGGTGTGGCATGGCACAGTAGGGCCCATCCCTTGCGGCTCTTCAGCGTACGGGGCCCCAGTGAACACTGAACAGACGCGTCCACTCTGGGGTTCACCTGAACCCCTACTACTTTGGTGTAAGAGCGGCTCAGCCCCAGCTCCGGCCCCAGCTGGCTGAGCAAGGCCTACAGCTGAGCCCATATCCGGTAGTTATCCAGGCAGTTAAAGAAAAGGGCAGACTTCATGGCCCCCCTTGTAGGGAGGCTTCCAGTAGGGCCCCTTGGGTTTGTAGTAGGGGGGCTGTAGCCGGTAAGTGGGCCCATAGTTTGGGAAGGGCGGGTGCATGATCAGAGTCCTGCAAGGAGCAGGTGGGCTGCGCGGCTGCCCCTTATATCAGCCTAACGTTACTTTAACGACCGGCAGCCTTAACACCTTCACTGCCAGCCACACCTGAGCCTCCCCAGCGTGGTGGCATCTCCGCATCGTAGGCTGTACAAATGGCAGAGTGCTCCCTCATACCGCTGCACGTGCGCCAACTGATGGAACTGGTCACAATCACACTTATCAGGCTCACACCAGAAAAGGTTCCCCCCCACTTTAGCATAAAATAGGAGATGTGCAGAGAAAGTTAGGTAGGTAGGTAGGCGGGGGGAATACTGGGCAGCAGCAGCCATTAGCAAGTGGTGAGGTGATCATCAGTCATCTCACCACTTGCTAATGTTAAGTATGTAAAGGGTTAATAGGAGCCCCGCGCTGGTCAAGACACTAAAAAGCCAGTGAACCATATCTCTTTCAAAAGTCTTAGGAGGAGGAGATAACCTCCAGGAGATAACCTCTCTTCCTACTAAGCACGGACTATTGAAAGAGATATGGTTCACTGGCTTTTTAGTGTCTTGACCAGCGGCTCCTATTAACCCTTTTATTCCCTTATTAAGAATGTTTGTGAGCCCAGGCAGGGAGCTCACACGGAGCACCAGCAGCGGCCCCCTGAGTGTTATCAGGGTTGTAAAGACGATAAGGATTAGCCTTTATCAGCGGCAGCGCAGGGGTGACTGTGACAGTCTGTGGATTGTTAAGTATCCGCTTCTCAAGCTAGCCTCTGTTCTATGGCTGCCTTCCATGCCATCGGGTGCCCCCCAAAGCCCCATGGGGACCCGATGGCATCGCCGCGGCACTATAGAAAGCCGCAAACCGCAGGTCTGAATTGACCTGCGGTTTGCGGCAATCTCCAACAAGGGGGGGTCACGGGACCCCCCCGCGCATTTAGCTGAGGTGCCTGCTCAATGATTTGAGCAGGCACCTTGTTCTGATCACCGCCTGCCGGTGATCAGAACAACACATGACGTACCGGTACGTCATGTGTCCTTAAGGACTCGGGAAACATGCCGTACCGGTACATCATGTGTCCTTAAGGGGTTAAAATGGTCTCGGATGTAAAATCACTGGATCTCTCTAACAGATCCTTTTCCCCTAACGGTGTACATTTTACTATAGTTAGAGGAACTAAAACCAACCTTCATTCCGTCTTCTATCCAGCCTTTCCACACAACGAACACCTATGTGTGGTCAAATGTTTACATTCTTATGAATCTAGGACTGCATCACTTCGACATCCCTCTAAACCTCAACTGATCTCTTACTGCAAACCACATTTGCCGGTGTCCTCCCCCACTCTAACCCGATGGGTTAAACAGGTCATGTCCCTGGTTAACATTGATATTTCAGTTTTTGGAGCCCATTCTCTTAGGGGAGTCGTGTCTACCAAACTTATTCAATCAGGTGGTTCCCTAGTTGATCTTCTTAAAGCTGCTAACTGGTCCTCAGAGTCTACTTTCCGAACCTTTTATTTCCATCCTTCTTCTCATGTTTCAACTACTTTACTAGACTAATTTCATAGTCATTGTAATTCTTTTACTTATATATTTTATGCTATTCATTTGGTTAGGTATTATAATCTTGTATATGGGATATATAACAAGCTTTGAACTCGCATAATGTGAGCCTCGTGTTCTGTAATAAAATTGGAGATTTTCCTAGCTATAGTGCTGGAAAATATAGATTTTATTAAGGACACGAGGCGAGCATTATCCCACCCTATTTAACCCATCCCTATACTCTTATCTCATATTATATATATTTTTTTTTTCAGCTTATCAACAATAGAAAGGAAGATTCAAGCTTCTGGGAAATACCCGTCGTCTAACTCCTACTCCGACCGAACAAATAACCCCTAATAATAATGAGAAAGTACTCGCATATATTGTAAAGTGAAAATCTTTATTAATAGTAAAAGTTTTAGACAAAGTGAAAACATAAGAAGGGAGAAGGTGGCCATAAGACCCCCTCACCTCAAACCCCTGGTAGTGGAGACCACACTGGAACAACTCAGGTTGTCAGCCCACAAGGATAATGGTAATAATATCCACAGGTAATACATGTGCATGCAGCCCAAGTAACACACAGTTAGAACATGATGAGACAGTTAAAAATATGAGAACAAAGATGTGCTGCATACATACAATGTGTAAGGGCCAGATAACCCCAGAAGAAGGTGCGGTCACCAGTATCACAAAATAGCGTGATGGTGGGTCCGCACCCCAAAGTGTGTATGTCAGAGCTGCAAAACACTACAACATATAGCTGGAAATGACAAAGATCAATTACCCATAATGGACTGTATAACCGAGGCTCTCAGTGTGCTGCTGCTCCAACGCGCGTTTCGCCAACCCTCTGGCTTTGTCAGGAGGCTTAGACAAGTGATTTAAAAGTGGGTATTTATCTTAAAAATCGCACCTGAGGTAGATCAATGACGCATATCCAGCATGATTAGTTGGGCCGCGTCATCATAGCGCGCCACCCATCTCTCCGCAGCCGAAGCGGCGTGTGTTCACGTGGCCTCCCGCGTCATTCCGTTACTTGAGCTGCATGCACATGTATTACCTGTGGATATTATTACCATTATCCTTGTGGGCTGACAACCCGAGTTGTTCCAGTGTGGTCTTCACTACCAGGGGTTTGGGGTGAGGGGGTTTTATGGCTACCTTCTCCCTTATGTTTTCACTTTGTTCAGTCGGTGTAGGAGTTGTACTATATATATATATATATATATATATATATATATATCTAGGCCCCTCTATAACTTGTTGTTGTTATATCTGAGGTTTGTGTTGGTTCTAATAAATACCCGTTGTCTACCTGACCTCCGAATAAAAGCTTTCCACGAGAATCTCCCGAATTCCTGCCATTCACTCTCCATACCCGGAGTTTTAATATCAACTGATGTAGAGAAATTCCTGTTCCTGTGACCCTCATTATTTAACTGTTTATCCATGTTATACTACTAAAGAAAGAGGGCGTAGTTTGTCCTCACATTACTTATATACTCTCTGGTCCATCCTTATTGGTTACCATATGTCCAATCACACTAGGTTGGAGGGGTGGGCGATATGGCCTAAAATCTATATTGCGATACAATTTTAAGCATGTGCGATATGCGATATATTGTTTTCTATATTTTTTTGCTTTTTATTTAATAACTATTAGCCTCCTTAAGGGCTAGAACCCTTGTCATATTCACCCTAATAGAGCTCTATTAGGGTGAATAGGACTTTACACTCTCCCTGCTGCCCTGTGCTTTGTGCACACAACATCAGGGAGCTGACCATGGCAGCCAGCCTCTCATGTGCCCCCCAGCCTCTGATCAGCCCCCCAGCCTCTCATGTGGCCCCCAGCCCCTGATCCGCCCCCCAGCCTCTCCCTCTTATCAGCCCCCTCTGGTAACTCAAACCCCCCCCCCAGTATTAATCATTGGTGACAATGGCCACAGGCTCCCCCTCCTCCCCCCCATCATTGGTGGCAGTGGGCAGTTCCGATCGGAGTCCCAGCAGTGTAATGCTGGGGCTCCGATCGGTTACCATAGCAGCCAGGAGTCACGTTACTGAAGTCCTGGCTGCCATGGTATGTTAGTGAGCAGCATTATACTCACGTGTGCCGTGGCCGCCCCTTTTTCTCATAGGTCTGTGCGGCGCATTGCTAATGCTATAAGTTCTTATTAGTGGCCAGCGGCAGCCGCGCACAGTGGGGAGGGAGGGACTCCCTCCTTCTCCACTATGCCGGCTCAGGAGAACATGGTGCGCTCCGAGAGCGCGATCATTCACTACCGCTCCGTGGTCATATCGCGGTACGGCGATATAGGCGATATGCACAAAATCCATATCGTGGCACAAATTTATATCGCATATCGCCTATATCGCCCCGTTGTACCTAAACAAGTTTTTCTTTCCTGTATTAATGTTTAACTCTTTAGCTGCGGATTAAGTAAAAAGAAAGTAACGCATAATGTGAGCCTCGCGTCCTTAATAAAATTGCTAGGAAAATCTCCAATTTATGGTCAGAGACATACAGTGCTTCCCCCTTAGCACCACATAACATGATAAAGCTCAAAATACCTTCAAGCGCTATCAGATATCACAGTGCAGTGTAAAATACGTCCCAGAGGTGCCAAATACCACAGTACAACACCAAGTATCTCCCCAGTAGTGCCAAATAAATAACCCCATGTAGTACAAAATACCCAGCATTATTGTCCCCTCACAACCCTTTCCCCTCTGACATCTGTATTGTCCCCTGACCACCCATCCCACAATGGCAGCATTATTGTCCCCTAACAACCAAATAAATACCCCCATGTAGTACAAAATACCCAGCATTATTGTCCCCTCACAACCCCTCCCCTGACTGGCAGCATCAGTCATCTGACAATCCTTCCTCCACTGGCAGTAGCATTGTCCCGTGACAATCTTCCCCCCACTGGAAGCAGCATTGTCCCCTGACAGTCCCTCCCCAACTGGCAGCTGCATTGTTATCTGACAACTTCTACCCCACTGGCAGTAGAATTTCCTCTGACAATCCCTCCCCTACTGGCAGCATCAGTCTTCTGACAATGCTTCCTTCACTGGCAGTAGCATTGTCCCCTGACAATCTTCCCCCACTGGAAGAAGCATTGTCCCATGACAGTCCCTCCCCCTGGCAGCAGCATTGTCTTCTGACAACCACTCCACAACTGGCAGCAGCACTGTCTCCATTTAAATGTCTTGCCTCTCTTGGGGACTTGTTGGACTTGCAGCAGTGAAGCTGGAGTTGGAAGGATTATGTCATCACAGGTCCTGCACACACCTAATCTTGGAACTACAGCATTATCAGTGCAGTTCCTTTACTTTGTTCAGGACCTGTGATGACTTCATCACAGGTCCTTGAACTTTCCAAGCCTCCAAATACACTGATGATGCTGGTTTTGCATTAGGTCAATTAATGTTTTACCAGTCCTTGTCTGCCAGGGGCACTTGGAAGCCAGGTGACTGGGTGCCTAGCAAAGGAGACCATCTAGCGCCCCTTCAGAAATCCAGGGGACTGTACCCTCTGTGGTCGCACACCGTTAAGGCCAGTCCTGCTTACTACTACAGCTCAACTATGGGGTCAACCCCAGACACTGACAGCAAGCATGTAATTTAAAGGGGTATTCCATTAACATCAGGTTATTCCCTATCCACTGGATAGGGCATAACTGCTAGATCACTGGTGATCCAACTGCTTGGTCCTCACATCAATCAAGAGACTGTGAATCCTGTATTGTCACCTTCTTCCCCATATGAATTGAGCAGCAGTCCAGCATGCACACTGCCACTCTATTCAGCTCTATTGCACAGCTTGGGATAGCGGAGTACTGTCTCCGGGAGTCCCATAGAGTTGAGTGGAGTGGTAGCATGCATGCATGATCACTGCTCCATTAAAACGGGGAAACACAGGGCCCCTATTCTCATGATAGACCAGGAGTCAGACCCCCACCGGTCAAACATTTATTGCCTATTTTCACAAAAACTTACGCGGAATTCTCTTGTATGCATCTATTATCCCTTTAAAGCACCTGGCAGAAGTATCAACCTTATTAAGCCAGGCTTACTGCCTCATATGGTTGATTCTTTTAATTAAATTGATGCCTGTCTTGTGAAAATCAGCTGAAGCTGAGAAAAAAAGAATGTATTCTTTATGCAAATGAGGACATCAGCGCATCAAAGGGTGGGGCCTAGCCCCTTATTGCACCAGCTTTCCAGTGCTGGCCAAACCTCTCAGTGCGCTGAAGCTCTCATTTGCATACAGAATAAGTCTTTTTTTTTTTTTTTCTCTGGAATGCTGCATTAAATTTTTACAAGACATGTATCATTTTAATTTGCAGGATTAACCCTACCTGGCAGTACGGTAAAGGAAATATATGTCACCTATCTTTTTGTAACCAGTAAAACTAGATACTGACAGACATTCTTTTTTTTTAAATGTAGAACACAGTCCAAGGGGAATTAAATATACTTTAAAAAGTACAAATGTGTATCTAATACATATATTCTAAAACAAAACTAAAAGTAAATAAATTAAAAACATGGATAAAGAAATTCCCCCTTTCCTTAAAAAATGCCCAGATAGTGATAATATATCAATAGATCAGTACAGATATCATATATATAGTAAATACACTCAGCTACAAAAAAGTGGCTGCAAATGTCAGACAACCGTTAGGTACTAGTTGTAGGTAATGAATAATAGGCGAACTGTGATTAGTACGTAGTACACGCTATAAAAACCATTGCTCAAAACAGTTAAAGGGCTTCTGTCACCCTCCAAACAGCAATTTTCAGTATTGGACTTAATATAATTGCTAATGTACGCAAAGTCCATATATACCCCTCTTACCTCTGGCTGTGCTTTAAATTCTTTAAAAATAGTACTTTTGTGATATGCAAATTTCTTCACTACCAGCAAGTTGGGCGGTTACTTGCTGGTAGCCGCCGCATCCTCGGTCTAAAAAAATGCCCCCTTCTCCACTTGATTGACAGGGCCAGCTAGCGCTCTCCTCCTCTCGCTGGCCCTCTATGCCCATAAAATACCATACCTGCGCCATACTGGTCCTCATTCGGCGCAGGCGCTCTGAGAGAAGGACGCTCGCTTGCCCGCTCCTTCCTCAGTGCGCCTGCGCCGATGACGTCAGCCTACACCCGGAAAAGAAGCATTGGGTGTAGGCTGACGTAATCGGCGCAGGCGCACTGAGGTGGGAGCGGAAAAAACATTGACTGGATTTACCATTCCACTGTAGTCTGCTTCTTATTAAAGGGATACCTCTCATATCAAATGTCCCACATTCATATTGAATATGTTGTTGCTCCTTCTTAAAAATATATATACTTTGCTCCCTTGCGTTTTCATTGTGGTTTTTCTTTGCAATTTTTTTCTTTATAAAGCGTTTTTTTACTATTTGCAGTTCTAGCATCTTCATACATATGGAGATATATACAGAGTGTAATCTTTAAAGCAGAAGATAACGGAGCCAGGGGTCAAGGGGAGATTGGGGTGCTGGTAAAGAACAGCCTGACCTAATGTCCCGTCAAACCCAGGCCACCGTTATCACAAAAAGCCAAACAATTCTAAATCAGCATTCAGACATAGAAACATAGAATGTGTCGGCAGATAAGAACCATTTGGCCAATCTAGTCTACCCAATATACTGAATACTATGAATAGCCCCTGGCCCTATCTTATATGAAGGATGGCCTTATGCCTATCCCATGCATGTTTAAACTCCTTCACTGTATTTGCAGCTACCACTTCTGCAGAAAGGCTATTCCATGCATCCACTACTCTCTCAGTAAAGTAATACTTCCTGATATTACTTTTAAACCTTTGCCCCTCTAATTTAAAATGATGTCCTCTTGTAGCAGTTTTTCTTCTTTTAAATATTCTCTCCTCTTTTACCTTGTTGATTCCCTTTATGTATTTAAAAGTTTCTATCATATCCCCTCTGTCTCGTCTTTCTTCCAAGCTATACAATGTTAAGGTCCTTTAATCTTTCCTGGTAAGTTTTATCCTGCAATCCATGTACCAGTTTAGTAGCTCTTCTCTGAACTCTCTCCAAAGTATTAATATCCTTCTGGAGATATGGTCTCCAGTACTGAGCACAATACTCCAAATGAGGTCTCACTAGTGCTCTGTAGAGCGGCATGAGCACCTCCCTCTTTCTACTGGTAATTCCTCTCCCTATACACCCAAGCATTCTGCTAGCATTTCCTGCTGCTCTATGACATTGTCTGCCTACCTTTAAGTCTTCTGAAATAATGACCCCTAAATCCCTTTCCTCAGATACTGAGGTTAGGACTGTATCAAAGATTTTATATTCTGCTCTTGGGTTTTTACGCCCCAGGTGCATTATCTTGCACTTATCAACATTAAATTTTAGTTGCAAGATTTTCCTAGTACCATATGGTACTAGTGTGTTAAATTCGAATATTCTTCTGGACTCAACTCGTGACATGTTCGCAAATTCGCAATGTGGTTTCCTCCTCTCCAATGTGGTTTAATTGATTCTAATGCAGTGTATGTTAGGGTCCTTAGGTCGCTGTTGTGATAGATCTTAAAATGTTTTGATGCAGTGTGTTTTTCGTACCCAATTCTTATATTATTAATGTGTTCTGAGACCCTCTTCTTCAAGGACCGTTTTGTTCTCCCAATATATTGTTTTTTGCAAGCCCATTGCAGCATATAGATCACATTTGTGGTGTTACACGTTAAAAACTCTTTTATCTCACATTTGTTTAGTTTGGGTTTAAATATCCCATTCTGAAGCTGGCAAATCACCTGGGCCGGATGGCCTCACCAATGAATTTTATAAGGCTCATAGAGACCTACTAGTTCCTTACCTAACAAGGCTATTTAATGATGCCGCATCCTCAGGCTCTCTACCTGAAGAAATGCTAAATGCATTGATAGTAACCCTGCCGAAGCCTGGGAAATCCCCAGATGTTCCCTCTAATTTTAGGCCAATATCACTTCTTAACGCGGACCTAAAAATCTACGCTAAGGTGATCGTGACCCGCTTGACAAATATTCTCCCAACGTTAATTGACGCTGATCAAGTCGGGTTTGTCAAAGACCGACAGACAGTGGATGGCACCCGCAGGTTTTTGAACATTATGTCAGTGGTGGCTGAACGTCGGGCGCCTTCCCTGCTTCTATCATTGGATGCCGAGAAGGCGTTCGACCGGATCCACTGGGGCTACCTTGCAGCGGTGTTGGGCAAATTTGGTTTTCCACCAAGGCTTCTATCCTCCATTTTAGTGCTATATTCCAAGCCCTCGGCCAGAGTATATTCCTCGGGAGCCCTTTCCGCGCCCTTTGGGATCACTAATGGCACAAGGCAGGGGTGTCCCCTTTCCCCCTCCTATTTGCACTAATGATGGAGCCTCTAGCTCATCAAATCAGGTTATCCCCGAACATTAAAGGCATTACTATTGGCGAAACAGAACACAAAATAGGCCTTTTCGCGGACGATGTTATTATTTCAGTTAAAGACCCCTTAACCTCCTTAGCAGCTGTCTCAGATATTATTGATCAGTTTAGTCGGGTGAGCTACTATAAAATTAATTCTCATAAATCGCTTATATTAGGAATGTGGCTCTCGCTAGATACCAAAAATGCCATCTCAGCTAAATTCCCCTTTAAATGGGCCGAAGGAAGTATTCCTTACTTAGGTATAACCCTCACATTCCCCCTAAGTAACCTCCAGTCTGTTAATTACAATGCTATTATTGCACAAATTAAAAATGACATAGGGGCCTATTCGCAATACCCTCTCTCCTGGATGGGCCGAGTTGCTGCGTCCAAAATGTTTCTCTTGCCAAAGATTTTGTACTTATTTAGGAACTTGCCTGTCATTGTGCCCCGCAAATATATTGCCTCGCTCCAAGCCCTTATATTACATTTTATATGGAAAAAACAGAGGGCGAGAGTAGCGGCTGATATTCTATACAAACCTGTTAAACTGGGGGGACTGGGATGTCCATGCCTTCTTACATATTACCAAGCTACTGTGCTCGACCAACTCAAAAGCTGGTGGATCAATGACACCGCGAAAAAATGGGTACAAATGGAAACTAGCTTAACACGTGCACCCTCATTGCAGCACTTACTTTGGCAAGGATTCATTTCCAAAACGCCCTCTCGATCTACATCTATCACTAGTCAAGCTGGAATGTCGTTATGGACCAAGTGTCCACTTATCCCAAAAATCCTCCCACTCAGTATTACGGATGCTCCGTTGTCAGCTTTCAGTGCCTGCTTGCCGGATACTGATTTCTCACAATGGGAATCTAAGGGAATCCTTTCAGTGTCCTGAATTTTAGCTAATGGGGCCCTTATTTCATTCACAGACTTAAGAGAGCGGTATCAAATCCAGTGGTCTGATTTTTATAAGTACCTTCAGCTACGCCACCTCCTAGCATCCAAGAACATTACACACACTACACATTCCTCTATGTATGCAGCATATTTCCAGAACCCCAGAATACGGAAGGGAGGTATTTCTGAGGCCTATAGGGGGTTGCAGCTCTCAGTTACTATATCAAAATTTCCGTTCCAGACTAAATGGGAGAAAGATTTAAATAAAACTTTTGCGCCAGCACATTGGGCCTTTGTTTTCTCCCTGAGCTCTAAAACCTCGAAGTGTGTCGATCACCTGGAGGCCTCAAGAAAGCTCCTTTATAGGTGGTATTATACCCCTTATCGCCTATCCATCATATATCCAACCACCTCAAATGTTTGCTGGCGATGCCTATCAGCAGTTGGCAACTTAATGCATATCTGCTGGACATGCCCTGCTATCAACCGTTTCTGGTCCAATATATTGTCACTTATAGGTGCTGTAATAGAGAAGGTACTCCCCATATCCCCGGAAATAGCATTGCTCTCTTTGGGGCTGGAATGTTTAGATTTAAAAGACTTCACTATTGCTTTTCATATACTAACAGTAACGAGAGTCGCGATAGCTAAAAGATGGAAGAGTAGGGACATCCCAACCATACCAGAAATCATTGCTAAAGTTCACTATAATTACGGCATGGAACTACTGATTGCAAAACAACTTTGCCGGCTAGCAAGTGTCAGCGTCAGGTGGCGAAATTGGGCGTCTTATATATCCAAACACTATCCATCTTTGCCAAATCTACAAGAGTAGAAGATGTATACCTTAATTCTAATGCTTGATTTTAACTGTGGTGCAATGTTTATGTTTATGTTTATTATTGTTTGTTTGTTGGTCGTCTTCTCACGGCCTTGTCTTTTTTTTCTTTAATATAAATGAAAACTTTTCATCCGATGTCTTCTATCCTGAATACTTGTAATGTGATGAACAAATTATACTGTAATGTACGGTAATATGTCACTGTGGAAGATGTTGTATGCTTCAATTTTCAAATAAAAAATTTGTGAAATAAATATCCCATTCTGTTTTTTTATTATCCTTTGTGGTTTTCCAATTTCCGCATTTCCCACAGCGATAAAAGCCTTTTAGTCCCATCCACTGGTTTAAATCCCTATATTTTTCTAGGGTTTTGGTCATGGGGCTATCTTTAAGGCTAATGAGGGCACTTTCGTATAGGTGATCCTCGGAGATAGAGGGAGGAGGGGGTGACTATTTTGTCCCTGAAAAGGTGATGCCAGTGGTTCCTCACTATCTTCTCATCTTGTTTGTATTGGGCATTAAATGCCAAGATTATACTACTTGAGTCCTCATATTCATTCTCAGATTTTACTTTTTGTTCAAAGAAGTGCAGCCAGCCAGTCGCAGGGGCAACACGTGAGGTGCACGGTGGACCGATGAGGGGCCAAATGATATAACACACAGTTCATCAGTTTACTCACGGTTAGCAGATAGCCTCCCTGGGCTGGCAGCACAGTGTTGAGGTGGACAGCACGAAATCCTCCGGGGCACGCTCTGTGGTAGGAAGCCAAGATGGTGGTTGAGGTGCCCTTGATGGTAGGAGTGCTTAGGGTGCTTGTTGCGGCTGAGTCCCTTGATGGTTTTTGTCGTGACGCCAGTACCGTTAATGGTGGTACAACCATAGGTAGTAATAATGAGGTAGACAGTGGTAAGATGCAACTCACAACTTTTACTTTGGATGTCTTTTGGTTGCAGCAGTACAAATATGCAGTCTTTAGATGGTACAGAGTTCATTCTGCAAATCCACTGTTTTAGGTTGTTTAGGTTTCGTGGCTTTGGAGCAGTGGGTTAGGTGTACCTGGTTACTTTAGATGTGTTGGATCCTATTCCTTGTCTTTCCCTACAAGCTGAATACTTTAGACAGGAAAACTCAACTGTCTCTTAGAAGTTTGGTGTGGCTGCCTGAAGCTTTAAACCTCCACCATGCAAAGGTGTCTGTGGACCTCAATAATGGCTCTTATCACCGATGATTCCTAGGAATGCTTGTTTCTTTTCCAGGGAGGCAAACTCTTCTCCTACTGGCCAGGGATGCAAGTCTATAGTCCAGCCACAGAAGGAAAACGCTCTTCTGCGCCTATCATCTGAGTATCACCTCCTAGCGAAGTTGGCTCCACTCACTAATCTGTATCATGGAGTCTTCACTCTACATTTTCTCCCACTAATCTGATCTGACTCCCTCAGATCTGCTCTCTTCTCTGACTACATTTTCTTATCTGACTAATCTCAACTCCCTCCTGGTCTCAACTGACTAACTAGGCCTGACCTAGGTATATATAGGACCTGAACTATATCCCCATCTAGTGGTGGGATGTATAAATTACACCTAATAGGCCTGTTAACAGGGATTTTGCAGATACATACATACAAAATCATACATTACAACCTAGTGCTTTTAATAAAGTAAAAAGTGCTTTTAAGCAGTGCCCCCACACACGTAGTGGGACGCTGCAGAAGTCTGCTCTCTTCATCTTTCATATAAGGAAGATTGTATCAAGTCTGATAAATATTTTTTGGCTTGAAACTCTTTAGACATCCCACTAGCCTCCTCTTCATAAGTATTATCCAAAGTACAGTTGCGTTTTAATAGAAATTGGCTCATCGGGATGTTTGTGAGCCAACTAGGTAGGTGGCAACTGGAATATAAAATAAAACTGTTACTTGCCACAGCCTTTTGATAAGTACTACATACTATTTTGTCAGTCTGTACTGAAATCAGTAAATCTAAAAACTCAGTTTGTTTTGTGCTTGTATTTGGAGTAAACCTTAGGTTCTTGGTGTTCTCATTTAGACCAGACAAGAAGTTGTTCAGTTTATTCTCACCTGCATCACAAATAAAAAATATGTCGTCCATATATCTATGCCAGAGTACCAGATCCGGCCACAGCTGTGGGCCAATTACCTCATACTCCCGCTCAGCCAAGAATATATTTGCGTAGCTGGGGGCGAATCTGGTACCCATGGCGGTCCCTCGGGCCTGAAGATAGAATTCAGAGGAATACCAAAAGTAATTGTGGTTTATAATATGCCTAACACTCTCTGTTATAAAACTTATTTAATCATCTTTAAGTATACCTTCTCTTTTTAATATCTTATTGAATGCTTCAAGTCCTTGTTGATGGTCAATAATCGTGTAAAGCGAACTCACATCCTGTGTCCCTAAGATCCAATGTGATTTATAGCTCAGACCCTCCACTAGTTTTATAACCTCTGTGGAATCCCTAATATATGACAGGATCTTCTTCACATAGGGTTGTAAGGTCTCTTCAATATATTGCGAGAGGTTCGAAGTTGTAGAGCCTATCCCTGATATTATGGGACGACTTGGTGGATTGTTTTTATCTTTATGAACCTTAGGTAGGTAATAGAACATGGGGATCTTTTTTTCAGTTTCTATAATAAATCTGTATTCCCTCTCATATAGAACTCCTTTCTCCACACCCTTTTCGCATAACGTCTTTAGAGTCTCATAATATTCATTAGTGGGGTCCTTTTTTAGTTTAATATAGGTTGTCTCAACACCAGGTTGTCTGCTACATTCCTCTGTATATTTTCTCGTATCTTGTACTACTATTGCTCCCCCTTTATCTGCTGGGTGAAATGTAATTTCGTCCATCTTCTGTAGTTGTTTGAGTGCTTCAAACTCTTTTTTTGTTAAGTTATAATATTGGTTCTTATGGGGAGGAATGATCTTAATATCTCTTATGTCTGCTTCTAAGCTCTTTTTAAATGTAGCAATCTCTTGGCCTATTTCCTGTTGTGGGTACATTTTAGATTTTTGTTTAAGACTAGTGTGTTTTAACTCCGTAGAGGCAATCACTTATTTTTCCCTATGGTTTTTTATGAAATATTTTTTTAGGCAGAGTTTCCTGACAAATTTCTCAATCCCTATATATCGATACAGAAGAAGAAAGAAACTGAACCTTTAGGATGGCGCTGTCAGCAGGAGTCGGAAGCAGGTAAGTATTGGTAACACAATACTTTTTATTTACAGTCGACACGTTTCAGGGGCGGAGAGCCCCCTTCATCAGGACAATATATAACATGAAGCAGCATTCACATATAGCGGTTATTTAACCCCTTAAGGACACATGACGTACCGGTACGGCATGTTTCCCGAGTCCTTAAGGGCACATGACGTACCGGTACGTCATGTGTTGTTCCGATCACCGCCGCCTGGCGGGCGGTGATCGGAACAAGGTGCCTGCTCAAATCATTGAGCAGGCACCTTGGCTAAATGCGCGGGGGGGGGGGGGGGGGGGGGGGGGGGTCCCGTGACCCTCAAGAGCCGTCATCTCATCCCACAAAAAATTAGACCCTACCTAAGATAATCGCCCAAAAACTGAAAACTATGGTTCTCAGACTATGGAGACACTAAAACATGATTTTTTTTGTTTCAAAAATGCCATCATTGTGTAAAACTTACATAAATAAAAAAAATTGTATACATATTAGGTATCGCCGCCTCCGTGACAACCTGCTCTATAAAAATACCACATGATCTAACCTGTCAGATAAATGTTGTAAATAACAAAAAAAAAGGGCCAAAAAAGCTATTTCTTGTTACCTTGCCTCACAAAAAGTGTAATATAGAGCAACCAAAAATCATATGTACCCTAAACTAGTACCAACAAAACTGCCATCCTATCCCGTAGTTTCTAAAATGGGGTCACTTTTTGCGAGTTTCTACTCTAGGGGTGCATCAGGGGGGCTTCAAATGGGACATGGTGTCAAAAAAAACAGTCCAGCAAAACCTGCCTTCCAAAAACCATATGGCATTCCTTTCCTTCTGCGCCCTGCCGCGTGCCCGTACAGCGGTTTACGACCACATATGGGGTGTTTATGTAAACTGCAGAATCAGGGCCATAAATATTGAGTTTGGTTTGGCTGTTAACCCTTGCTTTGTAACCGGAAAAAAATTATTAAAATGGAAAATCTGCCAAAAAAGTGGAATTTTGAAATTGTATCTCTATTTTCCATTATTTCTTGTGGAACACCTAAAGGGTTAACAAAGTTTGTAAAATCAGTTTTGAATACCTTGAGGGGTGTAGTTTATAGAATGGGGTCATTTTTGGGTGGTTTCTATTATGTAAGCCTCGAAAAGTGACTTCAGACCTGAACTGGTCCCTAAAAATTGGGTTTTTGAAAATTTCTGAAAAATTTCAAGATTTACTTCTAAACTTCTAAGCCTTGTAACATCCCCAAAAAATAAAATATCATTCCCAAAATGATCCAAACATGAAGTAGACATATGGGGAATGTAAAGTAATAACTATTTTTGGATGTATTACTATGTATTATAGAAGTAGAGAAATTGAAACTTAGAAATTTGCAATTTTTAAAAAAAATTGGGTAAATTTTGTATTTTTTTTAAAAATAAAAATGATTTTTTTTTTAACTTCATTTTACCAGTGTCATGAAGTACAATATGTGACGAAAAAACTATCTCAGAATGGCCTGGATAAGTCAAAGCGTTTTAAAGTTATCAGCACTTAAAGTGACACTGGTCAGATTTGCAAAAAATGGCCTGGTCCTTAAGGTGAAATAGGGCTGAGTCCTTAAGGAGTTAATGGATATAAGACATAATAAGACAGTTAGTTTGAAAGACAAAAGTTTTAGAGATAAAGAGTCGTTATCTCCCCAAGATGATATGAGGTCCAGGACAACGTTAACGTTCCAAGTTGATTGGTATTTTAGCAAGGGGAGGCGTCTGAAACGGATGCCCTTAAGTTTCCAGGCTGATCCGTAATACTTTGACTGCAAAGAATCCGGCTCGAATTTCTAAGCAGTTGATATGTAAAGAAGCTTCCGAATGAGACCATTTGCCTCCTGTGGAATTGGAACCGCATCTGGCGCCCCAGCCGGATAGACTGGCGTCCGATTCTATGATGAGGTCTGGAAAGGAGTTGAAGATAGTCTTCCCATTCCATTCTTGAACATGTTGAAGCCACCAAAGAAGTTCTTCTTTGGCGTCTGACGAGAGGGGAACCTCGTCTGAGTTACCCAGACCGTTCAGAAAATGTTAAATTTTCAGTCGTTGAAGCGCTCTGTAGTGTAAAGGGGCTGGAAATATGGCTTGAATGGAAGCTGATAAAAGGCTGACTATACGAGCAATGGTTCGAAGGGAAATAATATGTTTGTTGAGAATCGAACGAATCTCTTTCTGGATTACTTTCAACTTCTTGGAAGTGAGGCTCAACATGGCCGATTGGGTATTGATCATAAAACCCAAAAATTCGACTTCTTGGTAGGGAATTAACACTGACTTCTCGTAATTGATGAGAAATCAGAGGTCCGTCAAAAGAGTTAATGTCCAATTCATGTGAAGAAGTGCTAGTGATATGGAATCTGCCAGGATCAGAATATCGTCCAAATATATAATGAGGCGTACTCCACGGGAACGGAGGGAGTCTACTACCGGTATCATTAACTTGGTGAAGCACCAAGGGGCCGAAGGGAAGGCAGGTAAACTGCCATCTCTGACCTTCCCAAACGAATTGTACAAATGTTTGGGAAGAAGGATGGACTGGTACTGTGAGATAGGCATCCTTCAGGTCTATTTTTATTAACCAATCGTTTTTTAGTAAAAGGTCGCGAAGTAAGTGAATCCCTTCCATTTTGAAGTGTCTGTACTGTATGAAATTGTTTAATAGGCGTAAATTTATTACTGGCCGGAATCCGCCGTCTTTCTTCTTGACCAGAAACAGTTTGCGCCCTGCCGCGTGACCGTATTGAGTTTTGTTTGGCTGTTAACCCTTGCTTTGTTACTGGGACAAATAGATTAAACTGGAAAATTTGCCAAAAAATAGAAATTCTGAAATTTCATCTCCATTTGCCAATAACTCTTGTGGAACACCTAAAGGGTTAACGACGTTTGTAAAATCTGTTTTAAATACCTTGAGGTGTGTAGTTTCTTAGATGGGGTCACTTTTATGGAGTTTCTTTTTTTTTTCAATCAAATCGTTTTTATTATTCAAATAAAATTGGCATATTACAAGACAGTTTGTGTCTACAATTTTTCTGTTATTTCCCCCCCTCCACGTCTCATATACAAAGAATTGTATAAAGCATTATCACATATCCAGATATTTGATACAACTCCCACAGTTATTGTACATAATGTATACACCAATAAAAAATAAAAAATTAACAGTTACAGGATTATTTGACTGTTAACACCCAACAATCCCCCCCTCCCCTTCCCCCAACTACCAAACCCCCCCCCCCCCAGATCAGAGCATGAATTTCCAAGACCTATTTATATTATGACATGAGTGTGAGACAACCATACACCACAACTTTTCAAATTTCTGAGGACATCCTCTCCTAACAAACACTCCCCTCTCTAAAGTCAACATATCATGCACCTTTCTCACAAATTCTTCCATTGTTGGCGGACTCCCCTGGATCCACCTAAAAGCAATCAACTTCCTGGCCACATACAATAGTCTCCCAACTGCCACCTTGACCGCCTCTCCCCCACCACTCTCCTTCACATATCCCAGCACACAGATCTTTGGGTCCTTCTGCACCCTCAACTCCAGGTTACGATTAATCAAAGTCAACACCTCATCCCAAAAACTACTTAGCACTGGACAAGACCAAAGCATATGAAACAGATCTGCACCTTCCACCATACATTTTGGACAATTGTCATCAGTTCTAACCCCAATTTTCCGTAAAAACACTGGAGTTTTGTAGACTCTGTGGATGATAAACAATTGTGACAACTTACCCTGTTCACTTACAGACACTCTCGGGACTGCCTCCAATATATCTTCCCACTGTTCCTTAGGGATGTCCCCCAGATCCTTTTCCCATTTCCTCATCCTTGTAAGAGGGAATCCCATCAAAAATTTGTCTAAAAGCAGAGTATACACCTGTGATATCAGACCTCTCTTTCCTCCAGCTGGAAGAACCAGTTTATGGACCACATCCAGTTTTGCAATAATGCATCCCTTCCTCATCGTGACATCATAGGCGTGTCTCAGTTGCAAATATTGATAGAACCACACTTTAGGAATGTTGAATTCTTGCTGTAGGCCTTGAAATGATTTAAATACATTAGTCTCGATCAGTTGACCTATCCTCATTACTCCATGGGATTCCCAATTTCGGACTCCTGATAGAGAAATGAACTCTGGCATCAAGTTATTGTTCCATATTGGGGAAAGCTCACCTACCCCACCAACACCCCTGATCAATTTCACCTTTGTCCACACTTTTTTCATAAGCTCTATGAGCGTTACTTTCTCTCTCCCCCCATGCATCCCTGCACCCTCCAGAATACCCATAAGGTCCCTACTACCCAACCAGTGTTGCAGTATCTTCCCCGTCACATCTGGTAACTGAAAGTCCATCCAACCCTTAAAATGTTGACACTGAGAGGCTAAGAAATAAATCCAGGCATTAGGGACAGCCAAGCCACCTTCAGACTTGGGATATTGCAGCGTCTCCAGCTTAATCCTAGCTTGACCATATTTCCAGATAAGATCTCTGAATATCGAATGTATTTTCCTAAATCTCTCCACTGGGATCCATACAGGGGCATTATTCAATATGTATAGTAACTGAGGCATCATTACCATTTTTAGGAGATTCACTCTGCCCACCACCGACAAAAAGAGTCTACCCCATGTCCTTGCCTTCAACCTAAAAGTATTTAGTAAAGGAGTTAAATTAAGTTCCTCAAAATCCAGCAGTCTAGGTGTTATATATAGCCCCAAATATTTAAACTTGCCCACCCAGGGTATCAAACTATCTGCCTGCACACCAGTGAGTTCCTGTCCGTCTACCGGCATCAAGGCAGACTTCTGCCAATTTATCCGAAGCCCAGAGAAGCCACCAAATCTATCAATTAAAGCCATGGCCGCATCCAAAGAGCCCCCAGTGTCACCCAAAAATAACATAGTGTCATCAGCATACATTGCCACTTTATTTTGCGTCTCACCATATCTAAACCCCACAATATGAGGTGACAGGCGGATAAGGGCTGCAAGTGGTTCAATTGCTAAAGCAAACAACAAGGGTGACAATGGGCACCCCTGTCTGGTGCCTCTGGTCAAAGAAAAGCTATCTGACAGCCCCCCATTAGCTCTGATCCGTGCCTTTGGACTTGAATACAACACCTTCACCCACTGAATAAATCGAGCACCAAAGCCCATGACTTTCAAGGTTTCCCATAGGTAGTTCCATTCAACACTGTCGAACGCCTTAGCGGCGTCTAACGCAAGTAAGGCCCTATCTCTTCCATTATCAGCTGGAATATTCAGACTAGCATATACTCTACGGATATTTATAGCAGTCGATTTCCCAGGCATAAAGCCCGTTTGATCTGGGTGCACTATAGTTAGGATTACCCTGGACAGCCTGTTTGCCAACACCTTCGCCAGGAGCTTCACATCTGCTGTTAATAGCGAAATTGGTCTATAGGAATCAGGAACTTTGGGATCTTTCCCAGGCTTAGGAATAACTACTATGATAGCCTCCTGCATAGAATGTGGTAGCGAACCCGTCTCCAGAGAATGTTCAAGAACCTTAAGTAATTCAGGAAGAAGTATCCCCTGCAACTTTTTATACACCTCCACTGGTATGCCGTCTGCCCCCGGCGCCTTACCGTTCACCATCCCCCCAAGAGCTACCTCTAACTCCTCCAGCGTGATCGGCTCTTCCAGTCTCTCTCTATCCTCCTCTGATAACACTGATAGCTGAGCCTCAGCCAGAAAGGCGGACAAGGCCTCCTCCGAGCTAGACGCCTTGGAAGCATAGAGAGAGACGTAAAAACCTTTTAGAATATCTAATATCCCTTTTGTATCCTGGCTTCTATTCCCATTTCCATCCATTAGCTCTTGTATACAAGAAGAACCCCTCTGTGCCTGAGAAACCACTGAGAGCAGATGCCCAACTTTCTCTCCATCCTCAAAAGATCTTTGGCGGTAAAAACTACGTTTCCTCTCAGCAGCCTGTAGTAGATGACACCTCAGTTGTTCCTGAGCTACCTCCAGCGCCTCACTATTAGCCATGGTGGGGATTCTACCAAACTCCCTTTCAGCTTCTGTTACTTGTACATGAGCTTTAACATCTGCCTCTCTGGATTTAGATTTATGCTTACTAATTTCTTTGATCAGTACCCCTCTCAAAAACGCTTTCATGGCATCCCAGACTCCGTGTATTGAAGCCGTCCCTCCATTAATAGAAAAGTACTCCCTGACCTCCAGAGTAATCTCAGACAAATCACCAAGTACATTCAACCAATGCGGGTTACATTTCCACAACCTCGGTCCCTGCCTAAGCACGCCCAGGCACAAATCAACCTGCACCAAGGAATGGTCAGACAACGACCGAGGGTGATAAATAACATCTCTTATCAGTGGTAGCATAACATCATTAACCAAAGCCAGATCTATGCGTGATAATGAATGATGCGTAGCAGATCTACATGAAAACACCCGCTTATCCGGGTTGCGCAGCCTCCAAACATCAAGTAAACCAGTTTCCCTCATAATATTCTTAAGAGCCACACTCCCCGGTGATTCACTGGCACCTTCTACCCGACATCTATCTATGGAGTCATTCAATGTACAATTGAAGTCCCCCACTAGCAGCCACGGCAGTCCAGGGAAGTCCGCCACAAAGGTCATAATATCCCGTATCAAGGGAGAAGCAAACGGTGGAGGCACATACACTGACACCAACACCACCTGGATCCCATCAATCTTGCACACTACACACACATACCTGCCCTCAGCATCCACACATTGCTTCAGATGTTCATACCTTATACTTTTATGCACAATCACACTTACGCCCCTGGAGTGAGAGGAATGGATTGCATGTACCACATGACCTACCCAATTTTTGTTCAGCCACTGCACATTATCATTGGACAAATGCGTTTCCTGCAGGCAGCAGATAGCTGGCTGAAACCGACCCAAATATTGAAATATACATTGTCGTTTTCGTGCATCAGCCATTCCCCTCACATTCCAGCTCAACACTTTAATCACCTGTGTCATGGTGAAAGATTACAGCATATTTGAATCTCACCCCCCATACCAATGTCACTCTCTCATAATTCACGCCCCTCACCCATCTCTGACCCGTCACCCTCCCCCCCCATCCCTCCCCAGTGATCAGGCTACTTTGAACAGTAACCCCAACCCCCCCCCCTCCCAAACATCCAACTCTAACTCAGGGCAATCTGTAAGCACCATGCCCAATACTGAACAAAAATCATTTCTGATTCCAACACTCTCCCTCAGGTAGAGAATCCTCTCCACAACTGGGACATACATTTCTTATACCAACTTCCTACTCCTGCATCAGGATCTACCATGTGGTAGCAACACTCAATACACTTTATAACTGGTATAACATTAAAGTGACATTAGGGTGCAATCCTATGCATATAAGGTGAACACAAACTGCTAACTATTTCCTTCAAGTGTCCAGGGCTCCACTTCTCAGTTGCCGCTCATGGACGTCCAGCCACTGTGTTGCTTCATCAGGGTCCTCAAAAAATCTGGTGGATCCCAACGCCACCACTCGCAATCTAGCCGGGAACAACATGTCGTACGGAACTTGTAGCACTCTGAGCCTTTTCTTTATATCTATAAATCTGCTCCTCCGCCGCTGCACCTCATTGGAATAATCCGGAAAAATTGACACTCTGACCCCATTCAGGACCATCTCCTCATTGTCCCTTGACTGGCGTAGGATAGTGTCCCGATCTTTAAAGTGTAAAATCTTCGCCAGTATGGGGCGGGGAGGCCTGCCTGGCGGGAGCGGCCGCGAAGGGACTCTGTGCGCCCGCTCAACCGCGTACAAGGAAGATAGGCCCTTCTCATGGAATAACTGGTGCAACCATTTCTCCACAAACTCTGTAGCATTGGCCCCTTCTGTTTTTTCTGGCATTCCAACAATTCGCTGATTATTTCTCTGCGACCTGTTCTCTAAATCATCCGCTTTGGCGTATAAGGCAGCTATATCTTTCCCATTCATTTTTGACGCCATTTGCAGAGGTTGAATAACATCTTCCAGTGAGGACACCCTCTTTTCCAAATCAGAAGTGCGCTCAGAAATCTTGTGCAGGTCGTGCCTGATTATGGACACATCAGATCGCAGGCTGCCAACTTGTACTGTGGGCACTTTAAGGGTACTGTTGCAGCTTGCCACAGCCACCATTATATCTTTCAATGTGGGCTCCCTTGCAGAATCAACCCGCAGGTCTTCTGGAACTATTGCTGGGGCTGCAGATTTGAGTACCGGCTGACCGGCCGAAACCGGATCGTCGCCGTCCATAGATCCGTCCTCCTGATCAGAGGAGGTAGGTATATCAGTCCCTTTATCACTAGCCGAATCGCCCCCTCCACCGTCCAGCCTGGCATATTTGCTGAGTTTAGCAGCCGCGCTCTGGCTCACCGTCTCCTGCAGCGCCGACACCTCTCCACCTCCGGCGCCATCTTGGCCCTTCTCCAGGCGGTCATGTTTCGCCAGCTTGGACGATTTTCTCGGCATTTTCAGGCTCCCGATTTTGTCACCACAGTCACCGGACACCTTCCTCTCCCCAGATAAAGTATTTTCAGGCAGTTTGAGTGCGCTTCCAGTGTAAATGAGCAGGATTCTAGCAGGAGCAGTGAACAGTGCGTCTTACTCCATGCACTCACAAGCCACGCCCCCCCTTTTATGGAGTTTCTACTCTAGGGATGCATCAGGGGGGCTTCAAATGGGACATGGTGTCAAAAAAACAGTCCAGCAAAACTTGCCTTGCAAAAACCATACAGCGCACCTTTCCCTCTACGCCCTACTGTGTGCCAGTACAATAGTTTACGGCCACATATGGGGTGTTTTTGCAAACTACAGAATCGAGGCAATAAATTTAGCATTTTGTTTGGCTGTTAACCCTTGCTTTGTTACTGGAAAAAATTGATTAAAATGGAAAATTTGCCAAAAAAATCTAAATTCTGAAATTTTATCACCATTTGCCATTAACTCTTGTGGAACACTTAAAGGGTTAACAACATTTGTAAAATCAGTTTTGAATACCTTGGGGGGTGTAGTTTCTAGAATGGGGTCACTTTTATGGAGTTTCTACTCTAGGGGTGCATCAGGGGGGCTTCAAATGGGACATGGTGTCAAAAAACCAGTCCAGCAAAACTTGCCTTCCAAAAACCGTATGGCATTCCTTTCCTTCTGCGCCCTGCCGTGTGCCCGTACAGCGGTTTCTGATCACATATGGGGTGTTTCTGTAAACTACAGAATCAGCGCCATAAATATTTAGTTTGGTTTGGCTGTTAACCCTTGATTTGTAACCGTAAAAAAATTATTAAAATGGAAAATCTGCCAAAAAAGTGGAATTTTGATATTGTATCTCTATTTTCCATTAATTCTTGTGGAACACCTAAAGGGTTAGCGACATTTGTAAAATAAGTTTTGAATACCTTGAGGGGTGTAGTTTCTTAGATGGGGTCACTTTTATGGAGTTTCTACTCTAGGGGTGCATCAGGGGGGCTTCAAATGGGACATGGTGTAAATAAACCAGTCCAGCAAAATCTGCCTTCCAAAAACCATACAGCGCACCTTTCCCTCTACGCCCTACTGTGTGCCAGTACAGTAGTTTACGGCCATATATGGGGTGTTTTTGCAAACTACAGAATCGAGGCAATAAATATAGCATTTTGTTTGGCTGTTAACCCTTGCTTTGTTACTGGAAAAAATTTATTAAAATGGAAAATTTGCCAAAAATCTCATTTGCCATTAACTCTTGTGGAACACCTAAAGGGTTAACCTAAAGGGTTAATAGACTTCTCGTCGCTGGAGGGTACTAAACCGATTATATGGGTAATCTGGTGTGTAATCGATTGGTGTGATCTTGATTGGTTGTTTCTCTCTCTCTGATGTAGAGGCACAATGTCCAAAAGCATTACCAAAAACATATCCTCTCCAGACATTGTGCCTCTACATCAGAGAGAGAGAAACACCCAATCAAGATCACACCAATCGATTACATACCAGATAACCCATATAATCGGTTTAGTACCCTCCAGCGACGAGAAGTCTATTGGATGTACCAATTAGATACCCTTGCGCCACAAGGGTTAAATGAAATCAATGAGACCATCTTCTAGGGCAATTTATTTCTCCTCCTTTTTATTTTAATTTAAAAAAAAAAAAAATTATTTCTCATGTTTTTTTAGTTATTCATTATTAAATATTTTTTCACTTATAATTAATATCTAGTGATATTTTACTAATGGGACTTTACCAAGAATAATTTTTATATATTCACATAATGGATTTATATACCAGAATATTTTATGATATTATATTTCCTTTTTCCCTCTATGTTCCTTGCAAACCAGCCCATCTATTTTTCTCCAGTCTTTAACTGCCAATACTATTCTTATATAGCACAGGCTTGCACTTCCCAAAAAAAGCGGATGTTCGTTACATTTATAAAACTGTGTCGATGATAATAGTCGATACAGTTTCGTAACAAAAACACATCACTACTTCATGTTGATACTTACTACTTTCTGGATTTGGAGACGATAATTTCCTGTGCTCCCTTCTTCTCCCTCTTTCTCTGAAACAAATCAGTTTCCAACATTTACTCATATGAAAAATCACCCAATAAAATTACTATACTCCAACTGTATTTTATACTCTGTTCTATTTCCCAGATATGCCAGTAGGAAATGAATACACCTTCTGATATGGCACTGCTGAGCACTTTTTCATTATATTGGCACGGCCCCTCTCCTCCCCCCTTTTTTCCTTCCTTCTTTTTTCTTTCTATATATATTTTATATATTTTTGATTTTTGAAACAAACGATTTTTAGGTATTGACTCAGGTTATAATATTAATGAAACCACTATACTTTAAATCACCCGTTGCCCGGTCCCTCTCTAAAACACTAGTATGAGATTAATACACCCGCAGACAACTCAAAATGTGGCCAATCCTACTACATCAGTACGGTCATATTTCACAGTACGCTCTACAATGAATATCTTCTAAAAGAAACCAGCTCTATTACCAAACAGGTCCGTAGGGACCTCGAATGCTTGATGACGTTTTTCATTGTCTGTGATACACGCCCATTCCCCGCCCCTCTCCCTCCCTCTGCTCCACCTTTAAGCATGCAGGGGATAGGCATAAGGCCATCCTTCATAAAAGATAGGGCCAGGGGCTATTCATAGTATTCAGTATATTGGGCAGACTAGATGGGCCAAATGGTTCTTATCTGCCGACACATTCTATGTTTCTATGATATACCTGGGAGTTGTGGTAACGTGTTACAGACGAGTGAGGTATTTGTCTCTCTTTCCTTGGTGAGTGTGTTCTCTTCTGTGTGTATGTATTCGGACTCACTTCCCTGTGTCTCAGCTTGTATCCATGTCCTGTGATGAGGTGGGGTCTTGTCTAAAAAAAAAAATGTACACCCGATAAGGCTTCGTATCGATTTGCTAGTGGTATGTTAAATTTGCCTTTTGGTTCTACTAGTGAGTTATTTGTGTCTTTATAGGTGTTTTTGTAATTGTGAGTGCTCTTTTGAGATTCTTGAGTGTTATCTGATTTTTTATCAGTCAGACGTGTTCCCTCAAGCCCATTATGGTGTAACTTCTTTATTTTCTTATTAATAATTTCTTGTTCTAAACTATCTAAACTTTTACAGATACGAACTTGCCATTCATTAAATTCTTCACTATGAGGAAAATTATCTATGATCTCTTTCATACCTTCAATTTGTTGGGAAGTGTCCTCTAAAATCTCTGTACGACGCTTAATTATATCAGTGCTAACGATTGTCCTAGTGAATCCCATTTCCTATCAAACTCTTCGCAACATAAATCCTGTGCTGGGTTT
Organism: Bufo bufo; assembly: GCF_905171765.1. Classification (NCBI taxonomy): domain Eukaryota; kingdom Metazoa; phylum Chordata; class Amphibia; order Anura; family Bufonidae; genus Bufo; species Bufo bufo. Next base: position 128,155,420 of record NC_053396.1, read on the forward strand.
TTTGTTAATAATAACCTCTTTGGAATTTTTCCACTCAATATATACTGAATCAGGGACTAAATTTCCCAGCGTTGTCTTAATTGCTTTTGTAACAATGTCTCCAAACTTCTGAAGGTCTCTGCCATAGATCTATTATCATTTGAAATAATGTCATTAAAGGGAGTCTTTCACCTATACTGACCATTATAGAACACTAGCACCATTATCAGCATAATGCTGGAATGCTACTTACTGTTTAGCTGTCCGTCGCTTATTTTCTTTAAAAAAACACTTTTATATAATATGCAAATTAGGTCTGAAGGTGCCCAGGGGCGGCATTCAAGCCGCCGATGCCCAGGCCCCTCGTCGCTATTCATATGAAACCCCTCCCCTTTCACCCCTCTGGCCCGCCCTAGGTTCTTCCAAAATCCAGCGCCGTTCACAAGATTCGCTGCGCCTGCGCACTTCATTCCCCATTATGGGCAGAGGCACAAGAGCGTTTAATGCGCATGTGCCGGAATGAGGAATAAAAAATGCACAGGCGCGATGAATATTGTGAACACCGCTGGCGCTGGATTTCTGAAGAACCTAGGGCGGGCCAGAGGGGTGAAAGGGGAGTGGTTTCATTTGAATAGCGACGAGGGGCCTGGGCACCGGCCGCTTGAACGCCACCCCTCGGCACCTTCAGACCTAATTTGCATATTGAATAAAAGTGTTTTTTGAAGAAAATAAGCGTCGTACAGCTAAACAGTAAGTAGCATTCCAATATGTGGACTATAATGCTGATAATGGTGCTAGTGTTCTATAATGGTCAGTATAGGTGAAAGACTCCCTTTAAGTGTAAATGAAAAACCTTCTACTTTTTTCTTTTTGTTTTCCATACAATTCCACATATCCATTCTTTTTGTGGAGCTCACTTTCCGTGTGAATGTAAAAGTAGAGACAGTATATTTGAAAGGGCTCACACTAGAGAGAAATGGATACCGGGGGGTTATCCGCCCACTGGACCACCCTCAGTCCAGCATATAGATTTTTCAGTTTTTTTCTTCTGGACTGAGGGTGGTCCAGTGGGCGGAGAACCCCCCGCTATCCATTTCTCTCTAGTGTAAGCCCTTTCAAATATACTGTCTCAATTCTTTTTTTGTGATTGGAGAAGTTTTTAGTCTATTTTCTATGCAAGATTAAAGAAAAGCCATCTTGCCTTGGCTGTTGTTAAAGTGGTTCTCCAAGACTAGAAAACATGGCCGTTTTCATCTTAAATCAGCACCACACTTGTCCACATATTGTATGTGGCTTGCATTTCACTGGATCTGAGCTGCATTAAGCCTCATTCACACGTCAGTGTTTGGTCAGTGATTTTGAGCCAAAACCAGGTGGGGCTCTAAACACAGAACAGGTGCAGATCTTTCCCTTATACCTTATGTCTGTGGAGGCTCAACTCCTGGTTTTGGTTCACAATCACTGATGGAAATCACGTACCAAAACACTGACGTGTGAATAAGGCTTTACCAGACACAACCCACAAGTGTGGTGCTGTTTTTGGAATAAAGCAGCCATGTTTTTCCAATTCTGCACAACCCCTTAAACCCCTTTATAGCAGCCACATAGTCCATAGGCACAAAAGACTGGAGAGGATGTGTCAACGTCTGTGGGAGAATTTTCTGGACATGCACTGTGATTCGTGCAGAAGTCATTGTGCAAGGAGGGAGTGGATAAGCTGTGACAAATGAATGAGAAGCAAGTGTATGAATTGTGAGTCCTGTTAGAGGTGTGGCTATGGGTGAAGCACATCTGAGGACTGAGTGGTCTCTCAACCCAGGTAATGCCACACCAGGACCACTACCAATACCATTAAATAGGAACTAAATACTATTACTGATAAAACCCCCACATCATGCAAAGACCAATATTACCACCATACAGTGACCATATAGTGGTAGATATTTATGTCAGGGGCTTAGGGGCAGATTGTCCATAGACCTTACAGGGAAATTTCCCGGTGGGCCAATGTCCTGAGAGCCGTCTGAGCCCTCCTCATGGCCGGCCAGTGGAAGTTTTAGGGATGTATTTTGTGATGGACTGTGGTATTTGGCTCTGTAGGGTTGGTATAATGTGTCACAATATGGTATTGCTGGCCCGTCTACTTGTGTTCAATATTTTTTATTGAAAGTAAAGGATGACAACAAATGAAGCATTAATACAATAAACTCAAATCTGATCAATTACTTGGCATGGACCGGTAGCATGTAGATGCATGTGTTACAGTATGTATGACTCAGTGGTAGGAGCATAAGCTTGGCAATCATGAATCAAATATCACATGACAGAATTGTAATATAAGTAACAGACTCAGAGTCCATGAAACCTACAATAAATGGTTAAATAACAATTCAAAAACAACACAACTTATGTCGCCTCCTTCTTTACCATAAACCTGGGTATATGATCACCAATTAGATCGTGGATGGTAAGAATGGCAGTATGAACCCATTGAGGTACAAAAGGCTCCTATATGCATTACCACTCAGAAAGTGGGAGATGTAATTCCACGCGCCCTCTCTCAGCTCGCAGAGGGATTCGGTTGAGTAGAACCGTCATGCATTTGTTTCCAATAATCTAGCCACGGTTTCCACGTTCTCAGATAGCCCACTCTGTTCCCACTCTCCCAACCTGCTAAATCCTCCATTCTGCAAATATCCTGCAGCCTCTCGTGCCACATCTCAATCGTGGGGGGGGTCGAGTTCCCTCCACTTCAACTGGATAAGGAGCTTAGCCACAGTGATCATATGAGTTAGGAGGCAATGTCTATTAGGGGTCAGAGTGTTACATGGTAGCCATAACAGAACAAGTGAAGCCGACAATTTAATGCGTATTGAGCAAATCTGGTTTATAGAGGATTCCACCTCCCGCCAGAAAGCCCTCAATTTCAAACAGGACCACCAGATGTGGGAAATGCTCCCTGTGCCGTCGAGACATCTCCAGCTTCTATCTGTTGAGAGCACCCCTATACTGTGTAGAAAGACAGGGGTCCTGTACCACCTGGTTAGGATCTTAAGGGAGTTCTCTTGCACTTTAACACACCTCGAAAAACCGTGTGAGTTGGCCAGTACCTGTAGTTTCTCCTTATCATCTAACTGTATATTGAGCTCCTTTTCCCACGCAGAGATATACAGCGGGGCAGTCTGATCTTTCACTGTCAACAATTGCTTATATATTAAGGAGAGACATTTTTGCGGCAACTTGGGCAGCATGACATAGTTTTCCAACCAAGTGGGGTCAGGTAGCGGCAGAAGCTGTGAGCGTTTGAACTTGTGGCACGTCGCCTCGAATTCCCCTTTTTGTAGGAAAGTGCCTATACAGTTTGATGTCCCTGTTAGGGCAGCAAAGTAATCCTCCGATGTAGAAATACGGGCCAAGTCCCCAACTTTGAGGCTTGAGACCTCTCGCCACAGAGCAGATCCCTCTGATAATTTGCCATTCATAATCAGTGGCAAGATATGAAGAGGGGCCAGAGGAGTGAGGCGACGTCCCGCATATTCAGAGCCTGAGATCTACCGCACATGCTAATAGTGCATTTTGTGAGACCACTCACAAAAATTACCTTGTCTGTCTTAGTCTTGGGAAGCCACAACGATCGCTCTCTTTGGTACCCCAATAACGCTTGTTCCAGATCTACATGCATGGGAAAAGGAGGTGGCCTTACCAATGACAGCCTCCTCTCAAGCTGTATAGCTTGGACATACAGGCCCACCTCAGGAAGTGAAATCCCTCCTCTTTTCCTCTGTCTAGTCAATAGAGCAAAGGAGAGTCACCCCATAAATATTTACTAAAGGTCGTCTTCCGCTTACGCAGATAGCCGTCTGGCGGAACCAAGGGCAGCGAACGCAGCAGATAGAGGAGTTGGGGAAGAACATAGGTGGCAAGTGTATTCTTTCTGCCTAACCATGAGATTAGTGAAGATGAGCTCCTTGCTAGAAATCCCTGAATCTTATCAAGCAAAGGGGGGAAGTTAAGCCGAAAGAGGAGGTTAGGGTTACTGGGGACATTCACTCCCAGGTATTTGATGGCACTTACAGGCCACTTAAAAGGGGACATAGCTTTCACCCTACTCTCCAATCCCGGGTCAAGTGCAATTCCCAGCGCCTCTGATTTGTCATAATTTATCTTAAAATTTGACACTACACTGAACTGGTCAAATATTCCCAGTACCGTGGGAAGGGCCTCTATCGGGTTGGTTATCATTAGCAGCAGATCATCTTCCATCGTGTGAGTGAAATTCCCTACTCGCAAGCCCTTAATGCAGGGCGACTGCCTAAATTTCAGCAGCAGAGTTTCTAAAGTGAGAATGAAAAGTGTAGGGGAAAGGGGGCACCCTTGCCTTGTGCCGTTTTTGATGGAAAAGGCGTCCGACAGGGCCCCATTAACCATGATTCTCGCTGATGGAGCATAGCGAAAATCGCAGAGACATACTCTTTTGGAAATCCAAACGCCAGCAGGGTGCTGTGCATGTATTGCCAGCTAACCCTGTCGAATGCCTTTTCAGCATCTGTCCCCAACAGCACAAGAGGGGTTTGTTTCTGTTCCGCATAAAACACAGCATGTAGAACCCTGCTTATATTATGTCTCCCCTCCCTCCCAGGCACAAACCCCACCTGCTCCTCTCCAATTAGTTTGGGAAGCAGACCTGCTATGCGATGGTTAAGCAACTTGGCCCACCACTTTAAATCTGTGTTGAGCAAAGAGATGGGCCTATAGCTCCCGCAAATCTCTGCATCCTTCCCTTCCTTAGGAATGGTGGTGATATGGGCGGTCTGTGCTTGAGAGGGAATGGGGCCACCATCCAACAGGGCATTGCAAACACGCACAACGTGTGGTGCAGGATGTCTTTAAATTTCTTATAATATGAGATGGGGAACCCATCTGGGCCCGGGCTCTTACCCACAGGTATGGTTCGAAGTACTTGCTCTACCTCATCCGTTGTGATGGACTAAGTAGCTTAACTTTGTCGGATTCCGACAATATGGGGATTTTAACTGAGCTCAGAAAATCATCTATCCTTGTCTGCAACTGCCTATGTTGGACAATGCCCTGGTTCAGGTTATAAAGAGAAGCATAGAAATTGCAGAACTCCCGGGCTATAGCAGGGGTGTTAAGCAGTCTGGTCCCATCTTTATCTCTTATTGCAGGTATAAAGGCCCTGTCTCGCTGTGCCCTCAGCAGATTAGACATCACCTTAGCCCCTTTATTCCCATGCATATAATATTTAAAACGTAGAGACTGCAAGATACGTGCCTACTTAATGTTGAGGAGGTCCTTTAGTTGCAAACGCAAGCTCTTTAATTTTTCCTGTACATCAGGAGTTTGCGATTTCTTATCTCAAGCAACTTAATTTGTTCTAACAGGGAGTTCATCTTTTGCGTTCTCAATTTTTTTACTCTAGTCCCAATACTAATCAGTTCCCCCCTGATGACAGCATTGTGGGCTTCCCATAAGATGGGCATTGAGACCTGGTCATTATCATTCTCCTGAAAGAATTCAGCCAATCTACAGTTATTATAGGATCTATGGGCCTCGTCCTCCAATAAGGTCTTGTTTAACCCCCAAGATCGAGCTCTGGGTGGGAGGTTACATAGATTGACCAGAACGCTAACAGGGGCATGATCTGACACTGAAATGTTGCCAATTTTCGCTTCCCGTAAAGAGGGCAGGAATTGGTTGGACATAAAGATGTGATCTAGGCACTGGTAGGAGTCATGAGCCTTAGAATAATAAGTAAAATCACGCTCTGCTGGATTTATAACCCTCCAAGAGTCTGACACTTGTAACTCTGCCAATACAAAATGGAGTTTACGCATTTGCCGTTTAGGGACCGGCCTAGTTTTTGACGAGCTATCCAACACAGGATCCATGACTAAGTTTAAGTCCCCTCCCACTATCACAAGACCCTCCGCAAAGGCTTTCAGCTGTTTCAGTGTCATGATAAGCCATTTAACTTGGTGCACTTTAGGCGAGTACAAATTAGCAAATGTCACCTTCACATTTAAACATTGCCCCTTAAGAAAGAGGTACCTGCCTTCTACATCTTCCAACTTGGATAGAAGAGTGAAGGGCAAATTTCTTCTCATCCCTATTGACACTCCCCTAGCGGCAGAGGAGTACGTTGAGTGGTACCAAATAGGAAAATGTTTACTTATCAGGTTAGGAAGGTGGAGATGTCGGAAATGCGTCTCCTGTAAAAAGATCAAGTCTGACCCTTCCTTCCTAAGCATATGGTATACTTGACTCCTCTTCTGTGGGGCGTTCATACAGTTGACGTTTAAAGAAACTATTCTAGTTTCTGCCATATATTACATATAAAGACAGTGAGCTTGGTGACTATAATCTGGGTAGAACAAAGGCGACATACTTAACATATAAAAAGGAACAATGAAGAGTATAAAACGTATTAACATGGGGGAGGACCTCAAGGGTCCTATGGGCACTCCCCAGTGCCGTATTGCAAAGAGAAATTGCATATAAGGCTCAGGGAAGGGGGGGGGGGGGGGGGGGGGGGGGGGGGGGTACATGGGTGGTCAAGCTCCGCATCTGCACACGTACCTCGACCCCGGCCTACAACAAGTAGTTACAACAACATAAATGATTGCCAGCCATCTAGGCCTATATAACTCTGTAGGGGAGCACATTTCCAGGCTCCCTCCTCTAACTTATAGGGCTTAAAGGGGTAGACATTTAAATGCTAAAAGTCAGCTTGCGAAAGAAACATAGCATAAAGATATCAGCGGACTCAGCTTCAGGCTAAGGAAGATCGTTTCTTCCTGGGGGATTTGAGTTTCTGCGATAGACGCCATGGCTGTGAGGTAGAAAGATCCGGTAGCTTCCCAGTCAGGTCCATTGACATCCAGGATGGGATGTCTATCGGTTCCATCTTGAGGGCTTCCCAGGTACTCGAACAGTAAATTGTTTCCCGTCCACTGTAGTGCTTAATCCAAAAGGGAATAGCCACCTCATTGGCAGTTTTCTCTCTCTCAGTGCTGCCGTCAGTGGCCTCAAGGCCCTTCTTTTGGCAAGGGTACTGGCAGCTAGATCTTGAAAAATCAGAATCTTGTGATTCTCTAGCAGGATTTCTCCAGAGTCTCTGGCAGCTTTAAGAATAATTGCGGTGTCTAGATAGTTAAGCAGCGCACACACGGTGTCCCGAGGAGGGTCTTCTGCCGATGGCTTGGGCCTAAGCGCTCTGTCACAATGGCGCCAGCTCTTTCTTCGCCTATCAGTGATGCAAAAATCTGCCTCACCGTGTCCGACAAGGCCTCCGGCGGGATCGACTCCGGGATGCCCCTCAGCCACACATTTTTCCGCCTCCCCCGGTTCTCCTGATCTTCAATGTACAGGTAGGCATTATTAAGCTGTGTGCATACTTTTTCTAGTTGCGACTGTATGCCAGAGCTGTGGCGCACTAACCCTTCCTGCGCGCCTTCCTGCGCGTCTTCCAGCGCTTCTACTTTGTGCCACATTTGTCTCACTTCAGCCTTTATATTGGCTAATTCCTTCATGACCGGAGACAGGGCTTGCAATAAAGACTGTTTTAAAAAGTCCCGAGTGATCGGCATAGAGTCTGACTCACCCTGCATGTCAGATAGGGCACAGGAGCTGTCTCCGTCTGAGTCCTCCTCGTGTGCTGCTGAAGCTCGCGCTGCCCGCGCCATTTTCTCTCTTACAGCCGGAGAGAGGGACTTCTGTTTGAGGAACTTATCCATGTCCTTCTGCGATTTTTTTCACTCTAGGGGTGCCCTCTATGGCAGTACCCCATAGTTTAGCTATTATAGATGGCTGTATGCTGCTAGGCCAGGGAACACGGTCCGAAGCTCAGGAATCAGACATCTTCCTCCATGCTCAAAAGGCTCCGCCCCCCTGGTCCGCCTACTTGTGTTGGTCATGCCTTCCATCAATTGGGCCACTTTTAGTATTTTTCCAGTCCGCCCCTACAGGGGCCATTGTGCAAATAATGTGCCTGCCCCCCTCTCCTCCTCCCTCAGTGCTTTGTGGAAAGGGTGCACCTAGCCTTTCTGCTGCCAGAAGCAAAAGTTGAAAAGCCCCCCCCCCTTAATTCTCAACCTAACCCCTTCCCTCCAGCCCTACTGTTAAAGACATACTGGGAAACCATTACATACAGAGCTACAAAACATATAGGAGAATTCAGCGCTACAGCACACATACCTCTTACATCCAGTGACATCTTCTTTGCTGTAGACATTCTCTTTCCTCATCTTCTCTATTCAGACCAAACTGCCATGATGATTTCTTTCAGCCGTGATGATAAATAGAATAACAAAATAAAACTGTGCCCAGGAAATAGTATTTCTGACACTAATAGTGTATCCATAATGTCCCCCAAAAATAATTGCGCGAAGCTTATACTGTGCCAGGGTGCCCCCCACAATAATAGTGCTCCGCAAAGTCCCACTGAGTGTTAGCAGTGTCCCCAATAGTAATAATGTCCCTATTGTGCCACAAAACTAATAATGCCTCCATAGTGCCCATACTAGATAATGCTTACCATAGTCCCACAGTAGTAATAATTCTCCTTATGAGTGCCAGTAGAAAAATACCCCCTTAGGCCTCATGTACACGACAGTTCTGTTTTTTGCGGTCCGCAAATTGCGGGTCTGCAAAACACGGAAGCCGCCTGTGTGCCTTCCGCAATTTGCAGAACGGAACAGGTGGCCCACTGTAGAAATGCCTATTCTTGTCCGCAAAACGGACAAGAATAGGACATGTTATTTTTTTTTGCAGGGCCACGGAACGGAGCAACGGAGTGCTGTCCGCATCTTTTGCGGCCCCATTGAAGTGGATGGGTCCGCAACCGAGCCGCAAAAACTGCGGCTCGGATGCGGACCACAACAACGATCGTGTGCATGAGGCCTTATAATGTGCACCAGTACAAAAATACCCCCTATAATGTGTGACAATACAAAAAATACCCCCTTTCCTTTCAGATCAGATCTCAAATCAAACCGCCATATATGATCTTCAGACTCCCATATCAATGCTCAGACCCCCTTCAGACTCAAAATACTGTACGTCCTGATGCTGTTTGCAGCGCGGCCTGGAGGAGACCAGGGTGGAGGGGTGAGTATGCGCTTCACTCCCCCGCCTCCTGCAGACTAGTGAGCTCACTAGTATGCACTTTATAAGACGCAATGTGTCTTATAAAGTGAAATATACGGTAATTAGCAGTGCGCAACTGGCAAGGGAGCCTCATTTACACATCAGTGTTTGGTCAGTGATTTCCATCAGTGATTGTGAGCCAAAACCAGAAGTGGAGCCTCCACACACATAAGGTACAATGGAAAGATCTGCACCTGGCCTGTGTGTAGAGCCGCACCTGGTTTTGGCTCAAAATCACTGATGGAAATCATTGACCGAACACTGACTGTGTGAATGAGGTCTTAGAAGATGCCTGCAACTGTCACATCTGCGACCCACTGAATTGTGGCAGCGGCCACAGAAATATATCTACCGTATTTTTTCCTTTATAAGACGCAACGGACTATAAGGCGCACCCCAGTTTTACACAACAGAAAATCCGAAAAAAATACTTTCTAGGTCCTCTTTGAAGGTAATGTGGCTTACTGGTGTTTTACGGAAATTAAGGGGTCAAGGTCAGTAACTATAGGGTGTACAGTCGTGGCCAAAATTTTTGAGAATTACATAAATATTGGAAATTGGAAAAGTTGCTGCTTAAGTTTTTATAATAGCAATTTGCATATACTCCAGAATGTTATGAAGAGTGATCAGATGAATTGCATAGATCCTTCTTTGCCATGAAAATTAACTTAATCCCCAAAAAACTTTCCACTGCATTTCATTTCTGTCATTAAAGGACCTGCTGAGATCATTTCAGTAATCGTCTTGTTAACTCAGGTGAGAATGTTGACGAGCACAAGGCTGGAGATCATTATGTCAGGCTGATTGGGTTAAAATGGCAGGACTTGACATGTTAAAAGGAGGGTGATGCTTGAAATCATTGTTCTTCCATTGTTAAACATGGTGACCTGCAAAGAAACGCGTGCAGCCATCATTGCGTTGCATAAAAATGGCTTCACAGGCAAGGATATTGTGGCTACTAAGATTACACCTCAATCAACAATTTATAGGATCATCAAGAACTTCAAGGAAAGAGGTTCAATTCTTGTTAAGAAGGCTTCAGGGCGTCCAAGAAACTCCAGCAAGCGCCAGGATCATCTCCTAAAGAGGATTCAGCTGCGGGATCGGAGTGCAACTAGTGCAGAGCTTGCTCAGGAATGGCAGCAGGCAGGTGTGAGCGCATCTGCACGCACAGTGAGGCGAAGACTTTTGGAAGATGGCCTGGTGTCAAGAAGGGCAGCAAAGAAGCCACTTCTCTCCAAAAAAAACATCAGGGACAGATTGATCTTCTGCAGAAAGTATGGTGAACGGACTGCTGAGGACTGGGGAAAAGTCATATTCTCCGATGAAGCCTCTTTCCGATTGTTTGGGGCATCTGGAAAAAGGCTTGTCCGGAAAAGAAAAGGTGAGCGCTACCATCAGTCCTGTGTCATGCCAACAGTAAAGCATCCTGAGACCATTCATGTGTGGGGTTGCTTCTCATCCAAGGGAGTGGGCTCACTCACAATTTTGCCCAAAAACACAGCCATGAAAAAAGAATGGTACCAAAACACCCTCCAACAGCAACTTCTTCCAACAATCCAACAACAGTTTGGTGAAGAACAATGCATTTTCCAGCACGATGGAGCACCGTGCCATAAGGCAAAAGTGATAACTAAGTGGCTCGGGGACTAAACATTGACATTTTGGGTCCATGGCCTGGAAACTCCCCAGATCTTAATCCCATTAAGAACTTGCGGTCAATCCTCAAGAGGCAGGTGGACAAACAAAAACCCACTAATTCTGACAAACTCCAAGAAGTAATTATGAAAGAATGGGTTGCTATCAGTGAGGAATTGGCCCAGAAGTTGATTGAGAGCATGCCCAGTCGAATTGCAGAGGTCCTGAAAAAGAAGGGCCAACACTGCAAATACTGACTCTTTGCATAAATGTCATGTAATTGTCGATAAAAAGCCTTTGAAACGTATGAAGTGCGTGTAATTATATTTCACTACATCACAGAAACAACTGAAACAAAGATGTAAAAGCAGTTTATCAGCAAACTTTGTGAAAACTAATATTTTTGTCATTCTCAAAACTTTTGGCCACGACTGTAGTGTACAGGAGGGGGGGTGGGAGAATAGTTTTGGTCAGCTCCTGTAACCCTTACTGTGTCCTCTGCTGAGCATTGTAACAACCAGCAATGGTGTATGTGGTCACCTCATTCATTGTACCTATCCAAGTAAATGTGTCTCTATTGCGCTGTCGTGTCCGGCCGTGCTTCTTTTTCTGCTAAATTATTTTTAAGTATTTGTTTGCGAGACTTACTGTTCCGGTACACTCAAAACTTTACTATATACACACAGCACTGCCATACACACATACAACTGCACTACACACAGATATAGCTCTAATACACACACAGCTGTACCATACACACATACAGCTCTCTTAACCTGCACAGTTCAGTTACATACATACAGCTCTGCTACACACAAACACTGTGGTACGCACATACTGTACAGTTCAGTTACACACAAAGTTTAGTTACACACATACAGTTCAGTTATATACATACAGCTCTGCTACACACCCACACACTCGTAGCATCTTTAGTAAACAGTGCTGGCTATACAGTCTTCCTGCTCTGGCTTCTCCCGTTGAGGACATCATCAAAGCTTATTAAGCTGTACTAGAGTTATCTCCTATCAGTACAGCGCAGGACCTTCCTTCCCGAGCACTGAACAATCCTGCTGTGGTCGATGTCAGCTGGAAGGGTGAGGTGAGGGCAGGACCCCCTTCCATGCTGGGCCCCTGTGCAGCTGAACTGGCTGCACAGGCGGTATATCCACTCCTGATTTATGTTACACAGGTATTCTGCATATAAGTAAATGCAGTACAGTAAAATCCAATAACTTACAATGAATGCATGTGTTCTTAGATTGTAGTCATTCCATTATTTTTTGTTTTCCATCTGACCCAGACCACCAAGACGACTTCTTCCAGCCACAACTTGTGTATGCAGTTTGCAGAGACATCTTTGGCTTATTGCTTTAAAAGCATCCATACTACCTTTCCGCTACACAAATTCAACATTCTGCTGATCCCCCAATTCTGTGTCTATAAATGCCATGTTATGTACCCCACAGAAGGGCACATAAGGCAGTAATAATACCCCAATTTCACATGCTGTTGTGCAAATGGGATAGACAACAGGTGGAAATTATAGGCAATTAGCAAGACACCCCTAAAAAAGGAGTGGTTCTGCAGGTGGTGACCACAGACCACTTCTCAGTTCCTATGCTTCCTGGCTGATGTTTTGGTCACTTTTGAATGCTGGCGGTGCTTTCACTCTGTGTTTTTCCACTTTAATTTTGAGTGTGACTCCAAATCCAGACCTCCATGGGTTGAAAAATTAGATTTCCATTTTTTTATTTTTGTGTGATTTTGTTGTCAGCACATTCAACTATGTAAAGAACAAAGTATTTCAGAAGAATATTTAATTAACTCAGATCTAGGATGTGTTATTTTTGTGTTCCCTTTATTTTTTTGAGCAGTGTATGTGTGTGTAATAAATATGTGTGTGTATGTGTGTGTATATATATATATATATATATACACACACACACACACACACACACAAACACGCTCACATCACATGATCCACCATTCACAATAGCTAAATGTCACAACTTTTCTTCTCCCTCTGACCTTTGCACAGGTCATAGATCATGCCTAGAAAATTCTCCTGCAGAAATCAATGAGTCCCCTCCTGTGCATTGTGTCTATAGCACATTGTGGCTGCTGTAAAGCATCTCTCTAAAAGCGAACAGCTTAGGCAAGACGGCCTTTCCATGTTCAGGAAATAAAACCTAAAATAGAGAAACTGGTAGGTGTCAAGGTGTCACTTTCTGGTTTTAACTGGCAGAAAAAATGTAGGTGACACATTCCATTTAAACACCAGTCTTGCACAGCAGCTTATGCGCAGTTGTATCCTGCTCTATTCAGTCAGTTACCCTGACTCAGGCCATCTAGTTCACAGGCTGTAGGCACTGGAACAGTGTCCTATTGATTTCTCTTTTAATGGAAAGTCACATTCTGCAATGCAAGGATAGGAAACAGTGAGAGTATAAGACAATGTATACAGTGTTATAAACTTCGTCAAAGATTCCATATTCCATATTTTGCTTAAAATACACTGCTCAAAAAAATAAAGGGAACACTTAAACAACACAATGTAACTCCAAGTCAATCACACTTCTGTGAAATCGAACTGTCCACTTAGAAAGCAACACTGAGTGACAATCAATTTCACATGCTGTTGTGCAAATGGGATAGACAACAGGTGGAATTTATAGGCAATTAGCAAGACACCCCCAATAAAGGAGTGGTTCTGCAGCTGGTCACCACAGACCACTTCTCAGTTCCTATGCTTCCTGTCTGATGTTTCGGTCACTTTTGAATGCTGGCGGTGCTTTCACTCTAGTGGTAGCATGAGACGGAGTCTACAACCCACACAAGTGGCTCGGGTAGTGCTGCTTATCCAGGATGGCACATCAATGCGAGCTGTGGCAAGAAGGTTTGCTGTGTCTGTCAGCGTAGTGTCCAGAGCATGGAGGCGCTACCAGGAGACAGGCCAGTACATCAGGAGACGTGGAGCAGGCTGTAGGAGGGCAACAACCCAGCAGCAGGACCGCTACCTCCGCCTTTGTGCAAGGAGGAACAGGAGGAGCACTGCCCGAGCCCTGCAAAATGACCTCCAGCAGGCCACAAATGTGCATGTGTCTGCTCAAATGGTCAGAAACAGACTCCATGAGGGTGATATGAGGGCCCGACGTCCACAGGTGGGGGTTGTGCTTACAGCCCAACACCGTGCAGGACATTTGGCATTTGCCAGAGAACACCAAGATTGGCAAATTCGCCACTGGCGCCCTGTGCTCTTCACAGATGAAAGCAGGTTCACATTGAGCACATGTGACAGACGTGACAGAGTCTGGAGACGCCGTGGAGAACGTTCTGCTGCCTGCAACATCCTCCAGCATGACCGGTTTGGCATTGGGTCAGTAATGGTGTGGGGTGGCATTTCTTTGGAGGGCCGCACAGCCCTCCATGTGCTCGCCAGAGGTAGCCTGACTGCCATTAGGTACCGAGATGAGATCCTCAGACCCCTTGTGAGACCATATGCTGGTGCGGTTGGCCCTGGGTTCCTCCTAATGCAAGACAATGCTAGACCTCATGTGGCTGGAGTGTGTCAGCAATTCCTGCAAGACGAAGGCATTGATGCTATGGACTGGCCCGCCCGTTCCCCAGACCTGAATCCAATTGAGCACATCTGGGACATCATGTCTCGCTCTATCCACCAACGTCACGTTGCACCACAGACTGTCCAGGAGTTGGCAGATGCTTTAGTCCAGGTCTGGGAGGAGATCCCTCAGGAGACCGTCCGCCACCTCATCAGGAGCATGCACAGGCGTTGTAGGGAGGTCATACAGGCACGTGGAGGCCACACACACTACTGAGCTTTATTTTGACTTGTTTTAAGGACATTACATCAAAGTTGGATCAGCCTGTAGTGTGTTTTTCCACTTTAATTTTGAGTGTGACTCCAAATCCAGACCTCCATGGGTTGAAAAATTTGATTTCCATTTTTTTATTTTTGTGTGATTTTGCTGTCAGCACATTCAACTATGTAAAGAACAAAGTATTTCAGAAGAATATTTAATTAATTCAGATCTAGGATGTGTTATTTTTGTGTTCCCTTTATTTTTTTGAGCAGTGTATATAGACCAAATCATTTTTTGTAGCTGGTATTCTTGGCCACCCCATAATTGAGAGGTGCTGTGGCTTCTGTGTAGGAGTCCCTGCATACTAAGCAGAAATATAAGGCGACCACATCCCCCGTCATCTTAGTATAGTCTTTTCTGCAGCTTTACTGGTGCAGTATAGAAATAGGTTGGATATGTAATAAGATACAGGAGCTTGGACAAGCTAGTATTTAGTATTTTCACCCACAAGAACAGAATAAACACCCTTAAATAACAGTCCGTCAGTGGCCCCATCCTGTGAAGATACATATTCTATCTGGCTGGAGGCTGTCAATCTTGTCACTTTGGAAAAACAGAAAGCAAAGAAACAGATATAACCAATATCGCTTGAATTTATAACTTTAATTGATGTTCTTCCATTTATGACAACTAGCGTGCAAAAGCTGGGAGGTTTTTGAAAAAAATATATAATTTTTTGGATTTGGTTTAGTAAGTGGTATTTCTTATTTGTTCATGCCTCAGAAGTCTAAAAAAAATTGCTATTAGAGTACGACCACACGGTGCAGGATCACACTGTTTAGTCAGTCTGCATTGTTAATAGCCATACTGTATTGAAGGTGCCGTGTGGCTATTAACAATGCAGACCGACTAAACATTGCAGTTCTCTTTAGTTTAATTAGAGCTCACTGCAGCCTGTACTGCCGCACCTAATTCGACTGCAGCACAGTCGTGTTCCTTCTGAAATACTAGGAGAAATGGGTCATTCCAGACATTGTTCTGAAGAAGAACGTACCGTATTTTTCGCCCCATAAGGGAGTCTTATGGGGCAAATACTAATGAGCGCTTCCGTTATGGAAGTGCTCATTAGTACCGGAGGACCAGAAAACGGTGAAGGCTCTGTACTCACCGCTTCCTGGTCCTCGGCTGTCGACTGTGCAGTGGCTGCGCACAGCGTGAGGGCGCTCTGTGACCTCACGCTATGTGCGCCAGTTCACAGCACAGCCGACAGCAGGAGGAAGAAGATCGTGGTCGGTGAGGAGCGGCGGCATCCAGGAGTAGAAGAGGTAAGTGTTTTTTTCATTTTATAAAACTTGAGGCTGCTTGGGGCTGATCTGATATGGGGGGGGGGGGGGGCTGTAATGGGGTTGATGAGAGGCATAATGGCTGATAATGGGGGCTGATGCATGAGAGGCATAAGGCTGATAATGGGGGCTGGTAAGAGGCATAGGGGCTGATAATGGGGCTATGAAAGGCATAGCGGCTTATGAGAGGCATGGGGGCTAATATAGGGGTGATGAGAGGCATAGGAGATGATATGGGGGCTGATGAAAGGCATGGGGCTCTTAACATTGGTGGTCTGACCTGAGGTGTAATTAAAAATATTTTTCTCTTATTGTGCTCCTCTAAAACCTAGGTGCATCTTATGGGTTGATTGCAGAGGAAAAGACATAGAGAAGTGCAGCAAATAATAGGATGTTCAGCTAAAATCTCAAGTGCCTTGAAGTGGCATCCAAAACCTGAAAGACACAGAAAGAAGCAGGGAACTATTGTTTGAATGAATCGAAGATAGGGCTCAGCCAATGATCAGCTCTAGAAAGATCTGAAGTTACCAGAGAGTGCAGCTACAATCAGAAGACTATTAAGTGAGGCCAAGTTTCCAAAGAGAAATGGTGCAACATTTTGTGCACTGATGAAAGCAAAATTATTATTTTTTGGGTCTAGTGGATGTGGACAGTATGTCAGATGACCCCCAAGTACTGAATTCCAGCCACAAGTGCAAAAATTCTGATATGGGGATGTTTCTCATACCAGAGTGTTGGGCCTATTTATCGTATACGAGGGCTCATGGATCAGTTTGAATATATCAAAATACTTGACATCATGTTGCCCTATGCCAAAGAAGCTTCGAGCTCTGACAGCCGCCAATATTCAGTGACTCAGCGATGGGCACGCCCCAGGGACTCTACTAAGACAATATTCATGGGGTCAGCTACATTCTATAAGTTGTTTTTTCACACAAATACACTGATTATGAACTAAAAGAGAACCAGCTTAGCAAACATGGCAGTGTGAGCTGTGTGCACATGTGATAAGATAGGGGTGTTCTGGTGACTGGTTCCCTTTAAGGTCTTCAGGAAGAGGAAGAGCTATACTGGCAGGGATCATGTAAGTATGATAACCACCATGGGTCGGCCACATTGGAAGGTCTGTGTTAGTATTGGGTAACCCCTTTAATATGATGCTGAGGTAGTGGATAACTGCCAATACTGTGTGGGTAGACAGTCTGATTAGTACATGTGCTAGATGCATTTTGGGGTCTGACCCCCTCTTCAGTAGCTTGCATGATCTTTAGATATCTGAAAATCTAAGTAGTTAATCAGGGGAAAAACTAGACATGACTGGGCCCCACAGATTTTTGAATGGGCAAGAGACCCCGCCCCCCCCCCCGGCAACTCCCTCCTCCTGTAGCTAGTCAAGATCACTCTCTGAGCCCAGGTCCAGCAGCCACTCTGTAGTTTTCCTACACTATATGCTGTCACTGTATATAATGTAATTGTATAATACTGTTGAGGGGGCCGTGACAAAATCCTTTAGCCCTCCACCTGGATGTGCCCCATAGCAGCTGCTTCCCCTGTTTTCACTATAGCTACGCCCCTGCAATCAGTAACTATTCTCCCCAACTCTCCAACACATCAGGGATAGGGGAATGGGACATCTCTTGTGGACATAAAGGATTGTTTTTTTTTCTGACAGCTGCCGTCAGGACATCCCCATATACATGAGATAATCTGCTAATCACATCAAAAAAGGGGGAAAAAGATGCTTGTCAGGAAAAGATCATAAAACATTGTGTCCCATGAACATCATTGTTTTAGCGTCAACCAAAAAAAATATCGAAAAATCAAACCTACTGCCACAATAAAAATACTTAATTTTTGAAACTAAAGCAGTGTGTTCTTAAAAGGGAGTATGAAAACAACCCGAGTCCATATATCCCTTTAGAGGAGGTCCCCTTCTCAGGACTCCTCCCCCCTATGAGTCAGAACAAAAAGCAGCTACTGATCTATGCATTATCATGCCATTCATTGTAAATGTATAGTTAGACAAGTTTTCCCATGGAAAAATCGTTTTTTATTTTTTTATCAGGGGCTAGAAAACATGGGCCGTTTTTGGCACACCTTTTAAAATCTGTCTTCTTTAGTCAAAATACCATAAATAGGTGTGCCTAAAGTGTGTTTAATCAAAAAGGTTAAATTACACCATAAATATGTAAAACAGCTCCAAACTTAATATTGGGATAGTCTGTGCATGTCCTAATACTCAGTATCTGTTGCCACATGGTTACCACCATTGCCATTTGTCCCTCTATCTCCTCTTAGTATTCCCTTCTTGGAAAGTATGGCAATCACCCCAAAAAGGGATGGCCTTATGCTGGAACCTTACCATTTTTAATGCTAGATTTGCCCTATGTTCTCTATACATTTCCTTCTGAATTACACAGGAAAGATCAAGATGGGTCTCAGCTTAGAATATATGGACTAAAATATGTCTAGTGTTATACAGTCAAGTCAAATTATTATGACGACCAGCTAATATCTACAGTAACCTCCATGTGCAGAACAGACAGAAGCTAGACAGGCTGGGAGTGACTAGGTAGGTTGTCACAGGTATCTGGAGCCATGCTGACTACAGTGCATCTTACAGCTGCTGGAGGGTGCGTGGGGGAGGATCCATAGAATGAACACGACTATCAAGGTGGTTCCAAAGGTGCTCAATTGGGTTCAAGTCTGGGGAATTAGGGGGCCAGGGTAGAACTTAAAAGTCTTGCTAATGCTCTTCCAACTAATGTGGGAGATTTCTAGGCATGTGACGTGTCACATTGTCTTGCTGGAATATCCCATCCACCCTAGGGCAGACAATCAGCATGCATGGGTGTACATGTTCGGCAAGTATGGCTTCATACTCAAATTGGTTGAGAGGGCCTTCCACATGGATGAATGGGCCCAGAGAATGCCACAAAAGCATTCCCCAGACTCCAACTCTGCCACTACCAGCTTGTGTTCTTCTAGCAATGGTTGCAGGGCATTTGTACTCTGATGTTTCTCACCTGACGCACCAATGTCCATCGGTTTGATGAAGCATAAAATGTGACAGCCCTTTGCCAATCAGCAGAGGTCCAATTCTGATACTGCTGAAAAGCTTGAAGCCCTTTCTGCTGATGCCACTTGGTTAACAGAGGTTTCTGAGCCCCCATATGCAGTAGGGTTCACTGAACTGTTTTAGACACGTCTGGTTGCCCCTTGGTTCATTTTGGCAGTAACCTGCTCCACTGTACCGTGTTGGTCCATTCTCATGCACCTTAGTAGCCCACGTTAATCTCTTCCATCATGTTGCTCCACAGTTTCCACGTCGCTTATTCACAATGCCATTTGTCCACACTTGATACACTTTCACCACAGCAGCATGCAAACAGTTCACAAACTGCGCAGTTTCAGAAATACTGTCAGACTGTCTGCAAAAATGAATTAGCCATTGGGGCAAGAGTGACAGTATTTCTGAAACTGCGCAGTTTCAGAAATACTGTCACTCTTGCCCCAATGGCTAATTCATTTTTGCAGACAGTCTATCTCACACCTTATATACCACCAAGCCAGCTCACAAAATGTGACCTCCTTCATGAGCTACACACAGCTGATGTCAAAAGTAGGAAGCGGTTATAACAACATGACATTACCAGAGGCAGGTGCCACTATAGAGCAGGGATGGCCAACCTGCGGCTCTCCAGCTGTTGCAAAACTACAACTCTCAGCATGCCCAGACTGCCTACAGCATGGCGGGAATTGTAATTTCCCAACAGCTGGAGAGCCGCGGGTTGGCCATCCCTGCTATAGAGTGACACACTGCATGATACAGATTGAGCAAGGTAAGGAAAAAACTAAAGAAGACCTGGCATTAGTGTCATAGAAGCCATAAAATAAGAATTGGAAAGATCTGCCTCAGGCTAGATGCACACGACCATATGTGTTTTGCGGTCCACAAAAAAAAACAGATGACGTCCGTATGGCATCCGTTTTTTTTGGGGATCAATTGTAACAATGCCTATCCTAGTCCGCAAAACGGACAAGAATAGGACATTTTTTTTTTTTTTGGGGCTACAGAACAGAGCAACGGATGTGGACAGCACACAGAGTGCTGTCTGGATCTTTTGCGGCCCCATTGAAGTGAATGGGTCCACATCCGAGCCGAAAAAAATGCAGCTTGGATGCGGAACCAAACCACGTTCATGTGTATGTAGCCTTAAACTGTATGAGATTCTCCAGAACTTTTTAGCTTTTATTGTATAGTGATTTTTCTGTCTTGGACACGGTGTATATGCGATTCTGCTTCTCTTTTTATTTTCCATAGGCAAAAAAAATTATTACACCAAACCTGAACCTTGATTGGTACTGAGTATGCCCTGTACAGATGGGGGGTCTCTGATTTTGCTGGTATGAGCTATTTTTCATACCTTGGTTTCCTGTGGATTCTTGCCTGCAACATAAAACCATACATCTCTGGGTCTTGTGATGAACACTACCTCCCCCAGCTATTTTCAATAGGATAATAATTGTAAACTAAATCTGTATGTATATTTTACCTTGTCACAGCCGTGAGGTAATTGTATAATTAGCTGTAACTATACAGCTCAGACACCATGCACAGTTTGACAGGTTCCCTCTAAGCCTTAGTTTACACACAACATAAAAATATATGCCAGAGGTTGATTTTGACATAGGTATTAAACATTTTGCAGAATGTCGCACAATCATTTGGCCAAGAGCTGTTCCTCCTTACTGCCCCATGTGTGTGCATGAGTTTTCAGTTGGGAGAGGAGAACAAGTTAGGGCCAGAACCCCCCCCCCCCCCCCTCTGGCAGTGCCTTTTCTCTCATGGGAACAATTACCTGGCATGTTGAATCTTTTCCCCCTGACATCTGCAGGCCCTATACATATCAGAATTAGATGGTTCAGCCCAAAACTGTGGGTTTAGGCAAATTTAACCTAATGTGTATGGGCATCTTGAGAATGGTCATCTGTTGAGGTCATTCAGTAGAGCAACAATGATCAGTACTCATGGATCTTCCAGCATCCTTCATTACTTCGGTCTTCCAAGTGTTGAAGGGGTTCTCAGGGAATTCAGTATTAATGACCTATACTCAGGCTAGGTCATCAATGTCAGATTGGTGGGGGTACGACTCCAGACACACCAGTTGATAAGCTATTTGAAGAGGCTGTAGCGCTCTAGTGGTTGCTGCAGCCTTCTCATGTAAAACCACGGACAGTGTTGTACATTGTATAGTAGATGTGCTTGGTATTGCAGCCCAGCCCATTCACTTGAGCGGCAAGTAAGCCAAAACCAATGGCCCAGGCATGCTCAACCTGCAGCCCTCCAGCTGTTGCAAAACTACAACTCCCAGCATGCCCGGACACCCTACAGCAGGGCATTGTGGGAGTTGTAGTTTTACAACAGCTGGAGGGCCGCAGGTTGAGCATGCCTGGCCTAGGAAAGGTCCGCAGCGCTCACAGGACAGCCACAGCCTCTTCAAACAGCGGATTGTCAGGAGTGCTAGTAGTCACACCCCCACCGATCATATATTAATGACCTATCCTGAGGATAGCCCATCAACATTAAACTCCTGGAAAACCCCTCTAAGTGTAAGAATTCACAAACTCAACTGAAAGTCACAAAATGAAAGTCAAGAACAGCAGCTGACAGTCTTTTTCCATATTTTATTTGGGTAATTTAAAAGGTAACAATAGTGTTAAAACTACTACAATATCTTTCCACAGCCATAGCTCACAGACCCACAAATAACCTTCTATATATAGATTTTTTTTTTGCCTTTTTCTCCATTTTAACCTTTTTTTTAACCTTACCTATTGTAATAAAATGCCCATTATAACAGTTTCACACTAATAGCAACTATATGTGGAGGGAAGGATCTAGTATAATGGAAAGGAGAGGGGCATGTACTCTGTCATTATTGTAATTTGTAATCAAGTTAATAAGTAGAGAAATTACTGGGGCGCAGCTACGCCAGGCAGCCACGTGGCCCATTTTATATAGGTCCTTCGTAGCTGAAGAAGCCCACAAGACATTGCTCTACAATGCATTCCGAGGATCTTGAGCTGTGAAGGTGATCACCAATGCATTGACATCAAGCTGGTGATGTAGTCAAAGCAATTTCTTCTGTAACATATAAAAACACTAAACTTAGAAACTAGATCCCAAAAAATTTCTGAAAAAAGAATCAACTTTGATATACAAAAACAGTCATTGTATGTTTTATACAAAAGTTTCAAACATAAGTTCATTTTCTCAGTGCGTTTTTCAACCAGCTTAGTTACTGGGTCCAGCGCAAAGTGTTTATATTTATATATATATAATTTTTTTATCTTTTTTTTTTTTTTTCCCCCGGAACAGTAATATAAAAAGGAAAAAAAAAAAAAAGAATCTTCTTATAGAAAGAATCTTTGCTGGTCTTAAGAATGAATGTAACATGGAACCCTTTAATTCTCAGAGGCACACATGAAGGGCTCCTTAGACAAAAGAATGAACAGGGAAAAAAAAAAAAGTTATCAGTTTATTTATACAGAGAATGCATTTTTCCAGTCTCCTCAAATAAACTTGATTCACTTAAACATCACTAGAAAAAAAAATCTGTTAGAAACTGTACAAAAAAAAAAACCAAACACATTATAATCCTGCAGGATTGTTTGATAGAACGAAAAGGCTTTAAGGAGCAGCATTTAAAGTATGGCCAGAGGTTTCTTTGGTTTGGTCTAACATACAAGAGATGAAATCTATCTCAGACAGATTTACTATTTGTTAATTTTTTAAGAAACCTGCACAATTGAAGACGAGCACTAAGTAGAGTGTTATACAAGTGAGAGGTGCATCTGTCTATGTAGTCGTGCTGCTCAGGGTCAGATTCTTCCTAATAACTACGGAGGAGTTGCAGACACTGGCATTTGTCTGTGCTTTTCATGTATGCACTGTATAAAGCGGAGGACTATTATCATGGCATAACACAGCAGCCTTTCTTTAGCAGCTTGGTTTTGTACTGAAGGACAATTAATAACCAACTCAAGATGGTGCAAAATCGGTATGAAGTCTTCTGCAATCAAACATATTTAAATCTCATAGGCAAGCAGCACAAGTTATAACTGTGAAGATGGCAGCCGCAGGACCAGCCAAAAACTAAAAAGGTGACAAAACATGACAGATGAGTTTGAGAACATATTTGTCACAGTAGACATGTGGTTTTCCATATGTATGACAAGAACAGGGATTAAAATGCATACATTCTCTGCAAGATTAGATTAAAACATGAAAACTATATTATTCCAGCTACATGGTTCAATGTGCTTCTAAAATATCTAATGGTTGTGGAGTCTTTTTGATTTAAATAAAAAGTAAACTAAAATATAGTGAAATAACGAAGCAACGTACATAAAATCAAAATTAAAAGAAAGGTTTAGTGGTGAATGTAATTGCATAGCTGGATTCACTGGCATGAAATACATTAGAAGAGGATCAGATGTGACTGTAGATAACCCAAATGTATTCTTCCTTCAAGTCATATTGCAGTGAATATGTTAAAGGGAGTCTGTCACCAGCGACCTCAATATCAAATTGTCTGCATAGACGCATAGCTGTGTTTCACCTGAATAAAAAGCTGTTTTACTTTTGTGGATCTGAGGCTCCGTTCCCAAGTTGTGATACTTTTTTTTTTTTTCATATCCTCACTGCTTTGATTGACAGGGCCAGACAGTGGCAAAGCAGCAATGGAGGTGCTGGTCACAGAAATGGGTGGCGCTTGGGTGCAACAAGAGCAAATGTGACGGCCTCATCGCACCAAAGACCTAATTGGCATATTAAAAAGTATCATAACTCGGGAATGGAGGCTCGCATCAACAAAAGAAAACTGTTTTAAATGAGGTGAACCACAGCTATGTGTCTATGCAAACAGTTTGATAGGGAGGTCGCTGGCAACAGAATCCCTTTACAGTAACCAGTACATATTAGTCTAAAGTTGATCAAAACGGACGATTTCAACCAAAATAAATGTTTGTCAGGTGAAATTGAACAAAAAAAAAGTGATGGCAGACCATTTTTGTGTAAAATATTTTCATACGATAGTCGGATGGAAGATCTTTCTTTGAAATAATGTTCCCAGAAAGATCTTTCGTCCATCGCCTGACTTCATTGAACATGTATGATCAACTGTACCGGCCAATAAGATCCAAAATGTGTATGACCATGTCTGTGAACAGATTGTTGACCATCTGACTGTTCAACCATCCTTTATTTAAGGTGTATGGCCAACTTTAGACAGGGATAAATCTCAGGTGACTACCAACAACTAGTGAGGATTTTGGCAAACTGCAAAAAAGATCTCACCCTGCTTGTGCAATGTGAAGTATGGGATGTGAAATATCGGACTAACAGCATTAGAACTGAACTTTGAGTCTAGGTAGACCTGGGCTTCAAGTATCAATTTCTTGATGCAGATTACACCATCCCAGTTGCATAACAATCTTTAGACATTTTTTTTAAGATAATTAACAGCTACTAAGAGACAGATGCATTTTTGCATTAAGCTGTATACAAAAGGACACACAAACAATCCTTTTTTTGTGGTTTTTCAATCTCCCCTAAGCCATGCTGGGAAGTATTGCTGACCTTGTACTATCAAAACCTGCAGGATTAGCATTTCATCAATATCTCATTATTACACAAGTAAGAAACATCTGTAGAACATCTGCATATATCGAGTATTAGTAAAAAATCTGATATGATCTTGGAGTTGGCATGACCAGTCACGGGACCTTGTGCAAGGATGATTAGCACCTTTAAATACATAGAGTTTAAAAATAGAAAGTAAATTCTAAAGCTCATTCATGAAAAAAAAAAAAAAAATTGCAACCTGCGCCAACAAAAATCAAAAAGTTTTGCTGTGCCAGTATTGGTAAAAGAACAGATTTTTTGCAGCAAAAACCATGATTTCACTTGTGCTCACTTTGTTTAATGGGTATAAAACAAAGATCTAAGGTGAGGGGATGTCAGCAGAAACCTCTCTGTAGGAGACACTACTTTGTGACTCCCCCTCAATGTTGCATCATACAAAGGGTAAAAAAAATTATATAAAAATAAAAAGATTTTTTACTGTGTACACCTGAGTATGGGGGGAGGTTACGGAGGGATGGAAAAAACAAAACAAAAAAAAAATCCTGGTTTCTCCTGTTGCCAAGAGAACCTACAATGTAATGGTCTGACAAACTTTGGAAGCTGCTCAGACACCAAAATCTACTCTGCAGTATGTGCTGGCAGCATATGAATTATTTAAGGCATCCAAAAGGGGAAAGGATACATGCTAACTCTTGTCAGCAGCAGTGAGGATTGCCAATTTTCAAGCAAATGATGTGGATGAAGGAACCGCTGAAGAGTCAACCACCAGTGCCGCAAGAGTGGCTTATGGTGCTGTCTCAGTATAAGCCTCTCTGACGACAATGAGGTTAAAACCCTGGCTACTATATCTCACAAGCTAATCTAGACGTCTCTGTGAGTATCAACTCCACTACAATGTTCTTTATACAAGTTAATGGTTCCAGCATGCAAATTCTGCATTCAAAAGCAGCCAGCTGAGCTTATGTCCACTGTTCCAACATTAGGCGTCACCAGCAACCGTGCTCACTGCGATGACAATGTCTAGCAACTCTGTGCTTGAGAGATCTGTAAAGCTATGATAAGGCTAATGGCACTTGAGCAGGAGAAAAGTAAAGTTAGATTTCTATAAAAAGCACATTCCATGCCAATGAGTAGACACCCTGCTCACAGTCCTTCCAAATTTAAAGCTCCCAGTAATTTCCTTAAGCAGGAAGTCTGGCTCCAGCTCAATGGTAGTCATATTACAACTTGGATACCAAACATGTAGCCTTTTTATCTAGACACAGCCCGCTGCTACCATAGTTGGGCCAGTCTGAACCCAGGTTGCCATTCTTAAAAGTAGCCATCGATACAACTTAGCAGTGACAGAAGCATTCAGTAGCATGGAGCCCCCTTGGCATTCACAAAGATTGTAAGGTAGAGATGCATATTTTGGATGTGATAGATGATGGAACTCTTACACCAGATAGGTAGAACACTGTGCATTAAAGCAAGAGCAAAACACATCAATCATGTAAATGTATGTTATCTAACACTGCAAGGCAATTCTGAGGTAGGGTTGAAAACATCTGACCGATACAAATACAGCGTTCCATCATATGCTTCTATATCTTGTGCTGCCATTATAGTTCTAGGTTACAGCCAAACACAAAAATGGAAACATTCAACATTAACTTAATAAGCAACTGATGTGCGAGTGAATCTATGACCTGAAATTCTGAACAGTAGAAATCTGATTTTGAAAATCAATGGAAATGCCAAGAAAACATCCTATTATAGGAACGCCAAGACATGTGAAGCAACAAAAGCAGACTCGGAAAAGGGTAAGGCCTCATGCACACGACCATATTTTTCATTCGTGTCCCATCTGCATTTTTTTGTGGATAGAAGACAGACCTATTCATTTCTATGGGTTCGTGCTCATATCCGTATCTTTTGCGGATCCGCATGGCCGCTCCACAAATTATAGAACTTGTCCTAATCTGGTCCGCATGGCAGATTAGATTAGCCAGAAAAATGCAAAGTGCACATGGAAGTGATCCGGATTTTGTGGGTCCGTGGTTTGCAGACATGGTCGTGTGCACGAGTTTAAACTGATAAAAAGAAAAATACAAGGATCTAATGATATTTACCAGACACTAACTAGCTAAGCACGCACATAGAACTCCTATCCTTATGCCAATCACAGACCCTTCATTACTTAACACGTCCTTCCATCCACATTCATTGAGAAACCCTGATCAGTAGGGATATAGGTTAGCAAACACAAACTGTAAAATAAGGTAAGAAGTAAATGTAAAAGAAAAAAAATATGTATATGCTGCAAAAAAACTCAGTAGCTCAAAACAATTCTAATAAAAAATAGGGAAAAAAACATTGTGGGTACTTAATATGTCTTCCCACCCGTTGCCCTGGTTAGCTTTGCCATAAAAAGCAAAGTCTAAACAGGACAACGGAAACAATCATCATAAAATGGTACAGTAATAGAGATAGCTAGACCAAGAGGGAGCCAGGTCCCCTGGGAAGAGTTCTGCTGAGAGGTCTAGTGACTGGTCATGCGGCTCAGTGTCAGGAATAATGGTTGTATGGTGGGAGCGGGTGCCCGATGCCATTTTGAAAGTGGTGGTGCTGACGGTGGGAAAGGTACTCGGCATAGCTCATTGTCATCTTCTCGCTACGGTATCTGCACAGGAGAGACAAAAATGAACAGGTTAGGCGTGTACGAAGTGGCACAATGTAATTGCAATGATGCAACATGGAACTAAATATTTTATACACCACATATAAAATACGACGTTACACACTCTGATATGGAAGCAAATCTCTAGGGTCTTACTGATCCTTATACGGCTATGAAAACCTAGGTTATGTCCATTACACACTAACAGAACCGTGGACATAGGTGTGATGTGCAAGCAGTCTACATTTATTAGGATATCCCCGGTTGTAGGGGAGTTGTATGATATTTAAAGAACATTGCCAAGGAGACCTTAATAGACCCAGATTTATATAACAGTGCGAGATTCAACGTTGGTTTGCAATTGCTTCATTACCCCTGAGGACGCCACGTTCAGTGGTGAAACATGTTGGGGGAGCGATGTGTTTAATGCTTGGCCCTTTGTTAAAATAGCACTGTGATAGGGTGCGCTGCAGGCACCGTAATCCATGTGTTTGTGACAGAGTCACCATAGCCAGGGACAGTTAGCGATTGGGAACAGACACGAGGCACACTATATAATAGCAGTAGAAATAAAGATATATATACTTCTAAGGGCCAAAACCAATCACTATCCGTATATACTCCCTTAATATAATGTGGCATATCAGATACAGAACAGTTACTATATTTGTTGCTTGAGTGTCGGTAAAGTTAATACAATAAATTACTGACACTGTCACAGTATAGGAGAATACTAGGGATATGAATATAATATCCCAGTTATATTTCCCTGAGCTTCATGAGTGATAATAAGCGAACCTTAGGCTCTATTCAGACGTCCGTATAATGGGTCAGCATCTGTTCCGCAATTATCTGGAACGGGTGCGGACCCATTCTCTATGGGGCCGGAAGAGATGCGGAGAGCACACTATGTGCTCTGCGCATCCGCATTTCCGGATCGCGGCCCCGATCTTCCGGTCCACAGGTCCGCAAGAAAATAGAGCATGTCCTATTCTTGTCTGCAATTGCGGACAAGAATAGGCATTTCTATGGGGGTGCCGGCCGGGTGTATTGCGGATCCGCAATGCACTACGGACGTCTGAATGGAGCCTTATGGTTATATATTAATAGAAGGCTTGCATAGTAAAATATAAATCTTCGCAGATGACCCTAAACTGTGTAAAGTAATTAACACTGAAGAGGACAGTATACTACTACAGAGCGATCTGGATAGATTGGAGGCTTGGGCAGATAAGTGGCAGATGAGGTTTAACACTGACAAATGTAAAGTTATGCACATGGGAAGGAATAATGCAAGTCACCCGTACATACTAAATGGTAAAACACTTGGTAACACTGACATGGAAAAGGATCTAGGAATTTTAATAAACAGCAAACTAAGCTGCAAAAACCAGTGTCAGGCAGCTGCTGCCAAGGCCAATAAGATAATGGGTTGCATCAAAAGGGGCATAGATGCCCATGATGAGAACATAGTCCTACCACTTTACAAATCACTAGTCAGACCACACATGGAGTACTGTGTACAGTTCTGGGCTCCAGTGAACAAGACAGACATAGCAGAGCTGGAGAGGGTCCAGAGGAGGGCAACTAAAGTAATAACTGGAATGGGGCAACTACAGTACCCTGAAAGATCATCAAAATTAGGGTTATTCACGTTAGAAAAAAGACGACTGAGAGGAGATCTAATTACTATGTATAAATATATCAGGGGTCAGTACAGAGATCTCTCCCATCATCTATTTATCCCCAGGACTGTGACTGTGATGAGGGGACATCCTCTGCGTTTGGAGGAAAGAAGGTTTGTACACAGACATAGAAAAGGATTCTTTACGGTAAGAGCAGTGAGACTATGGAACTCTCTGCCTGAGGAGGTGGTGATGGTGAGTACAATAAAGGAATTCAAGAGGGGCCTGGATGTATTTCTGGAGTGTAATAATATTACAGGCTATAGCTACTAGAGAGGGGTCGTTGATCCAGGGAGTTATTCTGATTGCCTGATTGGAGTCGGGAAGGAATTTTTTATTCACCTAAAGTGAGGAAAATTGGCTTCTACCTCACAGCGTTTTGCCTTCCTCTGGATCAACTTGCAGGATGACAGGCCGAACTGGATGGACAAATGTCTTTTTTCGGCCTTATGTACTATGTTACTATGTAATGAAAGATATTCAGTATTACTCTGCACAAGCTTAGAGCCCGTATCATTCTTTTAATCATTGTCTATATTTAATAATAAAGAATAAAAGTTACGTTTTAGCAATGGCCAAAAACAGGTATTGAAAGCCTTTGGCTTTTGAATCTTGCAATGATATTTAAAGGGCAGCTGTCAGCAGATTTGTACCTATGAAACGGTCTGACCTGTTACATGTGCTCCTGGCAGCTGAAGACATCTGTGTTGGTCCCATGTTCATATGTGCCCGCATTGCTAAGAAAAATGATGCTTTAATATACGCAAATGAGCCTCTAGGAGCAACGGGGCGTCCCCATTACAGGCTCTGCAACTGCCGTGTTCTCTGCACTTTGACAGGGCGAGGCAGTGTAAACGTCATAACAACTGGCCCTGATCTCTGCTAAAGTTTCACGTTGTGCACTTCAGTATCCGGCGCAGACACAGTACAGGAAAGAGGCTCTTTCCTGTACTACGCAGCATGAGATTTTAGAAGTTAGAGGCAGGCGGAATCACGTTTACACTGCCTGGCCCTGTCAAAGTGCAGAGGACAGGGCAGTTACAGAGACAGCAGAACCTCTAGGTGTAACAGCAAAATCCCCATTGCTCCTAGAGGCTCATTTACATATATGCAAACATTTTTCTGAGCAATGCGGGCACATACAAACATGGGACCAACACAGATGTCTTCAGCTGCCAAGCGCACATGTAACAAGTCAGCCAGTTTCATAGGTACAAATCTGCTGACAGATACCATTTAATGTTTCATGGACAATCCTAGTTTTCAGCATAATAAGGGACAGAAATGTGGCCTCCATATGAATACAAAGATCACTTTCCAGAGAGTGTATACAAGAGAGGAGACGGTAAATGGAACGTAAAGAAAACCCAATGCACATCGTAAGCAGATCTACCAGCAAAATCCCACGGTGCAACGAAACTTAACCAACAGCTTGGCAACTAATGAAGTCTGTGAATGTAGGTCAGGGCAGGACAAGGGCAGCCCAAGTGAAAGGAAAGCGGTGGATGCAGGCTTACACAGTACGTGTCAAAAGTATACCGGCCCCAGCTGACTGTGCTAATCCCTCCACATGAACTGAGCTTCATCTCCATACCAGGCTAACTTTCACTGAGAGCCAATTATTTGTCATGTAAGAGCACAGTTCTACTGGGTGTACATATGGGTGCACTGCCACTACTGTAGGGGCGATATGCTGTACCGAGACCCTGGTCTGTGTACGGCAGCACTGTGGATGGACAATCTGGTGTGGGACTGCTGTCATACAGAGTAGCTCAGTGGGATAAATGTCATCATGGAATAATGCTCTATAAGCCTATTGGCGATCTGCATACTGACTAAGTATGGAAGGCTTGATGAATGAGCAGAGGATGCGTGTAGGCACATAGGCATGTAATCACTGCAGCTCCAGGCACAGCCACCTACATGGACAAGCTGCTGCGCGGCAGTCCCTGTGCTGACCAGTGAGGGTCTTGGATGCTGGACCCTCACCAATTAAAGAAGGACATTCTTTCCTAATAAAGTTCCTTCCTCAGGAGCTGATTATCAGGAAAGAACAAGAACTGTTTGATAAATGAGGCCCAATGTGCCTGCTTTCACTTAAAGGGGTTCTCCAGGAATAAATAAAAAAAAAAAGAAAAAGAAAAAAAAAAAAAACTTAAAAGGGGTTATGCAGTCTTTTTAAACTGATGATCTATCCTCTGGATAGATCATCAGCATCTGATCGGCGGGGGTCCGACCCCCGGGACCTTTGCCGATCAGCTGTTTGAGAAGGCAGCGGCGCTGGCAGTAGTTCCGCGGCCTTCTCGCTGTTTACCGCAAGCCCAGTGACGTCATAACTAGTATCACTGGCCTGGGCAGGGCTAATCACTGTTCACTTGAATGGAGCTTAGCCCGGCCCAGGCGATTGATACTAGTTGTGATGTCACTGGGCCTGCGGTAAACAGCGAGAAGGCCGCAGCACTAGTGCCAGCGCCGCTGTCTTCTCAAACAGCTGAACGGCAGGAGTCCCGGGTGTGAGACCCCCGCCGATCAAATGCTGATGATCTATCCAGAGGATAGATCATCAGTTTAAAAAAACTGAAGAACCCCTTTAAATATTATTTTATAATAAATATATTCACAAGTACTTTTCATTACTTAGAATGTCTTGTTTTGTCTAGGGAGCAATCATTAGGAGAAATAAAATGGCCGCCATCCTATTAGTACACACAAAACTTGTCCTAATCACACCACAATGAGCCATAGTGCTGCCTCATCCTCCTCTCTGCTCGTCAGGAATCATGATCCTGAATACAGGTGAATCTCTGTGGGAATGGAGATGAGGAGAAGACATGAGAGGAGGGTGAGAGGTGGCTAATGAGCAGCAGTACTTGTATGCAGTCTCCATTACCACAGCCTGTCCAGTCCGTCCTCTCTCTACCTCATGAACTAAATTCCCCAGAGATTCAGCTAAAGTTCTTACCATCTGTATTCCGAATCATAATCCCTGACAAGTAGAGAGGAAAATGAGCCAGTTCTTTACCTAGTGTTCTTTACCTTGTCCTCATGTGTGATCAGGACAGGTTTTGTGTGAACTAATGGGACAGCGGCCATTTTGTTTCCCCTGATGATTGCTCCCCAGACCAAACGAGCCATTATAAATAATGAAAGGTATTTGAGAATATATTTATAATAAAGTAATATTTAAGTATTTTTATTTTCTAATTCCCAGTGAACCCTGTTAACTGGCACTCTGTCCCACTGTAAATCAGTAGCGCCTGCACCACTCACAGATACTGTTCACAATTCACACCTCTAGGCAGCTTTCCATACTCTACACAAATTAACAATTTCATTCTCATATGGTGTTGGTCACTTGCTTCTTTTGAATCCTTAAAGCGTTCATTTTGTTTAATAGAGAATTTCTAAATCACTTTGTTTTAAAACAATATGTCTTTATCCACCTGAAAAAAGCTGTACAGTCATGGCCACTAGGGGTCTCACTTCCACCTAATTTGCAGTCCACTGCCTGTTGTCAGGCAAAATCCGTCCCTGGTAACAGAGATTCACAAGACAGCTGAAAGGAAGTGTAAGGCCCCTTTCACACGAGTGAGTATTCCGCGCGGATGCGATGCGGGAGGTGAACGCATTGCACCCGCACTGAATACCGACCCATTCATTTCTATGGGGCTGTGCACACGAGCGGTGATTTTCACGCATCACTTATGCAATGCGTGAAAATCGCAGCATGCTCTATATTCTGCGTTTTTCACGCAACGCAGGCCCCATAGAAGTGAATGGGGTTGCGTGAAAATCGCAAGCATCCGCAAGCAAGTGCGGATGCGGTGCGATTTTCACGCACGGTTGCTAGGAGACGATCGGGATGGAGACCCGATCATTATTATTTTCCCTTATAACATGGTTATAAGGGAAAATAATAGCATTCTGAATACAGAATGCAAAGTAAAATAGCACTGGAGGGGTTAAAGAAAAATAAAAAATCATTTAACTCCCCTTAATCCACTTGCTCGCGTAGCCGGCATCTCCGTCTGTCTCTTTTACTGTATAGGACCTGTGGTGAGCATTAACTATAGTTCAAGGACCTGGGATGACGTCACTCTGGTCATCACATGATCTTTTACCATGGTGATTCATCATGGTAAAAGATCATGTGACGTACCATGTGATGACCAGAGTGACGTCATCCCAGGTCCTTGAACTATAGTTAATGCTCACCACAGGTCCTATACAGTAAAAGAGACAGACGGAGATGCCGGCTACGCGAGCAAGTGGATTAAGGTGAGTTAAATGATTTTTTATTTTTTTTTAACCCCTCTAGCGCTGTTTTACTATGCATTCTGTATTCAGAATGCTATTATTTTCCCTTATAACCATGTTATAAGGGAAAATAATACTATTTACAGAACACCGATCCCAAGCCCGAACTTCTGTGAAGAAGTTCGGGTTTGGGTACCAAACACGCGCGATTTTTCTCACGCGAGTGCAAAACGCATTACAATGTTTTGCACTCGCGCGGAAAAATCCCGCAACGCACCCGCACATTTTCCCGCAACGCCCGTGTGAAAGAGGCCTAAGTGTGTATGTGTGTGTGTGCGCGCTCTCACATACATGAAGGTGTGTGCCCTGTGCTGCGGACAGCAATGCACAGACACCGTCCGTTTGCATGCTGTTTGAAAATGTAGACCCACTGACTTAAATGGTTCATAGATCGTCAAGAGACAGTCTGCACCGCAAAAAAATAGGACATGTTCTATTTTTTTTTGCTGTGCGGAGGCACAGACTGAAATCCCATGGAAGAGCTTTGTAGTGCTTCCAATCCGTGCCTCCGCTCCGCATCTTGAGGATTGTGGACCCATTCAAGTAAATGGTTCTACAGTGCCGGTATCTGTATATTACGGACCCGCTGTTTGCAGTCCGCAATACGGGCACAAAGGCTCATGTGCATGAGCCCTAAATGTGATTTATCTCTCCTTATCTGTGCTGTGCACTCTGGGGCTGAAAACAAACAGTGGGAAGTGAGTGAAAAAGACATCACAGCAGTAAGTGCTGGCAGACTTCACAGAAGCGATACGTCCCCCGATTCTGAGTGAAATGCATCTAGCTGTGCAACTAAAACAAGGAATAACGTGGCTGAAAAAACATTAACAGTTACTTCACAGGTATGATTCGACAAAGTAGTACAGCTATTATGCAAACTTTTTTGAAAAATCAAATACGCTTTAAAGGTATATTTGGTTACAGCAAATAAAGCTTATTCACTGTAAATTGACCCACTTTCAATACGCTTTCTGTATAAATTCACATTCTCCAAGATCCTAACTTGCTGTCATTTAATAGGGACTTTTTTCAGTTTGAGTGGGTCTGAGATGATTACACAGGTGCATGGAAGTAATCAATAAAAGTTACTACTAAATAACCACAAGCAGAGATTTTGAAAGTTGTAAGGGACAAAACTTCATTATACAGTGGATAGGTATATTTGCAGAAATGGTAATATGCCTGTAAAGGGGTTTTCCCCTGGCCACTGGGGTCCAACTGCTGAAACCCCACAGTATAGTGCTCAGTACTGTCCCCAGTAGTCCCATAGAAGTGAATAGGGTGGTGGGCACGCATGCACACCACCATTCCATTCTCATGCGGTTCTCCAGGATCTCTATTCTTCCAATCATAGGGGGTCCCAGCAGTTGGGCCCCCAGTGATCAGACACACCACCTACTCTGTGGACAGGGAATAAGTATTGTTAGTGGGGAAAACCCCTTTAAGACAACAGCACTCAGCCATTGCTTCCTTGCGTCAGTCCTGAGTCATTCAATACAGTGTTTGTTCATTTAATGACTAGTTGGCACACATCTCTTTCTGAACATTTGCAATATGTCAGCGTGTCACATATTAGATGCTCATCTGCACCTCAGTGCTGGACATACCTGGTCAGTTTAATAGTTTTCCTGAAGTCATTACTGATTGCAGCTTTGTATCCACCTTTCCTCAATAAGGAATCAATGGTTTGTATGTGGTCCCAACCTACAGAAGTAAACAGTATTAGCAAGCTACCCATGGCCATCAAACATGACCTGCATTCATCATCTCTATAGCTTGTATTCTGTTATTAAGGGCTCATGCACACGACCATTGTTGTTTTGCGGGCTGTTTTTCACTGATCCGTTTTTCGTATCTGAGGTTTTTTCTCTCTGATTTAAGTCCTCTTTCGTTCCGTTATTGCACAACATATATCTGTATGGTTTCCGTATTTAATCAGTTTTTTGCGGATCGTCTACAGAAACAGTAACTTATTAATCACCAAACACATGAGCAATATGAGCTGGGCATAGCATTTATACAGTATGGATCTGCAAAATACAGATGACATACGGATGTGTTCCGTGTGCGTTCCGTATTTTTTGCGGACTAATGGGGCCACCGTGATTTGCGGACAATAATAGGACATGCACTACTTTTTTGCGGAACGGCCATGCAGACAAACGGAATGCACCTGGAGTAACTTGTGTATTAAGTGAATGGTTCCGCATACGGTCTGCAAAAAAACCAGAACGGAAGAGGAATGAAAATATCTTTGTGTGCATGAGCCCTGGGACAGTTGTCAGCAACTTTACATAGAGAGAAACACTGGGCCTGTATGAAGCCTGTCCCTTTTGCCTATAGCCACCAGCTCAAACTGCGCTGACACACAGACTGAAGTTATAAGCTTGAGTGAGTAGTTGCTATAGACACAAGAACTGGTTATTCACTATAGGCAACCAGTGCACTTACCACTCTGTTCAGCTTAGGCTGAGTGCAGATATATCCGTTGTGTCCGTCTGGGAGTGGGACACCGCCGACATGTGTAATTCACTTCAGTGCACAGGCCCGATGACTACAGATTGATAATGCCGGACAGAAAAACATAGCATGCAGCGTTTATCTGTCCTGCACTATTTGGTCTTATGAGCAACATATTGTTTATACCACTTTGTTCTCATTCATCTTTTGCTTAGCAGAGACAAATTAGCCACATTTTATACACAATTCCCATTGTGAACAATTTGTTCACAAATGCAGACACATTCAACTGTAATGGGAAGCTATGCATCAATATTACAGCTACTAGAAGGTTATACTGTCATAAAAGGTTTCTAAAAAAACAATTTTTCCCATTTTATTCTGTTTTCTAAAGATGTCGCCATGAATAATATTACATTGTATATTCCTAAAGCTTATATAGAATAAAACATCAAAAGCGGAAAGGGCACACTATAGCTCTGGTCGGCCCTGGCACAGTATAACAAATCTCCAGTGCCAGTATATGATTGTGTAACAAACTAAAATTTTCCCTCTCTTTAGTTTTTCAAACCTAATGACAATGTAGTTTAAAAGAGAAAAATATAGGGGAAAACCAGGTGTAACCACAACGGGGCAGATTTATGAAAACTGCCTAAATTAAAGTCTTTGTGGCTCTTTACCCATTTATGAAACAAACAAAATAATTAGCCCTTTGAGAAACAGGGCCGTCTCCTCCTCCCTGTACCGACCATTAGCATACCGGCCGGGAAAAGTGATCGGGAGGGGCAACGGGCAAACGGAGCGGCACCCAAACTAGTAAGCGATATTACATCCCTGCACTATGCCCTACATAACCTGCTACATAATATTTTGTTAGGGGGATCTGTTACTTCTTTATGTTGGCCTTAAAGGGTTTCTGTCAACACAAAATTCGTTTTGTAGCTGGCTGACATTAGCGATGTGCTAATGTCTGCAGTACATAACTGTAATTTTTATCTGCCTACATGCCGCCGTTTGCTCAGAAAACGAACTTTTCAAATATGCAAATGAGCCTCTAGGTGCTATTGGGGTGTTGCTGCAGCAACTAGAGGCTCTGTCTCCTCACCGCTTGGCACGCCCATTTTACTTTGATGGACATCTCTGCTCTGCGCTTTGAAAGCAAAATCCCGCGCCGTCCCGTTTAGTGTTCGGCGCAGGCGCAGTGAGTGAAGGACGCTCGCCTGCTGCCGGCTTCCTCACTGCGCCTGCGCCGAACACTAAAGCAGTGCTCCAGACTAAAAAAAAATACCTAGTAGCCATTGGCTCCTGAACTGAAAAATTTTGTCGCCAAATTGAATTTTTAGTCGTCAAATCGAAACCGAATCAAAATTTTGGTATCGTGACATCGCTACGCCGATCAGATCGGCGTAGGGTTGTTTAGATACCAAAATTTTGATTCGCTTTCGTCATCATAAAAAAAGTATTGTGATACTGAATACCATGCAAAAAAAAAAAAAAAAAAAAAAAAAAAAAAACACCCAAAAAAGCTGCGTGCATTTCGCATTTTATGAAACGTTTGGCCCATAATAGAACAGTCCTATCCTATTTTTTGCGGTGACAAAAAAATGGCGAATCGCATGGTTTTTATTTATTTATTTCTGTTACGGCGCTCACCGCATAGGAGATATTTTTTAATAATTTAATAGTTTGGACTTTTCGGACGCAGCGCTATGTAATAGGTTTATTTATTTATTGTTTATATATTTTATATGTAAAATTGTGAAAGGGGGAATTTAAACTTAATATTTTAGGATACTTTCACACTAGCGTTTTTCATTTCCGGCATAGAGTTCCGTCACAGGGGCTCTATACCGGAAAAGAACTGATCAGGCATATCCCCATGCATTCTGAATGGAGAGTAATCCGTTCAGGATGCATCAGGATGTCTTCAGTTCAGTCCAGTCATTTTGACTGATCAGGCAAAAGATAAAACCGTAGCATGCTACGGTTTTATCTTACGGCGAAAAAAACTGAAGACTTGCCTGAATTTTTCCCCATAGGAATGTATTAGTGCCAGATCCGGCATTCAAAATACCGGAATGCCGGTTCCGTCCTTCCGCGCAGACTGGTTAAAATGTGTAAAAAGATACAAGACGGATCCGCCTGTCCGCATGACAAGCGGAAAGATAGATTCGTTCTTGCAATGCATTTGCGAGATGGATCTGCATCCGGATGTGTCTCACAAATGCTTTCAGTCACATCCAGATCGGCGGATACGGCAGGCATTTCCGACAACTGAACTGCTTGCCGGATCACACTGCCGCAAGTGTTAAAGTAGCCTTAGGCCTCCTGCACACGACCGTGTGGCTTTTTCAGTGTTTTGCGGTCCGTTTTTCACGGATCCGTTGTTCCGTTTTTCCGTTCCATTTTTCCGTATGGCATATACAGTATGCAGTAATTACATAGATAAAATTGGGCCGGGCATAACAT
Organism: Bufo bufo; assembly: GCF_905171765.1. NCBI lineage: Eukaryota > Metazoa > Chordata > Amphibia > Anura > Bufonidae > Bufo > Bufo bufo. The sequence goes on from NC_053396.1 coordinate 128,193,609, forward strand.
TTTCAATAGATGGTTCCGCAAAAAACGGAACGGAAACGGAAGACATACGGATGCATTTCCGTATGTGTTCTATTTTTTTGCGGACCCATTGACTTGAATGGAGCGGACATACGTGATTTGCGGGCAATAATAGGACATGTTCTATCTTTAAACGGAACGGAAAAACGGAAATACGGAAACGGAATGCATACGGAGTACATTCCGTTTTTTTTGCGGAACCATTGAAATGAATGGTTCCGTATAAGGAACGCAAAAAACGGCCAGTAAATGGGGAAAAAAAACGGTTGTGTGCAGGAGGCCTTAGGCTGAGTTCACACGGGCGTTGCGGGAAAATGTGCGGGTGCGTTACGGGAACACCCACGATTTTTCCGCGCGAGTGCAAAACATTGTAATGCGTTTTGCACTCGCGTGAGAAAAATCGTGCATGTTTGGTACCCAAACATGGGATCGGTGTTCTGTAGATTGTATTATTTTCCCTTATAACATGGTTATAAGGGAAAATAATAGCGTTCTGAATACAGAATGCATAGTAAAATAGGGCTGGAGGGGTTAAAAAAATAAATAAATAATAATTTAACTTACCTTAGTCCAGTTGATCGCGCAGTCCGGCTTCTTGTCTGTCTTCTTTGTTGAACAGGACCTATGGTGAGCATTCATTACAGGAACAGGACCTGTGGTGACGTCACTCCCGTCATCACATGATCCATCACCATGGTAAAAGATTGTGTGATGGATCATGTGATGACCGGAGTGACGTCACCACAGGTCCTTTACCTGTAATGAATGCTCACCACAGGTCCTGTTCCGCAAAGGAGACAGAAGGAGATGCCGGCATCGCGATCAAGTGGACTAAGGTGAGTTAATTTTTTATTTTATTTTTTTTAACCCCTCCAGCGCTATTTTACTATGCATTCTGTATTCAGAATGCTATTATTTTTCCTTATAACCATGTTATAAGGGAAAATAATAATGATTGGGTCTCCATCCCGATAGTCTCCTAGCAACCTTGCATGAAAATCGCACTGCATCCGCACTTGCTTGCGGATGCTTGCGATTTTCACACAACCCCATTCACTTCTATGGGGCCTGCGTTGCGTGAAAAAAGCAGAATATAGAGCATGCTGCGATTTTCACGCAACGCATAAGTAATGCGTGAAAATCACCGCTCATGTGAACAGCCCCATAGAAATGAATGGGTCGAGATTCAGTGCGTACGTGCAATACGTTCACCTACCGCATCGCACCCGCGCGGAAATCTCGCCCGTGTGAACGCAGCCTTAGTGTTTTTTATTTTTTTACTTACTTTTAGCCCCCTTAGGGGCTAAAACCATTTTCCTATTCACCCTTAAGCCCCTTTCACATGGGCGAGACTTCTGCGCGGGTGCAATGCGCGAGGTGAACGCATTGCACCCGCACTGAATCCGGACCCATTCACTTCTATGGGGCTGTGTACATGAGCGGCGATTTTCACGCATCACTTGTGCGTTGCGTGAAAATCACAGTATGCTCTATGTTGTGCGTTTTTCACGCAACACAAGCCGCACAGAAGTTAATGGGGCTGCGTGAAAATCGCAAGCATCCGCAAGCAAGTGCGGATGCGGTGCGATTATCACGCATGGTTGCTAGGATGAAAGTCTATTCACGGTGTTATTTTCCCTTATAACATGGTTATAAGGGAAAATAATAGCATTCTTTAATACAGAACGCTTAGTACAATGTCAATTGAGGGTTAAAAAATATTTAAAAAATTAACTGTCCTCCTCCACTTGATCGCGTAGCTGCCGGTCTCCTGTTCTTTCTTCAGGACCGGTCAAAGGACCTGTGGTGACGTCACTGAGCTCATCACATGGTCCATTACCATGTGATGAGCACAGTGATGTCACCACAGTGCTCATCACATGGTAATGGACCATGTGATGAGCTTAGTGACGTCACCACAGGTCCTTTGACAGGTCCTGAAGAAAGAACAGGAGACCGGCAGCTACGCGATCAATTGGAGGAGGAGAGTTAATTTTTTATTTATTTTTTAACCCTCATTGGCACTGCGCTACCAATATTTATTATACTGGGGTGTTGGGGGCGGGAAGGGCGCACTGCGCCACCAATGTTTATTATACTGGGGTGTTGGGGGGGGGCGTGCCACCAATGAAGATAACTGACCTGAGGGGTTAACTGCCGCTCATCGCAGCTCCCTGTCATAGAGGTCGGGTGCCGGCTATTTGATTCTGGCACCCGCCTCCTGTATTTGTATTAACAGGTCAGTTATCTTCATTGGTGGCGCAGTAGCCACAGCCCCTACCCTCCTCCTCCCGTATCTCTTCTTATTGGCGGCGGCAGCACAGGGGGAGGGAGAGACTTCTCCACTGCGCTGCGGAGAAAAACATCAGCGGCGGGGCAGAGAACTATCATCTCCTGTGCCCCGCCGCTGTATTCAACTACAGAGCTGCGGCGGCGGGTCCAGTCACAAATGGCGACAACACTAAAAAATCTTCTCGCCATTTGTAAATTCTACGTCGCATTGGCGACCATTTTGGTCACCATCTGGAGCCCTGTAAACGGGACGGCGCAGGATTTTACTGGCGAGTTTTTCCCAGATAATACACTAACAGTACATACATAACAGGACTCCGGAATGTTAATGTACACTTCAGGTAGTTTAACCTCTTCTACCCCAGGTCAGTTTTCACCTTCCTGCCCAGACCATATTTTGCAAATCTGAAAAATGTCACTTTTTTTTTTAAAATCAGATGTTTCTTTATTAACGGTTTTCAGTCATATTTTGTCACTTTATGTGGTAATAACTTTAAACGCTTTTACTTATACAGACCATTCTGGGATTGTATTCTCGTCACATATTGTACTTCATGACAGTTATAAAAATAGGTAAAAAATTTAATTTTTATTTATTAAAAAAAAATACGAAAATTTACCAAAAATTTTGACAAATTAGCAAATTTCTACATTTCTATTTCTCAACTTTTATAACAGATAGTAACTCCAAATATAGTAATTACTTTACATTTCCCATATGTCTACTTCATGTTTTGATCATTTTAAAAATAACATTTTCCTTTTTTGGGACGTTAGAAGGCTAAGAAGTTTAGAAGCAAATCTTAAAAAAAGAACTTAAAAAGAATCTTCAAATCGTAAAAAGAACTTTTCCAAAATCCAATTTTTTCAGGACCAGTGCAGCTATGAAGTCACTTTCTGGGGCTTACAGTGGATATAAAAAGTCTACACACCCCTGTTAAAATGTCAGGTTTCTGTGCTGTAAAAAAACAACAACAAAAAAAACCACAAAGATAAATCATTTCAGAACTTTTTCCACCTTTAATGTGACCTATAAACTGTACAACTCAATTGAAAAACAAACTGAAATCTTTTAGGTGGAGGGAACAAAAAAAAACTTAAATAATGTGGTTGCATAAGTGTGCACATCCTCTTATAACTGGGGATGTAGAAGTGTTCAGAATTAAGCAATCACATTCAAAATTATGTTAAATAGGAGTCAGCATACACCTGCCATCATTTAAAGTGCCTCTGATTAACCCCAAATAAAGTTCAGCTGCTCTAGTTGGTCTTTCCTGAAATTTTCTTAGTCGCTTCCCACAGCAAAAGCCATGGTCCACAGAGAGCTTCCAAAGCATCAGAGCGATCTCATTGTTAAAAGGTATCAGTCAGGAGAAGGGTACAAAAGAATTTCCAAGGCATTAGATATACCATGGAACACAGTGAAGAAAATATGGCACAACAGTGACATTACCAAGAACTAGACGACCTTCCAAAATTGATGAAAATACAAGAAGAAAACTGGTCTGGGAGGCTACCAAGAGGCCTACAGCAACATTAAAGATGCTGCAGGAATATCTCACAAGTACTGGCTGTGTGGTACATGTGACAACAATCTCCCGTATTCTTCATATGTCTGGGCTATGGGGTAGAGTGGCAAGACGAAAACCTTTTCTTACGAAGAAAAACGTCCAAGCCAGGCTACATTTTGCAAAACACATCTGAAGTCTCCCAAAAGCATGTGGGAAAAGGTGTTATGGTCTGATGAAACCAAGGTTGAACTTTTTGGCCATAATTCCAAGAGACATGTTTGGCGCAAAAACAACACTGCACATCACCAAAAGAACACCATACCCACAGTGAAGCATGGTGGTGGCAGCATCATGCCAAGGGGCTGTTTTTCTTCAGCTGGAACTGGGGCCTTAGTTAAGCTAGAGGGAATCATGAACAGTTCCAAATACCAGTCAATATTGGCACAAAACCTTCAGGCTTCTGCTAGAAAGCTGAACATGAAGAGGAACTTCATCTTTCAGCATGACAACGACCCAAAGCATACATCCAAATCAACAAAGGAATGGCTTTACCAGAAGAAGATTGAAGTTTTGGAATGGCCCAGCCAGAGCCCAGACCTGAATCCGATTCAAAATCTGTGGGGGGATCTGAAGAGGGCTGTGCACAGGAGATGCCCTCGCAATCTGACAGATTTGGAGTGTTTTTGCAAAGAAGAGTGGGCAAATCTTGCCAAGTCAAAATGTGCCATGCTGATAGACCCATACCCAAAAAGACTGAGTGCTGTAATAAAATCAAAAGGTGCTCCAACAAAGTACTGTATTTTTCGCCCCATAAGACGCACTTTTTCCTCCCCAAAAATGGGAGGAAAATGCCCCTGCGTCTTATGGGGCGAATGCTGGCAGTTTTACATCGCTGGATGCGATGTACGGAGCGGGGGCCAGGGGAGGGACTGGGAGGAGGAGCTGGGGGCCGGCAATAGCGGTGGGGCGGTGCGGTCACTGTACTATAGCCCCGCCCCACCGCTCCGGTATTCTAATATAAAATGTATTATTGAATTAAAAGTCATTAAACATGCCCCCCCCTCACTCCTAATAGTACCGTATATGCGAATTTCTTCAGTATAATGCCGGCAGGCAGGACGGGCGGGCGGCAGCGTAACTCCCTGATGTCACGTGCCTGCGCCGCCTCCTTGATGAATGAAGCAGGCGGCGCAGACAAGTGACGTCACTGAGGGACGCGCCGGCCGCCCGGCCCGCCTGCCGGCATTATACAGAAGAAATTCGGATATACGGTACTATTAGGACTGAGGGGGGCATATTTAATAACTTTTAATGCGGGGGGGAGGGCGGCACACCGAATCTGTGGATGGCACAGTTAAGGGGTGGGGGTCTGTGGATGGCACTGTTATGGGCTGGGGGGGGGGCACTGTGGATGGCACTGTTATGGGGTGGGGGGTCTGTGGATGGCACATATATAACAGTGCCAGCCACAGATCTCTCCCCCCCCCCTGTAACAGTGTCCGTCATCCACAGATCCCCCCATAAGTGTCCGTCATCCACAGATCCCCCCATAAGTGTCCGTCATCCACAGATCCCCCCATAAGTGTCAGTCATCCACAGATCCCCCCATAAGTGTCCGTCATCCACAGATCCCCCCATAACAGTGTCCGTCATCCACAGATCCCCCCATAAGTGTCAGTCATCCACAGATCCCCCCATAAGTGTCCGTCATCCACAGATCCCCCCATAAGTGTCCGTCATCCACAGATCCCCCCATAAGTGTCCGTCATCCACAGATCCCCCCATAAGTGTCCGTCATCCACAGATCCCCCCCATAACAGTGTCCGTCATCCACAGATCCCCCCATAACAGTGTCAGTCATCCACAGATCCCCCCCCATAAAAGTGTCCGTCATCCACAGATCCCCCCCCATAACAGTGTCCGTCATCCACAGATCCCCCCATAACAGTGTCCGTCATCCACAGATCCCCCCATAAGTGTCAGTCATCCACAGATCCCCCCATAAGTGTCCGTCATCCACAGATCCCCCCATAAGTGTCCGTCATCCACAGATCCCCCCATAAGTGTCCGTCATCCACAGATCCCCCCCATAACAGTGTCCGTCATCCACAGATCCCCCCATAACAGTGTCAGTCATCCACAGATCCCCCCCCATAAAAGTGTCCGTCATCCACAGATCCCCCCCCATAACAGTGTCCGTCATCCACAGATCCCCCCCATAACCGTGTCCGTCATCCACAGACCACCATTAGTTCCAAACCCACCAAAAGCACACCTTTTGGTTAAAACATTTTTTTTTCTTATTTTCCTCCCCAAAAACCTAGGTGCGTCTTATGGGCCGGTGCGTCTTATAGGGCGAAAAATACGATTAGTTTAAGGGTGTGCACACTTATGCAACCATATCAATCATTTTATTTTTATATTTTTTCTTCCCTCCACCTAAAAGATTTCAGTTTGTTTTTCAATTGAGTTGTACAGTTTATAGGTCACTTTAAAAAGGTGGAAAAAGTTCTGAAATGATTTCTCCGTCTCATTTTTTTTACAGCACAGAAACCTGACATTTTAACCGGGGTGTGTAGACTTTTTATAGCCACTGTACATATTAGAAACCACCCATCAATCACCTATTTTAGAAACTACAACCCTCAAGCTATTCAAAACTCATTTTACAAAATTTGTTAACCCTCTAGGTGCCCCACGAGAATTAAAGGAAAATGGGAATGAAATTTCACTTTTTATAGCAGATTTTAAATTTTTATCATTTTTTTTCTGTAACACATCAAACAGCCAAACAAAACTCAAAATCTATTACCCTGAATCTGGAGTTTACAGAAACACCCCATGTGTACTCAAAAACTGATGTATGGGCGCACAGCAGGCTTCAGAGTGGAAGGAGCACCATATGGCTTTTGGAGAGCGGATTTAGCTGGAATGGTAATTGGGAGCTATGACGCATATGACGACACCCCGAGGTGGCCCTACAATGGAAACCCCCAAAAAGTCACCCCATTCTGATAACTACACCCCTCAAGGAATATTTCAAGGTGTGTAAGTGAGCACTTTGACACATCGGGTGTTTCACAGATTTAGGAATTGCTTGACTGTGAAAAATAAAAATTAACATTTTTTTCTGAAAAAAATTGCTTTACACCCACATTTTACACTTTCTCAAGAGAAAACAGGATAAAATGCACCCCACATTTTGTTTCCCATTTCTCCGCGAAAATGCCAACACCCCATATGTGCTGAAAAAATGATGTATGGGTGCATGGCAGGGTTCAAAAGGGAAGTAGCGCCATAGGGCTTTTGGAGGACAGATTTTGCAGGATTGGCTTTTGGGAGCTATGTCACATATAAAAGACACCCTGAGGTACCCCTAGCGAGAACTTTTTCCTCAAAGGTGATTCATGGAATTGGCTGTGAAAATGTCAAAATTTCCAGAAAAAATTTTTAGGTCAAAATTTTTCACTTTCACAAGGGGGAACTGGAGAAAAATGTACCCCCTAATTTATTTCCCATTTTCTCCTGATTACAGCAATACCCCATATGTGCTTGTATACTGCTATATGGGTGTACCACAGGGTCAGAAGGAAAAGAGCACCAAATGGCTTCTGGAAGGCAGATTTCACTGGAATAATTCACAGGTGCCCCTAGAGTGCCCCTTGAACACACCCTGAGGTACCCCTAGAGAGGAAACCCCCCAAAAGTGACCCCATTCCGGAAACTACACCCCTCAAGGAATATTTCAAGGTGTGTAGTGAGCGCTTTGACCCATCGGGCGTTTCACATATTTAGGAAACGCTTGGCTGTTAAAAATGAAAAATTTAATTTTTTTCCAGTAAAAGTTGCTTTACACTGACATTTTTCACTTTCACAAGGTGTAATAGGACAAAATGCACCCCACATTTTGTTCCCCATTTCCCCCCGAATACGACAACACTCCATATGTGCTCAAAAAATGACGCATGGGCGCACAACAGGCTTCAGAGTGGAAGGAGCACCATATGGCATTAGGAGAGCGGATTTAGCTGGAATGGTAATTGTGAGTTATGTTGCATGTTGTTCCTTATTTCTCCCCGAATACGCCAACACCCCATACGTGCTTAAAAAATGATGTATGGGCGCATGGCAGGGCTATAAAGTCAAATAGCTAAATATGGATTTAGCTGACCTGAATCGGAAGACATGTATTTTAGGTGCCATGTTGCATTAAATACATTTCCTGAGGTCCCCAGAAATGAAAAACCCCAAGTAGTGACCCCATTTCGGGAAGAGCACCCCCGTAGAAAGGCTACCTTTCAGCAAACAGGTGTCTCACAGAAGACAGAAATACTTGAGAAAGCATTTCAAATCCCACAATTGTGAAAAAAATAAAAAATTACTAGCAGACCCCAATATTTTTTTTCACAAGCAGTTAAAGGAGAAAATGCACCCCATGTTGTGTTCCCCATTTTCTCCCCATTCAGGAAACACCCCATATGTGCTTGTAGCCTGCTGTATGGGCGCACAGCAGGCAAACTGAGAAATATGAATTTTGATGACAGGCCTGAATTGGCAGACATGGAATTTAAGTGCCATGTATAGAAACATAGAATGTGTCGGCAGATAAGAACCATTTGGCCCATCTAGTCTGCACAATATACTGAATACTATGACTAGCCCTTGGCCCCATCTTATATGAAGGATGGCCTTATGCCTATCCCATGCATGCCTAAACTCCTTCACTGTATTTGCAGCTACCACTTCTGCAGGAAGGCTATTCCATGCATCCACTACTCTCTCAGTAAAGTAATACTTCCTGATATTACTTTTAAACCTTTGCCCCTCTAATTTAAAACGATGTCCTCTTGTAGCAGTTTTTCTTCTTTTAAATATTCTCTCCTCTTTTACCTTGTTGATTCCCTTTATGTATTTAAAAGTTTCTATCATATCCCCTCTGTCTCGTCTTTCTTCCAAGCTATACATGTTAAGGTCCTTTAATCTTTCCTGGTAAGTTTTATCCTGCAATCCATGTACTAGTTTAGTAGCCCTTCTCTGAACTCTCTCCAAAGTATCAATATCCTTCTGGAGATATGGTCTCCAGTACTGAGCACAATACTCCAAATGAGGTCTCACTAGTGCTCTGTAGAGCGGCATGAGCACCTCCCTTTTTCTACTGGTAATGCCTCTCCCTATACACCCAAGCATTCTTCTAGCATTTCCTACTGCTCTATGACATTGTCTGCCTACCTTTAAGTCTTCTGAAATAATGACCCCTAAATCCCTTTCCTCAGATACTGAGGTTAGGACTGTATCACTGATTTTATATTCTGCTCTTGGGTTTTTACGCCCCAGGTGCATTATCTTGCATTTATCAACATAAAATTTTAGTAATTATAGCCAGATTTTTGACCATTCCTCTAGTTTTCCTAAATCCTTTTCCATTTGGTGTATCCCTCCAGGAACATCAACCATGTTACAAATCTTTGTGTCATCAGCAAAAAGACACACCTTACCATCGAGGCCTTCTACAATTACGCTGATAAAGATATTAAACAATATGGGTCCCAGAACAGGTCCCTGAGGTACCCCACTGGTAACAAGACCATGGTCTGAATATACTCTATTGACTACAACCCTCTGTTGTCTGTCCCTCAGCCACTGCCTAATCCATTCAATATGGGAGTCCAAGCCCAAAGACTGCAATTTATTGATAAGCCTTCTATGTGGGACAGTATCAAAAGCCTTACTAAAGTCTAGATAAGCGATGTCTACTGCACCTCCGCCATCTATTATTTTAGTCACCCAATCAAAAAAATCTATAAGATTAGTTTGACATGATCTCCCTGAAGTAAACCCATGCTGTTTTTCATCTTTCAATCCATGGGATTTTAGATGTTCCACAATCCTTTCCTTAAGTTTGGTTTCCATTAATTTCCCCACTATTGATGTCAGGCTTACTGGCCTATAGTTGCCTGATTCCTCCCTACTACCTTTCTTGTGAATGGGCACAACATTTGCTAATTTCCAATCTTCTGGGACGACTCCTGTTACCAGTGATTGGTTAAATAAATCTGTTAATGGTTTTGCTAGTTCACCGCTAAGCTCGGTTAATAGCTTTGGATGTATCTTATCAGGCCCCTGTGACTTATTTGTATTCATTTTAGCATTAAATAAATTTCCTGAGGTCCCCAGAAATGAAAAATCCCAAGAAGTAACCCCATTTCGGAAAGAGCACCCCCGTACAAACATTTTAAGGGGTGGAAAGGGCACTTTTGACCTAACAGTTGTCTCAAAGAAAAGAATATGTAGTCGTGGTTGAAAAGTGCATATGCAAGCGAGGTAGAATAAATCAGAGATATAAAGTCGAAATATTACAGGGCGCATAAAGGATAAAATAAAAAATCCATGGATGAGTGGTAGATTCAGAAACAGTCCTTTATGCAGAGGCCAGGTTTATCTAGACAGGTGTCGAACTGATAAGTGGTGTCTTTTCGTATTCCCCTTTTGTAACAAACCCAACATCTTTTTTGGGTCTTTCCCCTCTTCGCTGTTTGTGGGACTTCACCAGGGAAATATTGTCATGGTACAACACGGGAACCATGACCTCCTGAAGTACTCGGGCCCTCCCCTTCCTGACTTTGGAAAATTATGGCCTTTATGACCACCTCTTGGAACTGAAGGAAAGTTTCTGTGCGGCCTGCAGCTCTATGGAAAATGTACACATTGTACAGTGCCATCTGTACAATGTATACAGCCAGCTTTTTGCACCACACCTTAGTTTTACACATGGCACTGTAGGGCTTCAGACAGATCAACCCCTCCCACGTGCCTGTTGTAATCAAGGATGCAGTCTGGCTTGTTGACAGTGGTTGTGGTTCCTCGCACTCGGGCAGGAGAACTGGTGTGCTGTGTTATTATAATGTAGGAATTTCAAAAAGGATTAAAATCTTGAGCGGGACATGGCCATATTGTAAATTGGAGTTTGGAACAAGACATCTGAACTCCAATATTGCCTCATTTATTATTATTTTTTTTTTTTAACCAGGCCCATATGCAGAAACAGCCCCCGAAATGTCAATGTCGGCTGCATTTACTGGGGTCCAACCTAGGGGTCTAGCATATGAGGATGTCGTGTTTTGAGCTATAAACTGCTGGGCGTATACATTTCTTTGGGTCACCAATTTATGAATTTGTCAGAGAAAAAGATTTTTTAAAAATCAATTTCTGTGAAGACCGTGCAGTCAATCTGAATTCCAGAGTTTCCCACAAACCCTGGAATTTGGGGCTCATAATCCTCAGGCGGTGTGGGGATCTCTAGGGGGGGAGCTACTTCATCTCTCCTGGGGCGTCTCCTTGAGGGTCCCTCATCACTGGATGACTATGATTATGAAAGAGTAGAGGAATGTGGCATTCTCTTCTCCCTCACTTGCAGACTCCGTTTCAGAGGCAAGGATGGTGTATGCCTCTGCAACGGAGTACATTCTCTGGGGTAGACGGGCCATTTTTATTTTTATTGGTGTGTGTAACATGAAAAGTGTCAGGGAGGTGCATGTAGTGATTTAACACGCAGACTGCTTGTAATGAATTTAAAATAAAAAAGCACTGAGTAATTGACAGTACTGACCGGCGCAGGACCCACACACGCAGACGGCACGTGTGTGGGTTCAAAAATCTAACCTAGTACTAACAAAAATTGACATAGATCGAGATAGATATAGATATATATATATATATATATATATATATCACACAAAAAAAAGCACAAGTGCTTACACAGAAAAAGTGGTGCAGAGCTGGAAGTCCTAAAAACCCTTTAAGTTTTTCTGTTAAACACATTTTTTTAAATTTTTGCCAATTATTTTTTATTTTAAAGTTTCCGTGTTTCATTATAAAAAATAAATAAAAAATCTCCAGGTTTCACACTGGAAAACAAGCCAATAATATAACACTTCCTGATCTGATCAGCAGTCATCTCTATCAATGACAGATATTGCCTATATATACACACACTGCATAAAACACAGGATCTACCATTCTCAATAGATGATATCACAGCATATCTACTCTCCCTCTCTGCACTGATAAACACAGCATGCCTAGAAGACTCTCCCACAGACATAAATGAGCATCCATAGCTACTAGAGGCCATGGTTCATGTGGCTGGTGTAAAGAATCTCTCTAGATGCTGTTAACAGCTCAGGCAAGATGTCAGCCCCCATAATCATGTACAGATAAACTCTCCAATCAGAAAATAAAAACAGATTAGGAAAAAACATTAATATGTACTGCTCATCTGGTTTTAATGGGTAAAAATAAATATAGGGATACATTACCTTTAAATTGCCTAAAGGTTTCAGGATACCAAATACTGTTAAAAATGTACTTAAAGGGGTTGTTCAGGTTTCTCTCATGATAGGTCATCAATATCAGACCGGCAGGGGTTCAACTGCCGGCATCCTCACTGATCAGCTGTTTGAAGGGCTCTCCAAAAAGCTGATTGGCGGAGGTGCTAAGAGTTGGACCCCTGAAAATCGGATATCCTGACTGGGTTTGAGGATATTTACTGGAGTACCTCTAACAATGGACAACTCCACCTGTAATTGGCTTTTAAATGTTATCTTCTTACTGACCTACAGAGGAACAGCGTTAGTATATTACACACAAGCATATGTAATATCACATTATATTTAGTATAAGATAAAAGCCTTACAATTAAAATCTGATCCACCATCTGAAATCAGTGCAAGGTCACATTTTGAATTTTTGCTTTTATGCTTTTTTTTTGCAAACTCTTTAACCAATTGTTATGAAATAAAGTGCATCAATGACCTTGCTCCTTTGCAACCTCCGGTAAGTACGTGGCGGTTCTTTTGGATCCTTTTTCATTGATGAATTCTATTCTAATGCCATGTACACCCACCTGAAAGAAACCGGTAGTTTTGTTAGTATATTTCAGGAGAGAGAACAATAATTCTAGTGCTTCGTGGAAGGTCACAAAGTAAAATTTGGCCCCTTTTTTGCTGTACTTGTCCTCTAGAAGTTAATGCTGCAAAGAAAAAAGGGAGTGTGCCCGTTATACCTGAGGTCCGACAATGTCACCGTCAAAGTTCTGCAGAAGGAACTGGGGGGCAGGAATGGATTAAACGTAAAAGCACATCAGCTCTGTAGAAGAGCGACATTTGTCGAAACGTAGCCAACACATACAAAGATAATGGCTACTGTCACTTGCAATCATACTTGGCCAGAAATTTCAGCCAGAGCGAACAATCAACTGGTAGAGTTTTAGCGGTGAACAATCATTTTCGGCGACTGATGACGCCGAAATCATGTGCTAACGATCGACAGTACCTAGTGCTTGATGGGGTCACTGGGTGAATACACGAGTGTCGGTGAACACCATATGGAGGAGGACAGTGCCCATTACACATGTTTGATGGACGATTGTTCTTCACTTTAGAAATACAATTACTTACGCAGTGTAACTGAACATGGAGAGCCACTGAACAACTGCAATGGCTAATATAATCTAAATTGCATGGCTGCTTCAGCGTCATGATTGTCTACCAGACAAATGTTTCTTCAACCAACCATCCAACGTGTATGGTCACCTTAGAGTTGGTCATACACACAAAGCCAGCAGCCTTTTCCCCATATAGACACACACTTGGACAGGCATAGCATACATGTTGACTCCCAGGGTAACACATAATTGCCTTTAGGGTACATGCACACATTCAGGATTCATGTGCGGAGAATCTGTGCGGATTTGCCGCATGCGGATTTTACTAAGTGAATGAAGAAAATCCGGTAAGGAAAAATAAAATAAATTGACATGCTGCGGATTTTAAAAGGTCAATATCCGCACGGAAAAAAAAACCGCATCGTGTACATTGAGAATTTCAAATTCTCATAGAATACAATGTACATGACCTACAGTGCGGAAAATCCGCACGCAATCCTGATCGTGTGCATTTAGCCTTAAAGATATTAGGTTTGTATTCTTTCCATAGGCTTCCTATGAAATTCATTCTGTATACTGCTGTAGACTATGGTGGCGCAAAATAATGACATTGTCAGTGGGTATTTTCCTTTATGATGAGTTATTTACATGTATCAGTATTATAAGGGGTTTCCGCTTTTTTGTTTCTCAGCTGGTTCTGTGGAGGGAAGCATATTTAACCTGTTCCCCGACGCTTGGTTACGGCTCCTTCAGTCCATCGCTGCGCTCTGGTGGCGTCTTGTAAACTTCCTGGTGGGTCACAAGTACTGCTGCAGTCAATGAGTGATGCAAAGGTGGACCATACAAGTTGGAACAGAGCGGTGGGGAGCAGGTAAGTATGCTTCCCTCCACAGGACCGGTGGACAGGAGGTGACAAAAAAAAGGCTGGACAATCCCACCTTGTCCCCACTATGGCTTTACCATAGATGTTTAATAGACGCAGGTCCCACTTCTGCCACCTGCACCTATGTGGGGAACCATTGCTCCCTTTTGGAGAGTTGAGTGCCCATTTGCACAGTTCTCCATTTACTTCTGAGGGAGTTACAGAAAAAGCAGAATAGCAGACTTTATTATTAACGTGCCTTTTCAGCCCCACAACCGGGCAGGGTAAAATCAGGGCTACAGCCAAAACAAAGGCACGGATGACAAGGCTGAGAACCTCCACAGAACAGCCATTCATGGGAGTAAAGCAGCTGGACAGCTTCAAAACGTATATCAGACAAGATTAAGCCAAATCCCTGTTGAGTCCATGAGCGCGGCATACGTCAGAGAAATTATACAAGCTGTCGAGTTATTTCTGTTGCTATTCCTGGAAATCATAAGAGGTAAAGACATTGAGGAGACTCGTAGAATTGCTAGCCATGAGAGAGGAATCTGTGAGCCAGAATTTAAATAAGCAACTAAAGGGCATCTGTCAGCAGTTTTGTACCTATGTAACTGGCTGACCTGTTACATGTGCACTTTGCAGCTGAAGACATCTGTGTTGGTCCCATGTTCATATGTGCCCGTACTGCTGAGAAAAATGATGTTTTAATATATGCAAAGAGCCTCTAGGAGCAACGGGGGCGTTACCGTTACACATAGAGGCTCAGCTCTCTCTGCAACCGCCACGCCCTTTCCATTTTGATTGACAGAACCAGGCAGTGTAAACTTCAATACACCTGGTCCTTTCAATCAAAGTACAGAGGATGCGGCAGTTGCAGACAGAACAGAGCCTCTAGGTGTAATGACCACGCCCCCGTTGCTCCTAGAGGCTCATTTGCATATATTAAAATATTTTTCTCAGCAATGCGGGCACATATGAACATGGGACCATTAGCCTTTAGCTGTCAAGCACACATGTAACAGGTCAGACAGTTTCATAGGTACAAATCTGCTGACAGATGCCCTATAAAAGCTTCTACTGAACATCTACAAGGTGAACTGCTCAGTGACTACTGCTCTATCATCGGATGTAGTGGACCCCCACTGATCAGCTGTTTGAACGGTCAGTGTTTCCGATACAGAACAGCACCACACACTGAGTAGAGGCTATGAATGGTAGTGCAGCACTGTAATATTACATTCCTGGAAAACACTTGGGGGGGGGGGGGGGTCATTTATTATTCGCAGATTCAGCCGCAAAAGGGGATTTGCTGTTAAATCCGCGACTTTTCCCCGCTCACGTCAGGTCTAAAAAAGGGCACGTGGCATGGGAGGGGAAGGTGGCGAGCCGGTTGTCTCATTTATGATTTTCTGCACCTGTTTTAGGTGTAGAAAATTATCTAAATCTTTGCCATCAATGGAGCTGGTGTAGATTTAGGTCGGCAGTGGATGCGCCTAACTTAGGACAATGAAATACAGAACATATTTTGGTTACTGGAGGAGGTGGGGTGGGGGGGGGGGGGGTGTTTTGGACATGCATGGGGAGACAGTCTGGAATCCCTTTGAACAGTAGTCACTAGACTGCAAATCAAAGTGTTTTTTAATGTAGGCCAAGTAAACGCAGACAGATCACAAAAGTTACCCCTTCTGAAACTACAGCACTAGCATGCTCCATTCACTTCTATGGGAGTTACAAGAGCAGCTGAGCAAGTGTGCTGATCCCCGAGATAATATGTACTAGATGTCTTTCAGCTCTTACCTCCCAGTCCAAGTAATCACATACATCTTCAAAATTTGTAAGCAGAGACACTGAGCAGAATAGCCGTGGCAGCTCATCCCTCGTCATTGGGGGAAAACGGCTATCTTTAAGGGCACTGCAAGAAACAAAGAAATAGCTTAAATGCTGCGTGAAAATAAGAGATTATAAATTAAAAAAAAAAAAAAAAAAAAAAGAGAGTCTGCCTGGGAACATTCCACTTAACCTCAAATGTTCTGGTTTTAAAGGATGAATATCCTGCATCTGTCCAGAGAAGATTAAAATAGAAAAAGGAACCCACAAACTATTGGGCTCGAGAAGCAGAGCAGAGGCCCCCAACCTTCAGTATTAACATCTTTAGTCTGGAAATAAAAATTAGTTTAAGAATCTTCATTTAGCTTAGACCGCCATGTAATTAAATTATAGTGTTACCCTAGCCAGATGTTTCTGCAGGCTACAGATATTATAGATGTGGATAAATGTTTTTACAGCTAGCGTCAAACAGTAACAGAAGTCTCAGGCTTAAAGGGGTTGTCCACTCCAATTGGTGGGGGGCAGAGCACTGCCTTCTCTTCACAGTTTACCTGCTCACCATTGCAAACGCAGAGGTGAGCAGGTGCAATTACAACTAAGCAGTCCCATTCACTTCAATGGGCCAGCTCCTTACAATTCACTTGAATAGGAAGGAGCCGTCCTATTGAAGTGAATGGGATGGCGTTGTTGTAATTACACTTGCTCACTGCTGTGGTTACGACGCCAAGCAGGTACAGTTGCAAGAAAAAGTATGTGAACCCTTTGGAATGATATGGATTTCTGCACAAATTGGTCATAAAATGTGATCTGATCTTCATCTCAGTCACAACAATAGACAATCACAGTTTGCTTAAACTAATAACACACAAAGAATTAAATGTTATCATGTTTTTATTGAACACACCATGTAAACATTCACAGTGCAGGTGGAAAAAGTATGTGAACCCTTGGATTTAATAACTGGTTGAACCTCCTTTGGCAGCAATAACTTCAACCAAATGTTTCATGTAGTTGCAGATCAGACGTGCACAACAGTCAGGAGTAATTCTTGACCATTCCTCTTTACAGAACTGTTTCAGTTCAGCAATATTCTTGGGATGTCGGGTGTGAATCGCTTTCTTGAGGTCATGCCACAGCATCTCAATCGGGTTGAGGTCAGGACTCTGACTGGGCCACTCCAGAAGGCGTATTTTCTTCTGTTTAAGCCATTCTGTTGTTGATTTACTTCTATGCTTTGGGTCACTGTCTTGATAAACTTGGGAATTCATTTTTCCTTCGATGATAGCAATCCGTCCAGGCCCTGACGGAGCAAAGCAGCCCCAAACCATGATGCCCCCACCACCATACTTTACAGTTGGGATGAGGTTTTGATGTTGGTGTGCTGTGCCTCTTTCTCCACACAGTGTTGTGTGTTTCTTCCAAACAACTCAACTTTGGTTTCATCTGTCCACAGAATGTTTTACCAGTACTGCTGTGGAATATCCAGGTGCTATTGTGCAAACTGTAAACGTGCAGCAATGTGGTTTTTTTGGACCGCAGTGGCTTCCTCTGTGGTATCCTCCCATGAAATCCATTCTTGTTTAGTGTTTTACATATCGTAGATTCACTAACAGGGATGTCAGCATATGCCAGAGACTTTTGTAAGTCTTTAGCTGACACTCTAGGATTCTTCTTCACCTCATTGAGCAGTCTGCGCTGTGCTCTTGCAGTCATCTTTACAGGACGGCCACTCCTAGGGAGAGTAGCAGCAGTGCTGAACTTTCTGTATTTAGAGACAATTTGTCTTACCGTGGACTAATGAACAGCAAGGCTTTGGAGATACTTTTATAACGCTTTCCAGCTTTATGCAAGTCAACAATTCTTAATCGTAGGTCTTCTGAGAGCTCTTTTGTGCGAGGCATCATTCGCATCAGTCAATGCTTCTTGTGAAAAGCAAACCCAAAACTGGTGTGTCTTTTATAGGGCAGCTGTAACCAATACCCCCAATCTCATCTCATTGATTGGACTACAGTTGGCTGACACCTCACTCCAATTAGCTCTTGGAGATGTCATTAGTCTAGGAGTTCACATACTTTTTCCACCTGCAGTGTGAATGTTTACATGGTGTGTTCAATAAAAACATGGTAACATTTTATTCTGTGTGTTATTAGTTTAAGCAGACTGTGATTCTCTATTGTTGTGACTTAGATGAAGATCAGATCACATTTTATGACCAATTTGAGCAGAAATCCATATCATTCCAAAGGGTTCACATACTTTTTCTTGCAACTGTATATAATGGAGAAGGCAGCACTCACGGGGGCACTGCTTTCTCTTCAAACAGCTGATTGACACGGGTGCCAGGAGTCAGCCCCCCGACAATCTGATATTGAGGATAGGTCATCAATATATAAAAAAAAAAAAGTAGACAACCCCTTTAAATTTATAGTTTTTGTCAAGTGTGAGACGTTTGTACAGGTCACCATGGAGACTAAATGGTCAGGATGAGACCTTATATCTGCTCGTGGGGGTCCAACTCCAACCATCACAAACAATCAGCTGTTTGAAGATACTGTATAGTGGCTATGCTTGGTATTGAAGCCCAGGCCCAATCACTTGAATGGGACTGACATGCACATAGGTCATGTGACCGAATAATGTGATGTCACAGGCCTAGGAATGTCACAGCCTCTTTAAACAGCTGATCGGCAGGTGTGCTGGAAAACTCCTTTAATTGGCATCTGTCAGCAGATTTGTACCCATGACACTGGCTGACCTGTTACATGTGTACTTGGCAGCTAAAGACGTCTGTGTCTGTCCCATGTTCATATGTGCCCGCATTGCTGAGGAAAATCATGTTTTAATATATGCAAATGAGCCTCTCAGAGCAACGGGGGCGTTACCATTGCATCTTGAGGCTCCGCTCTCTAAGAAACTGCCGCACCCTCTCCACTTTGACAGGGCCAGGCAGTGTAAGGATGCTTTCAGACGAGCTAGTGTCCGGACTCACAGCGCAGCACCCATCCAGAACTTCCAGCACTGCCGGGGTCACATAGCATTATATTGATTTATAATGCTATGTAACCCTTACAGTTCTGGAATGTATTGTATAACACTGACAGTATGCAATGAATAAAAATCAGGAGAAACACTCTCAGATGGGAGATAACTATTCTTCCCATTAAACAGTTCATTCTGAAAGAGCAATGACAGCCGCTCATTGTAAGCCAGTGATGGCTAACCTCCGGCACTCCAGCTGTGGTGAAACTATGACTCCCAGCATGCTCTATTCATTTCTGTGACGTTCTGAGAACAGCCAAGCAATTGTGCATCTTGGGAGTTGTAGTTTTACCACAGCTGGAGTTCCGGAGGTTAGCCATCACAGTTGTAAGCATTCTTCCCTTTTCACCATTATTATTGTATAGTGTATAAACAGCAGGTAAGTACATGCTGTTTTACCTACAATCAGGCTAAAGCTATATGCAAAGGAAAAAAATATACAAAAACCCATACACAAGGTTTTGCAATAGTGCAGTGAATGCGCGGTTCTGCTACACCAGGGATGGCCAACCTGAGGCTCTCCAGCCGTTTCAAAACTACAACTCCCACCATGCCCTGCTGTAGGCTGATAGCTGTAGGCAGTGTGGGCATGCTGGGAGTTGTAGTTTTGCAACAGCTGGAGCCTCAGGTTGGCCATCGACACAATGACACGTTCCGTCACAATTTCCCAACTAAAGCCTCAAACTTATGTGCCTTTAATGAGTCGCTGTTAGCGCATAATTTTATATTTACACGGAATGTCACCAAACCACCTTGAGATCCTACATGGTACAAAGCATCTGCTTGTATAGGGAACCTCACCTGGAATGCCCCAACACAGGCCAACCAGACAAAATATACTTGCCGTCTCAAGAGAGCACTTTGCTGGTGACCTATCCTTCCTGGCTTTAATTACAGATCCATTAAAAAATCACTAGGTAAGCAAGCACTGAGCTACACAGACAATCTCTAAATAGAAACCATTCTTCACCACAGGCACATGTGGCCTTCATTCAGCATTTGCAGAGCAAAGACACCGAGCGCTCTGCTAGAGAGGACAAGGACAGAGCACGACGTACGCTGGACCTTCAGAAATACATGGCACATAAGGAGAGGGTCCATAACGTTCAAACTTCAGTTTGATATTGATAGCCTATCCTCAGGATAGGTCACCAATATTAGATCAGCGGTGGTGCGACTCCCAGGACACTTGCCTATCAGCTATTTGAAGAGGCTGCAGTGCTCCATGAGTCCTTAAGCTCTTCTTGGGCCAGTGACATCACCGTACATTGGTGAGGCGGTCTTGGCGCAGCTCAGTCCCATTCAAGTGACTGGGGCAAATGTCTAAATCAATTCATTAAAAAAATCTGCTTGCATCTACCTGAACAAAGCTCCAGCACGATCTGTCCCTGCTAACAGAAACACAGAAGACCGCAGAGAGGAAGTGGGGACGTGTCAGAGGTAGCTGAGATCGAGAACTGCTCCTGATCATTACAGGAGCCTTCCGCCTTTTTTAACTATGATTTATCCCTCCTTATCTGTTCTGTGAGCTCCAGTGCTGAAAACATGGTGGGAAGTACGGAAAAAGAAGTCACAGCAGTACAGTGCTGACATGACTTACATAGAAGAGATACGCCCCCTGCTTGTGATAGAAATGCAACTAGCTGTGCAACTGAAAAAGGGAATATGGCTGGAAAAAAACAACACATTAGGGAAGTCCAAACATAACTGTTCTTTCACAGGTATGATTTAAAGGGAACCTGTCACATTGACCATGGTGTCTGGGCTGCAGGCATGTTATAGAGCAGGAGGAGATGAGCATTATATATATTTTTGTGGGAAAAGATTCAGTAAAATTTGCATTTTATTTATTTTAATTCCTACTCATTCTAAACTTTGAAGTCAGGGAGGCAGTCTCATCAGTGATTGACAGCCTTCCCTCTATGACTGTGTATACAGAGATACCTGTCAATTACTGATAGGACAGACTCTGACTTCAAAGACCAGAATGAGCAGAAATATAAATGAATGAATTACAAGTTTTACTGAATCTTTTCCCACAAAACTATACATCAATCTGCTCAGCTCCTCCTGCTCTATAACATACTGCCTGCAGCTTAGACACCATGGTCAACGTGACAGGTTCCCTTTAAATGTGAGATGGTTTCAAAATAACCCATTGTAACTTACCACTCACAAATTGCCAAAAACACTTCACGATTACACAACAGACATTCTAGATACCATCTCAAGAGCAATTCAAGACCATTCAAATCGTGTAGATTTGGGGGATGGGAACAGAGGGCTTGATTGTTTCAGGACAATTTTTGTGTGACACCATTTTGGGGTACAGTTAAAACTAAATTTCTGGGGTGGTTAAGTTCACCTTTACAGCACAACTAGCATGTTACTTTCATTCTATGGGTCCATAATGATTACCGCACTGAGACTATTTTGCCCAATAATAGCACATCTCATTCAAAAATAACAGTTTTTTATATTGCCGCATTCCAAGTAGCGTAACTTATTTTTCTGCTGTGGCGGCATGTTTTCTGAAGGATGAGATGTAGTTTTAATTGGTACTATTTCGGGGTTCAAGGCACTTAACATTTTTTTTTTAGGGTTTAAATAGGAAGAAAAAAAAGAATCCAGTTGGCAGTTTAATAATGTTATCTTTTATGGGTTGCGGCAAACAGTATGTGTGTGTGTTTTTTTTTTATTGCCAAAACAACATAAAACTTATTTTTAGGTTTATTTTTTAAAGAAAATTTATTAACCTTTATTTACACTGAACAAAAATATAAACGCAACACTTTCGGTTTTTCTTCCATTTTCCATGAGCTGAACTCAAAGATCTGAAACATTTTCTACATACACACGCAAGACCCATTACTCTCAAATATTGTTCACAAATCTGTCTAAATCTGTGTTAGTGAGCACTTTTCCTTTGCCAAGATAATCCATCCCACCTCACAGGTGTGGCAAATCAAGGTGCTGATTAGACAGCATGAATATTGCACAGATGTGCCTTAGACTGCCCACAATAAAAGGACATTTTGAAATGTGCACAGTTTTGCCTTACGGGGAAGGGACTGGAACATGCTGTCATATACATGTATGTTTTATCACTTCTATAATGCACTAGTTTACCTATGCATTATAGCATGTCACTAACAGTGACACACAGTCTATTAGGCTCTGTCTGCAGCACAGTTTAATAGGCTTAGTCATGGCAGACCTATGGGCCTTGGTTAAACCCCCGATTACCAAATCACAATGCATGGGGGGGGGGGGGGGGGGGTCATGGCTTAAATAGGGAGTCCCCTCCTGTTCACTGCCTATATGCTGCAGTCGCTATTGACCACAGTATCTAGGGGGTTAAGCGCCTTGGAACAGAGATTTCTCCATTTACTGCTGGACTTCCCCAGTGATATAGAGCAGTGTATCAGTACAGCTTGAATGAGGTCTGTTTAGTTTAGGATTAAAGGCACCTGCAGCAAGAATTGAACAGACCCTACACAGGCTGCTCCGAAACACCACACTGGACCAAAAAAAAGTCTCAGGAAGAAATTAGCAAGACACTTTTTGCAAAGTGAAAAATTGCATATACAGATATCAGACACCTGTAAAAAGTGTAATTTTGATGTCTAGCAGCAGATTTTGCTGTAGATTTCACAGAATTATCCGCAACATAAACTGATATACTGTGGTTTTAAAATGTGCATAAGGGCTCTTTCACACTTGCGTTCTTGTCTTCCGGCATAGAGTTCCGTCGTCGGGGCTCTATGCCGGAAGAATCCTGATCAGGATTATCCTAATGCATTCTGAATGGAGAGAAATCCGTTCAGGATGCATCAGGATGTCTTCAGTTCCGGAACGGAACGTTTTTTGGCCGGAGAAAATACCGCAGCATGCTGCGCTTTTTGCTCCGGCCAAAAATCCGGAACACTTGCCGCAAGGCCGGATCCGGAATTAATGCCCATTGAAAGGCATTGATCCGGATCCGGCCTTAAGCTAAACGTCGTTTCGGCGCATTGCCGCATCCGACATTTAGCTTTTTCAGAGTGGTTACCATGGCTCCCAGGACGCTAAAGTCCTGGCAGCCATGGTAAAGTGTAGCGGGGAGCAGTGTACTTACCTTCCGTGCGGCTCCCCGGGCGCTCCAGAGTGACGTCAGGGCGCCCCAAGCTCATGGATCATGTGATCACGTCATCCATGCGCATGGGGCGCTCTGACGTCATTCTGGAGCGCCCGGGAGCCGCACGGACTGTAAGTATACCGCTCCCCCGCTCCCCACTACTACTATGGCAACCAGGACTTTAATAGCGTCCTGGGTGCCATAGTAACACTGAACGCATTTGGAAGACGGTTCCGTCTTCAAATGCTTTCAGTACACTTGCGTTTTTCCGGATCCGGCGTGTAATTCCGGCAAGTGGAGTACACGCCGGATCCGGACAACGCAAGTGTGAAAGAGGCCTAACATGTCAAGTTATTCTTGTGCAGATATTCTTATTCTCTGCAGCATAGATGATTTGTCAAATTAACCATTTTAGCACCTGGAGATGTTTTTTTGAAATATCGTCATTGATTTTTTTTTTCTTCCACTAGCTGCTAAGGGCTCTTTCACACTTGCGTTGTTCTGTTCCAGCGTCGGGGATCTATGCCGGAAGAATCCTGATCAGTATTATCCCAATGCATTCTGAATGGAGAGAAATCTGTTCAGGATGCATCAGGATGTCTTCAGTTCAGGACCGGAACGTTTTTTGGCCGGAGAAAATACCGCAGCATGCTGTGCTTTTTGCTCCGGTCAAAAATCCTGAACACTTGCCGCAAGCCCGGATCCGGAATTAATGCCCATTGAAAGGCATTAATCCGGATCCGGCCTTAAGCTAAACGTCGTTTCGGCGCATTACCGGATCCGACGTTTAGCTTTTTCTGAATGGTTACCATGGCTGCCAGGACGCTAAAGTCCTGTTTGCCATGGTAAAGTGTAGTGGGGAGCGGGGGAGCAGTATACTTACCGTCCGTGCGGCTCCCGGGGCGCTCCAGAGTGACGTCAGGGCGCCCCACGCGCATAGATGACGTGATCGCATGGATCACGCCATCCATGCGCATGGGGCGCTCTGACGTCATTCTGGAGCGCCCCGGGAGCCGCACGGACGGTAAGTATACTGCTCCCCCGCTCCCCACTACTACTATGGCAGCCAGGACTTTAATAGCGTCCTGGGTGCCATAGTAACACTGAACGCATTTTGAAGACGGATCCGTCTTCAAATGCTTTCAGTTCACTTGCGGTGTTACGGATCAGGCAGGCACCTCCGGCAAATGGAGTGCACGACGGATCCGGACAACGCAAGTGTGAAAGAGGCCTAACTGCACCACGTTCACATGAGACATGTACTGCGAATGCAAGTATAGCCGTCATTGCTCTCCTCTGTAGGTGGCGCCAGACTTTGGAGAGTGCATCCTGCAGGAGAAAGAGAAGGGCTTAATTCCAGGAACTGCTGCGACATCTCCAGATCTATATTTCGCTGTGGTGCAGTTTCTGGCCCCGGACGAGCCCTCTCCTCTCCCAGCAGGGCAGTCAAGAGGTCTGTCAGTGACTACAGCTGTTAACTTTCCTCCTGCCACCGCACCGATCCCCTCCACCTATGCCAATCCATCAGGTGAGTGGCCGAACCCTCATAGCATTAGTGGAACAGTACGTGTAATAAAAAAATAAAAATATAAAAAATCCTTTCTAAAAAATTTTTGGGCCTAGCCCTACCTTATTCTCAAAGACGGAATATGAACGCTTGTCAGTTTTCATAAAATGTCTGGGGGCACTGTACCTATTTTCAAACCTGAATTTTCTCAGCAGAAAATACCTGCTACCATGCTTACTGTGGTAGTCATGGCAACAAATGAGACATACTAGGCTATTTTCACAATATCGTTTTGGCTTTCCGTTTGTGAGATCCGTTCAGAGATCTCACAAGCGGTCCAAAACGGATTAGTTTTGCATTCTGCAATGGAAAAGGTCGCATTCTGAATGGAAAAGGATCCGCTCAGAATGCATCAGTTTGCCTCCGTTCAGTCTCCATTCCGCTCTGGAGGCGGACACCAGAACGCTGCTTGCAGCGTTTTGGTGTCCGCCTGACTATGCAGAGCCAAACGGATCTGTCCTGACACACAATTGAAGTCAATGGGGACGGATCCATTTGTAATGGCTCAGTTTGAGGCGGATCAATTTCAATTCATTTTGATCATCTGAGCATGCTCTATAAATGTCCCCTCCTCCAGAAGCCATCTTGGATGAACTTCAACAAACAGGTATGTATAGAAAGTTCGTTATTTCTTTCTCTCATCTATCATTATTGGCTGGCATGGAGGAAGATTATTGCACAAGGGGGGGGGGGGGGGATTTGGGCAGATGTCACAGAAGTGGGGCTGATGGCAAGGTGGGGGTGGGGAGAGGCACTGGTGCAGGGTTTGGACTAATGGAATAGGGGGCAGATTATTGCACTGGGGGGGCGAAGATGGCACTAAGTGTGACTGATAGAAGGGGGTGGAAGAGGCACTGTTGGGGGCTCAAGTCATGTGGGCAGATTATGGCACGGGGGTTGAGTTGATGGTACTGGGGGGAGGGCAGATGGCACTGGGGGAGGGCAGATGGCACTGGGGGAGGGCAGATGGCACTGGGGGAGGGCAGATTATGGTATGAGGGGAGTTGATGGCACTGGGAGGGGGGCAGATGGCACTGAGGGGGGGTCATCAAAAACAAGAGTAAAGTGGTTTTGAAGTCCAAAATAATTCTAATTAAAAGCAAGTTCTTCAAATAAATATTTTATAAATGTAATATCTCTGTCTATGTTGGTGTAAACATGCTCCTATATAGCGTGTTTAATCAATATTTGCTTTTGGATTATGTCTCACACAGATGTCTGTCCAAGAAGGCCACCCAGAAGGCGCCATCGAATACAACAAGCGGTGAGTACAAGCGACAATTGGATTTTCTAATACAATTAGATTCATTGAATTAATCAGTATTTGTCTTTGTTCTAGTCCAGTGATGGCGAACCTGTTAGAGACCGGGTGCCCAAACTGCAGCCCAAAACCCACTTATTTATCGCAAAGTGCCAACATGGCAATTTATCCTGAATACTACAGTCCAGTATAGTATATTTTCCATGTACTTTATCATTTAAGTATAATGACCTGCCTACATTCAATGTGTTGTCCGTGCTGTTCATAGTGTGCCCAGCGCTGATGAATGACTGGTAAAGTCCAGAGTATATTGGTACACCATAGACTTTTTCCAGGGTGCGGGTGCCCACAGAGAGGGCTCCGAGTGCCGCCTCTGGCACCCGTGCCATAGGTTCGCCATCACTGTTCTCAGGGGCGGACTGAGAACAGTCAGGGCCCCCAGGCAAAATAAATCAAGGGCCCCCTTCCAGGCCCCACCCATGTTCCACCTTCAGCCACGCCCCTATCCCGCCTCCAGCCACTCACAGAGGTCAGCAGGGAGACCATGACTGGTCTGTGGGCTATACAGCCCCATCTACAGCAAGTCATGATGCCTTGTGTGTTCCTAGGCGGCCGTGGCCTAAGAAGAACACATCACAAGGCATCATGACTTGCTGTATGGGGCTGTATAGCCCACAAACCGGTCATGGTCTTTTGCGGCCCCATTGAAATGAATGGGTCTGTATCCGTTCCGCAAAATTGCAGAACTGGTACGGATCCGTTCATACGGCCGTCTCAATGGGCCCTTAAATGCAGGCAGTGGCCTAGCTAGCAGCCAACTAAGTGGCCTAGCGCTCATCTTCTCTGTTCTCTGAGAAGATGAGCGCTAGGCCACTTAGTTGGATGCTGCTGTGCCTGCCCTTGGTACATTTTAATCATGGCTGCAGCCTGCTAGCTAGGCCCCCCTGCCTGCATTTAATGGATGTTGGATGCTGCTGTGCCTGCCCATGCCCTTGGTACACTTTCATGGCTGATGTCACCACCTACTCTAACAGCTGTCCTGAGTTGACTCCTGTCCAGGCGCTGTCTCCTGCTGCTGGCTGTGTGACCTGCGTTCACTTCAGTGTCGCAGTCTTCAATCTGGGGCTCTGGCTGAGCTGAGGGCGGCTGACACACAGTCAGTCAGCTCACCTATGCTCTAGGTAGGACCTGCACTCCAGTCCTGTCTCCTGCTTGAATGCTTCCCGCCGCCGCGGCACCGCTCGTCACGCCCCCGTGGCCTGCCCTGAGCTCATGTTGCTGAGGCAGAGGGCAGTGGCAGAACATGGCGGCTGGGCTGCCTACCTATCACAAGCAGCAGGCTGGGGATTGCCGGGACTCGGGAAGCTGCAGGCGCGCAGCGCAACGGCGCAAGTGAGGTAAAGGAAAAAAATAAAAATAAAGGTCATTCGAAGTGCCCGACCGCTCAGTCCGCCCCTGACTGTTCTAGTCTTTATCATCAACCAGCTCACCCGCTGCAGCACCCTCACCTGTGGCCGGCTCACCTCAGACCTCGGCGTCACCAAGGGGAGGTAGACAAAGCACAGACCAGGATCGGCAGCAAGTATATTTCTATATATTTTGTTTAAAAAAAATATATAATTATGTTTTAACATTATTTTTAAATGGTTTTAGGAACCTTCAACTGGAGCCGCCAGGTAGGATCCCCCAGTGTCCTCCAGAGGTCGTGGGATATCCTGTGGCGGTTGGGGACGTGTAAGTATTGCTTATATAGTATTAATTTGCATTAGTTTTTTGTACTCTCTCTAATTTTTCTTTTCCTTTTTCTTCCAGGGTTCCAGAGTCTCCACTGGGGAAAATATGGAGTTTGTTGTCCCTCACATAGACAACAAACTCCTTATCCAACTGGTGGAGGTGCGTCCCGCTTTATGGGACCACAATGACCGCCACTATGCCGACCCATCATCGCACCCGGCGGCTCTGGAGGGAGATCAGCGGGTCCTTGTTCACTGGCTGGGGGAATCTCACTGCAGCGGCTCAGAAAGAATGTGGCAAGTACAGCAATATGTATTTTTACCACATGTTTAATGTTAACCTAACACTATGCAAATTTTTTAATATAATGTTTTTTTTTTTATCACAGTTGACAAGGTTATCACTCAGTGTCGGTCAATCCGGGACCACTTCAAGAGAGATTACAACAAGGAGGTTCAGGCCCCGAGTGGATCCGGAGCAACCTCAAGGCTGCCATATATGTTTAGTGCGGCCTTGGGGTTCCTACGACGGACGCTGGCGCTTAGAAGCTATTTTTGTTGTTGTTATTTTTTCAGAAAATAAATAATAAATGCTTTTGCTTTCCCTCTGAGTGCAAGGTGCTGTCTGAGACAGACGAGCGTTTGGGCCCCTCTGTTTCTGGCAGCCCCCTACAGTAAGAGGTAAGCAAAGCATAGAACCCAGACACAGTAATTAAATATTGTTTTTTTCCTCTACAGAACTGCCAGCAGCACTCAGGCGCCTGACCCAGCTATTGAAGCGGACCGGGAACCGGCCGCCACCCTCAGCCCTCCTGTCCATCATGCCCCTGTTCAGGATAATCCTGGTCCCCTACCGGGTCCCTCTCTTCAACATACGCTCTCAATTTGGAGAGAAAATGTGAGAGCTATGTTGAATAGTAGGACATCCAGTAGGAGCAGTCAGGAGGATTATGGGAACCTTGTAGAGCTAGTTTCCGATGCTCTAGAAGGTTTTGCCGATGAAATGAGACAAAGGATAGATGACTTGGCACGTCGCCTGGAGGGGACGGAGGTGGCGCGTCAACTCAGCAGTCACCAACATTACGTGCAAACCTTAATCCCCATGACAAACCAAACGATGCCTGAGGTGCATGATTTAAAAAATTTGGTGAACGGGTCGTGGGAAATTTTGCACCGCCCCCATCCCACTCCTTTCACCAATCCCCTTTCCGACAACCATCCCATTCCCACCATCCGTCTCTTTCCCACCCACCCGAGCATGTGTTCAATCATTCTTCTTTTTCTTCTACGCCTTCTCCTCACTATACCGCTCCCACTTCTTTTCAAACTCATTCTTCTACACATACTCAGGAACATTCCAGTTCCGACCCCTCCTCTCTCCACACCCCTCAAATCCCACCTGCATCTTTTCCTGCGGCCCGTCATTTTTATCCTGCCACCGAAGACAGGGGGGCTAGCGCTGCCGGACCAAGAGTGTCCACCCCGCAACGGTCCACCTCCCCTAAATGTTTTGCAAATTTATAGTTTATTGCTTTATTTAGTTAATATTTGTTTTTCATAAAAACATTTTTTGATAAATTTAATAAATACCTTTAATTTACTTAAAGTATAACTGTCATTTTTTTCTCTCTCCATATTTTGATAAAGGTGATTAGTATCACTTTAGTGGGCATCTTCAAATTTTATATTAATTCTTCCTAAACCCTTAAAATCATTCAATTTGTCCCCCATAGCGCCTATTCTCACCTTACCCTAAAACTGCGTTGCTAGGAGAGGTCAGTCTATCTGTTGGCTGCGCTCTTGGACGGGAGACGCACAAGCAGGCTGCCCCCCCCCCCCCCCCCCAAGTATTAAAATCATTGGTGGGCAGTGCACCCCCCCTCCTCCCCAGAATTAAAAGGGACACTGACAGGCCAATGCAAATTACCTTACATTGTGCCCAAGGGGCTGTCCCTCATTCAGTTCTGTGCCCAGCCGCACCCCAACTGCCGTCTCCTAGTACCGCCCAGCTCATTAGTATTCACTGCACTGGGCGGCTTTTTTTTCTTCTCCCGACGCAGTGAAATCCCACGCATGCCCAGTACTATCTTATACTGGAGCTGGAGGGTGCCGGGGACCTTATCCGGCGCAGGCACGGAGCGACAAGATGAGGCTGATGCCAGGAAGATAGTACTGGGCATGTGCGTGATTTCACCGCGTCGGGAGAAAAAAAAGCCGCCCAGTGCAGTGAATACTAATGAGCTGGGCGGCACTAGGAGACAGCAGTTGGGGCGCGGCTGGGCACAGAACTGAATGAGGGACAGCTCCTTGGGCACAATGTAAGGTAATTTGCATATTGATAAAAACACTTTCTATAAGTAACAGAAAGGCAGCGAGGGGCGATAATGGTATAGTTTAATTAAGCATATTTAGACTAATAGAATAATATATGTCACTTTATATGCTCTAACGGCCTGTCAGTGTCCCTTTAATACTGGGGAGGAGGGGGGCGCACTGCCCACCAATGATTTTAATTAGGGATGTCCCGATACCATTTTTTTAAGACTGAGTACGAGTACCGATACTTTTATTTAAGTACTCATCGATACCAATTACCGATACTAATTTTAACAATAAAATACACACACACACACACACATGTATTTTCTGACCACTGACCAACCAAAAGGCCCAAAAACAGAACTATAACATTCCAAGGAGACATTACACTGAATGGGGGCCACAAAGAGACGTTATACTGTATGGGGGGCAGCCGCAAGGAGACGTTACACTGTATGGGGGGCAGCCACAAGGAGACGTTATACTGTATGGGGGGCAGCCGCAAGGAGACGTTACACTGTATGGGGGGCAGCCACAAGGAGACGTTATACTGTATGGGGGGCAGCCGCAAGGAGACGTTACACTGTATGGGGGCGGCCACAAGGAGACGTTACACTGTATGGGGGCAGCCACAAGGAGACGTTATACTGTATGGGGGGCAGCCACAAGGAGACGTTACACTGTATGGGGGCAGCCACAAGGAGACGTTACACTGTATGGGGGCAGCCACAAGGAGACGTTATACTGTATGGGGGCAGCCGCAAGGAGACGTTACACTGTATGGGGGCAGCCGCAAGGAGACGTTACACTGTATGGGGGCGGCCACAAGGAGACGTTACACTGTATGGGGGCGGCCACAAGGAGACGTTATACTGTATGGGGGGCAGCCACAAGGAGACGTTACACTGTATGGGGGCAGCCACAAGGAGACGTTATACTGTATGGGGGCAGCCACAAGGAGACGTTATACTGTATGGGGCAGCCACAAGGAGACGTTACACTGTATGGGGGCAGCCACAAGGAGACGTTACACTGTATGGGGGCAGCCACAAGGAGACGTTACACTGTATGGGGGCAGCCACAAGGAGACGTTACACTGTATGGGGGCAGCCACAAGGAGACGTTACACTGTATGGGGGCAGCCACAAGGAGACGTTACACTGTATGGGGGCAGCCACAAGGAGACGTTATACTGTATGGGGGCAGCCACAAGGAGACGTTATACTGTATGGGGGCAGCCACAAGGAGACGTTATACTGTATGGGGGGCAGCCACAAGGAGACGTTACACTGTATGGGGGCAGCCACAAGGAGACGTTACACTGTATGGGGGCAGCCACAAGGAGACGTTACACTGTATGGGGGGCAGCCACAAGGAGACGTTACACTGTATGGGGGGCAGCCACAAGGAGACGTTACACTGTATGGGGGGCAGCCACAAGGAGACGTTATACTGTATGGGGGCAGCCACAAGGAGACGTTATACTGTATGGGGGCAGCCACAAGGAGACGTTATACTGTATGGGGGCAGCCACAAGGAGACGTTATACTGTATGGGGGCAGCCACAAGGAGACGTTATACTGTATGGGGCGGCCACAAGGAGACGTTACACTGTATGGGGGCAGCCACAAGGAGACGCTACTGTAAGGAGTCAGGACAACAATTTTTGAAGCCCCCCTCCTCAGTATAATACTCTTGTGGCCATCATACAGTAATGTATATTTCTTCTTGCCCTAATGGCTGCTTTTAGAGATCAATGTGCAGCTTGCAGGCAGGAAGGGAAGGACCAGGGCCATAGAAGACAGACACTATGACCTTTAGAGGGACTCGCTCCTGGCAAACACAGCTCTGCTGCAGTCAATGCAGTGGGCAGACTGATGTAATTACAATGTATAGTTATTGCAGGGACTCAGAGAATCGTCTGAGAGTTTATTAGTTAAAAGAATCTAATGAGTCAGAGACTGCGTCACTGAGTCCCTGCCAGGCTTCCTGCTCTGCTACATGCACCCTGTACACACCCAGCTCCACTACATGCTATGCTAATAATGCCCCCCCTTCCCCCGGACGGACTTACAGGGAGCCGCAGAGCAGGGAGCCTGGCAGGGACTCGGTGACACAGTCTCTGACTCATTCGATTCTTTTAACTAATAAACTGTCAGACGATTCTCTGAGTCCCTGCACTACGCTCCCTGTGCTGTGAGTCAGTGCTGGTTGCCTCTGATTGGTTGGAGGGCGGGGAGGGGCGGGCCTAGCTTCCACTCTAGGCTCCTATTACACTGCCTGCTGCTGCCTCTGAAGCTGTTAGCTGTGCGAGGGGCAGGGGCAGGCTGCGGACTGACACAGACACATAGAAGCGGTGCACAGGTATCGGCAGTGGTATCGGGGACATTTGCACGAGTACATGTACTCGTGCAAATGCCCGGTATCGGTACCGATACTGGTATCGGGACATCCCTAATTTTAATACTTGGGGGGGGGGGGGGGGAACACACTGCCCACCAATGTAAACATTGTAGAAGGCACCCGACCTCTGACAGGGAGCTGCCGTAGCGGAATTAACCCCTCGGGTGCCGCGGATGGCAGCGCCCTGTCAGAGGTGCATCCCCATCACCATGGGAACGCCTCCAGGTTAGAATAGAGGAGATGAATGCATTGTGGGTAGTGAGGGCAGGCTGTTTTAGTCTCGGGGTGAGGGCATCGGCGGCCATCTTAACAAGAGAGTGAGATTGTAGTTTTCTGCGGACTGGTTGCTAAGAGCTGAATCTTATTAACCCCTTAGGGACACAGCCTTATTTTACCTTAAAGACCAGGCCATTTTTTGCAAATCTAACCAGTGTCACTTTAAGTGGTGATAACTTTAAAACACCGACTTATCCAGGCCATTCTGAGATAGTTTTTTCGTCACATATTGTACTTCATGACACTGGTAAAATGAAGTTAAAAAAAATCATTTTTATTTATAAAAAAATACCAAATTTACCAAAAATTTCTAAAAAATTGCAAATTTCTAAGTTTCAATTTCTCTACTTCTATAATACATAGTAATACCTACAAAAATAGCTATTACTTTACATTCCCCATATGTCTACTTCATGTTTGGATCAATTTGGGAATGATATTTTATTTTTGGGGAATGTTACAAGGCTTAGAAGTTTAGAAGCAAATCTTGAAATTTCTCAGAAATTTGCAAAAACCCACTTTTTAGGGACCAGTTCAGGTCTGAAGTCACTTTGTGAGGCTCACATAATAGAAACCACCCAAAAATGACCCCATTCTAGAAACTACACCCCTCAAGGTATTCAAAACCAATTTTACAAACGTCGTTAACCCTTTAGGTGTTCTACAAGAGTCAATGGCAAATGGTGATAAAATGTCAGAATTTAGATTTTTGGGCAGATTTTCCATTTTAATCCATTTTTTCCAGTAACAAAGCAAGGGTTAACAGCCAAACAAAATGCTATATTTATTGCCCCGATTCTGTAGTTTGCAGAAACACCCCATATGTGGCCGTAAACTACTGTACGGGCACACAGTAGGGCGTAGAGGGAAAGGTGTGCCGTATGGTTTTTGGAAGCCAGATTTTGCTGGACTGGTTTTTTGACACCATGTCCCATTTGAAGCCCCCCTGATGCACCCCTAGAGTAGAAACTCCATTAAAAATGACCCCATCTAAGAAACTACACCCCTCAAGGTATTCAAAACTGATTTTACAAACTTTGTTAACCCTTTAGGTGTTGCACAAGATTTAATGGAAAATAGAGATACAATTTCAAAATGTCACTTTTTTGGCAGATTTTCCATTTTAATATTTTTTTTCCAGTTAGAAAGCAAGGGTTAACAGCCAAACAAAACTCATTTATGGCCCTGATTCTG
Organism: Bufo bufo; assembly: GCF_905171765.1. NCBI lineage: Eukaryota > Metazoa > Chordata > Amphibia > Anura > Bufonidae > Bufo > Bufo bufo. The sequence goes on from NC_053396.1 coordinate 128,227,473, forward strand.
TAGTTTACAGAAACACCCCATATGTGGTCGTAAACTGCTGTACAGGCACACGGCAGGGCGCCAAAGGAAAGGAATGCCATACGGTTTTTGGAAGGCAGATTTTGCTGGACTGTTTTTTTTGACACCATGTCCTATTTGAAGCCCCCCTGATGCACCCCTAGAGTAGAAACTCCAAAAAAAGTGACCTTATTTTAGAAACTACGGGATAGGGTGGCAGTTTTGTTGGTACTAGTTTAGGGTACATATGATTTTTGGTTGCTCTATATTACACTTTTTGTGCGGCAAGGTAACAAGAAATAGCTTTTTTGGCACCGTTTTTTTGTTGTTATTTACAACATTCATCTGACAGGTTAGATCATGTGGTAATTTTATAGAGCAGGTTGTCACGGACGCGGCGATACCTAATATGTATACAATTTTTTTATTTATGCAAGTTTTACACAATAATTTCATTTTTGAAACAAAAATTTTTTTTACTGTCTCCGTAGTCTAAGAGCCATAGTTTTTTCAGTGTTTGGGCGATTATCTTGAGTAGGGTCTCATTTTTTGTGGGATGAGATGACGGTTTGATTGGCACTATTTTGGGGTGCATATGACTTTTTGATCGCTTGCTATTACACTTTTTGTGACGTAAGATGATACACCGTTTTTTTTTTTTTTTTTTTTTTTACGGTGGTCATTTGAGGGGTTAGGTCATGTGATATTTTTATAGAGCCGGTCGATACGGACACGGCGATACCTAATATGTATACTTTTTTTTTATTTATGTAAGTTTTACACAATGATTTCATTTTTGAAACAAAAAAAAATCATGTTTTAGCCACCTCAGCCCCCAGTGCTTAAACACCCTGAAAGACCAGGCCACTTTTTACACTTCTGACCTACACTACTTTCACCGTTTATTGCTCGGTCATGCAACTTACCACCCAAATGAATTTTACCTCCTTTTCTTCTCACTAATAGAGCTTTCATTTGGTGGTATTTCATTGCTGCTGACATTTTTACTTTTTTTGTTATTAATCGAAATTTAACGATTTTTTTGCAAAAAAATGACATTTTTCACTTTCAGTTGTAAAATTTTGCAAAAAAAACGACATCCATATATAAATTTTGCTCTAAATTTATTGTTCTACATGTCTTTGATAAAAAAAAAATGTTTGGGTAAAAAAAAAAAATGGTTTGGGTAAAAGTTAGAGCGTTTACAAACTATGGTACAAAAATGTGAATTTCCGCTTTTTGAAGCAGATCTGACTTTCTGAGCACCTGTCATGTTTCCTGAGGTTCTACAATGGCCAGACAGTACAAACACCCCACAAATGACCCCATTTCGGAAAGTACACACCCTAAGGTATTCGCTGATGGGCATAGTGAGTTCATAGAACTTTTTATTTTTTGTCACAAGTTAAAAGGAAAATTATGATTTTTTTATTTTTTTTTCTTTTCTTACAAAGTCTCATATTCCACTAACTTGTGACAAAAAATAAAAACTTCTATGAACTCACTATGCCCATCACGAAATACCTTGGGGTCTCTTCTTTCCAAAATGGGGTCACTTGTGGGGTGGTTATACTGCCCTGGCATTCTAGGGGCCCAAATGTGTGGTAAGGAGTTTGAAATCAAATTCTGTAAAAAATGACCTGTGAAATCCGAAAGGTGCTCTTTGGAATATGGGCCCCTTTGCCCACCTAGGCTGCAAAAAAGTGTCACACATCTGGTATCTCCGTACTCAGGAGAAGGTGGGGAATGTGTTTTGGGGTGTCTTTTTACATATACCCATGCTGGGTGAGAGAAATATCTTGGTCAAATGCCAACTTTGTATAAAAAAATGGGAAAAGTTGTCTTTTGCCAAGATATTTATCTCACCCAGCATGGGTATATGTAAAATGACACCCCAAAACACATTCCCCAACTTCTCCTGAGTACGGAGATACCAGATGTGTGACACTTTTTTGCAGCCTAGGTGGGCAAAGGGGCCCATATTCCAAAGAGCACCTTTCGGATTTCACAGGTCATTTTTTACAGAATTTGATTTCAAACTCCTTACCACACATTTGGGCCCCTAGAATGCCAGGGCAGTATAACCACCCCACAAGTGACCCCATTTTGGAAAGAAGAGACCCCAAGGTATTCGCTGATGGGCATAGTGAGTTTATGGAAGTTTTTATTTTTTGTCACAAGTTAGTGGAATATGAGACTTTGTATGAAAAAAACAAAAAAAAAAAAAAACAGCATTTTCCACTAACTTGTGACAAAAAATAAAAAATTCTAGGAACTCGCCATGCCCCTCACGGAATACCTTGGGGTGTCTTCTTTCCAAAATGGGGTCACTTGTGGGGTAGTTATACTGCCCTGGCATTTTCCAGGGGCCCTAATGTGTGGTAAGTAGGTAAATGACCTGTGAAATCCTAAAGGTGCTCTTTGGAATATGGGCCCCTTTGCCCACCTAGGCTGCAAAAAAGTGTCACACATGTGGTATCGCCGTATTCAGGAGAAGTTGGGGAATGTGTTTTGGGGTGTCATTTTACATATACCCTTGCTGGGTGAGAGAAATATCTTGACAAAAGACAACTTTTCCCATTTTTTTATACAAAGTTGGCATTTGACCAAGATATTTCTCTCACCCAGCATGGGTATATGTAAAATGACACCCCAAAACACATTCCCCAACTTCTCCTGAGTACGGCGATACCAGATGTATGACACTTTTTTGCAGCCTAGATGCGCAAAGGTGCCCAAATTCCTTTTAGGAGGGCATTTTTAGACATTTGGATACCAGACTTCTTCTCACGCTTTGGGGCCCCTAGAATGCCAGGGCAGTATAAATACCCCACATGTGACCCCATTTTGGAAAGAAGACACCCCAAGGTATTCAATGAGGGGCATGGCGAGTTCATAGAATTTTTTTTTTTTTGGCACAAGTTAGCGGAAATTGATATTTTTAATTTTTTTCTCACAAAGTCTCCCGTTCCGCTAACTTGGGACAAAAATTTCAATCTTTCATGGACTCAATATGCCCCTCACGGAATACCTGGGGGTGTCTTCTTTCCGAAATGGGGTCACATGTGGGGTATTTATACTGCCCTGGCATTCTAGGGGCCCTAAAGCGTGAGAAGAAGTCTGGAATATAAATGTCTAAAAAATTTTACGCATTTGGATTCCGTGAGGGGTATGGTGAGTTCATGTGAGATTTTATTTTTTGACACAAGTTAGTGGAATATGAGACTTTGTAAGAAAAAAAAATAATAATTCCGCTAACTTGGGCCAAAAAAATGTCTGAATGGAGCCTTACAGAGGGGTGATCAATGACAGGGGGGGTGATCAATGACAGGGGGGGTGATCAATGACAGGGGGGGTGATCAGGGAGTCTATATGGGGTGATAACCACAGTCATTGATCATGCCCCTGTAAGGCTTCATTCAGACGTCCGTATGCGTTTTGCGGATCCGATCCATCTATCAGTGCATCCGTAAAAATCATGCGGACATCTGAATGGAGCTTTACAGGGGGTTGATCAATGACAGGGGGGTGATCAGGGAGTCTATATGGGGTGATCACCACAGTCATTGATCATGCCCCTGTAAGGCTTCATTCAGACGTCCGGATGCGTTTTGCGGATCCGATCCATCTATCAGTGCATCCGTAAAAATCATGCGGACATCTGAATGGAGCTTTACAGGGGGTTGATCAATGACAGGGGTGTAATCAATGACAGGGGGGTGATCAGGGAGTCTATATGGGGTGATCACCACAGTCATTGATCATGCCCCTGTAAGGCTTCATTCAGACGTCCGGATGCGTTTTGCGGATCCGATCCATCTATCAGTGCATCCGTAAAAATCATGCGGACATCTGAATGGAGCTTTACAGGGGGGTGATCAGGGAGTCTATATGGGGTGATCACCACAGTCATTGATCATGCCCCTGTAAGGCTTCATTCAGACGTCCGGATGCGTTTTGCGGATCCGATCCATCTATCAGTGCATCCGTAAAAATCATGCGGACATCTGAATGGAGCTTTACAGGGGGTTGATCAATGACAGGGGGGTGATCAGGGAGTCTATATGGGGTGATCACCACAGTCATTGATCATGCCCCTGTAAGGCTTCATTCAGACGTCCGGATGCGTTTTGCGGATCCGATCCATCTATCAGTGCATCCGTAAAAATCATGCGGACATCTGAATGGAGCTTTACAGGGGGTTGATCAATGACAGGGGTGTAATCAATGACAGGGGGGTGATCAGGGAGTCTATATGGGGTGATCACCACAGTCATTGATCATGCCCCTGTAAGGCTTCATTCAGACGTCCGGATGCGTTTTGCGGATCCGATCCATCTATCAGTGCATCCGTAAAAATCATGCGGACATCTGAATGGAGCTTTACAGGGGGGTGATCAGGGAGTCTATATGGGGTGATCACCACAGTCATTGATCATGCCCCTGTAAGGCTTCATTCAGACGTCCGGATGCGTTTTGCGGATCCGATCCATCTATCAGTGTATCCGTAAAAATCATGCGGACATCTGAATGGAGCTTTACAGGGGGGTGATCAATGACAGGGGGGTGATCAGGGAGTCTATATGGGGTGATCACCACAGTCATTGATCACGCCCCTGTAAGGCTTCATTCAGACGTCCGGATGCGTTTTGCGGATCCGATCCATCTATCAGTGCATCCGTAAAAATCATGCGGACATCTGAATGGAGCTTTACAGGGGGGTGATCAGGGAGTCTATATGGGGTGATCACCACAGTCATTGATCATGCCCCTGTAAGGCTTCATTCAGACGTCCGGATGCGTTTTGCGGATCCGATCCATCTATCAGTGGATCCGTAAAAATCATGCGGACGTCTGAATGGAGCTTTACAGGGGGGTGATCAATGACAGGGGGGTAATCAATGACAGGGGGGTGATCAGGGAGTCTATATGGGGTGATCACCACAGTCATTGATCACGCCCCTGTAAGGCTTCATTCAGACGTCCGGATGCGTTTTGCGGATCCGATCCATCTATCAGTGGATCCGTAAAAATCATGCGGACGTCTGAATGGAGCTTTACAGGGGGGTGATCAATGACAGGGGGGTGATCAATGACAGGGGGGTAATCAATGACAGGGGGGTAATCAATGACAGGGGGGTGATCAGGGAGTCTATATGGGGTGATCAGGGGCTAATAAGGGGTTAATAAGTGACGGGGGGGGGGGTGTAGTGTAGTGTAGTGGTGCTTGGTGCTACTTTACTGAGCTACCTGTGTCCTCTGGTGGTCGATCCAAACAAAGGGGACCACCAGAGGACCAGGTAGCAGGTATATTAGACACTGTTATCAAAACAGCGTCTAATATACCTGTTAGGGGTTAAAAAAAAACACATCTCCAGCCTGCCAGCGAACGATCGCCGCTGGCAGGCTGGAGATCAACTCTCTTACCTTCCGTTCCTGTGAGCGCGCGCGCCTGTGTGCGCGCGTTCACAGGAAATCTCGCGTCTCGCGAGAGGACGCGCCGGCGCGTCCAGGAGGAATGAATCAACCACCTCCAGGACGCGTCTGTGCGTACAGCGGTCCGGAGGTGGTTAGTGTTTCCATAGTCTAAGAGCCATAGTTTTTTCAGTTTTTGGACGATTATCTTGGGTAGGGTATGATTTTTGCGGGATGAGATGACGGTTTGATTGGTACTATTTTGGCGTACATGCGCCTTTTTTGATCACTTTTATTACCTTTTTTGGGAAGTAAGGTGGGCAAAATTTCAATTTCATCATAGTTTTTTATTTTTATGGCGTTCACCGTTCGGGTAAAGTAACATGACCGTTTTATAGATCAGGTCGTTACGGACGCGGTGATATCAAACATGTGTAGGGAATTTTATTTCTTTCATTTTTAATCAGTGATAAATGTGTTTTCTGATTTTTACTTTTTTTCACTTTTTTTTTACCCAGACCCACTTTGTTCTTGAAGATCCAGTGGGTCTGATGTCTGTATAATACAGTACACTATATAGTGTATTGTACTGTATTTTACTTACACTTTGTCTGAACAGATCTATGCCTTTAGCACAGATCTGTTCAGCACCATGGACAGCATGATGCCTGAGAAGGCGTCCTGTTGCCATGGGAACCTTCCCCGTCTGCTCAGTTGGGGAAGGGTAAGGAGGGGGGGCTCCCTCCCTCTGTGACCCCATCCTGTCTGGGGGCTGCAAAGGCACAGCAGCCCCCCGATGGGAGAGGGAGGGAGCTCCCGACTGTTAACCTCTGCTCTTCCATACCGCGGTCCGTATGGAAAGGGTTAATTGGCTGACATCGCATCACAGATGTCAGCCGTTTATACCAGAGTGTCAGCAATGTGCTGACACTCTGGTAAAACCACTGGCCACCAATGATTATTTAAGAGGAGGCGCCGCACCGCCCGCCAGGCGGCAGTGATCGGAACACCACATGAAGTACCGGTACGTTATGTGTCCTGAAGAGGTTAAATATGGGGTAAGTAAGTCTAATTGTTATTGATTCGGGAATATCCTGTTATTAGTAACTGCATATCTGAAAATTGAAATTTTGGTCTAAATGTGACAGTTCTCCTTTAGGTGTGTGTGTGTGTTTTTTTTTACTTCCTGGTACAGGCCATCCTTAACTTTGGCCACTCCAGCTGTTGGGAAACTAGAACTCCCAGCAACACAAAACTTTGTGTTTTTCATAATGCTTGTAGAAAAAAAATATATATAAAAAAAAAAAAAAAAAAAAAAGGTTTCTAGGAGTTTTATTTTCCCAATGCTTGTAGTGCCAAAAGGTGGCTGAATCTTTGATGTTGCACGATCAATAACAGGCTTTATTATAGCTCCTTATTGATCATATTCCAGCTGATTCGCACATGAACAAGCAAATGCTTGTTCATCAGTCAATCTTGTGCAAATTCACATGAACCCTTGTGGGAGTCACGGTACATGTGAATCAGCCTCATCAACAATTAATTTACTAGAGAGCGCCAAATTTAAAATTTCGCTCTTTAGTACAGATGAAGCTGTCACAAACTAGCGTCATTACCACAAGGGACAGGAAAGGGACATGATGCCATTAAAGGTGTTGTCTGGGTTCAGAGCCGAAGCCGGATCTGCACCCAGCCGACCCCACGGATGTACAGAACTGAGCAATTTAGTCTCCAATGCTCTCCCTTGTCCTGTGCAGGATCGGGCAGAAAAAGGGCTGACAAACACACTAAGCAGAGGATTCTGCCAAACTGTGTATGTTTACGTCACAGTCTATAATGGGCAGGCTTTAGCGATGTCCTAGCAGTTTTACAGGCTATGGCAGGGCTACAGCCGGCCCAATAGTGCTGGTGATGCCACTAGATGTAGTAAAATCAAATATATCACCAGGGTAGGAGAACCATTCTTGAGGCGGATTAAAAAAAGAAGACATAAGGTGTTTAAAGAAAAAAATAATTAATAAAAAAGAGAAAACTGTTAAAAGAAATTAAACAACATTATCCTGCCAACTCACTCTGCCCGCTTCTGAAACAAAGTAAACTGCAAAACTGTCCCTCATTCTGGCGACGGCAACGGTTGACCGATATGACAAATTTTGCAGCCTGGTGATTGTTCAATCAACCTCTTGTAGGTCCGGGCACAGTGGTTCCTCTGATAAAAGATAGTTATGTAGAACGACACAAGCCTTGACTATATCATCTATGGTTTCCACTTTGAGATTAATGGCTTTGGTGAGAATACGCCATTTGGCAACTAAAATGCCAAAGGTGCACTCCACCAGTCATCTAGCTCGTGTCAGTCTGTAGTTAAAGGGGTATTCCCATTTTAGACAATGGGGGCACATCGCTAGGATATGCCCCCATTGTCGGATAGGTGCGGCTCCCACCGCTGGGACCCGCACCTATATAGAGAACGGAGCGGAGAGCGCTGTGGCTGGAGGACCCCAGATTTCCCACCAAGCGCTAATCCCCGCCTCTCCCATAGAAATGAATGGGAGCGTGCCGCACATGCCAGCGCTCGGCTATTTTCGGTGGCCCCATAGAAATGAATGGAGGGTGGCTGCGCATGCGCAGTGCGCTCTCCTTCACTTTTGGGGCGCCGTTCTCGATATAGGTGCGGGTCCCAACGGTGTGACCCGCATTTATAAGACAATGGGAGCATATCCTAGCGATATGCTCCCATTGTCTGAGATGAGAAAACCCCTATAAACATGCGCTTTGTAGTGTTCAAGTCATGGCTAGAGTACGGCTCAATTAGGTTCTCGCACATTTTGAACGCCTCGTCCCCTACTACCACAAATGGCATTGGAGGTCCATCAGTACCTGGCAAAGGTTTTGGAGGTGGTAACCTAAATTCCTTTGAATACAGGAGGCGTCCCATAGCTGAGTTTTTGAAACCATCGGGTCATTTGTCCGCCCAAAAGCTCCAATGTCCACAGCAACAAACTGATAATCAGCATTCGCAATGGCCATCAAGATAATTGAGAAATATTTTTTGTAGTTAAAAAATTCAGATCCACTTCCAGAAGGTTTAACACGATAGATTGGTAGGGAGGCCATCAACTGAGACCCCCAATGATCGCTAGAGTGCAGCTCGGAGTTTGAATGGAGCTCTGGTGGAGCATGCTCCCTGCAGTTCCATTCAAAGTCTATGGCACTGATGGAATAAGCAGAGCACAGCGATTTAGTGATAGCGGGGTCCAACTGGTGAGACCCCCAATGATCTAGGGGTTATCAACTATAGAGACTAGGCGATAACTGCTTCTCACCACAATACCCCTTTAACCATGTTATGCCGTAAACAGGTGTACAACACAAAAGAGATTATATATTCAGACTAACTACATGGTATGTCAAGCCTCATTCATGTAATGCAGTCAGCCAGCTCTGAACCCTTGTCATATATGTGAAACAAGAACAAACTTCAGTTAACTGAGAAGTAGTTTTGCTCCACAGAATTAAACCTGTGGTCGTGCTGTGACACATCGGAGTAATATGGATATATAATATGTCCACAAACACTCCCACATAGCACGCGGTCACTTGATCATCATTTCCAATGTTTTTGGCCAAAGTGGCATGGGGGCAAGTATTAGTGTTTATTTTTTTTTATTATTTTTAGTATAGTATGGCGAAGAAGGGAGGCTGGTCCCTATATACTGGCACACATTATTGGGGGCACTATGGAGAAGTGGGGGGGGGGGGGGGGGAGGAGCACTATGGGGGCCCCATATACTGGCACACATTATATGAGGCACTAATGGGGACCTATATACTGGCACACAATACGGAGGGCACTCAAGAAGTGTGTGTGGTGGGGGGGGGGGGGGGGGGAGCACTAGGGGGGCCCTATATACTGGGGCACTATGGAGAAGTGTGTAGGGGGGAGCACTATGGGGGCCCTATATACTGGCACACATTATGGGGGGCACTATGGAGAAGTGAGGGGGAGGAAGTAGCACTATAGGGGCCCTATATACTGGCACACATTGTGGAGGGCATTATGGAGAAGTGGGGGCGGAAGCACTCTGGGGGCACTATAGGAGTATTTTATAATGGCACAAATTATAGGGGCACTATGGGCACCTAAGCTCAACTGGGAGCACTAAAACTGTTTTTTGTAGTGGTACACAATACAGATCATTGGCACACATGAGGGCACTCTGGGGACATTGGCTCTACTGGGGGCACTAAGAAAGTTTTTTTTTTTTTTACTGCCACACAACGGGGCATTTTTTGTACTGGCGCACATTACAAGAGGGCCTTTTTCTACTGTCACACATTATAAAGAGAATTATTACTACCAGGGGCATATTGGTGGGCTTTGTTACAACTGGGGATTATGGGGAACATGAATACTAGTATGGGCACTATGAGAGCATTATTACTTCTGGGACACAGTGGGGACATTAGTTCTTTTGGGGGCACTGTCAAAAATGCAGAGAATCAGCGGGACACAAATCGCTGCAGTTTGTGTCTGTCCGTTTCCTTGCACTTTCTGCCAGATCTGGTGGCCGGATTGTAGTGCCGCAGATGTGAAAATAGCTTTACCCGGCATGTTTTGTATTGCTGCATGTAATGTTAGGAGGGAATAGGTTAGGTTGAGAATTTGGTATGGGGGGTGGGGAGGCCCAGGAACATTATTTTCACAGGGGCCATCTGCTGTCTGTGTCCACCCCTGTAGCGATTAAAGGGGTTATTCTGTTTTAGGAGGAAACTGGACAACCCTGGGGATAGGCCTGCAATAAAAAAAAAAAACAACCTTTACTAACCCACCAAATCTCACGCCACCTCTCTCAGCCAAGATCTGTTTATCTAGCTGCAGCGGTGACTTCAAGTTGACAATACATAACTGCTTCAGTCAATCAATGGCATCAAGGGTGCATTTAAGAGGCCAAATGATTAATTGCAGTGGTCACATGTTGTCAGCGTGACATCACAGCTGCAATCGAGTAAACAGATACTGGCCTAGGGAACCAGAGCAGGAGTGCAAATCAGATGTTGTCCAGTTTCCTCCTGGAACTACACTGAGCAAAAAAAGTATCTGGTGTGGCCACCATTTGCCTCACGCAGTGCAACACATCTCAGTCGCATAGAGTTGATCAGGTTGTCGATTGTGGCCTGTGGAATGTTGGTCCACTCCTATTCAATAGCTGCGCGAAGTTCCAGAATATTGGCAGGAACTGGAACACGCTGTCGTATACGCCGATCCAGAGCAGCCCAAACATGCTCAGTGGGTGACATGTCCGGTGAGTATGCCGGCCATGCAAGAACTGGGATGTTTTCAGCTTCCAGGAATTGTGTACAGATCCTTGCTATATGGGGCCGTGCATTATGCTGCAACATGGTGATGGTTGTGGATGAATGGCACAACAATGGGCCTCAAAATGCCATCAATAAAATGCACCTGTGTTCGTTGTCCATAACATACGACTGCCCATACCATAACCCCACCGCCACCATGGGCCACTCGATCCACAATGTTGACGTCAGCACACCGCTCACCCACACAACGCCACACATGTTGTCTGCCATCTGCCCTGAACAGTGAAAACCGGGACTCATACATGAACAGAATGCCTCTCCAACATGCCAGACACCATCGAATGTGAGCATTTGCCCACTCAAGTCGGTTACGACGATGAACTGCAGTCAGGTCCAGTGGTCTGTGGTTATTAGGCCGGATGGATGTACTGCCAAATTCTCAGAAACGCCTTTGGAGATGGCTTATGGTAGAGAAATGAACATTCATTGCACGGCCAACAGCTCTGGTAGACATTCCTGCAGTCAGCATGCCAATTGCACGCTCCCTCAAACGTTGCAACATCTGTGGCATTGTGCTGTGTGATCAAACTGCACATTTCAGAGTGACCTTTTAGGGTCCATTCACACGTCCGTAAATGTTTTGCGAATCCACAAAACACAGGCACCTGCAATGTGCGATCCACAATTTGCGGACCGCACATCACAGACACTAACAGAAATTGCCTTTTCTGGTCCACAATTGCGGACAAGAATAGGACAAGTTCTCTTTTTTTCAGGAACGGAATTGCGGATCCCGAAAATGCGGATTCGCATGCGTTCCAGTCCTATTGAAAGTGACTGGGTCTGCAAATTGCGGAACGAATGCGGACCCAAATTACGGACGTGTGAATGGACCCTTATTGTGGGAAGTCTAAGGCACACCTGCGCAATATTCATGCTGTCTAATCAGCACTTTGAGATGCCAAACCTGTGAGGTGGGATGGATTATCTCGGCAAAAGAGAAGTGCTCACTAACACAGATTTAGACAGATTTGTGAACAAATTGAGGTAATGGGTCTTGTGTGTATGTAGAAAATGTTCAGCTCATGCAAAATGGGAGCAAAACCGAAAGTGTTGCGTTTATATTTTTGCTCAGTGTAGAAAGCCTCTTCTAACCCCTTGAGGACATTTGTGGAAAGTCAGGGCCTTAAAGGGAACCTGTCACTGGGATTTTATGTATAGAGCTGAGGACATGGGTTGCTAGATGGCCGCTAGCACATCCGCAATACTCAGTCCCCATAGCTCTGTGTGCTTTTATTGTGTAAAAAAACTATTTGATACATATGCAAATGAACCTGAGAGGAGTCCTGTCCCTGGCTCATCTCATACAGGACTCATCTCAGGTTAATTTTTTTACACAATAAAAGCACACAGAGCTATAGGGACTGGGTATTGCGGATGTGCTAGCGGCCATTTAGCAACCCATGTCCTCAGCTCTATACACAAAATCTCGGTGACAGGTTCACTTTAAAGATGGCAACTAGTTTTGTCTGCACTCCTGGGGCTGGAACTGCTTCCCATGCAGCGATCAGGGGAGCCGTTCATTGTCTGGAATAGAATGAGTCTCTATGAAGAAACCCATGCTATTAAAAGTTTAAAGGGTTTCTGTCACTCCATTAAACCGTTTTTTGTTTTTTTCTTTACTAATAATCCCTATAGTGCGATCTCATGATACATAAGCAAATTAATCATTTTGGTTCAGTAGAATTTGCTAAAAATCGATTTTTAAAATATGCTAATTACCTTGCTACCAGCAAGTAGGGCGGCTACTTGCTGGTAGCAGCCGCATCCTCCGATGGTAATGACACCCCTCGGCATGCTGATTGACAGGGCCAGGGAAGGGAATCGTTCTCTGCTGGCGCTGTTAGAATTTGAAATCTCGCGCCTGCGCCGTACCTGTCTTCAATCGGCGCAGGCGGACTGAGAGGCGGCCGCTCGCTCGACCGCTCCATCCTCAATGCGCCTATGACGTCATCAAGTACACCCGGAAGAGAAGACGCCGGCATCGCTGGAAGGAGGCGGAGAGTCTGGTGACGTCGCTGGATGCTCGAATCAGGTAAGTATGTACATAATAAGCATGCTGCCACAAAAACCACCAACGAAATGGGAATAAATAATTTTATAAAAATGACAGTTATTAACACTATACCACCAACGATTATTAATAATAAATCTCTTCCGGGTGTACTTGATGACGTCATCGACGCAGGCGCATTGAGAATGGAGCGGTCGAGAGAGCGGCCGCCTCTCAGTGCGCCTGCGCCGATTGAAGACAGGTACGGCGCAGGCGCGAGATTTCAAATTCTAACAGCGCCAGCAGAGAACGATTCCCTTCCCTGGCCCTGTCAATCAGCATGCCGAGGGGGCGTCATTACCATTGGAGGATGCGGCTGCTACCAGCAAGTAGCCGCCCTACTTGCTGGTAGCAAGGTAATTAGCATATTTTAAAAATCGATTTTTAGCAAATTCTACTGAACCAAAATGATTAATTTGCTTATGTATCATGAGATCGCACTATAGGGATTATTAGTAAAGAAAAAAACAAAAAACGGTTTAATGGGGTGACAGAAACCCTTTAAGTTCTTATGGAGGGATGCAGGTGGCAGGACACAGTAAGAACATGGCAAATTCAACCGTCATTACAATGTCGGAATGTATGGCATAAGCGATTTTAAGATTCAAGCCCCTGGGGGAAAAGGGGGAAAAAAAAAAAATGTTTAAAGAAAGTTTAAAAAGTTTTAAAAAAATATAAAATTCAAAATCAACTCCTTTCCTCATAATAATTAAAAGAAAAAAAAGAAAAGAAAATAAAGAAAAAAAAGATACAGGTATTGCAGTGTCCCAAAATTCTCCAAAAATATAAATGTATTTATCTAGTACAGTGAACGAAGTGACAGAAAAAAATTAAATATCTAAACTGGGCAAACTGCAGGTTCTTCGTCACTCTGTCTCCCAAAAACTTTTAATAAAATGTGATAAAAAATGTAATACACCATCTCCAAAATGCTATCAGCGAAAACTACAGATCTTACTGCAAAAAATGAGCCCCTCACACTGCTCCATAGACATAAATCTAAAAAAAAAGTTGCGGCTCAAAATATGTCAAAGAAAAATTGTAAAGAAATTTTTTTCCAACTTTTTTTGTTAAGTAGTAAAATACAAGACAAACTACATACGGTAAATGTGGTATCATTACAATTGTACTGATCCAGTGAATGAAGGGAGAAGGTCAGTTTGAACGGAAAAAAATATAAAAAGGTTATGGCAGGTAGTGAAAAAAAAAAAAAAGCAAAAACTGAAAAATCGTTGCATCAGGAAGGGGTTAATAGAAATAACTTCAAATTTTGGGTGCTGCTATTTCTTAAAGCAATGGCCCTGAGATTTACAGTTTTGTATGGCTCTCACAGCAACCTACTGTACATGATGCCAGTATACACTGGCTGCGAGATGAGCTGCAGTACCAGAGAATGGCCACTACACAGAGTACAGAGCTGTTGTGTTACGTGTCATACATGGTTTACTTCTGGGCTGCGGCTATCAACTGCTTATAAATGAAACTATGAAAAAGTCATTAATCTGTTAGTCTCGCACAACCCCTATAAAAAGGATATCCAGGTTAATTTTTGTTTTGTAATTTGCACTGTAAATCCACACTCCCCTGCTCCCAGCAGCTCATTCCGGCTCTCTTCACTGGTCTTCCAGTCGTGCGCCGCTGCAGCCCATAACTGGTGACATGTCCCCAAGTGGCACATAAAAGCAAAGACACAGCATCCAGTAGTGTTATGAAGATTCTTCTTTATTTACAGCATGTCCAAAGCACAGCAGCAAAGCAACGTTTCGATCCCTAAGGGTCTTTGTCAAACATAGGCTTGGAGGCTGTCAGTCTGCGTCTGTATGTTTGCATTCTGGGTGAGAGAGTCCCTATATTATTGACCATGCAGTAAGTAAACTGCATACTGGGGAGTGCTGCTGGGCATTTAATTTTATTATGAGTCCCCAAGCGGCACCTCACTGCTGAGGCCAGCCATTGGCTACAGCAGCACACTTGACCCTGTCCATGCAGAATTCGGCAGAGGGGGACCTGAAGACCAGTGAAGAGAGCCAGGAAGCCGATGAAAATAGATCTACAGGTACAGATAAGCTGTGAATTAAAGAAGAACCCCTTTAAAGTTTTGGAGTGGCCAAGTCAATGTCTTGATAGATCTTTCCTAATTTCGCTTTGGCAAACATTACATGGGTTTCCCCCAAATATCATTTATGGCATACCAATTTATGAGGTCACATCATCTGATTGGGGTCCAAACACTGGGATCCCCTCTGGGGTACATGATTCTCTGACTATGCACAAGAAGAAAACTCTGCCAGGAATAGTCTCTATTGCAGTCTATGGGAGACAAGGAAACAACAGAGACACACTGGTTGATCTGTTTCTGTGTATCAGATAGGCTTCAATAATGGAAAAAAAACACAATATAAGAAACTTTCCACAGCACCAAAACAGATGTGTTACCTGGTAAGTGTGTACTCCCTGAGACCAGAATGCAGGTTCATGGCAGAAAAGGTTCCTATGCATCCACGCAGCCTTTTGTCCCGTCCAATCTTCCATGTTACAAACAGTGGGCTTGCAAAAGAAAAGCACATAAGATAGGACATTTACTAAATCTATACTTTGTGTATAGTATGATACATAGTGCAATGCAGTGTCTAACAAACAGGACATCAGATGTTAAAGTGGTTTTCTGGTGCAGTACTATCCTTACATGACACAGCGCCATACATCTTGTAGTGGCTGTATGTGGTATTGCAACTCTGTCCTGTTCACTTGAATGAGACAGAGCTGTTAAAGGGGTTCTCCGGGCTTAACCTTTTTTTGGCTAATACATGCTAACCTGTGGAGGAAAGATTACTGGTCCCATACTTACCTTCCAGAGTGCAGCTGTTTTTGAGATCTGCCTCCAGGTCACGTGGTCCCTCCAGATGGCTTTTCAGTGCTTCCGGCCAAAGTCAGTCTTCTTATCTTCCTGTCTTCTCTTCCTTTCTCCAGCAGGAGACGGATCGTCACAAGTGATGTCACCGCCTCCTGCTGGAGAAAGCGCCAGCCGGCAATCTTCACAGCGCTGAATGCTAGTGCGCATGTGCAGGACCGCCGGCCGCTCTCTATATAGTACAAGCTTCTATGTGAGGCTGATCCCTATGCTGTGCATGTCACAGGGGGCACTAGATGGCAAACGGAGGCACTCTGGGCGTCACTGTTATGGGGGGCACTGGTTACTGTCTGTGTGCGGTTCACATTCTTTTGCAGTCCCATTGAGTTCTATGGGTTTTAGATCTGCATTATGAGGACCGGAATAGGACATGTTCTATCTTTCGCAGAACTGACATACGGATGTGGAAAGCACATGGACGTCATCAGTGTGTTTTCTACATCCGTATGTCAGTTCCAGTAAAGACAGAACAAATCCATAGAACTCAATGGGACTGCAAAAAATGCGGATCGCAAAATGGATACGGTCGTGTGCATAAGGGTTTAGATACACAGCTTAGCAGACAGGATCATTCAAGATAGGCTTAGATACACCACTCAGCAGGCTGTGTCATACAAAATGGGATTAGATATACAGCTCAGCAGGCAGCATCATAAGAAATGGGATTAGATACACATTTTAACACGCGGTATCATAGAAGATGGGATTAGATACACACTTCAGCAGGCAGTATCGCACACAACAGGATGTGTTTCAGGCACACATACAGGATCGGATTAGATACAGATGTGCTTGGATACGCTTGCTGATTCCAGCTGTTTAGCACACTCTGGAGATAGTGAGGGAAGATCCTGCAGATGGTCAGTGATGGGATTAGATACACAGCAGGCTGTATCACACAGGATAGGATTAGATACACATTAGGGCAGAGCATGTGGACAGTCAGTGATGGGATTTAGACACTGGGTGAGAAGTAGATTCCGGTCTGGGTGTAGAAAGATGGACACAGGAGTTATAGATGGAGTAGCTGCTGCAGGCAGAGCAGTGGGGGGCGTGTCCAGCCTGTGACTCATCTCTGTGCGCTGCAGCCAGGCTTGTGTATCAATAAAGTTATGTATTCAACAAAACAAGAAGGGGAGAAAGTAAACAGATCTGCCAGGATAATGTGATGTCTTCCAGGGGGGAATAGAAGCTCAGACATGACAAACAGGTATTGGGGGCATGTGTATGCATGGTGAGGGGTGTTAAGAGCCACATAAAAATATTTTTTATTTTGGGACCGGACAACCTCTTGGTGCTATGGCATCTTGATTTAACTGATGAGTGGGGGTGCAGAAAGTCGAGCCGCACCAATTTTATATTGATGGTTTATCCTAAGGACAACACATCAATATTACAATAGCATAAAACCCCCTTTAAAAAGGGAATCGTCACCAACGACCTCCCTATCAAACTATCTGCATAGACACATGGCTGTGGTTCACCTGATAAAAATGCTTTCTCTTTAGTGTACCAGAGGTTACATTCCAGAGTTGATAATTTTTCTTAAAATGCAAATTAGGCCTTCGGTGCAATGAGGGTGTCAACACTGATCTTGTTGCACCCAAGCTCCGCTCCTTTCTGTTGCCAGCCCCTCCCTCACTGCTTTACTGCTTGCCTGGCCCTGTCAATCAAAGCAGCAAGGGAGTGGCTGGCCACAGAAAGGAGCAGAGCTTGGGTGAAACAAGAGCAATGGTGGCACCCTCACTGCACCAAAGGCCTAAGTTGCATATTAAGAAAAAGTATAACTCGAGAACGGAGTCTCGGATCAAACAAAAGAAAATCAGTGTTTTAATCAGGTGAGCCACAGCTATGTGTCTATGCAGACAGTTGGAAAGGGAGGTCGCTGGTGGCAGATTCCCTTTAAATGTAGGTCAGAATCTGCGGAGGCTTTGCAACAAACTGCCAGATCTCCAGGCTCCTGTTCTTAAAGGGGTTTCCTATATTGATGACCTATCCCCTGGATAGGTCAACAATATCACACTGGCGGGGGTGCTACTCCAAGCACCCAAGTCAATTGACTATTTGAAGAGAACACAGTGTTCCTTTGAGCATTGCGTTCTCTCCCTCATCCTGAGGATAGGTCATGAATATAGGAATCTGGACAACCCCTTTAATGGTGGTGTTACTCTACTACAGGTATATACTGCTCCAAGTCACAAGAGTCATCAATACCTGCACAAAATAAAAACATGGCTACTAAACACCTAAGGGTACTTTCACACTAGCGTTTTTCTTTTCCGGCATAGAGTTCCGTCTTAGGGGCTCAATACTGGAAAAGAACTGATCAGTTGTATCCCGTCCTTCCGGTCTGCGCATGCGTAGACCAAAAAAAAAAAAAATCTGAAAAAAGTAAATGCCGGATGACACCGGAAAGACTGATCCGGCATTTCAATGCATTTGTAAGTCTTACAAATGCTATCAGTTGGCGACGGAACTGCTTGCCGGATCACTCTGCCGCAAGTGTGAAAGTAGCCTAATTTGTCTACAGATTTCACCACTACTATGAGGACTGATACCATTGCTCACACACTTAAAGCATAAGTATCACATACTGCTACACGTCACCGCTATGTCCACAACCAGCACCAAAGGGAAATAACCACAAGTCCCATGCATATTATAGAAGTCCCTAAGTCCCGCTGAAGCTTTAGTGACTGATGATCATTTCCCCCAACTGCTTACAGCATGATCTCTAAGATTAGGAACCCTTCCAAAGATGTGAAAGGCGTTGGGTCTTACAAGACATCGTCAGATGCGTGAAACTGCATATAAAGTTGAAAACTAAGGCTAAAAAAGCCTTTGTTCCACTGCATAATACAGAAATTGTCAAAGTGCACATCATTTACCATGACACCGCGCACATCCAGCACACAGGGCATCTAAAGGGTGGGCAAGGAGGGTCCAGTAATCAGAAAATTCTGATATGACTGCAGTACACACCAGGTCTTCTAACGGTTCATTCACACGTTCACAAAATGGGTCTGCATCATTTCGGGTGCAGGCCCATTCATTCCGTTCCGCGACCCCACGGAATAGAACATGTCCTATTCTTGTCCGCAGCCACGGAACAGGCATTTCTATTATTGTGCCGGCTATGTGTAAAAATGCAGAACGCACATGGCCGGTGCCTGCGTTTTGCGGATCTGCAATTTGCGGACCACAAAACAGTTGCGGACGTGTGAATGGACCCTAAAACGACAGTCTGAGTGACAGTCACATGACTTACATGTCCAGCGCAAGTGCAGATACAGCAAGGAGAATCTCCCTACACATGCACTGGATGGGTCCAGTTACCATATAGCACATGTACTGAAGTGGAGGGAGTCAGGAACCACCCAGAGAAGCTGTTACACAAACTCTGCCATCCTGAGTCCTACAGAAGTGGAGGGTGCCAGCTTCCTCTGTTGACATCTCCAATATCAGGGCAGCTGGGGGACTTCACCGTCACAACGGGGGTGAAATAAAAGTCACATGGTTGCATCCAGAATCAAACATTACTGTGTATGGGCTTTTTTAGAAATCTATGTATAGACTGGTCAACCCAACTATGATTAGACAGATAGTTCTGTCCCCATTCATAGCACAACATCCCCCCCCCCCCCATCTTGGGTTGCAAAAGTGACACCCTAGTCTACAGACCAGACGTAAAGCCTGGTAAAGGACTTGACAGATGTAGGATTTTACAAAAAGGAGCATCACATCACCGGGTTCCAGAGCAGCCAGTGCTTGAAACTTTGAGATAGTAAGTATATTGGAACCATTCTTCTACAAACAATAGAGGATTCATTCAGGTAGGCGGCAGAGACATGGAAACACCCTTTACCCAACTTCCAGTTTCTCTAGCCTTTTACAAATGGCAAAAGGGAGGCAACAGCTACATGACATATATTGTGATATGAACACCTAAAAAACTAAAAATATAAATACTGGAAATACATTACTGGCGACGTGATGCTCTGGAAACCTCAGACCCTGGCATTCATGTGGACCTAATCATTGCTGTATAGCCCCCTAACAGAAGTAGGATAAGGAGGCCCTGCCACACTGCCAAAACGCATCTTCTATATTTATATATAAAGAAGGATATAGAGATTATATATATATATATATATATATATATATATATATATGTATATATATATAGAAATAAGCACACCGCAGAACATCCGTCTGGTGAAAAAGTGGTGGGATCCTTTATTCACCCAGGTAGCGACGTTTCGGTCAAGCTTGAAAATGGTCCCAGTAAGCGGACCGAAACGTCGCTACCTGGGTGAATAAAGGATCCCACCACTTTTTCACCAGATGGATGTGCTGCGGTGTGCTTATTTCTTTGTCTATTGACACTTTTGGACCTAGTGTCGACACAGCTGGCACCCAACATTTTTTACTAGGTGTGCTGCCCTGAATTTGCATCACTTATATATATATATATATATATATATATATACACACATACATACATACACACACATACACTCACCTAAAGAATTATTAGGAACACCTGTTCTATTTCTCATTAATGCAATTATCTAGTCAACCAATCACATGGCAGTTGCTTCAATGCATTTAGGGGGGTGGTCCTGGTCAAGAAAATCTCCTGAACTCCAAACTGAATGTCAGAATGCGAAAGAAAGGTGATTTAAACAATTTTGAGCGTGGCATGGTTGTTGGTGCCAGACGGGCCGGTCTGAGTATTTCACAATCTGCTCAGTTACTGGGATTTTCACGCACAACCGTTTCTAGGGTTTACAAAGAATGGTGTGAAAAGGGAAAAACATCCAGTATGCGGCAGTCCTGTGGGCAAAAATGCCTTGTGGATGCTAGAGGTCAGAGGAGAATGGGCCGACTGATTCAAGCTGATAGAAGAGCAACGTTGACTGAAATAACCACTCGTTACAACCGAGGTATGCAGCAAAGCATTTGTGAAGCCACAACACGCACAACCTTGAGGCGGATGGGCTACAACAGCAGAAGACCCCACCGGGTACCACTCATCTCCACTACAAATAGGAAAAAGAGGCTACAATTTGCACGAGCTCACCAAAATTGGACTGTTGAAGACTGGAAAAATGTTGCCTGGTCTGATGAGTCTCGATTTCTGTTGCGACATTCAAATGGTAGAGTCCGAATTTGGCGTAAACAGAATGAGAACATGTATCCATCCTCTGATGGCTACTTCCAGCAGGATAATGCACCATGTCACAAAGCTCGAATCATTTCAAATTGGTTTCTTGAACATGACAATGAGTTCTCTGTACTAAAATGGCCCCCACAGTCACCAGATCTCAACCCGCTACCCGGAAAGAAATCGTGTGGGGGTCACAGCTCTCTAGGACGTACCGTTCCTGAGATATTCCCGAAAAATGACCTGCATTAGCCAATACAAGCCTGCAAGTCGTTCTCTTCATTTCCCAACTGCCATACACACGGTCACATGTCCCTTGTCAGCCAATAGAAGCTTGCAGGCCCTTAGTCTCCACATACACACAGTTTTACTCCAGGTTCCCATAACAACCCAGTCATTTTTCTTCACTGCTGTAGGTCAGCTTTAGGCTAGGGCTGCACGACACATAGGGCACAACTATGCTGCTACATAGGGGTGTGGAATTCCTATCGCCCGACTTCCAGGACATGCAGTTCCGGGCGCCGGGCAGGTAGTTTGTGCAGGCAGCTTAGCCCTGCGGGCAAGTAGCAGGGCTAGGGTTGCGCCGGGTTTTCCTCTAATACACAGCCCGATGCAGCAAGTCCGGGCTGCTTACCGCAGTGTTATCAGCGCTCCTGTGCAGGCCGGAAGTCGGGCGCCGCGGGCCGGAAGTCAGCTCCCAGCGGAGGCACAAGTTAGTCAGCAGCTGTAGTAGGAGCTCCTGACATGGTGGCAGCCCGTGCCGTGATAGATAGCCCAGCAGGTAGTGTGTGTGGTGACTTCTCTGGGTCAGCTATGCTCTGCTGTCAGGCTGCCGCTCTGCTTCTTCTCCCTGGCATTGAAGTGTCAATAGGAGTGCTGCCAGGTTCCAACTTCCAGCCACTCATCCTCCATGAATAGGGGGGGGGGACGGGGACTTCCCCATACTAACGTCTCCCTCTTGCCCCCATACAGTATAACGTCACCTTGGGGCTGCCCTAGTGCCCCATACAGTATAACGTCACCAAGCGGCTGCCCCCGCACAGTATAATGTCACCCTGTGGCCCCCGCCCCCATACAATATAACGTCTCCCTGTGGCCCCCACCCCCATACAGTATAACATCTCCCTGTGGCCCCCGCCGCCATACAGCATAACGTCTCCTTGTGGCCCCCGCCCCCATACAGTATAACGTCTCCTTGTGGCCCTGCCCCCATACAGCATAACGTCTCCTTGTGGCCCCCGCCCCATACTGCATAATGTCTCCTTGTGGCCCCCACCCCATACAGTATAACATCGCCTTGTGGCCCCAGCCCCCATACAGTATAACGTTAGTATAAGTTCAGGACAAGTAGATGGTCATGAGGGACAAGTAGATTGAGCCCCCACTTTAGTCCTTCGACAAGTATTTATTTATTTATTTATTTTCACACCCCTGGGGACACGTGGCATGGTGCAACTGTCGCAGAAAAATCCATCTTGGATGGATTTTTTGCAACTGTCGTGTCACAGTCGCCGCATGTCACATGTCGCAGTGCGATACCATAGACTATCATTATAAAAATTGTTGAGACAAAATTGTCGCGTGGCATTAAAGGGGCAGGGCACTGTGTAGATCACTGTTAAATGGGCGTTCACTGTAGATGTTACTGTTAAGGGGGCAGGCCGCTGTGGAGGTCACTGTTAAAGGGGCAGGGGCCACTATTAAAGGGGCATTTGCTGTGGAGGTCACTGTTAAGGCAGCAGGGTACTGTGGAGGTCACTGTTAAGGGGACGGGCCCCTGAGGAGGTCACAGTCAATGGAGTGGGGTTCTGTGAAACTCACTGTTAAAGAGGCGGGCTGCTGTGAAGGTCAAAGTTAAGGGGATGGGCTGCTGTGGAGGTCCTGGTGCGAAGCCGGGTCCTTCTGCTAGTATATTATATAAATGAAAACACAAATAAAGAAGTAACTGCATTACAAACTGAATGCAGACTGGAAGACACATCGCATAATGGGGTTTAATGGAGGACATGAAACACAATGAGAAGTGACATTTTGCAAGCAAGCCTGCATACATGCTGGGTAATTTCTGAATAATGCAGGAAGCGGCTACTGCTTCAATATTAATTAAAAAGGTGAATCAAGGTAAATGTTTAACATGCAGGCAAATGGATGAGAGAACAGGATTTATGTAATCAGGGCTATGGAGTCGGTAAGCCAAAGTTCTGAGTCAGCTCCCGCTGTAACTCAAACGGCCAATAATTTAGTAACAAGTTTCCTGTAGTAAAATGGAAACACCATTTTCTCTTACTACTATACCTTATTTATTGGAATACAGTTTCTGAAATTCTTTATATTTTGTAAATTAGTAAATATGCAGTATTCTATGCATTCAATAACTGGAAAACACAGTTACACCATTAATAACCAAGACATCTATGCATTTGTCCTCAGAAAAGGTAAAAATAAAATAAAAAGCTATAAATGTATGTCCTGGAAATGCAGAGAATCATGTGCAAGTCTAAATGGGAATAAAAGAAACAGGTAAAAAGTGTAGCTGCTATATTCAGTGCTGGTCCTAGAAGGGTTGTCTGGGAATAAGTAACATATCACAGGAAGCTGCCTCTGATTCATACTTACCTGCTGTGCGCCGCTTCCGTCCAGCCCACTGCCTCCAGTGTGTCTATCTTCCGGTCTGCGGCTTGTTTACTTCCTGTTGGGCAAGGCAATTATCATCTTCTCCTCTGCAGCCAATGACTGGTGTCCACAAGAGACATCACTGCTGAAGCCAGTCATTGGCGGCAGTGGAGCAACTGACCATGCCGGGGACAAATTAAACATGCCATGGACTGGAGAATGGACAGACGGGAGCTGGTGCGCAGGACAAGAGCGGCAGGGAATACGTATGATTCTTTCCATAGCAGACGCAGGCTGCAGCTCCTGTAAAAAGTTACTTATTCCCACACAACAAACACCTTTAATGCTGTCTTCCTGTTCTGTCCAGAAGTTCCGAGATGAGTGCAGCCATGCCCAGTAGTGAACTTCCTCCTCTGGTCTTCACTACTGAGCATGTGCAGCACAATTTCAGGCATTGTAACTAAGGGCCTTGGGGCAGCATGAAGATACCTAGTATACGGGAGAGGTGAGAACGGATTCTCTATCACGACTAGAGCATCCTGCTTATCACTGACTATAGTATAAGGAGAGGTGAGAACTGATTCTCTATCACCACTAGAACATCCTGCTTATCACCGATTTTGTTATAGGGGCTTTAGATTTCATAGAACATAAAATATATCAAACTTTTCTACATTTATTTGAAAGTTAATAAATTGCACAATAACAGATACTATTCTTTTTAAGCTAGAATCTGAACATTTCTACTGACTACACAGCCCTTTATGTAATGGAAAATGATGCTGCTGAAACATACTTGATACCATACTCTATTATAAGATCACTAAATGTCCACCATCTATGAGACACTTTGTGCCTGCAATCATGACGTGAAAACAAATGTGAAGTGCAAATGTTCCGCTGCTAAATGGAAAAAAAAAAAAATTGTAGTTTGCACGGCTAGCTTTAACCCCTTACTGACACGGCCATATTTCACCTTAAGGACCAGGCCATTTTTTGCAAATCTAACCAGTGTCACTTTAAGTGGTGATAACTTTAAAACGCTTTGACTTATCCAGGCCATTCTGAGATAGTTTTTTCGTATATTGTACTTCATGACACTGGTAAAATGGAGTAAAAAAATTAATTTTTATTTATAAAAAAATTCCAAATTTGCAAATTTCCAAGTTTCAATTTCTCTACTTCTATAATACATAGTAATACCTACAAAAATAGTTATTACTTTACATTCCCCATATGTCTACTTCATTTTGGGAATGACATTTTATTTTTGGGGGACGTTACAAGGCTTTAGAAGCAAATCTTGAGAATTCTCAGAAATTTTCAAAAAACTACTTTTTAAGGACCAGTTCAGGTCTGAAGTCAGTTTGTGAGGCTTACATAATAGAAACCACCCAAAAATGACCCCATTCTAGAAACTACACCCCTCAAGGTATTCAAAACTGATTTTACAAACTTTGTTAACCCTTTAGGTGTTTCACAAGAATTAATGGAAAATAGAGATACAATTTCAAAAAACAGCCAAACAAAACTCATATTTATGGCCCTGATTCTGTAGTTTACAGAAACACCCCATATGTGGTCGTAAACTGCTGTACGGGCACACGGCAGGGCGCAGAAGGAAAGGAATGCAATACGGTTTTTGGAAGGCAGATTTTGCTGGACCTTTTTTTTACACCATGTCCCATTTGAAGCCCCCCTGATGCACCCCTAGAGTAGAAACTCCATAAAAGTGACCCCATTCTATAAACTACACCCTCAAGGTATTCAAAACTGATTTTACAAACGTTGTTAACCCTTTAGGTGTTCCACAAAAATTTTATGGAAAATAGAGATACAATTTCAAAATTTCACTTTTTTGGCAGATTTTCCATTTTAATATTTTTTTTCCAGTTACACAGCAAGGGTTAACAGCCAAACAAAACTCAATATTTATGGCCGTAAACTGCTGTACGGGCACACGGCAGGGCGCAGAAGGAAAGGAATGCCATACGGTTTTTGGAAGGCAGATTTTGCTGGACTGTTTTTTTTTTTTTTTTTTAACACCATGTCCCATTTGAAGCCCCCCTGATGCACCCCTAGAGTAGAAACTCCAAAAAAGTGACCATATTTTAGAAACTATGGGATAGGGTGGAAGTTTTGTTGGTACTAGTTTAGGGTACATATGATTTTTGGTTGCTCTATATTACACTTTTTGTGAGGCAAGGTAACAAGAAATAGCTGTTTTGGCACAGTTTTTTTTTTGTTATTTACAACATTCATCTGACAGGTTAGATCATGTGGTATTTTTATAGAGCAGGTTGTCACAGACGCGGCGATACCTAATATGTAAAAAAAATATTATTTATGTAAGTTTTACACAATAATTTCATTTTTGAAACAAAAAAAATGTTTTAGTGTCTCCATAGTTTTTTCAGTTTTTGGGCGATTATCTTAGGTAGGGTCTCATTTTTTGCAGGGTGAGAGGACTGTTTGGAGTGCATATTACTTTTTGATCGCTTGCTATTACACTTTTTGTGATGTAAGATGACGAAAATGGCTTTTTTTGACACCGTTATTTTTATTTTATTTTTTTCGGTGTTCATCTGAGGGGCTAGGGCATGTGATATTTTTATAGAGCCGGTTGATACGGACGCGGCGATACCCAATATGTATACTTTTTAAAATTTACTTAAGTTTTACACAATAACCGCTTTTTTAAAACAAAAAAAATAAATAGTTTTAGTGTCTCCATATTCTGAGCCATATTTTTTTTTATTTTTGGGCGATTTGGGTCTCATTTTTTGCGGGATGAGGTGACGATTAGATTGGTACTATTTTGGTGGGCATACGCCTTTTTAATCGCTTACTGTTGTACTTTTTGTGATGTAAGGTGACAAAAAAATGGTTTATTTAGCACAATTTTATTTTTTTATTTTTTACGGTGTTCATCTGAGGGGTTAGGTCATGTGATATGTTTATAGAGCCGGTCGATACGGACGCGGCGATACCTAATAGGTCTACCTTTTTTTTAACTTTATTTGGGGAAAATTACGTTTGTGTTTATTTTTACTTAAAACTTAATTTTTTTGGGGGGAAAACTATTTTTTCAACTTTTTTTTTTACTTTATTTTTTGTCCCACTCGGACTTCCACTTTTGGGGGTCTAATCCCTTTTACAATGCATTCCAATACTTCTGTATTGGAATGCATTGGCTGTATTAGTAATACTGTGTGTATTACTCAAACAGCTTCCGGCCTGTGAGAACCAGGGGGCTGGATCTCACAGGCACGTCACAGGAAGGCAGAGCAGATGCCTCAGGAAGGCATTGCGCTGCCTTCCATGCCATCGGGTCCCCTCTACAGCCTCACGGGGACCCGATGGCACCGCCGCAGTCCGCATAAGGTGAAAGCCGCAAACCGCAGGACTGAATTGAGGACAGGACTCCCCTAGGCATTGTGCCAGAGTGCCTGCCAAATGAATTCGGCAGGCACTCCGTTCCGATCACCGCCCGCCGCGCGGCGGTGATCGGAACTACACAGGACGTACGGGTACGCCCTGTGTCCTTAAGTACCAGGACATCAGGGCATACCTGTACGCCCTGTGGTTTTAAGAGGTTAAACAGAATTACATAGAAGATTTAAAGAGGACCTCTCACCTCTCCTGATATGTCTGTTTAGCAACTATTTCTACTTGTATTCTTCTTCCTAACAATTCTGGAGAATCTATTATTATGACTACAGTGGGATGCTAAAGTTTGGGCAACCTTGTTAATAGTCATGATTTTCCTATATAAATCGTTGCTTGTTACGATAAAAAATGTCAGTTAAATATATCATATAGGAGACACACACAGCGATATTTGAGAAGTGAAATGAAGTTTATTGGATTTACAGAAAGTGTGCTATAATTGTTTAAACAAAATTAGGCAGGTGCATAACTTTGGGCACTGTTGTCATTTTATTGATTCCAAAACCTTTAGAGCTAATTA
Source organism: Bufo bufo (assembly GCF_905171765.1). Classification (NCBI taxonomy): domain Eukaryota; kingdom Metazoa; phylum Chordata; class Amphibia; order Anura; family Bufonidae; genus Bufo; species Bufo bufo. Next base: position 128,254,981 of record NC_053396.1, read on the forward strand.
TGGGAACTCAAATTGGCTTGGTAAGCTCAGTGACCCCTGACCTACATACACAGGTGAATCCAATGAGAAAGAGTATTTAAGGGGGTCAATTGTAAGTTTCCCTCCTCTTTTAATTTTCTCTGAAGAGTAGCAACATGGGGGTCTCAAAACAACTCTCAAATGACCTGAAGACAAAGATTGTTCACCATCATGGTCTAGGGGAAGGATACAGAAAGCTGTCTCAGAGATTTCAGCTTCTGTTTCCACAGTTAGGAACATATTGAGGAAATGGAAGACCACAGGCTCAGTTCAAGTTAAGGCTCGAAGTGGCAGATCAAGAAAAATCTCGGATAGACAGAAGCGACCTACAACATCATCTTGCTGCAGATGGAGTCACTGTGCATCGTTCAACCATTCGGCGCACTTTACACAAGGAGATGCTGTATGCGAGAGTGATGCAGAGGAAGCCTTTTCTCCGCCCACATCATAAAAAGTGCCGCTTGAGGTGGGCTAAAGCACATTTGGACAAGCCAGCTTCATCAAGCCAGCTTCATTTTGGAATAAGGTGCTGTGGACTGATTAAACTAAAATTGAGTTATTTGGCCATAACAAGGGGCGTTATGCATGGAGGAAAAAGAACACAGCATTCCAAGAAAACCACCTGCTACCTACAGTAAAATATGGTGGTGGTTCCATCATGTTGTGGGGCTGTGTGGCCACTGCAGGGACTAGGAATCTTGTCAAAGTTGAGGGATGCATGGATTCCACTCAGTATCAGCAGATTCTGGAGACCAATGTCCAGGAATCAGTGACAAAGCTGAAGCTGCGCCGGGGCTGGATCTTTCCACAAGACAACGACCCTAAACACTGCTCAAAATCCACTAAGGCATTTATGCAGAGGAACAAGTACAATGTTCTGGAATGGCCATCTCAGTCCCCAGACCTGAATATAATTGAAAATCTGTGGTGCGACTTAAAGAGAGCTGTCCATGCTCGGAAGCCATCAAACCTGAATGAACTAAAGATGTTTTGTAAAGAGGAATGGTCCGAAATACCTTCAACCAGAATCCAGACTCTCATTGGAACCTACAGGAAGCGTTTAGAGGCTGTAATTTCTGCAAAAGGAGGATCTACAAAATATTGATTTAATTTCTTTTTTGTGGTGCCCAAATTTATGCACCTGCCTAATTTTGTTTAAACAATTATAGCACACTTTCTGTAAATCCAATAAACTTCATTTCACTTCTCAAATATCACTGTGTGTGTCTCCTATATGATATATTTAACTGACATTTTTTTATCGTAACAAGCAACGATTTATACAGGAAAATCATGACGATTAACAAGGTTGCCCAAACTTTCGCATCCCACTGTATGTAGTACCATTTGTTCATTATTCCTGCTTGAAGTTATTACTGAATTGTCAATAGTTTTCAATAATTGTCTGCCCAGCCCAAAAATGAAAAATCCTCCAGGAGATCTGGAGGATTTTTCATTTTTGCAATTTCATTTTCCACACCCTGCCATAACTTTTTTATTTTTCCGTTCACATAGCCGCATGAGAGCTTGTTTTTTGCAGGACAAGTTGTACTTTCTAATAGCACTATTTAATATTGCCTAAGATGTTATGGGAAGCTGGAAACCAGTTTTATGGGGTTTGTTTTCATGGTGTTTGAAAACTGACATTTCCCTTCATTCTCCATGTCAGTGCGATTATGGCAATACCACATTTATATAGTTTTTCTTGTGTTTTAATACTGGGGAAGAAAAAAAAAAAAAAACAACTTGAAACAAAATGTTTTCTTTTTTCATTGCCATATTCTGACCTCAATAACTTTTTTGTAGTTGTGTACGGAGCTGTGTGGAAGCTCATTTTTTGCAGGGCGAATGATACTAGATTGGGGTGTGCATCACTTAATTCAATTTTTTGTGGGAGGTGAAGCAACAATTTATTTAAACACTCCCATGAAATTCACATTCATCATTAGAATAGGAGGAAGTGGTTAAACAGTCTTTGTCAGCATGATCAACCCTATTAAACCAGGCATACTGCCTGGTAGGGTTTATTATGCGGATTACAACGATAACTCTCTTTGGTGTGTACAGTCAGGTCCATAAATATTGGGACATCGACACAATTGTAACATTTTTGGCTTTATACACCACCACAATGGATTTGAAATGAAACAAACAAGATGTGCTTTAACTTGAGGGTATTTAATCCAAATCAGGTGAACGGTGAAGGAATTACAACAGTTTGCATATGTGCCTCCCACTTGTTAAGGGGCCAAAAGTAATGGGACAATTGGCTTCTCAGCTGTTCCATAGCCAGGTGTGTGTTATTCCCTCATTATCCCAATTACAATGAGCAGATAAAAGGTCCAGAGTTCATTTCAAGTGTGCTATTTGCATTTGGAATCTGTTGCTGTCAACTCTCAAGATGAGATCCAAAGAGCTGTCACTATCAGTGAAGCAAGCCATCATTAGGCTGAAAAAACAAAACAAACCCATCAGAGAGATAGCAAAAACATTAGGCGGGGCCAAAACAACTGTTTGGAACATTCTTAAGAAGAAGGAACGCACCGGTGAGCTCAGCAACACCAAAAGACCTGGAAGACCACTGTGGTGGATGACCAAAGAATTCTTTCCCTGGTGAAGAAACAGTTGGCCAGATCAAAAACACTCTCCAGGAGGTAGGTGTATGTGTGTCAAAGTCAACAATCAAGAGAAGACTTCACCAGAGTGAACACAGAGGGTTCACCACAAGATGTAAACCATTGGTATGCCTCAAAAACAGGAAGGCCAGATTAAAGTTTGCCAAACGATATCTAAAAAAGCCTTCACAGTTCTGGAACAACATCCTATGGACAGAGGAGACCAAGATCAACTTGTACCAGAGTGATGGGAAGAAAAGAGTATGGAGAAGGAAAGGAACTGCTCATGATCCTAAGCATACCACCTCATCAGTGAAGCATGGTGGTGGTAGTGTCATGGCGTGGGCATGTATGGCTGCCAATGGAACTGGTTCTCTTGTATTTATTGATGATGTGACTGCTGACAAAAGCAGCAGGATGAATTATGAAGTGTATCGGCCAATATTATCTGCTCATATTCAGCCAAATGCTTCAGAATTCATTGGACGGCGCTTCACAGTGCAGATGGACAATGACCTAAAGCATACTGCAAAAGCAACCAAAGAGTTTTTTAAGGGAATGAAGTGGAATATTATGCAATGGCCAAGTCAATCACCTGACCTAAATCCGATTGAGCATGCATTTCACTTGCTGAAGACAAAACTGAAAGGAAAATGCCCCAAGAACAAGCAGGAACTGAAGACAGTTGCAGTAGAGGCCTGGCAGAGCATCACCAGGGATGAAACCCAGCGTCTGGTGATGTCTATGCGTTCCAGACTTCAGGCTGTAATTGACTGCAAAGGTTTTGCAACCAAGTATTAAAAAGTGAAAATTTGATTTATGAATATTCTGTCCCATTACTTTTGGTCCCTTAACAAGTGGGAGGCACATATGCAAACTGTTGTAATTCCTACACCGTTCACCTGATTTGGATGTAAATACCCTCAAATGAAAGCTGACAGTCTGCAGGTAAGGCCTCATGCACACGACCGTTGTGTGCAACCGTGGCCGTTGTGCCGTTTTCCTTTTTTTTTCGTGGACCCATTGACTTTCAATGGGTCCGTGGAAAAATCGAAAAATGCTCCGTTTTGCATCCGTGATCCGTGTTTCCTGTCCGTCAAAAAAATATGACCTGTCCTATTTTTTTTGACGGACAACGGTTCATGGACCCATTCAAGTCAATGGGTCCGTGAAAGAACACTGATGCACACAAGATTGGCATCCGCGTCCGTGATCCGTAGGTTACTTTCATACTGACGGATCCGAAGATCCGTCTGCATAAAAGCTTTTTCAGAGCTGAGTTTTCACTTTGTGAAAACTCATATACGACAGTATATTCTAACACAGAGGCGTTCCCATAGTGATAGGGACGCTTCTAGTTAGAATATACTACGAACTGTGTACATGACTGCCCCCTGCTGCCTGGCAGCACCCGATCTTTTACAGGGGGCTGTGATCCGCACAATTAACCCCTCAGGTGCTGCACCTAAAGGGTTAATTGTGCATATCATAGCCCCCTATAAGAGATCAGGGGCTGCCAGGCAGCAGACCCCCCTCCCTCCCCAGTTTTACTTTCATTGGTGGCCAGTGCGCCCCCCCTCCCCCCCCGCACACTGTGCCACCAATGAAAATAATACAATAGAGGGAGGGGGGGGGGGCCGCACACTGTGCCACCAATGAAAATAATACAATAGAGGGAGGGAGGGGGGTCTGCCCCCTGCTGCCTGGCAGCCCCTGATCTCTTACAGGGGACTATGATATGCACATTTAACCCCCCTCAGGTGCGGCACCTAAGGGGTTAATTGTGCGGATCACAGCCCCCTGTAAGAGATCGGGTGCTGCCAGGCAGCAGTCATGTACACAGTTCTTAGTATATTCTAACTAGAAGCGTCCCCATCACCATGGGAACGCCTCTGTTAGAATATACTGTCGGATCTGAGTTTCACGATCTAACTCATATCCGACAGTATATTCTAACAGAGGCGTTCCCATGGTGATGGGGACGCTTCAAGTTAAAATATACCATCGGATTGGAGAAAACTCCGATCCGATGGTATAATAGGGACTCCTGACTTTACATTGAAAGTCAATGGGGGACGGATCCATTTGCAATTGCACCATATCGTGTCAACGTCAAACGGATCCGTCCCCATTGACTTGCATTGTAAAGTCAGGACGGATCCGTTTGGGTCCGCACTGCCAGGCGGACACCAAAATGATTTTTCCTTCATGTCCATGGATCCTCCAAAAATCAAGAGAGACCCACGGAAGAAAAAACGGACACGGATCACGGACCTACGGACCCCGTTTTTGCGGACCTTAAAAAAAAAAAACGGTCGTGTGCATGAGGCCTAAAGCACATCTTGTTCGTTTCATTTCAAATCCATTGTGGTGGTGTATAGAGCCAAAAATGTTTGAATTGTGTTGATGTCTCAAAATTTATGGACCTGACTTATGTAAAACAGCTGCAGAGATCTGTTTTCATTGATATGCAAATTAGCACAATGGAGCACCAGGGAGTGGGGCTGAATCCTTAGAGCACTGCTTCTGTAACACCCTTGTGTTCTGCACACTCCCGCCCTTCTTGACTGCCAGGGATAGACATCAGCATGCTGAAGGCAGAGCTGTGTCCTAGCATGTACATATTATATACAGTACACTACTTACTACAGCCTTACCCCATTTTGAGAATATAGGTATTCTATGCTTAGAAAGCTAATAAATTATTACTGGTTTATTCACGGATTATAAAAAGACACCAGTAATGTGATTTAGCTTTCCAAGTAGAGAAAGCCACTCTTCTCAAAATAAGGCTATTGCCTTGAAGTAAGTGGTCAGCCTTGCATGTAGATGTTTCAGGTTCAAATCCCAGGAAAGATTTATACATCATCTTCTTTAGCTATTTGTTTCCTTTCTCATTTATCCCATAATAAAACACTAGAGCTTTACTAAAGCCTTGCAGGTTCAATATCTGAATATAAAGACACCAGTAATATGAATTAGCTTTCTAGGCATAGAAAACCTCTATTCTCAATATAGTAAGGCTATAGCCTTTTATTATGGGTTAAATGAAGAAAAAAAAAATAAATAAATAACTTTACTGTATAAAGATACATCAAATGTATCATCCAGCATCAGTCACTGTGATAAATGGGGCACATCTGTAAACTGTCTAAATGTTAGATGAATCTGTTCCATTATGTTTTACTGTACCCGAATATTTTGGTCATCAGCTGCCAGACACCTGTTATCAGGTTTGTGCATGTTGTAAGCTAAAGAGCATCTGTCAGAAGAATCAACCCAATTAGTCAGGCATATGGCCAGAAATGGTAGTACCTACTGATTAAAATGATACATTTTTTTTCTTGACAATGCCAAAATCAATTTTCCCAAAACAGGTATCATTTTAAATCAGCAGAACCAACCCGAAAAGGCTGGATTAATAAGGTTGATCCTGCTGATATGTGCTCTCTAAGGGTAATTTTTAAAAATTATATTTGGACATGAAATAAGGCTGTTTTTAAACAATTTTAGAGCAATATTTAATTAAATTTGAGGAAAAAAGCGTACAAAATAGAATCCATGTAACTTTGTCTTTTCTTTCAGATGGAGCCAAATGCATATACAGATGTTTGGATCCAGTTACATTGTTAAAAAATAAATAAATAAAATAATAGAAAGAAAAAAAAAAAAAAAAAAAAAAATGTATGAAGCCAGAACTGTAGGAGACGGCTCTTGGTGCAGCCAGTTAACTTACTGCCAGAAGCAGGTTTGTTGTAAGATTAAGATGGAAAAGCTTTGTTCACATCACCGTTCAGCCGGAAAGGACGGAGTAGGCATATAACTGAGCCAAACGGAGCCCTTCGGATACCATAGACTATAATGGACCCCATTATAGTCTATGGGGTTCTTAGGCTCAGTTATATGCCTACTCCGTCCTTTCCGTTCTGCTCCTAAACTGAGCAGGAGAATGGAAAGGCTGAACGGTGATGTGAACGAAGCCTAAGTCCTCCTGCACACGACCGTATGGCTTTTTCAGTGTTTTGCGGTCCGTTTTCACGGATCCGTTCAGTTTTTTTGTTTCCGTTGTGTTTCCGTTTCTGTTCTGATTTTTCTATTGCGAGTGCAAAACGCATTACAATGTTTTGCACTCGTGCGGAAAAATCGCGTGTGTTCCCGCAACGCACCCGCACATTTTCCCGCAACGCCCGTGTGAAAGGGGCCTAAGGCTTTGTTCACATAAGCGTTCAGGCTTTCATTCATAACCAAAGCGTACAACAAACCCTACTAACTTATAATAGGGCCTGTCATGGTTTCCATTTTTTTTCTTTTGCGTGCAAGAATAATGGCGCATGCAGCCTATCCATGCTGTCCAAAATAACTGTCAACATTCTACATAGCTGCTCAGAACCACAATTCTATATCACATTTAAGGCTGTATTTTATGTGACCAATATTAAAGTGGTTGCCCAAGACAAAAAAAAATAAAAAATTGCAGGATGTTAAAAGGGATTCTCTCACCAAGTTTTGGGCTATAGAGCTGCGGACATGCACGGCTAGATCGTTGCTAGCATGTCCGCAATATACCGGTCCTATAGGGCTGTGTGCTTTTATTTTCTTTAAAAAAGGATTTTAGAGATATGTAAATTAGTCTTGTATGTGTCCAAGGGGCTGCACTAACCTTCCTGGAGCCCAGCCGTGCCCCCCTGTGAAGGAGCCCAGCACCGCCTATGTCCTCCGAATCTCCTCCTTTCATCAACGATAGATTGCCGTAATCTCGCGATGCGCAGTTCTTTCCCTGAGGCTGATGCCAGCACAGGGAAGGAACACTATACCGGCACTGCGCATCGTGCGATTACGGCAATCTATCGGTGATGAAAGGAGGAGATTCGGAGGACATAGGCAGTGCTGGGCTCCTTCACAGAGGGGCGTGGCTGGGCACCAGGAAGGTTCGTACAGCCCCTTGGACACATACAAGACTAATTTACATATCTCAAATCCTTTTTTAAAGAAAATAAAAAGCACACAGCCCTATAGGATCGGTATATTGCGGACATGCTAGCGGCGTCCAGCCGTGCATGTCCGCAGCTCTATAGCCCAAAACTTGGTGACAGAATCCCTTTAAAATAAAAATTTTCCCCAATGAAAAAATTACCAGCTGCTCTGTTGTTGTCCTGCAGTGCTGATGTTACTTGAGAACTATAGTCGATCAGTGCACAGTGACTGGCTGCAGCGGCGACATGCAGGAAGGTGCTGCAGGATGGTGGGAGCAGCGGGGGATTTTACAGACAAGTAATATTTATTTGTGGCTTTTTTTTTTTTTTTTTTGACATCCCCTGCTTACTCCATAATTTTTAAACCTCCTGGACAAACCCTTTAAGTCAGGAATGGCCAACCTGCGGCTCTCCAGCTGTTGCAAAACTACAACTCCCAGCATGCAAAGAATGCCTACAGCTATCAGCAGGGCATGGTGGGAATTGTAGTTTTACAACATCTGGAGAGCAGCAGGTTGGCCAGCCCTGCTTTAAGTGATTCTGTATGGGTTCTCCAATGGGTCTGCCTCATCAGAAAGGCTGAGGTTGTTGGCTTTTTACCAGCTGACACTGCACCTACTTTGCATAGTGTAACTGGAGGCTCTCCAACTCTGAGGACAATCAGACGCAGACGGCTAAAAATAATTAGGCATGCAGTTTAATGTGTGCTGTAAGTCCCAGACCACATGGAAGGGTCACTAACCTTTCAGTGTCTGTAAGAAATAAGCCATTGCTGTAGGAGTTGTAGAACAGCTACTGTGTAATTATAACAAATCTCTCATCGGAAAAAAAAAAATCAAACATTTTGGGCCAACATTTAGTGCGTCTTTTAAACACATTTTTGCACCATACTCAACAAGTGTCCAGAAAACAAGGAGTTGCAAAATTGCAAAAAATAATGCAGCCCTATAGTCTTACATGCCACTCTTGCTTAGTGCAGCACAACATAAAATATTTTTTTCACTGTTCACATACAAAATGTGTGTAAAAGTAATATCTAGACAAGAATCATTCCAGTCTATACTTTGCCTGAGGTAAGAGATTAATTATGAAATATTTAATTGCTGGGGGAATCCTTTTAATGATAGAAAAGTTAAATCCTGTACTGTATAGATAAATACCAATATAAATGAAAAGCAGAGAATTTCAAGTATGTCTGCCCTCAGCAACGTCTCAGTCCTGATTCCTTTAATTAGCAGTGCTTCATGCTGGAAGATATGAGGGAGGAATAGAGAACGCTGTGCTCCAAGTATCTGCCATACTTCAGGAATCTAAAGACTCCAGGGTCTGTTCTTCCAGCAAGTTGGTGGTCTCTCTTAAAACGCTAAATATGGTTTCTGCTTCCTCCAGTATCTCATCACATCCATGAGCACTGTATTCTAGAAGAAATGCTTTGGAGCCCGCTACAATTTTTTATCTCAAGATGTTGGCGGCACGTACAGCTGCAAAATGGATGGTATATCTGGGTACACAGCAGTTAGAGCTATACTACACCATGAGGAACATTTATCAAAAATGGTGTACCCATACGCCAGTCTTGATCTCCTTGCGCTGGCGTGAGATGTGCTTACTTTATTAATAATAAATTAGGTGCACTTCTGCCCTGTCATGCACCAGAAAGTCAAATCTATGCAGACTAGGGGCTGGTGCAGACTTCAGCTTTATAACTTACGCTACTATCCGGCTCCGGTGGGCGGCATGAAACCCCACCCTATATGACGTGCACCATAGTTAGTGACTTATTTATGCCACAACAGTGATGCAATATTCTTCACCTGATGAAGGGGACCCTTTCCCCGAAACGCGTTGTGTGATTGCAATAAATACTCTTGAAGATTCATCATCTGCCTCTGGTTGGTTCCTTGCGCCGAGGGATGCTCCTTCTCTCCATGACATTTCTATCCTCTGTGTGGGCCCAGGCACGCTTATCCGAGGACATCTGCATCTGTGGCTGCATACCAACCGTTATACTGGGGATTGAATTTATCTCCTACATGTCTACAATAGCGTTGTGCCTATAATTGCGCAACCCTATAAGGTGAGCCTCCTAAATTGGAGTAAAATCCGAATTTTCAAACGTTTTTACTCTATGGTGCGCCCTTTTTTTCTGTTTATACAGTAAACAACTTGCCTCTATACGTACAACAGTGGTGTAAATGCCTTGATAAATGCCCCTCTATGAGTTCATGGCAGCAAGATACAATACTAAAGAACACACGAAAGTTGACATGCAATGCTGCAAACAGAAGAGCGGTGTGAATATTGCTTAAACAAATACTGCTTTACAATCTGATCAGAATTCAACTTAAGGGAGTGTTCGAGAGGAAAGAGGGATCTAGAAAGTAGCAGTTAAGGCCTTGTTCACGTCACCGTTTCTCCTTTCTGTTCTCCGGCTCCGTTGAGGAGCAGGAGAACGGAAAGGACGGATTCTGCAAATAACAGACCTAATTGAGCGTAACGGAGACTATAATGGGGTCCGTTAGTGTCCGCTCAGAACATGTTTTGAGCGGACACCGAACGGACCCCATTATAGTCTATGGGGTCTTTAGGCTCCGTTACGCTCAATTAGGTCTCAGTTATCTGCAGAATCCATCCTTTCCGTTGTCCTGCTCCTCAATGGAGCCGGAGAACGGAAAGGAAAAACGGTGATGTGAACGAAGCCTAAGAAAGCCCATTTGAAGGAAGGGCAACAGGCATCTTGCTAGATACTGCAATACATGAGCACTGCAGCTGCAAAACTATACAACGTTTTTATAACCAGTTATAAATGTACTTTGAAGACAAAAGATATGCAACAAAAAGGAAAAAAATATTTTTTCAAAACAATTTCTTGATTAATAATTTCCAACAGTTTTTTCTCTGCATCTTTTAATTTTAGTGTATCTACTATTGCTCTCTGCCTCACACTGATTCTTTCAGGTCTCAATCTGTAGTCGTCATCTCTGAACTCCTGACGGCACATAAACACTCACTGTAGATAAATTCTTATCGAACGGATAAGGGTACTTTCACACTTGCGTCAAAGTTTTACGGTATTGAGTTCCGTCCTCAGATCAATACCGGAAAAAAATTGATCAGTTTTATCCTAATGCATCCTTAATGGAGAGCAATCCGTTCAGTATGCATCAGGATGCATCAGTTTAGTCCCTCTGTATTTTTTCTCTCCGGCTAAAAATCCTGAATACTTGCTGCAATGCGAGATCCGGCAAAACAGATCAGGTTTAGCGGCCGATGCATGCGCAGACCTTTAAGAATGTGAAAAAAAAAAATATCGGATCCGTTTTTCCAGATGACCATTGGAAAGACGGATCAGGTATTGCAATGCATTTGTGAGACGGATCCGCATCCGGGTCTGCCGGAATCCTGTGCCGCAAGAGTGAAAGTTCCCTAAGGCCCCTTTCACACGGGCAAGAATTCCGCGCGGGTGCAATGTGTGAGGTGAAAGCATTGCATCTGCACTGAATGCGTACCCATTCACTTCAATGGGGCTGTGTACATGAGCGGTGATTTTCACACATCACTTGAGCGTTGCGTGAAAATTGCAGCAAGCTCTATATTCCCATAGAAGTGAACAGGGCTGCGTGAAAATCGCAAGCAAGTGCGGATGCGGTGCGATTTTCACACATGGTTGCTAGGAGACGATCGGGATGGGGACCCGATCTTTATTATTTTCCCTTATAACATGGTTATAAGGGGAAATAACAGCATTCTTAATACAGAATGCATAGTAAAATGTCCATTGAGGGGTTGAAAATAATAAATTTAACTCACCCCATCCACTTTGTCGTGTAGCGGATCTCCTCTTCTTTTTACTTTCTTCAGGACCTGACTAAAGGACCCACCTTTGATGACGTCACTGCGCTCATCACATTGTCCATCACCATGGTGATGGACCATGAGATGAGCACAGTGACGTCATCAAAGGTCCTACAGAACACCTAACCCAAACTTCTGTGAAGAAGTCTGGGTTCGGGTCTGGGTACCAAATATGCCGATTTTTTTCTCACGCGCGAGCAAAACACATTAAAACACTCGCGCGGAAAAATCGCTCATTTTCCCACAACGCACCCGCATCTTGTCTGGCCCTCACACGCGACGCCCGTGTGAAAGAGGTCTAAGAATATGGCTTCAGTGCATATGAAATGCCAGGAGTTCAGAGATGAGGGCGACAGAATCAGTGTGAGGCAGAGAGCAATAGTCTGTAGATGCACTGAAACGAAGTGCTACAGTGGAAAAACTGTTGAAAATTTCTACAGTAATTAAAAAGCTGCACCAAAATATCAGCTGGACCTGAAGCCTGGAGAGACACATGCAGTTTTTTATGCAATCTGAAGCAGTGTCTTCATCCAGCAGAAAAGAGAAGTAATTTCTTTATGTTCTTTTTCCTTTGGATCCACTTCTGGCTGATTCCAGCCTAAGAAAGTTCTCAATCATCATACGATCCCCACATTGCTTTCCAACGGGTGACGTAATACGTTTCCACTACAGAGCTGCCAGTTCCTCAGTGGTTTACTGATGACAGGAGACTCCAGCAGCTGGACCCCTAGTGATCAGCTCAGTATCCACATCATCCCATTATAAACCCCCACAGGACTACATGCGCCACATACTACAAACTATGATTTTGCATCATGTGCATTACAGCATTTGTTTCAGCCATGAACCACAGTACAACTACAGCACTTTATTCAGGCTGCAAGGTTCATGAATATAAAAAAAAAAAAAAAAAAAAAAAGCAGAACTATAAAACTTTCAGGAAACAAAAAAATATCCCAGCAGTGCTGGCAGAGAGAACCTCGCCATTCAGACGTGACCTCATATGAATCCAGCAGTGGGAGAACACAAAAAAGTGTCCTTACTGGTTTGAGCACATCCCTCCAAGCCAAGCAAAATATGCCAAAAAAAAACAACAGAGCAGGCAGTGCTTGTGTTATACCCTGCCTTGTGTTATACCCTGCCTTGTGGACACATACGCTTTAGCTATTGTGACATCTATACAAAGATGAATGTATAAATATAAGGGTGTAGGGGGTTAATAATAAACCAAAAGGGATCTTTAAATGAATATTAGCATATAAGGGGTTAATAATAAACCACAGCCAGGAGACTGGATCTCTGCTGTGCAAGGAAAATTCAGAAGAGGTGCAGGGCCAAGGCTACTTTCACACTTGCGTTGTGTTTTTTTTAGGTATTGAGATCCAGCAGAGGATAATACCGGGGGAAAAAAACCCATTTATGTCTATAGTCCTCCTGCATTCCGAATGGAAAGAGATATGTTCAGGATGCATCAGGTGCAATACTGAAAACACCAAGTCAATGGTGATGGGTCTGTTTTTTTAGGAGCCTAAAAAACGGATCAGTCACCCATTGATTTTCAATGTATTTAGTGACGAATCAGTTTTTTGCCGATTTGATTTCACACAACCACATCCTAGCGGAACGGATGCATCCTGATGTGCAAAATCAAAACGGATCTGTTCAGTTCCGGTATTGAGATCCGGCAGAGGAATTAACAACGCAAGTGTGAAAATAACCTAAACTAGCAGCGCAGTAGCCTTTATTCGGATAATGGGAGGGGGGGGGGGGGGGAGCATGGCATCTGGAATCCTCAATGACAGAATTGCACCACTGCACCCACAAATCTTAAAAACTTACTGTTGTTATAGTCCTACTAATTAGGCAGTATGGAATTTGTGGATGTCATACCGTGCTACCTTCCTCCGAGACCAGGGTGAAAATTTCCACACTGGAACTCCATTTTCAGCTTTTATTTTAATTCGTGCAAAATTGTGTTAGTAAATTTGAAAATATACATTTATAGTTATCTAACTTTTTTGTTACAGAGGTCCTAATCCCAGACATAGACATAAAATAACATGCTGATGACCAGCATTTACCACTAGAGGGAGCTCAGGAGTTTACTGCATGCTATTATACATTGAACTCAATAAGACAGTATGCAGCTAAGCTCCCTCTAGTGGTGACTGCTGACAGCCAGCAGGTTAAGCCAACCCTTTAGCTACATTTGCTGTATATGTACAGTGGATGAGAGAAGGCAGTGTATGGTGCTGGCTGTGTTATACAACTTACAGCCGCTCGCAATAGGGAAATTATACCAGCACTACTGAAGGTCTAACCCAGGCATGCTCAACCTGCGGCCCTCCAGCTGTTGCAAAACTACAACTCCCAGCATTCCCGAACAGCTTACAGCTATTAGCCTACAGCAGGGCATGGTGGGAGTTACAGTTTTACAACAGCTGGAGGGCCGCAGGTTGAGCATGCCTGGCTCTAACCAATTATTTTTATTAGCCTTTACCTTTAATTGACCCATTTCAGATTGCACAGTCAGACATGACTTACTATTAGGGTCCATTCACACGTCAGCAATCAGGTTCCGCATTTTGCGGAACGGAATTGCGGACCCATTCATTTCTATGGGGCCGCACAATGTACTGCCCTGATCCGGAAATGCGGACCCGCACTTCCGATCCCGAAAAAAAAATAGAACATGTCCTATTCTTGTCTCCAATTGCGGACAAGATTAGGCATTTTCTATTAAGTGCCAGCGATGTGCAGTCCGCAAAATGCGGCACGCACATTGCCGGTGTCCACAAAACACAGACGGATGTGTGAATGGACCCTTATGGAGAGTCCTCATGTGGCATACTTTGTGCGGTTGAAAGGTGGGCTGAGGTGTGTTTTACCAATGACACGACAGCGACAGTGGGGCCGCTGTGCACGTTTTGCAGACCACAAACCGCGGATCTTAAAACATGGGCACCAGCCGCGTGCACTCCGTAAGATGCGCCTGTATAGGATATGTCCTATCTTTTGCATATGGAAAAGCTTCCGTGTGTTTCTAAGTCCGTGCCGCAAAAGATGGGACATGTCCTATAGAGGCGCATCTTGTGGATCGTGGTCCGACAAGTCAACGGCTCCGCACCATGATGCAGAGTGCACACAGCCAGTGCCGGTGTTTTGCATTACAGGCACAGCCGTACCACGGTTGTGTGAATGTAGCCTAACATGGGGGTTTTCCAGCCATTAAGGGTCCATTCAGACGTCCGTAGTGCATTGCGGATCCGCAATACACCCGGCCGGCACCCCATAGAACTGCCTATTCTTGTCCGCAATTGCGGACAAGAATAGGACATGTTCTATTTTTTTCTGGAGCCGCGGAACAGAAGATCGGGGGCGCGCTCCGGAAATGCGGATGCGGAGAGCACATAGTGTGCTCTCCGCATCCATTCCGTCCCCATAGAGAATGAATGGGTGCCATTGCAGACCCATTATACGGACGTGTGAATGGAGACTTATTAGAAAACTGAGCTGATTTGCAGTAAAACTGCATGTTGGTGCCCATATCGGCCACGTTGTGGCTGCTACATGTGGACCCATCCTTAGGAAGTCAAAATGCTCTCCAACAACGCTGTACACTTGTATCATGTCCCAGAATCATCTTAAACACAGCACACACAACTTCTGACCGAATTACTACACACACCCTGAACATGAGCTGCTCAACGAGAAGTCAACAATCCAGCATAGATGTCCGCATAACCAGAGCCAGATGTCCCAGCCGGCTCGCCACAGATGAAGTACAAGTTTCTCATGATCTCAGATGACAACTTTAGCAGCAGAAGTGTAAAGCAATCACATGATACTGGCTGGAAATACAGAACCCAGGGGTGCGGTCAAGGAAGCAGCTATGGAGACTGCATGAATAGGCCATGAACGCACACTCTTTAACCCTCTCTTATCCTGATGGAAGACAATGCAATCATTTATCTCCCCTTTAAAACAACCTCTGGAAGTGCAGCTGGTTAAGGGTAGAAACGTAGAAACACAGAAGCTTCTATTGTAGTCAGCACAAGTCTCACCAGGTGCAAACAGCTCAGGCTCCAGGCTATAGGTTCACATCAATGAAGCAGTATGTCTGTATTTGCTCATCTCTAAAGGGGGCATCCCACTAATCCAACACAGTGGTCATACGGCCTTTAAGGCATATGGACATCACATGGGGGCAGAAGGCTCTCCCCGTCCCAAGAACCAGAACAGAAAGCCAGGGGCCAGGTTGGTTTATGCAATACACTTGCTGGCAACTCATTTGACATGTATTGTACAGCCAGATGCAGTTACCCCTGAAAAGGCAGCTGATCAAAGCAGTTAGAAACAAAAGACCTGGCCAACTTCTATTTAAAATGGGGTTGTCGTTGTGAGACCTCATTAAAAAGTTCTCTAACTTATCAAAAGCTTAGATTGGTGAGGGATCTAAGCGTCAAGACCCCCAAGGGAGAGAACGAAGGGAGAGAAGCATGCACATATCAAAAGTTTTTTGAAAAATTAGTGACCCTGTGTTATATTGGTCTGTATAGTGCAGCACAGGCCATAGGCTTTTGTGTATGGCGGTTTCAGTTGATATGTCATTTATGGGTTTGTCTAACGTGGCTCCCTCCCCTCTGACTTGGTTCCAATGATGCAGTCTACATTTCCCATTATGCCTCAGCTTTTCAGAGATGGGCCAGATACCCCTTTTACTCTGCACTTGCTTTGTGTCCTATCTAAGAGCAGCCAGGAATAGATCATTGACATAAAACTGCTATTCCCCCCTCATAACGCAAAGTCTCAAGATATAAGGTGTGACGGACTGAACGGTCACTGGGGCTGCTGGAGAGGCCTGAGGGTTCGCCTCCTTCCTACGGACTATGGACCCAGAACTATGGATCCCCCCCCCCCCCCCTTTTCAGTTCAGTCTCTTGGGGTTACAAGGAACTATTAAAACAAAATGGAATAAGTCCAGCTCACCCACCAATGTCCATGCACGGAACGAGTCAAGGTTATGAAAGAATAAATGCCCCGCACTGCCCAGAGAGAGGGACTGACAGCCTGGGAAGCGCCTCTAATGTAGCGTGGCCGAGCTCTGTTCGGTCCGTCCGCGGTACAGGAGCATTTGTTTTCTGTACCCGGCCGGACTGACAGGAAGTGCTCACTTAGTGTGCACTTCCTTTCAGTCCGGCCGGGTACAGGAAACAAATGCTCCTGTACCGCGGACGGACCGAACAGAGCTCGGCCACGCTACACTAGAGGAGGTGGGGGGAAAATGATGAGACTGAGTGACAAGGGAGTGGGGTGGGAGAAGAGAGCGACAAGGGACGGAGAAGAGAGCGACAAGGGACGGAGAAGAGAGCGACAAGGGAGGGGGGGGGGAAGAAGAGAGGGACAAGGGAGGGGGGGGGGGGGGAAGAGAGCGACAAGGGAGGGGGGGGGGAGAAGAGAGCGACAAGGGACGGGGGGGGGGGGGGGGGGGGGGGGGGGAGAGCGACAAGGGAGGGGGGGGGGAGGGGGGAGAGAGTGACAAGGGAGTCCCTAGAGCCAGACTGCAGCCAGAGACCAGATCATCTTATTCTCCTGGTGGTAAGTAGGCAATGCAATATGTTTATTATGTAATTGTTTAGTTATTAATACTACATTGGAAACTAATTTACCTCACATTAAGGCTCCATTCACACGTCCGCAACGTGTTTTGCGGATACACGGAGCCGCAAAACACGAAAAGTGGCAATGTGCGTTCCACATTTTGCGGACCGCACATTGCCGTCACTAATAGAATATGCCTGTTCTTGTCCGCAATTGCAGACAAGAATAGGACATGTCCTATTTTTTTGCGGAACGGAAGTGCGGACCCGGAAGTGCACATGGTGCTGTCCCATAGGAATGAATAGGTCCGCAATGCCGTTCCGCAAAATGCAGAACGAAATTGCGGACGTGTGAATGGAGCCTAAAAGGACACTATAGTCCCAGAACCACTACAGTTTAATGTAGTGGTACTGGTGTCTATAGCTTGTTCCTGCAGAGAACAGACACTGTGCAGTACTGGTGTTAAAGGAGCCTATGGTGCCAGGAAAACAAACTCAAATTCCTGGCACTATATAGTTGTTAGGAGTGGGGCACCCTCGTGTCCCCCTCCCACTGGGCTGAAGGGGTTAAAACCCCTTCAGCCACTTACCTTTCTCTAGCGCCGGCACTGGGAACTCTTCTCCCCGATCCTCCTCTCAGCTGCGCATGCATTCAAAACTATGTTCCGCGTCTTCCCACTGTAATTTTCACAGTGAGAATCGCGGAAGCACCTCTAGCGGCTGTCAGGGAGACAGCTACAAGAAGCTTGATTAACCCTAAGGGAAATATAGCAGTTCTTTTAATTTAAATGCTGAGAAAGGGGTGGAACATGTTATAGGCAGATCGTCCAGTGTGTTATAAAGGGAGAAGAGACAACTGGTCTTTCTCCCCATCGGCAGCCCGTGTCAGAGAAAGAGAAGACTGTCGGTCCCTCATCTCAGCAGCAAGCATCACTGGGAGTGGAGATGGTCGCTACCCCTACCCAGCAGCGTTCCAGGGAGTGGGGACAATCGGTCGATCTCCCCAGCAGCAGAGGGAGTTCCAGGGAGAAGAGGTAGGCGACCTCTCCCCAGCGGCAGTGTGGTTACCCAGGAGATGATATGGGTGGTATCACTCTCCTGCAGCAGAGTCAAGCGGAACAGTTGGAATAGGTACTACAGTTGGGGATCTGGTACCTGGTTAGTCTACTGTTGGGAGGGGAGAAATGCGACGGACTGAACCGACCCTGGGGCTGCTGGAGAGGCCTGAGGGCTAGCCTTTTTCCTACAGACTATGGACCCAGAACTATGGAGATCCCCCCCCCCCCCCCCTCAGTCTCTTGGGGTTGCAAGGAACTATAAACCCCGATTTATGTGTGGAGTATTATAGGCCATGTTATGTTTTATTAGTTCGGTAGAGGAATCTACTGACCACTGACCACCACCCCTGCTCATTATTCTACAAAGGAAAAAAAGTGTGTAGCTTCTGCCTGTGAGTGATTACGTTATCCTATTGTGTTGATTAATTGTATCACATGTGTGTGTTTTCTGCCTGTAAATGCATGTGATTGGTTTATGTAAGAAACTGTCTCAGTCTTCCACAAGGTCCCCCACCATGGGAGTGTCCCTTGCTGGAAGACCTGCATAAAAGGCTGATATGTTGCCCCATTAAAGTGTTCGGTTGATTGGAGAATTACACTCTGGGGATTGCTATAATCATTATACTCTCCAGAGTATAATCCCTAGCTCTTGTAAGAGCTTGTTCCTGCATCGCTCTCTGAAAGAAGAGAGGGTCAACCACTGGAACCTCGAAACCTTGTTGTAGGTCCAGGGTGGGTAGAAGACGGCGAGATCCCAACCAAAATGCGGCGGTTCGTGGGGTCGGCAGTGCTTACGGTGTCAAGTGGAGTGCTTGGGGTCCTCGGGAAGCACTAGGAGCATCCATCAACGGAGGTACCCAGTCGGGGTGCCAGGATATCAGTTACATAAGGGACTCCTAAATGATGCAACATCAAACACTGTGAAGCTGTATCTCAGAAGAATACACTGGAGATTCTGCACAGAGCACCCAGAGAAAAATAGAGCCAGGGAAGTTTTATAACTTCAGCTAATCATTGTAGAGACTCACCTTCATATCACTTCTCTTCTGGTCTCGTTGATGAGGCAAACATGTTATCGCTTCTGCAGCACTCTATACGGGGGGCGGTGGGGCATAAAGATGAACAGGGGGGGGGGCTGGGAGGGGAGACATCAGCTAAGCAAGATTGGCATCCTGTTTATACAAGATCACAATCTCTTGGATCGGTCGTCAGACTGGGAGTTCAATATGTATGGATTTAACTTAGCCGGTATGAAACAAATTACACTGCTAGTATACTGCTGGTGAGTTAACATTTTAAGGTTAACCCTTTAAGGACCATTGCTGTACATGTATGCTGGAAGACTTAAATCACTGCAGTCTATAGGAGAAGTCCGCAACAAAATTTACAAGAAACATGTGGCTTTTAGTGCTGAAACACAGAGAAATCCGCATGAAAACCCACACCCATGTGCCTTATAAACCGCATTTCAAATTTTGTACAATGTGATTTAGGGACACTTTTTATTGTAAAAGAAACCAAACCATTTTTATTTTTAGATACCTAATTGAATGTACCCCACTGTTGCTATTAAAGGGGTTGATCGGGATCAAACTTATTTTTTTTAAAACCACTTACTCACTGTGACTAGCCGAGTCTATGTTCCCCAGATGTTTTTAGGTAGCTTTTATACTGCAGCATGGCTACTACAGTCCCCAACAGATTGTTTACATTTCTGTTTATCTGCGCGATCACTTCCTGCCGTACTGCACTGTGGGTCCAAGCGCCGCACGACATCTCCCGGTTTCTACATTCTAACATCGCGTCCCTGCACCCACCCCCCTCATACATATTCATTCCTCATGCACATTACATGGGAGGAGTTTTCTATGCTTACTAGCATAGTGATCTGCCTCCATTCATTATAAAACTCCATGCCCGGTGACGTCAACGGACCGGAGGGGCAGGGCTTAGCACGGTGTCGGCCTAGTTACCGCCCCTCCATCCACTCTGCATAATTACTTAGGCTGCCAGTGACATCACCAGGCTCCCTGAGCAGCGGAAGAGGCGGCTTTGCTCACCTGCAAGGGACCAGGTACGTCACTGAGAACAAGAAAACTGTCACTACCTGTCAAGAATTTACTGGATGAAAATGGGGCTTGAGAAATATGTGCAAAAGGTAGTACTGTGTAAGACAGTCTAGTACTATTAGACCAATGTCCCCAATCCCGGACAACCCCTTTAATTCTTTTGAGTATCTGCTACGATTATTAACATAGCATTTGGTAACATTAGCGCCCCATGAATCCAGCATCCTTCTATACAGATCGGAGATGCCCAGCGGATGCTGCATAGAATGACTCCCTGCATCAAAGCCCTCCTGAGCAGCATTCAGGGACCAAACATTAACAAGAAGCTATACTGAGAAATTGGAGCACTTTATGTGCTCAGCTCATTAACCCTATTTATATACTCCCAGGGAAGTGTGGCCATGCATCCAGTGATGCCAGGCCGGAGCCTGTCACTAGGCAATGATATTAAGCAGTTCCACTGGGAGTGGATTACACGGCATAAATAGAACCGGTAACGTACTCTAAGGTAAACTGTTCTGGAGTCTTACTATTTCCAGAAGAAGGTTTAAAAAGGACATCTAGTAGCAAAATTTCTTTAGTAAAAAAAAAAAAAAAAAAAAAAAAAAAAAAAAATGTAAAAAAAATAAAACCATAAAAATTATAATCCCGAGGAAATAAAAAAGCCGTCACCTTTTGAATGGGCATAGTCATTTCAAACTCCACATTAATCAATAGTTTAGGACGGTGAATATAAAAAAAAAAAAAAAACTTCCTGTTTTACATCCTAGCATTGGACACATTGCTCTACTCATGAGCCACTTTTCTTAAAACCCTGCCTCCAGAATCGATCTTTCACTCTCAATTCACTGCAAAAATCTATAAGACGGATTACCAGCTCACTGAGAGATCAGGTTACATGCTACTCATAGAAGTCTATGGAGAAGGGAGGGAGAGAAGAAAGCAGCTGCACAGAGACCGCAGATGATGCTGTGTCATCTAGTAAGAGTTTTACCTCACCCCAGCACTGGATTCACAGCTACACTGCTCAGTATTGCTGCATAATGTCCTCCATGCTGCTGCTGCTTCTGAGGGTGTGCTACAGAGATATAGGAGAGCAGGATCTTCTCTTCTCTGTGTGCTATAAATGGGAGACATTGTAGCAGCTGGTCTCCACCCACTAGCTCAAGGAAAACTGACAATTAGAGATGGAGCCTGCAGAGGAGAAAACTGGAGAAAAAAAGCAGAAGTCATATAACGGCCAGAAAGTGGTACCTACCCCTTGCATACATACACACATACCAGTTTATCCTGAAAATTCATCTGAAATGTCAGGAACACCTTACAGAAATGTAATATATGACCTTGGTGTAGAACTGTGCCAAGTAGCTTAAATTGAAAAATATTCAAAACAGATTTCTGAAAAGGGGGAGACAGCCTCTGCAAATGAACATACCCTGGTGACTGTCACTGGTCTGGTCACAGATATTGCCAGGGGAAACTATGGCCAGCCTAGACATTGCCATCTTTGCAGGGGAAATTTAGTATTGATCATTTAGTGCAAGTTTTAGTTTTTAATCTCTATATACACACACATCATCTAATAACACAGAAAACTTTTAATCAGGCATGCATATTAGATACAGGGATGATCGTTAAAAGGGGGTTCACCGGTAGACAAAACATTTTTTCATATACCACATTAGTCTAACCCCGGCTCCCCTGACCCGAACTGACTGACCTATTATACAGTCAGTTCGGGTCAGGGGAGCCATGGTCGGCCTGGGAGATGCAGCCGACACGAGGCCAGTGTTTCCTGGGCCGATCACAGTCGTGTGCAAGAGTCCTTAGGGTATTCAAGTTAATAGAGTGGCGTCTAGGGTTGCGATAACATTTTGATTCGATTTCAATACCATAAAAAAGTATTGCGATACTTGATACCATTCGATACCACGTGAAAAAAAATCAAACACCAAAAACCAAAAAAAGCAGCGCGCATTCCGCATTTTATGGAACGTCCAGCCCATAATCGGTTAGATCCTATTTTTTTGGGGGGACAAGGTGACAAAAAAAAAAAATGGCGAAGCGTGCGTTTATTTTTTTTCTGTTACGGCGTTTACCGCATAGGAGATTTTTATTTATTTTTTATATATTTTAAAGGGGTTCTGCAGTTTTTTTAAACTGATGAAAGATCAGCGGGGGTCCGACACCCGGGACCCTTGCCGATCAGCTGTTTGAGAAGGCAGTGGCGCTGCCAGTAGCGCCGCGGCCTTCTCGCTGTTGACCGCAGGCCCAGTGACATCACGACTGGTATCAATGGCCTGGGTGGGGCTAAGCTCTGTTCCCTTGAATGGAGTTTAGCCGCGCCCAGGTCAAAGGATAGATTATCAGTTTAAAAAAAAAAAATGCAGAACCCTTTAATAGTTTGCACTTTTTTGGGTGTGGCGATATGTAATGTTTATTTATTGTTTATATATTTTATATGTAAAATTGGGAAAGTAGGCGATTTAAACTTAATATTTTGGTGTTTAATTTTTTTTAAAACCTTTTTATTTAATAACTATTAGCCCCCTTAAGGGCTAGAACCTGGGATCTTTTCATCCCTTGTCCTTTTCACCCTAATAGAGCTCTATTAAGGTGAATAGGACTTCAGAGCAGCAGGGAGAGTGTGCATAGTACACACAGCAGCAGGGAGATTACCATGGCAGCCAGGGCTTCAGTAGCATCCTGGTTGCCATGGTAACCAATCTGAGCCTCAGGATTACCAATCTGAGCCTCAGGATTACACTGCTGGGGCTTCGATCAGAAGCTGCCACTGCACCGCCAATGAATAAAGAGGAGGGGAGGGGACCCTGTGGCCACTGCCAACAATGATTATAATACTGAGGGGGCTGGGGGGGCACTGTGCCACCAATGAAGAAAAGTAACCTTTTAATACAAATACAGGAGGCGGGTGCCGGAGGCATAATCACATAGCCGGCACACGACAGGGAGCTGCGATCCGCGGCACCTGAGGGGTTAACTGCCATGGATCACAGTGCCCTGTCATAGAGGTCGGGTGCCGGCTATGTGATTCTGCTGCCGACACTCACCGCCTATATTTGGATTAATGAGTGAGTTATCATCATCATTGCATCATTGGTGGCGCAGTGGCCACAGCCCCTCCCCTCTCTCTTCTTATTGGCAGCAGCGGCACAGGAGGGTGGGGTGGGAGAGACTCCTCACCTGTGCTACGGAGGAGAACATGGCGCACGCTGAGAGCAGCGTGCGCCATGTTCTCTGACACTAGGCTGCGCAGTAGCGCAGCCTAGTATCGGTAAATGTCAAATCCCGGTATCGAATCAATACCGGTACAAAAGTATCGATTGGGTATCCATAATTCAATACCCACTACAACCCTAGTCACGATACCAAAATTGTGATTCGATTTCGATACCAGAAAAAAAGTATTGCGATACTCGATACCACGAGAAAAAAAATATAGACCACCAAAAAAGCAAAAGTGCAATCCATATTTTTTGCTGGGGGACGAGGAGACTAAAAAAAAATGACAAATCATGCTCTGCTGCTTGTAAATCAAGAATTTTTTTTCAAAGCTTTACTACCACTTTACTGTTTTTTAGTGGCAATCTTTCTACTCTGCAGCAATGTGTCCACCACTGTAGATGAGAATCCTCTGTTCTCTAGGTTGACCCGTTCAACATCCAGGCTCTTAGATCTAGATTTTTTAGACTTGAGTGTGGGACTGGACCCTGCATGACCAGATTGGAAATATGTGAAAGCTGGGAGGGGGGGAAATTTTACTCCGCTCCGCTAAAAGCGAAAACCATGCTCTTCTGGGCCAGAATGGAGCAACCGGTATAACTTGGGCATTCTCTCTCTTTATCTTTTGAAGCACCCTGGACAGTATGTTTATCAGGGGATAGGCATAACAGAGGTGCGGAGTCCATTTGATGGAAAACGCGTCCACATAAGTCGGGATGTCCTCCGGGTGCAGGGAGCAGAAACTCACCAGTTTTCAATGGTTTCTTCTTGCAAAGAGATCTATCTATCTATGGGTACCCCCAGGCTCTTGTGATTAAATTGAATGCTTTATATGCGAGGGTCTATTCCCCCGTGATGATCCGATTTCTGTTTAGAAAGTCCGCTCCAAAATTTTCTTGACCCCTGAGGTGAACCGCTGTAAGATAACAGAATTTTCTCTTCCCACTGGAGAATCACTCCCAATATTTTCTTCAGTTGTTGCCCCCTCGTACTTCCCTGATGTCAGAGAAGTGCCACTGTAGTCATGTTGTCCGAATAGATCTTCAAGTGGTTCCTGTGTCCATTCTATGCCCAATAAGAGGTTGTCTTTTCTCTGCCACCAATTGAGGGATCTCTTCACCTTTAAGGAGAGACTGAACATGTACTCCAGATGTAATGTATTTCCACTCCATACCTTTAAAATCTGATACTGAAGTGATGTTGTGCCCGCCGGGATACAGAACATCATATGTCCCAGTATCTTCATGGCTTGTCTTACGGATACCTTTTTCCGACCTCTTAAGTATTTGAGCATTTGGATTAAGTTTTCTACCTTCTCTTGAGGGAGAAAGGTCTTTTGTCTCCCTGAATCTTGAATGATTCCTAGGAATTCTCTCATCTTGGAGACAGAGACCTGATTTTTTTTCAATTTATGATTCAACCTAGGTTTTGTAAGGTTGCTATGACAAAATTCAGTTGACTTTGAAAGTCGTCATTTTTGGATTCTATTAATAGATCATCCAAATAGGCCAAAACTAGAACCCCCTTTAATCTGAAAAAGGCCACTACTTACGCCATGATTTTTGTGAACAGTCTGGGGGCGGAAGATATCCCAAAGGGAAAGCAAGTGAACTGGTAGTGTGTTATACCTTCCCCTCTTTCTGATTGTCCGGATGAATCAGGATATGAAAATAAGCATCCTTTAGGTCGATCGTGACCATTCTCGCATGTTTGGAAATCAGAGGAATTGTCGTTTTTATAGAGTTCATTTTGAATTTCCTGTATACAACAGATTTTGTTTAGGGTTTGATATTTATAATTGTTCTGTGGGAACCATTGGGTTTTTGACTAGAAATATGAATGAATGAATAACTTGTATATCGCTACAATTGCGAACTAAATCGCCTTAAGGCGCTTTTTTTTTGCAGGCGTTTGTCGCCTGTGCCTTCAGAAGAGGTGAATCTTGAGCTTCTTCCTGAAGGCCAGATGGTTTTCTTCTGAGTGGATCTCCGCGGGTAGAATGTTC
Organism: Bufo bufo; assembly: GCF_905171765.1. Taxonomy (NCBI): domain Eukaryota; kingdom Metazoa; phylum Chordata; class Amphibia; order Anura; family Bufonidae; genus Bufo; species Bufo bufo. The sequence goes on from NC_053396.1 coordinate 128,280,417, forward strand.
CAAAGCCGGGGTCCTAGGACTGCAAACCTTTGTTCGCCTTTTGATTTGTAGCGGGTCTTAGGGATATGGAGGAGATTCTGATTAGCTGACCGGAGGGGGCGACCTGGGGTGTAGTGTTTTATTTTGTCACAGAGGTATGGGGGAGCTTTCCCTTGTGTACATTTGTGTGTGAGGCAGAGGGTCTTAAATGTGATTCGAACCTTCACAGGTAGCCAATGGAGGGTCCTCAGGGACGGGGTGATAGGAAATAGGCGACAGTAATGCCCTAAGTGTCTTTCTAGCTTTGGGACTGATTCTATGGCACATAATTTCCCCTGTTCTTCTACTCCCTATTGCAGATTTTTTTAAACTGGACCTGGAGGAAAGGACGCGTGACTAAATTTTTGAGGAGAGGCCGAAAATTCTATTCTGTATCCGTCTCGTAGAACCTGAATAAACCAACTGTTGTTGGTGATTAACCGCCATTGATGTATAAAGCCAGGTAGCCTTCCTCTCACTCTGACGTCATTTAGAGATTGAGGGGAGCTGTTTAAATTCAAAAAGGAAAGATCTATTTTTCCCCCCCTTTCTGTAACTATCTCCCAGATTTCCCTTTGTCTGTCCTGTTTTGGCTCTGAAAATTGCATCTTTTATAGGGTCTTACATTGCGAAATTTATAATCTTAAGGGAAACCTTTTTTTCTTATCGGACACTTTTTCTAATATTTTATCCAGGTCGGGCCCAAATACATATTTTCCATGGAAGGGTATGGAACATAATTTATTTTTAGATATTACATCCCCTTTCCATGATCTCAGCCATAAAACTCTCCTGAGTTAACTAAACTGAAGTTCTCGCTGCCATAGAAACAGCTTCAGCTGAGGAATCCGCTAAAAATCCGGGTGCCATTTTAATTGGGATGAAAGATAGAGATCAGATCCTAGGAGTTTTTTCTTTAATGTGGAATTCTAATTGATCTAACCAAATACAGAGTGCTCTAGCGACAAGTTGCGGACACATTTGGACGGAACAATGAAGTAGCAATCTCCCATTGGTTTTTTATCCATAGGGTCCTTAACCACTTCACATCCGACCATAGGAAATAAACATCCACCCATAGGACGTTTATCTCTGAATGGACGTTCTGGAAAGTCCATTCAGAGATGGCAGCTGCACGCTAATCAGTAAGCTGCAGAGCGGGAGGCCCGCTGTCAGTGACAGCAGGGGACCCCAAAGAGAAGGCAGGGGTAGTTCCCAGGTGTCCCTGCCTTCTAGATCGCTGTATACACAGCGCTCAAGGAGCGCTGTGTCTACAGATCAGGGCCGAGACCGCCGGGAGAGTGCAGGAGCGGTCGGGTCTTCCACAGACCTCGATCAACCCTGCATTGAGGCTGTACAGCCTCTCTGGGGGCTGTATTTCCCCTGTAACTGGGGCTACTATGTCAGCCCCAGTTACAGGAGAAATCAATAGTGAAAAAAATAAATAAATAAAAATAATAAATGTCTTGTAAGACCTTATGGGGGACGTAAAGGGTTAAAAAAAAAAAAGTTTCACATGAAATAAAAAAATTAAAAAAAGTCAAAATAGAACAAAATTTAAAAATAGACACATTTGGTATTTCCGTGTCTAACGACCGGCTCTATAAAATATATCACTATGTAAGAAAAACAAAAAAAAATTACTTTCCGGTAATTCCCTTTTCATGAATCCTCCATGACGGCATACCATGAGAGATGACCCGCCTCCAACCAGGTAGGGGACAGGAAGTATAAATTAGACTCTCCTTCAGCTCTTCCTCAGTGTCTTTCTGGACCGACAGCCTAGACCTAGAGAGTCTTATCCTCGCATATAAAGGATTATTATATATCTACAAATATTATTATATTATAATTTATTTTATTTTTTTGCATTCACACCCACACACTCCTTCACCTAATTATTGGCCTATATGTGGGCCTGTATGTACATATTCTTACATATATTTATTCATATACGTACTTTAGGGTGGGAAATCCGTGCCGTCATGGAGGATTCATGAAGAGGGAATTACCGGTAAGTAATTTGGTTTTTCCCTTTCATCCTCCATGACGGCATACCATGAGGATATAACAGATTATGGGGGGGGGGGGGGACTATGGCCTGAAGCACCTTCCTGCCGAAAGCGAGCTCCTGACTAGCTGTAGTATCTACTCTATAATGTTTAATAAATGACTTGACCATGTCGCTGCTTTGCATATCTGTTCTAATGAGGCACTTGCCCTCTCTGCCCAGGATGCTGCAACAGATCTTGTGGAATGTGCCGTAAAGGATTTTGGTGGAGGAATATCTGACACTTTATAGGACTCCGAAATTGCCATTTTTATCCATCTGGATAAGGAGTTTTTTTGCGGCTTTCTGCCCTTTATCGATTTGTCCAATTCAGTGGAACACAGTCTGTTTTCCTGAACATTTTTGTAACCTCTAGATAGATGTACGTAGGGCTGTATTACTCTAACTTGTGGAAATTCATTTCCCCTTCTGTTTTTGGGTTTGAGCAAAATGATGGGACAATAATCTCCTCCTTTCTGTGGAAGTTTGATACCACTTTAGGAAGAATAGAATTGTCCAATCTGAATACAATTCTGTCCGGAAATACGATGCAAAAGGGTTCCACTATTTTAAGAGCTTGGATTTCACTCACTCTACGCGCTGAGGTAATTGATACCAGGAATAAAGTCTTTAGTGATAAACATCTCAGCGAGGTTTCTGACAAAGGTTCAAACGGGGCGTTTGCCAAACCTAATAGTACCAAATTGAGATTCCAAGGGGAAACTGTAGGCCTTAGGAACGGTCCTAACCTATCTGCCCCTCTTAGAAAACGGATAACCCATGGATGTTCCACAATTTTTTCTCCAAAAACTGCGCTTAAGGCTGATATGTGCACTCTTAAAGTGTTTGGGTGTAATCCTTTTTCGAAGCCAGACTGCAGGAAACCTAGAACTGCTTGGACTGAGAACTTCTGAGAAGTTTTTTCCTGAATACACTAACAGCAAAATTTACTCCACACCTTATGATACATTTTTGAAGTTACATCTTTTCTGCTGGCTGACAGTGTTAATAATGGCTTCTGATAGGCCCTTTGATCTCAAAATCATCCTTTCAGGTTCCAGGCCGTTTGGTGTAACTAGGTGTTCTATTTGGGGATGGTAGATCAGGCCCTGGGACAGTAGATCCTGTTGCCAAGGAAGGATCCATGGGCTCTGGACTTAGAGTCTTCAGTAACGGAAACCATGGTTATTTTGGGCATAGAGGGGCTATTAGTATCACATGAGCCCTGTCTAACCTAATATTTTTTAGGACTCTGGGAATTAATTGAAAAGGGGGGGGGGGGGAGGCATAGGCTAGTTGAAAATCCCATTTTTGGGACAGCGCGTCTACCCCTATGTTTCCATCGAACGGATTCAGAAAAAAAAAAACTTTAGTTTTGTGTTTGTGGCTGAAACAAAAAGATCTACTTGTGGAGTTCCCCACAATTCCATGATTTGGAGAAAGACGTGTCTTTCTAGGCTCCATTCTGTTGTTTTTAAGGAAGTTCTGCTTAAAAAGTCTAATTCTATGTTTAGGGATCCTTTTAGATGAATCGATGATAGGGATCTTAAGTGAACCTCCGCCCAGGAGAATATTTTTTTCTGTTAGTTTGCTCAGAGTTAAACTTCTTGTCCCGCCTTGATGGTTTAGGTAAGCAACTACTGTTGTATTGTCCGTTCTTACCTGAACGTCTTTGTTTTGTATCAGATGAGAAAACACCCTTTAATGCTTCCCAGACTGCCGTCAATTCTCTTTGATTTGACGACAGAGATTTTTGAGTGACGGACCAAAGGCTTGCGTCCGTCGTGATAACAACCAGGTGTTCGGGGTTCCAAGGAGCTCCCTTTGACAGATGTTCTGACTGTTTCCACCACTGCAGGGGACTGAAACACTGGTCCAGGGATTTGAATTTTTATCTCTAGAGAATCCAGGCTTCTGTTCCAACACTCCAAAATCCATTGTTGCAGGATCCGGGTGTGGAACTGAGCCCATCTTACAGCCGGGATGCATGAGGTCAGGGAGCCCAGTAGATTCATCGCTTCTCTGATCGTACAGACGGATTGATTTTGGAAATTTGCTACCTTTTCGCTTATCCCTATTACCTTCTGGGTTGTAAGAACTGTCTCCTGGTGAATCGTATCTAGACGAACCCCCGGGAAGGTTAAATTCTGAGATGGGCAAGGATTTGACTTTTTCCAATTTATCAGCCACCCTGTTTGGTACAGTGTTTGGCAAGTCAGAAACAGGTTGTTTTCGAGAGCTGTCTCTGAATTGCCTACAATCAACAGGTCGTCTAAGTAGGGGAATATCAGGATGTTTTGTCTTCTTAAGTGGGCCACTACCTCCGGCATTACCTTGGTAAATACCCTTGGGGCAGAGGTAATTCCAAATGGGAGTACTTGAAATTGGTAATGACAGTTTTTTCCTTAAGAAAACCGATATGCGGAGAAACTTTTGAGATTCTTCGCAAACCGGGATACGGAAAAACCGGAATTAGACTTACCGGTAATTCTGTTTCCATGAGATCATCACGACGGCATACAAGGAGAATGACCCCTGACCTCTGTAGGGGCAGGAACAGAGAAAGGTTAAATACCCCCCTCCCACCACCAACACCAGTGTTTCCAAAATCACACAGAGTAACACGGTGGTGAAAAAACAACAAACAATGGAGAAGGTATTACTTCATACCTTCTGGAGACCCTCCAAAAGTTAAAAAAATTTAGAAATATATGTAGGGAGGGAATAACGTGCCGTTGTGATGATCTCATGGAAACAGAATTACCGGCAAGTCTAATTCCGGTTTTTCCATAGCATCATCACGACGGCATACAAGGAGATATACAAAATATATCAGTTAAGGGGGGGGAGCTACGTCCTAGAGGACTTTCCGTCTAAAGGACAGATCAGTGGATCTGGAAAGATCTAGGCAGAAGTGTTTTATAAATGTATGGATGCTGAACCAAGTGGCAGCTTGACATATTTCTTCCAGGGAGGTGCCTGCTCGCTCTGCCTGAGAGGAAGACATGGCCCTAGTGGAATGGGCCCTAATTTTGACTGGACATGGAAGATTTTGAATTTGGTAACACAGGCAAATGGTTTCCTTGATTCATCTCGCTATAGAAGACCAAGAGGCCCTCTGGCTCTTGTACTTTCCTGCAAAGAGTACTAGTAAGTTGTCAGATTTTCTGAACTTTTCGGTAGCAGATATATAGTTTAGAACTGCCCGTCTAAACGTCCAGAGAGGGGAAGGAATACTCTCTGTGATTAGAGGGGTGTTGACAAAAGGAAGGCAAGGTAATATCCTGGCTCCAATGAAAGCTGGATACAACTTTAGGGAGAAAGCCTGGGTCGTGTCAGAGAATGATCCCATCATCCAGGACACGAAGGTAAGGTTCCTTAACGGATAGAGCCTGTAACTCACCTAATCTGCGGGCCGAGGTTATTGCAACTAGTAAGGCTACTTTCACACTAGCGTTCGGGGCTCCGCTTGTGAGTTCCGTTTGAAGGGGCTCACAAGCGGCCCCGAACGGATCCGTCCAGCCCTAATGCATTCTGAATGGATGCGGATCCGCTCAGAATGCATCAGTCTGGCTCCGTTTGTCCTCCGCTCAGCAGGCGGACACCTGAAGGCAGCTTGCAGCGTTCAGGTGTCCGCCTGGCCGTGCGGAGGCAAACGGATCCGTCCAGACTTACAATGTAAGTCAATGGGGACGGATCCGTTTGAAGTTGACACAGTATGGCTCAATTTTCAAACGGATCCGTCTCCCATTGACTTTCAATGTAAAGTCCAAACGGATCCGTTTGCATTATCATGAACAAAAAAAAAAAAATTAATTATTTTTTATTTTTTTTGTTCATGGTAATGCAAACGGATCCGTTCTGATTGGATCTAAGCGTTTGCATTATAGGTGTGGATCCGTCTGGGCACATACCAGACGGATCCGACCTAAACGCAGGTGTGAAAGTAGCCCAAGGCGGATTTTAGGGACAATAGTTTTATTGGACAATCGGTAATGGGTTCAAATAGTGGTAGAGTGAGACCCGTAAGGACAGTATTTAAATCCCAGGAGGGGACACGGGAAGTGAATGTTGGACGAAGTCTGGTAGCTGCTCTAATGAACCTTCTGACCCAACGATGACTAGCTATATCTTGATCGAAAAACAACTTAGGGCTGAGATTTGGACCAACAGGGTAGAGGGTCCAAGCCCCAGGTCGAACCCCTGTTGCAGGAAATCCAGGATTCTTTGAATGTTGGGTCTATGCAGGTGTGGAGCTTTTTTGCCACTCCCAGGGCAGAAGCGCTTCCAGATTTTAGGGTAGATTGCGGACGTTACCTTTTTTCTGGAGGCTCTCCAGGTAGTTATAACCTTATCTGATGAGCCCTGTCGTTTTAGAGTCTGGGTCTCAGGATCCATGCTGCTAGTTTCAGAAGCTGTGGGTTTAGGTGTAGAACCGGACCCTGATGGAATAGATCCCCCCGTATAGGAAGGGGCCAGGGATCCTGGAGGGAGAATCTCTGGAGAGATGTGAACCAGCTCCTCTTCAGCCATAGGGGAGCGATCACGATTACTGTGGCTTTGTCCTGGCGAATTTTCGGAATTAAAGGAAGCGGAGGTAAAGTACAGTATAGCAAAGCTTCCAATGCCAACGGATGGCGAAGGCGTCCAAGGCGTGAGGTCTGTCCCTGAGGTTTAAGGAACAGAATGTCTCCACCTTTTGGTTTACCCTGGTGGCGGATAGGTCCACATCGGGCATCCCCCACTTGTCTACCACCAACCTGAATGTCTGAGCTTAAGGACCATTCCGTATGATCGATCCTGTGGAGGCTGAGGAAATCCGCTTCCAGGTTCAGCGTTCCCTTCAGATGAATTGCAGCGATGGAGGCCACTTTCTGCCCTGCCCATAAGCGATGGCATTAGTGCTGTCTGATAGCACTCTTATATAGTGAAGACGTAGTATTACCTCTGCTGCTTTCAATGCCTCCCAGACTGCTCTCAGTTCCCTGAAGTTTGACTACTGGGATTTGATCGATTGTGGCCAGGCCCTGAAAAATATGATCCCCTACTTTTGCGCCCCAGCCGGACAGACTTGCGTCCGTTATTACTTGTATTAGGAGAGTTTCCTGCCAGGGAGCCCCTTGGATAAGTTCTCGTGGTTCTTCCACCAGTTTAGGGACAGAAGTACCCGAATTGGTAGGATTACTCGATGATCCAGGGAGGATGGACGCCTGTTCCAGACGCCCAGGATCCAAGACCGAAGAGGTCTGAAGTGAATCTGGCAACAGGGAACCGTCGGGATACAGGATGTTAACAGACCTAGCAGACTCATTGCTTCTTTGATTGAGCCCGCCTTTTCTTCTGAAAGAATTCGATTTTTTGCTGAAGAGTCGAGATCTTGTCTTGAGGTAGGAATACCGCTTGCCTTCGGGAGTCCAGGGTCATGCCTAGAAAACTGACTTTCCTTGAGGGGGTGAGGACGGACTTTATTTCATTTCTAATCCACCCGAGGTTGTTTAGGATGGACAGAAAATATTTCAGATCAGAGTTGATCTGATAAAGATCTTCGCTGACCAGGAGAAAGGCGTCCAAGTAGGGTTTCACCATAAGCCCCCTTCCCCTGACGAAAGCCCTTTGGTAAAGATCCTCGGGGCCGATGAGATCCCGAAGGGGAGGGCTTCGAACTGATAATGATGAATTTTCAGTAAAGAATAAATTTGTTTAAAAGGTTTCCCCTTTTTTTTCTTTTTTCCTGACAAAATAATGTTGAATAGTATCCCCGGTCCCCCGGGGTGATTACATTCGTCAGATTTTGGACTCCCTGTCAAAGGTTGGGTTAAAAACATGTTAGCGAAAATTTGTTTGGGGGTTTTGAAGACCACTTTATTTGATGACCTGTTCCGATTATTCTGGAGACCCTGGGATTTTGGGAAATAGATTCCCACTCCGGCGTCATTGCTTGACGAATAGTTTCTGGTGGGAAGAGGATTGACTTTTCCCTCTTCCCCCTTTGGGGTAACTCCAGCACCCCGACTTCCCTTAACCCTGTAGCTCTTCTCTTGACCGGAGGAAGAGCGAAAAGGGAAATTGGCGCCTGAAGGGACGATCCTCCGGAAACCCCCTTTTTTTTTTTTTAAGAGTCTTTTTCTAAAATTTAGTCCAAAACTGGGCCGAAAACTTACCCTCCGGAAAAGGGCATTGAGCAAAGTTTTAATTTTGAAGTCTTGTCCCCGGACCAGCACTTCATCCAAAGTGCCCATCTGGCCAAGTTGGAAAGCGCCGCATCTCTGGCGGAGAATCGAGCCGACTCAGCCGAGGCGTCCGCCAGGAAGGCAGTAGCAGATTTTAAGAGAGGAAGGGAGCTGAGGATTTCTCTCTAGACGTTTTATTCTTTAAAAGATCCTCTAATTTCCCAGCCAAAGAAACATGGATCTAGCAACGGAAGTAGCTGCAATGTTAGTCTTAATATTAAACATAGCAGCCTCCCAAGATTTCCTGAGCAGGCTGCGGCTTTACGATCCATGGAATCCTTGAGCTGGTAGGCATCCCAAATGGGAGGGATGTCTTTTTGTTCACCTTAGCAACCTGAACATCTATTTTAGGAATCTCATTGAAGATCTTGGATTCCTCAATATCAAATCGTAACCCGTTCTTAAAAGGAAGTAGAGACTCCCAGACGTCTTTCAGGGACTGCCCATTCCTCCAAAATCATGTCCCTAATGTTCTCGTTTATGAGAAACACGCATGTTTTTTTTTTTTTTACTCTTAACCCTCCAAACATTTCTTCCTGTATGGAGTGGATGCGTTGTACTTCCTCCACACCCATTGTGGATCTGACCGCTTTGAGGAGGTCGGACATATTCCATAGAGAAATAGAGTCTGAATCGGAGACTCTTTCCCCCTCTTCTGGGCCGAATGGACACTCTCGTAAACTATGGCTTGAGAATCAGAAGAGGAAGGTGACCCAGCACGCTTCCTCTTGGGTTGCGGTAAATCAGAGGGATTAGCGGATAGGTGGGCCCGAGATCGAATTTCAACCTGTATCATAGATTTAAGTTCCTCTTTCAGAGAGGCTGTTTCGTCACGTACAATGTTTGATATACAATTTTTGCAAAACTTCTTGGGATAATTGTTTAGAAAATTGCCATTACAGGAGATACATCTGAGGGATCTCTTGACTTTTTTTTTTTAGTCTCCTTGGACAGCTGAAAGGAGGAGAAGGTTGCTATAAAGAGACGGTCAGGTGAAAGGGGATGGGGGGTCCAAAGAGGTGTATACTGGAGCCAGAGGCCTGAGGAATCCCCCAAATGTAACATCTGCACATAAAGTGGGCCTCTCAAGAGATAGAGAGGAGACCCCAACATTATCTCTAGAGATAAGCAGTTAAAGACCAGCAGTAAGCTTATACAGGAGGATTAATATTCTCTCCCCCCCCCCCTTTTTTTTCCGCAGGAGAGGGGGACCAGCAGACTCCCTAACCATGTAAAAAACACCCCCTGAGGGGACTCACGGATGGCGGCAGCGGTGGTTCGGACTCCTTAGGAGAGCATGCGTCCGTCCCAGACATCGCGGCAGGATACTTCTCCCCTCAGTATCCCCAGCAGGAGAGGCAGGTGAGGGGCCCCAGATTTCTCAGGCCAGGAGCATCCATCATCTGGGCCTCGACATGGAGCCGGGCGCCGTATGCCGCCTACGTCACTCCGGAGCACCGGGCGTGACGTCATCACCTATGCGCCACAGGTGCAGGGCGCGCAACCCTGCTGAACCCTCGGTAGGCCAGGAGGGAGCCGTCGCCCTGGGAGCAGGCCCCAGATATGACCGGAGCAAGTATTCCCATAACACCCCTGCCCAGCGTTAGTACTCAGACCGCGGGAGGGCAGGGGGACGCCATGGCAGGATGCCAGCGATTTTGTCAGGTAATAAAGAAATCATAGTTCCTAGCTTCATCTCCCTGCATACAGGGAGACCTTTCTCTGCCCTGTCCTCTGTAGGGACAGGAAACACTGGTGTTGGTGGTGGGAGGGGGGTATTTAACCTTTCTCTGTTCCTGCCCCTACAGAGGTCAATCTCCTTGTATGCCGTCGTGATGATGCTATGGAAATAAGCGTCTTTGGTCTATTGATGCTAAAATATCTCACTCTTTTAGGCTACTTTCACACTTGCGTTCAGAGCGGGTCCGTCTGATGTCTGCACAGACGGATCCGCTCCTATAATGCAGACGTTTGGATCCGTTCAGAACGGATACGTCTGCATTATAGTTTAAAAAAAATTCTAAGTGTGAAAGTAGTTCAGACGGATCCGTCCAGACTTTACATTGACAGTCAATGGGGGACGGATCCGTTTGAAAACTGAGCCATACTGTGTCAACTTCAAACGGATCCGTCCCCATTGACTTACATTGCAAGTCTGGACGGATCCATTTGCCTCCGCACGGCCAGGCGGACACCAGAACGCTGCAAGAAGTGTTCAGGTGTCCGCTTTCTGAGCGGAGCGGAGGCTGAACGCTGCCAGACTGATGCATTCTGAGCGGATCCGCATCCACTCAGGATGCATTAGGGCAGTACGGATGCGTTCGGGGCCGCTTGTGAGACCCTCCAAACGGAGCTCACAAGCGGAGCCCCGAACGCTAGTGTGAAAGTAGCCTTAACAGGTTTATTATAGATCTTATTGTTTCCATTTTGAACTGGACGTATTTTATGAATTTGTTTATTCTAAGTTTATTATTAGTCGAGACTTTCAGACTTTTTTTTACCAGAAAAATGGTTGAATAATAATCTTTCCTCTGTTGAGAGAGAGGAACCGGAATAATGGCCTTTTGGGCCAACAAATGCCGAATCCCCCTTCCAATTTTTTCTGTAGAACAGCCGATCTTTGGATGGGGGTTAGTCTGAATACATTTGGGGGAGGAGGAAGGCGAAAGGTAATATTGTAACCTTTTGAAATTATCTTTAACACCCAGGGATTTACTGTGATATCTTTCGATTCTTTTAAGAAAAGATTCAGTCTTCCTCCTACCTCCCTGGCATCATTGTTTAGTAGAGTCTGTATTTCTAGGGGTAAATAGGAAAAATAGGAAACCTTGGTTACCACTTTTTTTATTTTTCCCTTTTGACAAAGGAGTGTCCCTAGATGTTCTCTTGGCCTGGAAAGAACTTCCTTTTTTAATCCTGCGAAAAGGAAATTTCCTTTTGTTTGTATCTTTAGGGAATTACTTTGAGTCCGAGGCCTTCTCTAAAATGGATTCAAGGTCTTGGCCAAACAGTAGGTTCCCATGAAAGGGTAAACTACAAAGTCTTGTCTTTGAACTGCCGGACCATGATTTAAACCAGAGAGCTCTCCTAGCTACTCCTGAGGTCTTGGCAGCCATTCTGACTGACTCTGCCGTGGAGTCTGACAGGAAATCGACGGCTTTCACTAGTAGGGGAAAGGAGTCTTTGAGAGTGTCATAAGAGGCTCCTTCTTTCAGGAGAACCTCTAAACTGTAACAGCTACCTTTTTAAAGGCCTCGATACGGATGTGGACGCCAGATTTGGCTTAAATAACGCTGTGCTAGCATCCCAGACCTTTTTAAGAACCTGATCAGCTTTTGTGTCCATGGGGTCTTTTAAAGTCCCCATATTTTCAAATGGGAGAGCATTTGCCCCTTTAACTAGTTTAGATAGAGATACATCAACTTTGGGGCAGGTTGTTAATAGGGTCTCGTCTTCACAGAAGGGGAGGCGACGTTTCATCGTTTTTTGGAATAATCGTTTTTTTATCTGGGGATTTCCATTCTCTTTTAATTAGTTCCATCATGTTTTTATGGACCGGAAACACCCTCTTTTCTTTGTTCTACACCGCTATACATTTGGTCCTGGACGGACCTCTGCACTTTTTTGTCTGAAACCCCCATAGTAGCCCTAATGGCTTTTACTAACTCCTTTGTGTCCTCAGAGGAAAAAAGGAAGTTTTAATATTCTGAGTCAGACCTGGAAGAGATCTCGGAATCCTCATCCTCCGAATCAGACTCCAGTTCTGAGTCAGAGGATGACGACCCGGAGATGCTCATTTTAGTATCTGTATTTAGAGCTAGATGTCCCAGGAGTAACTACAGGACTTTCTGCCATGGCAGATCTAATTTCTTCCCTTATTACATCTCGCAGCTCCTCTATAATTGACGGGACTAAGTCCTTCACCATATTAGAGGTACATTTCTTGCAAAGCTTTTTGTTATGTGTCGGGCAATCTAGCTGAGCACATCACACATTTTTTTGTTTTTGGACTAGGGAAGAGAAGGGAAGAGAAAGGAAGAGAGGCACATACTGCGGTTAGCAAAAGGTAATATAACCAGCATTCCCCCCCTCCCCAGGACCTTAACTTACGATAGAGGGTCCCTGAGAGGTTTCCATCTGACCAGCTTGCTCAGACATGTTTGCACCATCCCCTCTACAAACCCCTCTTAAATACTCTCACCTGCAGACCTCAGATCAGTGGGCGACTTCTGCCACGATCCAGCGCGCGACTTGTAGCTGCGCCCCCTCAGCGTGCATTCCATAGAGCGGAAGTTCAGTTTAGAACGCACGTGAGCCGCATACGACTTCCGGTGGCGTTAACGCGAGAGCCGAAACTATCGGATCGCGATGAGGAGCTTTCCAACAGACCGGAGGGACTGAGTGTCCGGTCGCATATAGACTTCCGCGCCCGACGCGCACAGCGGGAGGTAAGGAGCAGCTATCTCGCCATCTTCACAGCACCTCAATACCAAACTAGGGCACGGGTGCTGTCGCTCCCTCATGTGTAGATAAGGCATGTCTTTCTTCTTACCGCTCTGCCTGCCTGAAACAGAACGGGCTCATAGCATGTGCCATGAGGATGATCCTTCTCCTACCTGGAGGGACAGGAAGACACTGAGGAAGAGCTGAAGGAGGGTCTAATTTATACTACCTGTCCCTACCTACCTGGTTGGAGGCGGGTCATCTCATGGTATGCCGTCATGGAGGATGAAAGGGAGAAAAGCCATTTTTGTCACCTTACATCACAAAAAGTGCAACTCCACGTGATCAAAAAGGCGTATGTCCCACAAAATGGTACCAATAAAACAGTCACCTCATCCCGCAAAAAATGAGCCCCTACATAAGAAAATCGCTAAAATAAAAAAAAATTAAATACAGGAACAGAAGTATTTGAACACCCTGCGATTTTGCAAGTGCTCCCACTTAGAAATCATGGAGGGATCTGAAATGCACATTGTAGGTGCATTCCCCAAAAAATATAAATTAAAATTCAGTCACATTGTATGATTTTTAAAGAATTTGTCTTGCACTGCTGAACACAAGTATTTGAACACCTGAGAAATATCAAGAATTCTGACTCTCAAAGACCTGTTACTGTGCCTTTAAAATGTCCACCTCTATTCCACTCATTAATCTAACTTAGTAGCACCTGTCTGAGCTCTTTAAAGACACCTGTCCACCCCACAATCAGACGCCAACTACTACCATGGGCAAGACCAAAGAGCTGTCGATAGACACCAGAGACAAAATTGTGGACCGTCAGTCTCCCTCAGACTGGGACTCCATGCAAGATCTCACCTCGTGGGGTATCACTGATCATAAGAAAGGTGAGGAATCATCCCAGAACTGAAAGGGAGGAGCTGGTCAATGACATGGAGAGCTGGGACCAGTTTCAAAGGTCACTGTCGGTAGAACACTACGCCGTCATGGTTTTAAATCATGCATTGCACGGAAAGTTCCCCTGCTCAAGTCATCTCATGTCCAGGCCCGTCTGAAGTTTGCCAAAGACCATCTGGATGATCCAGAGTAGGCATGGGAGAAAGTCATGTGGTCAGATGAGACCAAAGTAAAACTTTTTGGTCTAAACTTCACTCATCGTGTTTGGAGGAAAAAGAAGGATGAGTTGCATCCCAAGAACACCATCCCTACTGTGAAACATGGGGATGGTAACATCATGTTTTGGGGGTGCTTTTGTGCGAAGGACAGGACGACTGCACTGTATTAAAAGGAGAGGATGAATAGGGCCATTTATTGTGAGATTTTGAGCAACAACCTCCTTCCCTCAGTCCAAGAATTGACGATGGGTCGTGGCTGGGTCTTCCAACATGACAACGATCCGAAGCACACAGCCAGGATAACCAAGGAGTGGCTGCGTAAGAAGCATATCAAGGTTCTGGAGTGGCCTAGCCAGTCTCCAGACCTAAATCCAATAGAACATCTTTGGAGGCAGCTGAAACTCTGTGTTGCTCAGCGACAGCCCTGAAACCTGACAGATCTAGAGGAGATCTGTGTGGAGGAGTGGGCCAAAATCCCTGTTGCAGTGTGTGCAACCTGGTCTAGAACTACAGGAAACGTTTGACCTCTGTAAGGCTACTTTCACACTAGCGTTCGGGTGTCCGCTCGTGCGCTCCGTTTGAAGGGGCTCACGAGCGGCCCCGAACGCACCTGTCTGGCTCCAATGCATTCTCAGTGGAGGCGGATCCACTGAGAATGCATCCGCCTGCCAGCGCTCAGCCTCCGCTCAGCGAGCGGACACCTGAACGCTGCTTGCAGCGTTCGGGTGTCCGCCTGGCCGTGCGGAGGCGAGCGGATCCGTCCAGACTTACAATGTAAGTCAATGGGGACGGATCCGCTTGAAGATGACACAATATGGCTCAATCTTCAAGCGGATCCGTTCCCCATTGACTTACAATGTAAAGTCTGAACGGATCCGCTCAGGCTACTTTCATACTTAGAAAATTTTCTAAGTTTTAATGCAGACGGATCCGATCTGAACGGATGCGAACGTCTGCATTATCGGAGCGGATCCGTCTGATGAAACATCAGACGGATCCGCTCCAAACGCTAGTGTGAAAGTAGCCTAATTGAAAACAAAGGCTTCTGTACCAAATATTAACACAGATTTTCTCAGGTGTTCAAATACTTATGTTCAGCAGTGCAAGACAAATACATTCTTTAAAAATCATACAATGTGATTTCCTGATTTTTATTCAGTCTCTCAGAGTAAGAATGCACCTACAATGTGAATTTCAGACCCCTCCATGATTTCTAAGTGGGATAACTTGCAAAATCGCAGGGTGTTCAAATACTTCTGTTCCTCACTGTAAATAAAGTATACATATTAGGTATAGCCACGTCCGTAACAACCAGCTCTATAAAAATATCACATGACCCAACCCCTCAGGTGAACAGTAAAAAAAAAAAAAAAAAAAAAAGTGCCAAAAAAGCCATTTTGTGTCACCTAACATCGCATAAAGTGCAACACCAAGCGATCAAAAAGGCGTATGACCCCCCAAAATAGTACCAAATCACCACCTCATCCTGCAAAAAAATTAGACTCTAAGACAATTGGTCAAAAAATAAAAAAGCTATGGCTCTCAGACTATGGAGACAAACTTTTTTTTTTTTTTTAAATGCTATAAAATGTGTAAAACTTAAAACAAGAAAAAGTATACATATTAGATATTGCCACGTTCGTAACAATCTGCTCTATAAAAACGTCACATGACCCAACCCCTCAGGTGAACGCTGTAAAAATAAATAAATAAAAACTGTTCCAAAACAACCAATTTTTTGGCCACCTTGCCCCATAAAGTGTAATAATGAATGATCAAAAATCCATATGTACCCAAAAATGGTACCAATAAAAAATGTCAACTCTTCCAGCCAAAAAACGAGCCCCTGCCCAAAACGATCGGCAGAAAAATAAAAATAAAATATGGCGTTCAGAAAATGGAGACAATTTTTTTTTCAAAAATGCTTTATTATGTAAAACTGAAACAAAAGTAGACATATTTGTTATCATTGTGTCCATAACAACCTGCTCTATAGAAATAGCACATGACCTACCCTGTCAGATGAATGTTGTAAAAGATAAAAAATAAAAACAGTGCCAAAACAGCCATTTTTTGGTTACCTGGCCTCACCAAAAATTTTTATATAGAGCAATTAAAAAATCATAAGTACCCCAAAATAGTACCAATAAAACCAGCACCTTATCCACAAGTTTCCAATATAGGGTAAGTTTTTGGGAGTTTTTACTGTAAGGGTGCATGGGGGGCTTCAAATGGGACATGGCATCTAAAAACCAGTTCAGCAAAATCTGCCTTCTAAAAACCATATGGCGTTCCTTTTCTTCTGCGCCCTGCCGTGTGCCCTTACATCAGTTTACGACCACATGTGGGGTGTTTCTGTAAACCGCAGAATCAGAATAATATTCAGTTTTGTTTGGCCGTTAACCCTCGATGTGCTAAAGAAAAAATGGATTAAAATGGAAAGTAGTATATAGAGATGCAAAATATCATTTATTTTTAACACAAAAGGGATTTTATGCTGAAAAAAGTAGTAAAACATAAAAAACTATATATTTGGTATCGCCACAACCGTATGAACCCAGAGAATAAAATAATCATATAATATTTACCACAAGAGAAACCCCATAAAAAAGAATAAAAAACTGACAGAATTGTCATTTTTGCCCACTTCACCTCCACAACAAAATGGTATAAAAAGTGATCAAAGAGACATATGTAAACAAAAAAGATACCAATAAAAACTACAGCCCGTCCCGCTAAAAACAAGCCCACATACAGCAATATTGGCGAAAAAATTAAATGTTATGGGCCCTAAACTAATTTCAGCAAATTACATGTTAGAAAATCCTGATGCCGCTCCTTCCCTTCTGAATGCTGCCGTGTCCCCAAACAGCGGTTTATGACATAGTGTTGCCGTATTCAGGAAAAAAATGCATGACAAATTGTGGGGTGCATTTTCTCCCGCTATCCCTTGTGAAAATGGAAAATTGGAGTTAAAGCAACTTTATATTAGAAATAAAAGTTAATTTTTCATTTTTACAGCCATGTGTTTCTAAATTCTATGAAACGTTTGTTGGGTCAAAGCATTCACCTCACCCCTAGATTCGTAGTGTAGTTTGCAAAATGGGGTCACTTTTTGGGGTTTTCTTTCTACCTCAGGGTCTCTTCAAATGTGACATGGCACCTGAAAACCATTCCAGCAAAATCTGCCCTCCGTTAACAATATGGCGTTCCTTACCCTCTGCACCCTGCCATGTGCCCATAAAGCAGTTTCCGACCACACATGGGGGAAGGGGGGGGGGGGTTCTGTAAACTGGAGAATCGGGGTAATAAATAGTGGTTTCTTTGGCTTTTAACTCTTGCTGTGTTACAGGAAAATTGGATTTAAATGGAAAATCTGAACTAAAAAAATAATTTAAACATTTTCCCTCCAATTTGCTTTCATTCTTGTGGAACACCTAAAGGGTTAGGCTAATTTCACACTCGCGTTTTTGCTTTCCGTTTCTGAGATCCGTTCAGGGCTCTCACAAGCGGTCCAAAATGGATCAGTTTTGCCCTAATGCATTCTGAATGGAAAAGGATCCGCTCAAGGAGGATGCGTTTGCCTCCGTTCAGTCACCATTCCGCTCTGGAGGCGGACACCAAAACGCTGCCTGCAGCATTTTGCTGTCCGCCTGACGAGGCGGAGCCAAACGGATCCGTCCTCCATTGACTTTCAATGTAGTTCTTGGCTATGTTACAGATAATACAAAAGGATCCGTTCATGACGGATGCATGTGATTGTATTAGGGTGGGTTCACACTAGCGTTATGGAGTCCCTTATGGCTTTCCGTTATAACAGGGTTATAACGGAACATAACGGTATCCATAGGATGGAATGTAAAACGGAAGCCTTTAAGAGGCATTCCGTTTTGCTCCGTCCTAATAGAAGTCTATGAGAAAAAATAACGGATTCGTTCAGGGCTCTCACAATCGGTTCAAAACGGATAAGTTTGCATTCTAATGCATTCTGAATGGAAAAGGATCGCATCAGTTTGATCTCGATTCCGCTTTGGAGACGGACATCAAAACACTGTTTACAGCTTTTGCTGTCCGTCTGATGAAACTGAGCCAAACGGATCCGTTCTGACACACAATGTAAGTCAATGGGGACGTTTTTACTGACGCAATCTGGCACAATAGAAAACGGATCTGTCCTCCATTGACTTTCAATGGTGTTCAAGACGGATCCGTCTTGGCTATGTTAAAGACAATAAAACAGATCCGTGACGGATACGCACAAAACGCGAGTGTGAGAGTAGCCTTAATAAAGTCTGTAAAATCAGTTTTGAATAACGTGAAGGGTGTAGTTTCTAAAATGTGGTAATTTATGGGTGTTTTCTACTATGTAAGTACCAAAAAGTGACTCCATAAATGAACTGGTCCTCAAAAAAGTGGGTTTTGGAAATTTTCGTAAAAATATTAAAATTTGCTTCTAAACTTCTAACTTCCTAAAAAAATAAAATGACATATACAAAATGATGGCAACAAAGTAGACATATGGGGAATGTAAAGTAATAACTATTTTATGAAGCATCACTATCCGTCTTAAAGGGAACCTGTCACCGGGATTTTGTGCATAGAGCTGAGCATATGGGTTGCAAGATGGCCGCTAGCACATCCGCAATACCCAGTCCCCATAGCTCTGTGTGCTTTTATTGTATAAAAAAAACTATTTAATACATATGCAAATTAACCTGAGATGAGTCCTGTACGTGAGATGAGTCAGGGACAGGACTCATCTCAGGTTAATTTGCATGTGTATCAAGTCGTTTTTTTTACACATTAAAAGCACACAGAGCTATGGGGACTGGGTATTGCGGATGTGCTAGCGGCCATCTAGCAACCCATGTCCTCAGCTCTATACACAAAATCCCTGTGACAGGTTCCCTTTAATAGCAGAGAAATTCAAATTTTGAAAATAGCAATTTTTTTCAAATTTTCTGCAAATTTTTGATTTTTTTTATGCATAAAGGTAAAACGCATCAACTCAAATTCACCACTAAAATGAAGTATGATGTGGACTCACGAGAAAATCTATAAGTAAAAGCGTTCCAGAGTTATTAGCAGATAAACTGACAAGTCAGATTTGAAAAATGGGGCTCCGTCATTTGGTCCAAACTGGCTATTGCTTGAAGTGGTTTTCTGAGATTCTGATATTGACTGCCTACCCTCAGGACAGGTCAGCAACATCAGAACGGCAGGGACCCAACTTATAGAACCCCCTGCTGATCGTCTGTTTGAAAGCCATTCATTGGTCACGTGGCCTATGCCAGGGGTGTAACGATCGCGGTCACAGATGATGCAACCGCGACTGCCGGGGGCCCGCTGTGCTCTCATGTAATGAAATAAATTAATATTAGCAACAGCAATGCAGACTAGCGCTGCGGCAAGCAGCTCATTTGCCGGACAAGAAATATGCCTGATCCTTGTACAGGGGAGACTCCAACAAGGAACATAGATGCCGCATAAAGCAGGCAATATTGAAACAATCCCCACTAAGATGTATAGAATCCCTGTAAGATATCTGAAACTGCACTAATATGAGGGCCAAATAAAAACACCTCCAAGAAAAAAGCCTATAGGCAGTAATAAAAACAACATTAGTAGTAATACAACAGCAGCATATTACCTAAAATAAAGTGGGATCACAAGAGGATCAGACCCTGGACCGGCAAAGAGCGCACCCCGACGCACGTTTCGCTCCGCTTCTTCAAGGGGCCCTTGATTTGGCCCTCATAGTTGCTCATATTAGTGCAGTTTCAGATATCTTACAGGGATTCTATACATCTTAGTGGGGATTGTTTCAATATTGCCTGCTTTATGCGGCATCTATGTTCATTGTTGGAGTCTCCCCTGTACTAGGATCAGGCATATTTCTTGTCCGGCAAATGAGCTGCTTGCCGCAGCGCTAGTCTGCATTGCTGCTGCTAATATTAATTTATTTCATGTTTTTTGTAATGTCTATTGCGTTTATTTTATATGTGTGTCCCTTTGTTCATTTGGTGTAGTTATAATTGTCACACATTGATTTCATCATTTTGATGATTAAGTAGGTTGTTCTCGCATGTAATGGGAGCGCTCTGACTGGGCCCAGCATGAAGTATAGTGACAATGCCGGGCCCCGTCAGAGCGCTCTTCAAACATCTATATAATGCGCCCCAGGCGCACAGACAAGAGGGGGCGCAGAAGCAAGTGGGGGATGGCTCGCATACTCACCCGGTAGTTTTTATCACTGCCGGGCTGTCGTCTCCGCTCCCTGCTTCACTTTTCTTTTGAGCTCCGGGGCTCCCCCTGCAGGCCGCACATAACGCTGCTGGCTGTGGGAGGAGAAAACCTGGGAATCGGCCTCCAACACAGCCAGCAGGGCAATGTGAGTGTGGGAGCGCATCAGGGAAGAAAGTATGTATGTGTTTTTTTTGTTTTGTTTTTTTAAATAAAGCTGCAGACTGGAGGCAAAAGGGGGGCCACAACAAGAGTGAAGGGGCACAAAAGTGGGCATTTCTACTGAATTGGCACCTAACCTGCCATAACTACTGTGAGGGGGGCACATATCTGGGCATAACTACAGTGAGGGGACACATATCTGGGCATAACTACAGTGAGGGGACACATATCTGGGCATAACTACAGTGAGGGGACACATATCTGGGCATAACTACAGTGAGGGGACACATATCTGGGCATAACTACAGTGAGGGGACACATATCTGGGCATAACTACAGTGAGGGGACACATATCTGGGCATAACTACAGTGAGGGGACACATATCTGGGCATAACTACAGTGAGGGGACACATATCTGGGCATAACTACAGTGAGGGGACACATATCTGGGCATAACTACAGTGAGGGGACACATATCTGGGCATAACTACAGTGAGGGGACACATATCTGGGCATAACTACAGTGAGGGGACACATATCTGGGCATAACTACAGTGAGGGGACACATATCTGGGCATAACTACAGTGAGGGGACACATATCTGGGCATAACTACAGTGAGGGGACACATATCTGGGCATAACTACAGTGAGGGGACACATATCTGGGCATAACTACAGTGAGGGGACACATATCTGGGCATAACTACAGTGAGGGGACACATATCTGGGCATAACTACAGTGAGGGGACACATATCTGGGCATAACTACAGTGAGGGGACACATATCTGGGCATAACTACAGTGAGGGGACACATATCTGGGCATAACTACAGTGAGGGGACACATATCTGGGCATAACTACAGTGAGGGGACACATATCTGGGCATAACTACAGTGAGGGGACACATATCTGGGCATAACTACAGTGAGGGGACACATATCTGGGCATAACTACAGTGAGGGGACACATATCTGGGCATAACTACAGTGAGGGGACACATATCTGGGCATAACTACAGTGAGGGGACACATATCTGGGCATAACTACAGTGAGGGGACACATATCTGGGCATAACTACAGTGAGGGGACACATATCTGGGCATAACTACAGTGAGGGGACACATATCTGGGCATAACTACAGTGAGGGGACACATATCTGGGCATAACTACAGTGAGGGGACACATATCTGGGCATAACTACAGTGAGGGGACACATATCTGGGCATAACTACAGTGAGGGGACACATATCTGGGCATAACTACAGTGAGGGGACACATATCTGGGCATAACTACAGTGAGGGGACACATATCTGGGCATAACTACAGTGAGGGGACACATCTGGGCATAACTACAGTGAGGGGACACATCTGGGCATAACTACAGTGAGGGGACACATCTGGGCATAACTACAGTGAGGGGACACATCTGGGCATAACTACAGTGAGGGGACACATCTGGGCATAACTACAGTGAGGGGACACATCTGGGCATAACTACAGTGAGGGGACACATCTGGGCATAACTACAGTGAGGGGACAAAAGTGGGCATAACTACAGTGAGGGGACAAAAGTGGGCATAACTGCTGTGAGGGGCCACAAGGAGGACATAACTATTGTGAAGGGTCCACAAGGTGGGCTTCATTACTGTGAGGGGTCACAATGTGGGCATTAGTACTGTGTGGTAGCACTTAGGGGAAATGTCCTAGATTACCCTGTTATACATTGGCATGACTCAGTCTTACAGGCCAGCACAGCGCCCCCTGCTGGTGATCTCACAGGGGCAGTCACCATCCGTTCCTTATGCAATTATTCTTTTTTTTATGACCAGAGGGACCTTGTTCTGGATCCATTGGACGTCACGCCGACGCCAGCAACACCCTGGATGAGGTACGACCAGATTTTATTAGGACTGGGTGAGTATAGCCATGCATTGGGCTTAGGACTGTTTCACACGAGCAGATCCCGTGCGTGTCATCTGTTCCGGACAGCAGAGACACGAGTAACGTGATTGATAATGCTCCGTGCCTATCTGATCTTTTTACTAAAAAATCACGGTGACAACTTTATCTCACTGTGATGTTGTAGTAAAAAGATCACAAAGGGGCAAAGAGCATTATCAATCACGTTACTGCTCTGTGTCTCTGCTGTCCAGAACAGGGCTTGGCTCTCTTTTACGCAGCGGATTACCCGCACGGCATCCGCTCGTGTGAAAGAGCCATTAATGGTGGGGAGGGGGGACTGGGGGAGCCCGATCCAAAGTTTGCACTGGGGCCCATAACACTCTAGTTACGCCACTGGCCTAGGCGCTACTTCAGGTGAATGGGACTGAGCTCTAATAACCAGCATGGCCACTATCCAATGGACAGCTCTGTGCTTGGTAAGCTGCGGCGCTCCAAGCAGCTGATGCCCCGGACCCCTGCCAATCTGATATGTCATCAATATCAGAATCTCTGGTGGGAGGGAGCAATTTATTCTCTCTGTTCCTGCTCCTACAGAGGTCAAGGGTCAAATCTCTGAGTATGCCGTCATGGAGGACGCAAGAGAAAAATAGAAAACCAAGTATTAGTACCATTAAATGGCAATGGGGCTAATCCTTGGGCACATCTGATTTCTGCTGGCGGATCCTCTAGTAAATGTGTCTGATTAAATTCATATGTGAACATACCCCAATTTTGAAATGGCCTCCAAATATTAAATGAAGCCCAATGTAAGTGTACAGGATTCTGGATGTGACGTCGCCCAAGTATCACAGTGTAGCAGAGCTGCCATAGGAATGAATAGGGTCGCAGCGCAACCCGTATGTCTGCTGTGAGTGCAACACATGGGTCGCGCTGCTACCAGATTCATTCTTAGGGCTGCCCCAATACACATTGATAATTGGACGCGACACCTGTCACAGCCAAAATCGCCGTGTAGCTGTACCCTAAGACACCAGTGCTGTTTAAAGGGGGTTGTCCGCTTTTTACTATCAATGACCTATCTTCAGATTAGGTCATTAATATCAGATCAGCGGGGAGCGAAATCCCACTATGACAATGGATCCTAACCATCACTACCCAACAGAGGCGCAAAATGATCAATTAGATCTTATAATGCTTGGGAAGAAACATAATATCATGAGCGCTCGGTGTAACCAGTCACAATAAGATGTATGGAGCCAGACAGAAGATAAGGGATTGGATCCACCCGCTGTTCTGTTACATCTCCACAACAAAGCCCTGACAATACAGAGGTGCAACAGCTGGATCACAGAGATCACAAAAACATATGTAACCATCACACAGAAACGATCCTCAGACCGTGAGAACAAAGAAGGAGGTCCATTGTGACGAGGCTTGCTGTGCGACATTCACTTAGAGGATTACAGGGCAGTAAAGGATTTCCTAACGCTCATATACGTGGTGGACGCCAATACAGCGAGGGTCAACACAGGCCACCCCCAAGGAGAGCCCCTGTAAATGGCTGAGGTGACACCCCGATACACTTCCCTGCCCGTTATCCTGTACATACATGCAGACTCTACTGATCCTCAGGTTTCTGATTTCACCCTGGTTGGAGCTATGGCGGAGTTCTCAGGTTTCCTCCCCCTCCCCCTATAATGTCAACAAAACGTGAACTTAAACAGCTCCCCCTCCCCCATCCAGACAGAACAGTTGTCAGCCAGGGCCGTCTAGCATCACCCGGCATGTTCAGTCAGATCCGTGTCTGCAGCCTGATGTAACCTCCACCGGGTGACTAGCACCATCCTGGCATCTCTTTGTTTGCCAACCT
Organism: Bufo bufo; assembly: GCF_905171765.1. Lineage (NCBI taxonomy): Eukaryota > Metazoa > Chordata > Amphibia > Anura > Bufonidae > Bufo > Bufo bufo. The sequence goes on from NC_053396.1 coordinate 128,304,473, forward strand.
ACAACAAATCTGTCACAGCAGATGACTAGACAGAGGGGCAATCTCTAGGAATGCTGCCCTACAACATCCACATATATATGAGATACATACATAGTACATAACGCTAGGCTCCAGCGCAGGGGCGGTGCACATAATATATATCTCGTGGCTTTACACAGACCAGGGGGCGACTAGTCATTTATACAGCTATCCGGCCAACATGGCTGCCATGGTATAAGCCAGGGATGACCCCCCCCCCCCCCTGCTGCAAAACTACAACTCCCAGCATGCCTACAGCAAGGCATGATGGGAGTTGTAGTTTTACAACAGCTGGAGGGCCGCAGGTTGAGCATGCCTGGTATAGGCTAAACAGAGCACCTAGTGACAGTATAACCAGATCCCTCTCCACCAGTGTACTGCGCTGCAGACTATGTCGGCGCTATACAAATGGAGATCGAGTAGATGCCCATATATTACATGGTGCTGTGCGGTATAAGCGACAGGCACACATTTACATTCAGGGCTGTTGTATATGTTGTCGGTGCTATATAAATGGTGATTGGTACACACATTTGTTTACATCCAGGGCAGATGTATATATACCCCCTACACACTGGTGATCGGTACACAGATGTATATATATTACATGGCAGTATACTGACAGGCACATGTTTCTTTACATCCAGGGCAGATGAATATATACCCCCTACACACTGGTGATCGGTACATATATAAGAGATATACTGTATATTACATGGTGGTATACTGACAGATACACATTTACATCCAGGGCAGATGTATACCCCTCATACACTGGTGATCGGTACATAGATTATATATATTACATAGATGGTATACTAACAGGGACACATATTTACATCCAGGGCAGATATATACCCCCATACACAGGCGATTATATATATTACATAGATGGTATACTGACGGGCACACACAATATATTTACATCCAGGGTAGATGTATACCCCCATACACAGGGGATTATATATATTACATAGGTGGTACACTGACAGGCACACACATGTATACCCCCATACACAGGGGATTAGAACATGGTGGTACACTGACAGGCACACACATGTATACCCCCATACACAGATGATTATATATATATTACATAGGTGGCACACTGACAGGCACACATGTATACCCCCATACACAGGGGATTAGAACATGGTGGTACACTGACAGGCACACACATGTATACCCCCATACACAGGGGATGAGAACATGGTGGCACACTGACAGGCACACACATGTATACCCCCATACACAGGGGATTAGAACATGGTGGTACACTGACAGGCACACACATGTATACCCCCATACACAGGGGATGAGAACATGGTGGCACACTGACAGGCACACACATGTATACCCCCATACACAGGGGATGAGAACATGGTGGTACACTGACAGGCACACACATGTATACCCCCATACACAGGGGATGAGAACATGGTGGTACACACACTTGTTTACAGTCAGTCACACAGCAGCCTGCGCTCCCCCTCCCGGCGTCTCCCCTGACAGCCCGGCCGACACTTACTATGGGTCATTGGTGAAGCGTGGCGTGCGGGGCGGCTGGTACCCGTACAGATGGCTATACAGAACATCGAAGCAGAAGCAGCACATCTCAGCCGACACCACCATCTTCCGGGAGCCGGGGCTTAAACTGGAGCCACAGCCCGGAGAGAGAGTCCCGCAGCCCGGCGATAGGCTATTACCACAAGACAGGCCGTTCACCCGGCTGTTTCCACTGGGTCCGTTCACGGGGCCTCCCAGGCCCAGCTCCGCCCCGCGGCACAGGCTCTCCCCGCTGCAGTGCGGCCCACCGGGACCCCCTGAGCCAGACGGCGGAGAGCTGGACAGTTTCTGCTTCTTCACCCCGCAGCAGCCCGCCGCCATCTTGGAACAGTCTCCCACGCACCGCTTCCGACCCATGCTCCGGGCGTCCTCCTCCTGTGCGCGGTGACGTCGAAGCGCCCGGACTTCGTAGCTCCGCCCACAGCTGTCAGTCACACGGATCGTAGCTCCACCCACCGCCTTCTCTAGCCGCTTGATTGGCAGGACGGAGTAACTGTCAGTGTGGCCCCCTCCTCTTGTAGCCGGATGACTGGCAGTCGTGTAGCCCCTGCAGAGAGAGACACAGAGGGGAGGAGGGTCAGTGGAAACAGCTGACAGAGACAACAAGGAATCCGCACGGGGAGGGGAGTGACATGTCTGTCATGTAATGCTCCATTAAATTCAATTATTTCAGTATAACAATCATTATCTGCCAGGAGATTTCATCTCAGTGCAGGTGCGGGACCCACTTCTGGCTTTAGCTCAAAAACTGCACCTCAAACTACAAGTGGGATTCCAGCCTTAAAGGGCCAGACTCAACCTGTTTTTCTAGGGGGCAATTTATGAAGTAATATGCGTACAGAACATGAGGACCCCTTTGACTATAATAGGGTCTGATAGAGATCCGACTCCTACCTGGCAAATAGGCCGAGAATCGCCCGGACAAAAATGCTACACGCATCGGAACAGCCGTCCGCAAATGTAAATGTAGCCTTAAAAAGGTTCTCCGGGACTAAACTGCTGATGGCCTCCTTAGGGTGGGTCACCAGTATCAGATCAGTGGGGGTCCAGCTCCTGGCAGCCCCACCAATCAGCTGTTTGCGGTGCCAGAAATTTGCACCTGAGCTATACAGCGCCATAGTCTGCTTAGTGGCCGTGCCTGGTTACTGCAGCAATGCTCCCATTCACTTGGTTTGGATCCCCGCCAGTCTCATATTTAATGACCTATCCTTAGGCTACATTCACACAAACACATTTTGTTTCCGTGTCCTTCCATAGCCCCGCCAAAAAAATAGAACATGTCCTATTCTTGTCCATTTTGCGGACAAGGATAGGCATTGTTACAATGGATCCGCCAAAAAAACAGATGCCATACGGACGTCATCCTTTTTTTTTTGCGGATCTGCAATTTGCGGACCGCAAAACACATCGTGTCAATGTGAATGTAGCCTTAGGATCCATAAATACTTTGGTGCTGGAGAGGCCCTTTAAAAGCGCCCTGAGGTGATGTAATGAAGGGACGTGCCTCACAATGTTTATTTGCATACCTATAGTACATCTTACTCCTTTTGGTCTAAGGGTACCTGCACACGAATACCGATTTCAAAACACGAATTCCGTGCGGTTTTTTTATGCTGATTTCTGTGCGTTTCTGCACCAAATACAGTTTTTGATGTGGATTTAGGCCTCTTTGACACGAACGTGTGCGCTCCGTGGCCGTATTGCGGACCGCATTTGCGGATCCGCAATACACGGGCACCATTTCGTGTGCATTCCGCATCACGGATGCGGACCCATTCACTTCAATGGGTCCGCAAATCCAGAGATGCGGAATGGTGCGGAACAGAAGCACGGAACCCTACGGGAGCACTACGGAGTGCTTCCGCTGGGTTTCGTCCCGTACTTCCGTTCCGCAAAAAGATAGAACATGTCCTATCTTTTTGCGAAACGGATGGATCACGGACCCATTAAAGTGAATGGGTCCGCGATCCTCTGCGGCTGCCCCACGGTGGGTGTTCGTGCATTGCGGGGCGCACACGTTCGTGTGCAAGAGGCCTTACGAAGATCTTACTGTTGCACTGCAAAGGGTGGAATACACACAAAAAAATCTGACTCTCAGCTGTAAAAAGCATTAGGCCTGTCTGGGTTCAGCCTCTGAATGTGAACCACAAGATTCACTGACAGCAAACAGGTCTGGAAAATGACAAGGAATTGAAACACAGATAACCTTTGGAGCAGATTTCTAAAACTGGAGAAGCTCTCATTGTCACCTATAGCAGCCAATCACATCGCAGCTTTCATTTTTCAAGCGCACTGTTAGAAATGAAAGCTGCACTCTGATTAGTTGCTATGGGCAACAAAGACAGTTTCTTCTTTTAGACCAGGCATGCTCAACCTACTGCCCTCCAGCTGTTGCAAAACTACAACTCCCAGCATGCCTCAATAGCTGCAGGCTGTCCAGGCATGCTGGGAATTGTAGTTTTGCAACAGTTAGAGGGCCGCAGGTTGGGCATCCCTGTTTTAGATCATAATATTGCATTTAAATCTTGAAAGCCGATGCCTATATATTCTTATTGTTTCTTTTACTATACAGGAGTACATATTTCCAACCATATACTGTTCCTACACACAGCATCATTTTGAAGCTGAAAAATACGGAGCGGTTACAATTTCAGACCCATTTTTTGGTGTATTCCTTCTTTCAGCCGCATTCTCATGCCACTTCTTGAAGTGTCTGTGTGAACTGTGGAGTGTTTTTGCCATTGAAAACAACAGGAAGTGGATTACAGCGCAAAAACTGGGCTTTTTACCTGCCAAAATACACTTCATAATCACCACAACTAAACCGGTAATCTGGTCTGGACAGGACGTGCTAGAACAGTGTGACAGGTGTAGGTCCCACTTCTGTGACCCGCTCCTATCTCAAGAACAGGACCCCGTTGTGCAGATCCACCTACACTGAAACAGAAGCAGAGGCTTTCATCAGCAGCACATGCTTTGAATGGAGCGGCAGGACACACGCTAAACCGCCACTCCATTCATATTCCTCCAAGCTGCGCTCTTGTGGGGTCTCTATTCCAGTGATTAGTGGGGGTCCCAGTGGAAGCATTCTCACTGATCTAGCATTTATTTCCGATCCATTCGATAGCTGATAAATAATTTGGGCTTGAAGGCCTCAGGATAGGCCCTCAATATCTGATTGAGCACCCCCACTGATCAGCTATTTGAAGAGGCCAAGCTGCAGCCTCTTCACAGTTTATCAAGCACAGCGCCGTACATTTTATAGTGGCCATGCCTGGTATTGCAGCTCAGCCCCATTTACTTGAATGGAACTGAGCTGCACTTAGGCCATGAAGGTGAAGTCACTGGCCTAGGAAGTGGCAACCTCTTCAAACAGCTGATCGGGAGTCAGACCCCCACTTGATGTTGATAGCCTATCCTGAGGATAGGTCATCAATATTCTACTCCTAGAAAACCCCTGCTATTATACCAGCCTACAGTAATACTCGCTTTCTCTCTAATTTAGGTGATGGTAGCTATATGAATATAGACATCTAGGGGAGATTTATCAAACTGGTGTAAAGTAGAGCAGGCTTAATTGTCCATAGCAACCAATCAGATTCCACCTTTCATTTTGGACCGCTCCTTTTGAAAATGTAAGGAGGAATCTGATTGGTTGCTATGGGCAACAGTTGTACTTTACACCAGTTTGATAAATGACCTCCCTTAGTATCTGAGTGTTAGCAACATGTTTGTGTTTGGTTTGTGATAACCCAACATGGACAGAATTGTCACATAAATCACTTGTCAACATTATTAGTAAAGAGGAAGTTTAATCATACTTAATATCACAATTTAGTTTCCTTATAATTATTAATGTTTATATACTGTATAATACCAGATATAATATCTAATATGATTAGGGATGAGTGAATCGAGGTCGGTTCCAAGGTACCACTTGGAACCGAACCTGAGTTCGGGAAATGTTTTTTTTTTACAGTAGAAATCAATTTATGAAGTTATTACGCGAAGTCTCGCGAGACTTCGTGAAGCAATAACTTCGGCTCATCTGAGCCAATACATTCTAGTACTGAACGGAGCGCTCGCTCCACACAGTATTGAAACAAAGTTTTATGCAAATCGACTTAGGATGTTTCATCTGAAGTCGATTCGCTCATCCCTAGTTAAAATGTTTAATAACACAATGTTTAACCCCTTCCACCCCAGGCCAGTTTTCACCCTTCTTCCCAGGCAATTTTTTTATAAAAATGTGTCACTTTATGTGGTAATAGCTTTGGAACACTTTTATTTATCCAAGCCATTCTGAGATTGTTTTCTCGTGACACATTGTACTTCATGACAGTTATACATTTGAGTCAATATATTTCACCTTTATTTGTGAAAAAATCTTGAAAAATTTGCAATTTTCATGTTGGCATAATTTTGTAAATGTAATTTACATTTTTTTAAGACATTAGAAGGCTTATAATTTTAGGAAAATTTCCAAAACCCACTTTTTTAAGGACCAATTCAGTTCTGAAGTCACTTTGTGGGGCTTACATAGTGGAAACCCCCCATAAATGACCACATTGTAGAAACTACACCCCTTAAGTTACTCAAAACTGATTTTACAAACTTGTTAACTCCTTTAGGTGTTCCGCAAGAATTAAAAGAAAATGGAGATTAAATTTCAAAATTTCACTTTTTTGGAAGATTTTCCATTTTAATAAATTTTTCCTTTAACACATCGAGGGTTAACAGTCAAACAAAACTCAGTATTTATTACCCTGATTCTGCGGTTTACAGAAACACCCCACATGTGGTTGTAAACTGATGTAATGGCACACGGCAGGGTGCAGAAGAATAGGAGCGCCATATGGTTTTTGGAAGGCAAATTTTACTGAACTGGTTTTTAGATGCCATGTCCCATTTTAAGTCCCCCAGATGCACCTTACAGTAGAAACTCCTAAAAAGGGACCCTATTTTGGAAACTGGGAGATATGGTGCCAGTTTTATTGGTACTATTTTGGGGTACATATTATTTTTAATTGTTCTATGTTACGTTTTTGTGTGAGGCAAGGTTTTGGCACTGTTTTTATTTTTTTATTTTTTACAACATTCATCTGACAGGGTAGATTATGTGCTATTTTTATAGAGCAGGTTGTTACGGACGTGGCAATACCTAATATGTATACTTTTTCTTATTTATTTAAGTTTTATAAAATAATAGCATTTTGGAAACCAGAAAAATTATGTTTTAGTGTCTCCATAGTCTGAGAGCCATAGCTTTTTTATTTTTTGACCGATTATCTAGTAGGGTTTAATTTTTTGCGGGATGAGGTGACGGTTTGATTGGTACTATTTTGGGGGGGAATACGCCTTTTTGATCGCTTGGTGTTGCAATTTTTGTGATGTAAGGTGACAAAAAAGGACTTTTTTGTCACAGTTTTTTTTTTTTACAGTATTCACCTGTGGGGTTAGGTCATGTGATATTTTTATAGAGCTGGTTGTTACGGATGTGGCAATACCTAACATGTCAACTTTTATTTTTTTTTTCACTTTAGCACAATAATAGCAGTTTTGAAGCAAAAAAAATTATATTTTAGTGTCTCCATTGTCTGAGCGTCATAGTTTTTTAAATTTTTTTACTGATTGTCTCAGGTAGGGTCTAATTTTTTGCGTGATGAGGTGACGGTTTGATTGGTACTATTTTGGGGGGCATACACCATTTTGATCACTTGGTGTTGCACTTTTTGTGATATAAGGTGACAAAAAATGGCTTTTTTTGACACAGTTTTTTATTATTATTTTTTTACGGTGTTTACCTGAGGGGTTAGGTCATGTGATATTTTTGTAGAGCAGGTTGTTACGGACGCGGAGATACCTAATATGTATACTTTTATTTATTTCACTTTAAAACAATAATAGCATATTTGAAACAAAAAAAGTGATGTTTTAATGTGTCCATGTTCTAAGAGCTATATTTTTTGTGGGACATATGCCTTTTTGATCGCTTGGTGTTGCACTTTTTGTGATGTAAGGTGCCAAATGGCTTTTTTTGACATATTTTTTTTTTCATGGTGTTTATCGGACGGGGCGGATCATGTGGTTGCTATGGATGCGGCGATACCTAATATGTGTGTTTTTCTTCTCTTTTTTATTATAAAATATGGGGAAAGGGGCGTTTTTTTCTTTTTTTACTTGAAACAATTTATTTTTTATTAAAAACACTTTTTTTTACTTTAAAAAATAACTTTATTTCTGTCCCACTCTGGGACTTCAACCTCTGGTGGTCTGATCCCCTGTGCAATGCATTACAATACATCTGTATTGTAATGCATTGCCTGTTAGTGGATTACATAGAGTAATACACTAACAGGTTGCCTAGGAGACGCAGCCTGAGGCTGGATCTCCTGGGCACCCGTAGAAGGCAGGTCCTGATGCCGTGCAAGGCATTGGGCAGCCCCTGCACGGATTCGGGCTGCCTTGTCATCTATCGGGTCCCCGCCACAGCAGCTCCCTCACCCACAGCAAACCCCTTCTATGTCGCGGTCAGCACTGACCGCGGCATAGAAGAGGTAATCAGCCGGCATCGGCTCTCACAGTGATGCTGGTGGATACAGCAGTGGCCCAGCTGTCATAGACTGCCGGACCCCTGCACTGATCGGGCGCGCATCGCTCCATACTATTACGTCAAGATGCGGGAAGTCACTGACTTCCGCGATGTAATAGTACGTCATATGTCAGAAAGGGGTTAATAACCAGTGTCAGGCAGTTGCTGCCAAGGCCAGTAAGGTAATGGGTTGCATACAAAGGGCCATAGATGCCCGTGATGAGAACATAGTCCTACCACTTTACAAATCACTAGTCCGACCACACATGGAGTACTGTGTACAGTTCTGGGCTGCTGTGAACAAGGCAGACATAGCAGAGCTGGAGAGGGTTCAGAGGAGGGCAACTAAAGTAATAACTAGAATGGATGGACTACAGTACCCAGAAAGATTATCAAAATTAGGGTTATTCACTTTAGAAAAAAGACACCTAAGGGGAGATCTAATAACTATGTATAAATCTATCAAGGGTCAGTACAGAGATCTCTCCCATCATCTATTTATCCCCAGGACTATGACTGTGACGAGGGGACATCCTCTGTGTCTGGAGGAAAGAAGGTTTGTACACAAACATAGAAGAGGATTCTTTACGGTAAGAGCAGTGAGACTATGGAACTCTCTGCCTGAGGAGGTGGTGATGGTGAATTCACTAAAATAGTTCAAGGGGGGCTTGGATGTATTTCTGGAGTGTAATAATATTACAGGCTATAGCTACTAGAGAGGGGTCGTTGATCCAGGGAGTTATTATGATTGCCTGATTGGAGTCGGGAAGGAATTTTTTCCCCTAAAATGAGGAAAATTGGCTTTAACCTCATGAAAAATTGCCTTACTCTGGATCAACTTGCAGAATAGCAGGCTGAATTGGATTGACAGATGTCTTCTTTTCAGCCTTATAACCTATGATACTATGGAGGCCATTGTAATTACTTATAATCCATGCAGTGTTTATTAGAAGAGATCATGCAATCTATTGATTCTGTAGAAATAAGAAGCTGCACACTGTGTTCATGAGGCGTTCATACCGTCTGCCTGGGTAGACTTATTACAGTATGATAGGTATGGATTAGTCCCGGACAAGTCTACCTTTACTGGCTGTACGTATTGAAACAGATTAAGGAGTTATCACTCATATGCGCTCTCCCGTTATTGACTTATAAGACAATGTCTGAGCTGATCATTTACATGCGGTGATATTTTGCAAGAGTTAAAAACTAAAGGATGAGATCAAACATGTAGTTTTTGGTGCTGTTTTTCTTAAAGGGGCCACCTTTTTTTTGGGGGGGGGGGGGGCGGGCTTTGGCAAACCCCTCTCCTGGCCAGACCTGCAAAAGGGGAGCATGCTTACCTGCTTTGCACCGCTGGTCCATCGCTCCCCATCCCCGACTGCCTCACTTGAGTCCCCGCTATCAAAATCCGCTTTGACGCCGATGCAGCCAGTCAAAGGCTGCAATGTTGTAGATAGGGATCATCCTTTGGCGCAAAGAACCAACCGGAGTGCATATGATGGCAGAAGGAAATCTTTAAACTTTTATTGCAGATTCACAACACGTTTGGAAACGCGTTGTGATTCTGCTATAAAAGTTTGAAGATTTCCTTCTGCCATCATATGCACTCCGGTTAGTTCTTTGCGCCAAAGGATGATCCCTATCTACTTCATGTAATTCTTCCATGGGAGCTCAGCCACGCTCATTGAGAAGATCTACATCCGCGGCTGCATACCGACCTCTCTGGGGAAAGATATTATTGCCGATAAGTCTACACTAGTGTTGTGCCTACTGTCAGCACAACCTGTTAAGGCGTCATGCACACGACCGTTGTGTGTTTTGCGGTCCGCAAATTGAGGAACGGCACGGACAGCCATTGATATAACTGCCTATTCTTGTCCGCAAAACAGAAAAGAATAGGACACGGAGTGCTGTCCGCATCTTTTGCGGCCCCATTGAAGTGAATGGATCCGCATCCAAGCCGAAAAAACTGCGGCTCGGATGCGGACCAAAACAACGGTCGTGTGCATGAGGCCTAAGGTGAGCCTCCATTTGGAGTGTATTTCTATTTTTTATACATTTTTAACTCTGTGGTGCACATTTCTTTGTTTTCCTAGTAAGCAATGCCTGAGATCTTGACGGACTGCAATGGTGACCTGCCTCTCTCCTTCACATGACCAACTGTCTTGGCACAAGGGGACCAGGTCACCGCTGTGACAGATGTTGACAGCAGGAGAACCAAGTAAGACAGCCGTGGATGGGGAGCAGGTAAGTATACTTCACTTTTGGATGTCTGGCCAAGAGAATGGTTTTCACAAAAACTCTCCAAAAGGTGCCCCACCCTTTAAAGGAGTTTTTGAGAGTTTTTCTGATGACCTATCCCCTGCTCTGGTGAGTACTGCAGGCCACTCATGGCATACCAAGCACAGCAACATACATTGTATAGCTCCTATGCTTGGTTATTCATTTGAATGGGACTGAGCTGCACATAGGCCATGTGACCAATGAACATGACATCACTGGCCTAGAAAGAGGTGGGAACTGCCACCTCTTCCCCTAGGCCAGCGATGTCACATTCATCGGTCACATTGCTTATGCAGTAGCCCACAGGAAAGGAGCGGATGGAAGTAGTGTTACCCTTAGGGACACATGACATACCGGTACGGCATGTTTCCCGAGTCCTTAAGGACCCATGACGTACCGTTACGTCATGGATTTAAACCGCGTGGCGGGGGTTAATCAGAACAGGATGCCCGCTGAAATCATTCAAAATTAAGAATTTAAGAATTTTTCACCCCCCTGCTCCCCTGAATGATTTTATGCCGACGGGTGGTACGGGGGAGGGGGTTGCAGGCGGTGCGGGAGGCGGGCTGTGCGGCTGGCTCCTCTTGAATATTCATTAGCGTCCAGTGGCTATACCAGAGTGTCAGCACATTGCTGACACTCTGGTATAAACGGCTGACATCTGTGCGGTGATGTCAGCCGTTTAACCCTTTCCATACCGCGGTCCGTACGGACCGCTGTATGGAAAAGGTTAACAATCAGGGAGCTCCCTCCCTCTCCCATCGGGGGGCTGCTGTGCCTTTGCAGCCCCCCAGACAGGATGGGGTCACAGAGTGAGGGAGCCCCCCTCCTTCCCATTCCCCGTCTGCTCAGTTGTGGCAGACGGGGAAGATTCCCATGGCAACAGGCATCCTGCTGTCCATGGTGCTGAACAGATCTGTGCTAAAGGCATAGATCTGTTCAGACAAAGTGTAAGTAAAATACAGTACAATACACTATATAGTGTACTGTACTGTATTATACAGACATCAGACCCACTGGATCTTCAAGAACCAAGTGGGTCTGGGTCAAAAAAATGTAAAAAAAAGTGATCACTGAATAAAATAAAAAAAATACACTACAGATATTAGGTATCGCCGCGTCCGTAACGACCTGATCTATGAAACGGTCATGTTATTTTTCCCGCACGGTGAACGCCATAAAAATAAAAAAATAAAAACTATGAGGAAATTGAAATTTTGCCCACCTTACTTCTCAAAAAAGGTAATAAAAGTGATCAAAAAAGTCGCATGTACGCCAAAATAGTACCAATCAAACCGTCATCTCATCCCGCAAAAATCATAATAATCGCCCAAAAACTGAAAAAACTATGGCTCTCAGACTATGGAGACACTAAAACATGATTTTTTTTGTTTCAAAAATGAAATCATTGTGTAAAACTTACATAAATAAAAAAAATGTATACATATTAGGTATCGGCGCATCCGTGACAACCTGCTCTATAAAAATACCACATGATCTAACCTGTCAGATGAATGTTGGAAATAAAAAACAAACAAAAAAAAAACGGTGCCAAATAAGCTATTTCTTGTTACCTTGCCTCACAAAAAGTGTAATATAGAGCAACCAAAAATCATATGTACCCTAAACTAGTACTAACAAAACTGCCACCCTATCCCGTAGTTTCTAAAATGGGGTCACTTTTTGGGAGTTTCTACTCTAGGGGTGCATCAGGGGGGGCTTCAAATGGGACATGGTGTAAAAAAAAACAGTCCAGCAAAATCTGCCTTCTAAAATCCGTATGGCATTCCTTTCCTTCTGCACCCTGCCGTGTGCCCGTACAGCAGTTTACAACCACATATGGGGTGTTTCTGTAAACTACAGAATCAGGGCCATAAATAATGAGTTTTGTTTGGCTGTTAACCCTTGCTTTGTAACTGGAAAAAAAATATTAAAATGGAAAATCTGCCAAAAAAGTGAAATTTTGAAATTGTATCTCTATTTTCCATTAAATCTTGTGCAACACCTAAAGGGTTAACAAAGTTTGTAAAATCAGTTTGGAATACCTTGTGGGGTGTAGTTTCTTAGATGGGGTCACTTTTATGGAGTTTCTACTCTAGGAGTGCTTTAGGGGGGCTTCAAATGGGACATGGTGTCAAAAAACCAGTCCAGCAAAATCTGCCTTCCAAAAACCATACAGCGCGCCTTTCCCACTACGCCCTACTGTGTGCCCGTATTACAGTAGTTTACGGCCACATATGGGGTGTTTCTGCAAACTACAGAATTGGGGCAATAAATATAGCATTTTGTTTGGCTGTTAACCCTTGCTTTGTTACTGGAAAAAATGGATTAAAATGGAAAATTTGCCCAAAAATCTAAATTCTGACATTTTATCACCATTTGCCATTAACTCTTGTGGAACACCTAAAGGGTTAACGACGTTTGTAAAATTGGTTTTGAATACCTTGAGGGGTGTAGTTTCTAGAATGGGGTCATTTTTGGGTGGTTTCTATTATGTAAGCCTCACAAAGTGACTTCAGACCTGAACTGGTCCCTAAAAAGTGGGGTTTTTGAAAATTTCTGAACAATTTCAAGATTTGCTTCTAAACTTCTAAGCCTTGTAACATCCCCCAAAAATAAAATATCATTCCCAAATTGATCCAAACATGAAGTAGACATATGGGGAATGTAAAGTAATAACTAATTTTGTAGGTATTACTATGTATTATTGAAGTAGAGAAATTGAAACTTGGAAATTTGCAATTTTTTACAAATTTTTGGTAAATTTGGTATTTTTTTATTTAAAAAAATAATTTTATTTTTTTACTTATTTTACCAGTGTCATGAAGTACAATATGTGATGAAAAAACAATCTCAGAATGGCCTGGATAAGTCAAAGCGTTTTAAAGTTATCAGCACTTAAAGTGACACTGGTCAGATTTGCAAAAAATGGCCAAGTCCTTAAAGCGGTTGTTCGGGATTGGGGACATTGCTCTAATAGTATAAGTGTGGCATACACATTACATACAAGCAGGTAGTCCTTTGTCACAGATTTCTGCAGCCCCGTTTTCATCTTTGAAACTCATGGCCGGAAGTTACTGTTTTCTTCTCCTCAGTGACGTACCGGGTCCCTTGCAGGCAAGCAAAGCTTCCTCTTCCGCTGCTCAGGGAGCCCGGTGACGTCACTGGCAGCAAATGAATCGAGGTGAATATTGATGAGGGGCAGAGTTACAGCGGCTGGCTGACATTCCGCTAAGCCCCGCCCCTTAACAACCAGCTCAGTCCCGCCCCTTGACAACCCGCTCAGCCCCGCCCCTCCAGTCTGGTGAGCTTCAGAATGAATTGAGGTGAATATTGATGAGGGGGCGGAGTTACAGCTGAGCAGTGAGACAGCTGTAACCACCTGATGCTGCGCTGCCCCAGGACCCACAGGGCAGTGCAGCCGGAAGTCAGGTAAAGATAAACAGATATATAAACAATAAGTGGGGGACCGTTGGAGCCACATAGAAGTGGCAAAAATAGCTGAAAATGTATGGAGGCCTTTACTTAGATGTACATTGTGAGTAAACGTGTTTTTTTAAAAAACATTTGGTCCCGGACAACCCCTTTAAGGTGAAATAGGACTGAGTCCTTAAGGGGTTAATGGCTATGATGGTGGTAGTGGTGCTCACAGTTAACAATGGCAATCTTCCCTCTGGTGTTCCCCGGGCCATGCACAGTGTATGGAGGGTGCAGCCTTTCTTCCTGCAGGGCACACTGACTTTCTGGGGCTCCAGCCTGGTGGTAGTTAGCAGTATGCAAGGCAGAAAGACTGATGTAGCAAAAAAGTCCAAATGGATCCAGCGAGTAAAATCAATCATTTTTTATTTCTTCATTTAAAAAAATGTATAAACAAGTAATCCTCCTACATAAAATCAACTCCTTTCAACCATAAGACAGTTCTTCTTCATGGATTCATAGTATAGTATACAGTAGTATGACTTTATACTATGAATCCATGAAGAAGAACTGTCTTATGGTTGAAAGGAGTTGATTTTATGTAGGAGGATTACTTGTTTATACATTTTTTTAAATGAAGAAATAAAGAATCATTGATTTTACTCGCTGGATCCATTTTTTTTGCTACATCTACGTTGGGTGTGAACACAGCCCGGATCCGTGCAGAGCAGGTCAGAGCACCTTTACCACTTGAGAGCTGGACTTTGTTTTATCTACAAGAAAAGCTGATGTACAGTGCCTTGAAAAGTATTCATACCCCTTGAACTTTTCCACATTTTTTTACGTTACACCCACAGACTTAAAGGAGTTGTCTGGGTTCAGATCTGAATCCGGACACAACCCAATCTGCACTCATTCAGAATGAATGAGTGGAGCATCAGAGATTTTCACGCTACAATGATCCCCCTTGCCCTTCACTGAAATGCGCAGGACAAGGGAATTTTCTTGAGATCCGTTGACATATTGGGCTCTCCATGGGTAAGCTAATCGGAGGCTTCCACCTAGCAGTAAGCCCGGTGACATCACCGACAGTAATGGGCGGTTTTTAGCGCTGACCTAGCCTTCGCCTAGCATTGTCAAATAGCCCTTGCCCTGTGCAATGCATCGCAGAGCAAGGGGGAGCATCGGAGTGTGAAAAGCTCAGATGCTCCACTCATTCATGGTAAATGAGTGCAGATCGGGTTGTGTCTGGGTTCTGGTCTGAACCCGGAAAACCCCTTTAATTGTATTTTATTGGTATTTTATGTGATAGACCAACACACAATAGCAAGTATGTGTGAAGTAAAAAGAAAATGATAAATAATAATAAAAGAAAAATCTGGAAAGTGTGGCGTGCATATCAATACTTTGTAGGGACCACCTTTCACTGCAATTACAGCTGTAAGTCTTTTGGGGTATGTCTCTACCAGCTTTGCACATCTAGAGGCTGAAATTTTGAATCTAAGGGTTGTTGTCTTGCTGTTAGGTGAACCTCCACCCCAGTCTCAAGTCTTTTGCAGCCTCTAACAGGTTTTCTTCCAGGAATGCCCTGTATTTAGCTCCATCCATCTTCCTTTTCCCTGTTGAAGACAGCATGATGCTGCCACCACCATGTTTCATGGTGCGGATGTGCTGCTCAGGGTGATGTGCAGTTGTTAGTTTGTCACCACACATAGCATTTTGCATTTAGGCCAAAAAGTTCAACTTTGTTCTCATGTGACCAGAGCACCTTCTTCCACATGTTTGCTGTGTCTCCTACATGGCTTGTGGCAAATTGCAAATGGGACTTATGGCTTGCCACTTCCCATACAAGCCAAATTTGTGGAGTACATGACAAATAGTTGTCCTGGGGACAGATTCTTCAACCTGAGCTGTGGATTTCTGCTGCTCCTCCAGAGTGACCATGGGCCTCTTGGCTGCTTCTCTAATTAGTGCTCTTCTTGCCTGGGCTGTCAGTTTAGGTGTACGGCCATGTCTTGGTAGGTTTTCAGTTGTGCCATACTCCTTCCATTTTCGGATGATGGATTGAACAGTACTCTGTGAGATGTTCAGAACTTGGGATATTTTTATAACCTAACCTTGCTTTACACTTCTCCACAACTTTATCTCTGACCTGTCTGGTGTGTTCCTTGGTTTTCAAACTTTTTATGATGCTATTCGATTACTAATGTTTTTTAACAAACCTCTGAGGCCTTCACAAAACAGCTGTAGTTATACTGAGAATGTTTTATACACTGGTGGACTCTATGTTCTAATTAGATGACTTCTGAAGGCAATTGGTCAGACTGGATTTTATTTAGGGGTATCAGAGTATAGGGGGCTAAATACAAAGGCATGCCACAATTTTCAGATATTTATTTATTAAAAATTGTCATTATCATTTTATTTTTACTCCACACATACTTGCTACTTTGTGTTGATCCATCACATAAGATCCCAATAAAATTGTGGGTGTGACATGAAAAAATTTGGAAAATTTCAAGGTGTATGCAGTGGCGGATTATAATTGAGGCGTTTGGGTCTGTAGCCCTGGGCCCGGCATTGCTGGGGGGCCCAACGCCGACCCAAACGCCCACAAACTACGGCGGGTCACGGAAGCGGATAGTTCCCTGCCCTGCCGCCGTCTGCTGATCACCGCCATAGGCTTCAGACCTAGTAGGCCTGAAGCCTATGCGGTAGTAAAATCCTGGCGCCGGCGGGCGTGATGACTTCATTGCGCCGCGCCTGTGCACGGACGCAGCACACTTACGTGTGTGCGCAGTGCGCCTGCACCATGTACGAGTGAGCGCCGACTGGGACACAGGTAAGTATTAGCTTTTATTTTTTTTTTTTTTTGTGTGCCAACTTTGGGGGACATTACTGAGGGGACAGTGGGGGGCAAACTACTACGTGGGGGCAAATTACTAGTGTGGGGGAAATAATACAGTGGGGGCAGTGTGGGGGACAATTAATACTGTGGGGGCAAATTACTACCATGGGGGGATTTAATACTGTGGGGGCAGTGTGGAGAAATTAATACTGTGGGGGCAGTGTGGAGAAATTAATACTGTGGGGGCAGTGTGGAGAAATTAATACAGTGTGGGGGGCAAATTACTTAATGGATGGCAGTGTCGGGGCAAATTATCTAATGGGGGCAGTGTGGGGGGTTATTACTTGATGGGGGCAGTGTGGGGGCAAATTACTTAATGGATGGCAGTGTGGGGACAAATTACTATATGGATGGCAGTGTAGGGCACATTACTTAATGGATGGCAGTGTCAGGGCAAATTATCTAATGGGCGCAGTGTGGGGAGTTATTACTTGGTGGGGGCAGTGTGGGGGGCAAATTACTTTGTGGGGGGAATTACTACATGGGAGGCAGTGTGGAAGAAATTACTGTATGGAGCAGTGTAGGGGAAATTACTATATGGGGCAGTGTGGGGGAAATTAATATATGGGACAGTTTGGGGGGAATTACTATATGGGGGCAGTGTGGGGGAAATTACTATATGGGGCAGTGTGGGGGGAATTACTATATAGGGCAGTGAAGGAAATTACTATATGGGGCAGTGTGGGGGAAATTACTATATGGGGGAAGTGTGGGGGAAATTACTATATGGGGCAGTATGGGGGAAATTACTATATGGGACAGTGTGCTGGAAATTACTATATGGGAGCAGTGTGGGGGAAATTACTATATGTGGGCAGTGTGGGGGAAATTACTATATATGGGACAGTTTGGGGGGAATTACTATATGGGGGCAGTGTGGGGGAAATTACTATATGGGGGCAGTGTGGGGGAAATTACTATATGGGGCAGTGTGGGGGGAATTACTATATGGGGCAGTGAAGGAAATTACTATATGGGGCAGTGTGGGGGAAATTACTATATGGGGGAAGTGTGGGGGAAATTACTATATGGGGCAGTATGGGGGAAATTACTATATGGGACAGTGTGCTGGAAATTACTATATGGGAGCAGTGTGGGGGAAATTACTATATGTGGGCAGTGTGGGGGAAATTACTATATGGGGGCAGTGTGGGGGAAATTACTATATGGGGGCAGTGTGGGGGAAATTATTATATGGGGCAGTGTGGGGGAAATTGCTATATGGAGCAGGGTGGGGGAAATTACTATATGGAGCAGTCTGGGGGAAATTACTATATGGGGGCAGTGTGGGGGAAATTACTATATGGGGCAGTGTGGGGGAAATTACTATATGGGGGCAGTGTGGGGGAAATTACTATATGAGCAGTGTGGGGGAAATTACTATATGAGCAGTGTGGGGGAAATTACTATATTTGGGCAGTGTGGGGGAAATTACTATATGTGGGCTGTGTGGGGAAATTACTATACGTGGGCAGTGTGGGGGAAATTACTATACGTGGGCAGTGTGGGGGAAATTACTATATGTGGGCAGTGTGGGGGAAATTACTATATGGGGCAGTGTGGGGAAATTACTATATGGGGGCAGTGTGGGGGGATATTACTATATGGGGCAGTGTGGGGGGGAATTACTATATGGGGCAGTGTGGGAGAAATTGCCATATGGAGCAGTGTGGGGGATTTACCATATGGGGCAGTGTGTGGGAAATTACTATATGGGAGCAGTGTGGGGGAAATTACTATATGGGAGCAGTGTGTGGAAAAGTACTAGATGGGAGCAGTGTGGGGGAAATTACTATATGGGGGCAGTGTGGTGGAAATTACTATATGTGGCAGTGTGGGGGAAATTACTATATGGAGCAGGGTGGGGGAAATTACTATATGGAGCAGGGTGGGGGAAATTACTATATGGAGCAGTGTTGGGAAATTACTACCGGTATATGGGGGCAGTGTGTGGGAAATTACTATATGGGGGCAGTGTGGAAGAAATTACTGTATGGAGCAGTGTGGGGGAAATTACTATATGGGGCAGTGTGGTGGAAATTACTATATGGGGCAGTGTGGGGGAAATTACTATATGGGGCAGTGTGGTGGAAATTACTATATGGGGCAGTGTGGGGGAAATTACTATATGGGGCAGGGTGGGGAAAATTACTATATGGGGCAGTGTGAGAGAAATTACTATATGGGGGCAGTGTGGGGGTGTTTCTATTAGGGGACATTATTTTTGGGGACACTATACAGGCATTATTACCTGGAGCACAATATAGGGTGTTATTATTACTGGGAGCACTCTAGGGGACATTATAGCTGCTGTAGACACTATAGGGACCTTTGGGGTAATTTATCAAACTGGTGTAAAGTAGAACTGGGTTAGTTACCCATTGCAACAGATTTCACCTTTCATTTTTCACAGCTCCTTTGGAAAGGTGGAATCTGATTGGTTGCTATGGGCACCTAAGCCAGTTGTACTTTACACCAGTTTGATAAATGACCCCAATTATAAGAAATCTAACGTGTCTGTGTAGCAAACTCTGTAGAGACGAGATGCGGCTGAAAGAATTAGTCATGGCGGTCTTGGTCAAACGGAGGAGAAGAGGAAAGAGAAGATCTACATGACAGGAGATGTCACTGGATGTAACAGGTATGTGGTGCTGTATTCTCCTATATGTAGAGCTAACTCACTACTGTGACCTGTGTCTCATCTCCTCCAAGTCTTTTTTTATTATAATCATATGTATTTTAAATTTGGCAACTAAAATTTTAATTTGTCACCTGCAGTCCTATGTAACAGCCCAGATAACAGTGACAACTTTCTGTGTACAGATAATGTAGTAGATGTTCCATGCAGTCCTATGTAACACCCCATATAACACAATAGTTCACTGTGTTATGTGGGGTGTTACATAGGACTGCAGGTAACATCTATGAAATCTGTATTCAGAGAGTTATGAGATGGTGGGGGTCCGACTCCTTGCACCCCCACAAATCAGCTGTTTGAGGAAACCGTGATGTTAAACTAAGCGCCGCAGCCTCTTTGCTCGTTACCAAGCACAGCGCTGTCCATTTGATAGCACTGCGCTTGGTATTGCAGCTCAGACCCAATCACTCAGATGGGACAGACCTGCACCTAGGCCACGTGAACGATGTCATATGGCCTAAGAAGATATTTTGGCGCTTACGAAGCACCGCAGCTTCCTTATACAACTAAGGCCCCTTTCACACGGGCGAGTATTCCGTGCGGATGCGATGCGTGAGTTGAACGCATTGCACCCGCACTGAATACCGACCCATTCATTTCTATGGGGCTGTTCACATGAGCGGTGATTTTCACGCATCACTTTTGCGTTGCGTGAAAATCGCAGCATGCTCTATATTCTGCGTTTTTCACGCAACGCAGGCCTCATAGAAGTGAATGGGTTGCGTGAAAATCGCAAGCATCCGCAAGCAAGTGCGGATGCGGTGCGATTTTCACGCACGGTTGCTAGGAGACGATGGGGATGGAGACCCGATCATTATTATTTTCCCTTATAACATGGTTATAAGGGAAAATAATAGCATTCTGAATACAGAATCCATAGTAAAATAGCGCTGGAGGGGTTAAAAAAAACAAAAAAAAATTTAACTCACCTTAGTCCACTTGATCACGATGGCGGCATCTCCTTCTGTCTCCTTTGCTGAACAGGACTTGTGGTGAGCATTCATTACAGGTAAAGGACCTGTGGTGACATCACTCCGGTCATCACATGATCCATCACATGATCTTTTACCCTGGTGAGGGATCATGTGATGACCGGAGTGACGTCCCCACAGGTCCTTTACCTGTAATGAATGCTCACCACAAGTCCTGTTCAGCAAAGGAGACAGAAGGAGATGCCGGGCTGCGCGATCAAGTGGACTAAGGTGAGTTAAATAATTTTTTATTTTTTTTTAACCCCTCCAGCAGTATTTTACTATGCATTCTGTATTCAGAATGCTATTATTTTCCCTTATAACTATGTTATAAGGGGAAATAATACAATCTACAGAACACCGATCCCAAGCCTGAACTTCTTTGAAGAAGTTCGGGTTTGGGTACCAAACATGCGCGATTTTTCTCACGCATTACAATGTTTTGCACTCGCGCTGAAAAATCGCGGGTGTTCCCGTAATGCACCCGCACATTTTCCCGCAACGCCCATCTGAAAGAGGCCTAAAACTAAAATTGGGTAGACAGCCCCGGGCCTATCATGCACTTTATCCGCCCCTGGGTGTATGAATACTTTTTCAAGTCATTTAAGGGTCCGGCGGATGGTGGAGGCAATAACCGGGTCTATTGGTTGGCATAAATGAAGTCTATCTTTACTGAATTGATGATGATGGGCTTAGTAGTACATATAGCAGCAAAGGCACAGTTCCAAAGTATGTCACATTGTGTGTATGGGCAGCAGCAATGATGACGGTTGCAGTCCCGGAGTCAGGGTACTTTCACACTGGCGTTTTTGTTGGATTCGGCAGGGTCCAGCAAAAATGCTTCTGTTACTGATAATACAAACATCTGCATCCATTATAAATGGATCCGGTTGTATTATCTTTAACATACCCAAGACGGATCCGTCATGAACGCCATTGAAAGCCAATGGGGGGGCGGATCCGTTTTCTATTGTGGCAGATTGTGGCAGAGAAAACATTGACTTGCATTGGGGGTAATGACGGATCAGTCTTGCATCCGCATCCCAGGATGGAAAGCAAAATACAACATGTTGCGGTTTGCTCTCCGGTATGGGAACGCAACTAAATGAAACACAATGCATTTTGGAGCATTCTATTCTGTTCAGTTCAGTTTTATCCCCATTTACAATCAATGGGGACAAAACTGAAGCGTTTTTTTCCGGTATTCCCTATGACGGATCTTAATACCGGAAAACTTAAACGCTAGTGTGAAAGTACCCCCAGTCTCTAAACACTTTTCATTCTTTCCACAGATGTGCAAGCGCGTTCCTGTTAACCTTTTCTGCAACTCCTGGGCAGAGGGGTGCAGATTCAATATATGGATGGCCAGTCCTTTTCAGGGTGTCGTGGGCACAGAGGCAAGAGTCCCTTTTCCACAGCAGCAAAGTCTTTCTGCCATAGTGAATACCTTGCTGTCTTTATCTTGCACAGCCTTGATGGTTCTGGACCTTCTAAAATGGCTGACCTTCAGGAGTACTCTGATGATACAGGATCTTCTGTGGCTGCTGAAGCCTTAGAAATATAGCTTCTCTAGACTGTGGACTAATTTGCAGGAGCTTGCACGCAAAGTCTTGTCTATAGCTCTTCTCTGCTAAGAGTCCCTAACCAGAGGATGGGCTAAGTCCACTATCATGGTAACCTAACCAAGTATGCCGGTGTTTACTATATATTGCCCATACATTGCTATCAGGTATACATAGTGAATAAAGAAACAGGTGCTTTTAAAGGAAATCACAACTTTACTCAGCAACATTAAGGGGGTTGTGCAAAAATGGGGTAGGGGGGTGTTGGCAGCCTCCGCCCCACTTGGCCAAACCTGTAAAGGGAAACTTACTTACCTGCTTCCCAGCGCTGGATCTCTGCTTCTTCTCCTCCAGGCCTGTGATGTTCCACCAAGCTCCCTCGCCGTAAACATTCAGTTTGACGCACCTGCAGCCAATCACTGGCCACAGCAGTGACTGGCTTCCCTTACGTCATGACAAATGGTCACATGATGCAAGGGGATATGGTCTCTGCCGCAATCAATGATTGGCTGTGGCAGTGTCAAACCAGATGTTTACAACGAGGGAGCCCAGCAGAGCAGCCAAGGCTGGGAGGAGAAGGAGTGGGGAGCCAGCGCTGAGAAGCAGGTGAGTAAGCTTCCCTTTACAGGTACAGCCAAGTGGGGCGAAAGGGCTTGGGGGTTGCCAAACCCTCCCCCATTCTTGCACAACCCTGCTAAATTAACCCTTTTAACTGTAATTAACGCTTTGCAGTTGTCCTCTGGGAGACTGCCTCTATATTAGCTTTTGCATCAATCAGCTATTGGTGACCTGTCCTGAGAATAGGTTATCAATACTGTACTCCCAGAAAACCCCTTTAAATGTAGCAGATCATCATACTGTCAGTACGACTGATGGTCCAAATACAGTTTGCATTTGCAATCAGTTGACAAACAAGTGATGGGCATATTTACATGGGGCAATGATAGGGAACAAACGTAAGAAAGTTCATT
The DNA here is from genome assembly GCF_905171765.1 of Bufo bufo. Lineage (NCBI taxonomy): Eukaryota > Metazoa > Chordata > Amphibia > Anura > Bufonidae > Bufo > Bufo bufo. Next base: position 128,327,462 of record NC_053396.1, read on the forward strand.
GGTCAGTGTAAAAGGGCCTTAAAGGGGTATTCCCATCTTAGACAATGGGGGCATATCGCTAGGACCCACACCTCTGGGACCTGCACCTATCTCTTAAACGAAGCCGGCAAAGTGTTGGCCATCAGTGCTGGGTCCGACCACCACCAATCGTTCCTATTGGCCCACCGAAAATAGCCAAGTGATGCGCTCGGCTATTTTCTGAATCCCCATAGAAATGATTGAAAGGCAGCCGCGCATGCACAGTGCGCCCTCCTTCACTTTGCCAGCTGGGACCTGCACCTATCAGCCAATGGGGCATATACTAGCGATATGCCCGTATTGTCTGAGATGGGAAAATCCCTTTAAGAGAAAACTGTTTTTTTCCCACCATCTCTGAAGTTGATAGATCATTTGTAATCCTGATATCATAATGTCTATTTACTCATTCTAATTATTGCCCTGATGTACAATGGAAAACTACCCTTTAAATGACATTATTTGTTATGTACATGTACTTATTGGCATTGCATAAATAAAACATGGTTAACAACTTGTCAGATTGTTTAAGGTTGTCAGGAGATGGATTAGATCAGTGATGGCTAACCTCCGGCACTCCAGCTGCGGTGAAAGTACGTCTTCCAGCATGCTCCATTCATTTCTATGGAGTTCTGAGAACAGTTAAGCAAGTGTACATCTTGGGAGTTGTAGTTTTACCACAGCTGGAGTGCCGCCGAAGGTTAGCCATCACAGGATTAGATCCTGGAGGAAGCAGCCTAAAGGAAAGACGTGTCTATTCAACCTCCTGCCCAACTATGTACAAGTTCAGAGAACCTTAATCTCTGACCCTACAACTACCCAGAAAGCATCCAAACTACCAAAGTACTCTTGAGAGAAAGAAAGAGACCACAAGGCCATGCATTGGACTCGGACTGCAAGTTACTGTGCTTGTTTATAGCAGAAAGGCTTTGCTGCTGTGGAAGGAAAGATTGTTGTAACATCCTACCATACTTTGAGATTGATTGGCCAGCTGTATCCTAGTTCTGCACCCCTCAGTCCCGGAATTGCAGAAGGACTTAACAAGAACCTTATTCCATGTCTGCGGTTCCGCTGAGAGACTGCAAAGTGTCTTTAGAGAGAGGGAATACTATAACCACCATCATTGTTACCGTCCATATGCTGATAATCACAGCATATTGCACTGTCACATACGGTGGAACTATGCCCTTTGCTGCTGTCTGTACTACAATCCCTATAATCAACGTAGTAAAGAGATACTTTATTCTTTGCAGACAATGGGCCTAATCATTGTCTCTATTGTTCACCAGCACTGCCTTGCACCCTGTCACGGATGTTGTAGGGGAGAACACCAAAAGACAACAAGAAGGAAGGGAAAAGACATTAGGCCTCACCGCTAGGGAAGGAAAAGGGTCGCCACCTATAAAACCCTGCTCCTGGCCCTAACTCCTATCCGTATGGGCACCTCTCGATGGTAGAGATGCCCATACACAGGAACCTAGAAAACTCTGGTGGCCCTCAGATGCCCTAATAGTAATGACAGGGCAGAGACAACCCGCTCCTTCCCTGGTGAAGGAACCAGCGTCTTGCTGAGGCCTAGTAAACAACATAGGTTGGGGGGGGGGGGAATACAAAACACAACAAGCGGAACACTTAACTTCTGAGGCTGATGGATGATGGACGAACAGGACTTCACCATGAACCACACTCCAGCATTCCAAAAACCAAATGAAGCTATCCAGAGCAAGGAGTGATGGGTAACGTCAGACTAAATAGGGGGAGGTGAAGGTCACATGATCCACACCTGAACAGGAGGTGTGGACATACCAGCAACACACAGACAAAGTGAAACCAAAAGAGGCTGTCAGATAACTAATTTGCAGATATTCTTTCATACCTTCTCAAACCTGTCACCGGCGTGACACTCCCATCATCAAGGACACCCCAATCAATGCCAGGTAGGAGCCTCAATACCAGGGTGTGCCCCGAGGGAAGAAAGGGTGCACCCTGCAGTAACTGCACGGTCCTAGGGAACACAAGAGGGGAGATTGCCACCATTACCCGTGAGTAGTGCCACTTCCTTCAATGCCACAACAACCACTTCCACGCACTCCCCACCAGTCCACTGCAGGGCCTTATTTACACAGGCAGATAACCTGTTCATAGTAAGATCGGAAATATAGCAAGTCTGTACACATTATCGTATTTTCAGACGATTTTTCATTCCCATATGGTTTGCATAATAGCTGGCAGCATATCATCAATTACATGATTTATATGTCCACGTAAAAGGTATGATCAATAACCCATGAGGGTTTAATCGTTCATCGTTTGATCGCTGGACACGGGGCAATGATCAGGAATGAACATTGATAAAAACGATCTTTTGGGCAATAATCGCCCTGTGTAAATGGGCCTTAACATATTGAGTAAATTCAATGACATCAGCTAATCAAACTGGTACTTATTGTTAAAGTGTAATTGTCATTTTTTTATTTTTTTGTGTAATGTGTAGGGGCAGTGATACTGACCATTTTTTTTATTTACTTTAATGACTGAAATCGTACATGTCTATTAGAAAATAGCTTTAAAGTGGCCCATTTTGAGCCTTAGCAACGCTCCTCTGTCTTCTGTTTACTTAGCTGGGGAGACTTCCACAACACTGAGTGTGTTATGTAAACAGAAGAGAGAGGAGCGCTGCTAAGGTTCAAAATAGGCTACTTTAGAGCTATTTTTCTAATAGAAATGTACGATTTCAGTGATTAAAGTATATCACAAAAATGGTCAGTATCACTGCCCCTACACATTACAAACATAAAAAAAAAAGACCGTTACACTTTAAGGCCTCTTTCACACTGACGTGTGTGATCCATGGCCGTATTGCGGCCCGCAAATCTCGGGCCGCAATACACGGCCACCGTTCCGTGTGCATTCCGCATCACGGATGCGGACCCATTCGCTTCAATGGGTCCGCAAATCCGGAATCGCGGAACGGCCGCACGGGACGGGACCCCTCGGAAGCACTACGGAGTGCTTCCGAGGGGTTACGTCCCGTACTTCCGTTCCACAAAAAGATAGAACATGTCCTATCTTTTAGCGGAACGGGCGGATCGCGGACCCATTAAAGTGAATGGGTCCGCGATCCAATGCGGCTGACCTACGGCCGGCGATCGTGCATTGCGGGCCGCAGCACAGGCACGAGTCACACACGTCAGTGTGAAAGAGGCCTAAGGGCTAGTCTGTCAGCTGCAAAATCACTTTCAAATCAACCACAATGCCTGGTAGGGCTGCCCCTAACGTCATCATGCCTTGAAAATCTGGTCCTGTGGCATTAGTTTTAATCTTAGTGCATGTGCAGTACTGTCTATTGAGGCCAGGCCAGCGCTGTTCAGTGCATGCGCCAAGGCGAGAATTCACCTCGCAGGCGTGGGATTTTAGGGCCAGGCACAATGACGCTGGGGACAGCCTGGACCTGTCAATCAAGCTAGAGTGGGAGGCCCTGGGAGGAAAAAGATGAGTAGCTATGGTGCACCGAGTGGCTCGGACCCATCCTTGGTGCACTTTAAGAGGCATTCCGGTTGTAAGAAGTATTCTATTGTCACAGGGAGCCACTTCTGAAAATAGCTATCTCCAGCAGTCCCAAAGAGATGAATGGAGTGGCAATACGCATGCCTGAGTGGCCACTGCATTTATATTGGGGGTACGGGGTCTCCGTTCTCATGATCAGTGGGGGTACCAGCGGTTGGACCCCAACTGATCTAATAGTTATTCCCTATTGTGTGGATATGGGATAACGTGTTACAGTGGGAATACCCTTTACATCCTGATTTGCATATGGATTAATTTAAGATTAAATTCTTTAGATTGCAGTCTCAGATCTGGCAGCAAAAGGTATGTGTGCAATAAGGGGAGGCACCCCTACCGGGCATGGTGGTTAGATGTAAAGCGATTTTGCGGCTGACAGACTTCATTTTTAATGATAAATCTATATTTTGTTTGTTCATCTCTCATTTATTATGCAGTTTATAATCCACTTCATGAACTGATGGGCAGCGTTTTGCCTGTTTAGACTAGTTTCTATAGCTATGTGATTCTTGGCGAATACTTAGCAGAAGACATGAAAATCTCATCGTGTAGTTACACAATATAATCAAGGGAGGATTCGGATACATTGTAAAACCCAAGCAACTCCTCATCGAGATACCTTTTCTTTATAACATTTTCCATAACCAAATTCATGAAACTGGCCTTGCAGACCCCCACAGTAGATACAGCAAAGTCACATCCCCTGTTAACAGTTGCTGCATGCAGTTGTATCCCTCAAACAATAGCAAATGTAGAGTCCTCCCTCTATCAATAGCTGTTGGCCGAAAGAGTTGGCCGAGCATGTATGTGTTGTCATTGGGTCGAGATGAGAAAGCTGCTGTCAGACACTTCTGGCAGTGGCTTATCTCCTGGCAGAACAAAAGGATCAGGCAAAAAAATTCACATCGCCAGACACGTCTCTCCCCCTGACATCATCTGTCAGGGGAGAGTCTGGAGCTCCCGCACACTCTGATTGCTGGCCGAACCCGCCATTCTCACCAGGTTCGGCAGACAATACACTAAACAAGGGTTACATATGTGCAGCGTCCCACATATGTGTGTAAATGGGACACTTCAGCCGGCTCACTGCGCACAGTGCTTCTAATTCCGGCGGCTGCTACATGAATTATTATCACAGGGATCGCAGGTCAGTGAATGTAACGGAGCATTAGATTGCATAGAAAGGGGAATATAAATGTAATTTCAACTCCTAAGACTCCTGTGCGCAGCGTTCTGTCTCCAGGAAAGCACGAGTCAGAAGCACAGCGTCTGCACAGCCCGTCTTTTCTAATGGACGGATGGCCCTTAGCAACGCTCTTTTGAAGAGTGCTGCTAAGGGCCATTTCAGCCCCAGTTTTCTACCAAAAATAAACGTTTTGGCTAAATAAAGTCTACTGCAAAATTGTTACCTATCACTTGCCCTACACTTTAGCAAAAAAAATATTTGTGTTCGGATAGGCTATCAGAACGCATGCCCTACCACGACCCCCTAACCATAATAAGCAGTAGAATTATGCCATAACTGCTGTCGTAAAAGTAGCCTAAAGAGGGCCACCTTAGTAGTCTGATAATTGAAAAAGGGGGAATGGGTGGGTGGGTGAAAAGCAAACGAGCCGCGCGACGTGGGCTATGGGGGTGAGCCTTATATGCTGTGAGAGGGAGCCTCCCCTCACACAAATACGGCAATATTTAGCCTTAATACTTGTGTTCGGATAGGCTATCAGAACGCATGCCCTACCACGACCCCCTAACCATAATAAGCAGTAGAATTATGCCATAACTGCTGTCGTAAAAGTAGCCTAAAGAGGCCAAAAAGTACAAACGTTAGTGTAGTTAGTGCTTTAATGAAACAACGTATTATGCCAACAAATTACGAAAAGCAACAGACATTTCATGACACGGGTCTGGGATGTACGCAAGGTATGACGAGGACTTCCACCTCCCTAGTTTCCTGATGACATGGACCGGGACACCGTTCTTGGAAGCGGCTGAGGCGGCGCCGATACGAAACGAGTGACCCGTGATGCTAGCTGGGTTAACATTGATATTGACAAGTAGTGCCCTAACGTACTTCAGGAAAACCTGAATGCTGAGAGATGCGCCGTTGTGAGGCAGCAACGGCGAATCTGGTAACGATGTATGTATATGGAGTAACCACTGGTTTAGGACTACGACTGGACACCACTGGTCACCGGTGGGAAAATACCTGATACGTACCATCTCCCCCGGGCGAGCGGCTTTAGACTGCTCTAAATTAAGCAAGAAACCTGAACTAACTGGAATTAGATCTTTCTTCCGGAGAAACTTTGTGGAAGTGGCTGTGCACGTAAATTCCCCGGGCCTCAGGAAACCGAAAAATGACAGGTATAACGCCGTTTCCACTAAACTACTAGTCTCTAGACCAAAGGGGCGGTTACGTAGCATGTCAGAGACTGCCCTAAACATGGGACCTGTGAATGGCTGACGGCCCGTGGTTTTCTGACAGGTGGTTTTCTGTATACCCCGTAACATAGCCTTAATGGGATAGGCAGAAAACAAAGAAGGCTGCTCCGGGTGAGCCAGATAAAAGTGATGCTGGATACCTGCTAGATATAGCTTGATTGTGTTGTAAGCTAACTTCAAATTTGAGTGGCAAAACCCAATAAAAGCCATTAGGTAGGTTATGTGTCCCATGTCTAGTGGTGGATGTGAGACTCTGAATTTGCTAAACAACGCCCATGCTGTCTTGTACACTTTCAACGTATTTACGGAGAGGGACTGTTCCACCAGGGATCTGGCGGTGAGTAGTAGTGGAGCTACTGCATGACTAGTAGGTTGTGCTGCGGGATCGTAGTTGGTAGTGGATCTGCCCCTGGGGAAACCTGTAAAAAGAAAGGAACATTAAGCCTGGACAGCGCGTCTGCAGCAAGATTCCTCTGTCCTTGAATATGCATGCAAACAAAATTGAACCTATGCTGCAACGACAACCACACAAACTTCCTCAGAAACGCCATGATTTCTCTGGACCCAGACCTGCCCTTCATCATAATGTCCACCAGTGCTGCATTATCTGTTAAAAACAACACGGTCTGGTAACCCCACAGACTGCCCCACGTGTGAGCTGCTGCCACTACCGGATATATCTCAAACAGGGTGGATGACTGTAGAAAGCCTGGAATAGCTAAAACTTCAGGCGGCCAAGGACTGGCCATCCAATGTTTCTTGTAAATGGCCGCAAAGCCGGTCGAAGAAGCTGCGTCTGTATGGACGATCGGGGAATGACTGGACACAGAGGGGACAAAGAACGACACTCCGTTCCACTGTGCCAAAAATTCATCCCACATCATGAGATCTGCTAAAGCATCCTGATCTAACCTAACTGCGCTATCCTGACCCGGGGCTAAGGGTAGAAGCTTCAGCAACCTGGATATGAAAGATCTACCTTGTGGTATTATCCTCATTGCAAAGTTCAACATACCAAGCAGACTCTGGAGATCTGTTTTAGTGGTGACTCTAACACGTGCAAGTTTGTGTACTACTTCTCTGATCCTGGTTAACTTGTCGTGAGGCAGACTAGCTTGCATGCTAACTGTGTCCAAGCGAATGCCTAGAAAAGTAATGACATTACCTGGACCCTCCACTTTATTGGGGGCTACGGGGACTTTAAGGTCTTCAAACACTCCTCTCAACACCGTGAGATCTCGTGGCACCTGTGTGGGTGGCTCGATTAACAGGAAATCGTCCAGGTAGTGGATTACGTGATGTGCTCGAAAAACATTCACTAGTACCCAATGCAAGCCTTGAGCAAACTGATCAAATAACCAGGGACTCGATTTAGCGCCAAAAGTCAGTTTGTTCGCAAAGTAATACTGCCCTTGCCACTTAATGCCATGCCACTGCCACAGCTGGGGTTTAAGGGGTAACAACTTAAAAGCGTCCGTGATGTCGGCTTTTGACAACCAAGCTCCCTCGCCTAGTGACAGAATGACCTGTATGGCCTCATCTATGGAAGAATATTTCATAGAAACTTCCTCAGAGGGTATCAGTGAGTTCAGACTTGGAATGGAGAGTGAATGAGGAGCTGACAAATCATAAATTACCCTTTTTTTATTGGAAAATTTCCCTGTGACAACACCAATGGGGTTGACCCTCCAACAATCATATGGGGACTGTGCCATTGGCCCTATCAAATATCCCTTCTCTAACTCGACAGATAGTAAGTGTGAAATGGAGACCGGGTCTCGGACGGCCGACAACAAGTTCTTGCATTCGTATGTAACCTGCGGCAGCGCCACCAAGCCGGTGTGGAAGCCATGCCGCAGACCATCGATCAGAAACTGGACCCAACTCTGATCTGGATGATCTAGCAAAAATATGGCCAGCAAATCCGTATCTACCACGCTTAGTCACGCTGAATGTTGCCCTTTCTGGGGGCACACGGTGACAGAATGAGCCCTGAAACAAAGGGTACACAAGTGCAGCAGCCTACAGTGATTAAAGTAACAACCGGTAGTGTTAAAGTTGTTACATATCTGTGTTTTCCCAAGATATTTAATTGGCCGCCCTAACTTGTCTGTGCCTGTCGTAAGCCTGGCGAACGGAGGTTGGGGAGTGTAGCTAGCTTGTGCTCGTTCTGGCCTGGCACTAGTACACCAATCTGTGGCATGTGCGTAAGAGCCGCAGCTACTACACGCCGGGGCTTTGAGCCCTGCAAAATGCCGGCAAAACAGCTCGGTATCGACTATGGACCAGTCAACGGTATGCTGAAATTGCCTGTGCGCAGCTGCAGCTTTAGCTGAAAACGATCTGTGGTATTCATAAAATGCCGTACCGCCGTATTTGTTGGCTAAATCCACAACTTTGTATAAATACAGATCCAGCTCCTCTCTCCTATTAGGACTCACTGAACAAACCACATCCCTAAACAAGCTAAATGCTAGTACAAATTCTGCTACGGTGAGCTTCCTGTTAAGCCTGACATCTCTGGACTTCAGGATCACTGAAACCTCCCCACACGCTATGGTCTTGCTATCCGGCGTTTCGTGCGTGGCTACGAGCAAGGAAGCTAAGTTAACGTCCTTACCATCTAATATGTCTTGACGCACATTGGTGGGAATGAAATGACATGGAGCTATGTTAAGAGGGTTGACCTGGGAGCCAACAACAGAAGACTGGGTGAGTAGCTGCACGGCCGTATTCGGGCCAACCGCGTTTGAAGTAGAGGCCGTATTTTCCATAGCCTCCAGTCTGGTCTGAAAGCGGGACAGAGAGGACGCCATCGTACTGACTACAGCGTGCAATTGTGACAAGGAATTATTTATCGTGTCCGTGGCCACCGAATCCTCCCCTGAAGCAGGGGGTTCTGAGAACAGCAGCCTGTAAAGTTCCGCTTTCCTAGCGGTCGCCGGGAAATGAATCCCTTTCCTTAATAGTTCTGCCGTGAGCCTCGGCACAGTCCAGGATCTGAGAGCTGGAACCGCCTCTCTTTCGGATTGGGTATCTTCATTGCTATGCGATGCGACACTCTCTTCCACGTGAGATTGCTGAGACATCCTGACTAAAAGAAACTGTGGTTACCTATGGATACCGACTCTCGTGCTCCCGCCACCAGTGTCACCGGACCTGCGATGACTGAACCTGCTAACGTGATACAGTGCTGCCCAGTGGAACGGGCATCGTACTCCTGAACTTGTTGAACTGCCCCCGGTCCACCCCCAGGTATACAGCTACCCGATGACCCGTGGCCGTGACAGACTATTGAGCGTCCGTAGTCGTGACAGACTATTGAGCGTCTGTAGCCGTGACAGACTATTGAGCGTCTGTAGTCGTGACAGACTATTGAGCGTCTGTAGTCGTGACAGACTATTGAGCGTCTGTAGTCGTGACAGACTATTGAGCGTCTGTAGTCGTGACAGACTATTGAGCGTCTGTAGTCGTGACAGACTATTGAGCGTCTGTAGTCGTGACAGACTATTGAGCGTCTGTAGTCGTGACAGACTATTGAGCGTCTGTAGTCGTGACAGACTATCGAGCGTCTGTAGTCGTGACAGACTATTAAGCGTCTGTAGTCGTGACAGACTATTGAGCGTCTGTAGTCGTGACAGACTATCGAGCGTCTGTAGTCGTGACAGACTATTGAGCGTCTGTAGTCGTGACAGACTATTGAGCGTCTGTAGTCGTGACAGACTTCTGGGCGACTGCAGTCGTGACGGGCTTGAGCGTCAGTGACTATAGGTGCCTGTAATTGCCACAGGCCTTGGTCGCCTGTTAGACATAACGGACCCCGTGCCCGCACCAGCGAGAGGCCGCACCAGCCTATTGATGACAAGCCACGAGCATCTACCCTGGTGACAGACCACGGACGTCAGTACCCGCCACACATGACACAAGGGCTGCCGAGACAAGACCTTTAGTGCCCCTGATCAAGGCAAGGGGTGAAAAGAAATATATCTACCCCCTTGTCCGTTATTTTCCTTTATTATTCCAGGAGTAGAATACCCTACATAAGATGTGCCACTCCCCCGTGTTACTAGACCGTGACACAAAAACCCCCCACCCCAACACAGACCCCGTGTCACCTACCTGAACAAAAGCGGAAATGCCCTACCGCTGCTAGTTAAGGGAAAAAGGAAACTCAACATAATGCATGACCTCTATAACTACCCCTTCCTCCCCGCCATTTTTTTTATTTTTTTTTATTTTCCCCTTTTTTTTTTTTCCTTTTTACCTGCCGGAAACAAAGTACCAGGAGATACGTGGTGGCAGTATGCGCTGTGGGATGATGATCCTACTGACCTGAAAAAAATACTGCGGTTACCACCTCGAACCCTGATAGGTCAAAACTGTTATGAGCCATGTATTAAGACGTACCACCATTATGCGCTTATCTGGCGCTGGCCGAGGCCACCCAAACCACTACGTGTGCCAACGAGAACCCACAACGCAGTGCAGTATGGGCTGCTGTCTACCATGACTAGTAGCCTCAATGCCCAGAGTCTAAGAGCCGGACCAGGCGACGTGCCCTGAAGAGCCTGACTGAGGGCACTGACGTGTACCGCCAGACTGCCCTGCCAAGGACCCCCACCACTGCGGCCCCCACAGAGGGACCGTGAGCTGCCCGTACGCGAGCACCGCAGCCAAAGCCGCCCAGTGAGGCACCCGTGGCGGCGGCACATGCCCCAGACACACGAGACACGCCCCCTACCATGCGCACAGATACTATTGTAGCCGCGCGGCTGACTGCCCGACTGCCGGGTGAGTGAAGCGGCCCGTGACCGCCGCGCACATGTATCCAGACGGCGGCATGCTCTGGCAAGTACCGGCGCCTAACGCCCACCCCCACCGCACAACCATATCACCTTAAGTCCGAAGAAAACGGAGCTGTCGCTGAGTCTCCGATCGCGAGATAGCCTCGTGACGTCTGCGAGCGTGCCGAAGTGCCGACCCGGAAGTAACCTGCCGGAAAAGCAAACGAGCCGCGCGACGTGGGCTATGGGGGTGAGCCTTATATGCTGTGAGAGGGAGCCTCCCCTCACACAAATACGGCAATATTTAGCCTTAATACTTATATGACAGTTATCCTTTAAAGTAAATCCTCAATTTGCCTGTAAAGTATTATCATTAGAAGAATCCCTCCATTGTCAACTGCCACTACCTCATAATAGGATTACCAGTGAACTTATTGTTATTTATGCTATACAAAACGCTTTCCATTGATGAACTGTTCCAACTGTCCAGAGACAACTGATTTAGTAAATGTTCAACTGGTTTACAACAAACAACTCCTCATTCTTACTACTACCACTCTCAACATTTGCACCTAATGGTGCTGGTGTCACAAACACAGGGGCCCAGCCGCAAAAGCACCTAACACCAATTACCATCAAGGGCACCTCAACTTACATCTGGCTGGAGTTCCCTGCAACCGAGAGTGCCCCAGAGGATTTCGTGCTGTCTTCCCATCCACTGTACGCCAGACCAGAGAGGCATCTGCTAACCGTGAGTACATAAACTATTGCACCCATCGGCCCACCGTGAGCCTCACGTGTTTTCCCCTGTGGTTTGGTAGCGTTACTTATGCATCAGAGGCTCCGTTAGGGGTCTCTGTCACAGATTTCATTACAAAAGCATGACACAATTGTGCAGTAATACGCAGCATTTATCTGAGGCTACACCCCATTGTTCTCATGTCCTTAAAGCCTATGGACACCTTTGGGGCAATTTTTTTTGTTATTGCATTGTATTCATTTTGAGCAAAAAATCTTTTTTTTTTCTATTGGTCGTTATTAAAAATTTTCAGCCACTTTCACTGTACAGTCTTGACATTCTCTAGCAGCGGGCTCTGTGTTTATACTGTTTCCCATCAGGCAGCTCAGCTGATGGCTCCTTATCTCTGATCTCCTGACCTTATAAATGGGGATTGTAGCTCAATTCTTATCTTACTGATAAGAATATAGCTTAAAGAGGACCTTTCATGGATTTTTTTTAGTTTAATTAAATACTTTTCCTTGCCGGGTACCCTCCGCTGATTCTGCCACTCTGCCTGTTTTTTTTTAATACCGCTCGTACGCCCCGCTGTGCCCTCCTGCTGTTTTCCCGCTCAGTATGTTAATACTGAAAATCAGTACAGGGAGGAGGAGACACCAGGGTTTCTCAATGGTCGTCTCCTTCTCTCTGGCTGTGCCGTGGTCCAATCACAATGGAGAGCGTCACAGCCAGGGAGAAGGTCAGATTTTTTTTTCCTCTCTGGCTGTGACGCTCTCCGCTGTGATTGGACCACGGCACAGCCAGAGAGAAGGAGACTCCCATTGAGAAACCCTGGCTTCTCCTCCCTGTACCGATGCTCAGTATTAACATACTGGGCGGGAAAACAGCAGGGGGGAGGGCACAGCGGGGCGTACAAGCGGTATTTGAAAAAAACAGGCAGGGTGGCAGCATCAGCGGAGGGTACCTGGCAAGGAAAGGTATTTAATTAAACTAAAAAAATCCATAAAGGGCCTCTTTAAATAAGTATTTATGAGCTGTGTAGTTCAAAGATAAGGGATATACTGTATGTAGCTTGCAGATAATGGACCAAAGAGAAAGAAATATTCTCACAGCTAGGCAAAGAGTTAACCTTTTATGACAAAAGCAGCTAAAAAAAAATTCAATAAATACATACATTTATAAATTAAAAAAAGAGTTTTAGCCCAAGGTGAGTAAAATGCAATTTCCCCTGAAAGGGTTCATAACCACTGCAATTTCAGCAGTTTACCCCTCTCTTCACAGATTATTAACAATGCTCCTCTTTTCTCATTATCACAACAGTGCTTCCCCTTTCCCTGTTGTCAAAGCAGTGCCATCTCCCATGCAGTCATAACAGTGTTCCATTTTCTCCGTAGTTACAGTAGTGCTCTCCCCACCAGTTACACCACTGCTCACATTCCTACCATAGTCACATCAGTGCCTCCTCTTCCTTTCTTCCTGTAGTAGTAGGAGTGATGCCCACCATCCCAGTAGCCACATCAAGGCCCCTCAGTAGGAATAAAAGCCCCCCCCAGTGATCACAGCATTGCCTACTCTATCTCTTTCGCTCACAACAAGGCCTTCCACCTTTTAATCTTTGTTCACAGGAGGGCTCACCTCCATCCAAGCTGGTGACCACGGGAGTCCCACTTCCCCAGTAATCACATTGCAGCTACCCCTCCTTTTTCTATTGATCAAAGCAGGAATTCTCTTTCCCTTTGTCTTTCATCAGTGGTGACACTAGGGCTTCCTTTTTACCTTTCCCTCTTGGAAGGACTGCCCCCTACTTTTTCCCCAGCATAGTACTTAAGGCTGGGTTCAGACCTGAGCGTTTTACAGCGCGTTCCTACGCGCTGTAAAACGCTCAACAGGCAAGAACCAATGTTTCCCTATGGGAATGGTTCTCACCTGAGCGTTTCACAGCGCGTACGATCTCGCTGTAAAACGCCCGACGCCCCAAGAAGTACAGGAGCTTCTTTGGGGCGTCTTGTCGCGCGTTCCCGTACATAGACTGACGGGAAAGCGCGACAATGGGCGTTCGCTTGTTCCGGAGCCGCATCTGTAAACGCGCATAAAATCGCGCATACAGAGTGCTCCATCCCGTACGCTCAGGTCTGAACGCAGCGTCAGGGTCTCTTTGTCTTTCATGGTATTACATCTTGCTTTAAGATTAAAATACATGCAGTGGGTACGAATATATAATATTATGATACATCTAGAACGGTGCAAATACTTTTTTCACAGCACTGAGCAATATTTCATTTCAACCTCTGTAGAATAGGGAATTACTTACCACATCTGTTTGTGCACTGATGTGTCTAGTGCATAGAATCCAGGAACTAACTGCAAATCACTTCCTGAACATGTGCAGATCTTTAAATGAATATAATTGGTTCCATAAACCTTTAGCATATGATCATAATATTTCAAAAAATTGAACCTCAATCTTGTGGTTATTTATAATCAGTGCAGCAAGTTTCTTTGAATTAATTAGAAAATATGATTCCTCATAAAATATAACCCAATGGCCATACTGTTACAATAAAAACGTGAAGATTACATGCTTGCCTTTAGCAAAGCCTGCCAAATTAATATTAAATGGATTCTCCGACCCCCAAGCCAAAATTAATTAAGTCCTCCAGTGTGTTTAACATAAAAAAAGAAACCCATTTACATCCGCTTATTTCCAGTTCCTCTCCTTGGTGCTTCTGGTCTCCTGTGGACGTGTGACATCCCGTGGTCATGTGCACCACTGCAGCCATTCACTGACCTCAGCAGCGATGTGTCCCCAAGCATTACACTGCTGGTCTAGGCCAGAGCGCTGGTGAATAGGTGAGTGGCTTTTTCTTTATGCTGTGCACTTTGGGGACATAAGTAAATTTGGCCACACAAGGAGGATTTCCACTGCGGATTTTGCTGTGATACCACAGTGGAATATATTCTGCAAAACTGTCATGGATTTTGCTTTGGATTTGCTGTGAGTTTCACTTTACACAGCAATTTCCGTTGCAGATTTTTTACACAACTTGTGGATAGGATTTATTGGAATCTTACCCAGTTTGCTGTTAATGTAAAACATTGCAGATGTTCTGCATGCGATTCCCCTGCTGAAAATCCATGTGTGGCCATACTCAATAGGGGTTGGTTCCTCACAGACAATAGAGCCATTGCAAAGGGACGATATATCCAAAGATTTACTTCTTTTGCAGTGACCACTGTAGTATTACATGTTGGCATTCAGATTAATAGCCTTGTGTCTGCAAGAGCCACTGCTCGTCAATGGCTCTCTGCTCTAGCTCACTGAGAGGGTTTCCAGGTGTGGGAACCTTCTCTAAGATGTCAACAATATGGCCCTTAGGTGGCACAACCTCTTTAAATTATAATAAACAGGTAATATTAATGTGATTCAGGGTCGGACTGGCCCACCAGAGTACCAGAGGGTACTCTGACAATAATGGACTCCTAGTAACACAAGGCCCTTAAGGTCCTATATACACAGAGGGTGGGCCCTGAGAATCGTTTCCTCTGATGGGCCCAATGGACTTAAGGCCTCCTGCACACGGCCGTGTGTCCCCGTGGCCGTATTGCGCCCCGCATACAGCGGGTCCGCAATACACGGGACAACGGCCGTGTGCATTCTGCATCATGGATGCGGACCCATTCACTTGTTCTATCTTCTTGCTTCTTGAACGGGCGGATCGCAGACCTCATTCAAGTGAATGGGGTTGCGATCCGCATGCGGCTGTCCCATGGTCGGTGCCTGTGCATTGCGTGCTGCAAGAGGCCTAAGTTCGTGTGCAAGAGGCCTAAGTTTGATCCTGATCTGATTGCAATTGTTATTTAAAGAGTGATCATTAAGGCTGCTTTCACACAGTCAGTTTTGGTCACAGTTTGATCAGTGATCGTATGCCAAAATTGGGAATGAAGCCTTAGTGCTGTATTACACCAACAGATAAGGCTACTTTCACACTTGCGGCAGAGGAATCCGGCAGGCAGTTGTTTGCCGGATCAGGCAAAACGTAAGCCAACTGATTGCATTTTAAGGCCTCATGCACACGACCGTTGTGTGTTTTGCGGTCTGCAAATCGCGGACTCACGGAACGGAGCAACGGATGCGGACAGCACACGGAGTGATGTCCGCTTCTTTTGCGGCCCCATTGAAGTGAATGGGTCTGCATCCAAGCCGCCAAAACTGCGGCTCGGATGCGGACCAAAACAACGTCCGTGTGCATGAGGCCTAAGACTGATCAGATGCAAATGCATTACAAGAATGGATCCGTCTGTCCGTTTGTCATACGGACAAACAGATGGGTTTCGATTTTTTTCACATTTTTTTCCAGGCGTCCCTCTAAATTTGAGGCCTATTGCACACGACCGTATGGCTTTTTCAGTGTTTTGCGGTCCGTTTTAAACGGATCCGTTGTTCCGTTTTTTGTTTCCGTTTCCGTTCCGTTTTTCCGTTCCGTTTTTCCGTATGGCAAATACAGTATACAGTAATTTCATAGCAAAAATTGGGCTGGGCATAACATTTTCAATAGATGGATCCGCAAAAAACGGAACGGATACGGAAGACATACGGATGCACTTCCGTATGCATTCCGTTTTTTTTGCGGACCCATAGACTTTAATGGAGCCACGGAACGTGATTTGCGGCCAAATATAGGACATGTTCTATGTTAAAACGGAACGGAAAAACGGAAACGGAATGCATACGGAACACATTCCGTTTTTTTTGCGGACCCATTGAAATCAATGGTTCCGTATACGGACCGTATACGGACCGCAAAAAACGGCCAGTAAACGGGAAAAAAAAACGGCCGTGTGAAAGAGGCCTGACTGTAAAAAAAACAGGATTGCAATAATAATTTGAGGATACTCAAGAAATGGATTAATTCTTAGAACAAGCTATGGGTGAGTTCACACTAGACTTAGGGATTCCGTTATGGCTTTTCGTTATACCATGGTTATAACGGAAAATAACGGAAACCATAAGACAGAAGGACGGATCCGTTCTTCTGCCCATAGACTTGTATTATGACGGAATGCAAAATGGAAGCCTTTAAAAGGCATTCCGTTTGCTCTCCGTCCTAATAGAAGTCTATGGGAATCAAAACGGATCCGTCTGGGTCCCGTTATGCAAGTCCTGTCGACTATGCTTTCCCATAGACTTCTATTAGGATGGAAAGCAAACGGAATGCCTTTTAAAGGCTTCCGCTTTGCATTCTGTCTGGGAATCCCTAACGCTAGTGTGAACCCACCCTAACTCAGATTAAATAAGGATAGAAAATTAGAGTAGCAAGCTGTTATATTGAGAAAGCAAATTGAACCTGGACAACCCCTTTAAGCCTCATGCACACGTCCGTGGAACACGGACCGTGAGATACCGGCCTAGATTCTTGCTGAGTGCAGGAGCGCACAGCGTCATTGGTTGCTATGACGCCCTGCGCTTCGTGCAGCCGCTGCTGCACTGTACAGCAGCGGCGACACGAAGCGCACGGCGTCATAGCAACCAATGACGATGTGCTCTCCTGCGCTCAGCAGGAATCTAGGCCGGTATCTCACCGCCTGTGTTCCACGGACGTGTGCATGAAGCTTTAGAGTAGCAAGCTGTTACACTGAGAAAGTAAACTGAAACTAAGTAATTAGGCGGGTGTAACAAACTATTCTAATAATAACAAATGATATAGCAAACAGAGAACGATTGATTCTCAGCACACTTAGAATATATAAGCAGCTACAAATATTTGCTACCAATTTAGTTTGTGTGAAAAATAACACAACTATTATATTAATATATCCATACCAGAGTATCAATAATAGCAACAAACATAGAAGAAAAAAGCAGAAAGAAAAACAATACACTAATGCTTTTTGGTGTTTTATTATTTAAGGGCTTTTTGAGAAAAGATAACACAGAGGGATAAAAAACACACTATCCTTCTCTGTGTTCATTTTTTAAAAGGATATAATAAAAGGTATTTTTTAACAAAAAGAAAGAAAAGGAATAATTAGGCCTAAACAGAATTAATATAGCCTTCGGCTATTGATTTATGTGTACTTTCAAAAAGATTCTGGGCCCAAAAGGGGTCATTTTGTCTATAATTAGAGTATGGAAACAGCGCTGCACCAGCCCACTCGGGTGTTTCAGTAAGCCTGGCACCTGGGGCTGGACAACCCCTTTAACATTTGGATAAAAAGCAAGCAAAGCAATTAAAGGGATTTGTCAGGACTTGCCTAGGAAAAGTCATCAATATCAGATTGACAGGGGTCCGACTTTCAGCATCTGCAGTAAACCACCGGGTTTACTAAAGTTAGCTAAAGTTAATATTTGCTTAATATGCACGGTGCTCTGAGGGAGAGCAGAACAGGGGTGTATAAAAGGATTAGGACTAGTGTTGATCGAGCACCAAAGTGCTCACTGGTGCTCTGGTACTCGAGTAGAACACTTTGGGATGCTCGGGTGCTCTACAGAGCACCAGAGCACAATGGAAGTCAATGGGAAAACCAGAGCATTAAACCAAGCACCCCCTACTCTGAAGAGGGGAGGATGTCTGGTTCACAGGATAAGGTCAGAAATTGATGATAGCACCACTGAAATGGTTCGGGAACAGCATGGGGAGGATGTCTGGATGCATCTTGGACTC
The DNA here is from genome assembly GCF_905171765.1 of Bufo bufo. Lineage (NCBI taxonomy): Eukaryota > Metazoa > Chordata > Amphibia > Anura > Bufonidae > Bufo > Bufo bufo. The sequence goes on from NC_053396.1 coordinate 128,345,668, forward strand.
CCAGGTCGCTGCTGGGAACGATGTGGTCCGAGTAGTACGCCACTTTTACAGACTGAAAATAATTCGTACAAAACCGAAGATAAAATAGATTTTATAGAAAAATTGTTAGGAAACATTCTTTCCTATATATTTCCTTGTATATAAAGTGCAAGTGCTGCAAAAAATTACAAGGAAGTGGCACTCCGATACAACCTGTATATCACATAAAGGAGGGCCTCATTCACATTGTGGTACAATTATTCAGGTAGTGGGACTCCTGCACTCATAAAGCCTATGCACTAAGTCAAGGATGCTCCACCTGCGGCCCTCTAGCTGTTGTTAAACTACAATTCCCACCATGCTCTGCTGAAGGCTGATAGCAGTAGGCTGTTCAGGCATGCTGGGAGTTGTAGTTTTGCAACAGCTGGAGGGCTGCAGGTTGAGCATGCCTGCACTAAGTGAAAGGGCTGCCAAAAATTAGAAGGAACCGACACTCCAATACACCCTTTATTACACATAAAGAAGGGCATCATACACACCCTTGAAAACTTATGATTAATGGCCTGCTGGTGACCCTCAAAAACATTAGGAGAAAGGGCCTGCTGGTGGTGACCCTCTAAAACAGGCATCCTCAAACTGCAGCCCTCCAGCTGTTGCAAAACTACAACTCCCAACATGCCCGAACAGCCTACAGGTATTAGCCTATAGCAGGGCATTGTGGGAGTTGTAGTTTTACAACAGCTGGAGGGACGCAGTTTGAGGATGCCTGCTCTAAAACATTAGGGGCGAGGGCCTGCTTCTGAGCTGACCATCTAAAACATTAGGGGCGAGGGCCTGCTGCTGATCTGACCATCTAAAACATTAGGGGTGAGGGTCTGCTGCTGAGCTGACCCTCTAAAACATTAGGAGCGAGGGCAGCCTAATAAGCATGTTGATATGATGGAGGAGGAGGACGAGAAAAGGAAGATTGAACCATATACCCTTTTTTGTGGTGGAAGGGGTGCATGGGAATACAGTGTATTCAATACACCATAAAAGCCACGTTTAAAGTACCTTTATGTTCAGCCGCTTTCCTCTGGTGGAATAGAGAAGTCAGGGGCAATCCAGGCCTTGTTCATTTTGATAAGAGTCAACCTGTTAGCATTTTCAGTTGACAGGCGGATCAGTTATTATGCCCCCAGCAGCACTAAATACCCGCTCTGACAAAACGCTGGTGGCAGGGCAGGCCAGCACCTCCAAGGCGAAGAGCGCCAGTTCGTGCCACGAGTCCAGCTTGGACACCCAATAGTTGTAAGGCACAGAGGGATCACTGAGGACGCTGACACGGTCTACTACATACTCCTTCAGCATCTTCCAAAACTTTTCTCTCCTTGTGACACTAGGCTGCGCATCAGAGTGAGGGTGCTGGTGTGGTGTCATGAAACTGTCCCAGGCCTTGGAGAGTGTTGCCCTGTCTCTGTTGGAACTGCTGTGTGTTCCCCTCATCTCCCCTCCTCGGTTGCATAAGGAACTACGTACTATGCTGCCAGCGTTGTCAGCTGGAAATATTTGGAGCAATTTTTCCATGAGGACCTTCTGGCACCATTTTGCTAGTCCTCTCCACCACAGGAATGAGAGATGAGAAGTTCTCTTTGTAGCGGGGGTCGGTGTTGGCCAAAATGCGTATAACGCGAGGGTCACGGGAAAGGCAGCATAACATAAAGTTAGCCATGTGTGCCAGAGTCCCAACAGACAAGACTTCGCTGTCCTCATCAGGAAGATGACTCTCAATCTCCTCATCCTCTTCCTCCTCTTCGGCCCATCCACGCTAAACAGATGGAATAAACCTGCTATGGGTACTACACTCTGTAGCGGACGCAACCGTCTCCTCATTCGCCTCCTCCTCATAATCATCCAATTCGCGCTGAGAAGACGAACTGAGGGTGGTCTGGCTATCACCCTGCGTACTGTCTTCCCCCATTTTCACCTCTTCCACATGCAAAGCGTCTGCCTTCATTGTGAACAGCGAGTGTTTCAGTAGACACCGAAGTTGGATGGTTACACTGATAATAGCTCACCATCTGTGTTGATTCCTCAAAGTTGCGTAAAACCTTACAGAGATCAGACATCAATGCCCACTAGTCGCTTGTGAAGAGTGGAAGCTGACTGGAAAGGCGATGACCATGTTGCAGCTGGTATTCCACTACTGCCCTCTGCTGCTCACAAAGCCTGGCCAACATGTAGAACGTGGAGTTCCAGTGCGTGCTCACGTTGGACAACAGTCGGTGAGCTGGCAATTGCAAGTGCTGCTGAAGCATTGCCAGACCGGCGGCAGCTGTAGATGACTTTCGGAAATGGGCACACACGCGGCGCACCTTCACCAGTAGCTCAGGCAAATTGGGGTAGGTTTTGAGAAACCGCTGAACCACTAAGTTGAACATGTGGGCTAGGCATGTGTGAGCTTGCCGAGCTCCAAAGCCGCCACCAAGTTACGGCCATTATCAGACACAATCATGCCTGGTTGTAGGTTGAGTGGCGAGAGCCACAGCTCAGTCTGGTGCCTTATCCCCTGCCACAGCTCTGCGGCGGTGTGCTGTTTGTCACCTAAGCAAATTAGTTTCAGCACAGCCTATTGCCACTTCCCCACTGCAGTGCTACACTGCTTCCAGCTACTGACTGATGGCTGACTGGTGCTGCAAGATGAGAATTCAGAGGTGGAAGTGGAGGAGGAGAAGGGGGGGGGGGGGGTTGCAGCCACTAATGTAGGTGGTGGCGGAAATCCTGATGGAAGTAGGGCTCGCAATCCTTGTCGTCAGTAGCACCTGTGCCATCCCAGGGTACGACTTGCTCCCGGCCTCCACAATGTTCACTGTGCCGTCAGGGAAATATAGTGTCCCTGGCCAAAAGCACTTGTCCATGTGTCAGTCGTTAAGTGGACCTTCCCAAAAACTGTGTTGATCAGGGCACGGGTGATGTTACGGGACACATGCTGGTGTAAGGCGGGGACGGCACTCTGGGAAAAATAGTGGCGGCTGGGGACTGAGTAACGAGGGACGGCCGCTGCCAACAGTTGCAAGCCTGTTTGGTGTGGCCCGCCTTCTCCCTTTTGCCACCCCACTGCCTCTTCCAGCCTGTTGCGGTGCTGCGGATCCCTCTCCCTCTGTACTGCTGTCCTTGCTCGGCTTGCGACCTTCCCAGGTTGGGTCAGTGATTTCATTGTCCACCACCTCCTCTTCCACTTCCTCACTCTGGTCATCCTCCTGACTTGTTGACCTAGCAAGAACCTCACTTATTGACAACTGTGTCTCATCCTCATCATCCACCTCGTGAAACACTAATTGCCGTTCCCCACCGTCATCTTCGTCTGACTGTGGATTCTCAAGAGTTTGGGAATCAGTGCACAAGATCTCCTCATGTCCCTATTCAAGCGCGCTTGGCAAGAGGCCCAAACCAAGGAATAGCGATGAAAAGAGTTCCTCGGAAGATCTGTGTGTGAGATCACTTGTTTGCCAAGACTCTCCATGGTGGAAGGAAGGAGGATCAGGGTGAGGATTCTGTTGACCAGACTCCTGGCTATTTAGACTGGACTTTGTGGAAGACAGGGTGGTGCTTAACCGACTGGAAGCATTATCTGCTGCAATCCAACCGACCACCTGGTCGCACTGGTGTGACTTCGAGAGTGGTGTCCTGCACTGCCCTGCAAACTGAGACATGAAGCTAGGTATCGTGGATGAGTGTGTTTCTTGTGCTCTTACAGCAGGCACAGTTTGACCGCACCCAGGGCCACGGCCTCTGCGTGCACCATCAGCAGCACGCCTACTTCCCCGTCCCTTACTGCTCGCCTTGAGCATATTAAATGGTATATATGCTTGCAAGTATGTCACACGTACAGTAGCGCAGGTTTTGTAAGTGTATGCGCAAATAAATTACAATGAATGTAACAGATATTTACGATGCGCAAACGTTATACAGGAGATGTAGCACGGGTAATGTCGCTGTCACCAGCGGCGAAAAAATTACGCTGAATGTCACAGATATTTAGGATGCGCAAACGTTATACAGGAGATGTAGCACAGGTAATGTCACTGTCACCAGAGGCTAAGAAAAAATTACACTAAATGTCACAGATATTTAGGATGCGCAAACGTTATACAGGATATGTAGTGCAGGTAATGTCGCTGTCACCAGCACTGAAAAAATTACACTGCATGTCACAAATATTTAGGATGCGCAAACGTTATACAGGTAGCGCAGGTAATGTCACTGTCACCAGCGGCGAAAAAAATTACACTGAATGTCACAGATATTTAGGATGCGCAAATGTTATACAGGAGATGTAGCGCAGGTAATGTCACTGTCACCAACGGCTAAGAAAAAATTACACTGAATGTCACAGATATTTAGGATGCACAAACATTATACAGGAGATGTAGCGCAGGTAATGTCACTGTCACCAGAGGCTAAGAAAAAATTACACTGAATGTCATAGATATTTAGGATGCGCAAACATTATACAGGAGATGTAGTGCAGGTAATGTCGCTGTCACCAGCAGCAAAAAAAATTACACTGCATGTCACAGATATTTAGGATGCGCAAACGATATACAGGAGATGTAGCTCAGGTAATGTCGCTGTCACCAGCAGCTAAGAAAAAATTACACTGAATGTCACAGATATTTAGGATGCACAAACGTTATACAGAAGATGTAGCGCAGGTAATGTCGCTGTCAGCAGGGGCCAAACACAATTGCGCTAAATGTCACAGATATTTAGGATGCGCAAATGTAACACAACAGATGTAGCAGAGGTTGTGTCACTGCGAGGTTGCGCTAATAATATATATTGCAGCCATATAAAACAATAGTCCTTAAAAGGACTTTTGGGTCTCTAACACCTTTCAACACTAAACCATGCCTAAAAAAATAAATAAAAAATTCCTGTCCCTACACTATCTGTCCGTTCTGCTGCAGCTCGCCCTGACTAAGACTGAGCCGAACTGGCTATATAGCACCCGAGACGCGTTACGGCCAGCCAATAACTGTAATACAAGTAACCAACATGGCTATGGCATTACAGTGAGTGCCAGTACCGCCCCCCATACGTTTATTGGCTGCGTAGCAGTCAACAAACGTGCGGGAAGGAGACTCGAGCATAGCGCTCAAGCACACGCAGCGTTCTGCCAAGCATGGTGTCAAACACTATTTGGGACCATTAAAAAGGGACAGTGCAAAGCTAGTGAAAGCTAACGTACATTTACTGCTATAGACTTCACTGTATGTGGTTTGGGTTATATTGCTTCTGGCGCCCTTCCACTCTTTTGAAACTGACTGCCCATTTGTTAAAAGACTGCATCCCGCAATTGGGCATCGCAGAAATATTGATAAAGAAATTACATGCCTTTGGTCAGTTGGGAAGATTGCATTGTATAGCTAAAGAGAGACTCAGAGGGGACTGTTATCATTTCTACCCCCTATACACAGCATTTGAGAACATTCTACACTGTGGTATATTTCTTAACTGTGCCCATTACTTGGGCTTGTACTGTGATACCCATCATCCCCTGCCCATTAGCTGTAACCAGGCACTGGAACTACACAGTTCCATCCATGTCTGGTCCCTACAGCGCTGCTCCAATTGACTTGAAGACCACACTCAGGGCCCAGATGTGGCCCTCTCCCATGATGAACCCCAAGCTATTACTTCTGCTCTGTACATACATATGGCATATAATGGAGCATGGTACAGCAGCATGCACAGTCGCTACAGTTCCATATTAGGGAGCTCTTTGCAAGGGTCAAAAGGACAAAAACATATCTTCATATAAAATTTGAAGCATACCCTAGGTGGGCCCATCAGCTTCAATCTGTCCTGAAGTTTATAGGTATTGAGCATATGGACAATGATATATAACAATAGGTACACATACATTTATTGAAAGGGTTGTCTGGAACCACAGCTGAGGCCAGTGATTGCCTGCAGCAGTGGTGCCCAACCATTTTTCGTCTGAGGGCCGCACTAGACTTGGTATAAATTTTGCGGGCCGGAACCAGGTAGCTTTGCCAGAAAGAAATGCAAATGCTGTGAGGGGGCACATGTGAACATTACTACTGTGAAGAGGGCACATATCTGGCATAACTACTCTGAGGGGGCACATATCTGGGCATAACTACTGTGAGGAGGGCACATATCAGGGTATAACTACTGTGAAGATGGCACATATCAGGGTATAACTACTGTGAGGGGGCACGAGTGAGCATTACTACTGTGAAGAGGGCACATATCTGGCATAACTACTGTGAGGGGGCACATATCAGGGTATAACTACTCTGAGCAGGGCACATATCAGGGCATAACTACTGTGAAGAGGGCACATATCTGGGCATAACTACTGTGAGGGTGCACATATCTGGGCATAACTACTGTGAGGGGGCACATATCTGGGCATAACTACTTGAGGGGGCACATATCTGGGCATAACTACTATGAGGGGTCATGCGTGAGCATTACGTCTGTGAAGAGGGCACATATCTTGGCATTATTACTGTGAGGGGGCACATATCTGGGCATAACTACTGTGAGGGGGCATGTGTGAGCATTACTACTGTGAAGAGGGCACATATCTTGGCATTATTACTGTGACGGGGCATGTGATGATCACACACTGCACTACATACATTACACACATGTATACATCACATACTGCGCTCTCACCTTCTTCTGCAGGTCTACCTTGATGTCTGGTCTTTAGGCTTCAGTCAGATCCTCCACCGCCATGCTTGCGCCGTGTGCCCGACACCACCAGGAGCTGGCCCCTCCTCCTTTCATCTCCCGCCGTCTTCTCCTATAGCAGGGCGCTCTATCGCTCCAGTGCCCGCCCAATCTTACCAATCAGGGGCGTAGCTAGAAATGACTAGGCCCCATAACAAAAACAATTATGGGCCCCCCCTCCCGGATCTCCCACCCCCACATACCTATCGGACGTCCCACCCCTTCCAGAGCTCCCAACCAAACACCCCTCCAGGACCTCCCACCCCAACATCCCCACACCCCTCCCTAGATCCCCCTAAGTGTCATCCACATATCCCCTCGTAGGTGTCAACCACAGATCCCCCTGTAAGTGTCATCCACAGATCCCCCTGTAAGTGTCATCCACAGATCCCCCCGTAAGTGTCATCCACAGATCCCCCCGTAAGTGTCATCCACAGATCCCCCCGTAAGTCTCATCCACAGATCCCCCCGTAAGTGTCATCCACAGATCCCCCCATAAGTGTCATCCACAGATCCCCCCATAAGTGTCATCCACAGATCCCCCCATAAGTGTCATCCACAGATCCCCCCGTAAGTGTCATCCACAGACCCCCCCGTAAGTGTCATTCACAGATCCCCCCGTAAGTGTCATCCACAGATCCCCCCATAAGTGTCATCCACAGATCCCCCCATAAGTGTCATCCACAGATCCCCCCGTAAGTGTCATCCACAGATATCCCCTCAGTGTCATCCACAGATATCCCCTCAGTGTCATCCACAGATATCCCCCTCAGTGTCATCCACAGATCTCCTCCCCACCCAGAGCCGCTTCCTAGCTAATTTATTCACTGCACTTGCCTCTGTATAATTGAAGAGAAGCGCCGTAATCTAGCACAGGCGCACTGGCAGAGGCCAGGAAGACGGTGCATGTGCACTTCGATGCCTCTGCCAGTGCGCCTGTGCAAGATTACGACGCTTCTCTTCAATTTCACAGAGGCAAGTGCAGTGAATAAATTAGCTAGGAGGCGGCGCTGGGCGGGGAGATTGCAGGCACAGGCAGCATCGCTTTGCTGCCTGTGCCATTCGCAGCGCGCCCTGGCTGATAAAGTCCTGTTACTGCGTGGACCGCATGACATGGCTTCTCGGGCCGCATTTGGCCCGCGGGCCGTAGATTGGGCATCACTGGCCTGCAGCATTTATGTCTGTTGTTGTGACGTCAATCCTGCAGCGCCAAACACTGGCGGTAGCATTGGGTTGGCACTGCTTAAACGGAAGGGTACTTCTTTTAATATTTTATACAATTTCACATCATTGACCCATTTTTGTCTTGATCGCAGACAACCCCTTTAATGTAAATGTCATGTCGCAATGTTCAAAGGGGTTGTCCAATGAAAACTATTCTACCTTTTTCAAAGCAGAACATGGATATGAATATTTTTGCAATTGCATGTAATTAAAAATATAATATTGCCACTAAGTTATTCAAATCAATCTGTATAGTGCCACCTACTGCTTGTTTTTTCCCTTATGTCTCTGTCCACCTTGCTGAGGTGGTCACACATGCTCACTCATATCATTCAACTGTCGCAAGCCGTATCTACTGTTAGAAGCTGCGACAGTTACAGGAAGTGAGCTAAATTAGATAGGACATGTCTCCTGAGAAAGGACATGCCCTTGAACGGCCAGCTAAATCGAGCAGAGGAAGAGAGCAATGCGCAGGGAGATTTCTGGATTCATGCACAGGGTGGATTTGTTAGGGTACTTTTACACTTGCGTTGTTTGATTCCGGCAGGCAGTTCCGTTGAATGCCTGATCAGTCAGAAAAATGCATTGCAATAACGGATCAATTTTTCCGGTGTCATCAGGCAAAACGGATCCGGTATTTATTTATTTTTCTCATTTTTAAAGGTCTGCGCATGCGCAGCCCGGAAGGACAGAACCGGCATTCCAGTATTTTGAATGCCGGATCTGGCACTAATACATTCCTATGAAAAAAATTGCCAGATTCGGCATTCAGGCAAGTCTTCAGTCTATTTCGCCGGAGATAAAACCGTAGCATGCTACGGTTTTCTCTTTTGCCTGATCAGTCAAAATGACTGAACTGAAGACATCCTGATGCATCCTGAACGGATTACTCTCCATTTAGAATGCATCGGGATATGCCTGATCAGTTCTTTTCCGGTATAGAGCCCCTGTGACGGAACTCTATGCCGGAAAAGAAAAACGCTAGTGGGAAAGTAGCCTAAGGGTACTTTCACACTTGCGTTTTTCTTTTCCGGCAACTAATCAGTATTATCCCCATGCATTCTGAATGGAGAGTAATCCGTTCAGGATGCATCAGGATGTCTTCAGTTCAGTCATTTTGACTGATCAGGCAAAAGAGAAAACCGCAGCATGCTACGGTTTTATCTCCGGTGAAAAAAACGGAAGACTTGCCTGAATGCCGGATCCGGCATTTTTTCCCATAGGAATGTATTAGTGCCGGATCCGTCCTTCCGGTCTGCGCATGCCCAGACTGAAAAATAGGTGAAAAAAATAAATGCCGGATCCGTTTTTGCCGGATGACACCGGAAAGACGGATCCGGCATTTCAATGCATTTTTTCGACTGATCAGGCATTGTTAAGACTGATCAGGATCCTGATCAGTCTTACTAATGCAATCAGTTGGCATACGTTTTGCCTGATCCAGCAGGCAGTTCCGGCGACGGAACTGCTTGCCGGATCTCTCTGCCGCAAGTGTGAAATTACCCTAAGAAAGAGGTTGTCATGTACTATATGATGCCTGATTTTCATTATTTTCATTAATCATGAGATAACCCCTTTAAGTTAAATTGTTCAATTCAATAGAAAAAAAAGCCTGGTTATCATTAGCGATGTTCATCCAGTTTGCCTTCTGAGCATAATACTCTTCAGATGACAAATATTCAACATTCTAGTTGTCATTTTCCATTGCAAATGATTTATAGAATAAGTGATTTCACTGCGGAATAATATTCTAAACTATACTAAAATGAAAATAAATTACACAAAGAAGGGGGATGTAACTTCTGTTCTCCAGAAGGTAATTTAATCTGAGGGAGTTGAATAGGGTAGCTTCCTTCTCACGCAAAGGATAGACGCATGACTCAGCATCGGCTCCATGACAGTGAGTGAATAATGGAGCGTTATATCATGTGAACACAGGCAGTGTTTACTCTTGGTCATATAAAAAGTATGAAAAACAATAATTAAAAAAAGCATATGCAAATGATAACAGGGAAAACTTGTGACACGTCAGAGCTACACCCGGATATGCAGAATTTGCTCCCTTAGTGCCCTCTTCCTAGTTATACCAGGTTAAGGCGCCACACAGTAGTTATGCCCCGTAGTGCCCCCTTTACAATAGTGAAGCCCCTTTAGTGTTAATGAAATAAAAATGAATACTCACATAGCCCATTCTACTGATAAACGGAACACATCATGCTATCCTCAGCAGCATGGGCAATGCAGTGACGCACCTTCTGAGCTGAGCATGAAAGCGCACAGGCTGAGGGATGGCCCCCGGCCTGTACGCATTCATTTTCAGCTCAGCTGGCTTGATGAACTCACAGCATTTTGCCTGCTGCTGGGGAGAGTAAAGATTGCTAAAAGGTGTTGCAGGGAGCTGACGGCTCCCTGCTTTACCAGTGTGTAACATCCTGAAGTATGTCACTAAACTTCTTCCACCCTGCTTCATAATGTTGAGTGTATATGTGTATTGTCATCTAGTGTAACATAACTGTGCATTTGCTTTTATATATATTTCTATGCCTGTTTTATATATATGCTGTGATTCTTAATGTACACCAGCAGGTGGCAGCAGTATGCAGCAGGTCATAGGTAGTACCTAGGCTGGAATAGACCATTCCAGGCTAGCCCCCCCCCTTTCTGAGGAGGAGTGGAATGTTCCCACATCCTACTTCAGGGGGAGGAAGGAAAGTTCTAGGCGGTGTGTGAGCCACCCCCCTGCTGGGGAAGGCTGTGTTAGTAGGAGCTCCCAGAAACAGGGATCCCAACCTTGAATCCAAGCCTCGGCTGAGGCCCAAGATCAACCTTCCCAGCTTGAGTCATCTACCTCAGCTGTGGACAAAGAAAGCAGCCATATACAGCACTATAGATCTCCAGGAAGACAACACCATACCCTGCGAGCAGTTCTGTAAGTACAGATCCAAAGACAAAGAGAAGATAAGTACCTCATCAGCTAGTCAGGCCCAAACTAAGCAGACTAAAGACAGAGCAGAAGATAGATACCTGCCAGATTCTACTAGGCGTATGTATAAGAAGAAGAATACATATAAATTCCTGCCACATATTGCCACTACCTGCTGGGATCCTAGACTATTGCTGTACCTGTATGGATCAAAGCTGCATACCACCAAGTAAAGACAAGTTGGACCCTATTATCTGTGTGGATTTCCATCATTCCTCAATTACTCCTATTAACAACACTCATTTTATTGCATGTGAGCCAGGATACAGGAGTCCAGCCGTACCAAGGTAGGAGACACCGTTGACACTACCATATCTGCTATACAGAGACATTATCCCCCTCTGGCATTCCTCACCTGGTACGTGAGCTTATAACATCTTAAAGGGCCCTGCTACAGTACCTGCGCAAGCTGTAATTGGCGTCATGAACTATTACACATATAAACCGACCCACTGCATAGCATCCCCACTGACCCAGTGTCCTGCTCATTGCATTAAAGTGGCGTCATGAACAGGATCGGATTGAATTGTGTGTCCATCCCTGCTAACAGAACCGGATCTGGTTCCCCGGATCCCAGTGTCCTGCTCATTGCAAGTGCATCCAACTATGGCGACATGCACACAACCGTATGTGTTTTGTGGTCCGCAAAAAAAACCGGATGACATCCGTTTGCCATCTTTTTTTTTTTTTTGCGGATCCATTGTAACAGTGCCTAAAATGGACAAGTATAGGACATGTTCTATTTTTTTGGCGGGGCTACGGAACGGACATACTGACGCGGACAGCACACAGTATGCTGTCCGCATTTTTTGCGGACCCACTGAATTGAATGGGTCCACATCCTCTCTGTGTCCTCCGGATACAGTGGAAATCAAAACATTCCTCGGCCATCCTGGACTGCGGAACAGCCGCCAAAATCTGGGACTATCCTGCTGGATCCAGGACAGTTGGGATGTATGGTCTTATAGGGTTTGCTGTTATAAAGACAAGCCCTGTTAAACCATATGGACATCATAGAAGGGGGTTCCCTGCTATTCTCATATGTTATATGGACTGTCATTCATTTGGATTGCCTTTATGGTGCTGTTAACAGCTGTTTTTTGGGGTTAAATAAGCCCGACCTGTCAGCTTCTTTTTATAATGGGTTATCTTAGTGAGACAACCCCTTTAATAAGGATAATATATTGGTAGTGTTGCTTTTATCATGAACAAAAATATACACATGATACTTGTTATGAGCGGGTGCGGACACCTATTGTCACTGACTTGGCTTAGGGCTAGTCCTAAGGCCTAGTTCACATGAACGTTTTTTTTGCGGGTGTACGGGCCGTTTTTTTGTGTTCCGTATACGGTCCGTATACGGAACCATTCATTTCAATGGTTCCGCAAAAAAAACGGAATGTGTTCCGTATGCATTCCGTTTCCGTATTTCCGTTTTTCCGTTCCGTTGAAAGATAGAGCTTGTCCTATATTTGGCCGTAAATCACGGGTCGTGGCTCCATTCAAGTCAATGGGTCCGCAAAAAAAACGGAACACATACGGAAATGCATCCGTATGTCTTCCGTTTCTGTTCCGTTTTTTCTGAACCATCTATTGAAAATGTTATGGCCAGCCCAATTTTTTCTATGTAATTACTGTATACTGTATATGCCATACGGAAAAACGGAACGGAAAAACGGAAAGGAAACGGAAACACAACGGAACTCAAAAACGGAACAACGGATCCGTGAAAAACGGACCGCAAAAAACAATAAAAGCCATACGGTCGTGTGAACTAGGCCTAAGGGTGTTATCTAAGTGGCCCCCTGGTTTTCACCCTTTCAACCCAGATCAGGGATCTGGTCTTCACTGCAAGGGAACAGCCAGGATGCTATCTGTTGGAGTCGTTTCCGTTCACTGACAGCTCAACTGAAGCAGGTCAAGAAGCACCTGTGCGTGGAAACATAGGGGATACGTAGAATCGTAGTCAGTGGACAGGCTGAGGTCTGAGCAGGCAGAGTTCGTTCAATCAGGTAAACAGGCAGCACAGGATCCGTCCGATAAACAGACAGAGGTCAGGGTGTCTGGAACAGGTTAAACACAGTCAATAGACAGAGGTCTGGTACGGAAGATCAGACCATACTAAACACCTTTGCAGAGACTAGGCAAGCTAGTAATTTTTTTGCTCAGGCACCCTCCCATAGGGAAAGGTACCTTCAATCCCCAGAGAAGGTAAGCCATAGGATGAGGATTGTATTAGGACAAGCACCAGCTGACCCTTTAAGAGCTAGAGAGTTAAGCCTCATTCAAATGTCCGTGCTCAAATCCGTGAGAAGGTAGTGATGCATCCGTGAAGCTGTCCGTGAAGGATCTGTGTTGGGTCCGTGTTTCAGCTTTTTGCTGTCCGCGTGACATCCGTGTTTCACTGATCCTGCACAGCAGAAAAATAATTTTCAAAGCATCTCTTCCTAATGATCCGTGAAACATGGCTGCAACACGGACCGTGCTAAAGCACTGATGTGTGAATACACGCATTAAAATGAATGGGAATTTTTTTTTAAAATGTAGCAGCTCAACGATAACAAAATATAGGTGTAGAGAACCTTTTTTGTAGTGGTGGAGCCAGCAGTGTTGGGAGCCAGTCTGAAGCTCCCCCAGCTAAACGCAAAACTTGTAAAGAGACCGCAGCACTCACTTGTCCTCTGCATTCCAAAATGTATTCACCAACTTAGTTCACTAAGTTGGTGAATACATTTTGGAATGCAGAGGACAAGTGAGTGCTGCGGTCTTTTTACAAGTTTTGCGTTAAAATGTATGGGGACGTGTGCTGTCCGTGGAGAACACGTAGACAGCACACGTCCATGGAACACTGACGTATGAATGAGGCTTCAGTGCACACGAGCAGGCAAGCATGCATGTAAGGGGACCTCTAGTTCAAATCCTATAGCCAGTAGGACTCCTTGATGGTCTTTCCACTCTAGAAGTCTCCTTTTGTCAGGAGGGGACCCTGGCAATAAGCTGATCACAGGGTTCAGCTGCTAGGGTCCTCAGCAATCATCTCTGGAGCCACCCTGCAAGAAGCGTTCAGTTCCCCTGCAGTGTCACCACAGGGATACTGGTAATTAAATGTTGTTCCTTAAAATCAATAGGCTGCTTGTGCAATGCATGAAGGTGCTGGGTCCTGAAAGACACAGGCCAAGGCTTATGTGTCTGCACCTCTACGGGTACTTTCACACTAGCGTTATTCTTTTCCGGCATAGAGTTCCGTCAAAAGGGCTCTATGCCAGAAAAGAACTGATCAGGCATATCCCAATGCATTCGGAATGGATAGAAATCCGTTCAGTTTGCATCAGTATGCCTTCCGTTCAGTCACTGTCAGGCGTTTTGGCCGGACATAAGACCACAGCATGCTGCGGTATTATGTCTGTCCAAGATGCCTGATCAATCGCCGGAATTAATTCCCATTGACTTGCATTAGTGCCGGATCCGGCATTGCAAAACAACTGAAGGACGTATGCGCAGACCGGGAAAACGGGGAAAAAGACTGAAAGACGGATCCGTCCATCCGCATGACAAGCGGAGAGACGGATCCGTTCTTGCAATGCATTTGTAGACGGATCCGCACCCGGATCCGTCTACAAATGCTGTCAGTTGTCACACTGATCGGCGGATCCGGCAGGCAGCTCCGACGACGAAACTGCCTGCCGGGTCATACTAAGGCTACATGCACACGACCGTGCCGTTTTTTGCGGTCTGCAAACCGCGGATCCGCAAAAAAACGGAAGCCGCCCGTGTGCCTTCCGCAATATGCGGAACAGAACGGGCGGCCCATTGTAGAAATGCCTATTCTTGTCCGCAAAACGGACAAGAATAGGACATGCTATATTTTTTTTGCGGGGCCACGGAACGGTGCAACGGATGCGGACAGCACATGGAGTGCTGTCCGCATCTTTTGCGGCCCCATTGAAGTGAATGGGTCCGCATCCGAGCCGCGAAAACGGCGGCTCGGATGCGGACCAAAACAACGGCATGAGGCCTAAGTGTGAAAGTACCCTACTCCGTCTAAAAAAGTGCCACAATATAGCGTAACGAAATGTTCGCCAAACTTGGTTGAAAAGATGTCGAGCTTACCTTTGTGGACAGGACTGAGTTAAACTCCATTCATTTTATTTCTGCATTTCCCTCTACCAAAGTTCCTTTCACGACCAGTGTAATCGGATTCCTTATGAAATGGTAATCTCTCTTAAATTAAAGAAATGAAAATTCCCCGATACCTTAACATATTACATATTTTATATTCTACTGTTTTTCATTTGTTTGGAAAGTATGCACTTAAAACACATGACAAACAGTCTGACTCAGTACAACTAGAACATTGTGTTTGCAAGTCACACAAAGAATAAGCTGTAGTACGAAATAAATACAGTAAAGCTTGTGTTTGGGAGTAATCCACCTCCAAATGGTCATGTATTCTATAGACCCAACCTCCATACAAAGTCATCACTTATATGGCCCATACACACGGCTATATTTTTAGTCCACGATTTTTGCAGACCAGAGGCAGACCCATTCATCTAAATACGTGCGCTGCCCGTCTGTTCCGTGGCCCTGCTAAAAAATAGAGCATGCCTTATTTTTGTCCGTTTTGTGGACAAGGATAGGACATTTTTATAGAAGTTTAAAAAAAATGGTGGCCTGCGCTTGGCTGGGATCTGTGTTTTGCGCACTGCAAAACACTTATGGCCATGTGTATGAGCCCATACACTCATTGATAAAAAAAAAAAATGCACCCACATTGAAGTGTTGGATTGTTGTAAAATTCGCCATGCAGTTATGCCACAGACAGATATGTAAATGAATAATGATGTGGTCTGATTAGACACTGGGTCTTGCCAAAAGAGGGCGTAAAAGTGCTTCTCCCACTGCCCTATAAAAGAAATGCTCTCAGAAGCTACTTTTGGGTAGTGTAGCTCTTGGTTACAGATCGTTAACTGCTAGACATGCCTCTATGACGTACTTAAAGAGATTTTGTCCAGATGACAGACTTAGAGAGTGGGTGATTCGTTGGACTGCGAGAGGCAGGGTGGTCACTTCAACGAATTGCACACCATCTAGGCTGCTCTGACCTAGCTGTTAGAAGGTGCTGAGAGAAGTAGTAACTGACTACCAGTAGAGAGGATCATTTGATCCACCAACAAGCACGAGCAGCACCTCTATCCAGACACAGGTGGCACCTTCATTACACACCCCTGTCTTTTCTGGACCATTTCCAGGAGCTTAGCAGAGGGAAACATGGTGTCACAGCATCCATTGTCCTACCATTGATAGCCAGCCACTGTTGCCTTTGTTAGCAGTGGTATAGTGAGCGAGAAACCTGGACTGCTCCTGACTGGAACCATATCTTCTTCAGCGATAAATCCAGGTTCAATTTGAGATCCCACAATGGTATCGGTTAAGTATGGAGGCCTGGTGATGAGCACTTCAATCCTACCTTTGCTGTGGAGTGACACACTGCCCCGACTGCTGGTGTGATGATCTGAGGAGCCATCGTATAGGACAGTCAGTCACCCCTAGTAGTGATTTGAGGAACACTAACAGCTTAGCGATATACAGTAAGTGCAGGACATCCTGTGGCCACATGTGTTGCCTCTCATGGCAGGACTTTCAACTGGTGCTCGCCCACACACAGCAAGGGTTTCCCAGGAATGTCTCAGATTGGAACAGCTCCTTGGCCTACATGGTTGCCGGATTTATCACCAATCGAGCATTTATGGTACCAACTGGGACTCCAGCTTCAGCAGCCCACGAATATGCAGGATCTACCGGCCCAGCTGTAACATCTGTGGGCAAATGTGAAGCAGGATACCATATGGAACCTGTATGCCTCCATACCAAACTATATCTCATTTTGTATTTAGGCTAGAAGTGCCAAACAGGGTCCTAGAGCCACCTTTCAGTTGTATAGTTTTCCCCAATAAACTTCTCCTTTCTATTGTAATCACTTACATATATCATCATTACATTCACACATAGAAAGTTTCTTTCCGTTCCAACAACTCCTTCGTGGTGCATTATTTTTTGTCAATAACTGTATATAATACTTATAGCACGAGCATATAATAACTTAAAAGGACTTGGGAGCATTTTAATACATCTATATTACAGTTGCAAGAAAAAGTAAGTCAACGGTTTGAATTACATGTTTCCGTATGGATCCTTACTTAAATGTGGTCACAACCAGGTGTTCAGTTCATATCTGAGCAGATAGAGTTAACATCCAAAGCACAGGGAGAAAAAGTAAGTGAACCTCTGTGTGTTAATGACTTCTCCAAGAGCTAATTACCAAAAGATCTTTCAACTAAAGAGGACCTGCTGCCTTTCCCGACATGTCGCTACTTGCATTTCTCATGAGATAACGATTCTCAGTTATTGCTACTAGAAGTTTATTAATAAATCTGCAAATAATAATAGTAATATTTATTTATATAGCGCCACCATATTCCGCAGCACTTTACAAATTCATAGGGTTCATGTACAAAACAAAAGTAACTGGCTTATATAAAACTGAAACACTAGGAGTCGGGGCCCTGCTCGCAAGAGCTTACAATCTATGAGGAGTTGGGGGTGACATATAAGGTAGTTGATTGTGATAAGTAGGATTCGAGCCATTATTGAACTGACAGGAGCGGTGCCGGCCGATCTGCTTCTGGTTTGGGACTGTTAGGCCTCTTTCACATGAGCGAGTATTCCGCGCGGATGCGATGCGTGAGTTGAACGCATTGCACCCGCACTGAATACCGACCCATTCATTTCTATGGGGCTGTTCACATCAGCGGTGATTTTCATGCATCACTTGTGCGTTGCGTGAAAATCGCAGCATGCTCTATATTCTTATATATTTTTCACACAACGCAGGCCCCATAGAAGTGAATGGGGTTGCGTGAAAATAGAAAGCATCCTCAAGCAAGTGCGGATGCGGTGCGATTTTCACGCACGGTTGCTAGGAGACGATCGGGATGGAGACCCGATCATTATTATTTTCCCTTATAACATGGTTATAAGGGAAAATAATAGCATTCTGAATACAGAATCCATAGTAAAATAGCGCTGGAGGGGTTTTTGTAATGTAAGGTGACAAAAAATGGTTTATTTAGCACAGTTTTATTTTAAATTTTTTACGGTGTTCATCTGAGGGGTTAGTTCATGTGACATTTTTATAGAGCCGGTCGATACGGACGCGGCGATACCTAATATGTATACTCCCCCCCCCCCCCCCCCTATTTTTTACCATTTTTTTTTTAACTTTATTTGGGGAAAATGACGTTTTTGTTTATTTTTTCTTGAAACTTACATTTTTTGGGGGGGGGGAAACTTTTTTCCGACTTTTTTTTTTTCACTTTATTTTTTGCCCCACTTTGGGACTTGAACTTTGGGGGGTATATTCCTTTACAATGCATTCCAATACTTCTGTATTGGAATGCATTGGCTGTATGAGTAATACTGTGTGTATTACTCATACAGCTTCCTGCCTGTGAGATCCAGGGGGCTGGATCTCACAGGCTCGTCACCGGAAGGCAGCGCGATGCCTTCTTTAGACATCGCCCTGCCTTCCATGCCATCGGGTCCCCCCCACAGCCGCATGGGGACCCGATGGCACCGCCGACACCCGCCACAACCGCAGGTAAAGCCGCAAACCGCAGCTCTGAATTGACCTGCGGTTTGCGGCGATTGCCGACACGGGTGTTCCTGGTTCTTACCGTAAGAGTGTTCCTGTATCAACTACTGCTTCCTTTTTGGATCCACTCCTGACTGTAAGCGGGACGCCGCTAAGTCAGTGACGGGACAAAACATTATACTTGACTATCATTCCGTTACTCCAAACTAGAATCTATCAACTGTGGGAGCTTATTTGCTATATCTGGACACTTTTAGGGCAAGCGGATTCATGCATTGACATATTTATCTATTTATTCATATGTTTCTATTTGATCTTACTGTCACCCGATTTTACATGTTACATTAATTAGAATAGCGCTACCAATACTGTATATTTATTGCTTTTATATCACTATTTCATTGCTTGTCGCCACATCTTACATATTCTAGGTGTCCGCGTGTGATGTGTTTGGAGTGACTCTGTTGGGCCACAATATCTCACGTGAGTGACCGACACAGCTGCATCTCAACCATCAGTACGTGGATCAATACATGCTGAATGCTGCCCAACATTTAGGCAGCACCTCTAAGTTTTAGATTATAATATATATATACGTACATCGGATTTGTATTATTTTTACTACAATAAATATTAGCTTCCAATATCTTAGGTGTGCCCAGTCATTCCTTCATATTTCTGCTTTTGCAGTATGCTTTGGGTCATTGTCCATTATGAGCAGTTCCTTTCCTTCTCTATACTCTTCTCTTCCCATCACTCTGGTACAAGTTGCTCTTGGTCTCATCTGTCCATAGGATGTTGTGCCAGAATTGTGAAGGCTTTTTTAGATGTCGTTTGGCAAACTCTAATCTGGCCTTCCTGTTTTTGAGGCTCACCAATGGTTTACATCTTGTGGTGAACCCTCTGTATTCACTCTGGTGAAGTCTTCTCTTGATTGTTGACTTTGACACACATACTTCTACCTTCTGGAGAGTGTTCTTGATCTGGCCAACTGTTGTGAAGGGTGTTTTCTTTACCAGGAAAAGAATTCTTCGGTCATCCACCACAGTTGTTTTCCGTGGTCTCTTGGGTCTTTTGGTGATGCTGAGCTCACCGGTGCATTCCTTCTTTTTAAGAATGTTCCAAACAGTTGTTTTGGCCACGCCTACTGTTTTTGCTATCTCTCTGATGTTTTTTTTTTGTTTTTTCAGCCTAATGATGGCTTGCTTCACTGATAGTGACATCTCTTTGGATCTCATCTTGAGAGTTGACAGCAACAGATTCCAAATGCAAATAGCACACTTGAAATGAACTCTGGACCTTTTATCTGCTCATTGTAATTGGGATAATGAGGGAATAACACACACCTGGCCATGGAACAGCTGAGAAGCCAATTGTCCCATTACTTTTGGTTCCTTAACAAGTGGAAGGCACATATGCAAACTGTTGTAATTCCTACACCTTTCACTGATTTGGATGTAAATATTCTCAAATTAAAGCTGACTGTCTGCAGTTAAAGCACATCTTGTTCGTTTCATTTCAAATCCATTGTGGTGATGTATAGAGCCAAAAATGTTACAATTGTGTCGATGTCCCAATATTTATGGACCTGGCTGTATATAAAATGATGCTCCAGAATTATTAGTGCATGAGGAATGCAAGTAGTTACTAAAACAGACATTAGGAGAGGTGACATGTCGTCTTTAATTGAAATACCTTTTGCTTATTAGCTCTTGCAGAAGTCAATAACACAGGGGTCCACATCCTTTTTCTTCCTGAACTGCATGAGGAATACATTTGTTTTTCATAAAACAGACATGTCAGCAGTGGGGACAGGTCCTCTTTAAGAAGATGAGATTGGAATTGTGGGTTTCACTGGTCCTTTTACTATTATAAAGGCACATAAAGCCTGGTTACTGACAAATCTGTTCTTTTTCAAGAACCATGCCTTGATGCAAACAATTTTAAGAAAATTTAAGAAGACATGTTATAAAGACACATGAGGCATGAAACATCAACCCCTTAAGTGTACATGGGTACTGGGTGTACATCAACCCCTTAAGTACCGAGGCCATTTTAGTTTTTTCCTCCCCACATTCCAATAGCCATATATATATTTTTTTTTTCTATTCATTTGGCCATATGAGGGCTTATTTTTTAAATAATAACTTTTAGCCCATGGATCCCATCTTTTGATCCCATACACCATAATAGAGAACTATTATGGTGAATGAGATTCTGCCACTCTGCCTGCTGAGCTGTGCCTCGTACACAGCTTTGCGCACAGATTACCATTTCAGGTGTGGAAACCTTCAGAAGGTCCCAGGCAGTCATGGTAACCGATCGGAGCCCTGCTGTGGGTGCATCGATTGGAAGGCAGAGGGAGTGACTCAGTCTGCCTAACTACACAGATGTAGCAATTTCTATTGACTGCAGCATTTGAGGGGTTAAAAGACCAGGTTCATCGTCAACGCCGATCCCGGTCCTTGCGGCTGGGTGCCTGCTTTATATGTGTATTATACAGCCGCCAAGCACCATGTATGGAGTGGGCTCAGTGCAGCAGCTTACATATGTACTTTCAGGTACGTCATGGTGGCTGAAGGGGCTAATCCGCAGTTAATTATCTACAAATGGTACGAATTTTGTCTTACTAGTTTAGTTAGATTATTTTTGTCTATAAACTAGACCACATTTTATAACATTTTTACCCCAACGATCCTCACAGCCAATAGAGAATGATCTCCTCTTGGCAACATCAAGAGAATTATTGTTGCAGGGTGACAGTGCTTGTGAGAGTCATGCCCAGGGTTATACTAGCTTGTAAACATAAATGTTTTTCCAAGCGACATTTACATTTACAGGTCATGCTGCCAACAGCTATTTTTATGTGATTTGGCTGTAAAAAAAAAGGGGGCCAATTTACATGACTTTCATTGTGGTCTATAATGGCTACGTCATGCACGACTAGCGACCCGCATTTAAAAATCCAACAGTGTTGGAATCTTTGTGAATGTCACGTCAAAATCGCGACAGGTCACATGTCGCATAGCGACCCCATTCACAATCTGCGTGGTGTAGCCTCAGTTTTATTGTTTATTCATCTTCTTCATTCATATTGGCCAATTATTGTTAAAATGGTTGTGCAGTAGCATGGGTCATCAATATCAGATTGGTGGGGTTCTGAACTCTCGGCACCCCCGGCAATCAGCTGTTTGTAGGAGTTGCAGTGCTTCTGCAAGCTCTACACCCTCTTCAATATTTCCCTGCAGGTCGTCTCCGCTGTAGCGGCGATGCAGTGTAATTACAACTGCTCATTCCATTCACTAGAATGGGACAAGCAGTTGTAATTACACTGCACTGCCATTGCAAAGGAAACAGAGTGCAATTAAACACTGAAGAGCATACAACGCTCGTACAAGCATCGCAACCCCTTCAAACAGCTGATCACCGGGGAGCTGGGAGTCAAACCCCCACCAACCTGATATATATGACTAGTGTTGAGCGACCTTGTGTTTCAAGTTCGGCGTACAAGGTTTGGGTTATCTAAGAATTCCGTTATGGAATCCGCTACAACGGACCATAAGTTATGGTCTGCGGTAGCGGATTCCATAACGGAATTCTTAGATAACCCAAACCTTGTATGCCGAACTTGAAACACAAGTTCGCTCATCCGTATATATCATCTATCCTGAGGATAGGTCATCAGTATTATGCCACTGCACAATCCCTTTAAGACTGCTTGGAAATAAGGAAATCATGATGATAGATGGCCGTAGATGATGCGTACAGGAAACAGAGCAGACTTTTCTCTTTTTTTTTTCTATTTTAATTAATTTCTCTCTCTCCATGACATTTATAGACTGTGGGATCTGTTATATAAATGCTCGTCACCCTTCACACAGCAACCTCTAGGGCAGGGATGCTCAACCTGCGGCCCTCCAGCTGTTGCAAAACTACAACTCCCAGAATGCCTGGACAGCATACAGCTATTAGAGCATGCTGGGAGTTGAAGTTTTTCAACAACTGGAGGGCCACAGATTGAGCATCCATGGTCTAGGGCAGTGGTGGCGAACCTATGGCACTGATGCCAGAGGCGGCACTCAGAGCCCTGTCTGTGAGCACCCACACCCTGGAAAAAGTCTAAGGCATACCAATATGCCTTAGACTTTACCCGCCATTCATCAGCGCAGGGCGCACTATGTACAGCACAAGCAGCGCACTTAATGTAGGCAGGTTATTATAGCCAAATGATAAAGTACATAGAAGATGTACTAATAGAAAGAGAAAATCCAGCTTCTTGTGGAGTAAAAAGTAGTTCTTTATTGGCTCATCGTATAAAATCCACCAAAATCACAGGAAAAAGGTGTACAGTAACATGTTTCGGGCCTTTTTTCCGTGCTCCGTGGATTAAAGTCAGAGGTGAGAGCTGCAGCCATTTCTATGATAGAAGATGTACCATATTGGACTGTAGTATTCAGGGTAAATTTCCGTGTTGGCACTTTGCGATAAATAAGTGGGTTTTTGTGTTGAAGTTTGGCACTCGGTCTCTAAAAGGTTCACCATCACTGGTCTAGGGCATCTTTAAAAAAAAAGAATTTAAAATGCAGGGATAAAAATAGGCAAATATGTCTCTCCATCTAAATGTTGTATGGGTAGTAGTATTCTGTGCATTAGTTGACTCCAAAAGGAACCTAAATTAAAGTCTGGATGTGTCCCACTGCAAGTGTTAATGTACTGTATTTTGTACATTATAAATCCCATAGGCTTTATATGGAGAGAGTGGGAGGTTCCTAGCTACTGTTGCTAGGCAGGGCTGGCACCACCCCTTCTTCTCTAAAAGTAAGTGAGTCAGTCTAGAATAAGCTGTGGGTGATTAAAGGGGTTGGCCACTTTCTGGTCACTGTTGACCAATGTGTTTCTAACATGATTATATGACACCTTTTATTATAGGCTTGCCGCTTGTTGAAATTCTGTGGCATTTTCTATATTTCATAAAATATGATTTGTTTACCAAGTCTTTTATGCTGACCATACAGAGGTCTTGTCCATAACATGGCTGCTGATGAAGGGCCATGTGACTAGGTAAATCACCTTCACGCAATGTGTTTGAATAGAGAAGCCTGAGTGATGTGTCTGGTCACATGATTCTCCATTAGCAGCCATCTTATGGACAGGACCTCTAAGCAGACAGCACAAAAAAATGTGCATAACAAGGGAGCCTGGCTTATAAAATATAGCAAACGGCACAGAATATTAACATAGGTTATGTTAGCAAGTGCCATATAGTCATCTTACCTACACACTTGCTGGAAAGTGGTCAACCCTTTTAAGCAGAAAGAGTACAGCGAGAAGCAGAGCTTACCAGGGAATACTTCAACCCTGTGGATTATTAGCAGCCAAAGTGACAGCGTATGTGCCAGTCCTTCAGGAAATAGCTACTGCATTAGCACATCTATATTGTGGCTACAGACTTCTCTGCATACTGGTGGGAGCAATAAGCTTCAGGTTCCCCATCATATCACCAGGAGAGAAAGGCCCTCTGTTCAGGGACTACATTCCACTGAGGATACTGCAGAGATACCATATAGTGAAAGTCAGAGAGGTCATTTTTACCCTTAGGTCAGGAAAGGAGAGAATGTATCGCCTGATTTAAAAGGGAGACTGAGACCAGCCTCCCATACACACCCATGGGAACTGCATATGCCAACTGTAAAGGCTGCATCTAATGTGATTAGTGTCTGTGTGAGCCATCTATTTAACTGTCTCAGTAAAGTACAGTGGACTTGTTGAATAAAATCTGTCTCCTCATTGCATAGACCAACACCTGCATTGCCTCACACCTTAGGGAGCCCTGCCTTGCACAAAACTCATCTACACCTAGGGCACCCCATCTAATACCAGGCAGGAGCCCCAAAGTCTGGAAGTGCCCTGAAGGGAAGAAAAGGTGTGCACTTCTCATCACTGCATGGCCAAGCAGAGAGCTAGACTGAGTAACTTCAACCTCCATTATTGCTACTACTAAGGCTCCTATCCACTCCCCTTCTTCTGGGCTCACTGCATTATATTTACTGTGAAAAAACAGTTTTTCAAATGTTTTTATTAAATAGAGTTTCAGTTGTCATTTATGACTTGGTCCAGTTGACTAGGTTGGTTGGTGCACTGTGCTATACTTTCTATTGACTTCCTAGCGGTGACCCCTCCAGTAGTGATGGATGATATACCGTAGGGCTGACCCTGTTCAAGACTTTGTAATCCATGTTATATGCAATAATCACAGGACTCATGCTTGGTTTTCAATGCGAGGAGTCACATGCGATTTCACCTCTTCGTAGTACTTTGGAAGCTAATCCCAAAAATTAAAGGGGTTACTCAGCTTTGTAAAATTGATGACCTATCCTCAGGACAAGCCGTCAGTATTAGACGTATGGGACTGACTCTCTGTATCAGCTGTTTGAAGGTGTGGCATAGCTCATGTAAGAGCTGCAGCCTCTTAGGTGTTTTTACATTGCTTTGCACGGTAGCACTCAGAACATCACATTTTTAATAGATGTTCTAAGTACTCCATAATTGTCCCATTCATTTGAATGTGAAGTACAAAACACACACCCTGGTATCACTGCCATATACTTTGCCACTCTCATTTGGCCATTGCTATAGAGTGTAAAGTAATATTGCAGGGGCATTCCCATCTTAGAAATTGATGGGTATAGGTCCCACCTCTGTGACGTGCTCCTGTTTCCAGAAGGGCCCCCAAAGTAAAAGAGAGCACACTGCTTATGAGTGGCATGCTCCCGATTCACTGCTATGGGAGTTTAGAAAACAGCTGAGCAAGAGCACTCATCTATTTTAAGAAGTCCCATAGTGCTGAATGGAGAATGCACAATTTACCTCTAGGAGACTCCCTTAAATAGAAGAGCCAGCACCAGGGGCGTTGCTAGGTTAAAACATTCGGGGCCTGGGCCCCTGTTGTTTTGTCCCAGGCCCCGAATGTACTGCCTGCCTGCTAGATACAACTGTATTGCTGTCCTCAGGATGGCAGTACAATTGAATCTAATGCCCTGCAAGAGCTGAAGGACCTGTGATTACATCACAGGTCATGTGATCAGTGCTAAATGTAGTAGCTGAAAAGGACCTGTGATGATGTCACCATCATGTGACCAGTGCAGGAGAGGATGGCTCAGCAGTGAAGAGAAGTCCTGGGAAGAAGCTGCGGTGAGGTCTGCTACATAAGGAGAGGTAAGTGAAGGGAGAGGCAGAGAAATGCTGGGAGTTGTAGTTATTTAACTAGGACTGTATGTTAGGGCTGAAGGGAGGGAGGTTATTTACATGGGACAGTGGGGTGGAATGATGTTATTTACATGGGACTGAAAGTTGAGGGAGTGATTTTATTTACATGGGAATGCATGTTGGAGGTGGCTGGGGCAGGGTGATGTTATTTACTTGGGACTATATGTTGAAGGCAGCTGTGGAAGGGAGCGATATTTACATGGGACTGAATGTTGAGGGTTAATGTGATTTACATGGGACTGCATGTTGGAGGTGGCTGGGGAGGGGGTGATTTTATTTACATGGAAATGTATGTTGAAAGTGACTGGGGGAGGAAGTGATGTTATTTACATGGGACTGAATATTGAGGGGGTGATGTTATTTACATGGGACTATATGTTGAAGGCGCTGGGAGGGGTTTATGTTCTTAACATGAGACTGTATGTTGAAAGCAGCTGGGGAGGGGGTAATGTTATTTACGTGGGACTGTATATTGAGGGGGCAGGAGAGATGGTGTGATGTTATTTACATGGGACTGTATTTTAGAGGGGGCTGTAGATAGGAAGGGATGTTATTTACATGGGACTATATATTGGAGGGGGCTGGAGAGATGGTGTGATGGTATTGACATGCACACTATGGCGGAGAAGGGAAATAATATTATTTACATGGGACTGTATGATGGAGGGGCTGAGGAATTATAATTTTTGAGCACAGTAAACGGAGGAATATAACTATAGGGGCACTGCAGGGGCCATTATAAATACTGGGAGGGCTCCAGGGTGAGCATTATAACAGTAGGGGGCATTATAAATACTGGGGGCACTGTGGGGGCATTTTAAATCCAGGAGACAATAGGCATTCTTATTACTACTAGTTTTTTTTTTTAGGAGGAACTTATAGATCCGCATTATTTCTACTAAGAGCACTATGGGGGTCTTATTACTACTGAGGGGTCAGTAGATAGCTTTATTACCACTGGGGAAACAATAAGAGGGTCTTATTTCTACTGGGGTCTCTGTAAGGGCATTATTAATACTGGAGGGCTCTTCAACTAATGGGGGCACTCTTGGGGAGCATTATCACAGTTGGGGGCACTGTAGGGGGCAGTATTGCTAATAAGGGCATTCTAGAAGGGAATTACTATTGGTGGGACTATGAGGAGCACTATTACTATGGGGGGCACTCATTTTTCTTCAGGATAGTATTTGGGGATACAGAAAAATGAGGAAGCTAAGATGTCTGTGTGTCACACTCTGTAGAGACGAGGCTGAGAGAAGTTGTCCGGACAGAATGGAGAAGATGATGACAGAGAAGATCTACATTAGAGGAGACGTCACCTGGGAGGAACTGGATAATTTTTTCTACATATATCACATCTATTGCCTTGAGGCTGGAGCACCACATTGACTATTTTGGATACACATCTGCGGGGACGCTTGGAAGGTATTTGTTTGGAGCAAGAGCTGTGCCGCCTACACTTTATCTACCTACTTATTAACAAATTATACAAATGTTTGTGTTTTACTAGTTCAGTCAGATTGTGTTTATCTATAAACTAGACCATTTTTAAAATTTATTTTCACCCCAACGATCCTCACAGCCAATTTAGGCATGTCATGTCACATATCGACCCCAGTCACAACTTGCGCTGTGTAGCCAGAGCCTTATTGTTTAATGATATTCTTCAAGTAAATCTGCCCCATTGCACTTTTCCACACCAAAGAGGCTCTGCCAGGATCAACACTATTAAACCAGGAATATATCCTGGTAGGGTTGATCATGCCGTGTAAAATGATACCTGTTGTTTCTGTAGATACCGGCGTTGTGGAAAATCATACTTTTATTTCTATGCAAATGAGGAATTGGAGCACCAGGAGGCAAGCTTCTGAAGTTTGAGCACCGCTCCAGTAGCACTCCTGGTGCTGACTACACACGCCTCCCATGCACTGAACACACACTCCTCCCCTTAGGTTGACAGCGCTAGGCTTTCTAGAGCTGAGTTCTCACTCCTGCGCAGATGGTAACAAACATGGCCCCTGTGCACTGTAAATCTTTTCTGCTCAGTAAACAGCAGTAGATGGAATAATATAAAGTAATAAAAACAGTGATACCTTACTGATCTGCCATTTATTCACTTCCCAATCACTAGCCACAGCAGTTACATGTCTGTGTCAAGTGGGACTTGGAAGTACAAAGACCAGTGAGGACACAGGAAGCAGTGGAATGAAAGTGGCGAGGGGTTAGAAAGGTATCACTACTTTCATTATTTTATTACATTGTAATCATTAAAAAAAAATTTTTTTTTACATGACTAGACAACCCCTGCTTAATAGAGACACCCATACCAGCTCCAAAATTCATACAGACTCCCAGATGAGACCCCAAAATGAATACAAACCTCCAGAAAAACACCAAAGTAAATACAGACTCCAAAAATTAATACAGAACAGAGCACAACATTGAAACAGACCCCAAATAAGCCTCCAGATCACATCCCACATTTAGGCAGGCCTCAGACCAGACCCCAAATCCGCTTCTAAATTTTTACAGACCCCAAATTCATTAAGACCCCAGATGAGCCCCAACATTTATACAGACCCCAAATTCCTATAGACCCCCGTTCAATCAACAACTTCATACAGACCGCAGGTCAGCGCCCATCTTTATACAGACTCCTGATCAGCCCCCACATTCATACAGACCCCAAATCAGCCCCTAAATTCATTCAGACCCCAGATCAGACCCCCAAATTCATACCCCCACCTCACAGCCCCCTAAATGCAGACCTCAGACCAGAGACAAAAAAAAAACTCTCCACAGTGCAGTGCTGGCATTTGGAGAGGAGGACTAGTGAGTGGTGAGTAAAGCTACCGTTAGCAGAGCTACACTCGCCATCCCTGGGTCTCCTGTACTAATGAGCAATAGAAGCTCATTATTTAATTTAGAAAGTTAAAACATTTTTTATAGAAATAAAAGTCTGCCCCCCCCCCCTTCCTTATGTAGCAAGACGGCACCCTAGTTGGGCACCTACCTGTTGTCTGGCCCACTTGGGCATAACCCATCTGGATCCGACCATGTTCACATTTATTTAATATTAGGCCTTACCAAAACGTGTCATTAAAGGCCTGTAATACAGCACTATTGTTATTTTATGTGTATTTCTGTATACATAGTTTTTTTGCACGCTTTTTTAAATATGCTGATACTGATCTCTGAGACACGTCCCTACAGATCCACAAAATCATGATAACAATTGGAACAGTGGTACATGCCACTGTACCCATATTACATTCCTGCTTCCTATCATCCCTGCCAAGTGTTTCTATCACTTCTCACCCACCTCCTGACAACATAGTTTAAAATCAAGTGCAAACTTATTATTATTCCTTCTTCCAGCATATCTGTATCGTAGAGCCGGTAGACCACTGAGATATAAATCTTTGTGTCTAACTTTTCTCCTCAGATCTTCAATACCTAGAATCCCAGGTCAATGTAGAGTGCAGAAATTGCAAGATTAATACTGCCCAAAATGAATCTTTTATATTATGGTAGTGGTGCTTTTGTTAAAGAGGTTATCCAAGGAGATGAACATTTTTAAAAAGGGTCAAAAGAGTTAAAAAAAAAAAAATATGACCTTACTGATACTCCATCGCTGTAGTTCTGGCCGTTTCTCTGCTGCTGTCCATTTCTTGGTTCTAGACACATGAAATGGCTTGGAGTGCCTGCTCAGCCAATCACTGGTCGCAGTGACTTTACTCAGTGATTGGCTGAGTGGGCATTCCAAGCCATTTCCTGTGTGTTAAGCCAAGATCAGAAAGTTGAGAGCAGCAGAGATCAGAGCAGTTCTCAGTACTGCATGCATGAACATGGGATCGATGAGATAAATAATGCTTACTTTTGTTTTAATCCTTTCTGGCCCACTTTCCTAATCTAATATTCCCAGAAAATCCCTTTAAATCTAACATAGTAGTGGGAAGAAAATCTCGATAACACATTCTCGTTTTGAAGCTTTAACCAAATGGAGTGAAGATCATTACAAAACAGAGAAACTTTGCCTGTGTACTCCTAATATCCAACTCGCCATACTATACTACACTGCCAAAAGTGACAACATATTTTTACTAGACATAGACAGACTAGAAAAAAAATTGAATTGACAGTATACGTAGTTGTAGAGCTAGACACAGAGATATAATTAGTCTAAAATAGGGTTTTAATAAGAAAAGTACAAAAAGACAAAAGTAGCGCAGACAAGAAAAACAGTACCATAAGTACATGGCTGTGTGTACAATACACCAACAGGGCTACCAGTTATGTAAAGTGCATGTAGTAAATAAGTCATATCTGGTTTAAGAATATCTCAGAGTTAGGTATTAACTTGAATAACCTCTCCTATCAGGCACCCATCACTGCACTCCAGATATGAGTAACAGAGACTCGCCGAGCAGGTTAGCCATTTCTAAAAGCAAAAACAACAAGAGCAGTATTAAATGCCTTTCAAATACATACAGTATAATATAAATCATGGCAAATTAATGTTTACTGCCTATGTATAAATGAAAACATGACATCTATCTATCTATCTATCTATCTATCTATCTATCTATCTATCTATCTATCCTATATGGACAAAAGATCTGGGACACACCTCTTAATCATTAAATTCAGGACAGGAGTCTCATTTAGTCCCATTGCCACAGATGTATAAAATCCAGCCCCTAGTCATGCAGGCTGCCTTTACAAACATTTGGGAAAGAATTGGCCATTCTAAAGAGCTCACTGAATTTCAGAGTGGTACTGTAATAAGATGCCGTCATTGTAGTTGCTTAGTTAGTTAAATGTCTTCCCTCATAGATATCCCTCCATCCATGGTGAGTGGTATTATTGCAAAGAGGAAGTTTTTGGGAACCACAACAAC
Organism: Bufo bufo; assembly: GCF_905171765.1. NCBI lineage: Eukaryota > Metazoa > Chordata > Amphibia > Anura > Bufonidae > Bufo > Bufo bufo. The sequence goes on from NC_053396.1 coordinate 128,376,421, forward strand.
TCAGCCACGAAGTGCAGACCACATGAAGTTACAGAGCAGGGTCACCCAGGTCTGAGTTTCATAGTGAATAAAAGTCATTTTAGCTCTGCTGAATAGCTGCAGAGTTCAAAACTCCTGGGTATTAACATCAGCACAAAAATTGTGCACCAGAAGCTTCATGGCATGGGTTTCCATGGCCGAGCAGCTGCTTTACATCACCAAGGAAAATGCCAAGTGTCTGATGCACCACCACTGGAATCTAGAGTAGTGGAAACATGTTCTGTGGAGTGACGAATCTCATTTATCTATCCGGCAGTCTGACACACAGGAGGACAAGTTACTTCACAACACTGAGCTAAAGAGCTGCCCCATACTCCTCTCCTACTTGTCGAGGATTATGATCCTGAATATAGGTGATAAGATCCTCAGTTGAATCTCTGTAGAAATGGAGTCCATGAGGAGACGTGAATTACAGAGAGGACAGACAGGACAGACTGTAGTAATGGAGACTGCATACAAGTGCTGCTGCTCATTACCCACACCTCCTCTCTGTTCTTCATATCTCTTCATGAACTCTATTCCTATGGAGATTCAGCTGAATATCTTATCAGCTGTATTCAGGATCATAATCCCTGACAAGCAGAGAAGAGAGGAGGATGCAGCAGCTCTTTAGCTCAGTTGTGTGAAGTCAGGACAGGTTCTGTGTGTACTAATATGATAGTAACATACTAACATAGTTTATAAGGCCGAAAAAAGACATCTGTCCATCCAGTTCAACCTGTCATCCTGCAAGTTGATCCAGAGGAAGGCAAAAAAAAACCCTGTGAGGTAGAAGCCAATTTTCCCCACTTAAGGGAAATAAAATACCTTCCCGACTCCATTCAGGCAATCAGAATAACTCCCTGGATCAACGACAAATCTCTACTAGCTATAACCTGTAATATTATTACACTCCAGAAATACATCCAGGCCGCTCTTGAATTCTTTTATTGTACTCACTATCACCACCTCCTCAGGCAGAGAGTTCCATAGTCTCACTGCTCTTACCGTAAAGAATCCTCTTCTATGTTTGTGTACAAACCTTCTTTCCTCCAGACACAGAGGACGTCCCCTCATCACAGTCACAGTCCTGGGGATAAATATATGATGGGAGAGATCTCTGTACTGACCCCTGATATATTTATACATAGTAGATAGATCTCCCCTCAGTCGTCTTTTTTCTAAAGTGAATAACCCTCATTTTGATAATCTTTTAGGGTACTGTAGTCTATCTATTCCAGTTATTACTTTAGTTGCCTTCCTCTGAACCCTCTCCAGCTCTGCTATGTCTGCCTTGTTCACAGGAGCCCAGAACTGTACACAGTACTCCATGTGTGGTCGGACTAGTGATTTGTAAAGTGGTAGGACTATGTAAAGTGTACATCTATGCCCCTTTTGATGCAACCCATTATCTTATTGGCCTTGGCAGCAGCTGCCTGACACTAGTTTCTACAGCTTAGTTTGCTGTTCACTAAAATTCCTAGGTCCTTTTCAATGTCAGTGTTACCCAGTGTTTTACCATTTAGTATGTACGGGTGACTTGCATTATTCCTTCCCATGTGCATAACCGTACTGTGTTAAACCTCATCTGCCACTTCTCTGCCCAAGCCTCCAATCTAACCAGATCCCTCTGTAGCAGTATACTGTCCTCTTCAGTGTTAATTACTTTACACAGTTTAGTGTCATCTGCAAAAATTTATATTTTACTGTGCAAGCCTTCTACAAAATCATTAATTAATATATTGAAGAGAATAGGGCCCAAAACTGACCCCTGTGGTACTGCACTAGTGACAGTGACCCAATCTGAGTGTGTACCGTTAATAACCACCCTCTGTTTTCTATCACCGAGCCAGTTGCTTACCCATATACAGACATTTCCCCCCAGTCCAAGCATCCTCATTTTATATACTAACCTTTTATGGAGTAGAGTATCAAATGCTTTGGAGAAGTCCAGATATATAACATCCATTGATTCGCCGCTGTCAAGTCTAGAACTTACCTCCTCATAGAAACTGATTAAATTAGTTTGACATGACCCACCCCTCATGAAGCCATGCTGAAATGGTGTTATTTGGTTATTTTCATTGAGGTACTCCAAGATAGCATCTCCTAGAAAACCTTCTTGGCCTATAGTTTCCAGGCTCTGTTTTTGGACCCTTTTTGAATATTGGCACATATTGACAGCCATTTTATTTCTCCTAATAATTGCTCCCTAGACAAAATGAGCCAATATAACTAATGAAAGGTATTTGAGAATATATTTATAATAAATTAATATTTAAGCATTTTCATTATCTTAATTCCCGGAGAACCCCTTTAAGAACTCAGGAGTAGGGGCAAATGTGCTTATACAATCCGCACTGTCCTAGCTATCCCCCTCCTGGCAGGAAGCAGGACCATCCCACTCCTACCAAGAGGGGAGGAACAGGGTGGTTAACCCTGTTCCTGCCAACCATATCTCTTCATGCTTGTGTACTTAACATAGCATAATAACAATACACATAACAATTGCAGATATCCCGCAGGTCTGGGGTACTGCACTCTATTGGCAGCCTGCTCCCACAGGAAGTTACAGTCTGGCACTGATAGACACTTCCATCAATTTTGAAGGTATTGTTCACTTTCAGGTCACTGTTGACCAATGTGTTTGTGAGATGATTATATGACACTTACTAATATACCCTTTGTTGAAATTATGCTTCATTATCTATATTTTCTAAGGTATGCTCCCTTGGTTACAAAGTCTTTTGTGCTGCACATGCAGTGGTCCTGTCCAAAGTGGCTGCTGATGGAGGGTCATGTGTCCAGGCAAATAACCTCCATGTGCTGTCTCCTCTATTCAAATACCCTATACCTGTTATTTGTACTTGCTCTGTTGGGATTTTAGAGCAGGTGCAGTGTGTTTGAATGGAGAAGACATCACATGGAGGTGATTTGCCTGGTTACATGACCATCCGTCAGCAGCCATATTATGGACATGACCTCTGTGTGGACAGCACAAAAGACTTTGTAAACAAGAGGGCATACCTTATAAAATATAGAATATGGTGCGGAGTTTCAACAAAGGCTATATTAGTAAGTGTCATATAATCATGCTACATACACCTTGGTAAATAATTACAAGAAATTGGCGGGACATCCTAAAACATTTTATGTGAAAATGGCTTACTGTAGCTTAATGTACCATAATGTGCCTAAATTTTGCACAACCTAAGATCTCAGCTTCCCAAACCTATCCTGGAAGTTTCATGGATTTTGGCTACCCACAAGGCAAATGAGTGACATTAAGCTTGTATTTTGGGGAGCTTAATGTGGCTTAACGTAAAAAAAACAACTCAGATGTTAACCAATCTCCTCCAAACTTCCTATACTACAAGACTCTCTCTATGCCAACATATTCTGAAGATTTTGGGTCATTTGATAAAACATACCAAAAGTTATTCACATTAAACTATTGTATTCCCATCCTAAAACATTTAATGTGAACAGCTTAATGTAAAAAGAGCTTAATCTACCATAATGTGCCTAAACCTCAATTAATTGACTTCAAAATTTGCACAACCTAAGTTCTCTTATTGAGTTACGTTAGGCTTTCATAGCCCCTACTACCTTTTGTGCAGCGGCTATTAGAAATGTAAAGGATTGTTCACAAAGCTAGCCGCAGGATCAGCCATAGCTCTGGCTCAGGTCTTAGTCTATCTTGGATGTGGTGACGCATTAGGTATCCCAGCATGCATCTGTGGTTGCTGGGCCTCCAATGAGTCCCTGCACCTTGTGAGGAGGAGTGGGCTACCTCCAGGTACACCTGCATTTAATTTATCGACTGAATCAATATGCTTCCATTTGGAGACTCATATAAATAGAACTAGGACCACACTTTACAGAGGTACCTTGACGGTGGCAGTGTGGCTTCTACATATTTTTGGCCAAAGGTTTGTGCAAATAAAACCTCAGCTTTTAATGTATACTGTTAGACAGGGTAATTTGTTTTGTTGCAGGCCAGCTTGCAGGTGAGCTGGGGATTTTTTGTGTTTTCTATAGTTGTATGCCTTCCCATGTGCACCCTGCTATCAAGGCTGGTTATAAATTTATGCGGTTACCATCTTTTTCCAGGTCTTAGTTCAGTCTCTCTCCAGGTTTGGTCTGAGGGAGGGAATGCTCAAATGTAGGAAAACTTTGACTAGGACTGAAGCCTACAGGAGGCCTCACATGCTGATTGAGGAGGAGGACCAGAGAACCTGGATGTCTACTGAAGGTACATGGTACTGAAATGGACCTCAGGAGCAAGTCTGGTGTTTCTCCTACTGAAGATCTCAATACCCAGTCTCAGCCTGTGCTCCTATACATCTGAGTTGTTTTTTGTACGTTAAGCCACATTAAGCTCCCCAAAAAACAAGCTTAATGTCACTCATTTGCCTTGTGGGTAAGCAAAATCCATGAAACTTCCAGGATAGGTTTGGGAAGCTGAGATCTTAGGTTGTGCAAAGTTTCAAGGCAATTGATTGAGGTTTAGGCACATTATGGTACATTAAGCTCTTTTTAAATTAAAGGGACACTGACAGGCCCAAAAAGCATATTTAGGTATATATATGACAGTACAGGTCTTATAAAGTGTATGAGAATCATCTAAGTATCCCCCCTGTCCACCTTATAAATACAGTAAAATGAAGTTTTATAACCTGCTTGAATCGTGTTCAATCTGCCCAAGGGGCGGCATTTCATCTCCACTTGCGCCCAGCCAGCCTCGCCACAACTGCCGTTTGAAGCGCCGCCCAGCTCATCAATATTCACTTCGCTGGGCGGCTACTCTGAAGCGCTGCTCTGAACTGTGCCCGGCGCATGCGCATAAAGCAGAGGCTGCATCGGCCTCTGAGAATCAGACTGTGCGCAGGCGCAATGCGATCCCGGCCAGTGAGGGTGCCGGGCGCATGCGCTGAAGATGGCCGGGGACACTAGTAGCCGCCCAGCGAAGTGAATATTGATGAGCTGGGCGGCGCTTTAAACGGCAGTTGTGGCGAGGCTGGCTGGGCGCAAGTTGAGATGAAACACCGCCCCTTGGGCAGATTGAACACGATTCAAGCAGGTTATAAAACTTCATTTTACTGTATTTATAAGGTGGACAGGGGGGATACTTAGATGATTCTCATACACTTTATAAGACCTGTACTGTCATATATATACACCTAAATATGCTTTTTGGGCCTGTCAGTGTCCCTTTAAGCTAAATGTTTTCAAAAAGGAATAAAATAATTTAATGTGAATAATTTTCGTTATGTTTTCTCAAATGACCCCAAATCTTCAGAATATGTTGGCATGGAGAGAGTCTAGTCGGATGGGAAGTTTGGGGGAAATCCATGAAACTTCCATGATAGGTTTGGGAAGCTGGGAACTTAGGTTGTGCAAAGTTTCAAGGCAATTGATTGAGGTTTAGGCACATTATGGTACATTAAGCTACATTAAGCCATTTTCATATTAAATGTTTTAGGATGTCCCGAAATGGCCAACCCCTTTAACACGTTGCTGACCTAGGATGAGAATGCTCGTCCTAACTGGCCGGTAATTAACGCACTAGGATGAGCATTCTCGTCCTAGGGTTAACTGGCTGCCCCCCACGCGCTGCAGCAATCAGCAGCAGAGGCCCGGCTGATACTGACAGCCGGGCCCCTGCTGTATCAGAAAGCATCGGTGAAAACATTGATGCCGGCGGATTAACCCCCTGTATTCCGCGGTCACGCTGACCGCGGCATACAGGGGGTTTCCGGTAGCTTATACAGCCCCATCAGGACCCTGTGCTGTGGTGACAGGGACCCAATGGTTGTTATGGCAGTCTCGATGCGTTGCACAGGCATCGGGACTGCCAGCTATGGAAACCCAAAAGATCCAGCTCCAGGGCTGGGTCTCCTAGGCAACTGTTAGCGTCTTACAGTGTAAGACACTGACAGTTCAATACAGCACAATACAAATGTATTGTGCTGTATTGAAACAGGGATCAGACTGTGAAATGTTGAAGTCCCATAGTGGGACAAAAAATAAAGTGTAAAAAGAAGTTAAAAAAAATATATATATATTAAAAGTTTCAAGTAAAAAAAGCGCCCTTTTCCCAAAATAAAGTTAAAAAAATTGTAAAAAATAGGGACAAAAAGAAAAGTAGACATATTCGGTATCACCGCGTTTATATCGACCGACTCTATAAAAATATCACATGACCTAACCCCTCAGGTGAACACCATCAAAAAAATAAAATAAAAACTGTGCTAAAAAAAATGAGCCCCTACCTAAGACAATCGCCTAAAAAATAAAAAAATATGGCTCGGCTCTCAGTCTATTGAGACACTAAAACATGATTTTTTTTGTTTAAAAAATGCTTTTATTGTGTTAAATATAAAAAAAGAAAAAGAAAAGTAGACATATTTGGTATCGCCACGTCCGTAACAACCTGCTCTATAAAAATACCATATGACCTTATACCTCAGGTGAACACGGTAAAAAAAAATTAAAATGATGTCAAAAAAGCCTTTTTTTTTGTCACCTTACATCACAAAAAGTGTAATAGCAAGCGATCAAAAAGTCATAAGCACCGCAAGATCATACCAACCAAACCGTCATCTTATCCCGCAAAAAATGAGACCTTAACTAAGACAATATCCCCAAAATTTTTAAAAATATCGCACTCAGAATATGGAGACACTAAAACATGATTCTTTTTGTTTCAAAAATGCTGTTATTGTGTAAAATGTAAATAAATGAAAAAGGTATACATATTAGGTGTCGCCGCGCCCATAATAACCTGCTGTATAAAAATATCACATGAACTACCCCCTCAAGTGAACACCGTAAATAAATAAAATAAAAACGCTGTAAAAAAGATATTTTTTGTCACCTTCCATCAGAAAAAGTGTAATACCAAGCGATCAAAAAGTCATACACACCCCAAAATTATACCAATCAAACTGTCATCTCATTCAACAAAATCGCCCAAAAAATAAAAAACTATGGCTCTCAGAATATAGAGACACTAAAACATTTTTTGGGTTTAAAAAATGCTGTTCTTGTGTAAAACTTAAATAAATAAAAAAAGTATACATAAACTTAAATAAATAAAAAAGTATACATATTAGGTATCGCCACGTCCGTAAGAATCTGCTGTATAAAAATATCACATGAACTACAGTGAACACCGTAAAAAAAAAATTATGAAAAGTTTGTCAAAAAAGCCTTTTTTGGTCACATTACATCACAAAAAGTGTAATAGCAAGCAATCAAAAAGTCATATGCACCCTAAAATAGTACCAATCAAACCGTTATCTCATACCGAAAAAAAATTAGCCCTAAATAAAAAATAAGGCTTTCAGAATATGGAGACACTAAAAAAAATATTTTTTTCAAAAATGCTTTAATATGTAAAACTGAAACAACCAACCCAAAAAAGTCATATTTGGTATTGTTGCGTCTGTTACAACCTGCTTTATTAAAATAGCACATGATCTAACCTTTCAGATGAACATTGTAAATAACAAAAAATAAAAATGGTGCCAAAACACCTATTTTTTGTTACCTTGCCTCACAAAAAGTGTAATATAGAGCAACCAAAAATCATATGTACCCTAAACTGGTACCAACAAAACTTCCACCCTATCCCGTAGTTTCCAAAATGGGGTCTTTTTTGGAGTTTCTACTCTAGGGGTGCATCAGGGGGTCTTCAAATGTGACATGGCAGCTTAAAATTATCCCAGTGAAATCTGCCTTCCAAAAACCATAGGGCAATAAATATTGAGTTTTCTTTGGCTGTTAACCCTTGCTTTGTTACTGGAAAAAGTGGACTAGAATGGAAAAGCTGCCAAAAAAGTGAAATTCTGAAATTTCATCTCTATTTTCCACAAATTCTTGTTTAACACCTAAAGGGATAACAAAGTTTGTAAAATCAGTTTTAAATACCTTGAGGGGTGTAGTTTCTAAAATGGGGTCACTTTTTGTTGGAGTTTCTACTCTAGGGGTACATCAGGGGGTCTTCAAATTTGACATGGCAGCTTAAAATTATCCCAGTGAAATCTGCCTTCCAAAAACCATATGCCGTTCCTTTCCTTCTGCGCCCTGCCGTGTGCCCGTACAGCAGTTTACGACCACATATGGGGTGTTTCTGTAAACTACAGAATCAGGGCAATAAATATTGAGTTTTGTTTGGCTGTTAACCCTTGCTTTGTTAGTGGAAAAAATTGATTAAAATGGAAAGTCTGCCAAAAAAAAGTGAAATTCTGAAATTTAATCTCCATTTTCCATTAATTCTTGTGGAACACCTAAAGGGTTAACAAAGTTTGTAAAATCATTTTTTAATACCTTTAAGGGCGTAGTTTTTAAAATGGGGTCATTTTGGGTGGTTTCTATTATGTAAGCCTCACAAAGTGACTTCAGACCTGAACTGGTACTTAAAAAGTGGGTTTTGGAAATTTTCTGAAAAATGTCAAGATTTGCTTCTAAACTTCTAAGCCTTCTAACATCCCCAAAAAATAAAATGGCATTCACAAAATTATCCAAACATGAAGTAGATATATGGGGAATGTAAAGTAATAACTATTTTTGGAGTTATTGCTATCTATTATAAAAGTAGAGAAATTAAAACTTAAAAAATTGCAAATTTTTCCCAATTTTTTGTAAAATTTTTATTTTATTTTCTAAATAAAAATGATATTTTTTTACTCAATTTTACAACTGTCATGAAGTACAATATGTGACGAGAAAACATTCTCAGAATGGCATGGATAAGTAAAAGCGTTTTAAGGATATCACCACATAAAGTGACACATGTCAGATTGCTAAAAATGGCCTGGTCCTTAAGGTGAAATATGGCAGGGTTCTTAAGGGGTTAATGAAGTAAGCACAGCACTCAACAATAGATGTAAAAGACAGTGTTGCTTTTTATTTATTCATCCAGTATCTCTTATTGCAATGGCCAACGTTTCGGTCAACTCCCTGGACCTTGATCACAGCTTGATAAGAAGGAGAGCTGCATACATGTCAAGGCTCATATCTGTCTATAAATAATTTATCTAATGTATCATTGAACTTGAACTATAGGACACTTGTAGCAATGCACAAATGACATTTGCAACAGTGTCACAATACTTCCCACGGGTATAAATATTCACAGGTTATGTGTACACCACCTGATTCTGAATCTGCACTTCCAGGGGTGCACCACCAATGAGGTCAGGTGAGGCAATCGCCTCAGGCAGCACCAGGTAGGGGCAAGATTGGTGCAGGGAAGGGCCATGGGATGAAGGGAAGGGAATAGGTTAAGAAATTGGCATTGGGAAGGGGGAACGCCGTTTCAGTTTTCGCCTTTTGGTGGTGTTTACAAGCTGATAAATTCCACCCTTCCACTATTAACTACTTAAAATGTCTGTCTGTGACCCAACATTTTTTGGGAGTGGCCAGTCTTCTGGTGGGTTTACACGGGACGAGGAGCAGCCAACTATTGGGAAAGCAGTGTTCCGTCCCGACAACTGGCTGCTCGTTCAGTGGGGGCGAAGAGCTGCATTTACATGCAGCGATCACCCTACACAGTATGAGGATGAGGGATCCCATTTGTGATTGTTCTCATACAGGGATCCTCATACAGCTGCATTGTTTCTGGACACGATCTGCTGCCAAGAAACAATAATTTACCGTACTTGCCTGCATGAATGAGAGTTTTACCCGATGAACGAGTTAATCAGGAGTGCAGCTGTCATGGTCCCTCAGGTAACTGATGTCAGGAAATCAAGGAGATTGGCTGAGCGTGGAGGAATCTAACAGCCTCCTTGATTTCTCTTGATTCAGTGTTGATAGGGTTAATGACCACTCCCTTTTCTCAGCTGTTGCTCAGTGTTCATCACCTCTACCCTTTATAGTCTGCCCCCACCCTTCTGACTATGCGGTAGATAGCTTCATTTGGGATTGGCTGAGCTGGTGTGAGGTCATCTCTGGTGTTCCTGTTCTTCCATCTCTGCATAAGTGTCACATTTTTTTTATTTGTTATATTCCCTGATGTTGTATCTGGGCCTGAGACAGAAAATTCCATTCGTCCGTTGTCTCTGGTCCTAAACCTATTCCAGGGCCTTATAGGGAAATCAGGGCCTAGGTATCCTGCATATGAATATTCCTACCTTCAAGGTCTATTGATATTGATAGGTGGTAAGGGCCCGGATTAGGGTTGTCTAGGAGGTGACCTGTTTCTTCCCTAGTTTCCAGGCCCAGTTACTGTTCCCCTTCCCTCCTGTGTTAAGTGTGGAGTCCCCCCCCCCCTTCCCCCCCACACTGATCGTGACAGCAGCTACTCCTTTAGCCGGGCAGATTGTTGGGAACAAGCATTTGCATGAATGTTCGTCCCCCATAATCTGCCCAACTTTTGGACCTTGTAAGCCTCCCATTAGTCTACAAAAAAAATTTGTTTTAAAAAAACCACACCACTAAACTGGTTAGAGCGTTCCAGTTCCAGCGCTGCTGCTCTTGTGTTCACTGCTTTCAATTCACGCTGGATCAGGAGTGTGACATGTAGTCTAAAAGACTCAACGGTTACATAGCAGGTAATCAAAAGACTCAACGGTTACATAGCAGGAACATCACATGACCACTGAACCTCACATGATGCTGAGAGGTTGACCTCACCAGTGACATGCCGTTCTTGCATATCACCACTGAGGCCATTGATCAGCAAAGGTGACATGTAGGCAGCTTGTCACAATTCTGTTCCGACATGGACTACACGTGCCACGGACAGGAGCTGTAGTGCTGGAACCACAATACTCCAGTAAAGTGAGTGGTTTTTATTTTTTATTTTAAGATCATGCCCACCCACTATTATTTTTTATTTTAAGACCATGTCCGCATCTCTATAACCTAAAACGAGGTGACAGAATCCCTTTAATTAGTCAGTTGTCAGAAAGTTCTTGTGATTGTCATGCATGCTTGTTACACCCATCTAAACAACCCAATTCTTAGGAAACATGGATTATCTATGAATAATGTCATGCTCACCGCTAGGGAAGAGATTGTGCTGTAGTTTCATCGCTGATCACTCAAAAAACTAATCTTCCCATGTAACCTCACAAAATTATGAGCTGACCTGAAGTCACATAGAAATTGTACTATGACTACGGAAATAAGTGTGGCTTAACCTTGGCTGTACTTTGTTATTATGTCATTTTAAAAGAAAGCATTAGGGTAATTACTATGTTCCTGTACCTCGGATGCTGAGAGGACAATATTGTTCAAGGTAAATCAGTTTCAAAACCCCTAGGGAAGCTGAATCATCAATGTTCAATGTTACATAGGTCTACAAAATACAGAGTAATAAAGAACATATGTCAGCATGATCTACCCTATCAAACCAGACACACTGCCTGGTAGGGTTGATTATACTGATCAAAACACTACATTCATTAGGATTCTGCGTTGCCCCCTCGTCTACTCGTTTTATAATTATGCAAATTAGATAGTTTGAGCACTGAGCGGAGAGACAGAGCTTTTGTAGCACCGTTTTTTTAACGCCCTCCCCAGCCCTTTAACACCACTTCAGCCCCATCTTCTTGCGCTTGCGTGATGGCTTTGTGTCTCGGCGCTTGCACAGTCATAATCTGTGCTATTCGGGAAGCTGCAATAGATCCGATACACATGCACCAAGACACAAAGCCACTGCGCAGGCCAAAGAAGACATGGCTAGAATGGTCTTATAGGCATGGTCGGGAGAAGGTGTTTTGGTGCCCTGGAAAGAGTAGGCAAACTGTAGTGATACCTTACTGATCCACCATTGCTCTTTTCCCAATTACTAGTCGCATCGGTTATAAGTCGCAATATGTCTGGATAAATGCTTTTTAAAGAGGGCAAGAAGCATGCTTTAAAGGGTTGTACCAACTTTTACCCAATCCATCAAAATGGTTTCGAAATTACAATGCTGTCTCAAAAGTGGAGAAGTGTCTGGGTGATTAGGGGAATTATATACAATCCTTGGTACAATCCTTTTAATTTTTAGTCCCTGAATGGATCACTACTGCATGAGTCTACAATGGAGAAGGTTTTAGGGGCAATCGGTCATAGTAGTTACAAATGTGTCATATCTAAAGTTATAGGCAATTCGGCTTCACCTAGTAGGCATCTGTTTGTGGCAGATCGGTGCACCGTTGCTATTGACTATTGCGGTGGGTTCACATCACGTTTTTCCCATCCTTTCAATACATACAAAAAACCATATACGTTAAACGGATGCCTCAGACTATTGCCATACAGTGGCATCCGTTCACCATAGAGTTCCATTTAAAAAAAAAAAAGCATACGCTTTTTTTTTACCATTGTGCAGGATATAAGAACGTGGTGTGCTACGCTTTTGTATTTTTTTTTTTGTAACGCATATGTCAAACGGAGGCATAAAACGTCATGTGAACCCACCCTTACTGTCAAATTGTCACGCTTCAGTGTGGGAGGGAAACGCACACCGAACGTAGGAGGGAAAGGGGTGAGGGGAAAAGGCCTGGAAACTAGGGAAAGGAGCAGGTCACCTCCTAGAGAAACCCTAATCAAAGTCCTGACAGACTGCAAGTATGAACTGACCCCAGAGGTAGGTGAGTTCATACACAGGAACCTAAAGTCCTAACTCACCCTGTAGGACCCTGGTACTAATGTCATGACAAAAGACAACCTGTTCCTCCAAACGGTAGGACAAACAGGAGTCTCCCTCAGGCCTAAACACAAATGACAGGGAAAACAGCAACACAAGAAAACCCAAACAATAAACAAAAGGGGAAGAAGACACTTAACTTCAAATGGCTATGGAAGCACAGGAACTCCGCCGAAATTCAAACACCAGCAATCCACAACAAGACTGAAGCTATAAACCGCACAGCATGGTGGGAAAAGCCACAATAAATAGGGAAGGTTAAATGACCACATAAGCAACACCTGAGGCAAGGGGTGTGGCCATTACCAGAAACAACACAGACATGAATTGATCCACAAGGAACCTGTCAGATCAAACCACGTGTTGCCAGTCTCACTGATCTCCTGGCACCTGTCACAGGAACGTCCGTTACAGTACCCCCGCCCACCACCTTTACGGGTGACCTCCGGTCACCCAGGACCGACCTTATCTGGGTGAGACCTGTGAAAAACTTTCACCAAATGACTAGCATTTACGTCGGATCCTGGTACCCACATCCTCTCCTCCGGTCCATAACCCTTCCAGTGAACAAGATACTGAGGAGATCTATGGAGAACTTGAGAGTCAATTATCTTGGCGATCTGAAATTCCAAACTATCGTCCACCATGACAGCAGCGGGTGGCAAGGAAGACGGTTCCCAAGGTTCAACATATCTCTTCAACAAAGATTTATGAAACACATTATGAATTTTAAGAGCCTGAGGAAGTTCAAGACGAAAGGCTACTGGATTAATAATGGCAGTGATCTTACATGGACCAATAAACCTTCCAAGAAGGTACCTTCATCTTAATGTTTCTTGTGGACAGCCACACAGAATCACCCACTCTTTGTCCGGACCATTCATATGTTTCCTGTCAGCAATACGTTTATACTTGTTGCCCATATTCCTCAAGTTATTTAGAATTTTCCGCCATATAGAATACAATGATGACAAAAAATGTTCCTCCTCAGGAATACCAGAAGTATCAGAACCAGAAAATGTGCCAAACTGCGGGTGAAACCCATATGCCCCATAAAACGGCGACTTATCAGTTGACTCCTGTCTACGATTGTTTATGGCAAACTCTGCTAAAGACAAAAATTATGGTTCTCAGAGACAAAACATCTAAAGTAAGTCTCCAGACTCTGATTAGTGTGTTCCGTCTATCCGTTCGACTGAGGATGAAAAGCCGAAGAGAAGAACAGTTGTACCCCCAGTCTAGTACAGAACGCCTTTCAGAATTTGGAAACAAACTGAGTCCCATGATCCGAGACCACGTCAGAGGGAATGCCATGTAGTTTCACAATGTTATCAACACTTGTGCAAGAGTTTTAGCATTAGGTAGGCCCGGCAATGCTATAAAGTGCGCCATTTTACTAAAGCGATCAACTACCACCAGAATAACTCTTTCCTGAAGAATTAGGTAGATTAGTTATAAAATCCATGGATAAATGAGTCCATGGTATGGACGGGATGGGCAACAAAAGTAGAGATCCAGAAGGCCGAGTATGTGTAACCTTAGCTCGTGCACAAGTGCTACAGGCTGACACATAGTCCTCAACACACTTACGCAACCCCGGCCACTAAAATCTACGAGAAATGACGTCAGCAGTGGATCTGCTCCCAAGGTGTCCCGTAAGAACCGTACAGTGATGTTCCTCAAACACCTTGTGATGCAATTCAGATGGAACAATCAATTTCCCAGAGGGACAAGAATCTGGGGCATCTCCCTGAGCCTCTAACACCTTAACCTCTAGGTCAGGGTATAGAGCGTATATCACTACCCCCTCCGACAGTATCGGACTTGGATTTTCAAAATCACGACTTACAGGGAAACTACTTGACAAGGCATCTGCCTTGACGTTCTTAACCCCATGACGATAAGTGACAATGAAATTGAATCTGGTGAAAGACAAAGACCATCTGGCTTGTCTCTGGTTCAGTCATTTAGCCGACTCCAGGGAAGCCAGGTTTTTGTGATCTGTGAACACCGTGATAAGATGAATCGCCCCTTCCAATCAATGACGCCACTCTTCAAAAGCCAACTTAATGGCCAGCGACTCTGTTACCCACATCATAATTTCTCTCTGCAGCAGAGAGATTTTTAGAGAAAAATACACATGGGCGCCATTTACCTGGTGACAGGCCCTACGATAAGACTGCTCCTACCCCCACCTTGGACACGTCAACCTCCACAATGAAAGGCTGTGACACATCCGGCTGCACCAATATAGGGGCAGGAGCAAAACACTCCATTACCGCAGAAAAGTCTTGCAATGCCAAATCGGACCACACTGAGACATCCGTCCTTTCTTAGTCATGTCAGTTAAGGGTCTCAGAGTCACCACTGTCGAATAGTTGTTAATACCTTTTCGGTAATAGTAGGTGAACCCCAAAAACCGCATAAGAGCCTTCACAGCACGGACTTTCTCTGGATCCATACGAAAACTCGAGGATGACAACAGGTAGCCCAAGACCTGCAGCTCCTGTACAGCAAAAATACACTTTTCCAATTTTGCATACAATTTATTATCTCTTAGGATCTGTACCACCTGTCTAATGTGATCCTGATGAGTCTCCACATCTGGAGAATAAATTAGTATGTCATACAAATACACGACAACAACACTACCCACCAGGTGATGAAAAATGTCATTCACAAAATGCTGGGAAACCGCAGGAGCATTGGTCAACCCAAAAGGCATGACCAGGTTCTCAAAGTGACCCTCTGGGGTATTAAAAGCCATCTTCCATTCATCCCCTTCCTTGATCCTGACCAGATTATATGCCCCCCTTAAGTCAAACTTGGAGAACACCTTGGCACCAACAATCTGGTTAAACAAATCAGGAATCAAAGGAAGGGGGTAAGGATCACGGACAGTAATCCGATTGAGCTCACGGAAATCCAAACATGGCCTAAAGGTTCCGTCCTTTTTTAACAAAGAAAAACCCTGCTGCCGCAGGAGATTTGGAAGGTCTTATGTGTCCATTAGCCAAACTTTCGATAATATACTCTCTCATGGCCGTTCTTTTGGTTCCAGAAAGAGTATACAACCTATATTTGGGCAACTTAGCTCTGGGAATAAGGTTGATAGGACAATCATATTCCCAATGCGGAGGTAAATCCTGGCATCCACTTTCAGAAAATACATCGGAAAAATCAGATATAAAAGAGGGTAATGTTTTTGTGGTTAAAGCAGAAAAAGACATATTCAGACAATTATCAACGCAATAATCACCCCAATCCAGAATCTGTCTAGCTTGACAATCGATGGTTGGATTGTGCTTGCTTAACCACGGCAAACCCAGAACCAACGAAGCAGGGTGACCTTCCATCACAAAATACGAGATGAACTCCTGATGAAAGTCACTCACTCTTAATCGGATGTCATGCACCATGTGAGACAAACACTTCTAAATTAGAGGTACAGAATCAATGGCAAAAAATTGAAATGTTTTTCTCTAATGCACTCGGTGACAACCCGTGCATACGGACGAACTGACGATCACTTAGAATCATTCCTACCCCACTGTCGACAAATACCTCAATCCCCACAATCTTGGCATCTAGCGCCACCTCGGCAGTCAGGAGAAATCAGGTACTACCAGTCAAAGACAAATGCATGTTCTCTGACTCCCCTCTTACCCCTCGAAGACTCAGATGGGAATTAGACGTTCCCTTTTCTTTTTGACACTGAATGCATGGACATATATTGATAAAATGTCCCTTTTGTCCGCAGAAAAAACACACACCCTTCCTATGACTAATACCCTTGAAAGCGGATCCAGGAGTAGCTCCCCCTAATTGCATGGGTTTGTCCCCAGACATAAACTCAGGAGTATCTTCACCCAAATTGTAAGGAGACATGAAGCACTGTACAGCCACCAGCCCACCACTGAAATCACACATAATGCACATACAAGAGAGGTTGTCGAGAGGGAGAGCAGCTCTTTGCTTAGGTCCTCTGGATGAAAGAAAGATCGCTACAGACTTCTTTGGTAATTGACTGTAACTTTGCTCCAGTAGATGCATGGGGGTCCGGGGTGTTACCTCTAAAATACATACAGGTAAAGAGGATCTGTTTTTTCTTTGGACATGTTTGTTTTACTAACTACTTGCATTCTCTATGAAATAACATTTCTAAAGTATCTTTTCTTAGAACCCTGCATTGTACCGTTCCTATGTTACTCCTCCTGGAAAATTATGATTAGATTGACAGCTGGGTGATACCATTTCCCTTTGCCAAGAGAATGAAAAGACCTAGTTGTCAATTTATTCACACATTTCCTGGAAGAAAAACAGAGACACATCTTCTGATTTTTGAATTTTGAAATGTCAGGACAGCTGACAGAAGTATTGTGACCATACATGATTGTCCTAATGGCACATGCATGCAGCCATGTTTTGAGATCTGTGTTGTAAGGATCTCATGGCAACCATAGAAATGTATAGGCCTATATTATACTTCTGTGTGCCTCGAGTTTTACACAGGCATGCACATATGTCTGTGTGAGAAAATAAGGTGTATAAGAAGGTCAATGTTTCTAGGGGAGAATATGATGCCTCATGGAGCAGCCATATGGAGGCAAGTGGAAATCAGATTTCAAACCCCCAAGGAAGCTGAATCATCAGTGTTCAGTGTTACATAGTAGAGATTAGCTAATCGATTGTAAACTAATTTTCATAAAAATTCTTCTGCCAAACATATCTAAAGGGTTGGCGATTCACTTTGGATGAATTGCGCAAAACAGCGCCCGCCAAAATTTAGTAAAACTGCAAGGGAAGCAGGGCAGCTAGGATAAAGACGGAGGATCACATGACCCAATATTGGGGCCCAGATGGAGGGCTTCCTCACAATACTTTGCAGGCAGCCAATCAGGAGGGAGGGTATTGGCTGGTTTATAAGCCTATGTGCGAGTTTTGAAGCACAGGCGCCATTGTGAGCTCAGCCAGTGATGTGACAGGACATGTCTGCCATGTCTCTGACAGACACTAATTGCAAACATAAGGCAGCTATCTTACGGTAGATTGAAATATTTATCAGTAGAGAGCAGTTAGCGTCCTGGGACTGGGTCTGTTACAGTAAGGCTAGCTGCCGGAGCTGTTCATGTCATGCACTGCCTGAACAAAGATCTCAAAAAGAGACATTACTCTTTTTTCTTTGCATGAGCCAGCCTCTTTCTCCAAACAATCTGTTACAAAGCTTCTACAGTTCATAAGTGTTTAATAGGCATAGTCCCAGCACCAGCAGCATATATTTTACTACATACTCGGCAGAATTGCGCCTTTTGCTTTAAAAAAACCTGCTGTAATTTTGCTACTGCTTATAAGTGTACAATTCAGCGCATTTTAGTGCGTCAATACCAGTGTTCAGTGTGTTCATAGCAGGGGACTTTAATTGTGCCTGTGTTTATGACAAAAAAGCAAACAGTTAGAATTCTGCTACCATTTATAAGTGCACAATTTTGCGCATTTTAGTGCAGCAATACCAGTTTTAAAAAGCCTAACGGATGTGACTTGTGTTTTTAAATAGGCTGTTCTTTAATACCAAGCATGCGTTTACCCATAGCTACATATGTCATGTTAGCGCAAAGAGGTTATTCAACCCTTAAAATGCTTCCCCAAATGCCTGGGCCCCTCACACAGATTGTACTTACCTTGCTCCCCGGTGCCCACGTCGCTTCTGACGCCCACACAGCCTCCACTGCATCTCCCTGCATCCTGTGATGGGAGGAGCAGCCAAAAGCAGGCCGTGACGAGGACCAGCCTCCCTAGCCGCACCCGCGATGCTAAGGAAGCTCGTCGGGCATCAGAAGTGACGCAGGAGCAGGGGAATGAGGTAAGTACAATCTGTGTGAGGAACCCGGGCATTTGGGGAGGCATTTTAGGGGTTGGATAACCCCTTCAAGGGGGAGAGAGAAAAAAAATTAAATAAGAGAAAAATACACCAGAGTGCCATATACCAATTTTAAGGTCAATTGGAACATGATTTGGATACAAATCAATTCAGAGCCAAATCTAATTTTTTGACCGACTAGTTAGAATCTAACCAGAAACAAATTTCAAGAAATTCGCCCACCTCTAGTAAATAGCATTGTAGTTAAAGGGTACAAGAAGTATGTTTAAAGGGGTTGTGCAAACTTAGCCTTTGTGGCGTATTGACCGAAATGATCAAAATGATGATCCTATAGTGTAGCAGTGCTATACAGATCTACAGTATGGAAACACCATCCCTGTGCGCACAAAACCTTAAGTAGTAAGTATTCTAGCCTGCAAGGAAGTGCTGAAGAGTTTAAGATGATGGCTGATATGGCAAGATCTGAATGAAAGACACTGACCTTGAATTTTCTCAGGCAATGAACAAGGCTTTTTTTCTAAATGCAAGGTCCAATTTGTGTTCTTAATCATTTTGTACACTTTTATAGTTGACCCCGTGGTATTTTCAGTCACAGGTTAGAAAATCAGCATTCTCCAGTAAGCAAACCTCAGCAGTTCACTGCAGAGTGCTGACACCTAGAGGATTTCTATAAAATTGCTTCTCTCTGCATCGGTAAATAAAGTGACCGCAATTAATATAATAATTAGGCAATATTTCATTAATTGTATCTATAGAAGAGGTTATACTGTAGAGAAGGAGGAGCTGAGCAGATTGATACTGGCTTCATGTATAAGGAATCAGTAATAAGTATGACCTGTCATTTTGTGAAATTCCTTCTCATTTTGAGCTTGGAAGCCCAGAGGGTGAAGAGATTCAGTGATTGATATATGAGCTTGCATGACTATCAGTCACTTAGAAAGACCATCCTTGGACTTCTAGGACTATAATGAGAAGAGATTTTCCAAGATTTTATAACTGATGACTTATCCTCTGAATAGGTAATCAGTATCTGATCAGTGAGGGCCTGACACCCAGGACCCCTGCCATTCAGCTATTTTAGAAGGTACTGGCACAGTGCAGTAAGTTGTACAGCGGCTGTGCTTGGTATCGCACTGAGCCCCACTTACTTCAATGTGGCTGAGCTGCTCATAGGCTACGTGAGTAATGAACATGTCATCACTGGCCTAGGAAAAGCTGTTAGAAGGCCCCAGCACATACAGGAGTGCCAGTACCTTTTCATACAGCTGGTGTTTGACCCCCACCAATCAGATACCGATGACCTATATATACAGTAAGGTCCATAATTATTGGGACATCGACACAATTCTAAAATTTTTGGCTCTATAAACCACCACAATGGATTTGAAATGAAACGAACAAGATGTGCTTTAACTGGAGACTGTCAGCTTTAATTTGAGGGTATTTACATCCAAATCAGGTGAACGGTGTAGGAATTACAACAGTTTGCATATGTGCCTCCCACTTGTTAAGGGGCCAAAAGTAATGGTACATAATAATAATCATAAATCAAACTTTCACTTTTTAATACTTGGTTGCAAATCCTTTGCAGTCAATTACAGCCTGAAGTCTGGAACGCATAGACATCACCAGACGCTGGGTTTCATCCCTGGTGATGCTCTGCCAGGCCTCTACTGCAACTGTCTTCAGTTCCTGCTTGTTCTTGGGGAATTTTCCCTTCAGTTTTGTCTTCAGCAAGTGAAATGCATGCTCAATCGGATTCAGGTCAGGTGATTGACTTGGCCATTGCATAACATTCCACTTCTTTCCCTTAAAAAACTCTTTGGTTGCTTTTGCAGTATGCTTTGGGTCATTGTCCATCTGCACTGTGAAGCACCGTCCAATGAGTTCTGAAGCATTTGGCTGAATATGAGCAGATAATATTGCCCGAAACACTTCAGAATTCATCCTGCTGCTTTTGTCAGCAGTCACATCATCAATAAATACAAGAGAACCAGTTCCATTAGCAGCCATACATGCCCACGCCATGACACTACCACCACCATGCTTCACTGATGAGGTGGTATGCTTAGGATCATGAGCAGTTCCTTTTCTTCTCCATACTCTTCTCTTCCCATCACTCTGGTACAAGTTGATCTTGGTCTCATCTGTCCATAGGATGTTGTGCCAGAACTGTGAAGGCTTTTTTAGATGTCGTTTGGAAAACTCTAATCTGGCCTTCCTGTTTTTGTGGCTCACCAATGGTTTACATCTTGTGGTGAACCCTCTGTATTCACTCTGGTGAAGTCTTCTCTTGATTGTTGACTTTGACACACATACACCTACCTCCTGGTGGGGGCTCTTGATCTGGCCAACTGTTGTGAAGGGTGTTTTCTTCACCAGGGAAAGAATTCTTTGGTCATCCACCACAGTTGTTTTCCATGGTCTTCCGAGTCTTTTGGTGTTGCTGAGCTCACCGGTGCGTTCCTTCTTTTTAAGAATGTTCCAAACAGTTGTTTTGGCCATGCCTAATGTTTTTGCTATCTCTCTGATGGGTTTGTTTTGTATTTTCTAATGATGGCTTGCTTCACTGATAGTGACATCTCTTTGGATCTCATCTTGAGTGTGGACAGCAACAGATTCCAAATGCAAAAAGCACACTTGAAATGAACTCTGTACCTTGTATATGCTCATTGTAATTGGGATAATGAGGGAATAACACACACCTGGCCATGGAACAGCTGAGAAGCCAATTGTCCCATTACTTTTGGTCCCTTAACCAGTGGGAGGCACTTATGCAAACTGTTTTAATTCCTACACGGTTCACCTGATTTGGATGTAAATACCCTTAAATTAAAGCTGACAGTCTGCAGTTAAAGCACAACTTGTTCGTTTCATTTCAAATCCATTGTGGTGGTGTATAGAGCCAAAAATGTTAGAATTGTATTGATGTCCCAATATTTATGGACCTGACTGTGTGTGTATATATATATATATATATATATATATAAAAAAATCTGCTCAGTTCCTCCTGCTCTATAACATAATACTGATAGATTGTCAGCTTACTTAGTGGTCTTGGGTAGTAAATACAATACTTCTGTACCAACATCCAGATGGTCGTACTCTTCTCCTTAGTCTCTGATAATGTCTCATGTCTCTGACAGGTAGCGGAGCACAATGAACTGATCACATGTTCAGCTTTCCCTTCCTGCCCTTCAATAATTTCACAGATCACTGCAGGCAAGGGACAGAGAGAGGACCATGTGATTTAACTGCTGCACAGTTCTCTCTATAATCAGCAGAGCTGACGGAATCTTAGGAAATTGCCCTCTCCCCAGTTAGAGAAGTGGCCCTCCTCAGGTCCCTATATCTCATTTAACAAATCCTAGTGCTTTACTGAATTTGTGTAATCTCTTCTTTCTTTTATTATCTTTAGGAGATTATGAATAACCAGGGCTTTTTTTCTCAGAGAAAAGGTGGTGGAACTCAGCCCCCCTCCCCTGGCCACGCCCCTACCCACCCCTAGGACCGCCCCCTAAAACCGCCCCTTTAGAGAACAGGGATGCAAGTAAAATTTGGGGGGACTATAAAAGTCCAGCCCAGCAAAGAAACCCCCCAGATGGGGATGGCACTGTTAATGGGGGATCTGGGGATGGCATCCGCAGATCCCCATCCTCTAACAGTGCCATCCACAGACCCCCCCATCCTATAACAGTGCAATCCACAGACCCCCCCACCCCATAACAGTGCCATCCACAGACCCCCCCACACCATAACAGTGCCATCCACAGACACCCACCCACCCCATAACAGTGCCATCCACAGACCCCCCACCCCATAACAGTGCCATCCACAGACCCCCCCCACCCCATAACAGTGCCATCCACAGACCCCCCCTTAACAGTGCTATCCGGATGCAGGGAGATGCAGTGGAGGCTGTGTGGGCGTCAGAAGCGACGTGGGCACCGGGGAGCAAGGTAAGTGCAATCTGTGTGAGGGGCCCAGGCATTTGGGGAAGCATTTTAAGGGTTGAATAACCTCTTTGCGCTAACATGACATATGTAGCTATGGGTAAACGCATGCTTGGTATTAAAGAACAGCCTGTTTAAAAACACAAGTCACATCCGTTAGGCTTTTTAAAACTGGTATTGCTGCACTAAAATGCGCAAAATTGTGACCCCCCCCACCCCATAACAGTGCCATCCACAGACACCCCCCCACCCCATAACAGTGCCATCCACAGACCCCCCCACCCCATAACAGTGCCATCCACAGACCCCCCCTTAACAGTGCCATCCACAGACCCCCCCTACCCCATAACAGTGCCATCCACAGACCCCCCTTAACAGTGCCATCCACAGACACCCCCCCACCCCATAACAATGCCATCCACAGACACCCACCCACCCCATAACAGTGCCATCCACAGCCCCCCCACCCCATAACAGTGCCATCCACAGACCCCCCCACCCCATAACAGTGCCATCCACAGACCCCCCTTAACAGTGCTATCCACAGACCCCCCCACCCCATAACAGTTCCATCCACAGACCCCCCCCACCCCATAACAGTGCCATCCACAGACCCCCCCACCCCATAACAGTGCCATCCACAGACCCCCCCACCCCATAACAGTGCCATCCACAGACCCCCCCACCCCATAACAGTGCCATCCACAGACCCCCCCACCCCATAACAGTGCCATCCACAGACCCCCCCCCACCCATAACAGTGCCATCCACAGACACCCCCCCACCCCATAACAGTGCCATCCACAGACCCCCCCACCCCATAACAGTGCCATCCACAGACCCCCCACCCCTTAACAGTGCCATCCACAGACCCCCCCCACCCCATAACAGTGCCATCCACAGACCCCCCCTTAACAGTGCCATCCACAGACCCCCCCCCCTTAACACTGTCATCCACAGACCCCCCCCCCATTGCCGCTCCAGTACAGTTATAAAATGTGTAAAATTAATAATGATTCTATTCATGAGGCCCCCTCTGTAGTAGAACATTCAATATATCCATCCTACTCACAGGGCTGTTATCGTAATCCAGGCCGGCCGGGCAGACGAGCGGCAGCGTCACTGACTGACGTCACGTGCCTGCGCCGCCTGCTTCATTCATAAAGTAGGCCGGGCAGGCACGTGACGTCAGTCAGTGACGCTGCCGCTCGTCTGCCCGGCCGGCCTGGATTACGATAACAGACCTCTGAGTAGGATGGATATATTGAATGTTCTACTACAGAGGGGGATGTAGTAGAATAGAATCATTATTAATTTTACACATTCTATAACTGAACTGGTGGAGCTGGGGGCCGGAGCACAGTGAACGCACCGGCCCCCAGCTCCTCCTCCCAGTCCCTCCCCGCTGATACATCACAGCCTGCGATGCTGGAGCATGGCAGGCTGCGATGTCAAAAGGTGGCGGAACGCCGTTCCGGTGCGTTCCGCCAGAAAAAAAGCCCTGTGAATAACCATGACTCTTCTCAGGTAGATTTGACTCTTTTCAAGGCCTGGGCTGCAATGATTATGTTGCTGGTTCTCGGCAACCACTTACTTTTAGCTCATGAGTGACACACCGCTGAAATCAGCATTTCTGTCACTAAGTTATGCTGCTCTCAGTGAGGTCAGCTTAAAGTTGATGACAGGTTCCCTTTAAAGGTATAGAAATACAATATCTTTTTTTTTCAATTGTACTATGTAATTATGATAGCACACAATCACATTTTTACATCTCTGCGCCCAGAAATGCAAATGAGTAATTTATTCATCTCAAATATAACATAAGGGATTTTTATCCTATAGTTGTTTATAGTTGTTGGTAAAACTAGTGTCTGGCTGGCAGTAATTTTATGTGTATGATCAACTTTACAGCCAAAGTCTAATTAGCAAAATCCAAAGAGACCATGTGAAACTAACCAAACTCTGACCCAAACACATTCCTGCTACTGTAAACCTAGAAAACATGCAGAGCAAGGGTCATTCTGGACACATTTTACTAGGATACGAAGTGACAACGTTTTGTCCAACCCAAATGTCAACAGATGTTGTGATTGTTCTTGCAAAAAAAGGGGGGGAATTAGTAAGCTAAATGCACTAGAATTCGGGCTCAGTATGCTGCACAAAACTGATGGAAACTGATGAAACTTTGGCACAAAATATTGGTCTAAAGTAAGCCAACTAAGAGCTGGCATAAAGAAAACTGTCCATTATGTCTAGTAGGATTCTCCAAAACTGTCACACAGCGTGAGGAATTGTGAGGCTATGTTCACATGGGAAAAATATGTGTGACAAAATACAGTAGGAGATCCCTAAGCTGATCTGTCTCTGAGAACAGCACGTTTTGGTGGTAGAAACACTGCCCAAATGCAAAGATTCTTGGGCCAATGATCGGGAACGAGCGTGTTCCGGATAATTGGCCCATATAATCAATCAGCCAATGAAGGAGGAAACACTTGTTTGTTGGCTGATGGGCATCTTTTTATCAGGATAAAAGGTGCCTGATTATCAGCAGCACATCTCTGTGTACTGTGTAATCAGAGGTGTGCTGTCAATAGTCCATAGATCGGGATGAATACAGTAGCAATCGTTCCTCCCACATTCAGTTTGCATTGGCATGTGTAATCAGGTTGGCGCAAATACGTTATTATCCATGGGCAGTCACACTGCCTGACTTTAATTGGTAATACAGCTAAAATACACAGTGTTTTTGAAAACAGTTGTGTAAGAAGGATGTGCCCATAGTCAAGTTTTTTCTTATTGGAATGAATGGGAAGCTGTTTGTGGCATATTTTGATGCCTATGACCATTTTACGCAATGGAATTGCCCTGTGAACATAGCCTGATACATTTGCTGCAGTTTCTGCCTGGTCTAGTTTTAATCTGTCTAAATTTAGGACATTAGTAATGAATCTGCCCTAATGAGAGCTAGAGATAGAAATGTTGATTAGTGATACGATGCAAGTCATGAAGAACATCAGGAGGGATGTTAAAAACATATCACAGGTTAAGAGTCAAGTAATGAAAGGGACAGTGGGGGACATTTTTTTGTTATGGTCTTAAATTTAGAAAGCTTAACACTAGACCAAGCAGGACACACTGGTATTCACTTTGTTGTAAGCAGATAACCAGCAAAACACATACTATGGTTTCCTATTTACCCATAGAAGTCAATGGAGTCCAATAATACTGATCTTTAGTAAGCCTTCGAGACTATTCTTCCTAGAGATGTCAATGGACAATTATCACAAGAAAATGGATCCAAGGTTTCTCTGTCTGCCAACGGTTATCATCACGCAGAGTTTGCCGTGGATCTCAAGTCCAAAGAATCTATTCACTCATCTCTAATACCTAGAAATGAAATTGCAGGCATTAGTGAAGGATGTCTGGCTGTAAACATAGCGGCAAGGAGGATTTCACACCCCTGATTCTGCTTTTGATTGGTGAATGTTAGCTTCAATAGAGGAAATACGCTTTAGGGCTCATGCACAAGACTGTATGTATTTTACTATCCGCAAAATGCGGACCTGTAAAAAATACAGATGATTTCCGTGTGCATTCCGTATTTTGTGGAACGGAACAGCTGGCCCCTAATAGAACAGTCCTATCCTTATCCGTTTTGCGGACAATAATAGGACATGTTCTATTTTTTTACGGAACGGACATGCGGACATATACGGAAACGGAATGAACACGGAGTAACTTCCATTTTTTTTTTGCAGACCCATTGAAATGAATGGTTTCGCATGCGGTCCGCAAAAAAAAATAAAAAATGGATTGGACTCAGAAAGAAAATACATTTGTGTGCTTGATCCCTTAGGGCTAACTTTTCATTTTTTTTCTTTCACAATATTTTTATTGAGTTATTGATCAAAATAATACAGGCATTTAGTAATAGCAGCGTGTACAGACATACAATAATCATGATGTTACTGAAAGTCATGGCACTTCAAGGGCTAACTTTTCAACAGTTTAAACATGACAAGTTTGGAGTAATCCATCTCAGGTATTGACACCTTATAATACTTCATCTTTTACTACTGCATAGACACTTATTAGGAAATGCACCTAAAAACCAAGAATACAGCATAAAACAACACCACGAGATTACTTTTAAAAGAACATGCTATATATATAAAGTCCCAATAGGACAATTAGGTCGTAACAAGTAGCCCTTGTTCTGCACATCCCTAATTAACTAATAAAATATGTACCAAGGTCATCTAAGCATTGGCAACTGAGAGTAGCTTAGTGCTTGTTACTGCAGTAGGGTCATGGAGCTATTGAGTCTTCATTTACTGGTATCCAACAAAGGCAACATTTATACAATGTCTTTGTTGTCTCTCCATGGGTTTCCAATAGTCACCTTAGCTTCCTCAGATACCAAAAAAATTATATACCATATGTACACTGACAAAAATTAACACACCAAAAAGATGTTGGAATCAAATGAAACTTTCTATGTGTGAATGTAATGATGATACATATACGTGATTACCAGGGGCGTAGCTATAGGGGGTGCAGAGGTAGCAGTCGCTACCGGGCCCAGGAGCCTGAGGGGGCCCAAAGACCCTTGTGCCAAATAAGACACTGGCATTATAGAAAGTGCATACTGGTCAATTTACACCTCTGGCTGGAGGGAAGGGGTTAGGTTAAGAATTTGGCATGAGGAGTGCCCTTTCAATGTTTGCCTCCAACAGCAGGAAGGCTATGTGCTCACCTGCCCCTTGCCAACAAGCACTGAGGGACGGAGGCCCAAGCTGAACTCTTGCACCAGGGCCCATGAGCTTTTAGCTACGCCTCTGGTGATTACAATATTAGAGCAAAAAGAGAGTTTATTGGGGAAAACTGTACAAATGAAAGGAGGTTCTAGTACCTGTTGGACGACCTCTAGCCTGGAAACAAGATACCATTGGGCATAGGGTTATACAGGTTCTATATGGTATCCTTCAGCACATTTTCCCACAGATGTTGTAGCTGGACATGTAGATCCTGCACACTTGTAGGTTGTCAAAGCTGGTGTCCCAGTTGGTCCCATAAATGTTCATTTGGCATTAACTCTGGGGACCGGGCAGGCCGAGGAAGTGTTACAATCTGGAGGATACATTCCTTGTAAACCCTTGCTCTGTGTGGACGAGCTTAATCCAGCTGAAAAATACCAGTTGGAAACCCTGCCATGAAAGGCTGCAGGATGCCCTGCACATATCGCTGAGCTGGTAGTGCCCCTCGTATCACTGCTAGAGATACTCGTCATATACAATGGTTTACCAAATCATCACACCAGCAGTTAGGGAAGTGTGTCTCCACAGCAAAGACAGGATTAAAGCAATCACCATATGGCCTCCATAATCAAACTCAATTGTCATCAGATCCAAAACAGAACGTGGATTGGTCACTGTCAACGGCAGGACTCGTAATGGCACCAAGTTTCCTTCTGCTACATTCCTGGAAATGATCCATGCAAGAATTCCAACTGTGTCTAGATGATGGACAGTGAACCTGGGAGCTGTTGTAGGTGGATCAAACGATCCTCTCTACTGGTGGTCTGTTTGGGCTGTCCAGAGCCTGTTCGCCATGTTTACATGCCCTCACATAACCACAGCTCCCAACACCTCCTAACAGCTCGGTCAGAACGGCATAGATGATGGGCAAATTATTGAACCATCCTGCTTCTATCAGTCCAATTATGCGCATCATAGAGGCATGTCTAGCACTCAACAATCTCCCATGTAGAGCTACACTACTCATAAGCAGCATCTGAGAGACTTTTTTATAGGGTAGCAGGGGAAACATTTTCATGCCCTCTTGGGACAAGTCCCAGTATCTAATCAGACCACACCTGTAATCACTTACATATCTACCTGAGACATAACTGCATGCCAAGTTTAGCAGCAATCTGTTATTGGTTGGGTAATATGTCTGTGGTATGAAAGGCAGTAACAACTTCTTGATGTGTTATTTTTTTGTCAATGAGTGGCATTACAAGCCATTCTCTTGCATTATAATGACAACCAGTCCCTTCACATGCAGTAATGAGTTATAATTCTTACACCCGAGTCATCCTGTTGCTATATGGCCTACTGTGAGACACTCCAATAACTCTGTCTGTCTGGATATCTACGGCATCTGACCACCTTACCAATAAAACCTACTATGATTGTTAAACGGAGTCTCTTACCAGAAAATTCTGTGTTAGGGCTCATGCACACAAACATACGAGTCGGATGCGGACTTATTCACTTCAATGGGGCTGCAAAAGATGCGGATAGCACACTGTGTGCTGTCTGCACCTGTATGACTGTTCCATTGCCCTGTAAAAAAATGTAACATGTCCTATCCTTATCTGTAAAGAATAAATCAAGGCAACTGGACTTATTGTAGATTTCTTGAAAACGTTTCACTCGTTCTTCCAACGAGCTTTCTCAATTCTGAGTGACTGTACAAGAATTCTCTCTGAATAAATATGTAACTGAATAAACATCTGGTAATTATACCCAGCATGGGGTCAGAGGTCATTATACCCAGCATGGGGTCAAAGGTGTTGATTACATTATCCTAATTGGATTCAGTAGGTGATAATGACCTCCCAGAAAAAGGTGTCAAGACAGCGTTGTATGTGGTAGACAATAGATGTCTAACCCCCCCCCGCCTCTATTCAAGCTTGGCTTCTCCATTTTTACATAGATGGCCTCCTTCACACCTCGTTTGTACCAATCGGCCTCCTTATCCAAAACACGTACTTGACTGTCTTCAAAGGTGTGACCTGTTTCTTTTAGATGTAAGTACATGGCTGAATCTTGACCAGAGGTTTTGGCTCTTCTATGCTGAGCCATACGCTGATGTAGTTGTTGTTTTGTTTCGCCGATATACAGTTCTGAGCATTCCTCATTGCACTGGACTGAGTACACAATGTTGTCCATCTTGTGTTTAGGCGTTGGGTCTTTTGGGTGAACCAGTTGTTTCCTCAGTGTGTTGCTGGGTTTAAAGCAGACAAGGATGTGATGTTTATTAAAAATCCTTTTGAGTTTCTCAGACACCCCAGCTACATATGGGATAACCACATTCTTGCGTCTGTCATGCTTCTTGCCCTCACTGGTAGTCTTGGTGCTCTTTCTTCTCCTTCCTTCTGTTTTGACAAAGGCCCAATCTGGATACCCACAAGTTTTAAGTGCCCCTCTAAGGTGTTTGAATTCCTTCGCCTTGGCCTCTGTGCTGGTGGGGATTTTCTCTGCCCGGTGGTGTAGAGTCTGGATGACTCCCAGTTTGTGGTCTAGAGGATGGTGGGAATCAAATAGCAGGTACTGGTCTTTGTGTGTTGGTTTTCGATAGACCTCTATTCCCAGCTTCCTTCCCTCTTCCACTGTTATAAGACAGTCCAGAAACGCCAGTTTGTTGTTCTGCATATCTTCCCGCGTGAAATTGATGTTATGATCCACTGAGTTGATGTGGTCGGTGAAAGCCTATAACTCTTGTTTATGAATTTAAACCCAAGTGTCATCCACATATCTGAACCAATGACTCAGTGTAATTCCCATGAAAGTGGTCAGGGCTTTCCTTTCTACTTCCTCCATATACAGGTTTGCTACAATAGGTGAGACTGGCAATCCCATTGCACAGCCATGTTTTTGCTTGTAGAACTTTTCCTTATACTTGAAGTAGGTGGTACTCAGACAAAGGTCCAGTAAGGCACACACTTGGTCTGGGCTAAGTTCTGTTCTGCAGCCTAAGGTGTTGTCTAGTAGCAACTGTTTCCTGACTGTTTCAATTGCCTCTGTAGTGGGTATGCAGGTGAAGATGGATGTAACATCATAGGAGACCATTGTTTCTTCTGTGCCCAATACCAAGTTCTGGATTTTGGTGGTGAAATCCTGAGAGTTCTGTATGTGATGTTGTGTGTTTCCAACCAAGGGCGCTAGGATTCTGGCTAAGTGTTTTGCCACATTGTAGGTCACAGAGTTGATGCTGCTGACAATTGGCCTGAGAGGGGTCCCATCCTTATGTATCTTAGGAAGTCCATAAATACATGGAGGGGCTTTCCCAGGGTAGAGGCGATGATACATGGCCCGATCAATGATTTTGTCCTTTTCTAGTTGTTGTAGTAGTTATATAACCTTCTTCTTGTAGCCACTGGTTGGGTCTCGTCTTAGGGCCTCATACATGTGTTGTTATCATCCAGGAGTGTGGTCACCTTGGCATCGTAGTCAGATGTATTAAGTACAACCGTGCATCTTCCTTTATCCGCAGGCAGGATGGTGATGTTTGTGTCTTTCTTCAGGGATGTAACCGCCTTCCTTTCTTCTCTAGTCAAGTTTGAAGGAGGTAGTTAGGCACTGGCCAGAGCTGCAGACACTTTAAGGCGAAGTTGTTCAGCCTCACCCTGTGGTACTTTGTTGCTGTGGATTGAGGCTTCAGTGGCTGAAATAATATCAACTATTGGTATGGTTCTTGGTGTGATTGCGAAATTCAACCCTTTAGCCAAGGACATCCATCTCAGGCTGGGTGAGAACTCGGTCTGAAAGATTCATTTGTTTTGCACTGTCTTTGTTTCCTCCTTTTGCCTCCATGTCAGTTCGTCACTGGTATGGCTGTTTGCAGCTCGGGATAACAAAATGCAGAACTTGTTCTTCTGCCTCTCCTTGCTCATAGTGTGCTGAGCTAGCTGTGCATGTACTGTCAAATCTGCTACTTTCCTCCACGTTTCAGTGGGTAGCTGCAAAGTCAGGTCCTCTTCCAGCTTAATGATAGTTTGTTTCAAGGCTTCAACTGTGAAATGGGTCTGTCATACCCGTTCATTTAATAGTTGCTTCTGTGCTTTTTGTAGAATCATCTCATCTCTGTGATCCTTCACCGTGGAGTCCAAACGGATGCTGCATGGTACCAGCCCCTGTTTTCGGGATCTGAGGTTGAAACGCAGGTGGTTTCTATAGTCTGCCAGTTTTCTTGCTGTCTTTTCATATTCTCGTACAAGTTTATGGTTTTCCCCCCAAAATGTGTTGCAATATGTCTGTGAAGGTTCTCATTTATCCAGGTCATGGTATATCTGTAAAGAATAAATCAAGGCAACTGGACTTACTGTAGATTTCTTGAAAACGTTTCACTCGTTCTTCCAACGAGCTTTCTCAATTCTGAGGGACTGCCACATACAATGCTGTCTTGACACCTTTTTCTGGGAGGTCATTATCACCTACTGACTCCAATTAGGATAATGGAATCAACACCTTTGACCCCATGCTGGGTATAGTGACCTCTGACCCCATGCTGGGTATAATTACCAGATGTTGAATCAGTTACATATTTATTCCCAGAGAATTCTTGTACAGTCACTCAGAATTGAGAAAGCTCGTTGGAAGAACGAGTGAAACGTTTTCAAGAAATCTACAGTAAGTCCAGTTGCCTTGATTTATTCTTTACAGATATACCATGACCTGGATAAATGAGAACCTTCACAGACATGTCCTATCCTTGTCCATTTTACAGATAAGGATAAGACAGTTCTATAGAGGGCAGTATGTTCCGTTCCACAAAATGTGGAACACACATGGCTAGTATCAGTGTTTTGCGGATCCAAAATTTGCGGACCACAAAAACGGCAACAGCCGTGTGCATGAGCCCTTAAACCAAGTACAATGCCTTGTAGGGCTAGCTTAGCTAGCTACCTGTTATAATGGTAATATGACATAGACTAGGATTTGAGGAAAGGACGAGATTAAAGGGGTTCTCCGGGCTTTTAATATTATATTATAGGTCATTAATATCAGATCGTCGGGGGGCTGACACCTGCCACCCCCGCTGATCAGCTGTATGAAGGGAAGGTGCATGCAGTGTGCACGTGCCATCTCCCTTCTCTCTTCCTGCTCGCTATAGACATAGCAACAGTGAGCAGGAAGAGAGAAGAGAGACAGCACGTGCACAGTAAGCGCGCCTTCCCTTTATGCCGGCCTGTGGATAGGTCATCAATATTAAAAGCCTGGAGAACCGCCTTTAATCTCCTCCTTTCCTCTAATCCTAGTCTATCTCATATTACCACTAACATATGTAGGTAGCTGAGCTAGCTCTACAAGGCATTGTGCCCGGTTTAAGGGCTCATGCACATGGCCGTTGCCGTTTTTGTGGTCAGTGATCTAATATTGATGACCGATCCTGAGCATAGGTCATCAATATTAAAAGCCTGGATAACCCCTTTAAGTGCGAAAGAGCTGGGGTATTTTTTGGTGCGTTTTCCTAAGTCAGTGCCTGGACATCTTTCATTTTTTCTGTGGTATTTAATGTACTGTATAGTATGGCTCTGTTACATAAATCAGAGAGCTGCATTGCAATAAATCTCTTATTATTACAATGAGCCACTTTACAAGCAGGAAAGATTTCCAATTCTTACACCTGCGTAATCCTGCGCTACTAGGCCTATGAGACATTTCAATAACTATGTCTGACTGGAAGTCGATGGCACCTGACCAAGCACTGAAAACGTGCTCAGATTTTCAATAATTTGACTATTTCAGCAGTGGCCAAAATACATTTTCTTCTTATTTTGTAGAGTAATATACAGTATGTCTATTTCTCACATACTAATAGTCTGCTGCAAGGTCAAAACCCGGCAATTGTAGCAGTTTTGCGATGTGGTTTTGGCTGCGTTTTTTTTTTTTAAGCCAATAACACGCACGTTATTAATGTGTTTCACCTGTGAAAACAGCACAGGCAAAACTGCAAAGCACTGCAAAACCATGGTAATTTGCATGTAAAAAGTGTGATATTTTGCAGCACAGTTTTTGACCTTTAATTGACTATCATTTAAGGGGTTTCTCTGGGACTTTACTATCCTTAGGATCGGTCATCAATATTAGATCAGTGAGAGTCTGACTCCCGACACCGAAACTACACCGCTCTGTCCACTGTGTAGTGGTCAGGGCTGGCTACTGCAGTGCTGCTCCCATTCATATAAATAAGTCTGCTTCTGGTGTCGGAGCTACTGCAAAACAGTTCATTGTGGGGGTACCAGGAGTTGGAATCTCACACATCTGATACAAATGACCCATCGTAATATAAAATCCCTAGAGAAGCCGTTTAAGCAACACAGCAATCATCATATAAGGTGCTAAAATGTAATTATAAGAGGACTTAAAACCTTTACTGATAACAAACAACAGGAGCATTAGGAGTATTACATATCAGTACATGCCACTAATTTTAGTGCCTCTGTTGCACTAGTTTGTGAGTGGTACAATAGCACAGTATTTAACTGGTTTAACATCTTTGCATATATTTGAAGCCATCCAGTACATCATCTTTACTCTCCATTCATACATCCGCAACGTGTTTTGCGGATCCACGGAGCCGCGGATCCGCAAAACAAGGAAAGCTGCAATGTGCGTTCCGCATTTTGCGGACCGCACATTGCCGGCACTAATAGAATATGCCTGTTCTTGTCCGCAATTGCGGACAAGAATAGGACATGTTCTATTTTTTTGCGGAACGGAAGTGCGGACCCGGAAGTATGGATCCACAATTCCGTGTCCGGGCAGCACATCGTGCTGCCCCATAGGAATGAATGGATCCGCAATTCCGTTCTGCAAAATGCGGAACGAAATTGCGGACGTGTGAATGGAGCCTTATGGTTGCACCTTCCATCTTACCTAAGAGACTCCAGTCACCTGATTACACTGTTACACAATTTCACTTGGGAGCCCAACATGTTTTGGGTAACCATGGATGTATCATTGTTATACAGCAACATCATCCATGAATTAGATGTTAAGGCGGTAGAGCGTTTCTTATGGAGGACCTTTATGTTCCACATAAACAGAGAGAATTTCTATTAGATTCAATAGATTATATATTGAAACATAATTACTTTCAATATAGAGGAGATTTTTACCTGCAGAAACGTGGGACAGCAATGGGGACAAAACTTACCCCCTCATATGCTAATCTCTTTATGGAAGCGTTCGAATCAGATGAGGGACTCCTTGACCATACTAAAAGATACATTGATGACATCCTTTTTATCTGGCAAGGTGACCTCCGGACATTGGAGAGTTTCATTAAGAAGATTAATTCCAATTCTTGGAACTTAACATTTACAGCCCACATAGACCCAAGACTCTAAAGAAAAAAATATGTAGCAAAGCCAGGCTGAATGTGTAAAACCACGGGCCCACAAAGAAAACAATGGAGCATACCGCTCCAATTTCATTACTAGATTTAATTCAGATCACAGTCGAATCAAACAAACTTTAAGAAAACATTGGTCCATTCTTCTTAAAGGGAACCTGTCACCAGTTTTATGGTGTCCTAACTAAGGGCAACATAAATAAGTGACTGATTCTCCTAGCAAAATGCTGGGTCACTTTCTTTAATTGACCCAGTCAATCTGCCAACATCTTGTATTGAAAAGCTCCAGCTGATAATGATGAGTCATGAATATTCATGAGCTCCTGACTCTCCCCGCCCACCTGCTGCTGAATGACAGTTTTTTTCCATATGAATCAGCAGCAGGTGGGCAGGGGAGTGGCTATAGCTCTGAATTAAATATACGCTGGACTCAATGACATCACGCTGGACTCGAATCAGCTCATTAGCATGCGGCATCTTTGTGTGTATATTATGAGGTAACCATCTGTCACACCAGTAAGTGAATACATCTACAAGGTACTTTTTAGTAGTTAATGATTGTATATAATTAGTTAGAATATAATCAAATATCCACATGACAGGTTCCCTTTAAGGACCCCATTATAGGGGATGATCTACCTAAGCAACCAACAGAGCTCATACAATAAAAAATCTGTTAGCGCCATCACGTCCAAAAGCTTCAGATACCTAGTAATTGTGATGACTCAAAGAAAAAGGGTTCATGTAGGTGTGGCTCCAGACCCTGCAAGTGTGAAACTATCTCTCATGATACTGATGAGGTATTGATAACGAATACAGAAGAAGTTATCAAACTGAAACATTATGTGAACTGTGGTTCCAGTGATATGATATACATGTTACAATGTCCTTCCAGTCTCCAATACATCGGCCGCACAACCCAAACACTAAGAGAACGACTGAACCAACATTGTTCAATTATTAACTGTCAGTACCTCAAACACAGTGTATCCAAACACTTTTGGGAGAATCATAATGGGAATCCCAGTGGGTTGAGATTAACACCTATAGATTGGATACCAAATTCCTACGTACAACTCTGCAAGAAGGTTTATTTTTTTATTTTTCAGTTTACCACTCTAACCCCTTATGGACTCAATGAAACCCTGGAATATGCCAGTTATTGATTATTTTATTTTATTTTTATCATATAGCATATCATATTCATTACCATACAAATCATTATGTCCATCATTATGTTGTATTTCATTCTGATTTTATTAATCATACATAGGATTACAGTTGCAAGAAAAAGTATGTGAACCCTTTGGAATGATATGGATTGCTGCACAAATTGGTCATAAAATGTGATCTGATCTTCATCTAAGTCACAACAATAGACAATCACAGTCTGCTTAAACTAACAACACACAAAGAATGAAATGTTACTATGTTTTTATTGAACACACCATGTAAACATTCACAGTGCAGGTGGAAAAAGTATGCGAACCCTTGGATTTAATAACTGGTGGAACCTCCTTTGGCACCAATAACTTCAACAAAACGTTTCCTGTAGTTGCAGATCAGACTTGCACAATGGTCAGGAGTAATTCTTGACCATTCCTCTTTACAGAACAGTCAGAGTTTTAGTTCAGCAATATTCTTGGGATGTCTGGTGTGAATCGCTTTCTTGAGGTCATGCCACAGCATCTCAATCGGGTTGAGGTCAGGACTCTGACTGGGCCACTCCAGAAGGCATATTTTCTTCTGTTTAAGCCATTCTGTTGTTGATTTACTTCTATGCTTTGGGTCGTTGTCCTGTTGCAACACCCATCTTCTGTTGAGCTTCAGCTGGTGGACAGATGGCCTTAAGTTCTCCTGCAAAATGTCTTGATAAACTTGGGAATTCATTTTTCCTTCGATGATAGCAATCCCTCCAGGCCCTGACGCAGCAAAGCAGCCCCAAACCATGATGCCGCCACCACCATACTTCACAGTTGGGATGAGGTTTTGATATTGGTGTGCTGTGCCTCTTTTTCTCCACACATAGTGTTGTGTGTTTGTTCCAAACAACTCAACTTTGGTTTCATCTGTCCACAGAATATTTTGCCAGTACTGCTGTGGAACATCCAGGTGCTCTTGTGCAAACTGTAAACGTGCAGCAATGTTTTTTTGGACAGCAGTGGCTTCCTCTGTGGTATCCTCCCATGAAATCCATTCTTGTTTAGCGTTTTATGTATCTTGGATTCGCTAACAGGGATGTTAGCATATGCCAGAGACTTTTGTAAGTCTTTAGCTGACACTCTAGGATTCTTCTTCACCTCATTGAGCAGTCTGCGCTGTTCTCTTGCAGTCATCTTTACAGGACGGCCACTCCTGGGGAGAGTAGCAGCAGTGCTGAACTTTCTCCATTTATAGACAATTTGTCTTACCGTGGACTGATGAACAGCAAGGCTTTTGGATATACTTTTATAACCCTTTTCAGCTTTATGCAAGTCAACAATTCTTAATCGTAGGTCTTCTGAGAGCTCTTTTGTGCGAGGCATCATTCACATCAGGCAATGCTTCTTGTGAAAAGCAAACCCATAACTGGTGTGTGTTTTTTATAGGGCAGGGCAGCTGTAACAAAGACCTCCAATCTCATCTCATTGATTGGACTCCAGTTGGCTTACACCTCACTCCAATTAGCTCTTGGAGATGTCATTAGTCTAGGGGTTCACATACTTTTTCCACCTGCACTGTGAATATTTACATGGTGTGTTCAATAAAAGCATGGTAACATTTAATTATTTGTGTGTTATTAGTTTAAGCAGACTGTGATTGTCTATTGTTGTGACTTAGATGAAGATCAGATCACATTTATGACCAATTTGTGCAGAAATCCATATCATTCCAAAGGGTTCATATACTTTTTCTTGCAACTGTATATCAGTTATCTGTTAAAAAAGAAAAAAATCATATTATGTCACTTCAATTTATCGTATATCATATTTATTATAATTCATATCATTAGATTTACTATTATTATAATTATATTTATTATTATATTTTATTACGATTTTATTTATTATATATCATATCTATTATTTCTATACCCCTTGGGAATAGGTTATTTTTATGGCACAATTGTGGTTTATTAATATTATATCTTTTTATAAATTGAATTTTTGTGGCTCTTATATATTTGTCTGTTATGTTCTTGTTAGTTTTTCCTTTTTCAAGAGACCTTTTTAGATGGTATGCCCCATGAGATGGTGCGTCCCACTCAGACACACACCGGGTCTCTTGGTGGGGTGGCGCGCTTCATCCCGACATGTGCTGCCCCTACTACGGAGGTGTCTTCCACAGTGTAGTGCTCCGCCTAATGCAGCATATTGCAGCCCGGTACGTTCCACGCTGGAACGCAAACCGGAAGAGAAGGGCCCTAATTCAGTATGTTGCAGCCCGCTGCGCTCCACCCTGCTCCTCTTCCGGTCCAGCCTTCTCTGTCTCCCAAGTAATACAAGCAGTTTCTTTGCTGATTGGCGCCATAATATTGGTATTTTTATTATTATAATTATGTAGTATTATATAATATATATCTATGTATTCCACAAGTTGCAATTATATTCATTATGTACTTCAATAATGAAAAATAGAATGTATTTCTGGTTTAGAGCTCACATGACCGTAAATGAACCTGAATGTCATGTGACTAGTCATGTGCTACATCATGTGACTAGTCATGTGCTACCTCATGTGACTAATCATGTGCTACCTCATGTGTCTAATCATGTGCTACCTCTGTGCACCTATTTAAGTGTGTGTTTTTCAATGTCTGTTCACTGTCTATGCTCCTGAAGAAGGGGATTTTATATACATTCCCAGGAACGTGTTGAGCTTGTTTCTAATAAAGCACCTTATGTTTGGAAGTACCCCAGGTCATCATCCTTGTGGACGTGGTGGTTTTAACATACTACAGGCGATCTCGGCGAAGGAGGAGAGGGTGTCAAGTGTCTTGAGTTTATCCTGTACACCCCCCTCCCTAGCGAAGTAATTGACATATTCGATTCAACTGGCCTATTATGATTTTTAGCATATGTTTTAGGGTTATAATTTTAATCATTATTTATACCTCTTATGTGTCTACACTTTTTGTTTTTATTGTTTAGGCATACGGTCCACCATACCTGGTGAGTCCGTGCCACTCTTTTGGTTCTGTGGGTTGCAGCCTATCACCTCAACATCTTCCTGATCTCTGATTGCCTCTTTTAGGTGTTCAATTGGTGCCCTTCCTTATCCCCTTTCACTACTTGTCTTTCTATCCCACCACTATTCCCTTCCTATTTTTTTTTTTTCATTCCCCTCCTTTTGTGTCTCACTCCGTTTTTTGCTTTCTGTTCTGTTTACTTAACTGGGGAGACTTGCTTAACACTGACTGTGTTATGTAAACAGAAGACAGAGGAGCATTGCTAAGCCACAAATGGGCTACTCTATAGCAATTTTTCTGATAGAAATGTACAATTTCAGTAATTAAAGTATATTACAAAAATGGTCAGTATCACTGCCCCTACACACTACAAAAATAAAATAAAGAATGACAGTTATTTTATGATTGTCTGTATGGGTGCTGTGGTAGGTTATGGAATTAATGCAGGATTTAGAAAACCAGGCCAGAGGTAGAGGAATAGATGTCTCTCTTTACTGTAGGCAAAATGGGAGTTGTAGTACATCCAATTATAGCAGACACTGTTCCAACTGTACAAAGTGCAATTCTCACCAGATAGCGATGCATGTATTGAGGCAATGATGGAAGCTATGGTTCTCTTTCCTCTCAATCTTACTTAAAGGGAACCTGTCATGTGGCTATTTGATTATAATCTAACTAATTATATACAATCATTAACTACTAAAAAGTGCCTTAGATGTATTCACTTACTGGTTTGACAGATGGTTATCTCATAATATACACACAAAGATGCCGCATGCTAATGAGCTGATTTGAGTCCAGCGTGATGTCATTGAGTCCAGCGTATATTTAATTCAGAGCTATAGCCACTCCCCTGCCCACCTGCTGCTGGTTCATATGGAAACAAACTGTGATTCAGCAGCAGGTGGGCGGGGAGAGTCAGGAGCTCATGAATATTCATGACTCATCATTATCAGCTGGAGCTTTTAAATACAAGATGTTGGCAGATTGACTGGGTCAGTTAAAGAAAGTGACCCAGCATTGTGCTAAGAGAATCAGTCACTTATTTATGTTGCCCTTAGTTAGGACACCATAAAACTGGTGACAGGTTCCCTTTAAGTCTCTTCCAGTAGAATCTATGGCGGGCAATAGTACTCGTGTAATAATGGCTGTAGTGTCCACTGGAGGATACAGGGTTTTAGAGATACGACTGGCCAAGTTGTGTCCAGGTGTGAAGGGTGTCTTAATGGTGTCCCTCACAGCAGTAAATTCTTAGTAACTTTTGGTAGCAGGTTACCTTACTGACTCCAATGCTCAGTCATGCAAATTCTGAGTTCTCCAATTTTCTGGTTTGTCTTTCTCCTTCTCTTTCTGTAGAGCTTGCAGAGATCTGTGAGTCTCTGTAATATTGTGGGTCAAAGAAGAGGCAGCATAGGCCTGGGTCAAAGAAGAGGCAGCATAGGCCACTGCTTCCTTTCTCTCTGAATTCTCCATAGAACAACCTCAAGCCAGCCACCACCTAGCCTCCTACAAGGGCTAAGCCAGAATTATTAAAGGGGTTGTGTCACTTCAGCAAGTGGCATTTATCATGTACAGAAAGTTAATGCAAGGCACTTACTAATGTATTGTGATTTTTCATATTGCTTCTTTTGCTGGCTGGATTCACTTTTCCATCACATTATACACTGCTCGTTCCCATGGTTATGACCACCCTGCAATTCATCAGCAGTGGCTGTGCTTGCACACCATATGAAAAAGTGCCGGGCTCTTTGCTGGCCAGGACCGTGGGAGCTCAAATAGGCTGGTGATTTTTTTAAAAATAGTCTGCAAGCACCGCCACCACTACTGGATTGCAGGGTGGTCATAACCATGGAAATGAGCAGTGTATATTGTGATAGAAAAGTGAATCAAGCCAGCAAAGGAGGCAATATGGACAATCACAATACATTAGTAAGTGCTTTGTAGTAACTTTCTTTACATAATGCCATTTGCTGAAGTGAGGCAACCCCTTTAACCCTGGCTGTGTCATCCATACATGGTTATACTGGGCATACAAAACATAACAATACATAACATTACAGCATATTACATAACAAACCATTTGCAGATACCCCCTGCTCCAGGGCATATAACATACAGATGGAACTTTCTACTGTCATATGTAACAGTAATCAGGTGAAGTCATATTATATATATATGACATGTGCAGCAAAAGTGGGTAAAATAGATGAAAGTGTTACTGAACTTTGAAATAAATCATGTCATAGCAACATATCAAAGGTTTTGATCGATAGAGGCAAGCGCCCCCCAACCGACGCCAGACGATCACTAGAACAAGAAGAGGGAAGTGCTCATATAGCATGCTATCTCCTTGCTGCAGGAGCTGGAATAAAGACAGGCCCATTTACTTTCTGTTGAGTCTGTCGTGCTTCTGTCTCCGGCAGTGAGGAGGGAGAGCAAGCTAAGTTGCCGATTCTCTTTCCTCATTCTAGAGAGAGATGGTGGTCTCCACACTCAGACCCCCACTGCTTCAAACCTGAAGTGAAATAGGAAGCTAAGAATTTGCTTCTGTTAACTCCAGGGCAATGCTGGAGCCTGGAGAAGACTAACCACTAGACATCCGATATAAAAGAATTACCCTTTTTTTACTGCCTTCTACCAGAGATCCTAAAATTAACCATTTTATTGCTCTAAACAACCATAGATTCCAACATTGATCCCATTCACTGATCTAGGACACCAAGGATTCTGACATTAACCCCGGCAGTGCTCTAGACCAGAGGACATGCTGGCTTTAACTCCTCAGTGCTATAGACCAATGGGAATGTTGATATTAATTTATTACCATATGCCATCCAGCATGCTAATATTAACCCATTTACTGCCAAAGAAGACCAGGTATACAAACATTAACCCCTTCATTTCCCTAGAGCACCAGGGATGCAGATATAAACCTTCACTACTCTAGACCTGGAACCTCTGGAACACTCTTTACCTGGATGGTATGTAGGCCTGTGTCTGGCTGCTCTCATTTTTAGGGCACTGTATGTTAATATTTATTTGATGCTCTTCTGTATTGCTTATCTCAGAGCACAGTGCCAGTTCTTAACTGCCCTGCTCACTAGGTGGAACATTGATAGTATCATGTACTATCTATCTCTTACATGATATTCTAGTGGCAATAAATGTTATAATCAT
Source organism: Bufo bufo (assembly GCF_905171765.1). NCBI lineage: Eukaryota > Metazoa > Chordata > Amphibia > Anura > Bufonidae > Bufo > Bufo bufo. Next base: position 128,418,408 of record NC_053396.1, read on the forward strand.
AAATTATGTATATTTTTTACTTGGCAAGAGTTATATGGTTTAAAAGACATATGCAGGGCAAGTACAGTACATCTTAATTTGTCACATTACATAGTAGTAGTTGTTACAAAGCGAATGTGGATTCACTGTGTCTACTGAACAGATTTGACTTGGGGCTACTCTTAGGAGTGTTATGTAAGTGGCCTCCCTGTCTTTCCTCTTCAACCCCTATAGAGGGATCTGGGCCATCAGAGGGAGTGGAACCATCAGGCCTCTACCTCCTAGAGTAGTCTCTGACCCACAGGTGTCACAAGACATTGGTGTGAAACACTGAGGGGTCAGGGAAAACCGTAGTTAGAAGCAAGTCAAGGTCAGGGCAGGCAGCTCAGGGTCTTTACAGAGATCAGGCAAAGGTCAGGTCAGACAGCGAATGGTCAGATCTACAGTAAGGCAGAAGTCGGTACACGAGAGAGCAAAACTAGAAAGGTAGTGAACCTTTGCAATAAACTACACAACTAGAACCTATTGCTCAGGCACCCTCCAACAGGGGAAGGTGCATTAAGTACTCTGAGGTCTGTCATAGACAGGGAAAGATAAAAGTATGCACGTGTTGGCCCATTAAGAGCTGGAGGGAGTGTGCACTCTATGGACAATGTGAGGCAGAGCAGGTGAAAGCCAGGCCTAAGCATGCATAGAGTGGAGAGTGCAGCACTGCTCCGGCAACCGGGACTGCTGGGAGAAAGCAGCAAGACACTGGCGGCCCTAGATCACTGGAGAGAGCAGATGATCACTGTGGTGGCTGTACCCGCCAAGAAGAGTGAGGCAGTGGTTACAGTCTGCCGATATAACAGTAATCTAGAGGGATACAGTAAAACGTTCTTCCAGAAGCTCATACTGACCATAACTAATGCTATTTCTGTATTCTGGGTAAATAACAGTTTTACTTTATATACAGAATAGACTCTGTCAGGATGGAAAAATTACATTTCCAAAATTATTTTCTCTAGGGATAGAAGTTGAAACTTGACATCATCCTTAAAAAAAATTAGGCCCAGATGTCTAGTAGTGTGCGCTGGGGATATCTGCAGAATTGTGTGGATGTGTACAGGTACAGTACAAATTGTCTTACCTTACATTTCGTCAGGTATGTTATTACTGTGTTCTGCACATTTTGTATTATTTGTACTTGTAGATAAAATACAAAAAAAGGGAGGGAGTACTGGAGTTAAGAGTGGAGGCTCCCAGGACTGATATCTGCTTAGTGGTCTCAAACCTGATGACCTATCCTCAAGATTAGTCATCACGATCTGATTAGTCAGCGTCTGACTCCCCACTGATCAACTGTTTCAAGACCTCTTCCCAGGCCAATGACATTACGTTCATTGGTCATACGGTCTAGATGCAGATCAGTCCCATTCAGGTGAGTTGCAATGCCAAGCATAGCTGCTATCCAGTGGATGGTGCTATGCTTGGTAAGCTGCGAGGAGGCCATGAGGCTTACTAACAGCTGCAGGAGGAGTTCAAACCAGGCTGATTTTGGCATAAAAGTGTGAACTATGCTGGATCTTCAGAGCTGCGGCTGGGCTATGTTGGATCTTCAGCTTGCAGGAAATATCCTTTTGCATATGGATTTCTTTGTGTTGCATAAAGTAAGGGGATTGGTTTCATATAGCAATTGATTAAAGGGGTCCTATCCATATGCCCAATTGTATATAATAGGGGGTGGTTTCCTCCTCTTGACACTCCCTGTACAAGCTAGAGGAGTGAGACGCTGTACAAGAGCTGCTCTTGTTCTGATAGACTCGAGCTGGCCATGTACAGTATTACATGGATGGCCATTTATCTAACTGAAGGCCATGTGATGCTAAATTTCATATCAGCTGTTTTCATGGAGTGCCAGGGGAGGGATGCACGTCAACCAGCTGATCGTCATGGCATCTGCATTTTGATAAGGGTTACCTCTCATGACACAGCCTCTTTAAAGAGTTTTTCCAGGATTACTATGGTTTTTAGAAGATATGCTCATGTAGTTATTTACCTCATGTACATCTTCCCCATGCTTTTTTCAATTTGGACTCTCCTGACCGGTTTTCATCATCTAAACTAATCACACTAGTTTATTTCTCTCCTGTATGTAGCAATTCCGGTTACCGTATCCAACCAAACCCATAATGTACTTCTTCATACACCACAGCTGCAGCACCGCTCCTACCAATGTCCAGCTAGCTTATAGCTCCTCCCACCAGGGGGGTTGCTAGGTTAAAACATTTGGGATCTTGGCCCCTGATGTTTTGTCCCAGGCCCTGAATGTCCTGCCTGCCTGCTAGATACAACTGTATTGCTGTCCTCAGGATGGCAGTACAATTGAATCTAATGCACTGAAAGAGCTGAAGGACCTGTGATGACATCACAGGTCATGTGACCAGTGAAACAGGCAGTGGTTAAGAAATACCTGCAATGATGTACCATCATGTGACCACCGCAGGAGAGGACGGCAGTGAAGAGGAGAAGTCCTGGGGGAAGAAGCTGTGGTGAGGTCTGCTACATGAGCAGAGGTAAGGAAAGAGAGAGGCAGAGCAAGGCTAGGAGTTGTGGTTATTTAACGGGACTGTATGTTAGGGCTTAAGGGAGGTATGTTATTTACATGGAACTGTGTGTTGGAGGTGGCTGGGGAGGGGGTAATGTTATTTACATGGGACTGTATGTTGATGGTGGCTAGAGGAGGGAGTGATGTTATTTACATGGAATTGCATGTTGGAGGCCACTGGGGAGGGGGTGATATTATTTACTTGGGACTGTATGTTGAAGGCGGCTGGGAGGAGATTATGTTATTTACATGGGTCTGTATTTTGGAGGGGGCTGTAGATAGAGAGGGATGTTATTTACATGGGACTCTATGGCGGAGGGAGGGAAATAGTGTTATTTACAGTACAGACCAAAAGTTTGGACACACCTTCTCATTCAAAGAGTTTTCTTTATTTTCATGACTATGAAAATTGTAGATTCACACTGAAGGCATCAAAACTATGAATTAACACATGTGGAATTATATACATAACAAACAAGTGTGAAACAACTGAAAATATGTCATATTCTAGGTTCTTCAAAGTAGCTACCTTTTGCTTTGATTACTGCTTTGCACACTCTTGGCATTCTCTTGATGAGCTTCAAGAGGTAGACCCCTGAAATGGTTTTCACTTCACAGGTGTGCCATGTCAGGTTTAATAAGTGGGATTTCTTACCTTATAAATGGGGTTGGGACCATCAGTTGCGTTGAGGAGAAGTCAGGTGGATACACAGCTGATAGTCCTACTGAATAGACTGTTAGAATTTGTATTATGGCAAGAAAAAAGCAGCTAAGTAAAGAAAAACGAGTGGCCATCATTACTTTAAGAAATTAAGGTCAGTCAGTCAGCCGAACAATTGGGAAAACTTTGAAAGTAAGGGCTATTTGACCATGAAGGAGAGTGATGGGGTGCTGCGCCAGATAACCTGGCCTCCACAGTCACTGGACCTGAACCCAATCGAGATGGTTTGGGGTGAGCTGGACCGCAGAGTGAAGGCAAAAGGGACAACAAGTGCTAAGCATCTCTGGGAATTCTTTCAAGACTGTTGGAAGACCATTTCAGGGGACTACATCTTGAAGCTCATCAAGAGAATGCCAAGAGTGTGCAAAGCAGTAATCAAAGCAAAAGGTGGCTACTTTGAAGAACCTAGAATATGACATATTTTCAGTTGTTTCACACTTGTTTGTTATGTATATAATTCCACATGTGTTAATTCATAGTTTTGATGCCTTCATAGTCATGAAAATAAAGAAAACTCTTTGAATGAGAAGGTGTGTCCAAACTTTTGGTCTGTACTGTACATGGGACTATATATTGGAGGGGCTGAAGGGAGGGGAGTGATGGTATTTACATAGGACTGTATTTTGGAGGGGGCAGGACAGATGGTGTGATGTTATTTACATGGGACTGTATGGTGGAGAGAGGAATAAAATGACATGAAGCACTGCAGGGGGCATTCTAAACACTGGGGACACTTCAGGGCAAGCATCGTAACAGTAGGGGGCAGTATAAATACTGGGGGCACTGTAGGGGTATTATAAATCCAGGGGACATTAGGTGTTCTTATTACTACTGGGGGCTCTATTAGAGGGACTTATAGATCTGCCTTATTTCTACTAAGAGCACTAAGAGGGGCCTTATTACTACTGAAGGGTCTGTAGAGAGCTTTATTACCACTGGGGGAACAATAGAGGGCCTTTTTTTCTACTGGGGGCTCTGTGAGGGTATTATTAATACTGTGGGGGCTCTTCTACTAATGTGGAGCATTATCACTGTTGGGTGCACTGTAGGGGGCAGTATTACTAATGGGGGCATTCTTGGGGAGCATTATCACTGTTGGGGACACTGTAGGGGGCAGTATTACTAATGAGGGCATTCTAGAAGGGAATTACTATTGGTGGGACTATGAGGAGCACTATTACTATAGGGGCAGTCATTTTTCTTCAGGATAGTATTTGGGGGTATTGGGTACTAGCACATTGAGCAGCAGGATAACACTGTGGGGACTCCAGGTTGGGAGATGATGATAGAAAAGTGAGGAAGCTAAGATGTCTTTGTGTCACACTCTGCAGAGACAAGACGTGGCTGAAAGAAGTTGTGTGGACCAAATGGAGAAGATGATGACAGAGAAGATCTACATAGGAGGAGATGTTACCTGGAGGCACTGGATGTGACAGGTATGCGCTGCTGTATAGCAAGTACAGCAAAATGTGGTGTGTGGGGGCAGGCGGGGAAATTAGAGAACTGGGCCATATTCATTGGGGCTTGGGCCCCAGATCTTTTGAGACCCTAGCAACACCCCTGCCACCCACCTATCTAGTTACATAGACACTCCCCTATCACTGCCCCTAACACCCAGCTAGTTTATAGCTCCTCCCACCAGCTAGTTACATAGATACTCCCCTATCACTGCCCGGCCCATGGACATAACTTCACAGGCAATTAGAGAGATGCTTGGACATGATCATGTGACCGCACTCCAGAACAGAAGATAGGGGCAATAACGGAAAAAATAATCTAAATGACAGCTCTCTTCATAATGATTAATATGGTTTATGTAATAATAGTTATATTGTTCTTTTTGAGAAACCATACAGACTATCTGAATATGCAAAGAACAATATACATGTAGAGCCATGTCCATACCATTGGTTGGGGTATGCGAGCTTTACATATTGATGACCTATTCTCAGGATAGGTCATCAATATGAGATCGACAGGGGTCCGAGTCCTGGGACCTCCCCTGAGCCGCTGTTTGAGGAGGCCGCAGCGGTTCACGGCCTCCTTGCATCTTACCAAGCACAGCGCCATACATTGTATAGTGGTTGTGCTTGGTATTGCAGCTCAGCCAGATTCACTTGATTGTGACTGAGCTGCACCTAGGTCATTTAACTGATGAAAGTGACAAGGCCTAGGAAGAAGACTAATCTCTCAAAAAGCGCTGCAGCGTCTTCATACAGCTGATTGGTGGGTGTCGAACCCCTGCCGATCTCATATTGAGGAAATGTCATCAATATGTTAATAATGGAGAACCCCCTTTAATGATGTTCCGCTGTGCTGTAAGCTGTTCTTAGTAGGATCTCGGCTATAGTTACTAGAAGGGGGGGGGGGGGGACGACAAGTATGAGAACCCCTATGTTAACTTGGCTTAGATCAGTGTTCCTCAACTCCAGTGCTCAGGGCCCACCTGCTGGTCATGATTTGAGAATATCCCACAGAATAAATAGAGTAAAGTCCTGATGCACTGACACTAAGTATATCACCTGCTCAATACTAAGGAAATCCTGAAAACATGACCAGCAGGTGGGCCCTGAGGACAGGAGTTGAGGAACCCTGGCTTAGATCTTATGGGTGGCCTAGATGTGTCTGCCTGCAGTCTTCTCTCTCACTCTTAATACTGTAATAGATGTGACTAAGCACAGATACAGAGATCATACACTAATTTTATCTTCTTGTATCTGGTGACATCAGGCGTAGGATTTATTGTTCGGCATACTGTATGCGTGCAGTGAACAGGATGTAGCCAAATAGCTTGTGCTAGAAGTACAAGGTGCAATAGGATAGGACCAAATGCAACCAGGGAAGACTGAGACTGAACGATGACTAGCTTCTGCTTTAACGTGAAGGCATGGATGGACAAGTTGGTCTCTATCTAATTCAGTGGCTCCATAGATTTAAGATCATGGTGTGCTTGAACATCTCCTCACAGAACTAGGCCTAGCTGAAGCGGAGAACATCCCTCCTAGGCAAAGAATGGGAAATTCTGATGACACTGCTGATTCATTAGGCTGTAATCTCACAGAGCAAATAGAAGGAAGCCCCATTTCACCTGGAGGCATTGCCATTAAGACATCTTTTGCTGTATCAAGTAGCATCTGCATTAATCTTCAAGCCTGGCATGGCACACTCCCTCAGGCTTGCCGGTGTGTGACTGTAGGGTAGTACCAGGTTACTGTACGGAGCTCCTCGGTGGGGTACTGTGTCTACAACGCAGTGCTGCGTCATGTACTTCTCAGTTCACACGCATCCTCCTGGACCTATGTGCTCTGATATTAGCCAAGTATGAGCCATAGCATGGCTACATCCATTGCAGAATAGAGAGATAGATGCATGGTCCTTAACCATTTCATCACCAAAAGAATTTAGCATCTTTGCACACGCACTCTATATAGCTGGAAGACACCTTTATGAAAATGGGCCTGTTTGGTAGTTCCAGAGATAGATAGATAGATAGATAGATAGATGGTCTTATCAGTAAGGCTTGAGCTTTCCAACCTACTGGTTGTGACAAGAAAATGTCTTTATCACCTCTAAAGAAAATTCACACAGGCAAGATGAAGGGAAATAGCACTACTTTCAAGTGCAGAGAAATGGAGATCAGATGATCCTGACTCTGCCTGCCATAGCAGCAAAGATAGATTTGGAAGACAGGGACAGAGAACACAAGCTCTCCCCAGACAAATCCCATCGTTAAAATGAAAAGGCTGCAGTATGAAGCGTGCCGTCCTTACCGTGCTGCAGCTGTCTACCAATCCGTGCGATGAAGCCTGAGATCCCGATGAAGAGGCTTCCCTGGCTGAATCTGGAAGGGAGAGACGGTTCGTGGAGCGATCAGAGGAGGGGAAGAGGGAAATCAGTAGGAAAGAGAGGATTCCACAATGCATATAGCTGCGGGTTCTTATCATGCTCCCTGCGTTTCCCTGAGCTGCATCTGCACTACAGTGGGAGAGAGAGAGAAAGCGAGAGAGAAAAATGTCCCAAAAATAGCCCTGGCTGCCAATGACTTGCTGAAACCTGAGAAAGAACTGCTGAATTTAAAGATCTGGGTCGCTGTGGGTGTGTGGATTAAAGTCAGGAGAAAAGGGTTGGCAGGAAATACAGGGGAACAGCACCACATGGGTCCTTGGGATAAAATGTCAGCATGAGGGGAAGATGACCTGATCTCTGACAATTGGGGACAGAATTCTGCTGCTGCTGGAATCAGAGGCCCATTCTGGCCGTAATATGCAAGTACATACAGTGATGAATCTGCATTTAGTATGTAGGTGGGCTGGACTGAGAGGCCAACAGAACTACCAGCCGTGCAGGGTCTTCCTGGCTCTGGTCCTAAGACTGAACCGAAGTTCATATAACAAATACAGGGATGAAGATGTGGCCAGATGGTCACTGGTCTATCAAAGTGGCATTAAAGAAGCACTCTAGAAAATACTGAGCTCTTAACTACTGAGCATAGAAATACTGGCATTTGCAACAGCCCCAGAGAAGCGGAGGATGGGAGTGGTAGTGTATCTGGCTGCGACAGTTATTCACAATGGCAATCCTCACACCGATGTTCCCTAGTTTCGGGCAGTGATAGGAGGGTGCACTCTTTTTTTTCTTCGGGGGACACCCTAGTGTTGGTGCTCCTGCCTCGTGGTAATTGGGGTGCCCTTGATGTTATGAGTGTTGGTGCTGGAGTCGGTCACCAAGCCAATTGTCGAAAATAAATAAGTCTCTCTTTACTAAAGTGAACAATGGGAGTTGTAGTACATCCAACAATATCAAAATTATTGACAGTGTAAATCTTCCCAAATAGCGATGCATGGATATAAGCAAGGATAGGGATTGCAGTACTCCTTTCCTCTATCTCTCCAAAGTCTTTCTCTCTGCAGAATCTAAGGCTGGCAATAAGGTTCTTGCAAACTTGTCTGTAATTCCCAGCTGAGGGGTACAGGCAGGGGCGTAACTATAATTTATAGGGCCCCATGGCAAAATAAGATGGGGCCTCCCACCTGGTGTAAGAAAATAAAAACAGCAGTATAAGGGGGCATTAATTAAAGGTATGTATAACAGCACAATATATCAGAAAACCACCACTTTATAGCAAAAACCCGCCATATTGTTATTCCCCACAAAATGACACAATATTCTTGTACCTGACTACCCCCCCCTTGCCAAACTCTGGGCCCCATAGCAAGTGCTATGGCTGCAGTTATGCCCATGGGTACAGGATTACAATATGGCTGGTAAGGACTGTGTCAAAGTGTGGAAGGGTGTATTAGCAGTGTCCCCCTCACTGCAGTAAAGTCTTTTTCATCCTTAAACATTGGGTACCTTACTGACTGACTCCAATGCAGATTCCATGTATGTTGCCCTCACTATAAGGACCTTTTGGACAGTAAGGACATCATAGAAGGAGAGGATTATCCGCAATAGGGATAACACTCATAACATCAAGGGCACCCCAATTCTTTTAAAGCCTGGGTATCCCTTTAATCTGGGTCAGGCCACAAAATCAATCCAAACCCTAAAATGCTTAACCCCAGACTAAACCCCATATGTGTCATACATGGTAAATAGTGATAATGAGTATCCAATCATTGTCAGATTTGCTTATCACTGATGATTATTTGATGTGACCAGACAAAATAATCAACATATACTGGCTTCCACCAGCTGTCTCTATCAAATATTGCACCTGTCCACACCATAAGCATTGGAGAATAGGACTTGTCACATTATAATAACTTTCAAAAATTCTACCGTATAACAACAATGGTTGTGATACAGAGACTAGGGGTATTGTCCCTTGCCAACTGCCTAGTCCTCCCACTTCTGTGTGCATGCACTGGGATGTGCACACTCACCATCATACACCATAGGGGGAGATTTATCTAAACTGGTGTAAAGGAAATCTGGCTTAGTTGCCCACAGCAATATTGAAAAATGAAAGGTACAATTTGGTAGCTATGGACAACTAAGCCAGTTCTCCTTTATACAAGTTTTGATAAATCTCTTCCTATGGTTCTAGAAATGGTCCAAGACTAAGCATACAGGGGCATTGCTAACCTCACAGATGCTAAAATATACAACATTCATGTAACAAAGTCTGTCACATTTTCCATTCTGTAGTCATCTTGGCTGATTTCTCCTGCACCATCATCACTCGGCATTCTCAGGTACTGAGCTGAAGGCTGCTGAACTCACTTTAGCCACTTCACTTGCAGCAGACTCCCCCTTTGTCAGGCCCTTTCTTTGGGAACCACTTCACCCTTGTGGTCTAGCTCTCTGTTCTCCTCAGCATAGGGTACTCTCGCCTTTCATGTGGTCTTAGCCACACGCAAACTCACTTCCTGATTACAGCCCTTATCTATAGTCTATGGTGCTACAGACAGAGCCACCTAGTGGCAAACATTAACACTTCAGACAAACATTTAGGGGGTTCTTTACTAACAGATATACTTCTATAATATGCGTATTTCTAGCTCCGATTGCAGCGCAAAGGTTTATGCGCCGCATTCTGCGACTTTTCCCCTCTCACACCAGGTTTAAAAAAGTGGGCATGGCGTGGGTACAGGTTGGCAGGCCCATCTCATTCATCATTTACTACGCCTGTTTCAGGCATAGAAAATGGTCTAAATCTACACCAGCAAGGGAGGCCTCTACATAACTTCGGCGGATCCACTGCCAGCGCAGGGCCTTATTAAGACCGGCATCTAAAACGTCAATCTTAATAAATGACCCCCTTAGTGCATTGGATTACATGCAAATAAAACCAAAGGAGAACACATTTACATTGGCATAATGCAGTGTCCCACTCAGTGATGGTCATGGGCACTTCAAACTTTTGTATATGCTTATCAAATGTATTCCTATATATAGGGCCTATATATTGATTGGACCCTGGGCAAAAATGTACTTGGGCCCCCTGGATCCCGCCTTCCCACACCTTAGCAGGCAATCACGTCCTCCACCACAACACACACACAAAAAATCCACACACCTGGTAGAGTACAGTGAATGACTTTAAATACTTCCAGTTCTGAAGACTCCAGCGGCTCAGGATCAGTGCTCTGGGCAGCTGGGCTCAGGCTGGAAGTGGGCACCGCTCTGCAGGAAGGAGACCAGGGCTCGGCTCACCCTAGCGATACAGTGCACCCCAGCACCTCACAGTATGCAGTATAGCACCCTATAGTATACAGCAACCCACAGTATGCAGTATAGCACCCTATAGTATACAGCAACCCACAGTATGCAGTATAGCACCCTATAGTATACAGCACCACACAGTATGCAGTATAGCCACCACACTATACAGTATACAGCACCCACAGTATATAGTTGAGCAGTATAGCAGCCCACAGTATACAACACCCCACAGTATACAACAGCTCGCAGTATACAGTAGACCAGTATAGCACCTCACCGTATACAGCACCCCAAACTATACACTATACAGCACCCTACACTATACAGCCCCCCACACTATACAGTACAGCAGTATAGCACTCCACAATATACAGCACCCACAGTATACAGTATACAGCCCCCCACAGTATACAGTACCCCACAGTATACAGTACCCCACACTATACAGCACCCCACTATACAGTAGTTTACAGTATATTAGCATAACAGCCCCTGTCACCTTTTTCTGATGTTATCTTCACAAAAAAAGCTTCACAGTTAAAGCAAACTTCTCCTACAGCAACACTTCTGGTAGGACCTTTGATGACCTCATAGCCATGTGACCAGTAATATTGCTAGGTTACTGGTCACATGGTGATGATGTAATCTAAGGTCCTAGAGAATCACAGCTCTCACAGTACGCTGCCTGGAGTGTCGGCAGGCAGGCATGGCATGGCAGCACCCCCTGTGTAGCTGACAGCCTGATACCCGGGGCAGTGGCCAGCAGGGCCCAAGAGGCAGCTGCCTTGGGCCCCCCAGGAGCAACTGGGCCCGGGGCAGCTGCCCCTTTTGCCCCTTGTTAGAGACGGCCCTGCCTATATATACCTGTAATTCCTTATAACAAGCTGTTTGAGGTCATTACATTTATTCGCCCCTAGGTGGTGCAGCGACCACTTATATATATATATATATATATATATATATATATATACCAGGGTTTTGTTAATACAAGGAGTGGATAGTTGAGAAGAAGAGGGTTAGTTGGTTGTTTAGAGAAGCAGAACAGGCCTAGTCCACAATGTAGCTGCTATTTTAGCCCCTTGGCCCTGATCAAGCTAAGGGAACATAGAGAACGGTATTACAGCAGCACACCACAGACCAGTGAGTCTACATCTGATATAGAGAAAGTCTAGTGGAGGTTAGAGCCAAATTAGCCCATGGACCTCACAAGCACCAGTGACCAGTAGGAACCTAAAAGCACCTGGACACAACCGGATGATTATTGCGCAACGTTGTCCTTTACCACATGCCTCTATGGACATAGTGGACCATAATTCTTCAGTAAGCATCCTGCACAAATAATGGAACAGAAGACTGATGCCTGTCGTTAGGGAAACCGCCTTGTGCATTGCTACTGACCAGTAAGAGTTATTATATTCAGTACCTGAGTGCTAGAGTATGGATAAAGCATAGACAGATAGAGAGAGAAGGAAACTCCTCAAATTACAATTGCCAAACCTGTTAGTAGAATTCCAGTGGATGTTATTGGGATTATCATCTTTGCCCTATACATGAACTGTATTGACTACCTGGAGACAAGTGATTCAAGTAAAAGATCAACAGTTTTACTACAACTGACTCCTCATCTTTTCCACCACCAACCTTTGCACCTAACGGTGCTGGCGTCACGAACAACCAAGGTCCCAGACCCAAAGCACCCTAAACTCATACCATGAAGGGCATCTCAACTACCATCTGGCTGGTGATCTCCGTACTAGAGAGTGCCCCGGAGGATTTAGTGCTGTCTTCCCCTTCACTGCACGCTGACCCAAAGAGGCTCTGCTAACCGTGAGTACAGACTACTACTGCCCCCATCGGCCCACCGTAGCGTCACGTGTTGCCCCTGCGGTCCGGTCCACTGCAGAATTTTGGCGTCACGAACAGGATCCGAATAGTATAACAATCCTTTGTGCCTTATGAGAATAAGCTCTACTTGATTAATTGAGAGACTTCGCATGTTAAACACCTTTATTGAGCTCAAGAAGTGTTTCTGTAGCTTAAAAGTGCATGAGGATACTTTGTAAGACCCCTACAACAAAATCGCAGTGTCAAAAGTTGGAAAAATCGCATATTTTTGTGTCACTACCACTGCTTGCTGTCACTGAATGGACTTTCAGATTGCACCAAAATGGCCTTCTTGTTGTTTCTACTGCGCCATCACTGTGAAAAAGTTTGAGTGCCGCCCTTTTATTGAGCGGGAAAAATATTTGCTGCGACACCATAGACTTTTCATTATGCCTCCTGGTGGTGCCTCCCTCCTAATGCAAGTAAACCTAGGGGGAGTATCTGAAAGAGAGATGAATGCCAGCCCTTCAGAGGAAGCGGAAGTGCTAGGCTGTGGTGTTGAGTGAGAGATCGCGAACATGGCGGATCGCAGCGTGAACCTGCATGGCCGAGTGAGTCACCCGAAGCCCCAGCCCAGGACCGAGGAAGAGCGGGTACAAGAATATGAGGCATGGGCTGCCAATTGGAGAAGCCAAGACGTAGAACCGCCACCCTACCAGGCCTCCGCCGAACCTGTGGGACTGACTTACTTACCTCACCAGCGGTTAATGAGAGAGCTCCGAACTGTAAGTCATCAGAAAGTTCATGTTAAGAAAAAGTACTTTGAGGAGCTCACCAAAAAAATGCTCGATTACCCGGTGGACTGCTTACCGGAGCTACAGAGGAAGCGGGGGGTTGTGCTCGGGTTTGACAAGGAGAGAGGCTTCGGCTTCATCTGGGAACATGAGTCCATCCGGGACTACTTCGTAAACCGAAGATCGGTCAAGAGAGCTTACCTGTCCAAATGTCAGCATAATTTGCGAGTAGGAGAGATCATTGAATTCCCCCCTGCAGAGGGGCCACGAGGCTCCTATGCCACAGGCGTGGTGGGCCTCTTGCCTGAGAAAATAGATTGGGGGAGGAAAGGCCCGAGGCTGAGGGAGCCGCCGCCGCACCAGCAATACATAGGCCTGAGGTCTGCAGCCCGCCATCTATATCTACGCGGGTAGGGTTTCAGAAAACTACCCAGTTCTATGGGCCGGTGGTCGTCTGGCAAACTGCAATAGCCACCAGAGAACCTGACTGATCTTCACAAACCCGTCCACGCTCGTGGCCTACCTTGCCCCAATGCCGGAGTTTAAAGCCTGGGACGAGGAGATGCGCAGGATGCGTCGCAAGGCCGTGCGACAGAAGATAGAAAGCATAAGACTCTCCCAATCTGGCCTGGAGCCCACTTCTGAGAAGCCTTCTTGCAAGCCTGCATGTTTTCCAGATTTGTCATCCGATGAGTGGGATTCCGAGAGCCCCCTGGATACAGATGTGCCCAGCTTACCAGACCCATAGTAGTAAGTAGGCCGGCTGGCCAAAATGACTTAGCCTCCATGTGAGAGACTATTGTGTTAGGATCCAGTCCTGTTGTATTGGAAAAAGGAACTCTTTGCTGAAGTTTGTTGCTGTGGCAGTTCCCCAGGCCACGTTGGAGTCCTATGCCCCTTGTTCTAATTTAGTTCAGGACTACCTGCTGATCCCATTGCTGCTGAAAAATCCCAGTTGTGCACTTTTTACGTTGGTTTGCGCCATTTTACCCCAATTTTAGCCCGTTCTCAGGTTGTCTGAGACTTTAAATCAAGTTTACAGCAACATTTTAAGTAATGTGCCCAGAAAGACTTTCTTCTGCGTTTTATTCTATGCAATGCACATGTTTTCTACCAATCAGAGACTTTACACTTTAAATAAATTAACCCTTTGGATTACAAAAATATTATTACACCAAATCTGGGATGGACTTTATCTCAGGACTATGTCATGGAATATATTGCCCCTAACATGAGATCAACGTCCATTTTTCTCACCGTCAAGCACAGAAGATGCGACGCCCCATGTGAAAAGAAAGAAAAGATAAATGTGATATTTAATAAATGTGTTTTGTTATGCATAACTATTTGCTTACATGAGGTTATCTAAGTGACGTAATAGTAGTTTGCGGTGCATTATTCTCATATTTTACAGGTGACGGCGTAGAGACCCATAGCGTCCAGCAAGACCAACGCTGAGGATGGCTTATGTTAGAGCAGTGGGGGATGCAGTGTCCCACTCTTTGATATGCGTGGGCACTTTACACTGGCAAATAACAAAGTTTAATGTATTGATGTATGTACCCTGTATATTCCAATAACAGGCGGTTAGGGTGTCATTACATTCATTCACCCCTAGGTGGTGCTGGCATCACTTAGAGATATCAGAGAGGAAGTTGTTAGTTGATTGTTGAGAGTCAGAGAAAAGAGGAGGAAGTTAATGGATGTGAGGAGCCAGTCTTGTCCACAATGTAGCTGCTATGTTGGCCCATTGGCCCTGATCAAGCTAAGGGAGTATAAAGAACAAGTACAAGATTCCAGCAGCATAGCACAGACCCGTGAGCAGTGGCGTAGGGATCGCCATAGCAACCATAGCAGTGGCTATGGGGCCCTACGCCACTGGGGGCCCGTCCGGACCGCATCATTTTTTTAAAATTTTTTTAAATTTTTTTATTAATACACTCACACTCACATGCAGCCAGGCCCGACCGCCCGCCCAGTGTAATGGGCGGGGCGTGGGCGGTCCGCGGCTCGGGCCTGGCTGGGGCCCTGGGGGAAGTAGGCTGTAGCACTGCCGGCTGCCGCACAACTTAAGGAGTGTCTGGAGTCCTGGAGAAGGTAGGCGGACGCGGTGGAGGGGGCCGGAATGGGGGCGTAGCGGAGGCGGAGCCACGAGCCAGGCTGGCACCAGCGCCGCAGACTGCAGTGCAGGAAAGGAATGAATTTCCTCCGGCTCCGCCTCCTACTAACTAGAGGGACTGGTGGGAGGACTCAGGTGGCGGACTCAGGTGGTGGAGGGGGCGGGGCGAGCCTGGGGGGGGAGGGGGGCCCGGTGTGGGGGGGGGGTACCTGCTGTGGAGGGAGTGGGACTAGGACTATGGAGTGAGTGGTCCCGCCGGCCGCACTGGCGCCAGTCAGAGGCGCTATCTAAATCTGATATACTGCTGACTGAGTGACTGCCCAAAACCAGTCTGAGGGCCAGAGAGGAACCGGCTCACAGTCAGTCACTCCTCCATTCCAGTCCTCAGTGGAGTCAGTGCCTGGTCTCTCCAGTCCAGTGACAGTCCTGCCGTGTGTGTGCCGTTGGTCGTGCCACTCCAGTCTGTGCGACTACAGTCAGTGACTCTAAAAGTAAGTGATGCATCATGCATGTGAATATGTGATTCATTTGAATTTAAAGGGAACCTGTCACCATGATTTTGTGCATAGAGCTGGGGACATGGGCTGCTAGATGGCCACTAGCACATCTGCAATACCCAGTCCCCACAGCTCTCTGTGCTTTTAATGTGTTAAAAAACAGTTTTGATCAATATGCAAATGAACCTGATATGAGTCCTGTGTCCGGAGATGAGTCCAGCGGAAAGGAGTCCAGCACCGCCCCGCGTCCTCCTTGCTGGCTGACGTCACAGAGCTGGAGCGCCGAAATCTCGCGATGCGAGCACAGGGAATGAACATGATGCCAACACTGCACATGCGCTAGCTCGCGCATCGCGAGATTTCGGCGCTCCAGCTCTGTGACGTCAGCCAGCAAGGAGGAGATTCGGAGGACGCGGGGCGGTGCTGGGCTCCTTTCCGCTGGACTCATCTCCGGACACAGGACTCATATCAGGTTCATTTGCATATGGGTCAAAACTGTTTTTTAACACATTAAAAGCACAGAGAGCTGTGGGGACTGGGTATTGCAGATGTGCTAGCGGCCATCTAGCAGCCCATGTCCCCAGCTCTATGCACAAAATCATGGTGACAGGTTCCCTTTAAGGAAGTGAGATTATTGAGAATTTATGATTTCTGAGATAATCTAAATTCTTAAGTTAAAAAGAGCTGCCTGCAGACTCAGAGTGGGGCCCAAGAGAAGCCATTGCAGGTCTGCAGGCAGAATTCAGATCATCAGACTCTCACTAATTACAGCACACGCCCTGCGCCCTGGCCTGTAGTGTCCACCATCAGACAGGGGAGGGAAGAAACCCTGTGGCCCCCAACACATTGGGGGGCACACTGACACTCTAGTTCTGGGGTTTCTTTTCTTCCCTCCCCTGTCTGATGGTGGACACTACAGGCCAGGGCGTGTGCTGTAATTAGTGAGAGTCTGATCATCTGAAGTTAAAAAGAGATGCCAGCAGTGATAAGGAGGGCGCCCCTTCCTTCTTTTGAGGGGCACACTCTTATATGACAGACACAGACATAAATGTACTTTTACACTTGCGGCAGGACGGATGAATTAAAAGGTTCATATACTTATTTGTTTTTCCTCTGACTTTTCTATGCTCATGGCGGTGGGAGATCTAGGATGGGTGTTTGCGTGGGAGCTCTGGAAGGGGTGGTGGGAGGCCCGATAGATATGTGGGGGGGGGGGGGGGCCCATAATTTTTTTTTGCTATGGGGCCCATGCATTTCTAGCTACGCCCCTGCCCGTGAGTCTATGTCTGAATATAGAGAAAGTCTAGTGAGGGTTAGAGCTAAATTAGCCAGTGGACTTCACAAGCACCAGTGACCTAGAGAAGCCTAAAAGTGCCTGGACACAACCGGACGATTTTTGCACAACATTGTCCTTTACCACATGCCTCTATGGACATACAGTAGTGGACCATAATTCTTCAGTAAGCATTCATTTTTTTGTTTCAATAATTTTAATTGATTTTCATAAAGTAACATTGGTCCAAATAGTACAGGCTGAGATGATACAGTATTACATTAGTTTTAGAGTATTTGAACCAGATTATTTCAATGTAAGAATTGCAATTGTTTAACAGTAAAGAAATACAGATGTATACAGTTACACTGAAAAAACAGCCAGTTTACCAGAATTTAAACAGGGTAACCGAAATAGGTAAACCAATAACTAAGTAAGTAGATCTCAAATGGAAGCTTGATTTACTATTGGAATTGGACCAATGGGCATGGGTACAAAATTAAGCCAGGCCTGCCATTGATGGTAGAACTTGTCAGGTTTATGGTCTTTATAGGCCATCATCTTTTCATAGTTGCAGTTTTGTTGTACATGGGTAATAATTCCTTCCACAGTCGGGATTCTCACGGACTTCCAGTATCTGTTGATGAAAGGTTTAGTGACTATGAATAAGTGAGCAATAGGGATTCTATATGGTATGGGAATGTCCTGCATATCAATAAATAATAGAGTTCAAATTGGGGAAGGTTCTAGGGTATTACCACAAAATCTGGATGCTAAATCAAATTTGCTATTCCATACGTCCGTCAAGCTAGGACAGGACCAGAGAATGTGTAGCAGTGTACCTTTGGCTCCACATTCGCGCCAGCATAGATGGGAGCTACCGGGATATATTCTATTTAGCCTATCTGGGGTAAAATGCCATCTCAGGCTGGTTTTAATGGCAGCCTCATAAAGGGAGACACTAAAGAAGGTATTTGAAATGAATCTCAGAGCTGGGATCTATTTAGCTATGGAAATAGATGTATTTTTTTTTTTTTATCCCAGGTTAGAAAGGGGGTTGTTTTATGGAAGGATTGTTTGTCACCAAGACTCATGTATAGAGGTCTAAGAGTAGGTGAGTGTGCTGATTGTATGGGGAAAATCCACCTCTCCAACACTTGTCTATTAGCAATAATATCACAAAGTTTGTAGACTTGTAGGAGGTGGCGGATCTGTAGATATTTATAAAAGTCCTTTTTGGATAGGTCGAACTGTTGTTGGAGCTCTTGAAAGGACCAAAGTTGTCCTTTATCGTATAACTGGGAGATCCATTGGATGCCCTTCAGTCTCCAAATAGAGAGGTCTATGTCAGGGATTTTCCACTCTAATAATTGTAAAGGGGAGACGGATGGGATACTCATGCTTGTATGTATGCATCTGCTAAGGAAGGTGCGCCAGTGATGCAAGGCTCCATCTAGAACAGGGGTGCACAACCTGCGGCCCGGGGGCCACATGCGGCCCTTGATACCATTCTGTGCGGCCCCCAACCATCTGGTAACAGACATGTATGCCTATGTCTTGTGACTGCTCACATGTATTTCCATGTATTCTCCCATTAGATGGGAGTCCTGGAACTGGAACTAGACATTAATGGTATATAATGTGTGTACAATACGCAATAAATACAGTATTTCACTTGTTAATACCCCTTTAACTTTTATTTTCGGCCCTTGTTATGCCTTCAGTCTGACAATGTGGCCCCCACCCAGAAAACGTTGTGCACCCCTGATCTAGAAGATAAGGCAGTTGCATGAGTGTTGTAGTAGAAGGGTTTAAGCTATCAATAAGTAAAGCTCGGAGGTGTTTTAAGGGGGCAAGAAAGGTCTCAATTTGGATCCATGGGATGGAGGTATCTCCATTCCGCCAATGGAAAAGTAGGTTGATTTGTGTTGCTAAAAAATAGTCGGTTAGGTTTGGGAGGCCTAGGCCTCCCCCTCTTTTGGTTTTACATAGTAGCGTGGAAGATATCGGTGGTTTGCGACCTGTCCAAATAAAAGAGTTAAGGAGGTTTTGAGCTTTAGTGAAGAAATATGAGGGCACTTAATTTGGACAGTGTGAAAAATGAATAGAAGTTTAGGCAGTGTCATCATTTGGAAGGTAGCTATACGACCCACCCACGATATTTTAAATTTCCCAAAATTGGAAATATCCTGTTTAATAGTGTCTAGGAGGGAAAGATAGTTATGCTGAAACATGAGGTGAATGGATGAAGTTAGATTGATACCTAAGTATTTAATATGGGTGAATTGCCAGTCAAAAGGGAATCTGGATTTTAAGTCTTGTATTTGTTGGGGAGGTATGTGGAAGGGCAGGAGCTGAGATTTACTTTCATTAACCTTGTAGTAGGATATACGGCCAAATTCAGCTATTTGTGGTAGGATTATTTCTAGTGAAGTCTGTGGGGAGGATAGAGTTAGCAAGATATCAGCATATAAAAAAATATGGTGTTGTTTATTACCTATATTGATCCCTGATATGCCGGGGTGCTGTCTGATGGCTTGGGCCAAGGGTTTTATAGCTAGAACAAAAATGAGGGGGGACAGTAGGCACCCCTGACGGGTTCTATTAGTAATTGGGAAGGTTGACGATAATGCACCATTTACAAATACCCTCGCGGAAGGGGCTGAATATAGGGCTTTTATGGCTGTAATGAGGCCATTTCCAAGGCCTAATTTCCCGAGGACTTAGAAGGTGAAGGACCAGTTTAATCGGTCAAACGCCTTCTTGGCGTCCAGCGTGACCAGGCAGGCCGGGATCTTTTGGCGAGTGATATGGTCAATGAGGTTTAGTGCTCTTCTTGTGTTGTCAGTGAGTTGTCTCCCCTTGACAAAGCCTACCTGGTCAATTCCGATTAGTGTTGGGAGAATTTTTGCTACGGTAGTCTGTTCGCTAATTCTTTTGCATAAATTTGTATTCAAGAGGGAGATGGGTCTAAAATTTTGGGATGTATCTTGAGGTTTGACAGGTTTAGGGATTGTTACTATTGTGGCCATCAACATCTCTTGTGGGAAGGAGCCATCAGCAAAGGCTTGTTGGTACATTGGTTGCATGCATGGGACTAGGGTAGTAATAAAAGTTTTGTAGTAGGTATTTGAGAGGCCATCAGGACCAGGGGATTTGTGTAGGGGCAGGGATAATGTAATTTGCGATATCTCTGTGTGAGAGAAGGGGAGAGATAGCCATTGTTGCTGTTGTGGAGCTAGAGAGGGAAGATTAAGGGAGGATTTTATCTCTAGGGGGGAGGCCTGATAGGTATGCTGGGAATTGTTTAGATTGTAAAGAGAGGAGTAGTACTCCATAAATTGGTTCGCAATGTCTTTTGGGTTGTATAGTTTGCTCTTTTTATCCGAGTGCAGTAGGAAGGGGATTCTATATTCAGCTAATCGTGTTTTAATTCTGTTAGCGAGTAGTTTCCCTGCTTTTGTTGTTTTGAGAGTACTAGCGAGCTTTCACTGAATGTAGGTGTTTCTCTAATCTATGTAATAGACAATCTTTGAGTTGTACCCTTTAGAGAGTTGATTTGTGTTTTGCGCTCTTCAGTGAAGGAGGTTTTGTTCATAGATTCTAGAGCAGACAGCTTGGAAATAATATAATTAATCTGTTTTTCTCTTTCTTTCTTTGCGCGATGCCCTAATTTTATAACGATCCCCCTCATGAAGGCTTTGTGAGCGTTCCAAAGACTAAACGGGCTAGACACGGACCCACCATTTAGAGAGAAGTATTCAGTCAAATCCTTTTCCATCTCAGATTTATAACTGGGATTTGATAGCAGGAAGTCATTGCAACGCCACAAAGTCTCCCTGACATTATATGTTTCCTCAATCAATAGTGAGATCGCGGCATAATCCGACCACTTAATAGTTTCAATGGTAGATTGCGAGGCTAATTGTAGGAGGGATCTGCTCAAAAGAAACAGGTCAATACGGGAGTATGTGTTATGAACATTGGAGAAGAATGTAAAATCACGTTCTTGTACGTGGTGGATTCTCCATATGTCATAAAGTTCTTCTTTGTGTAGCAGTGGACCTAAGGTTTCGCTGCGAGATCTGGGAGAGGCTGTAGAGTCCACCTTTGCATCAGGGGTCATATTAAAGTCTCCACAGAGCAAAGTGTGGCCTTGTTTTATCTTAGTTATTTTGGTTAATAACCTATGAAGGAATCGCATCTGGTGCTTGTTGGGGGCATAAACTGCCACTATGGTGTATATGATGTTGTTTAATTTGCATACCTGTATTATAAATCTGCCTTTTGGGTCTATGGATGAGACAATAGGTTGGTATGCTATTGAAGACTTAAAAGAAAGCATCACCCCTCTCTGTTTTTTGTGATAGTGGGATTGTACAATATTTGGGAAAAGGTGATGGTTCAATCTGTGGGCGTCTTGCAGCACCACATGCGATTCCTGGACACAAAAAACATCAGCATGGAGTTGTATTGCCACTCTCCACATATAAGAGCGTTTTTGGGGGCTATTAAGGCCCTTAACATTTAAAGACACAAATCTGAGTACCATAGTGAGGCGTGGATGTTCTAAGACTATTGTATGTCTTGTCAAAAGGGGCTAGCATTATAAGGGCATATGACATCATTGGAGGAGTAGATCTCCGCACAAATACGAATAGTATACCATAGCAGAAGACCTATAACTTAACAGAAACATAACATAAAAAAGGATTGGAACATAAATCTTAACTGTGCTAATTTCCTTCCAAAGGAAAATCGGACTGAAGACGTCATCCTATCTCTGGATGAGTGGGAATTAAGGGGTCAAAGTTTGTGCTGAAGCCACTAGTGAAAGTGACACTCCAAGGCACATGGATGGATAAAGGGCAGTTAATGTTTGGTCCCTCGGCAGGCATTGACTGTACACCATTCTGGTTCTAGGTGCTGTGGAAGGTTCTTGTGGTTGCTGGGAGCTTCTTCAACCGCGATGTTCCAGGATTGCAGTAGTCGGCGGCCTTCTTCCACCGAAGAGATACTATGAAGCTTCCCACTGTTCATGAGCAAGATTTTCACAGGGACTCCCCAAATTTTTGTTCCCTGAGAGCTAGGGTGATTGGAGCAAGATCTCGGTGCTGACGCAAAGTTGCAGCTGAGAGGTCAGCATACAGTTTTACCGTGCTATAAGGTCCAGGTAACTCAGGTTTTTGCCTCGCAGCGGCCAGGGCTGCTTCTTTTATGTGGTAAAAATGCAGTCTTGCCAAAGTATCATGTGGCGCTGTTTCTGGGAGATGTCAAGGCTTAGGAATCCTGTGTGCCCTCTCTATAGTAAAGTCCATATCTGAACCGGTGGGCAGGAGCTGTTTCAAGAGAGCTTGCAAATAGGTTGTCAGAGCAGACGGGATTATATCTTCAGGGATACCTCTGAATTTGATGTTATTTTGCCTGGAACGATCTTTCAGGTCAGTAAGCTTAGCTATGAGGTTATCAATATCCATCGCAATTTCCTCCTAGGAATCTATAAGGTGGTTATGGGAAGATGCAAATTCACAAATTTTATTTTCCACGTGGGAGACGCGTGTCTCTACCGCCACAATGGAGAAGCGGAGCGGGGTGAGTACTGCACAGAAATCTTTGTGCAAGGCCGAACTGAAGGCTACAAGTGTTGTGGAAATTTTATTAGGATGTGTTTCTAATATATTGTGTATTGTCATCATGTCTCTCAGTGTCAGGGTAAACCATTGGAGTGGATATCTTCCTGTGTATGTCCTGTCACAGCTGCTGGGCGCAGAGGTCTCCGTCGGCGAATGGTCCATGTGCTAAGCACTGGGCTGTGGGCCGGGGGGGACTGATGTGTTCAGCAGAGCAGTGTTTTGTTGGCTGATATATGGACGCCGGCTAGGGCCCCCACGCAAGACGCGGATTTATTGGCTTGGTGTGGATGCATTTGTTAAGAGAACAATATATGAAAGGAACGTGCGTTTGTTATCTCTAGTGCGCCTGATCAGCCGCTGGCGATAATGACGCTGTCCTGTAAATAAACATGCATGAGGATCATAGTAACTTTATCTGGCATTGATCACTGAGCAAGGCTGGATAAAGTATGATCCAGTGGTTATAGGATACATGTGTTAGCTGGCTATGTTATTTTAAATGATGGTGTCTTGTCTTCCTATGTCATCACTTCCTGTATGTCATCACTTCCTGCATCCTTGTAACATGAAGTAAGTGGTCGGGTGATGGGCCAACCCCTTTTCTATTGTTACTGTGACTAAATAAAAGGTGAGCAGACTGTGGAGGAGGGGGAGTGCTCAGCAAGAATTCAACATGGTAACACCTGTGTCTGACTCTGACTGCAGTTGAGAGATTTGCCTGTCCTTACACAAAATCTGATGAGAGCGGATTTCTACTATTAATATTTCTACAACACAAGTATATCTTTCATGAGGTTACCAGATGCTGGCTGATAGGAGGTAGGAAGGCCTTGGAAAATATCAGCTAAGTACTTAGCTGGGGTTTGTTCAGGGGCTAGGCCTACCTCATGCGTCTCTTCACACTGGAGCCACAGCCTCTGCTTTGCAGGACTTCCCATGGCTGAATATGGCGGTGTTGTTAGATGTGCCTGGGTATCGGTAGGCAGTGAGAGGTTCGCCTTCTTCAGATGATTGGGTGCAGGGGAGATCGAAGATGAATCGGCATCTCAAGCAGGAGAGGCAGCCTTTGCAGGTGAGGAGTGGAGAGGTGCCGGCGCCTGGTGGCAAGATGGCGGCTGCACGCCAGGGCTTGCGCGTTAAGCATCTTTGTCGAAGTATAACTCCAACTTGCCTTGCTTTGGCGGAGGTCTTTTCCCTCTGGGCATCTTATCTGGGTCTCCTAAGATATTTGTAAAGGCAGCCTGCATGACTGGGGGTTGGGATTTTTACACTGCTCAAAAAAATAAAGGGAACACTTAAACAACACAATGTAACTCCAATTCAATCACACTTCTGTGAAATCAAACTGTCCACTTAGGAAGCAACACTGAGTGACAATCAATTTCACATGCTGTTGTGCAAATGGGATAGACAACAGGTGGAAATTATAGGCAATTAGCAAGACACCCCCAATAAAGGAGTGGTTCTGCAGGTGGTGACAACAGACCACTTCTCAGTTCCTATGCTTCCTGGCTGATGTTTTGGTCACTTTTGAATGCTGGCGGTGCTTTCACTCTAGTGGTAGCATGAGACGGAGTCGACAACCCACACAAGTGGCTCAGGTAGTGCAGCTTATCCAGGATGGCACATCAATGCGAGCTGTGGCAAGAAGGTTTGCTGTGTCTGTCAGAGTAGTGTCCAGAGCATGGAGGCGCTACCAGGAGACAGGCCAGTACATCAGGAGACGTGGAAGAGGCCGTAGGAGGGCAACAACCCAGCAGCAGGACCGCTACCTCCGCTTTTGTGCAAGGAGGAACAGGAGGAGCACTGCCAGAGCCCTGCAAAATGACCTCAAGCAGGCCACAAATGTGCATGTGTCTGCTCAAACGGTCAGAAACAGACTCCATGAAGGTGATATGAGGGCCTGACGTCCACAGGTGGGGGTTGTGCTTACAGCCCAACACCGTGCAGGACGTTTGGCATTTGCCAGAGAACACCCAGATTGGCAAATTCGCCACTGGCGCCCTGTGCTCTTCACAGATGAAAGCAGGTTCACACTGAGCACATGTGACAGACGTGACAGAGTCTTGAGACGCCGTGGAGAATGTTCTGCTGCCTGAAACATCCTCCAGCATGACAGGTTTGGCATTGGGTCAGTAATGGTGTGGGGTGGCATTTCTTTGGAGGGCCGCACAGCCCTCCATGTGCTCACCAGAGGTAGCCTGACTGCCATTAGGTACCGAGATGAGATCCTCAGACCCCTTGTGAGACCATATGCTGGTGCGGTTGGCCCTGGGTTCCTCCTAATGCAAGACAATGCTAGACCTCATGTGGCTGGAGTGTGTCAGCAGTTCCTGCAAGACGAAGGCATTGATGCTATGGACTGGCCCGCCCGTTCCCCAGACCTGAATCCAATTGAGCACATCTGGGACATCATGTCTCGCTCTATCCACCAACGTCACGTTGCACCACAGACTGTCCAGGAGTTGGCAGATGCTTTAGTCCAGGTCTGGGAGGAAATCCCTCAGGAGACCGTCCGCCACCTCATCAGGAGCATGCACAGGCGTTGTAGGGAGGTCATACAGGCACGTGGAGGCTACACACACTACTGAGCCTCATTTTGACTTGTTTTAAGGACATTACATCAAAGTTGGATCAGCCTGTAGTGTGTTTTTCCACTTTAATTTTGAGTGTGACTCCAAATCCAGACCTCCATGGGTTGAAAAATTTGATTTCTATTTTTTTATTTTTGTGTGATTTTGTTGTCAGCACATTCAACTATGTAAAGAACAAAGTATTTCAGAAGAATATTTAATTAATTCAGATCTAGGATGTGTTATTTTTGTGTTCCCTTTATTTTTTTCAGCAGTGTACATCTGTGGCAAAGGGACTGAATGAAACTGAAACTAAATGAGGTGTGTTCTATCTATTGTTTTTATAATCTATATATCCATATGTATCTTGAAAATGTAAGTAAGACCATGCACTGAGCTACTGTAAGTGTCTTACATAGAAACATAGAATGTGTCGGCAGATAAGAACCATTTGGCCCATCTAGTCTGCCCAATATACTGAATACTATGGATAGCCCCCGGCCCTTATCTTATATGAAGGATGGCCTTATGCCTATCCCATGCATGCTTAAACCCCTTCACTGTATTTGCAGCTACCACTTCTGCAGGAAGGCTATTCCATGCATCCACTACTCTCTCAGTAAAGTAATACTTCCTTATATTACTTTTAAACCTTTGCCCCTCTAATTTAAAACTGTGTCCTCTTGTGGTAGTTTTTCTTCTTTTAAATATGCTCTCCTCCTTTACCGAGTTGATTCCCTTTATGTATTTAAAAGTTTCTATCATATCCCCTCTGTCTCTTCTTTCTTCCAAGCTATACATATTAAGGTCCTTTAACCTTTCCTGGTAAGTTCTATCCTGCAATCCATGTACTAGTTTAGTATCTCTTCTCTGAACTCTCTCCAGAGTATCTATATCCTTCTGAAGATATGGCCTCCAGTACTACGCACAATACTCCAAGTGAGGTCTCACCAGTGTTCTGTACAGTGGCATAAGCACTCTTTCTACTGCTTATACCTCTCCCTATACATCCAAGCATTCTGCTGGCATTTCGTGCTGCTCTATTACATTGTCTTCCCACCTTTAAGTCTTCTGAAATAATTACTCCTAAATCCCTTTCCTCAGATACTGAGGTCAGGACTGTGTCAAATATTCTATATTCTGCCCTTGGGTTTTTACGCCCCAGGTGCATTATGTTGCACTTATCCACATTAAATTTCAGTTTCCAGAGTTCTGACCATTCTTCTAGTTTTCCTAAATCCTTTTCCATTTGGCGTTTCCCTCCAGGAACATCAACCCTGTTACATATCTTTGTGTCATCAGCAAAAAGACAAACCTTACCATCGAGGCCTTTTGCAATATCACTTATGAAGATATTAAACAAAATCGGTCCCAGTACAGATCCCTGTGGAACCCCACTGGTAACATGACCTTGTTTTGAATGTTCTCCATTGACTACAACCCTCTGTTGTCTGTCACTCAGCCACTGCCTAATCCACTCAACAATATGGGAGTCCATGCTCAATGACTGCAGTTTATTGATAAGTCTTCTATGTGGGACAGTGTCAAAAGCCTTACTAAAATCTAGATATGCGATGTCTACTGCACCTCCACCGTCTATTATTTTATTCACCCAGTCAAAAAAATCTATACTTCACATAGTCTGCACTCAAATACGTACCACTTTAAATTCCTGCTACTAAATCTTTTATAAAAGGATTGAAAATAGGAGTGTCAAGCCAGATTTCTGCAGTACTGTAACAACCGCTTCCTTTTACATGAGCATCTTTCATTAGCATCACATACTGACTTTGTCATGGGGTCACTTTTCTCTTGTTCCAGGCTAGTGCTTTAGGATATATCATGTCAACCAGAAAAAATGAAATACATACAATAACCACCTCAAAACCTTCAAGTCAATTCTACCTAAAGGCTATATCAAGGCAAAGTGATGAATGTTTTTTTTTATTAAGTTGAGGATGTATAATAAAATCACAAAATATACCGTTATTTCTAACCCCGTTACCTGTTCACTTGGATCCCATGTAAGGAGATCTTAAAAACTGAGCAAAAAATATGTCTTATTTGGCTGTAAAGAGGACCTGACTTTTAGAAATGAAAACTGAGTACCTGACCTAATTCCTGCCGGTCCCCTGACTTTTCTGTTTTTCTTTCTTGATGTGACACCACCCCTTGGGCTCATGAACACGAACGTATTTTCTTTCCGCTTCCATTCAGTTTTTTTTGCGGACCCTATGCGGAACTGATCACTTCAATGAGGCTGTAAAAAATACTGAAGTTATTCTGTGTGCATTCCATTTCCATTTGTCCTTATAGCCGTTCCGCAAAAACGTAGTGCATGTCCAATTATTGTCCGCAAATCACGGTCCGAGGCCCCATTCAAGACAATGGGTTAGCAAAAAATACGGAACACACACGGAACACATCCGTATGTCATCCGTATTTTGTGGATCCATACTGTGGAAATGCTATGCCCGGCCCATATTGCTCATGTGTTTGATGATTATTAAGTTACTGTTTCTGTATACAATCCGCAAAAATCGGATCAAATACTGAAACCATACAGATGTTTTGTGCAATAACTGAACGGAAGAGGACTTTAATCAGAGAAAAAAAACATAAGATACGAAACAACGGATCAGTGAAAAACGGACCGCAAAACAACGGTAGTGTGCATGAGCCCTTTGAGAGAGAGCTCCTGAAAGTTAAGGTGCCTTATATGCTAATTGAGTGTGGTTTGACAAGAGGGTAGAAATCACATCTCTTCTTCTCGAGGTGGAGTCTTTTGCTGTCCAATCATCCAGCATCAAGCGCCAATTGCAACTAGAAAAGGTGGATTTGCGACTTTTCTACTCCAAAAACAGGCGTAGGGGAAATAATGAATTTCCCCCTTATATTCTTTTTAAAGGGTTTTTTCTGAGTGTCAATACTGATGACCTATTCTCAGGTATGCTGGCAGGCAGGACAATCGGGGCCTGGGACAAAACAGGGGCCCAGGCCCCGAATGTTTTAACCTAGCGACGCCTCTCGATTCTAGTGAATATTTGATGGAGGCTTTTTGGTTGTCCAATCTGTAAGATAAATTCTCTAGAAAAGGTCCCTCTCTTTAGATTATAACCTCTTACAGGCAGAGTTCCCTATGTCTCATTCTTATATGTTCCTATATTTTTCAGTATTTAATTTTGTATGTTTGCTGCTACCCTGGTCCTATAGAGTGTTTACAATGATATAAAAACCTCTTACAAGTTGCTGTTGTGCCGTAGATTAGGAAGAACATCTTATCTGTGCCATCGTTGTATTAGCATCCGACGCTACAAAGAAGGTTAATAGTACAAATATTAGAAGATGAGGTATAGCATCATGAAATAAGATAACAGGTCAGAAATGGAGTATTATTTTAGAAATCTTGCTTTGGTCCAGGCACACAGCTTATGTACTAGACCCTTCTAGAAGTATGCTTGTCCAGTTATGTACCCAGTACACCTTTTGGTACAGTACAACATGGCCTTTGAGTGACTTGATGTCAGACATTTTAACCATTGCACATATCATTTGATAGCATACTGTATATAATTTCATAAGTTACATTAGTTTTTAAAGATTCTGCCACCCTTAAATGTTATTTTACTAGTTTCTTTTTTAATTTATTTTCTTTTTAAAAAAATGCTCCAATAGTGTGATATTCTCTTTATGTCATTATAATAATGCCCCCCAGGTGTCTAATCTGTATAGTAATGTGCGTGTCTATGTACTGAAGTGGTCGCACATGCTTAGTTCTATTCTTCAATTGCCACCAGCTGCATGTACTGTTAGAGGCTATGACAGCTTAGGGTATGTTCACATGGTTAAAATCTGTCTCTAATCTGCCACTGATTCAGCAGCGGAAACCAGGCATTTTCAGCTTCTAAATACAACTCGACCACAGTTTTCCCATTGACTTTAGTGTTAAAACTCCACCTTGTGTACACAGTGTAAAATAGTAGAGTTTTTTTTTCAGTAGCTGATTTGAAGAAACACTTCAGAAGTGGCATTTTACTTCTTGGATGACAGAGAAACCTCAAACCAAATACTCTATTAATACTCTTGCAAAAAAATTGTCTAAAATCTCAACCAAATTAAAAATCTGCCACCAAAAACTAACATTCAGATAATAATCGGCTACTAATCTGCTGCTGATTTTGGACTTAGCCTTAGGCCTTCTGCACACGGCCGTTTTTTTTTCCCGTTTACTGGCCGTTTTTTGCGTTCCGTATACAGTTCGTATACGGAACCATTCATTTCAATGGTTCCGCAAAAAAAACGGAATGTACTCCGTATGCATTCTGTTTCCGTATTTCCGTTTTTTCCGTTCCGTTTTAACATAGAACATGTCCTATTATTGCCCGCAAATCACGGTCCGTGGCTCCATTCAAGTCAATGGGTCCGCAAAAAAAACTGAATGTACTCCGTATGCATTCCGTTTCCGTATTTCATCTATGTAATTACTGTATACTGTATATGCCATACGGAAAAACGGAACGGAAGAACGGAACAGAAACAAAAAACAGAACAACGGATCCGTGAAAAACGGACCGCAAAACACTGAAAAAGCCATACGGTCGTGTGCAATAGGCATTACAAGGAGAAAACTGCAGCAGAAAGGACATATCCCCTGTAAAAGGACACACCACATGTGAAAAAACACACCTCCTGAGAAACGACACACCCTTTGAGCTGCCAGCTTGAAATAAATGTAGCAGAGATTGGAGCAATGAATGGGGAGATCTCTGGATACACGTGCAGTACAGGGCTGGTTCTAACCTTGTTAGGGCTCTTTCACACTTGCGTTCTTTTCTTCTGGCATAGAGTTCCGTCGTCGGGGCTCTATGCCGGAAGAATCCTGATCAGTTTTATCCTAATGCATTCTGAATAGAGAGAAATCCGTTCAGGATGCATCAGGATGTCTTCAGTTCCGGACCGGAACGTTTTTTGGCAGGAGAAAATACCGCAGCATGCTGCGCTTTTTGCTCCGGCCAAAAATCCTGAACACTTGCCGCAAGGCCGGATCCGGAATTAATGCCCATTGAAAGGCATTAATCCAGATCCGGCCTTAAGCTAAACGTCGTTTCGGCGCATTACCGGATCCGACGTTTAGCTTTTTCTGAATGGTTACCATGGCTCCCAGGACGCTAAAGTCCTGGCAGCCATGGTAAAGTGTAGTGGGGAGCAGGGGAGCAGTATACTTACCATCCGTGCGGCTCCCGGGCGCTCCAGAGTGACGTCAGGGCGCCCCACGCGCATGGATGACGTGATCACATGGATCACGTCATCCATGTGCATGGGGCGCCCTGACGTCATTCTGGAGCGCCCCGGGAGCCGCACGGACGGTAAGTATACTGCTCCCCCGCTCCCCACTACTACTATGGCAACCAGGACTTTAATAGCTTCCTGGCTGCCATAGTAACACTGAACGCATTTTGAAGACGGATCCGTCTTCAAATGCTTTCAGTTCACTTGCGTTTTTCCGGATCCGGCGGGCACCTCCGGCAAATGGAGTGCACGACGGATCCGGACAACGCAAGTGTGAAAGAGCCCTTAGAAAGAGATTTTCACGTACTATATGAAATCTGATTTTCATTGTATACATGAATCATGGTATAACTCCTTTAAAAAAAAGTAAAAGTACAAGGGGTGTTCAATAGGTTATCTAGTCCAGCATATTCTGTCAATGTTAGAAAACTGAGCTTGTCTGTGCAGGTTGAGACATGTCTGGACAGGCAACGCACACAGTAGCAGTTCAGTCTTATGAAAGCACTAGAAGTGATAGGATGGCAAGTGCAGTACACTGTGGGTGTATAAAAAATGAGGGATTTGGAGCTTCATTGTTTGATTAAGTTCTTTACAAAAGAAGAAAAGAAGCCTAAAGAAATCCACGAATGATGATTGCTGTATATGCTGAGGATGCACCTTCCTACTACCAAGAAAAGTTTTGGGTCAAGCACTTTAAATGGGCTAGGGAATCAATTGAGGATGAACCCCGTTCAGGGCGACCTTTCGAAGCATCTTCAGAGGAAACATGACATGGGGCCACTTTTAGTATTTTTTTCCAGGGCCACTTTAAGTTCACAATCTGCCCCTGTTCAGTTAGATAACTTATTGAACACTCCTCATAGAACAAATACAGCACTACAAAACATACATGGTAATACAGAGCCAAATACATCTTATATCCAGCAATGTAGATATTCTCTTTCCTCATCTTCTTCTTTCACACCAGACCGCCATGATGATTTATTTCAGCCGCTTCAGAAGAGTTAGACAAAAAGACATCATAGTTTCCTACTTTCCGATCATCCTGCAATCATCCGCCACTCCCAATACTGTGCCCGCTGTGCTCACCAATACTATACTACAGAAACAGTCCCTCTCAAAATACTAGTACCACACAGATAGTGCCCCCTTCAATAATTATTGGCATGCAGTGCCCTAAAGAATAAACTGCACCAAGCAAACAGTAGCCCTGACACTAATAGTTTAAAAATAATGTTCCCCAAAAATAATTGTGCTAAGTTGATATTGTGCCAGGGTGCCCCCTGCAGTAATAGTGCTCCCAAAAGTCCCACCAATAGTAATAATTCTCTGTCATAGCACATTTAGTAGTAATAGTGCCCCTACAGTGTCCCAATAGTAGTAATATTCCCACTGTGCCCCAGAAGTAATAATGCTCCCATAGTGCCCATACTAGTAGTCATATTTCCCATAATGCCCCAGTAGGAATAAAGCTCACCATAATGCCCCCAGTAGTAATAATTATCCTTATATTGTGTGACAGTAGAAAAATGCCCCCTTGTAGTGTGCACTAGAACAAAAAATCCCCCCTTATAATGTGTGGCAGTACAAAAAAATCCCCTGTTGTGTCCCAGTATATAATGCCACTATATACAGATTTAGCAGAGTTAACACACAAACTCTTAACTCAAATTTCTTAACTCATCGCGTTATCTTGAAACAAAAGCCATTTAAAAGCAATTGAAAGTGTTTGCTTAACGCATTTAGATTAGATAACACTAG
Source organism: Bufo bufo (assembly GCF_905171765.1). Classification (NCBI taxonomy): domain Eukaryota; kingdom Metazoa; phylum Chordata; class Amphibia; order Anura; family Bufonidae; genus Bufo; species Bufo bufo. The sequence goes on from NC_053396.1 coordinate 128,450,625, forward strand.
TGATAAAGGAACATCGGCTGGGGACGATTCGCAAACGCGATCGTGCAAACGCGATCAAATGTTCGCCAACTGCAAGTTCGCGGCGGGTCCCATTCACTTTAATGGCAAGCGAACCTGAAAAACCTTCAGGTCATATTTGCAGCCACCAAATACTTACAAGAAGTGCACAAATCGTCCCACAACATGGACAGTGACATACCAGAGGGGGATCAATGGCAAATTTTCCCCCCAAAAACCTGTATTTTAATCAGGGTCCATTTTTATACGTCTTAAAGGAAAATTCTCAGAAATGTGCCCTGCTGGAGCCTAGAAAATTTTTATTTTAGGCCACGGTAGTACGGTCCTTAAAAATCAGGCATTCACGTGACATAAAAGAAATTGGGAATATGTGGCTCGAAGTACATTATGCGGTCAATGGATAAAAATTTTAATGTAGGCCACTGGAGTACAGGCCCCAAACATTAGGCATTCACCGGACAGAAAAGATCAAGTGATTATGTGGCTGGAGGTTTATTAGACAGTCAATGGATATCAATTTTACTGCAGGCCAGTGGACTACAGGCCCCAAAAATTATTTATTCACCGTACAGAAAAGAACAATTGATAATGTGGCTGGAGGTACATTAGGCGGTTACCATATAACAATTTTACTGTTGGCCAGTTAGATAACAGGCCCCAAAAATTAGGCATTCACCGTACAGAAAAGATCAAGTGATTATGTGGCTGGAGGTATATTAGATGGTCATTGAATATCAATTTTACTGCAGGCCAGTACAAATACAGGTGTTGAATTCCTCCGAGGTCCCAAACATTAGGCATTCACCCGACAGAAAAAGCCTTTTATGCCGCTGACCATTATTTGTTCTGGGTGGTGGCGGATATTTGTGGGCTGTCATAAGGAAATTCAATTAAAAGTGGCCGTCACAGGTGTTGAATTCCTCCGAGATCCATGCCTCATTCATTTTTAGAAATATGAGGTAGTCCACACTGTCGTGAGCTAGGCGAGTGCGCTTATCGGTCACGATCCCCCCCTGCTGCGCTGAACGTCCTTTCGGACAGGACACTCGACAAGGGGCAAGCCAAGAATTCCATGGCAAATTGTGCTATCTCTGGCCACAGGTCAAGCCTGCACACCCAGTAGCCCAGGGCTTTCTCGCTTCTCAGAGTGTCCACATCGGCCGTTAACCCGATGTAGTCGGACACCTGTCGGTCTAGGCGTTCCCTGAGGCTGGATATGGAGGGCGGCTGTCGATGGGTTGGCTGAAAGAATGATCTCATATCCGAAGTGACCAACACATCTTCAAACCGCCTTCTTCTTGCATGCGCTGTAGGATTGGTACTTGCAACTGTTTCTCTGTGGGTGGAAATTCCTCTGCCAGCGCCCGCAACAGCAGAATGCAGCATCTCTCGCAGCAAGGCCTGGAAATGCTGCATTCTGACAGCCCTCTGTGATGCTGGTAACATGTCCGCTATTTTGTGTTTGTATCGGGGGTCTAAGTACGTTGCCACCCAGTACTGGTCCTTGCCCATTATGCTTTTTATACGGGGTCTCTCTTCAAACACTGGAGCATGAAGGCCCCCATTTTCACTAAATTGGAAGCTGTGGAATGGCCTGGCTTCTGGTTATCGCCCAGGAGAATGTCGTCCTTGGTCTCCTCCCCCCATCCACGGACAACACCAGGGATCCCAGAAAAGTTTAAAGCCTGCTCTTCTTGCTCCTCCTCCTCTTCCCCCCAGGCACCATCCTCCTCTGACTCTTCTTCAGACTCCTGCTGACTTGTCTCAGATGGAGTAGCCCCCCTGGGAATTTATTCAGCATTGCGACTTCCTCATCTTCCTGCTCCTCAATGACACAACGCAATGCACGCTCTAGAAAGAAGGCATAAGGTACGATGTCACTGATGGCGCCCTGGCTGCGACTGAACAGTTTGGTGATCTCATCAAATGGCCGCAGAAGTCTGCATGCGTCGCGCATGAGCAGCCACTGGCGCAGTGAAAAGCTCCCCAGAAGCTGTCCTGCCGCAGAGTTCGTACAGGTAGTCGTTAACGGCACGTTTCTGCTAGAGAAGCCTATCAAGCATATACAAGGTGGAGTTTCAGCATGTCGGGCAGACAAATCAGACGTCTGACGGGCAAGTGGTGTCGCCGCTGAACGTCAGCAAGGCGAGCCAGGGCCGTGCAAGATCTTCGAAAATGGCCAGAAATTTTCCTGGCCTGCCGCAAGATGTCCTGGACCCCGGGGTATTTGGCAATGAATCACTGCACTACTAAGTTCAGGATGTGTGCCATGCATGGCACGTGTGTCATTTTGCCCTATTTCAGCGCGCTCAGCGGATTGGCACTGTTGTCGCACACCACTTTACCAATTGTAGCAGTGGAAAAGGAGTCAACCGAGAAAGAGACGGAGGATGGAGTAGGAGGAGGAGGAGAAGAAGAGGCAGGCCTGCATGCAATCTGTGGCGGTAACACCAAATCCACACGGGTGCCACGGGTTACATTCTTGATGGCAGTCAGAAGGTTCACCCAGTGGGCAGTAAAAGTTATGTACCTTCCCTGCCCGTGTTTGCTAGACCACGTGTCTGTGGTCAGATGTATCTTGGCACCGACACTGTGTGCCAGAGATATATTAACTTGCCGCTGAATGTAGCCATATAGTTTAGGGATGCCCTTCTGGGAGAAATATTTCATATATATCATCATACCAGCTGAGAACCAGTTCACTGCCGTGTTGTAGGGCTTCCATAGAAGAATCTGTGAAAACATCCGGCGGACTATAAGAGCTAGAACATTACCAGACTGGCAGAAGTCATAGAGCCCTGTAGAAAGAAACAGCTCAGTATCACATGCAGTAGATGATTCCTCACCTCAGGAGCCATGTATCTAAGAGTCCCAGCATATTCAGAGATCTTCTTATCCCCAAAGATGTTCATCACGGCAAGACCAAAATCAGCTATCTTCAAGTGACCAGTGCTGTCCAATAAGATGTTGGCTGGTTTGATGTCTCTGAGTATGATGCCTCTAGTGTGGAGAAACTGCAGCCCACAGATGATCTAAACTTCAAAAAATCTGATGACAAAAAGAAAAAAATGTCAACATTTCATCTATTAAACTACCAGACTAATAATGACATGAGTAGATATGCAAGAATTGGATGGGCACTCTGATAGATGGAGTCACGTAGAACTCAAATGTGTCACTAAGATTTTATTTATAGACAATAGCACATTATAATAAAAATAATAAAAAATAAAAAATAAAAAAAAGTCCCTATCGCGGCATATAGCCACCAGAATACATCAAATACATGAACAATAAAATGGATGAAATAAATAAAAAAATAGATAAAATGTCGACAGGTGTCTACTCTTAACAATAAAATACAGAAGAGCTGCCTTCTTTTAACAATGTGCGGAATCAATGCACAGACGCTGACAGGTGTATGGAACAGTCGTCTTAGTTCCGGTATTCACGCAGACTCATGGATTCCCTAATATGGAATTGTATAGGTTCGATATAGAGTCATATATTATCGGTCCAAGGTCTGGGAGTGTTTCTGTAAATCATATGCTATAGTTCATATGTCTTCAGACATGCGTCAATATACAGCTTTGTGCTGATGATCACGGGTATCAGTCTTAATGTACCAGTGCAAAGGATCTTATGTGATATATCACTTGGCTTATAATGTCAGCCTGTTGTTCTATAAGTTAGGTCCTTTGTGATGTATACTCGGTGATTATACAATCGGCTTTCAATATACAGGGTGGTACTCACAATTCCGCTGTCATTCGTGGCGTCCCACGTGGAATAGCTGGAAGGTAAGCTTACCTACTACTTTGTATGATCTAGGAGAGCGTTCGCTACAATCTTGTAGCGAGTCTGTATTTGTCTGCTGATTTGTAGCAAGATATTGTTCGCGGTCCCGGAAACTCAGTTTGTTACACTGTGAGCAAAAATTTGGGCGTCCCACGTGTCTCAACGTAGCTGGAATCCCAATGTTGGTAATGGATCGGCTGCGTGCCTGTTCCTGTGAAGAGATTAGTTCCGGGTTATCGCTATCGGATGCCTTTAGTGAAGTGCGTGGACCACAGACTCGGTCACCAGAGAAAATAGCCGGACATATGCCTACATGCATCGATTGAGTTCGCAATGAGTGAAGCGCTTCACTAAAGGCATCCGATAGCGATAACCCGGAACTAACCTCTTCACAGGAACAGGCACGCAGCCGATCCATTACTAACATTGGGATTCCAGCTACGTTGAGACACGTGGGACGCCCAAATTCTTGCCCACAGTGTAACAAACTGAGTTTCCGGGACCGTGAACAATATCTTGCTACAAATCAGCAGACGAATACAGACTCGCTACAAGATTGTAGTGAACGCTCTCCTAGAGCATACAAAGTAGTAGGTAAGCTTACCTTCCAGCTATTCCACGTGGGACGCCACGAATGACAGCGGAATTGTGAGTACCACCCTGTATATTGAAAGCCGATTGTATAATCACTGAGTATAAGAGTAGACACCTGTCGACATTTTATCTATTTTTTTATTTATTTCATCTATTTTATTGTTCATGTATTTGATGTATTGTGGTGGCTATATGCCGCGATAGGGACTTTTTTTTAATTATTATTTTTAATTTTAATTTTTATTGTTTTTATTATAATGTGCTATTGTCTATAAATAAAATTTTAGTGACACATTTGAGTTCTACGTGACTCCATCTATCAGAGTGCCCATCCAATTCTTGCATATCTACTCTATTTCCCATTTGGTGTGTTGGAAATAACACCGGTTTGGAGCACCTATACATCACCAGTGAGAAGGTGAGCCGTCCTATATCTCCTTTTTTTTCTCCTAATAATGACATGAAGCTGCATGTTTCTGACAGCTATCGTCTTTAGCTAATGTACAGTATCAATGTTCTGTCTTACCTGGTGACTGGAATGGTGAATGGGGTGTTGGCTCTCATGAGGTCACTTAGGTCTCCTCCGCTAAAAAACTTAAATGCAAGACAGCTCGGAAACTGTCTTAGATTTAGAAGTGGCAGTGGATTCGCCGAAGTTATGAAGAGGCAGGCGCCTCTTCATAACTCCGGCGGATCCACCACCAGCATGGGGGTTTATTAAGACTCAATACATATACTTTACCTTAAAGCTGATATGTTGCCAAAGTAGAAAGCGCCAAAAGTTCAGAAGGTTTACCCATCATTACGGTGCAGGTCTTGCAACCTCCTCAGATGGGGTTGGGTAGAGCTGACCATACCACAATAGTGGATAAGACTCTTACCTTGGTCTGGAAGGTGGCATAAGCATGGGTAAATAATGGACTCTTCACAGTCACTTCCAGGACCTGTCGCTCAATCAGGACATTGTGTTTAAGGTCCTGAAGCAGGACCCTCTTCTTCACCAGCTTCACTGCCAGTTGTTGTTAGCAGGTGGGATGTGTGGCCAGCATGACCTGTAGGACACAGAGCATTAGAACTAGAATAAAGGCCTGTCCTGCCATGAGGTGTGATGAGAAGGCATGAAGCAGTGGTTTTCCTATACTGATATTACTGCCCCTCATGACACACACGAGGAAGAAGTCCCAATAATATCTAATACTCAATTTACCATAACCACCCTCTCCAAGGATTTTATGGAAGGTGAAGCTTTCTAGCCAAGTCAAAAGGATAGGGGTTTCTGCTGGGATTGTCCCTGGTGAAGACAGGAGAGATAAGATTTAATGTTTCTGATCTTTTTGAAGCCTTGATCATTTTTGGTTTGCCACCATCTTTTGCCCTCTCCGATGTTTCTATCCTCCTCCTCTTAATTGGCGGCTGAACTCTCCTCTTTCTCTTTGTTAAGGAAATTATCCAGTTTTTCTGAAAGTGGATATAAAATAGATATTTTTTCATTTCTCTGTGTACGTGATAGAATGTGATAGAACAATTGGAAAAAAACAAGCATATGACAGTGACATAAGCAAACAAACCTATAGGAGTTAGCCGAGTTTGAGAAGATAAGGTTAGTACGTGCTAAAGTAGCAAATATGCATTTCTTGCTAAAAACCTAAACTCAGCAGTAAATACATTCTAGGAAAAGGGAAAACTTGTAAAATACTAACCAATCAATAGATGGATTCAGTTCTAACCAATCAGAAGTATTATTTGTGTACCAATCAAAAGCCATTATTGAAATATCTGTAAACCAATCATGTTTTACTTTGAGAAGTTACACCCTTTTGAATTGGGTATAAATAAATGGGCTAGGACACTCCCACTTTGGGTTCCTGCCAGAATTTGAACTATACTCAGACTTCTGTCATTTTCCTCCGTCGACGTCATTCACCTGAACACGAGGCAACGATCATCATGTGACTGACCCTTGGTCTGCCACAACATTTTCTGGTGGAGAATGCGGGCACCACAACAACGCTCCTAGCTGCAGACCGCGATACGGAGACCAGGACCCAGTAAGACCGCGGTAAGTAACCCATTGTGTTACTGCCTGTCTCCTGAGCTCTGCTCGCTGTTGTGGTGTGTGAACGTGGTGCCTGTACCTTGTTCTGGTGAATGTTTGTTTTATTTCCCCTATATGTGCAAAACTGTCTCTAGGCGTATGAATGCACAAATGTGTGAGTGGCTGAGATAAGCTGAATCTAGGAGGGGTCTGACCCTGCTCCCCCTGAGCCAAGCTGAAAGTCCAGAGCCCACTGACTGGCTTGTCCAGTCCCTGACACTGGAGGCCTCTGGTTCTGGTGGAGAAAGGGTTGACGGACCTATCCTGGAGGAGGCTGTGAGAAGTGGCAGTGTATAAAGCTGTCCAGTAAGATTGGATAGGGGCCCTGCAGTTCCTTGTTGGTACCTGAAAAGGCGCCTGAGGTCAGAGGTTGTTCCAATATTATGTCATGCTGTGTGATTTCACATATACTGAGTGCCTGCTGATATTGTGTAAGGAAGAATTACTGCATTATTGCCAACTCCTGTGCTGTATAGTGTATACATGCGTGGGTATTATGATAGCAGCTTGGATTGGGTGGTTGCAGTTATAATCATTTTGATTGCAGTATTTGTTTGCTTCCTGTGCCATAGAAAGAACATAGAGGGGTTTAAGGGGTTTCCAGCGAGTAACCCCAGAGAGGACGTGTGAGTTACTCTGTGTGAGGGCAAGACTGTATTGTAGTATAGCCAACCAGTGGATCAGTGCTGCCTCGGAAGTGTTCCCACAGCACCACTGGTAGTAGAAGAAAGTAGTGCCACCTCGGAAGTGTGTCCACGGCACCACTAATAGTGCTGCCTCGGAAGTGTGTCCACAGCACTGTTGTAATTCACCAGGTGTGTGAGTACCTGGATAGCAAATTACAAGGAGCCACCCACGGGATGGGGGCTACACAGAGTAAGCATTTCTCTGAGAAGGGAGCAGAGAAATGGGTCTCTGCAATTGATATTATGCAATGCGCAAAGGGCACTGAAGCAACCAAAGACTGTAGACAAATGCTAAAGAAATTGGGAGCAGGTGTGAATGGAGCATTGGATGAACCAGTATGGCAGAAATTTCTCACTAATTTTAAGGGGTGGTTGGAAGACCATAACAAATATGACCAGACCACAATGTGGTATGATGTAGCCCAGGGAATGTCTATGACTGCCCATAAGGCAAAAGACACTGACAAAAGGGCTATGAATGAAATATGGGATGAAATTTAATTGCCAACAAAAGAATTAACCATCCCTTCTGAAGTACGGTGTATTATTTCCCAGAACCCACAAAAATCTCTCCCTCCCACAGCACCACCTCCATAAAATGGCCCGGAGGGGTGAACTTATCCTAATTGTGGACAACAGAACCCAGACTCAAGTGAGAGATGCTCAGCCTGTGGGGGGCCCAAGCCACACTCTCGTGTGGGCTTATACCCATTGGTCAATAAGACCCGCCCCACAGTCAAAGCTGGGCAAGTGGAAACACATGGTTATGAGGTTTATAGGCCATGGACTCCTAGTGAGTTGCTGGCTATGTGTAACACTTTGCCAGACACCCGTATTGTCCCCAGTACTTTCCTTCGTAAATTGGAAAGTATCCAGACCGCATATAAAGCCACTTGGGTGGATCTGGAGAGTCTTCTAGAGACTAAAGGAGAGGAAGTACTTAAGAATCAAATGATAGCAAAGGCCCCTGGTACTGTCCCTGTAGATAAGGCCACAGACCAGTCAGGCTAGGAATCAGGGGCGGACATACCGCCTGTGCAGCCGGTTCAGCTGCACAGGGGCCCAGCGTGGGAGGGGGCCCTCCAATTAAGCTGTCTATGCATCTACAGGACGCACAGACAGCTGATTGTAGTGATGTAGCAGAGAGCCGCACGCTTCACCATTCATCATCACACCATCCAGCATGTAGAAGGGGCCCACCTTACTATCTGACCTCAGTCTCAGGACGTACTGCGTGCGCAGCTCTGAGGATGAGGAGCAGGGCCAGGGCAGCACATCCTGAGCTGCATCTGCGATCGCCCCCCCATCCTCCATACAGCTCAGTCCTGCTGTGCAGTGGGTAGCGTCAGCCAGGTCTGTGCTGAGCCACTTCACTGTGTGTAGCTCCGCCTCCCGTCTGGTAAGGTCAGTAGCTCCGACCCCTTGTGGTAGCCCCACCCACATGCGGTCCTCTCCTAGCGCTTCTGGTGCTTAATGTGTGGGGCCTGCAGCAACTTAGGAGGAAGTGAGTGAGGAGCGGAGGCTGCCCCAGTGACCTGACACTGAACTTGGCTTGGTACCGTATGTTATTTTTTTTACCCCGCCCATCCCACCTGTCCCCCTCTGGCCCTCCTGTGACTGTCCCTTACCCACATATGGTGAGGCTACATTAACAATGTATTTTGCGGTCCGCGGATCGGCAAGATATATATGCCGTCCATATGCGATCTGTATATTTTTGCAAACCCATTAACTTAAATGGGTCTGCAGTCCGCATTTTGTAGAGAAATATAGGACATGTCACATTTTCCATCTTGTGCAGAACGCACAAACAGATGCAGAAAGCACATGGAAGTCATTTGCTTTCCGCATCCGTATGTCTGTTCCGCAAAGGATAGAAAATGTGACATGTCCTATACTGGTCCACAACAGGCAAACTAGGTAATAGGTCTGCAAAAAAATGCAGATGGCACATGGGCGTCATCCGTAATTTGCAGATCATAAAATACATATGGTCCGTGTCGTGTAAATGGGTTAAAAGTGTTGCCCAGACATGCAGGGGGTCATTTGTTAAGACTGGCGTTTTAGACACCGGTCTTAATAACCCCTAAACTGGAAGTGGTTCTGCTGATGTTATGAAGAGGCGCCGGCCTCTCCATAACTTCAGCGCATCCAGCGCCAGTGTAAATGCATATCATCCAGACTGAATCCTGACCCGTTCATTTCAATAGGTCTGTGTGAGGAGGCATATGTCTAGCAATAACTACTGTGAGGGGCGCATATCTGGCCATAGCAAATGTGAGGGGGGACAATATCTGGGCATAACTACTGTGAAGGGGAGACAATATCTGGGCATAGCTACTGTAAAGGAGGCACATATCTGGACATAACTACTGTGAGGGGGCACATATCTGGACATAACTACTGTGAGGGGCACATATCTGGACATAACTACTGTGAGGGGCACATATCTAGACATAACTACTGTGAGGGGCACATATCTGGCCATAACTACTGTGAAGGGGGGACAATATCTGGCCATAACTGTGAAGGAGGCACATATCTGGCCATAACTACTGTGAAGGGGGGACAATATCTGGCCATAACTACTGTGAAGGAGGCACATATCTGCACATAACTACTGTGAGGGGCACATTTCTGGACATAACTACTGTGAGAGGGATAATATCTGGGCATAGCTACTGTGAAGGGGCACAATCTGGCATAACTACTGTGAGGAGGCGCATATCTGGGCATAACTACTGTGAGGGGGGCACATATCTGGACATAACTACTGTGAAGGGGGGGCAATATCTGGGCATAGCTACTGTGAAGGGGCACATAATCTGGCATAACTACTGTGAGGAGGCACAGATCTGGACATAACTACTGTGAGGGGGGCACATATCTGGACATAACTATTGTGAAGGGGGGGGGGACAATATCTGGGCATAGCTACTGTAAAGGAGGCACATATCTGGCCATAACTACCGTGAGGGGGCACATATCTGGCCATAACTACTGTGAGGGGGCACATATCTGGTCATAACTACTGTGAGGAGGCACATATCTGGGCATAACTACTGCGAGGGGGGCACATATCTGGACATAACTACTGTGAGGGGGGCACATATCTGGACATAACTACTGTGAAGGGGGGACAATATCTTGGCATAGCTACTGTAAAAGAGGCACATATCTGGCCATAACTACTGTGAGGGGGCACATATCTGGCCATAACTACTGTGAGGAAGCACATATCTGGCCATAACTACTGTGATGAGGCACATATCTGGGCATAACTACTGTGAGGGGGGCACATATCTGGACATAACTACTGTGAAGGGGGCACATATCTGGACATAACTACTGTGAGGGGGCACAAATCTGGACATAACTACTGTGAAGGGGGGACAATATCGGGGCATAGCTACTGTAAAGGAGGCACATATCTGGCCATAACTACTGTGAAGGGGGGGACAATATCTGGGCATAGCTACTGTAAAGGAGGCACATATCTGGCCATAACTACTGTGAGGGGGCATATATCTGGCCATAACTACTGTGAGGGGCTCATATCTGGCATAACTACTGTTAGGGGGCATATAATCTGGCATAACTACTGTGAGGGGGGCACATATCTGGCATAACTACTGTGAAGTTGGCACATATCTGGGCACATAAATACTGTGAGGGGGCACATAATTTGTCACAATTACTTTGAGGGGGCCCATAATCTAGCATAACTACTGTGATGGGCAAATAATCTGGCATAACTACTGTGGTGGGCATGTATCTGGGCATAACTACTGTGAGGGGCACATATCTGGGCATAATTACTGTGAGGGGGCAGATATCTGGCATAACTACTGTGAGGGGGTACATATCTGTCCATAGCTACTGTGGAGGGGGCACAATGTGGATATTACTACTGTGTGCTGGCACAAAGGGGCAAAAATGACTATGTAGGAGCATTAAGAGGACATTAATACGCACCACAGTATCTGAAGGGTTTCCCCTATCTTTGCTGCTACTGATCACCCCTTTCTCTCCCTGTAGGATTAGGGGAAGATGACAAATTGGTGTCCCTTCTGCTGCCACACCTCATTGTATTAATCTTTACCTATGGCCTATGTTTATTTCTATATGTGTGGTTGGGGGGCCCAGGCACATTCTTTGCACAGGGGCCCTCTGCTGCCAATGTCCGCCCCTGCTAGGAATTTATCATGGCCCTTAAACCCTGGGTAAAAGAGCAACAGGACAATCAGACTGACACTTTTATGATGCAAACACAAGACGCTAAGCATAGAAACATAGAAACATAGAATGTGTCGGCAGATAAGAACCATTTGGCCCATCTAGTCTGCCCAATATACTGAATACTATGGATAGCCCCCGGCCCTATCTTATATAAAGGATGGCCTTATGCCTATCCCATGCATGCTTAAACCCCTTCACTGTATTTGCAGCTACCACTTCTGCAGGAAGGCTATTCCATGCATCCACTACTCTCTCAGTAAAGTAATACTTCCTTATATTACTTTTAAACCTTTGCCCCTCTAATTTAAAACTGTGTCCTCTTGTGGTAGTTTTTCTTCTTTTAAATATGCTCTCTTCCTTTACCGAGTTGATTCCCTTTATGTATTTAAAAGTTTCTATCATATCCCCTCTGTCTCTTCTTTCTTCCAAGCTATACATATTAAGGTCCTTTAACCTTTCCTGGTAAGTTTTATCCTGCAATCCATGTACTAGTTTAGTAGCTCTTCTCTGAACTCTCTCTAGAGTATCTATATCCTTCTGGAGATATGGCCTCCAGTACTGCGCACAATACTCCAAGTGAGGTCTCACCAGTGTTCTGTACAGCGGCATAAGCACTTCACTCTTTCTACTGCTTATACCTCTCCCTATACATCCAAGCATTCTGCTGGCATTTCGTGCTGCTCTATTACATTGTCTTCCCACCTTTAAGTCTTCTGAAATAATTACTCCTAAATCCCTTTCCTCAGATACTGAGGTCAGGACTGTGTCAAATATTCTATATTCTGCCCTTGGGTTTTTACGCTCCAGGTGCATTATCTTGCACTTATCCACATTAAATTTCAGTTTCCAGAGTTCTGACCATTCTTCTAGTTTTCCTAAATCCTTTTCCATTTGGCGTTTCCCTCCAGGAACATCAACCCTGTTACCTATCTTTGTGTCGTCAGCAAAAAGACAAACCTTACCAGCGAGGCCTTTTGCAATATCACTTATGAAGATATTAAACAAAATCGGTCCCAGTAAAGATCCCTGTGGAACCCCACTGGTAACATGACCTTGTTTTGAATGTTCTCCATTGACTACAACCCTCTGTTGTCTGTCACTCAGCCACTGCCTAATCCACTCAACAATATGGGAGTCCATGCTCAATGACTGCAGTTTATTGATAAGTCTTCTATGTGGGACAGTGTCAAAAGCCTTACTAAAATCTAGATATGCGATGTCTACTGCACCTCCACCGTCTATTATTTTATTCACCCAGTCAAAAAAATCTATAAGATTTGTTTGACATGATCTCCCTGAAGTAAACCCATGTTGTTTTTCATCTTGCAATCCATGGGATTTTAGATGTTCCACAATCCTATCCTTTAATAGGGTTTCCATTAATTTGCCTACTATTGATGTCAGACTCACTGGTCTATAGTTGCTCGATTCCTCCCTACTACCTTTCTTGTGAATGGGCACGACATTTGCCAATTTCCAATCTTCCGGGACGACTCCTGTTACTAATGATTGGTTAAATAAATCTGTTAACGGTTTTGCCAGCTCACCACTAAGCTCTTTTAATAATTTTGGGTGTATCTCATCAGGCCCCTGTGACTTATCTGTCTTCACCTTGGACAGCAAACTTAGAACATCTTCCTCTGTAAAGATACATGCATCAAACGATTTAATAGTCATTTTTTCTAGTGGAGGTCCTTCTCCTTTTTCTTTTGTAAAAACTGAACAGAAGTATTCATTAAGGCAGTCGGCTAGCCCTTTATTCTCTTCTACATACCTTCCGTCCTTTGTTTTTAATTTAGTTATTCCTTGTTTTAATTTCCTTTTTTCATTTATATATCTGAAGAATGTCTTATCCCCTTTTTTCATAGACTGAGCTAGTTTTTCTTCTGCCTGCGCTTTAGAAGTTCTTATAACTTGCTTGGCCTCTCTCTGCCTAATCTTGTAGATTTCCTTATCTTCATTGCTCTGGTTTTTTTTATAATTACAAAATGCTAGCTTTTTATTTTTAATGATTTGGGCCACTTCTGCTGAGTACCACATTGGTCTCCTCCTTTTTTTGCTTTTACTGACAAGTCTAATGCAATTTTCTGTTGCCTTCAATAATGCACCTTTTAAGTAGTCCCATTTCTCCTGGACTCCATGTAATCCGTTCCAGTCTGATAAGGACTCATTTATGACTAATTTCATTTTTGAAAAGTCTGTTTTTCTAAAATCTAAAACTTTTGTTTTTGTGTGGTGGGACTCTTTCACAGTTCTTATATTAAACCACACTGACTGGTGATCACTAGATCCCAAGGTTTCGCCTACAATGACATCATATACCGAATCTCCGTTTGTGAATACCAAATCCAAAATGGCCTCCCTCCGGGTTGGCTCCTCAACCACTTGTTGTAGAGATAACCCCAGTAGGGAATTTAGAATATCTGTACTCCTGGTAGAACTTGCTATTTTGGTTTTCCAGTTTATATCTGGAAGATTGAAATCTCCCATAATGATAACTTCTCCTTTCATTGTCATTTTAGCTATTTCTTCAACTAGTAGATCATCTAGTTCTTTAACTTGACCAGGTGGTCTATATATCACACCTACACGAGTTACTGCATGGTTAGCAAACTGCAACGTAACCCAAACTGACTCTATGTTGGCCTCACCAACTTGTATTAGGTTAGATTTAATGCTATCTTTCACATACAGGGCCACTCCTCCTCCTTTCTTGCCTTCTCTGTCTCTTCTGTATAAAGAGTACCCTGGTATGGTTATGTCCCAGTTATTTCTTTCATTAAACCATGTCTCCGTAACAGCCACTAAATCTACATTCTCAGATGCCATTATTGACCCAAGTTCATTGATTTTTTTACCTAAACTGCGAGCATTTGTAGACAGGACTCTGAGCTTATCATTTCTTAACCTCTGTGCTTCTGACCTGTTCTGGCATTGTTTCGGGGGGCAATTGGACTCTTTTATTTTCACTCTTTTGCCCCCCCTACCTAGTTTAAATACTCTTCCGCAAATTCTTGGAGTTGTTCACTAAGTACATTTGTTCCTTTGAGAGAAAGATGCAAACCATCTTTTTTGTACAGTTCCTTTCTATTCCAAGTAGAGCTATCATGAGAAACAAAGCCAAATCCTTGCTCTTGACACCATTTACCAAGCCATATGTTGAACTCCTTTATGCGCCTCTGCCTATCATTCTGAACATTATGCACAGGCAGAACTTCAGAAAATGAAATGGTGGATGCAAAATCCTGTACGTCATTACCAAGTGTGATAAAAGATTTTTTCACCTCTGACACTTCATTGCAAGCCAGGTCATTTGTCCCTAGATGGACAAGAACATCCACGTCCCCTTCCTGCTTTGCTTGCTTAACAATATTAATAATACGTCTTCTATCTCTTCTAGCAGTAGCCCCAGGTCTTCTATCCACCACTCTAAGACTTCCAGAACCTACAGTCAGACTGTAGCCTGACTACAGTCAGACTGTAGCCTGACTACCCAACAGCTTTAGAACAGCTCTGGCTTGACTATGGGTACGAGACAGTAAGGACATGAGCAGGGGCGTAACTAGAAGTGACTGGGCCCCACAGCAAATATTTGTAAGGGCCCCCCCCCCCCAGCGTGCTTCGCACCTCCCTCCTCCTGTGTAAACCCCAGTGTGGTACAGTGTAGCGGTATACTGTATATTGTGGGGCACAGTGTAGCGGTATACTGTATATTGTGGGGCACAGTGTATGCTATATGTGTATAACATAAACATATTTCATATGAAAACTTACAGTTACTTGGCCCTTGGGATCT
Source organism: Bufo bufo (assembly GCF_905171765.1). Lineage (NCBI taxonomy): Eukaryota > Metazoa > Chordata > Amphibia > Anura > Bufonidae > Bufo > Bufo bufo. The sequence goes on from NC_053396.1 coordinate 128,465,851, forward strand.
CGGACACCACTTCCACACTTTGGCCGGGGGCTCGGCGGAGCTGATGTTGTGCTTTATCCTAATGAGAAAGATTTCATAATAAGAATTTGGAGAATGGGCAGAGGGATAGCAGAGCAGGGAGAGGCTGGTGCTGCTACTAGGGGGTCATACCATGGGGGAGTAATAAAGCCCACTATAAGGCCCACCCCCCCATTAGAAATAATTCTCCTTATAATGTGACAGTGCAAAAATACCCCCTTGTAATGCCCCCAGTTGAGATAATGTCCCCATAGTGCCCCCATAATGTCCCAGTATAAAATACCCCTATATAGTGCCCCCAGTAAATTCCCCCATAGTGCTCCTCTCCCCCCTTCCTGCTAGTGCCCCCCATAATGTACCAGTATAAAATTCCCCATATATAGTGCCCCAGTAGATGCCCCTCAGTGTCCGGCCTCTGATAGGTTGCCGGCCTAGTGTCCCCCATAATGCCCCCCAATAATGTGTCAGTAAGTGTCCCCATAGATGCCCCCCCATCATGTGCCAGTATTGTGCCTCTCTCCTGCCCCCCACATGTCCCAGTATCATAGTGCCATCTCCCCCCCATGTGCCAGTATCAAGTGCCTCTCTCCTTCCCACCCCCCATGTGCCAGTATCATAGTGCCAAACCCCCCCATGTGCCAGTATCAAGTGCCTCTCTCTCCCCCCCATGTGCCAGTATCATAGTGCCAAACCCACCCATGTGCCAGTATCAAGTGCCAAACCCCTCCTCCCACATGCCAGTATCAAGTGCTTCTCTCCTCCCCCCCATGTCCCAGTATGATAGTGCCATCTCCCCCCGTAAAAAAAAAGTGCCAGTATCAAGTGCCTCTCCCCCCCCCCACCCATGTGCCAGTATCAGGTGCCAGCCAACCCCTCCCCCTCCCCCATGTGCCAGTATCAGATGCCTCTCTTCCCCCCATGTGCCAGTATCAGGTGCTAACTCCCCTCCCCCCCCATGGGCCAGTATCAGGTGCCAACCCCCCTCCCCCCATGTGCCAGTATCAAGTGCCTCCCGCTCCCCCCATGGCAGTAACAGTCGGGTATTAAAAAAAAAGAAGCACTTATACTTACCTCCATCTCAGCGATGCGATGCGATGCAGCCTCTTCCTGTGTCCCGCCCTGTATGTCCATATATGGAGTCAGTGCTTGTATTTCAGAAAAGCTTCTGCTGAGATTCGAACCCACGACCTTCTGTATCAGAGGCAAAGCACCTAACCACACGGCCATAAGAGCTGCCTTGCTGCTGACTGAAAAAAATATGAGACTTCTACTGTTATAGCAGGCTAAGTGTACATCTATACACATGACTGCTGCCCTAACACACCCAGCACTGCTATATATCTATATGACAGCTGTCCCAGAACACTCAGCTCTGCTATATCTCTATATATGATAGCTGACCCAGCACACCCAGCTTTGCTACATCTAATACACATGACAGCTGCCCCAGCACACCCAGCTCTGCTACATCTATATATCTCTAAGTATTGCTATACAGTCGATAGATATATAGAGATATAGCAAAGCTGAGTGTGCTGGGGCAGCTGTCATGTGTATAGATGTAGCAGAGCTGGGTTTGCTGGGGCAGCTGTCATATAGAGATATAGTAGAGCTGAGTGTGCTGGTGCAGCTGTCATGTGTATTAGATGTAGCAGAGCTGGGTGTGCTGGGGCAGCTATCATATATAGAGATATAGCAGAGCTGAGTGTGCTGGGACAGCTGTCATATAGAGATATAGCAGTGCTGGGTGTGTTGGGGCAGCTGTCATGTGTATAGATGTACACTTAGCCAGCTATAACAGTAGAAGTCTCATATTTTTTCAACCAGTAGCAATGCAGCCCTTATGGCTGTGTGGGTAAATGCTTTGCCTCTGACACATGGTACATGGAGGTTGTGGGTTTGAATCCCAGACACATCAGGAGACAGTAAGATTAGATCACATTAGCGGAGGGGGCCTGGTCCGCTGCCGCTGCTGCTGTGAGGGGGCCCCGGGGCGCCGAGCACCTTGGCAGCCCGGGCCCCGAAGCAGCCGCTTCCTCTGCTTCCCCGGTAGTTACGCCACTGGACATGAGACTACTAAAACATACATTTATGTCTGCATTAAAAGCACCCATACAGGATGCTGTAAAGAAGGCTCACCCTGATTGGCGGACCTGCTGGTTCCCTGACCTAGTGGCCATAGCAAAGGGAGCTGAGCTAGACTTGCAGAATAAAAAGAAGCCAATAATGGCTAACCAACCCTTTAAACCTAAGGGCAGGTTCCAGGAAAGGGTACCAGGTGGGGTTCAGTCTCCACGTAACTGCGACCAAGTAACATGCTGGAATTGTGGGAAAAAGGGGCATTACTTAGTAAAATGTCCCCGGAGAGGTCAGGCTATTGCCCAGACCTCTCAATGAAGTGATGGCAATCCTGTGAGTTCCCTCAACGTTAACTACTCCCTTGACACAACCCCAGGTCCACAACTAATCATCACATCCACATGTGAGGACACGGGGAATTCAATTGATTTTATTGGTAGACACAGGAGCAGCCCATACCCTAATACAAGAAAAATATGTGCCTGAGGAGCTTATCTCCTCAGATTACATTTATTGTCAAGGGGTTGAGGGAACAACTGTTAAACTCCCACTAACAAAGCCTGTTAAACTTAACATTCATGATGCTGCATCTATTGTCACACGTGTGTTGGTAAGCTCAGATATATTTTCTCTACTGCTTTACACTCTGTGTTGCAGTCCTGGCAGCAGGCCTATCCAGACACTGTTCTTTTACAATATATTGATGATCTGTTGCTTTGTTGTCACAGCTCTGAACTGTGTAATGAAGAAACTTTATCTTTGCTTATTTTCCTTGCTGAAAATGGTTGTAAAGCCTCCAAAGAGAAGCTGCAACTTTGTAAATCTACTGTGATTTTCCTAGGTCACTGTATTTTTCCAGGTACTAAACACCTCACATCTGAGAGGGTTACTGCTATACAGCAGCACCCCCTGCCAAGTACTCCAAGGGCTCTGCGTGCCTTTATTGGACTTGTCAGTTACTGTCGCCCCTGGATTAAGGATTGCTCTCAGTTGATGCAGCCACTATATGACTGCCTCAAAGGAGAGACCTTTGAACTCACACCAGGAGCTGCGAGTGCATTTCATGCATGACAACTAACTCTCACCACAACACCAGCATTGGGCATCCCCAATTACAAACAAACTTTCACATTGTATTGTCATGAGCAAGGGGGATTTGCCTCAGGTGTACTGACGCAGAAACACGGTGACCGTATGCGGCCCATTGCATACTATTCTACCAGTTTGGATTGTATTGCCAGAGCACTACCCACGTGTTTCAGAGCCGTCGCTATAGCCTCTGAATTAGTGCAAAAGACAGAAGACTTGGTACTACAACACCCTCTTACATTACAAGTACCACATTCAGTTGCTGAACTACTGCACACCACCAAGCCGAAACATTTGTCTCAAGCCAGAATCACAAAATATGAGATGACACTATTCAGTCCACACATTACCTTACAGCGATGTACTGTTCTAAATCCAGCTACTTTGATGCCAGTGGATTTAGAAGAGGAGGGGGGAGTGGGAGTGCAAATCATAACTGTCATGAATTGATGATTGCAGAAACAAAAGGGTTACCAAATGTTACTGAAACACCATAAACTATTCCTGATGCTGAGAATTTTGTAGATGGCTCCAGATGGTGGAATGATAAACAAGGACACTTTGTCACCGGGTATGCGGTAATCCAAGATGGTAAGGTAATCATACAAAAACCACTCCTATCTTGTGCCTCTGCACAGGAGGCGGAATTGAAGGCACTCACTGATGCATGTACAATGGGTAAGGGACTGAGAATAAATTGTTACACTGATTCCAGGTATGCTTTCGGGGTAGCACATGACTTTGGTGTTATCTGGAAAACTAGGGGATTTCTGACTTCATCGGGCAAACCAATAAAACATTCAGAAGCAGTACAGAGCCTTATAGAGGCCCTAGAGCTGCCCACAGAGGTAGCCATTGTTAAAGTGCCAGCCCATGTGAAGCAAGATGATCCGCTAGCTGTGGGAAATGCTCAAGCAGACCAAGCAGCCAAACAAGCAGCCGGTCTGCCGCTCCTGACATTGTTTTTTTCCAACTATGCCAGATTTGTCTCTCTTGCAGGAATTACAGGCTCAGATAACGCCTCAAGACAAAAAGGTATGAATGGAGGTGGGGGCCACGAAGACAGGAGAGCTCTGGCAGGTAAATGGCAGAACATGTTTGCCTCGGAGTTTGTATCCGATGATGGCCAATTTAGCACATGGCCCTACTCATTTGTCGAAAGGAGCTATGAGTGCACTAATGTTAGAACAATAGTTTGCACCTGGAATTTAGACCCTCTTTGAAAAGTTTGTTCAGGGTTGTCTTACATGTGCCAGACATAACCCTGGGAGGTTTGTAAAGACCCCGAAGAAACATACTCCCAAACCCTTGTACCCATTTTAAAGAGTGCAGGTGGATTACATACAGCTACCCAAGGTGAGCACATACTGTATGAGTATGTCCTTGGCCAGTAACTATGGCTACGGCCAAAAATGCTGCTAAGAAAATATTGTCAGAGGTAGTCTGCAGATATGGGATTCCAGAAGTGATAGAATCAGACAGAGGTACCCACTTCACTGGGGAAATAATGGGACACATATTGAAGACCCTAGAGATCACACAAGCTCTGCACACTCTCAACAGTATGGAGTCACTATAGTGGTGGCCCCAGATGGAATCAATCAGGTTGCACAGTTACTGCGTTTATTACTTTATGTTCTGTATTAAGTAGCTTTAGGACCTAAGTGGAAGTTCTGATGGAGGCTCATCTTTGGCAGGAAGGAAGTGTCCGTCCCAGGTTTCCCATCACCGAAGTGTCCATAACGTTGACTAGAGGAGGACAGAGGTGGACTTTCAAGGCGGTTCCAGGCCTACTCCACGTAGCTACACTTCCAGGTCGCACCATATTGGTCAAGGGATATGCCATGTTTGACAGCACTGTCCAACCAAGGGACAGCAACGCCCAAGATGATGTTCATCTTCCTGATTCTACAACAGAGGACAACAGCTACACAGAGACTTTTAGGCTTACTGCTGATGCTCCTAGCGGTATAGCTGACCTACCAGCTCCTAGAGATTCCAACACAGGAGCAGAAGAAGGTGTATACAGAACTATAGACAATGATTTATGGAACAACAATGCTGCACCTACATCCACATAGATAGTGTGTGTTTGTGTGCTGTATGTGGTTTTAATAAAATGTATGTATGCTTAGTCAAATGACAACTACTAGACAGACTGGAATCGATGCTTGCATTGCATGGTCTATGCAGCTTATCTGTATACTCTGTGAAGTACGGGCTGTCTAAGGGGTCATTTGTTTGTTCAGGAAGGTTAGTAGTTAGCAAGACACACACACACATGATACAATGAAGCCTTTAGAACAAAACGTCTACCACGTGAAGAGATTCTTCAAGGCGCCCACAGAAAAAAAAAAGGAGGGAAATGTTAAGGAAATTATCCAGCTTTTCTGAAAGTGGATATAAAATAGATGTTTTTTAATTTCTCTGTGTACGTGATAGAATGTGATAGAACAATTGGAAACGCGCGTCGGGGTGCGCGCACCAAGGCTCTAAGGTTGGTTCCCCATTACTTTTAGATAGATGTTTTACATGCCGGTTGTAACTATTTATGTGCTGGATGTATGTGGCATATAAGTATGTCCGATGTTTTGGATATGTTATCCATACACTATGTCCATTAACTTTCATGATCTGACTGGCATGGTATCACCTGTATGATCACTTAAGCGCACGTTTCCCTTTGGCCTGTGGATGAGATAATTTATCTCGGTATAGTACTTTCCGGCCATTAGGAGGCGTGCACTAAGGGGATACAGCGATTTTGTGTAACCTTGGTGTGGCGCTGATTTGTAGTGCCACCACATTACTGCTTTATACCTACTACTTTTACTATTGTCTATTTTGGTTGTCCTTTATGTGACTATTTAATAAAATATTTTTGTTATTCATGTACATGTGTGTTCTTGTCTATTGGATTTATTGAGTTGGCGCTCACATATGATTTTCTCATTGTTATTGAGGAGTATTTCGGTTATAATAGTGACATAAGCAAACAAACCTATAGGAGTTAGCCGTGTGTGTTAAGATAAGATAAGGTTAGTACGTGCTAAAGTAGCAAATATGCATTTCTTGCTAAAAACCTAAACTCAGCAGTAAATACATTCTGGGAAAAGGGAAAACTTGTAAAATACTAACCAATCAATAGATGGATTCAGTTCTAACCAATCAGAAGTATTATTTGTGTACCAATCAAAAGCCATTATTGAAATATCTGTAAACCAATCATGTTTTACTTTGAGAAGTTACACCCTTTTGAATTGGGTATAAATAAATGGGCTAGGACACTCCCACTTTGGGTTCCTGCCAGAATTTGAACTATACTCAGACTTCTGCCATTTTCCTCCGTCGACGTCATTCACATGAACACGAGGCAACGATCATCACGTGACTGACCCTTGGTCTGCCACAACATCTTCCTCTTCCTTTTCTTTGGAAGATTCCGAGAAGTCTCCATATTCAACCCATAGATGTCACACTGGGCTAAGGAAGATCCTGTGTAGCATAGCAAACCACAGCGGAAAACACTGATAGGCAGATGGGATAAGGCATCTGCATTTTCATTTGACTTGCCTGTTCTGTACTTGACCACGAAGTTGTAGTTGGCAAGACGTGAGGCCCATTTTTGTTCTAAGGCTCCTAACTTGGCTGTGTTGAAATGCGCCAGTGGGTTGTTATCAGTATAGGCCACAAATGGGGTTGCTGTGAGGTAGTTTTTACATTTTTCAGTGACAGCCCACACAAGTGCGAGGAATTCCAGTTTGAAGGAACTGTAGTTCTGGTCATTTCTCTCAGCACCTTTAAGAGATATGCTAGCATAAGCAATTACTCTCTTCTTACCTTCTTGCAGTTGAGACAGGACAGCTTCCAGGCCTTTCTTACTGGCATCAGTGTAGAGATGGAATGGCTGTTGGTAGTCTGGATATCCTAAGACAGGTGGTTCGGTCAACTTCTTCTTCAGGAGTTGGAAAGCGATATGTCTGTCTTCATTCCATTTAATTGGTATCTGGGCTTTCTGGTACTTCTTGGGGTGCCCTCTCAGGAGTTCTTGTGTCGGCGTAGCAATCTGGGCGAAGTGAGGGATAAAATGTCTGTAGTATCCTGCAAAACTAATAAAACTTATCACCTCTTTTACTATGGTAGGAGTAGGCCAATTCCGGACTGCGACTGTCTTTTCTGGATCTGGCTTGACACCTTCAGAACTGACAACATGTCCCAGGTACTTGACTTCTGGTTTCAGTAGGTAGCACTTAGAGGGTTTGATCTTGAGTCTGTGTTTGATGAGGACTTGAAAAAGTTCTGCAAGATGTTTTAAGTGGTCTTCATAGGATTTAGAGTAGATGATGACATCATCTAGGTATAACAAGACAGTTTCAAAGTTCTTGTTGCCTAAACAGCGTTCCATTAGTCTTTGGAAAGTTCCAGGTGCATTGCAAAGTCCAAACGGCATATACTTAAATTCAAATAGGCCCATAGTGGTAGTAAATGCTGTTTTTTCACGATCTTCAGGAGCCATGGGTACCTGCCAGTACCCACTGGTTAAATCCAGAGTAGAAAAGTAAGCTTAGGATCCTAATGCTGTCAAGGACTCCTTGATTCTTGGTAAAGGATAGGCATCCTTGTGGGTAATTTGATTAATCCTCCTGTAGTCCACACAAAACCGAATGTTACCACCTTTCTTTCAGACAAGGACTAGAGGTGCAGCCCATGGACTATTGTTGTCTTTGATGATTTTTTAATCTTTCATCTCCTGGATCATTTTTTTCACAGATTGGTACATAGTTGGTGGTATAGGCCGGTACCTTTCTTTAATTGGAGGGTGTGAACCGGTAGGGATTGTGTGCTTGATTACACTGACCTCTCCATAATCTGAAGGATGTTTACTGAAGGCTTGATGATGTTCCTTTGCAACTTTTAAGACTCCTTCAACTTGTTCCTCAGGTGTAGAAATATTTCCCACATGGAGTTCTGTCCACCATGATGTATTTGGAGTATTTAGCTTTTCAGTAGATGTTCAGTCGTAGCTACAGGTACACTGATAACATCTTGTAAAGTGACTTGTAACAACTGAGCAACAGGGCAGTGCTTGGTCAAAGTTATACTGCTACTACTTAAAGGATTTCTGTCACCCCGCAAAACTCTTTTTTTTTTTTTTGGATAGTTAGATTCCTCATAGTGCGATATAGGAGAATATAATGCTCTTACTTACTTTCATGCGGCCGATTCTTTATAAAACGAACTTTTATAATATGTAAATGAGGGCTCTACCAGCAAGTAGGGCGTCTACTTGCTGGTAGCCGCAGCAGCAATCCGCCCCTTCGCCATGTTGATTGACAGGGCCAGCCGTGATCTCCTCCTCCGGCTGGCCCTGTCAGTAATTCAAAAATCGCGCGCCTCGCGTCATTCGGCGCAGGCGCTCTGAGATGAGGAGGCTCGTATCCTCAGCACTCCCTCAGTGCGCCTGCGCCGATGACATCACCGAAAAAGAAGACGTCATCGGCGCAGGCGCACTGAGGGAGTGCTGAGGAGACGAGCCTCCTCATCTCAGAGCGCCTGCGCCGAATGACGCGAGGCGCGCGATTTTTGAATTACTGACAGGGCCGGCCGGAGGAGGAGATCACGGCTGGCCCTGTCAATCAACACTGCGAGGGGGCGGATTTCTGCAGCAGCTACCAGCAAGTAGACGCCCTACTTGCTGGTAGAGCCCTCATTTACATATTATAAAAGTTCGTTTTATAAAGAATCGGCCGCATGAAAGTAAGTAAGAGCATTATATTCTCCTATATCGCACTATGAGGAATCTAACTATCCAAAAAAAAAATAATGAGTTTTGCGGGGTGACAGAAACCCTTTAAGTTCAGGAGACAAATTGGCATTTTACCATGATTTCTGCCAATCGTCTTGTGCAGGGGCTTTTTTTTTTTTCAGGAAGATTTGACGTTTTTATTGTTACAATTTTGGGGTACATATGATTTTTTGATCATTAATTATTACACTTTTTGGGTCCTCGCTCCTTCTCCCTGGCTGTGAGCGGTCCGCTCTGCTTAGATAGCGCTCACAGCCAGGAAGAAGGAGACGCCCACAGCAGAAGACTGCGTCTCCTCCCTGTTGCAAATTAATACTCATTATAATACAGAGCTCCAAATCATCAGGGGGCCACAGCGGACGAACAGAGGGTGGGTTTGAAAAATATATATACACCCATGGCATCAGTGGGGGCCGCCCTACAAGGTGATACCATAATTAGCCTATGTCAAAACTGATGAAAGGTCCTCTTAAAGGGACACTGACAGGCCAAATCAGCATATATAGTTAGATATATGACATTACAGGTCTTATAGAGTCTTTTAAAAGCATATAAGTATCCCCCCTGTCCACCTTATAAAGAGCGAAATATAAAGTTTTATAACCTGCTTGTCCGGTCAGCAATCTGCCCAAGGGGCGGCGTTTCATGTGAAAATGCGCCCAGCTAGCCGCTCCCAACTGCCGTTCTTAAGCCCCGCCCAGCTCATCATTATTCACTAGAACTCTCCCCAGTCCCGATCCTGCGCATGGGCAATTCAATCCTCTGGGACGCACTATTAACCCCTTTGACGATGTGAGTGAGCAGCGCTCTGAAGCGCTGCTCTGAACAGTGCATGGCTGAGGCTGCAGCTGCCTCCAAGACGCAGGCAGGCTGTGTGTGTACGCATGCGCGATCTAACCACGGCGGGGCGCAGGCGCAGAAGATTGGGCATGAACGATGCCCAGAGGATTGAATTGCCCATGCGCAGGATCGGGACTGGGGAGAGTTCTAGCCGCCGCCCAGCGAAGTGAATAATGATGAGCTGGGCGGGGCTTAAGAACGGCAGTTGGGAAGGCTGGCTGGGCGCATTTTCACATGAAACGCCGCCCCTTGGGCAGATTAGTGACCGGACAAGCAGGTTATAAAACTTTATATTTCGCTCTTTATAAGGTGGACAGGGGGGATACTTATATGCTTTTAAAAGACTCTATGTCATATATCTAACTATATATGCTGATTTGGCCTGTCAGTGTCCCTTTAAACTTAAATCCTACTGTATTGCTTAGATTTCTGTACCACTAAAAGCAAATGTCATTTTTCATTTGGTTATTGATCCAACTTTCCTCTCTGCTTTGACCGCAAAGAGCTGGAATACGCCTTCAGCTGGACTGCTTTATCTATTATTTAACCTGCATTACTAGTACTTTACTTCTCAGCAACTCTTTTTCATATGTATTCAGGGATGCTATTTAAGGTCATCTCAGCATTGCAGTCTATCATGAATCCATCTTCAACTTTCAAAACCTTTCTCAGCAAGAAAGATGGCTTTGTAGTTTTCTTTGTGTCACTTACAATAACCCATCTCCAAAAGTTTTGCAGTATGTGCACTTGTTCAGAATTCCCTAAGAGTTGAAAAAAAAGGAAAATTTTACTCAATATGTCGGTACACTATATAGACAAAAGTATTGGGACGCCTCTTCTTAATCATTGAATTCGGGTGTTTTATTCAGTCACATTACCACAGGTGTATAAAATCCTGCTCCTAGACATGCCACCTGCTTTTAGGCCAATTTTACACACACATATTCAACCTGGAAAACACACTCTGAGACAGAAAAAGTCATGACATAATGATTTATAATACTGTGAGTTCCTGCCCTATGTCACGCATACCTGTTTTTCACTATAGCCTCAGATGATGAGAATAGACTTGAGCCATTAGGGTAGTTGCCAGGGGCTACTCCAGAGCAATCACGAGTCAGTGGCAGCTGATCCAGGTGGACCAGAAGGTACCTGAGTAGGTACCGGAAGTACAAGTGTAGTCAGACGGGCCGAAAAGTTATCAGGAGCAATGGTGCAGGATCGAAGGATAAGCCAGAGACGTGCTCAGACAGGCAAAAGGTCAGGGCAGGCAGCACAGGTACAGGTCAGGCAATCCGGTTCGGCAACAGGAGAGACAAAGCAAGCAGGCAGGGATCAGACGATAAGCAGAGTCCAGGGATGAAGTATAGATCAGGAGCACACAAGGGTATCAGGAACCAGCAAACTCAAGGACCTTGGCACTGAGGCATCTGGGAAGGGGGCTGAGCCACTTAAATACCTGCAGGAGAGCCAGAGTTGGTCAGCGAGGTCACCTGACCTAACCCACACAGCCCAGGGAGTGATGCGCTCCGCCCTTAGAGCAGTGTAACACGAAACCAGCCGAACTCATGCTGTGACCAGGGCTGAGTGGAAGCTGTGGCGCGGAATCTTCAAAAGCACCGGCCACAGGTCACCCCTGAGCACGGCGCCCTGGACCACGCTGATAAGGGGGCAACAGCGGCATACAGCAGCCGCTGTACACCCTACCTCAGTTGCACTGAATTGACGTGAGAACAATTCAGTACAGCTGTGGTGAGACTGCAATTTACAGCATTATAAATCTTTATAATGCTGTGAATTTGGCAAATCAAGCATTGTGAAAGAATGGCTTGTTCTAAAGAGCTCACTAAATTCGAATGTGGTACTGTAAGGCTATGTTCACATGGCAAAATCAGCAACAGAAAAATCAGTAGCAGATTAGTAGTGGATTAGTAGCAGATCACTAGCTGAAAACAGGTCATTTTTGGTGTCAGATTTCTAATTTGGTGGAGGTTTTAGAGGAGCTTTTACAAGAGTTTTAGAGGAGTTTTTGGCTGAAGTTTCTCTGCTTTCTCATTCGCTTATATGAAATCTGCAATTAAATCTGCTTCCAAGAAGAAAGGTCCCTTTACATGGGACGATGTACGGTACAAGCAGATTGTCGGGAAGAAGGCTGATCGCTAGCGGAGGAAACCACTGCATTTACATGCAGCGATCTCCTCCAGCTATCCCAGAGTATGAGGAGGAGCGATCGCTAATGCCATCACTCTTCCCCACACGATTAAAGACAAACTTGTGAGAAGCAGGTTTCAGGCTACTAAAGGTAATAATTGGCTTAAGAATAATACTCCAAAGGGCAATTTCCGATGTGGCAGCTGTTCACTATGCTGCCATAACTCCCAAAAGAAATATATCGAGTTTGCAGGCACCAAACATAGAATCAATAGTTTCATCAACTGCAGGAGCACGTATGTGGTATATTTACTACTCTGCAGCTGCAGGCGATTCTATATTGGGAAGACAATCAGGTGCATGTTTGAAAGAGTGAGGGAGCACTTCAATTCCGTAAAAACAGGAAAAGGCTGTCCGAGATTTATAGACCACGTAAGAAGTGCTCATGGAGGTAACATGGAATGTATCTCTTTCACAGGGCTAGAGATTGTATCCACCTCTCTGCAGAGGGGGGACGACAGACATCGCCTCCTCCTGCAGAGAGAAGCAAGATGGATTTTGCGCACTCAAGCTCTAGGTGAGCTTGGATTGAATGACAGGAATGATTTGAGTCCTATCTTATAATTATATGTTGCACACGAAATTGTCATGTGGAAGTGTAATGCTTGGTGTTTATAGTTGTCACGTTACATGTGTATTTTTCTATTAACCTTTGATGTGGGCGCAACTTTGTTGTCGATTACCATGACAACAGGCAGCGCCGGTATTTAAAAGGGTGACGCGAATGTACGCGCCGACGCACAGCCTGAGGAAGCGCTTGTAGCGCGAAACGGCCGTCGCTGTTTGATGCGTGACTAAGAATTGTCTGCCCCCTGCTACATCTTATATATGGAATAAAAGCACCTTTCTGATACAACACACTGGTGAGTGCCGCTGTATATTTCTTCTCTCATATCGTGACCATATGTACCTTACTCACTGGGATCAGCTGTGCACCACCGTGAGTGTGTAGATCCTCACCAGCCCAGATAATCGTCTCGCTAAAGTGCGGATTGTTGGTGTAACTGTGCCGCCCCCTCCTCTACTCATGTGAAATTTTCTGGACTTTGTCTCTGGGGCTTGAGCACGCTACGAAAAACTTGCGATACAAGTTAGCGAGTTATCTTCATAACCATGGCTGCGGATGCACCCGGTCCATATTAGATGGCAGAGAAGGGGCAGAAGATTTCTTCGCGCAATGTAACAGTAAAGACACCCTGCAGAACCTCAGCACCCGATCGCTAGAAGCTAAAGTAATGCAACTGGCTGACAGAGAAATACGCCTGTTCTGGACAGTGAACTCATTGAAATCTTATAAAGAAAGTGGGAGGGTACCGAGTGGTCTGAGGATCTATAAATACCCAGCTCAATACGAGCATGACAAAGTGTTTTTAAAGGAGTGGCAACAATTACACGCACATTTCTCCTTGCAAATTCTGGATACAGTATTACAAAGAGACATAAAAGAATACGATGCAGTGAAAGAGGAACTCACTAAAGCAAAGGCTGAGTTAGACTCAAGGTTATCTGATAGCCTTTTGGAGTCATTCGACAAGAAATTAAATAAAAAGCTCACAATCGTACAAGCTGAAGTGAAGGAGAGAAAGAAAGACAAGTTCGTGAGAGATAAACAAGACTACGAGTCTGATCATATCTTCGACTGGAACATAGGCAGAAAATTTAGAAAACAAAAGAGAAAACCAAGCCGCCGCCAGAATAATGACTACTGGACCACAGATTCTGACTCCAGTGTATCAGACGAAATCAATCAAGCGACAATTGATACCGAGGGAGAGACGGGTGACCCTTTAGGAAAAAGGTCAGAAGGGGCCGTAGAAAGACCAAGAAGAAAAGGAGTCAGGAAATCGGAAAGAGAGAAGAAGCAAGTGTCCTGGAGGAAATAACCATTTCCTCACCATCTGATGAGAATTTGGTGATTAATCTCACGGACCACGTATTACCACCAGGCTGCATAAGGGGCCTTAGTAAAGGACTTGGTTACAGCTTAACTGAGCAATTTGATCCTTTCACGTTTGAAGTAGACCTATTTAAAGCCACCCGCAAGCTCCATCTACACAAGTTATTCAGGGATGCACCGCAGAAGGTTGTCCATACACAGGGAGAGGTACCCCTGGGTCCTGATCCTGTAGGCTTTCATATATCCACTAAATTTGATAAAGAGGAATTAGCCTGTCTGCAATTTCTCACTGGGATTGAAACCACCGAGGAACCCCCTGGTGATGCCTCTGTGGATCCATTCAAAGGTGGAGTCAAATCCACCTTTTGCCCCCCTATGCCCACCGGCAGTAGCATTGACATATTCCAACATCAAGTAATGAGAGATATTCGGGCTGTCATTTATTCTACAGCCCAACCCAATATCAGTCTTGAAGAGCAGAAAGCCCTGCAGTGGCTGCGCTCCAGAAATGATGTAGTGGTATAGCCGGCGGACAAGGGGGGCAATGTAGTTCTCATGTCTAGAGAGTACTATATAGGGGAAGCCCTCAGACAACTGGGGGACACTTGTGTTTATGAGAGGGAGCGGGAGGACCCCATACCTAGGACCCAGCATCTACTTAGGTCCCTCGTCACTAAATATGTGGAGGCAGGTTTCCTCCCTAAAAACATGCTGGACAAACTTGTTCCCTCGGTTCCAGCTAGATCATCGTGGTATTTTCTCCCCAAAGTCCACAAGTCGCTGAGCCACCCCCCGGGACGCCCCATTGTCGCGGGGATTGGCTCAGTGATGGAGCCTTTGTCTAAATATGTAGACTGGCTCTTGAGGCCTGCTTTGGTAAGTGCCCCTGCTTATCTCAGGGACACCAATGATTTCTTATTGGCTTTAAAGGAACTGCACTGGCAGGAAGGGTACCAGTTAGTATCCCTCGATGTGGAAAGCCTCTACACCCGCATCCCTCATGGTGCGGGTGTAGAGGTGGTCCTTGACATTGTAATTAATTTGGGAAAAAGTCAGATTTTTTGTGATTTCATTGGTGAGGCACTTGAATTTATTTTAACCAACAATGTGTTCCAGTTTGGAAACGAGTGGTATAGGCAAAAGCTGGGTACAGCTATGGGGACCCCCGTCTCCTGCACATTCGCAAATATGTACCTTGCCAGATTAGAAGATAGGTTTATCTACTCTACTATGAATCCATTTTTACCCAAGTTGAAAATGTATCTACATTTCGTGGACGACGTGTTCATAGAATGGGAGGGTACAGAGATTGAGTGTGGCGAGTTTGTTAAATACCTTAATGCGAATGACATGGGAATGACATTTACCCTCAATTTTGGAGGTACAAGATTGGAATTTCTGAATGTGGCTGTCGTGGTTGAGGGCGACGAGTTTGTCACGGAGGGCTTTCGCAAGCCCACGGCGACCAACTCCTTGCTCCACCATGACAGCTTCCACCCACGAAGTGTGAAAAAAGCTGTCAGTTCATCAGACTGAGGCGAATAAATAGTAGGGATAGTGGATACCACAGACAGGCAGCAGATTTAAAACAGCGATTGTTAGAGAGAAGATACCCAGAAGAATCACTCAACAAGGATATGAAGAGAATAGAGGAGGGCTTCTCCCAGAATGACCTACTTATGAGCAGTGGTGGTAGAAATAAACAGATCAGGGCCACTAGTGGGGGTTCAAGGTTTGCATTCTCTTTCAAATATAGCCCCATGGCAGAACGTATTCGTTCAGTAATATTCAAGAATTGGGATATTTTGAGGAGAGATTCAACCCTGAGTGAACTTACAGAACAGAAGCCACTCATATCTTTTAGAAGAAGCCACACGATTAAAGACAAACTTGTGAGAAGCAGGTTTCAGGCTATTAAAGGTAATAATTGGCTTAAGAATAATATTCCAAAGGGCAATTTCCGATGTGGCAGCTGTTCACTATGCTCCCATAACTCCCAAAAGAAATATATCGAGTTTGCAGGCACCAAACATAGAATCAATAGTTTCATCAACTGCAGGAGCACGTATGTGGTATATTTACTACTCTGCAGCTGCAGGCGATTCTATATTGGGAAGACAATCAGGTGCATGTTTGAAAGAGTGAGGGAGCACTTCAATTCCGTAAAAACAGGAAAAGGCTGTCCGAGATTTATAGACCACGTAAGAACTGCTCATGGAGGTAACGTGGAATGTATCTCTTTCACAGGGCTAGAGATTGTATCCGCCCCTCTGCAGGACATCGCCTCCTCCTGCAGAGGGAAGGAAGATGTATTTTGCGAACTCAAGCTCTAGGTGAGCTTGGATTGAATGACAGGAATGATTTGAGTCCATTCTTATAATTATATGTTGCACACGAAATTGTCATGTGGAAGTGTAATGCTTGGTATTTATAGTTGTCACGTTACATGTGTATTTTTCTATTAACCTTTGATGTGGGCGCAACTTTGTTGTCGATTACCATGACAACAGGCAGCGCCGGTATTTAAAAGGGTGACGCGAATGTACGCCTGAGGAAGCGCTTGTAGCGCGAAACGGCCGTCGCTGTTTGATGCGTGACTAAGAATTGTCTGCCCCCTGCTACATCTTATATATGGAATAAAAGCACCTTTCTGATACAACACACTGGTGAGTGCCGCTGTATATTTCTTCTCTCATATCGTGACCATATGTACCTTACTCACTGCGATCAGCTGTGCACCACCGTGAGTGTGTAGATCCTCACCAGCCCAGATAATCGTCTCGCTAAAGTGCGGATTGTTGGTGTAACTGTGCCGCCCTCTCCTCTACTCATGTGAACTCTTCCCTATACTGTCTCAGTATTTCCTGGCAGCAGATCGTGTTTACACAGCATCGTTCATCAGGTAATCGGTGGTGAATTTACACTGCCAGATCATCGCTAATGAGTGTTACTATGAACGCTTGTTAACGATGATCATCTGTTCAATTCTCTGCCCGTGTAAAGGGCCCTTTACATGTAATTTCTCAAGCATTTCGTCAAATGAGCTACTGTAATACCTTTACCATTTTACACTGTGCTCACAAGGAGGAGTTTTTAACATTAAAGTCAATTGGGAATTTGTAGGTGAGTTTTGGTTGTGGATTTAACAGTAGAGATGAGCGAATTTCCGCGAAATTCGTTCACACTTTGTTTGGTCGTAAAAGGTGAATTGCGTTATGGATTCCGCTACCATGGACCATAACACAATTCTATTACGGAATGCATAACGGAATGCCTTTAGAAGTAGAAGCCAATTTTCCCTTTTTTTAGGGGAAAAAAATTCCTTCCCGACTCCAATCAGATCAATGACCTCTCCAGAAACCTAATAACTATAGCTTGTAATATTATTACACTCCAGAAATACATCCAGGCCCCTTTTGAACTCTTATTGAATTCTCCATCACCACCTCCTCAGTCAGAGAGTTTTATAGTCTCACTGCTCTTACCGTAAAGAATCCTCTTCTACAGATGTAGTAGAGTTAACACACATGGTTTATGAGACGTGTTATCTAAACTAAATGCGTTAAGAAAACACCTTTAATTGTTTTTCAATGGATTTTGTTTCAAGATAACGCGATGAGTTAAAAAATTTGAGTTACCAGTTTGTGTGTTAACCCTGCTACATCTGTATGTTTGTGTACAAACCTTCTTTTAAAAACAAGACCTCAAATTAAAGGCAAGGAGATAAAACTTAACTTTTACTATATGATATTAAAATACACGCTACACCATTATGACAAACACACACAAACACGTAATAATCTAGGCTTGGATACCAATAATGTGTCCTCGTTCTTGGGCATCACCTCTTTTCTAAATACGAAGAAGTATATATGGAACACTCTTACCGATCCTGTAGTCGATCTGCAAGATAGTCCAATTTGGAAAGGAGTGGTCCCGTGATGGAAGGTCCTGGTATCAATGAAAGCTTCTGTATTAGACAGGCAACAGTCGGACCAAAGTCCCTATTATATCGCTAAGTACAGGGAGGGGAGGTAGGATTACCCTGCCTATCTACACAGGGGCGACCCCATCCGGATACCTGACCCTAGCCCAGGCGGTATCCCTACTATGAACCCTAATGAAGTCCCGACGTGCCACGTTTCATGTAATAACTCATCAGGGGAAACTCTAAAATTAAGGTAGTCACCTATTCTTGCCCAAGGTAGAAAACAACAATAGGATAAAAAAGAGGAAAAAGGGGTAATAACAAAAAGCCAAGCAAAAATAGAGGATGTCAGGTTAATAGACCCTGAGTTCCTACGATGTGCCTCTCAGTCACAGCATCCCGCCAGTGGGATCAGGATGCCCCTATGATATCAGGGGAATCGCCTACCAGTGGTGAATATAATGCCTGATGCAGTGTTTTAAAAGCCTACCGCCCGCGCGTTATCTCCAGGAACCGCCTATTCCAGTCTTTCGACAGACCCACGAGACTTCACTGTCACACGTGACACTAGTGCAAGTCACGTTGGGCGGATAAACACTAAACAGAGGAGGGGTGTCCGGTGCCTAGCAACGGCGATGCTAACTAAACAGGAAGCTGTCCCGGCTGTCAAGGGGTGATGCTTAATAAAGCGTACATGGTGACAAAAATCCCAACCACAAAAGGGGGTAAAGTACTTATGGAGACTTAAAGGGTTTCTATCACTTCATATCACATATTTAGGTGTCAGACACTAGCGATCCGCTAGTGTCTGCTCTAACAAACCATCCTAATATGATAGGTTTTGGGGCAGCCGTTTTGCTAAAATAACAACTTATATCTATATGCTAATGAGCCTCTAGGTGCTATGGGGGCGTCATTAGCACCTAGAGGCTCCGTCTACCTTCCTAAACTGCCGCCGCCCAGTGCGTCCCTCCAGCCCGCCCATCTCCTGCTGAAGCGATCCTCTCCGTGCGCGTCTCTGTTCTGCGCATGCGCAGTGAATGTCTGACCGCTTCCCTGCTCAGACATCTCCACTGCGCCTGCGCCGATGACATCATAGTGCTCCGAGGAACAGGCGCAGTGGAGATGTCTGAGCAGGGAAGCGGTCAGACATTCACTGCGCATGCGCAGAACAGAGACGCGCACGGAGAGGATCGCTTCAGCAGGAGATGGGCGGGCTGGAGGGACGCACTGGGCGGCGGCAGTTTAGGAAGGTAGACGGAACCTCTAGGTGCTAATGACGCCCCCATAGCACCTAGAGGCTCATTAGCATATAGATATAAGTTGTTATTTTAGCAAAACGGCTGCCCCAAAACCTATCATATTAGGATGGTTTGTTAGAGCAGACACTAGCGGATCGCTAGTGTCTGACACCTAAATATGTGATATGAAGTGATAGAAACCCTTTAAGGTTTAATGCTGATACTATGTTGAGGCACCCTAATGTCATATGTTACAAACAATCCTAAAATAAACACTCAAGAAATACATAAGTATTTGAATAAATAAAGGAAAAATATATGAAAATAACCAAGAACAGATGGCTGGGAACTATGGAGTCCTCCATATACGTCCTAATTCTCCTCACAGAAAAAATAAATAGATAAATAGAGCTCAAATAAAGCAACTAAAATTAAGCTGCTCATTCAGACCTCCAGGAACTGTGGTCTTTAAATAAAAAATCCACAGGGCCTCTCTTTGGAAGAGTGTTATGTCCCAATTGCCGCCTCTGGCGGGCAGTTTTACTGTATCAATGCCCATAAACTGGATGTTCTGTCCTCAGATAGAAATCCAGTTGTTTTTCTGTGTGTTTAACAGTTTTCAAATTGCAATTTACCTGTGTTGTATTTCATTTGCATTATATTGTATGGTAACAGCACCATCTACTGGTGAGTTTAATGTATTTAGTCCAGCCTGTTTTTCCTATGCATTATGGGAGTCCCAGGGCATTGTGGGTAGTTCCTGGTTCTTTGTAGTCTTGTGCTTGTATTAGAAGCAGCAGCCATCTTATGTCTGTGTGAGAAGCCACACTCTCACTGGTTCTTCTGCTCCATGTTTTCTTATACAGCCTGTTTCAAGCATAGTCGGTAAGGACACTATCTATGTGACATTTACTGTAGTTCATTATATGTTTCTTGTTTCAGTCTACGAGCAATAAAGAGAACGTTAAAGCTGAACAGTCTCTTTTTCTCAGAAGACAGAAGGTTTAGCTACATGTCAGATTACACACTGTGCTAACGTGTATGAGGACAGTATAGTGAAACGACTGCTGAGAACAAGCTCAGTGAAACAACTAATGAAGACAGCAGTGAAACGACTGCTGAGAACAAGCTCAGAAGACCAGACTATACGGAGCCCGCCATTATCTACGCAGACAGTTCAAAAAAGGTGTCGCGCTGCCTCACTTGGCTGTAATTCGAAGGTCTTGATCAGGATAAGATACAACAGCTTTTAGGTGATGCCAAACAACGAGGTTCCACAGAAGGACAATCCCGGTCACAAAACCACCCCTCTGTAGATATAAAGGTTCAGGCACATAGTAACATAGTAACATAGTACATAAGGCCGAAAAAAGACATTTGTCCATCCAGTTCGACCTGTCATCCTGCAAGTTGATCCAGAGGAAGGCAAAAAAAAACAAAAAAAAACCTGTGAGGTAGAAGCCAATTTTCCTCACTTTAGGGGAATAAAAAATTCCTTCCCGACTCCAATCAGGCAATCAGAATAACTCCCTGGATCAACGACCCCTCTCTAGTAGCTATAGCCTGTAATATTATTACTCTCCAGAAATACATCCAGGCCCCTCTTGAATTCCTTTATTGTACTCACCATCACCACCTCCTCAGGAAGAGAGTTCCATAGTCTCACTGCTCTTACCGTAAAGAATCCTCTTCTATGTTTGCGTACAAACCTTCTCTCCTCCAGACGGAGAGGATGTCCCCTCGTCACAGTTACAGTCCTGGGGATAAATAGATGATGGGATAGATCTCTGTACTGACCCCTGATATATTTATACATAGTAATTAGATTTCACCTCAGTCGTCATTTTTCTAAAGTGAAGAACCCTAATTTTGATAATCTTTCAGGGTACTGTTGCCCCATTCCAGTTATTACGTTAGTTGCCCTCCTCTGGACCCTCTCCAGTTCTGCTATGTCTGCCTTGTTCACAGGAGCCCAGAACTGTACACAGTACTCCATGTGTGGTCTGACTAATGATTTGTAAAGTGGTAGGACTATGTTCTCATCACGGGCATCTATGCCCCTTTTGATGCAACCCATTATCTTATTGGACTTGGCAGCAGCTGCCTGACACTGGTTTTTGCAGCTTAGTTTGCTGTTTATTAAAATTCCTAGATCCTTTTCCATGTCAGTGTTACCGAGTGTTTTACCATTTAGTATGTACGGGTGACTTGCATTATTCCTTCCCATGTGCATAACTTTACATTTGTCAGTGTTAAACCTCATCTGCCACTTATCTGCCCAAGCCTCCAGTCTATCCAGCTTCTCTGTAGTAGTATCTGTGAAAATTGATATTTTACTATGCAAGCCTTCTACAAGATCATTAATAAATATATTGAAGAGAATAGAGCCCAATACTGACACCTGAGGTACTCCACTAGTGACAGTGACCCAATCTGAGTGAGTACCACTAATAACCACCCTCTGTTTTCTATCCCTCAGCCAGTTACTTACCTACATACAGACATTTTCTCCCAGTCCGAGCATTCTCATTTTATATACTAACCTTTTATGTGGTACAGTGTCAAATGCTTTGGAGAAGTCCAGATATATGACATCCATTGATTCGCCGCTGTCAAGTCTAGAACTTACGGTACCTCCTCATAGAAACTGATTAAATTAGTTTGGCATGACCGATCCCTCATGAAGCCATGCTGATATGGCGTTATTTGCTCATTTCCGTTGCTCTAACATAGAATCTCTCAGAAAACCTTCAAACAGTTTACCCACAACAGATGTTAAACTTACCGGCCTATAGTTTCCAGGCTCTGTTTTTGGACCCTTTTTGAATATTGGCACCACATTTGCCATGCGCCAATCCTGTGGGACATTCCCTATCAGTATAGAGTCTGCAAATATCAGAAATAAGGGTCTGGCTATGACATTACTTAATTCCCTTAGGATACGGGGGTGTATGCCATCCGGTCCTGGCGATTTGTCTATTTTAATCTTTTTAAGTCGCTGTTGTACTTCTTCCTGGGTCAGACAGGACACTTTTAATGGGGAATTTATTTTTACATTCAGCATTTCATCTGACAGTTTATTTTCCTGAGTGAATACATTGGAGAAAAAAAATATTTAACAGCTTTGCTTTCTCCTCGTCGCTCTCTGCGACTCCCCCCTCATTACTCTTTAAAGGGAGTCTGTCACCACATTTCAGCATATTAGACTAATCAAATAGGGTTATATGATCCACCCAGAACTTAAAAACGGTACCTTTGTTGTAGAAAACGGACTTTTCTTTTAGCCGAAAATGAACTTATAAGGTTATGTTAATGAGCCCTCTCAAGTGCCCAGGGCGGTCTCTCAATCCTCGGAGCCCCAGGCAGCACCTCCTAAACGGCTCATAACCCCGCCCTCCGTGCGCCTCTGCCCGCCTGTTTACTCCCCTCCCCTGTCCTTTTCCACTGCGGCTGTGCGGTCCAAATCGTAGCGGGCGCATGCGCAGTAGGTATCGCGATGCCCTGCCAAGAGCGGGCATCGCATTGCGCATGCGCCCGCTACGATTTGGACCGCACAGCCGCAGTGGAAAAGGACAGGGGAGGGGAGTAAACGGGCGGGCAGAGGGCCGACACCTTCAGATTTATACTTTTTAACATTTATATAATTGAAGAACATTTTAGGGTTAGTTTTACTCTCTTTGGCAATTAATCTCTCGGTCTTTAGTTTGGCCGCTTTTCTTTGTTTTTTACATGTTCTATTTTTTTCCTTATAGTTTTTCAGTGCTTCCATGCTACCCTCCTGTTTTAGTGTTTTATATGCTTTCTTTTTGTCATTTATTGCTTTCTTTATCCACATTGGTTTCTTTTTGTTCCTTAACCTTTTATTCCCATACGGTATGTACCTCTCACAATGAGATTTTAGGATGCTTTTAAAGATATCCCATTTTGTGGCTGTATTTTTATTTTTGAGGACTTTGTCCCGGTTACTTTCACACTTGCGTTTTTCTTTTCCGGCATAGAGTTCCGTCACAGGGGCTCTATACCAGAAAAGAACTGATCAGTTTTATCCCCATGCATTCTGAATGGAGAGCAATCCGTTCAATTAGCATCAGGATGTCTTCAGTTCAATCGTTTTGACTGATCAGGCAAAAGAGAAAACCGCAGCATGCTACGGTTTTCTCTCCGGCGAAAAAAACTGAAGACTTGCCTTGGCATTTTTTCCCATAGGAATGTATTAGCGCCGGATCCGGCATTCAGAATACCGGAATGCCGAATACCGGTAAAAATGTGAAAAAATGTACAAGACGGATGTCACGAGGGTATCAAGAGCCACGTCTGACTCCGTTATACCCGGGGTCAGGAGGTCGCAGCGGGTGGCTGCGCGCTCTATATCTAAAGATCACGTTGTTTCTTAGTGATTGTTTTCTGTGTTTGCCTTGCTATCCTTTTTGTCTCAATCAGGGATCCGTAGCTTCTCCTCCTCAGCTGTTTCTTGTCTGCCACTCCCAACCTCCTTATATTCTCCCCTCACACTTCTCTAGTTGCCAGTTATAGAGCTTCCTGCCTGGACATCTATACTGACCCACTGGAGTTGTGAATCCTGGTTGTCGTTCCAGAGTGCTACCCTCCGGATCCCTGTTGGGCTTCTTGTTGTCTCCTGTTGTCGCCCACCTGGGATTATATGTTGAGTTTGTATTGTCTGTCCTTCCCTTGGTGTTTTCCTTTAGAGCTAGTGGTGCGGACTAGTGTTCCCACCGCCCTGTTCACTATCTAGGGCTCAGCTTAGGGAAAGCCAGGGCTTTAGGCACGTGATCGGCGTACGGGTGAGGAACCCGTCTAGGGACGTCAGGGCAGCCAGGTGCCAGCCGCTAGGTGAGTTAGGGGTCACCACCTTCCCTCTCACTTGTGCAGGGCCTTCCTTGTTCCCTCCCTCTGCGTCACGTATGTGATAGTCACGCCGACCGTGATAACGGATCCGTCTGTCCGCATGACAAGCGGAGAGACGGATCCGTCCTTGCAATGCATTTGTGAGACGGATCCGGATCCGTCTCACAAATGCGTTCAGTCAGCGGCAGATCGGCGGATCCGGTGGGCAGTTCCGACGATGGAACTTCCCGCCAGATCACACTGCCGCAAGTGTGAAAGTAGCCTTATTAGGCCTCTGGCCTCTCTTAGTTGGCTAAATTTAGCTTTTTTGAAGTTTGGTATTTTTTTTTCCTCCCTGTGGAAACGCTCTTTTGAATGATAATTGGAAGGTTATTACTTTATGGTCACTATTTCCCAGGTGTCCGTCCCTCTAGTCGGGTCCTGAACCAGTTGGGAGAGGTAATTGTCTTTGGTTATTGCCAAGAACCTGTTTCCTTTATGAGATATACAAGTTTCAGTTTCCCAGTCTATATCTGGGTAGTTGAAGTCCCCCATAATAACCACCTCATTATGATTTGCCGCCTTGTCTATCTCATTTAGTAGTAGATTTTCTGTGGACTCTGGTATATTAGGCGGTTTATAGTGAAGGTCCACCAATGTTTCCAATGGTAATAGCTTTTATTATACTCACAAAGGTATAAGATCAATAGCCATAGGGGGGCGTGGTCTGGCTACCTAGGCGGATGGGTGCATAGAGCCTGAACTCCCGTGCAGGCACCGATAAAAGCGATTAAATACAAGCTCAGCGATTAGCAGTGATACCCCGCGGCGCGTACAGAAAGAGGGGAACTTATCTAGCCATGACGGGCCGAAGAAAAAAAGCGGCCAAACAGCCCAAACTCACAAAATTCTATTTCTCTAGAGACGCCGGAGAAATCCAAGATGGCGCCGGAAGTGAAACGGTCCCTCCTGGTAAGCGCGCGGCAATTGCTGACACGCCGCTGACTCACCCGGCAGGTGAGCCGGGTTCCCCCATCCAGCAACACACTGCGGGAAATTCCCTCGGGTCACCAGGACATTTCATGGTCAAAGACCAGCTGGGGGGCTGCGATTACACCTCCACAGGGGGCTACTAAGCATGCCCAATTAACCCCAGATGAAGATGGGGAATCAGCGTTGCAAGCATTACCGGTATCTAATACCGCCCTCACAGACAACTGCCATGAGGGACATGCTCATCTTACAGCGGCGTTCCATGTTGCTGGACATAAAGTCCATTATAGCTCCTCTACGCTCAGACATTGATGATCTGGGGGCCCGGACGGAGATTTGGAGATTTTGCTGCTTCACATAATGCATTAATCGACGCACACTCAGAACTGGAGGCAGAAGTGGAAAGCATTAAGGCCAAAATGGCCGACCTTGAAGACAGAAGCAGGCGTAACATTATAAAACTGAGAGGGATCCCAGAGTCGTTGTCCCCTAAAGACATTCCCGTTTATGTGCGGTCTCTTCTGAAAGCGGTGTTACCGGAATGTCACGAAAGGGATCTAGAAATTGACAGGGCGCATCGTGTACCGCGCCCACGCCATCTGGAAGAGTCAGTACCTCGAGATGTTTTGGCCAGGGTGCATTTCTTCAAAATCAAAGAACAGCTACTGGCATCTGCGAGGAAAAACTGAGGCCTTCCCGCGCCATTCCACAAGGTGCTCCTATTTGCCGACTTGTCTGCAGCTACACTGCGACTGAGAAGAGCCTTTTTACCAGTCACATCAGGAGCGCGGAAATACCTTATGGGTGGGGCTTCCCGGTACGCCTGCTGATCCATCACGGTGGAGACATCCATGCTGTCAAAGCTTTGGAAGAGGGGATGGCGTTACTACAAAGCTGGAATATACCGGTCTGCACTGCCGAAGAAGCAACTCGCCAGGTCCCTGCTAAAGTCCGGAAAGACTGGTCAAGAGTTCGCTGAAAACAGCTTCATCCTAGGCGAGGGTATCTCGCCAGTCAGGTGCTGTACGTTAGTACAGGTTCTGTCGCCCTAACATACCTTTTTGTCCTAGGTTGCAGACAGGACATTTGCCCTACACTTAGTATTGAGTCTTATCAGGCTCACTATGTTCTTTGTTGAAATGTTATTGCTACCTTGCCTCCTATGTTTCTGGGGGTTTCAGTTGTTAGGAGTTCATGACATGCCTGTATCTAATACTGCTACCCATGCCAGGAAGACACGGACGTCCTCGCTGGGAGACGACCCGTGTTCAATATCTCTCTTATTACCTACTACTATGCAAATGTTGTTTATTCTGATATACAATGGTAATAACCTTTGCTAGTCTGAATGCCAATGGCTTAAATAGTCCTATGCGCAGATCACATGTGTGGAAGGAAGCCAAATTGTTGAAATGTGACGTTTTGGGAATCCAGGAAACACACTTGCTTCAAAGGGATGCATTCAGACTGAAGTATCCGCTGTTTCCCCACATATTTCAGTCACACTTTCACTCTAAATCCAGGGGGGTCATGTTAGCAGTTAAAAATACAGTTGCATTTAAACATATAGCTGATCATGCGGACCCTATGGGGAGATATGTCATGTTGATCTGTACCCTAAATAATGTGTTATTTACAATAGTATCCTTATATGCGCCTAATAAGGGCCAACTGCATTTTCTCCACAAAGTGTTGAAGTTGGTCAGGAAAAAACAGCAGGGGAAACTAGTGGTTTGTGGGGATTTTAACTTGACTACAGATCCATCAATCGACACCTCCTCGCCCACGACAAGGGCCACCCCCTCCCTAGCCGATACTTTTTGAAGAGAAGAACTCTATGATGTTTGGCGTATACACCACACGTCTGTTAGAGACTATACGTTTCACTCTGGAGTTCACAATGTGTACTCAAGATTAGATATGTTTCTTGTGGACAGAGCACTGCTTCCACACGCCCAAGCCTCCTCTCTGGAAACTATCAAGTGGTCAGACCATGCGGCTATCACATTATCAATATCAGAAAGGGTTAGCTCGCCCCAAACATATATGTGGAGAAGTTGCCCGTTTTTATTATCTGATCCCCAATACAGGTCGAAAATAGAGTCAGATGTGAAGGAGTTTTTCCAGCTAAATAATACCTCACACACAGACCCAATAGTCCTGTGGAACGCTCACAAGGCATATGTTAGGGGATCCTTTATACAGCAGGGGGCAATTAGGCAAAAACGTATGGAAGCTAAAATGACAGATATTTTATCCCAATTACGACAGGTAGAAACTTATAACAAGGCAGGCCCCTCTCCGCTTTTGGCTGAGGAGATCAAACGCCTCAGGCAGGAGCTGAGAGGATATATGCTTTGCTCCTTTGAAAAAATGCATAGAAAATCGAAGGCGTCTTACTACTCGCAGGATAATAAGGCGGGTAAACTGCTGGCATCACGGTTTAAGGCCCGGTGTACTAAAAATAGAATCCCTCACATCCTCCATCCACACTCGCAGGAGAAGGTCTATTCCCCCACAGATATCGCCAATGGTTTTAAGGCATACTATGAGGACCTGTACAACTTACGCAATGCCCAACCTGCGCCAGGTGAGCTCAAAGAGGACCTTTCACAACTGTACAAAATAAAAACTAACTAGATCAGTGGGCAGAGCGGCGCCCAGGGGTCCCCCTGCACTTACTAGTATGTCTGAGCGCCGCTCCGTTCGCCCGGTATAGGCTCCGGTGTCTGCGCTCCCTCTGACTGATTTTTTGTATGAGGCGTGTCTTGCTGCAGCGCTGGCCAATCGCAGCGCACAGCTCATAGCCAGGCTATGAGCTGTGCGCTGCGATTGGCCAGCGCTGCAGCAAGACACGCCTCATACAAAAAATCAGTCAGAGGGAGCGCAGACACCGGAGCCTATACCGGGCGAACGGAGCGGCGCCCAGACATACTAGTAAGTGCAGGGGGACCCCTGGGCGCCGCTCTGCCCACTGATCTAGTTAGTTTTTATTTTGTACAGTTGTGAAAGGTCCTCTTTAATGACCAAGTCAATCAATATCTTCGGTCCCTGCAGCTGCCCACATTGAATGGCTCCCAGCTTCTAGGTCTCAATTCTCCGATTGAGACCGGGGAGGTGGAAGCGGTGATTGCATCTCTTCCAAGAGACAAAGCGCCTGGCCCTGATGGCTTTGCTAGCCACTATTATAAAGAGCTTAAACAGATCATCAGCCCCTTTCTAAAAGACTTCTGCCAGACGGCTATGAACCATGGATCCTTACCAGTGGAGAATCTGCAAGCTCTAATAATAACTCTCCCCAAACCGGGCAAGGAACCAGATAGGCCCCAAAATTTTAGACCCATATCCCTGCTAAACCAGGATGTAAAAATATATGCGAAACTACTGGCCACCCATTTAGCTAAAATTCTCCCCTCAATTATACATGTAGACCAAGCGAGATTCGTCCCAACCAGGCAGACTTACTACTATACAAGACGCCTCCTAGGTATTATGCATCATGTCCAGAAGAATAAGACCCCCACATTGGCTCTAGCATTAGATGCGGAAAAGGCCTTTGATAGGCTACGATGGACCTTTGCCTTTTCAGTACTGGAATTAATGGGGATAACAGGACACATGCTCATGGCCATTAAGGCACTTTATAGCAACCCCACGGCCAGGACATATGTGAATGGAGCCTTGTCAGAGGTTTTTGAGCTTACGAACGGGACTCGACAAGGGTGTCCCCTCTCACCCCTTATATTTATAATAGCCATGGAGCCACTAGCCCAGGCGATTAGAAGGGACTCTAACATAGCAGGGGTTAATATAGGTGGGAGCTCTCATGTCATATCCTTATATGCAGATGACGTCTGCTTAACCCTTACCAATCCGTTGGAGTCTTTGAAGGGAGTCATGGCCCAAATTTCCATATATGGGGACCTTTCTTATTATCATCTTAATGCCTCAAAGACACAGGCCCTGCCTATTAATATGCCGGAACATCAGGTGTTGACCCTTCACGACACATGGAAGTTTGACTGGAGATTGGATAGCATTAAGTACCTAGGAGTCAATATGTCCTTTTCCCAAAGCCTGCTTTATACTCAAAATTATGACGCTTTATTACAATCCACAGAGAAGGAACTATTGGAATTTGCCAAACATGACACCTCGTGGATGGGGAGGATTGCTACATTTAAAATGTTTGTCCTGCCCAAGTTCTTGTATTTGTATCGCACTCTGCCAATTCCCATACCAGAAAGGTTTTTCTCTAGAGCACATTCACTTCTAGCTAAATATGTATGGGACAAAAAACACCCTAGGATAGCCCGAGACATTATGATAAGGGAACGCCGCATGGGAGGTCTAGCATTGGTCTCCATGTTAAAGGGATGGACAAAACCTTCCCAGGATCTGCCCTGGGTCCAACTTGAAGCTTCCGAAGCTGCTCCGTACTCTTTAGAGGGTCTGTTAAGCTTGCCATTTTGGAAAATACCCATTCCCACACAGCTAGGCCCGACGGTATCAGCCTCTTTGAAAGCGTGGTCCAGATATCATATTTTAGCAGATACAGACAATCCCCTCACAATCGCTTCCCTCCCCTTCTTAGTGCTTCGCACACTGCTTCCCCAAACAGATCTGTCACATTGGGCATCAGCAGGCATACAAAATGTGGGAGACTTGTTGATACAGGGTGTATTGCAGCCATTCCAGTGGATCAGAGACAAATTTTCTATTCCTAGCCAAGAGTTTTTCAAATATCTCCAGCTTCGACACTTTTTGCAAGGCCTGCAGCCACCCGGAGTAAAAATGGACAGATTGGCAAAATTATATCTCACAAGTGGTCTGAAAGGCCTGAAATCCCTATATAACACCATTCTCCACCCGGGGTCCTTTAGACGTTCACACTTGATGGTGGCGTGGGAGAAGGACATGAATCTGTCTATTTCTGAAAAGGAATGGCTGCAGGCCCTCAAAATGATACACAAATATTTGAAGTGCATTTCTCATGTAGAATCGGCGATTAAAACCGTTTTAAGGTGGTATTATACGCCGGATAAACTGGCAATTATGTATGACACAGTCTCGGACAGATGTTGGAGGGGATGTGGAGGTAGGGGTACCCTGTACCATATATTATGGCAATGTCCCAAGATACAAGCATATTGGTCAAAATGTGAAGAATTGTTGGCCGAAATTGTACCTCAAGGGGTAGTTTGGTCACCACAAATGGTCCTGTTACTGATTGGAATTGATGCCTTACCCGTCCGCCTAAGGGCCATACATTGCATCTTCTGTGTAACAGCAAAACTATTGTTGTTGCGTAAGTGGAAAACCCAAGATATTCCAGAGATCTCTGAACTGACAGCTGCACTGAACACCTCGTACATGTATGAGAGAATTATAGCTTTGGGAGGGGTTGGGTATGATAATTTCCTACAAAATTGGAGACCATGGTTAGATTCCTCATATTGTACCCAAATCTAGGTAGTACAGGGGCGTGCCATGGGGAGGCCTTTCTCTAATCTACTGAGCCCGAACGTGTCTTATTGCTAGGGGGGGACTTAAGGAATTTCGGACAATTAGTCATTGGCTTCAAATTATCAGACATGGGTAGCCACTTACCACTTACTTCAACTCAATAATATTTTCACTGATAACAGGCATTAATTGTATTTGAATTGTATTTGTATTGATACACTTTATTGTTTGCCAATCGGGAATGCCCGAGGCTTTATGTTATTTTTTTATATTGTTAAACTCAATAAAAAACTATTAAAACAAAAGATCAATAGGCATAAAATAGAATAAAATCTCTGTGGTTATAACACCGCGAGCTTCCTTCCAAAATGCCACCAGAGACATAGGTGTGTCATGTAGTGAGGAATTAGATCTGCTGGTAAAATGGCTGGGAAGTGAGTCCGCCGAACACGCTAAAAGGATTAGAGACATCAATGTAAATTATCCAGACGTTGGTCTAAAAAGGGTCTGGGATAGACTTGATGAGGTTTATGGCGCAGCAGAGGTCAAATGAAAGCGCCTTATTTAAGAGAATTGAGGACTTTCCAAAAATAGCGAACAAAGGCTATTCAAAGCTTAAGGAGTTAAGTGACCTAATTACCGCCTCCGGACCGCATAACGCAGGATCGCGTTCTGGAGGCGGCAGTCTCAGGCAGAGTCACGCATATACGCGTCATCTCGCGAGACGCGAGATTTCCTGTGAACGCGCGCACCCAGGCTCGCGCGTTCACAGGAACTGCAGGTAAGCGAGTGGATCTACAGCCTGCCAGCGGCGATCGTTCGCTGGCAGGCTGTAGATGCGATTTTTTTAACCCCTAACAGGTATATTAGACGCTGTTTTGATAACAGCGTCTAATATAACTGCTACCTGGTCCTCTGGTGGTCCCTTTTGCTTGGATCGACCACCAGAGGACACAGACAGCTCTGTAATAAGTAGCACCAAGCACCACACTACACTACACCCCCCCCTGTCACTTATTAACCCCTGATCACCCCATATAGACTCCCTGATCACCCCTCTGTCATTGATCACCCCCCCTTCATTGATCACCCCCCTGTAAGGCTCCATTCAGATGTCTGTATGTGTTTTACGGATCCACGGATCCATGGATCGGATCCGCAAAACACATACGGACGTCTGAATGGAGCCTTACAGGGGGGTGATCAATGACAGGGGGGTGATCACCCCATATAGACTCCCTGATCACCCCCCTGTCATTGATCATCCCCCTGTAAGGCTCCATTCAGACGTCCGTATGTGTTTTACGGATCCACGGATCCATGGATCGGATCCGCAAAACACATACGGACGTCTGAATGGAGCCTTACAGGGGGGTGATCAATGACAGGGGGGTGATCACCCCATATAGACTCCCTGATCACCCCCCTGTCATTGATCATCCCCCTGTAAGGCTCCATTCAGATGTCCGTATGTGTTTTACGGATCCACGGATCCATGGATCGGATCCGCAAAACACATACAGACGTCTGAATGGAGCCTTACAGGGGGGTGATCAATGACAGGGGGGTGATCACCCCATATAGACTCCCTGATCACCCCCCTGTCATTGATGACCCCCCTGTTATTGATCACCCCCTGTAAGGCTCCATTCAGACGTCCGTATGTGTTTTACGGATCCACGGATCCATGGATCGGATCCGCAAAACACATACAGACGTCTGAATGGAGCCTTACAGGGGGGTGATCAATGACAGGGGGGTGATCACCCCATATAGACTCCCTGATCACCCCCCTGTGATTGATCACCCCCCTGTAAGGCTCCATTCAGACGTCCGTATGTGTTTTGCGGATCCGCGGATCTGCAAAACACGGACACCGCGGATCCGCAAAACACATACGGATGTCTGAATGGAGCCTTACAGGGGGGTGATCAATGACAGGGTGGTGATCACCCCATATAGACTCCCTGATCACCCCCCTGTAAGGCTCCATTCAGACATTTTTTTGGCACAAGTTAGTGGAAATTTATTTATTTATTTATTTATTTATTTTTTTCTTACAAAGTCTCATATTCCACTAACTTGTGACAAAAAATAAAATCTCACATGAACTCACCATACCCCTCACGGAATCCAAATGCGTAAATTTTTTTAGACATTTATATTCCAGACTTCTTCTCACGCTTTAGGGCCCCTAAAATGCCAGGGCAGTATAAATACCCCACATGTGACTCCATTTCGGAAAGAAGACACCCCAAGGTGTTCGCTGAGGGGCATATTGAGTCCATGAAAGATTGAAATTTTTGTCCCAAGTTAGCGGAAAGGGAGACTTTGTGAGAAAAAAAAATATATCAATTTCTGCTAACTTGTGCCAAAAAAAATAATCTTCTATGAACTCGCCATGCCCCTCATTGAATACCTTGGGGTGTCTTCTTTCCAAAATGGGGTCACATGTGGGGTATTTATACTGCCCTGGCATTTTAGGGGCCCTAAAGCGTGAGAAGAAGTCTGGGATCCAAATGTCTAAAAATGCCCTCCTAAAAGGAATTTGGGCCCCTTTGCGCATCTAGGCTGCAAAAAAGTGTCACACATGTGGTATCGCCGTACTCAGGAGAAGTTGGGCAGTGTGCTTTGGGGTGTCATTTTACATATACCCATGCTGGGTGAGAGAAATATCTCGGTCAAATGCCAACTTTGTATAAAAAAATGGGAAAAGTTGTCTTTTGCCGAGATATTTCTCTCACCCAGCATGGGTATATGTAAAAAGACACCCCAAAACACATTGCCCAACTTTTCCTGAGTACGGCGATACCACATGTGTGACACTTTTTTGCAGCCTAGGTGGGCAAAGGGGCCCACATTCCAAAGAGCACCTTTAGGATTTCACAGGGCATTTTTTACACATTTTGATTTCAAACTACTTCTCACGCATTAGGTCCCCTAAAATGCCAGTATAACTACCCCACAAGTGACCCCATTTTGGAAAGAAGACACCCCAAGGTATTCCGTGAGGGGCATGGCGCGTTCCTAGAATTTTTTATTTTTTGTCGGCCTTAACCATCGTGGGCTTCACCCAAAACCCAAGAGCATAGCGGGGAACTGAAGGACACAAATACTGACACTTTGGCAATTACTTCTAAATGTACAGAGGTTTGCAGAGACCTCAGAGGAGGCAGATCCTGCTCTAAAATCTCCCTAGTGAGAGTTTACCCAGCAGACGACCGAGGCAAAACCATCAAAGTGTATGCAATTCTAGACGATCAAAGTCGTTAGCGAAGTCTGCCTTCTTTGATAGCTTCGACATCAGAGGACCCGGTGCCCCCTACTCTCTAAAAACTTGTGCTGGTACTGTGGAAACAGCCGGAAGGAGGGCAAGAGGCTACATAGTTGAGTCCAGCGATGGTCAAGTGCGTCTGCCTTTACCAACAATACTGGAATGTAACCAGATTCCTGACAACAGGTCTGAGATACCCATGCCAGAAGAAGCAGCGCATCAGCCTCACCTGAAGCTTATAAGACACCTGATCCCGAACCTTCATCCTGAAGCTTAGATAGTTTTACTCCTCGGGAGAGATATACTACATCTATTTATCCCCAGGACTGTTACTGTGACGAGGGGACATCCTCTGCGTCTGGAGGAAAGAAGGTATGTACACAAACATAGAAAAGGATTCTTTACGGTAAGAGCAGTGAGACTATGGAACTCTCTGCCTGAGGAGGTGGTGATGGTGATTAGAATAAAGGAATTCAAGAGGGGCTTGGATGTATTTCTGGAGCGTAATAATATTACAGGCTATAGCTACTAGAGAGGGGTCGTTCATCCAGGGAGTTAGTCTAATTGCCTGATTGGAGTCGGGAAGGAATTTTTTATTCCCCTAAAGTGCCTTCCTCTGGATCAACTTGCAGGATAACAGGCCGAACTGGATGGACAAATGTATTTTTTTGGCCTTATGTACTATGTTACTATGTTACAGGTCCACAAGGTTAGACAGCATATCAATGGTCCTTACAGCGATCCATACGCCCAGAGACTTGACCTGGGATGTGTCATTGTAGAAGTCTGTTTGGGAGGTGTACACAAACCAACAACTGTCAACAGCATGCTTACCAGTACACTTGAGAATTGACGCACATCTCTTCTCCAAACATGCGAAAATCACTTCTTCATCAAGGAACTACCTCAAAGCACTTCATCACCAGGTCACTACGATAACTTAATCTGGGATGGTAATCAAGACCACCTGGGATCCACAGTCTTAGGCAAGAGTAATGAGGATAATCGTATGGCGATGTCATTTGAAGATAGACTGTTCCTAGATATAATGGAGCAGGGAATGGTGTAGGACGAAAAAAGCTGGGTTGCACCTTTACCCTTTAAACCTCGAAGACAACGCTTACCCAACAATAGAGAACAAGTTTTCAAACGATTTGTCTCTCTTAGGCACAGCCTACAAAGTAAACCTGAAATAAGAGATCACTTCTTTACCTTCATGGAAAAGATATTCCGGAACGGTCATGCAGAGCTAGCACCTGTACTTCGAGCGCTGGTACCTGCCCATGTTTGGGGTGTATCACCCGAAGAAGCTAGGTCAGATCAGAGTAGTGTTTGACTCAAATGCCAAATATGAAGGCGCATCATTGAACGACGTTTTGCTGTCAGGCCCAGATCTAAACAACAAGCTCATAGGAGTGCTCCTCCATTTTCGCAGAGACTCCGTTGCATTCACGGCTGATGTCCAACAGATGTTCCATTGCTTCCTAGTTAAAAAGGAACATATACATTTCTTGAGATTCCTATGGTTCAAGGAAAACGATCCCACTAAAGATGTTACAGAGTATCGTATGAAAAAGTTCACATCTTCGGCAATAGTCCTTCGCCTGCAGTTGCCATCTATGGATTAAGACGCGCAGCTCAGAAAGTAGAAGAGAAGTACAGAGCGGATGTCAGACTCTTTGTAGAGAAGGATTTCTATGTGGATGGTTGTCTAAAATCAATGGCCTCAGATGAGACTGCAATCAGTCTTCTTAAAAGAACCCAGGAGATGCTCTCTCTGTCTAACCTTAGGCTACACAAGATTGCTTCTAACAGCCAGAAATTGATGGAAGCCTTTCCTTCTCAGGACCATTCAGAAGACTTACAGAAGACTTACAGGATATAGATCTAGGCTGTGACTCACCTCAACGGAGCCTTGGCCTACTCTGGGACCTAAAAGCTGATTCCTTTACCTTCCAGGTTAACAGAGAAGAAAAACCCTTTACTCGCAGAGGAGTACTGTCGGCCATAAGCAGTTTATATAACCCACTGGGATTTGCAGCTCCTATAATAATCTAAGGGAAAGCTATGTTAAGAGACTTCACCAGAGAACTGTCAAACTGGGATACTCCCCTTCCCATGAAGGAAAGAGCCACGTGGATGGCCTGGAAAAATCCCCTTATCTGATCTTCACATAGCTTGTCCATATGTTTCTGTACCAACTACCAAGGTTGAGACACAAAAACTTTGTGTTTTCTGCGATGCTTCAGTCAAAGCAATTGTGGCTGTAGCTTACTTGAAGACGTTAGATACCAGCAGACAATGCCATGTAGGGTTCATCATGAGCAGAGCGAAACTAACGCCACTCTATTAAAACACAATACCACGCCTGAAATTATGTGCCGCGGTGTTAGCGGTGGAGTTAGCCGAACTCATCGCTACAGAAATGGACCTGGAGATTAAAGACTCTGAGTTCTATACCGATAGCAAGATAGTACTAGGATATATCTGTAATGAAGCTAGATGCTTCTATGTCTACGTCAACAATAGAGTTCTAAGGATCAAAAGATCTACCTCTACTGAACAATGGAAATATGTACCTACGTATCTCAACCTTGCGGACCAAGCAACTAGATCCGTCGCTGCTGACCATCTCAAGGATACAGTTTGGTTTACAGGCCCCATCTTTTTGTATAGGCCGATGCCTAACACAGCAGAAACTGCCATGTTCGAACTAGTAGACCCACATGCTGATGTTGAGATACGTCCTCAGGTATCTGTGTTACATACGGAGACTCTGGACCACCACCTGAAATCCTATAGATTCAGTAGGTTCTCTACTTGGAGATCTCTTGTCCGTGCCATCACTTGCCTAACTCATATTGCTCGGTCGTACAAAGCAACCTCATCGGCAGATAAAAATATCTGTAGAGGTTGGCATCATTGCAAACATGTTTACACAGCTCTCGATCTAGAGCGGTCAAAAAATGTTATCATCCAAGCTGTACAGCATGAAACCTATGTAACGGAAATCGACTGTGTAGTTAGCCAAAGACCCATGCCCAAAGGTAGTGTTGTAAGGAAACTTGACCCAGTGATCAATGAAGATGGGCTCTTAAGTGTAGGTGGGCGCCTTATGGAAGCCAATGTAGGTCTGGCAGAGAAACATCCTGTGATAGTTCCTGGACAGGATCATATAGCTACTCTGCTCGTGCAACATTACCATGAACAGACAAAGCACCAAGGTCGTCTGTTCACTGAAGGTGCTCTAAGAGCAGCTGGACTGTGGATAGTTGGAGCTAAAAGATGTGTATGCAGATTCATATTTAAATGTGTCACCTGTCCGAAACTTCGCGGAATGTCACAGGCACCGAAGATGGCAAACCTCCCGTATGACCGACTAAGAATGGATCCACCCTTCACCAATGTTGGCCTAGACGTGTTCGGTCCTTGGCCTGTGGTTGTCCGGCAAACCAGGGGAGGCCGTGCGGATTGGAAACGTTGGGCGATTATGTTCACTTGTCTGTCCATATTGAAGTAATTGAATCTATGGATACTTCCTTTTTCATTAATGCTTTCCAACATTTCATTGCCATTAGAGGCCCTGTCAAACACATTCGTTCTGACCGAGGCACAAACTTAGTCGGAGCAGCGACAGAACTACAACTCTCTTCCAACTTGGATGTTAACAATATAGAAAGATACCTAAGTGAACGAGGATGCACTTGGACCTTCAACCCACCACACTCTTCACACATGGGAGGTGCTTGGGAGAGGATGATAGGCATCGCACGGAGAATCCTCAACTCAATCTTCTTACAAGAAGGATCTTCAAAGCTGACTCATGAAAGATTGACTACCTTCATGGCGGAAGTATCGGCTATAATAAATGTCAGACCGCTAACTCCAATTTCTAGCGATCCTGATGACCCAACTGTTCTCACACCCGCCACACTGCTTACACAAAACACTGAACAAATTTGTGCTCCACCTGGAGAATTTAATCTCAAAGATCTTTACAGGAATCGATGGAGATAAGTACAGAGTCTCTCAAATTCGTTCTGGGACAAGTGGAAAAAGCAATACATTCCCACTTTGCAACTGAGGAGAAAGTGGCAAACCAGCAAGCCTAACCTCCAGGCCGGCAATGTAGTACTAATGAAAGACTGCCAGTCACGAAGAAATGAGTGGCCGTTAGGTCTTGTTACTAAGACATTCCCAAGTAAAGATGGAATTATACGCAAGGTAGAATTGAAAATACGGAGAGACCAAATTATTCCTCAGACCACTAAGGGAATTCGTTCTACTGTTTGCACCCAACGAATACAATAGTGACGTCGGCTGATGTCAATCGGGGAGTGTTCTGTCCTCAGATGCAAATCCAGTTGTTTTAACAGTTTTCACATTGCAATTTACCTGTGTTGTATTTCATCAGCATTACACTCACCTAAAGAATTATTAGGAACACCATACTAATATGGTGTTGGACCCCCTTTTGCCTTCAGAACTGCCTTAATTCTACGTGGCATTGATTCAACAAGGTGCTGATAGCATTCTTTAGAAATGTTGGCCCATATTGATAGGATAGCATCTTGCAGTTGATGGAGATTTGAGGGATGCACATCCAGGGCACGAAGCTCCCGTTCCACCACATCCCAAAGATGCTCTATTGGGTTGAGATCTGGTGACTGTGGGGGCCATTTTAGTACAGTGAACTCATTGTCATGTTCAAGAAACCAATTTGAAATGATTTGAGCTTTGTGACATGGTGCATTATCCTGCTGGAAGTAGCCATCAGAGGATGGATACATGTTCTCATTCGGTTTACGCCAAATTCGGACTCTACCATTTGAATGTCTCAACAGAAATTGAGACTCATCAGACCAGGCAACATTTTTCCATTCTTCAACAGTCCAATTTTGGTGAGCTTGTTCAAATTGTAGTCTCTTTTTCCTATTTGTAGTGGAGATGAGTGGTACCCGGTGGGGTCTTCGGCTGTTGTAGCCCATCCGCCTCAAGGTTGTGCATGTTGTGGCTTCACAAATGCTTTGCTGCATACCTCGGTTGTAACGAGTGGTTATTTCAGTCAACGTTGCTCTTCTATCAGCTTGAATCAGTCGACCCATTCTCCTCTGACCTCTAGCATCCACAAGGCATTTTTGCCCACAGGACTGCCGCATACTGGATGTTTTTCCCTTTTCACACTATTCTTTGTAAACCCTAGAAATGGTTGTGCGTGAAAATCCCAGTAACTGAGCAGATTGTAAAATACTCAGACCGGCCCGTCTGGCACCAACAACCATGCCACGCTCAAAATTGCTTAAATCACCTTTCTTTCCCATTCTGACATTAAGTTTGGAGTTCAGGAGATTGTCTTGACCAGGACCACACCCCTAAATGCATTGAAGCAACTGCCATGTGATTGGCTGACTAGATAATTGCATTAATGAGAAATAGAACAGGTGTTCCTAATAATTCTTTAGGTGAGTGTATATTGTATGGTAACAGCACCATCTACTGGTGAGTTTAATGTATTTCATTTAGCCTGTTTTTCCTATGCATTATGGGAGTCCTAGGGCATTGTGGGTAGTTCCTGGTTCTTTGTAGTCTTGTCCTTGTATTAGAAGCAGTAGCCATCCTATGTCTGTGTGAGAAGCCACACTCTCACTGGTTCTTCTGCTCCACGTTTTCTTATACAGCCTGTTTCAAGCATAGTCGGCAAGGACACTATCTATGTGACATTTACTGTAGTTCATTATATGTTTCTTGCTTCTGATAGCTCATTACTATTGTATTACCTCATGTACTGCATGTATAACAGATATTCTTTATTCATGCCATGTACTGTGGATATTTATGTTCTGAAATACTACTGTTTTATTCTGTAGTTTCACCTTTCCTGTCAATGTACGAGCAATAAAGAGAACGTTAAAGCTGAACAGTCTCTTTTTCTCAGAAGACAGAAGGTTTAGCTACATGTCAGATTACACACTGTGCTAACGTATATGAGGACAGTATACTGGATGCGGGCTCGACCATTGTGGATTTGGTGAACATGCTTCGCTACAGTTGTATCTCTCCTATAGGCAATATCACTTAAAGGGGTTGTCCGGCTTCAGAGCTGAACCCAGACATACCTCCATTTTCACCCCGGCAGCCCACCTGACTTGAGCATCAGAGCAGTTCATGCTCCAATGCTCTCCTTTTCCCTGCGCTAAATCGTGCAGGGAAAAGGCATTTTTAGAAGTTCCGGTGATGTATCGGGGCTCTCCATGGGGCTGCCAGGAAGCCCAGTAACATCACCGGCGCTGATGGACGGGCTTTAGCGCTGCCATAGCCGATGCTAGCCACAGGGGGGCAGCCTGGGTAAAAATAAGGGTATGTCCGGGTTCAGCTCTGAACCCGGACAACCCCTTTATATGTTCACCCACCTTTCTGCAAAATTCACGTATAGTTTTACCTATATATTCCATACCGCACTCACAAGTGAGTCAGTAGATAACACCACGAATTTTGCAGTAAATGTAATCATGAATGGAGTATTCCCTGTTTGTTATGTGGTTGCATTCCACACATCCACCACACCTATAACAACCTTTAGGTCTTTGCTGAAGCCAGCAAGTGCTGGATTGTGTCATGGGTGAAAAATGGCTATGCACCAATTTTTCTCTTAGACTCTTCCCACGACGGTAGGAGATTTGAGGGTAATCAGCCAGAACTCCTCTAAGATCAGGGTCCATTTTGAGAATATCTCAGTATTTATTAAAGATCTCTCGTGCTTGTTTAGCAGCCCCATCAAAGGTGATAATAGATCATGTCGATGCCTTCTGTTGATCTTCTCTACATTTCAGGGTAGGTCTCTCCTGTTGTAAAGCGGTTCTAAAAGCCGGTCTCAGGATATTATCCGGATAGCCCGGTTGCCGGAATCGTGACCGAAGATCTGATGCTTGGCAAATGAATTCTTGTTTATTAGAACAGTTTCTCCTTAAACGGAGATACTGTCCTCTCAGAATTCCTCTTTTAAGGGGGAGAGGATGGCTACTCTCCCAAGTATCCAATTCTCCCTTCCTGTTCTTTATGATACGTACATCTAAGAATGGGAGGGACATTTTATCTGACTCGCATGTGAATCTCAAGCCTATTTGGTTAACATTCAGATTTCCCACAAAGGAATCAAAGTCCGCCTTCACTCCGTTCGAGATTATAAAGATGTCATCTATGTACCGTGCCCACAGCCCTACTGCTTGTGTAGTCCCTGCCACCTCGTCAGTAAACACCATAGTCTCTTCCCACCAGCCCAGGAATAAATTTGCATACAATGGGGCACAAAAACTCCCCATTGCAGTGCCCCATAGCTGGTGGTAGAGCCTGTTGTTAAAACTAAAGATGTTCTTGGTAAGTGTAAATTCAAGAATGCCGAAAGGACAAAAAGGCTGTGGGCACAGTACTGACACAGAACTGTGGTTAGGATTTTTGTCACCCCTTGACAGTCGGGACAGCTTCCTGTTTAGTTGGCATCCCAGTTGCTAGGCACCAGGCGCGCCTTCTCTGTTTAGTGTTGATCCGCCACACGTGACTTGCACTAGTGCAGTGCTTCTCAAATAGGGGGGGCGCCAGGCTCCATAAAGGGGGGCTTGTTCAGGGCCGTGTGCGAATTTCTTCTGTATAATGCCGGCAGGCAGGCCGGGCGGCCGGCGCGTCCCTCAGTGATGTCACGTGCCTGCGCCGCCTGCTTTATGAATGAAGCAGGCGGCGCAGACAAGTGACGTCACTGAGGGACGCGCCGGCCGCCCGGCCCGCCTGCCGGCATTATACAGAAGAAATTCGGATATAAGGTACTATTAGGAGTGAGGGGGGCATGTTTAATAACTTTAAACGGCGGCGGCGGGCACACGGAATCTGTAGATGGCACAGTTAAGGGGTGGGGGTCTGTGGATGGCACTGTTATGGGCTGGGGGGGCACTGTGGATGGCACTGTTATGGGGTGGGGGGTCTGTGGATGGCACATATATAACAGTGCCAGCCACAGATCCCCCTGTAACAGTGCCAGCCACAGATCTCCCCCATAAGTGTCCGTCATCCACAGATCCCCCCATAAGTGTCCGTCATCCACAGATCCCCCCATAAGTGTCCTTCATCCACAGATCCCCCCATAAGTGTCCGTCATCCACAGATCCCCCCATAAGTGTCCATCATCCACAGATCCCCCCATAAGTGTCCGTCATCCACAGATCCCCCCATAAGTGTCTGTCATCCACAGATCCCCCCATAAGTGTCCGTCATCCACAGATCCCCCCATAAGTGTCCGTCATCCACAGATCCCCCCATAAGTGTCCGTCATCCACAGATCTCCCATAAGTGTCCGTCATCCACAGATCCCCCATAAGTGTCCGGCATCCACAGATCCCCCCCATAAGTGTCCGTCAACCACAGATCCCCCCATAAGTGTCCGTCATCCTCAGATCCCCCCATAAGTGTCTGTCATCCACAGATCCCCCCATAAGTGTCCGTCATCCACAGATCCCCCATAAGTGTCCGTCATCCACAGATCCCCCCCATAAGTGTCCGTCATCCACAGATCCCCCCATAAGTGTCCGTCATCCACAGATCCCCCCATAAGTGTCCGTCATCCACAGATCCCCCCATAAGTGTCCGTCATCCACAGATCCCCCCATAAGTGTCCGTCATCCACAGATCCCCCATAAGTGTCCGTCATCCACAGATCCCCCCATAAGTGTCCGTCATCCACAGATCCCCCCATAAGTGTCCGTCATCCACAGATCCCCCCATAAGTGTCCGTCATCCACAGATCCCCCCATAAGTGTCCGTCATCCACAGATCCCCCCATAAGTGTCCGTCATCCACAGATCCCCCCATAAGTGTCCATCATCCACAGATCCCCCCATGACGGTTAATTTTTTTTGCTTGGCTTTTTGTTATTACCCTTTTTTCCTCTTTTTTATCCTATTGTCTTGGACAAGAATAGGTGACTACCTTAATTTTAGAGTTTCCCCTGATGAGTTATTACACGAAACGTGGCATGTCGGGACTTAAAGAGGACCTTTCACCGATTCTTACCCTATGAACTAAGTATACATACATGTGGAGCGGCGCCCGGGGATCTCTCTGCACTTACTATTATCCCCGGGCGCCGCTCCGTTCTCCTGCTATGTCCTCCGGTATCTCCGCTCACTAAGTTATAGTAGGCGGAGATACCAGTCCCTAAGTTATGGTAGGCGGAGTCTGCCCTAGCGCTGGCCAATCGCATTGCAGAGCTCACTGCCTGGGAGAAAATAACCTCCCAGGCTGTGAGCTCTGCGCTGCGATTGGCCAGCGCTAGGGCAGACTCCGCCTACCATAACTTAGGGACTGGTATCTCCGCCTACTATAACTTAGTGAGCGGAGATACTGGAGGACATAGCGGGAGAACGGAGCGGCGCCCGGGGATAATAGTAAGTGCAGTGAGATCCCCGGGCGCCGCTCTACATATCTGTATAGTTAGTTCATAGGGTAAGAATCGGTGAAAGGTCCTCTTTAATTAGGGTTTATAGTAGGGATACTGCCCGGGCTAGGGTCAGGTATCCGGGTGGGGTCGCCCCTTTCAGGGCGAGTGCTCTCTGTAGATAGGCAGGGCAATCCTACCTCCCCTCCTTGTACTTAGGTATATAATAGGGACTTTGGTCCGACTGTTACCTGTCAAATACAGAAGCTTTCATTGATACCAGGACCTTACATCATTTGGGACCACTCTTTTCCAAATTGGACTATCTTGCAGATAGACTACAGGATCAGTAAGAGTGTTCTATATATACTTCTTATTTGGAAAAGAGGTGATGCCCAAGAACGGGGACGCATTATTAGTATCCAAGCCTAGATTATTACGTGTTTGTG
Source organism: Bufo bufo (assembly GCF_905171765.1). Classification (NCBI taxonomy): domain Eukaryota; kingdom Metazoa; phylum Chordata; class Amphibia; order Anura; family Bufonidae; genus Bufo; species Bufo bufo. The sequence goes on from NC_053396.1 coordinate 128,509,408, forward strand.
TGTGTTTGTCATAATGGTGTAGCGTGTATTTTAATATCATATAGTAAAAGTTACGTTTTATCTCCTGACCTTTTATTTGAGCTCTTGTTTTTGACTGCTTATATCTTGGGAGTAGAGATGTCCCGAACTATTCGCCGGCGAACAGTTACCGGCGAACATTGCTTGTTCGCGTTCGCCGCGGCGGGCGAACATATGCAATGTTCGGTCCGCCCCCTATTCGTCATCATTGAGTAAACTTTGACCCTGTACCTCACAGTCAGCAGACACATTCCAGCCATCAGCATCATACCCTCCCTCCCAGATCCTCCCACCTCCTGGACAGCATCCATTTTAGATTCATTCGGAAGCTGCATTCTTAGTGAGAGGAGGAACAGTGTAGCTGCTGCTGATTTAATAGGGAAATCGATAGCTAGGCTAGTGTATTCAGTGTCCACTACAGTCCTGAAAGACTTATCTGATCTCTGCTGTAAGGACAGCACCCCAAAAAGCCCTTTTTAGGGCTAGAACATGAGTCTGCTTTTTCTATTTTTTTCCCTGTGTAATCTAATTGCAGTTGCCTGCCAGCGTGTGTGTGAGGCTCACAGCATATACTGTGCCCACTTGCCTAGTGCCACCACTCATATCTGGTGTCACAGTAGCTTGCATTTAAAAAAAAAAACTAACTTTTTTGACTGTAATATAATAGCAGTCAGTTGCCTGCACGCGCGTGTGTGTTTCATGCCCTGCAAGTGCATAGTGTCATCAGCGCAACTCTTATCTGGTGTCACAGTAGATGACATAAAAAAAATTAAAATAAATTTTGACTGTGAATAAATAGCAGTCAGTTGCCTGCACGCGTGTGTGTGTTTCAAGCCCTGCAAGTGCATAGTGTCACCAGCGCAACTCATATCTGGTGTTACAGTAGATTACATTTGAAAAAAAAAACAACAATTTTGACTGTGAATAAATAGCAGTCAGTTGCCTGCACGCGTGTGTGTGTTTCAAGCCCTGCAAGTGCATAGTGTCACCAGCGCAACTCATATCTGGTGTTACAGTAGATTACATTTGAAAAAAAAACAACAATTTTGACTGTGAATAAATAGCAGTCAGTTGCCTGCACGCGTGTGTGTGTTTCAGGCCCTGCAAGTGCATAGTGTCACCAGCGCAACTCATATCTGGTGTTACAGTAGATTACATAAAAAAAAAAAATATATATATTTGACTGTGAATAAATAGCAGTCAGTTGCCTGCACGCGTGTGTGTGTTTCAAGCCCTGCAAGTGCATAGTGTCACCAGCACAACTCATATCTGGTGTTACAGTAGATTACATTTAAAGAAAAACAACAATTTTGACTGTGAATAAATAGCAGTCAGTTGCCTGCACGCGTGTGTGTGTTTCAAGCCCTGCAAGTGCATAGTGTCACCAGCGCAACTCATATCTGGTGTTACAGTAGATTACATTTAAAAAAAACAACAATTTTGACTGTGAATAAATAGCAGTCAGTTGCCTGCACGCGTGTGTGTGTTTCAGGCCCTGCAAGTGCATAGTGTCACCAGCGCAACTCATATCTGGTGTTACAGTAGATTACATAAAAAAAATATATATATATATTTGACTGTGAATAAATAGCAGTCAGTTGCCTGCACGCGTGTGTGTGTTTCAGGCCCTGCAAGTGCATAGTGTCACCAGCGCAACTCATATCTTGTGTCACAGTAGATTACATTTAAAAAAACAAAAACAATTTTGACTGTAATAGATTGAATAGCAGTTAGTTGTCTGCAAGCGTATGTGTCAGGCCTACAGCGTCTACTCTGCCAACTTCTGCCAGTGCACAGTGCCACTCATATCTGGTGTCACAGTAGCTTGCAAGCATAGTACAACTAAACTAATCTAAAAAAAATGACAGGCAGAGGCAGGCCGCCCCGCAGCGGCCGTCGTGGTGCTGTGATTCCCTTTGGCCCTAGAATAATGCCCAGTGTTCAGAGGCCACATACCCTGAACTCGAAAAGTTCTGAGGACATAGTTGACTGGCTAACACAGGACACCCAATCTTCTACAGCTTCCGCTCGGAACCTTGACGCACCATCCTCCTCCAGCTCAGCTTCGGGCACCTCTCAAGTTACCACTCGCCTGCCTGCCGCCACCACCAACACTAGCACCACAGCTGCTTCACTTGATCTGTCAGAGGAGTTATTTACACATCAGTTGGAAGAAATGAGTGATGCGCAACCATTATTACCAGAGGATGTAGATAACAGGGATATGTCTCAGTCAGGCAGCATTACACACATGGACGTACGGTGTGATGATGATGATGTTGTACCCGCTGCTGCTTCCTTTGCTGAGTTTTCAGATACAAGTGAAGCGGTTGATGATGACGATGTGTCCGTGGATGTCACGTGAGTGCCCGCTCAAAGAGAAGAAGAACAGGGGGAAAGTTCAGATGGGGAGATAGAGAGGAGGAGGAGACGAGTTGGAAGCAGGGGAAGGTCGTCTCAAGGAGCTAGTGGCACAGTCAGACAGCATGCATCGGCACCCGGGGTCAGCCAGACAGCACGCCAATCAACGCATGCTGTTGCCACCACCAGAATGCCGTCATTGCAGAGATCATCAGTGTGGCATTTTTTTTGTGTGTCTGCCTCTGACAACAGCGATGCCATTTGCAACCTGTGCCAAAAGATACTGAGTTGTGGGAAGTCCAACACCCACAAGGTTGCCTCTCCAGGCTTGTTCACAAAGGGTCACAGATCCATTCCTTCCTGGCACGCGGGTCTTGTGTGGTTGGAAAATAACGCTCAAACTCTTTTAAAAGCTAAGATAGGTGAGCGTGCAGCAGCTGGGAGAATGAAGGTACAGGCTCAGTCTCTTCTAAAATCCGTGTTAATGTTTGAAACATGTCAAATATCCCTATTTCCACTCGCAGTCCCCACAATTCCAGTTTCGCTTTGAATGCAGCCACTTTAGGCTACTTTCACACTTGCGTTTGGGGTTCCGCTTGTGAGATCCGTTTGAGGGCTCTCACAGGCGGCCCCGAACGGATTAGTTCATCCCCAATGCATTCTGAATGGATAAGGATCCGTTCAGAATGCATCAGTTTGGCTCCGTTCCGCCTCCATTCCGCTCTGGAGACGGACACCAAAACGCCTGGCCGTGCGGAGCCAAACGGATCCTTCCTGACTTACAATGCAATTCAATGGGGACGGATCCGTTTGACGTTGACACAATATGGTGCAATTGCAAACGGATCCGTCCCCCATTGACTTTCAATGTAAAGTTAGGAGTCCCTATTAATATACCATCGGATCGGAGTTTTCTCCAATCCGATGGTATATTTTAACTTGAAGCGTCCCCATCACCATGGGAACGCCTCTATGTTAGAATATACCATAGGATTTGAGTTAGATCGTGAAAAATCAGATCCGACAGTATATTCTAACACAGAGGCGTTCCCATAGTGATGGGGACGCTTCAAGTTAGAATATACTAAGAACTGTGTACATAACTGCCCACCCGATCTCTTACAGGCGGCTGTGATCCGGCACCTGAGGGGTTAATTGTGCGTATCATAGCCCTCTGTAAGAGATCAGGTGCTGCCAGGCAGCAGGGGGCCAGACCCCCCTCTCTACCCAGTTTTAAATTCATTGGTGGCCAGTGCGGCCCCCCCTCCCTCCCCAGTATTAAATTCATTGGTGGCCAGTGCGGCCCCCCTCCCTCCCCAGTATTAAATTCATTGGTGGCCACTGCGGCCCCCCCTCCCTCCCCAGTATTAAATTAATTGGTGGCCAGTGCGCCCTCCCTTCTCCCCCCCCCTAATTAAAATCACCCCCCCCCATCATTGGTGGCAGCAGGGAGTTCCGATCGGAGTCCCAGTTTAATCGCTGGGGCTCCGATCGGTTACCATGGCAGCCAGGACGCTACTGCAGTCCTGGCTGCCATGGTTACTTAGCAATTTGAGAAGCATTATACTTACCTGCGCTGTCTGTGGCCGGCCGGGCGCTCCTCCTACTGGTAAGTGACAGGTCTGTGCTATAAGCTGTCAAGTTCGGGTGACATTTTCTCGGCTAGCCAGCATTTCTCTATGGATGACACAGTGCGTAGACTCACATTCAGGCGCAACCTCTTTGACCCGAGTAGTTAAACCAGAAAGCTGTCCAGTCATGGCAGCGGCTCCGTCTGTGCATACACCGACACAAAATAACCAGTTTAGTTTTCCTGTTATGTAATCATCCAAAGACTTGAATAGCTCTGCAGCTGTGGTGTTGGTTGTCAACAATAATGCACACAACATATCCTCCTGAAAAATATATTGCACAAAGACAAGCATTATTGCCTTGTTGTCAACGTCAGTAGACTCATCAACTTGGATTGCGTACCACGGTGACTCATTAATCCTCTCTAACAATTGTACCTCAATGCCCTCTGCTATTTAATCAATTATTCTAGTTATGGTGCTAGCCGAAAGAGGAACCTGTGCTATCTTTTTAACTGCAGCCTCTCCTAAAAGCTCACGGCAGATGTCCTTAGCGGCAGACAGGATCAACTCTTCACCAATAGTAAAGGGCTTCTTAGCCTTGGCAATGCAGTTAGCCACTAAAAATGATGCTTTCAGTGCAGACACATTTGATGATGAGGTGATCTTCAGAAATTGCTTCTGTCCTTCATATTCATGTTTTTTTCTTTCAAAAAACTCCAAAGGCTTGTCTTTTGATGCAGGGTGCTTGGTCTCTAAGTGGCGAAGCAGTTTTGAAGGCTTCATGGCCTCGTTGGATATTACACGTAGTGGGTTTGGGGCATGTGAATCACCTGTTGCGATGAACCAATAATTTAAGTAGGACTCTTGGTATTTTATTTTAAATGCAGCTTTCTTTTTTTTGCAGTGTTGGAGTGTTCTGCTGTCTCATCGTTGGGTCTTTCTCCCTTTTCAAAGAAACTCTGCAGCAATGTTTGTTTTTTACTCATTTTACAAGGCTTAATTAGCTTGTGGCTTCATTTTATTGGTGCACGGAGTGCACAAGTGAGAAAAATTAAATCTAATATGTCCACTTGTTACGGTTCCTCCCCTGAATATAGCTCAGTTTTTTTTTATTGGCCCCTTAGTTCTTCTGCTACAGCCCCTGTTCCTTTTTCGCGCCTAGTATGTATTCACTTGACTTATACACAGGTTCAACGGTACTATTCTTGTTCTCCTATTTGGCGCATGGCCCTAATAAATTCTGCAACTTGGAATTTATTTTATTGGAGAACCACCACATATGGATATTCACATATTGCTGTAACGTTTTGGGCAACAGTGAATACGACCTTTGTCAAGCTGTGATTGGCATGTAGTGTAGCATGGTATAGGTACAGTCAGCGCTGTATATTTAAAAATCTGTAATTCTAGGTTCAGGGAGGAAGAGACTTCATCCCTGCTCAGTGGATGTTGTATTCGCTCTAGATGAGACGCCATACAATTACTGCGGGCCTCTTCACAGCCAGGGAGAAGATGAGCTGTTCTTGCGAGACTAGGTCATTCTTGCAAAAAACAGCTCATCTTCTCCCTGGTTTTGAAGAGGTCCGCAGCAATTGTACGGCGTCTCAGTTAGAGCAAATACAACTTCCACTGAGCAGGGATGAAGTTTTCTCTAATACTAGAATTTAGAGTTTGATTTTGATACCAAAAAAAGTATTACAACACCAATTCGATACCATGCAAAAAATAAAAATACTCACATGTTAACCGCATGTTGCATGGGGTTAACGTGTGAGTATTTTTTTATTTTTACTTTTTGCAAAGTATCAATTGCCCATTATGTAAGTAGGTGCTTAATGGGGTCACTTACTATTAATGTGAAGCAAATAGAGGTCTAAATTGATAAAGCCATGTGCCTCATATTAATAGTAACACCAGCAAGTACTTCCTGACATAATGGACTGGGCAGCATGAGGTTAATGTGTGGGTTGGTGTTGGTACTACAGTATGATAAGGTTACATGGAGTCTAAATTGATGAAACCATGTGCCACATATTAATAGCAACCTAGACAAGTACCCCTCTTAACATGATGGACAACACGGGGTTAATGGCATCAGGTACATGCTGTTAATATGAAGCACATTGTTTTATCAATTTGGACCTGCATGTGCCTCACATTAGTAGTAAGTAACCTCATTATAGGTAACCTCACATTAATGGTTTACCCAATGTTGCCCATTATTTGATGAGGTGCTTGGGGGCCACTTACTTTTAATCTGAGGTACATGGGGGTACTAATGTAATAGCACCATGTACCTCAGATTAATAATAGGTGACCCCATCTGTGGGACAGTGTGTGGGTACCTGTGCTTTTCAGAACACTAATGGCTGGGGACTGGAGAACACAAGAGTCAGGAGGAGGAGGTGGCTGCCACTGTGTAACCCTGCTAGCTCCATTGCATCTGAGGACTCTGTCCACATATCCAGACCTGGATCCCTAACAACATTGTGAAGGACTGCCTACCTTCTTGCCACTGGCTTCCCCACTGCTGGCTTCCTAGCCAGGACCAACTAACCGCAAGTATATGCCTGTTACCTGCTCTGATTAAGGTCCTGGAACTCAGAGTGGGGTGGTTCCTGCTGGTGTGAGGCGATATTCCCAAACCAACACTGAACTCAGGACATGCTATACAAACTCTGAACCTACTGCATATTATATACTAAACTGAGGACATGCTATACTAACTCTGAACCTGCTGCATATTATATACTAAACTGAGGACATGCTATACTAACTCTGAACCTGCTGCATATTATATACTAAACTGAGGACATGCTATACTAACTCTGAACCTACTGCATATTATATACTAAACTGAGGACATGCTATACTAACTCTGAACCTGCTGCATATTATATACTAAACTGAGGACATGCTATACTAACTCTGAACCTGCTGCATATTATATACTAAACTGAGGACATGCTATACTAACTCTGAAGCTGCTGCATTATATATACTAAACTGAGGACATGCTATACTAACTCTGAACCTACTGCATATTATATACTAAAACTGAGGACATGCTATACTAACTCTGAACCTGCTGCATATTATATACTAAAACTGAGGACATGCTATATACTAACCCTGAACCTATGACATACTATAGACTAAACTGAGGGCATACTATATACTAACTCTGAACTGTGCACAAGCTTATACTAACTTGTGACTCCTGTAATACTGGGGGACCTTCCTTTCCAGCAGTAACTAATTAGATGGATAGCGGTAAATGATTTTGTTACCCCAAACTCTCCGCCCAAGACTGAGAGAGACGCCTGGGGTACATACTGAGTAACCGCGAATCCCACAGCCAAAAACAAGGGCGGTGGGATAATAGTGGATGTCCATTGCTTCCGCAGTTGAGATCCTAACTGATCAACTAGGTGCGTTACATATTAGTGGAACCCACATGGATCCAGCGGAGGTTGCAGGTCACCTCGTCACCCTCACTAAGAGGGTGGAGACCCTCAACGTGACTGTACAACATCTCCAGCTAGAAAACCAGGCACTACGGCAACTTGTCACTCAGGGGCCAGGACACCCCCGTGATGGACCAGAACCCAAGGTCAGCCCACCTGAGATATTCTCGGGTGACCGAAGGCAGTTCAGGGATTTCCTGAACGCGTGCAAACTAATGTTTGAGCTGCAGCCCCGGACTTACCCAACTGACAGAACAAAAGTACTTACCATGATCTCTTACCTCAGGGGGGAGCCCAGAGCATGGGCCAATACTTATTTAGAAAAGGAAGACCCAGTCCTGGATTCCTTCCCTCTGTTCCTTGAAAAAATGGCCCTTCTCTACGAGGACCATAGTAAACAGCTGACCGCTGAGACCGCTATATGCAGCCTTAAACAAGGGAGACGACCTGTAGAGGACTTTATTGCGGAATACACTCGCTGGGCCCGGGAGACTGAATGGAATGACCTCACTCTTAGGAATCAGTTCCGCCTAGGTCTTTCCGAGGCCCTGAAGGACGAATTAGCCCGAGGAGAATTACCACTTACACTTAATGCCTTGATGCAGAAGGCCACCACCATTGACAGACGGCTGAGGGAACGCAGAGCCGAGAGAGTCTCAGGCTTCACACCCAACCCAAGACCGTCCAGCCAGGGTCCTGCTGTAGAGATGATGGAGATTAGGGCGATCCGAGGACCTCTGACCGAGAGAGAGAAAGCCAGGAGACGTAACCTCAACCTCTGTTTATACTGTGCGTCTGCTGACCATACCGTTGACGGATGCCCCGCTATACGTAAGAAGTGCGAAGGTAAGAGCGGCACGTTTTGTACCTTAGGCAGTACAAAAAATAGTACTGGTGGTTACATATACACGTCTCTCACCTTACAGTGGGACCAAAACCGGATTATCGTTGAAGCCATGGTGGACACGGGAGCTTCGGGGAATTTTATCGACATGCATCTGGTTGAGCGAAATAAAATTCCCCACATGAGAAAAAAGGTTCCGATATCCGTGAGTTTCATTGACGGTACCACTTCTAGTCCTATCCACAGTCAGACTCAACCCCTCATGGTGACATGTGAAAATAACCACACAGAATTCTTATCCCTTGATATCATACACTCTCCATTGTTTCCCGTGATTCTTGGGTTGCCATGGTTGCAAATACACCAGCCAACCCTCCTATGGAAACAGGGGAGAGTTCAGTTTATGTCACCTTATTGTATGGAGACCTGCTTTCCTCTCAAATCTCTCATGCACGTGGGAGTGAACCAGGTTCCCAGCCAATACGCAGACTTTGCTGAGGTATTCAGCGCAAAGAAGGCGGAATCTCTTCCGCCCCATAGATCTTACGATTGCCCCATAGACTTGCTGCCGGGTAGTGAGATACCCACGGGTAGAATTTATCCATTGGCACAACCAGAACTTGTTCACCTCAAACAGTACCTAGAAGAGAATTTACGAAAAGGTTTTATTCAGCCTTCAACCTCCCCGGCAGCAGCAGGGATGTTCTTCGTGAGAAACAAAGACTCAAGCCTAAGGCCCATCATAGATTACAGAGCCTTAAACAAAGTAACAATCAAAAATTGCCGCTAATATCCGAACTCATAGAAAGATTACAAACAGCAACAATCTACACCAAGCTGGATTTGAGAGGCGCAAACAACTTAATTAGGATCAGAAAAGGTGATGAATGGAAGACAGCCTTCCGCACTCGGTATGGACTCTTCGAGTATACAGTGATGCCCTTTGGGTTGTGCAACGCCCCTGCCACATTCCAAAATTTTATTAACGACATCTTTAGGGATCTACTGGACGTATGTGTAATCATCTATCTTGATGATATACTAGTGTATTCCGATAACTTACACGATCACAGGAAACATGTCTGTTGGGTTCTTGCACGGTTAAGTGTTCATCGCTTATACGTCAAACAGGAAAAATGTGTGTTCGAGACTACTTCTCTTCCCTTCCTCGGATACATAATTTCACCCAAGGGTATCCAGATGGATCACTCAAAAATCACTTGCATCCAAAATTGGCCGATCCCGGATTCCAGGAAAGCTCTTCAACGGTTCCTGGGGTTCTCAAACTACTATAGGAAATTTATTAAAGATTTCTCCGCTACCACTAAACCACTAACCCGCTTAACTAGTGTCAACACGAAGTTCGTTTGGTCCAAGGACGCCCAATCAGCGTTTGAGTTATTAAAGAACAGGTTCACTATGGCACCGATACTGACTCTCCCAAATCCGAACCATCACTACGTGCTGGAAGTAGACGCATCCCAGGCAGCCATAGGAGCCGTTCTGTCCCAGCGAAGCTCTTTTTCAACTCCGTTACATCCTATCGGGTTCTACTCCCGGACGCTAAATACCGCCGAATTCAATTACCCCATAGGCGAAAAGGAACTCCTCGCCATAAAATGCTCCCTGGAAAATTGGAGGCATTTACTTGAAGGATCAATACACCCCATCACAATTTATACGGATCACCGTAATCTACAATACCTGAAAACCAATAAAACACTATCAGGCCGCCAAGTACGGTGGAGTTTTTTTTCCGACAGGTTTAACTTCCAAATTACATACCGACCAGGCTCAAAAAATGGGAAGGCCGACGCCTTGTCACGACTGGCTGAAATTCGCACCTCAGACACGGCCCCCACATGGATCATTCCACCGAAGAAACTCGTCCTTGCCACCATAACGTTGGAAACCCAGCTCAAGGATGCTCTAATTAATGACCATGCTAATACCCCCCCTGGTCTTTCGCAGAACCAACAGGGTCTCCTTTACAAGGACAGCCAACTGTATATACCACCCTCCCTCACCAATCAGGTGATCAAACTTTGCCATGATTTACCCCTCGCGGGACATCCCGGCATTGCTAAAACCACAACCCTGATACGCAGGAACTTCTGGTGGCCAAAGATGACCAAACAAATTGAGGAATACGTTTCCACGTGCGTGACCTGTGCCTCATGGAAAACTGCCATAACCGACCTTATGGTCTCCTAATGAGTCTTCCCATCGCCAACAGACCCTGGGAATGGGTCTCGATGGATTTCATAGTTGAACTTCCCCTTTCCAGAGGAAACCACACCATCATGGTGGTAGTGGATTTGCTGACTAAGATGGCACACTTCGTACCCCTCAAGAAGTTACCCTCCTCCAAGGAAACGGCCGTGGTATTCCTGTCTAATATTATTAAGTTACATGGAATTCCTAGCCAGGTCATATCAGACAGGGGTTCGCAATTCGTATCCAAATTCTGGAGAGCACTTTGTTCCAGACTTCAAATCGACCACAGAATGTCTACCGCCTATCACCCCCAAACTAATGGGCAGACTGAAAGGGTGAATCAGTGTCTGGAACAGTTTCTCAGATGTCACTGCTCATTTCTCCAGGATGACTGGGAGGGCCTACTTCCTCTCGCTGAATTCGCCTATAATAATTCTACGAATTCCTCCACATTACATACTCCATTCTTTGCTAATTACGGATTTCACCCTAGGTCTCTTCCTCAAACCAGCCTTCCCACAAACGTTCTAGCTACAGACGATTATCTGACCACTTTGCAAACTACCCTTAAGACGCTAAAAGACAACCTTCAACGGGCAAAGGAAAGACAGAAGTTTTACTACGACCGTCGTAGGAGAGAAAATCCTCCCTACCAGGTCCGAGACTCGGTTTGGTTATCAACAAGAAACCTTCGGTTGGGGGTACCTTCCAAGAAATTGGGAAGACAATTCCTGGGTCCTTTTCCTATAGATAGGATTATTAACCCCAACACGGTGAGACTCACCCTTCCTCCTCGATTACAGGTACATCCCACATTCCACGTGTCACTACTGAAGCCGTTTAGACCTAGGCCGTTCCCATCAAATGATCCTCGACCCTTGCCGCCGATAGAGGTCCAAGGAGAAGAAGAATTTGAAGTTGAGCAGCTCATTGATTCCAGAAGAAGACGGGGGAAGATCCAGTATCTCGTTAGATGGAAGGGGTATGGTCCCCAGGATGACTCTTGGGAAGATGTGCAAAACGTTCATGCTCCCAGACTCCAAAGATTGTTCCATAGAAGATTTCCCAACCGACCCTCTCCTAGTGGGGTACCCCGGAGGGGTCCCTTAAGGGGGAAGTACTGTAACAGTACAGCCTGGATCGCAGCGGCTCCCTGTGACTCCGCCCACTTACCTCCGGGCCTTAAATAGAAGACAGGTGCTAAGCAGGGTGTTCCACTAATGGAGTGCGCACCCTGCTAGCTCCATTGCATCTGAGGACTCTGTCCACATATCCAGACCTGGATCCCTAACAACATTGTGAAGGACTGCCTACCTTCTTGCCACTGGCTTCCCCACTGCTGGCTTCCTAGCCAGGACCAACTAACCGCAAGTATATGCCTGTTACCTGCTCTGATTAAGGTCCTGGAACTCAGAGTGGGGTGGTTCCTGCTGGTGTGAGGCGATATTCCCAAACCAACACTGAACTCAGGACATGCTATACAAACTCTGAACCTACTGCATATTATATACTAAACTGAGGACATGCTATACTAACTCTGAACCTGCTGCATATTATATACTAAACTGAGGACATGCTATACTAAATCTGAACCTGCTGCATATTATATACTAAACTGAGGACATGCTATACTAACTCTGAACCTACTGCATATTATATACTAAACTGAGGACATGCTATACTAACTCTGAACCTGCTGCATATTATATACTAAACTGAGGACATGCTATACTAACTCTGAACCTGCTGCATATTATATACTAAACTGAGGACATGCTATACTAACTCTGAACCTGCTGCATATTATATACTAAACTGAGGACATGCTATACTAACTCTGAACCTACTGCATATTATATACTAAAACTGAGGACATGCTATACTAACTCTGAACCTGCTGCATATTATATACTAAAACTGAGGACATGCTATATACTAACCCTGAACCTATGACATACTATAGACTAAACTGAGGGCATACTATATACTAACTCTGAACTGTGCACAAGCTTATACTAACTTGTGACTCCTGTAATACTGGGGGACCTTCCTTTCCAGCAGTAACTAATTAGATGGATAGCGGTAAATGATTTTGTTACCCCAAACTCTCCGCCCAAGACTGAGAGAGACGCCTGGGGTACATACTGAGTAACCGCGAATCCCACAGCCAAAAACAAGGGCGGTGGGATAATAGTGGATGTCCATTGCTTCCGCAGTTGAGATCCTAACTGATCAACTAGGTGCGTTACACACTGCTGCCGTTCGCCGAGCACAAGCTGAGACGGCACAGCGGTAAACCCTCCCCCGTCCCTCCTCCTACTTTAATATTAGACACATATTCATTGGTGGCAGTGATGCGGCGCCTCAGAGCCCGCTCATTGTATTGGGCTCTGCAGCGGCCGCGTCATGGGAGGGATTCCCTCCCTCCCTCCGTCCCTCCCTCCTTCTCCACTGACTTTGGTAGGATGTACGCGTCGGGCGCGCATGTGCCTGGCGTCTGCGCTCCTCTGCGGCCCGGCAAACTATCTTCCAGTGCCCAGTGCCTTACACCACATATAGACATTTTCCCCCAGTCCAAGCATTCTTATTTTATATAATAACCTTTTATGTGCTACAGTATCAAATGTTTTGGAGAAGTCAAGCTATATGGCATTCATTGACTCACCGCGGTCAAGTCTAGAACCTACCTCCTCATAGAAATTGATTAAATTAGTTTGACATGACCGATCCCTCATGAAGTCATGCTGATATGGCGTTATTCACTTATTTTCATTGAGGTACTCCAAGATAGCATCTCTTAGAAAACCTTCAAACAGTTTACCCACAGCAGATGTTAAACTTACCAGCCTAAAATTTCCAGGCTCTGTTTTTGACTCCTTTTGAATATTGGCACCACATTTGCTAAGAGCCAATCCTGTGGAACGTTCCCTCTTAATTTTGAGTCCTTAAATATCAGAAATAAAGGTCTGTCTATGACATTACTTAATTCTCTTAGGACACAGGGGTGTATGACATCTGGTTCCAGCGATCTGTCTATTTTTTTTTTATTTTTTTTTAGATGCTGCTGCACTTCTTCCTGGGTCAGACAAGACACTTTTAATGGGGAATTTACTTTCACACTGTGCATTTTCCTCAGTGAATACAATGGAGAAAAAATTTAATAGCTTTGCTTTCTCCTCGTCACTTTCTGCAACTCACCGCTCATCACTCTGTAAAGGGCCAAAACCTTCAGATTTATACTTTTTACCATTTATATAATTGAAGAACATTTTAAGGTTAGTTTTACTCTCTTTGGCAATAAATCTCCAGTTTAGCTGCTTTTATTTGTCTTTTACATATTATATTTTTTCTTATAGTTTTTCAATGCTTCCTCGCTACCCTCCTGTTTTAGTGATTTTTTTGTCATTTATTGCTTTCTTTGCAATTATATTTATCCACATTGTTTTTTTTTCTTGTTTCTTACCCTTTTATTTCCATAAGGTATGTACCTCTCCCAATTAGAGTTTAGGATGGTTTTAAAAATATCTCACTTTGTGGCTGCATTTTTATTTTTAAGGACATTGTCCCCATTATTGAGACCAGTGGTCTCTCTTAGCTGGTCAAATTTAGCTTTTTGTGCCCCCCTGAATAAACACTCTTTTGAATGACAATTGGAAGGTTATTATTTTATGGTCACTATTTCCCAGGTGTCCACCAACCTGCACATCTGTTGTTCTGTCAGGTCTATTGGTTAATACTAAGTCCAGTGTGGCTGTCCCTCTAGTAAGGTCCTAAACCAGTTGGGAAAGGTAATTGTCTTTGCTTTGGTTATTGCCAAGAAACTGTTTCCTTTACGAGATCTACAGGTTTCTGTAATACATACGGTCGAGTGCATGAGCCCTTAGTAGTAGATTTTCTGTGGACTCTGGTACATTAGGTGACTTATAACAAACTTGTATTAGTATTTTATTATTGTTTTTGTCTTCATGTATTTCTACCCACAGTTACTCCACGTGTTCATGTCCCTCACATGTTCATGTCCCTCACTTATATCTTCCCGGAGTGTGGGCTTTACACAGGACTTTACATAAAGGCAGATTCCCCCCCCCCCCCCCCCTCTCTGGTTTTGACAATCCTTTCTAAACAGACTGTAACCTTGTACATTAACCGCCCAGTCATAGCTATCATCCAGCCATGTCTCAGTTATTCCCACTATGTCATAGTCCTCCTCACACATCACGTATTCCAGTTCCCCAGTTTACATACAATTAGGAAGTTTTTGTATATTTTTAACTCTACACCTTTCTTTATGAAATTTTCTCATCTTCCCCCCATACCGCTTTTTTTCTGTAAAACTTCACTTTTTCTTTTTCTGGGATGACATTTATTGATTTTATAATGTTTCAATGGTTACAATGGTTTCACCATACAATGGTTGTCCAGAACAAATTTAATATTGAGGGACCACTGTACTAGTATACTGCAGGTGAAAGGCATGGGGACAAGCTGTGTAAGAATGCAAAAAACACAATACAGGTTTGATGTTTTAATATATGCAAATGAGCCACTAGGAGCAACGGGGGAGTTGCCGTTACACCTACAGGCTCTGTTGTCTCTGCAACTGCCGAGCTCTCTGCACTTTAATTGAAAGGGCTAACACAGATATCTTCAGCTGCCAAACACACATGTAACAGGTCAGCCAGTTTCATAGGTACAAATCTGCTGACAGATATCCTTTAAAGTTATTATCATATCAACAGGATCCCAGTGGCTGAACCTCCATGGATCACATGTATGGGGGTCCTGTGTCACTTAGGAATGAAGCATGCGTTCTGCAACGCCAGTCATCTCTATGGGTCTGTCAGAGATAGTAACATACAGCTCTCAGTTATCTTTATCAGTCCTGTGAATAGGGGATACATTTAAATCTTAGGACGACCCCTTTAAGCAGAAGTGACACTGTTGACAGGTTTGCAATGCACTGCATCTCAATGTCTGATAGGGGGAGCTGTTGTACAATCTAAGTACAAGAAGATATGCTAGCGCAGTGATTAGAACAGCTGGGGCTACTATACTGCTACAGTGTATAAGTGACATAAGATGAGCTGGAGAATTATATATACCAAATGCTAATTCTATTGAAAAAAAGTCTAATCATTATAATAGAACAATGTGTTTCCATTTAGCTCAACAAAAGTCTTTTCAATGTACATGAAAGTTCAGCATAAATTTCCTTTGTCACAGAGTCAATGTTTATTCAGCAGTTCTGTGGCAGAGTAATGTCAGTCCTTGCTGTGAAACTCCTGTCATTGAAGTAATTGAAAATGATGCCTGTGGAGCACCTCAGTGTCTCATCCCAACCCTTGAATTTCAGCAGGTGCCGCTCTCAAACATACACAAAAAATAGGGTTCCAAGACATTACATGGGCCACACTTCTCATTGAGAGCTTCACAAAATGATTACACCATTAAGAAAATTATTGTTCACGACTTAAGTACTGATTCATTTTATAATATATCTTTATAGGGATGCTCTATGTTCTGGACTTTCTGTACTCAGCCATCTCCGGCAATCCCATAGAGAATGAATGGAGCAAAAGCACTCATGCTCGACCTGCCACTCCATTCATCGGGGGAACAGGCCCCCATTCTCATGATCAGTGGGGGTCCCAACTGTTGGACCCCAACTGATCATATGCTTATCCCCTTTCTTGTGGATACGTTAAGCACAACCCCTTTAAAAAATGATATACCGTATTCTCCCCCCAAAAGTACCGGAGGACCGGGAAGCGGTGAAGGCTCTGTACTCACTGCTTCCTGGTCTTCGGCTGTGAAGGCTGCGCACAGTGTGAGGGCGCGCTGTGACCTCAAGCTGTGTGCGCCAGGTCACAGCACAGCTGACTGCAGGAAGAAGATAGAGCGTGCTGGAAGTGAGGAGCGGCGGCGTCCAGGAGCAGGAGAAGTAAGTGGGTTTTTTATTTTATTTGCTCTGTGGCACTGGGGCTCATATTGGGGGCATAATAAATGGCACTGGGGGTATAATAAATGGCACTGGGGCATAAAAAATGGCACTGGGGGCATAATAAATGGCACTGGGGCTCATAAATGGCACTGGGGCTCATAACTGGCATGGGGCTAATAATGGGGGCTCATAACTGGCATGGGGGCTAATGGGGGCTCATAACTGGCATGGGGGCTCGTAAATGGCATGGGGGTCTGATCTGAGGTCTTATTAACATTGGGGGTCTGATTGGGGCTGTCAGATGAGGTCTGATTAACATTGGGGGTCTGATTGCTGGCCTGATCTGAGATCTAATAAAAAATATTTTTTTCTTGTTGTCCTCCTCTAAAACCTAGGTGCATCTTATGGGCCTGTGCGTCTTATAGGGGGCGAAAAATACGGTAGTTCTTGCTGCATGGGACACTCACTGCATTTGAATTATACTTTTATGCTTTCTGGCATAAAAAAGTTACACATTTTGGTGCACACGGTTTTTGCACAAAATCTGGGAATATTTGTAATTTAATGCTGCCACTTTTGAAAAGTGAGTGGTAAAGTGGACATGGTGAGCTAGGCAAAGACCCAGATTTAATATTTTTTTAATTGTACAAATGCAGTTTCACTCCAGTAGAGATGTGGGGTAAAGCTACAATAATAGCTCACAACATAATCAAAAAAGAACCAAATGTATCAAACAAGGTGCAACATTTCACAAATTTTGTGCAAATTAGATAGATATGGTTCAGTGCCTGGCCACCTTCTACCATGGAGTCCATAGCAGTCACGCTCCTTGCCTCTGTGGTACACCACTGGCCACTATGTCATATAAGGTAGAAGCACATTTACTGCAGCATGGCTACATTACACTGTCCTTCTGCTGTATTTAGCTTGCTGTGCCCGAAAGAGGTATTGCTAGAGGTATAATCACAAAATCTCTAAGGCAAAGCAAAGAGATTTTTAGTATCTGTGCTATATGTAGTGTAGTCAGGTGGATTGGCCATAGACTTTACAGGAAAATTTCCTGGTGGGCCTATGCTCATGGGACTTCCTGAGCTCTCCTCATGGCTGCCGGCCGGGTACATAATGGTCTGATGCTCTCAGCATTAATTAGGCCAACGTGTCCTCCTGAACCCAACTGTATCAATGTCCTCAAGACAGTGATACAGTTAAATACTGTGGTAAGGGCACTGTGCTGCACTGTGGTATTTGCTTCTGTTGAGGCGGTATATTGCTGGTCCCATCTAAAACATGAGGACACTTTTAGTTTTTTTTCCAGGGCCATTTTAAGTTCCCAGTTCGCCCATGAGTGTAGTATTTGTGACCCCATACTTATTTTCTAAAAATGATCTCCCATGCTGTTAAAGCTCTCCCAAAGCAGCCCAGATATTTTACCTCTCATTTTGGAGCTTCCCGAATCTTCATAATCTACCACCACACTCCTGGTGTAATTACATGCAGCATTTGTAGCTACAGCAGTTTTCCGGGATTCTTATTACATTTCCCATATATCACAAGAACCACCCATCACACCTCTCTGTGGGTATGTTCAGCTTATTTTCACAAGGGTAAAATCTGCCACCCATACCACTGATGATTAATCCACATTCAAAACTCACCAACAGTTTGCCTATTGAGTTTAATGTTAAAAATTCCATCTTGTGTACACAGTGTAAAAACGGTAGCTGTTTTTTCAGTAGCTGATTTGAAAAATGCTTGATGGTATGTTCACATTGCAAAATCCACTGCAGAACAAGCTGTAGCAGATTTCTAATTTGGTAAAGAATTTAGAGAACTTTTTTCAAGAGTATTAGAAGTGTATTTGGTTGAGGCTTCTCTGATTCCCCATTGATTTCTGTGAAATCCACAATCAAATCTGTTTCCAAGACGTAACATGTCACTTCTCAAGTGTTTTTCAAATCAGCTACTTAAAAAACCTACTCCAGGTGGAATTTTACTCCAGGTGGAATTTTTAACGTTAAAGTAAATGGGGAAACTACTGCCGCGTTTTAGTTGTGGATTTAACTCACGTTTTCTGCTGCTGAATCTGTGACTCTCGAAGTAGCATCCAGAGATTCACAAACATGACCCATAATAAAATTGAAAGACAGTAATCAGATTATTTACATTTATTTTACCTTTATCTTTATTTTTATAGCACCAACATAATCCGCAGCACTTTACAGACATAATCATCCCTTGGTCTTCCCTGTGAAGCTCACAATCTAAATTCCTCATCAGTATGTCTTCGGAGAGTGGGCGGAAACCCACGCAAACATGGGGAGAAAATACCAACTCCATGCAAATGTTGTGCTTGGTCAGATTAGGAACCCATCACTGCCAGGCATCAATGCTAAGGATATGCATAGTTGTCAATAATCCTGAATGTGCAGGGACCTTCCTTAATTTTCAGAGACAGTCTTAGCTAATTCAGGCTGTCTTCAGCCAAAAATTTGTGGGGTTTATATAAAACCACACAGGCATAATGGAGAGGAGCTGAGGCGTTTGCATGAAAGGTCATGGAGTGATGTCACCCCTTATGTGCCGTGCTTTGCACTAGCCAGATGAGAAGGCTTCAGTTGCAGTGTCCAGGAACGGGGTAGACAAATAGTTTGCAGTTTTGTTCGTGACGCCAATTGCAGCGTGCGCAGGGTACTATCACAGGGCCCTCCCAAGGTGTAATAGCGCACGTCCCAGGATAGGAATGCCAGAGTGGTGTAATGTCCTATAATGTCTCTGTAGGATAGTGATAATTGTGTCAACGGTGTCTCCTACCTGGGTACGGTTGGACTCCTGGCTCACTTGCAATAAATTTGAGTTTAGTGATAGTAGGAGTAATAGAGGAATTTTGCAGCAGAAATTATGTCCAGACCTTTAGATGAAGTTCAAACTTTTCTTTACTGAAGATAACTTTCATCCAAGCAGAATACAGCTTTGGTCTTTGGTCCCAGCAGGTTTTGGCAATGGTTGGCAGGAATAAATCTTCTTCACTATAAATCTGGAGCTTGCAGGAAAAGACTTCTGCTTAGTAGCTCTGTAACTGTGGCAGGAATTTATCTTCTGCACTTCTCTTTATCTTCTGCTTTGTGGGGACTGACTAGCTGAGGAGGCTTCTCCTAGGTCTCTGGACTTTACTCACGGATATATTCTCAGGGAATGCTTTAGTCCTGGAACTCTGGAGCTTGTCTACTTGCTTGTCATCCAGCTGAGGCTGCAGGGCTCAGACTGGGTATGTGATCAATGTCTCAGCCGAGACAAGATCCTGGCTTTCTTCCCTATACAGGGGGATTCCTGAAGGCTATCACACAGCCTTCCCCAACAGGGGTGGCTGGCACACTGACTCTAACGTCCTTCTCCACCCACGGTGCAGGATGTGGGAACAGCCCACACCTCCACAGAGGGGCAGCTAAGCTGGAATGATCCATTCCAGCCTAGATATACTAAACTAAAACAAGTTCCTTACCAATCCATTGCTGCGACCTGCTGGTGAACATTAAAAATTACAAGACAATTTACATTTAACATAGTTTTAAATGCACAGTTGTGAAGACATGAGCAAAATCACATCAGATGACAGTGTAAAGGCTCTTAACAGATAGTAGCGGGGTAGAGGCGTTTAGTAACACAACTCTGGAGTGTTACACGTACAAAAACAAAATGTCACAGGAAGTGAATAAAATATATTTTGGTTGTTCATATGACAGTTATGGCAAGGGTGGAAATGGAGCAGTTTTGGGAAATAAAATATATGAAATAAAAAAATGATGTTTAAAGGGTGCTTGGTTTTATGGCTTTCTGTATCCATTATTAAAATGCCTGTGTATGTCAATGCCAGTTTTGGATTGTTCATACGATTTTCACTGATGACAAGGTCCTATTTATTTATATCTATATTTTAAAATGGCAAAAGGGGGTGATTTCAATTGTTCATACTTTTTATTTTTTTTAAACACTTTTTTCAATGTAATTATTTGTCTACTTAGGGGACTTGGATATGCAATATTTTGATTATTTGTACCTGTAGAATACTATTGCAGTCTATGGGATTTTTACAGGCTGTCTGTCAGGCCGTGTCTCAGGCACAGCTTAGCAGGCAGCTTACTTTCACAGGCTTGGGAGTCTTCACAAAGCCCCAGGCTGTCATAGCAAATCATCAAAGCCTTGCAATTGTGCAGTGGGTGCTCTGATAGGAGGGCAGAGAGAGCCCCCTCCCTCTATATAAATGCTCAGATGCCACGGGCGCTAATGACCATGGCACCTGAGAAATTAAATTACCGCGATCAGAGATATTTCAGATCCTGGTAATTGTGCCAAATGCGGTGCAGGATAAACTGATGACCCCACTCCATACATCTCTCGTGCCCCACTGACATACTATTACATCAGGATTTGCAAAGTGGTTAAACTGCTTATTCCAAGCTCTGTTTGGGCAAAGAGGAAAGCCATTACTGATTGAACAGAGCTTGGGCAGCTGTTTGAATGCAGAAAGAGCTGCTAATTAATAACATGGCCTCTCCCCTGCTTCTTCTTCCATCACCACAGGCTGGCAGAAGGTTAAATAACATAAAATAAAACAATTAAAAAGTATTACAGAAGAATACTTTGCCCAAGCAGTGAGGGTCCTCCCTGGTATCCTCGCTGGCACTTGCATATATAAATGATGGCTCCCAATACCTTCCATCTCCTCTGGTGTGACCTTAGATTAAAGAAAATGCATTCACATTGTGTATATGCTGGGTTTTGCTTCATAAGTGGGGACACAGGGCACTGGAAGCAGCAGGTTTGTGATGCCTGGCATGTGCTATTGCTGCTAAGGAGGCAGCTCTGGACCAGAAAGACATACTGTAGGTGCATCAGCTTACAGTAATAGAAACCTTGTGACTTACCAAATGTAGGTCACTTCAGGAAGATCAACTTTACAAAAAGGGCAGTGTGAAAATCATGTAAAAATTGTGTAAAAGAGATTTCTATAATAAAAGGAAGAATACATACAGTACAGACCAAAAGTTTGGACACACCTTCTAATTCAAAGAGTTTTCTTTATTTTTTATGACTATGAAAATTGTAGATTCACACTGAAGGCATCAAAGCTATGAATTAACACATGTGGAATTATATACATAACAAACAAGTGTGAAACAACTGAAAATATGTCATATTCTAGGTTCTTCAAAATAGCCACCTTTTGCTTTGATTACTGCTTTGCACACTCTTGGCATTCTCTCGATGAGCTTCAAGAGGTAGTCATAGAAACATAGAAATATAGAAACATAGAATGTGTCGGCAGATAAGAACCATTTGGCCCATCTAGTCTGCCCAATATACTGAATACTATGGATAGCCCCCGGCCCTATCTTATATGAAGGATGGCCTTATGCCTATCCCATGCATGCTTAAACCCCTTCACTGTATTTGCAGCTACCACTTCTGCAGGAAGGCTATTCCATGCATCCACTACTCTCTCAGTAAAGTAATACTTCCTTATATTACTTTTAACCACCTCAGCCCCCAGTGCTTAAACCCCCTGAAAGACCAGGCCACTTTTTACACTTCTGCACTACACTACTTTCACCGTTTATTGCTCGATCATGCAACTTACCACCCAAATGAATTTTACCTCCTTTTCTTCTCACTAATAGAGCTTTCATTTGGTGGTATTTCATTGCTGCTGACATTTTTACTTTTTTTGTTATTAATCGAAATTTAACGATTTTTTTGCAAAAAAATGACATTTTTCACTTTCAGTTGTAAAATTTTGCAAAAAAAACGACATCCATATATAAATTTTGCTCTAAATTTATTGTTCTACATGTCTTTGATAAAAAAAAAAATGTTTGGGTAAAAAAAAATGATTTGGGTAAAAGTTATAGCATTTACAAACTATGGTACAAAAATGTGAATTTCCGCTTTTTGAAGCAGCTCTGACTTTCTGAGCACCTGTCATGTTTCCTGAGGTTCTACAATGCCCAGACAGTACAAACACCCCACAAATGACCCCATTTCGGAAAGTACACACCCTAAGGTATTCGCTGATGGGCATAGTGAGTTCATAGAACTTTTTATTTTTTGTCCCAAGTTAGCCGAAAATTATGTTGTAAGACAGGCTTGCTTTTTTTCTTAGGTAGTCTCAGGGAATACCCCTAAATTTAGTAGTCCAAAATGTCAAACAGGGGGTATTCTTCTGAAGAGGCCTACAGGATTCTGACCCAGTCGGATGAGGAGTGGGAACCCTCATCTGACGAATCTAGCGCGTCAGAATATGAACCTGTAGAAAGCAGTGGCTCTCTGACCCAAAGTTCGGACGAGGAGGTTGAGGTCCCTGGCAGCACCAGGCGTACCTGGCCCCGTGTCGCTAGACCACAGGTTATGCAGGATCCGCTTCAAGAGCAGCAGAGTGGGGCTGTCGCTGCCGGATCACGTGGTGAGGCATACACCAGCAGCGCAGCCCTTCCTGGACCTAGTACCAGCACTGCCGTACAACATGGTGAAGTAGCGAGCACCAGAAGGGCAGTTGAAGCTGGTACGGTGGCACGTGCACTAGTTACCCCGTCGCAGCCACCGCACAGACAGGCCCGTAGAGCCCCTAGAATCCCTGAGGTGCTGGCAAACCCTGATTGGCAGTCACCAACTTCAGCCGCACCAGTAGTTCCCCCTTTTACCGCCCAGTCTGGAGTTCGGGTTGAGACGGCTCAGATCAGTACGGCCCTGGGATTTTTCGAGCTGTTCTTGACTGCGGAGCTCTTGGACTTAGTCGTGGCAGAGACCAACCAATATGCCACACAATTTATAACCGCAAACCCGGGAAGCTTTTATGCCCAGCCTTTCCGGTGGAAACCAGTCCAAGTTTCCGAACTTAAAATTTTTCTGGGCCTTCTCCTCAACATGGCTCTAACCAAAAAGCATGAATTGCGGTCATATTGGTCCATGAACCCGATTCATCACATGCCCATGTTCTCTGCTGCTATGTCCAGGACACGATTTGAGGCCATCCTGCGTTTCCTGCACTTCAGCGACAACACCACCTCCCGTCCCAGAGGCCACCCAGCTTTTGACCGGCTCCACAAAATTCGGCCCCTCATAGACCATTTCAACCAGAAATTTGCAGATTTGTATACCCCTGAGCAAAACATCTGCGTAGACGAGTCCCTAATACATTTTACCGGGCGCCTTGGCTTCAAACAATACATCCCAAGCAAGCGTGCCCGGTATGGGGTCAAATTGTATAAGCTCTGTGAAAGGGCCACAGGCTATACCCACAAATTTCGGATCTATGAGGGAAAGGATCAGACCCTGGAGCCGGTCGGTTGCCCTGACTACCTGGGGAGCAGTGGGAAGACAGTCTGGGACTTGGTGTCACCCTTATTCGGCAAGGGGTACCATCTTTATGTGGACAATTTTTACACAAGTGTGGCCCTCTTTAGGCATTTGTTTCTAGAACGGATTTGCGCCTGTGGCACCGCGCGAACTAGTCGCGTGGGCTTCCCCCAACGGCTTGTAACCACCCGTCTTGCAAGGGGGGAGAGGGCTGCCTTGTGTAACAAAGAACTGCTCGCGGTGAAATGGAGAGACAAGCGTGACGTTTACATGCTCTCCTCTATTCACGCAGACACGACAATACAAATTCAAAGGGCAACCCGTGTCATTGAAAAGCCCCTCTCAGTCCACGACTATAATTTGCTCATGGGAGGGGTGGACTTCAATGACCAGATGTTGGCTCCCTATTTAGTTTCCCGCAGAACCAGACGCTGGTATAAGAAGGTGTCTGTATATTTAATTCAATTGGCGCTCTACAATAGTTTTGTTCTCTACAGTAAGGCTGGGAGAACACGATCCTTCCTCAAATTCCAGGAAGAGATCATCGAGAACCTCCTTTACCCAGGAGGTTCCGTGGCCCCATCCACCAGTGTAGTTAGCCGTCTACACGAGCGACATTTCCCCAGTGTCGTTGCTGGTACATCAACCCAACCGCCACCCCGAAAAAAATGTCGTGTCTGTAGCAGGAGTGGAATAAGGCGTGACACCCGCTATTTCTGTCCTGACTGTCCGGACCACCCTGCCCTATGCTTAGGAGAGTGTTTCCGGAAGTACCACACACAGGTACACCTAGCATAGGGATCACATCTCACCAGGACAGGCACACAGGGCTATTAGGGCCCTTTCTCTCACAGCTGCTGCAAACCTCTCCTTTCACCTGGGATAAAGTGCATAACGTACTTCGCCACATCTTTGGGCGATTTGCGCTTTGCACATTGTCCCATGGGGAAGGAGAGGTTTGTTCTATAAAGGTAAAAAAAACTAAACAAAAAAAAATTACCGGTAAGTAAAAAAGTTAAAAAAGTTAAAAAAAGTTAATATGTTCTGTTCTAAAGTTAATAAAGTTATTGCTTTGCGGCCTGGTTTTTTTCTTTTTTGTTTTGTTTTTTTTACCTTCCAGGTGGACCAACCGATCGACCAGCTGCAGCACTGATGTGCATTCGGACAGAAGCATTGCGCTGCTGTCAGATTACACGCAAGTCGGTGTATGCGGCGCTGCAAGACGAGATTTCTCCTCTGCAGTAAAAGATATGTTTGCCGAGGCATATGAGCTGAGGAGGTGGCGGTGTTCATATACTTTGGCAAACACTTTGTATATATAAAAAAAAAATCCCGGCAATGATTTATTCATCCACATCGATTGATGTGAATGGAGAAATCTGGTTTGCCAGGGCATACGAGCTGAAGTGGGTATGGATGTTGGGCGGAGCTCCTATGTCCTGGCAGACGCCTTTCCCCCTCCTTTTTCTTTTTTTGGCAGAGATTTTTTCATCCACATTGATCGATGCGAATGAAGAAATCTGTGCCGTTCATTTTTTTCTCTCAGCCCAGAGGCTGAACGGAAAAAAAAAATCTCATTACCCGTATGCTCAATATAAGGAGAATAGCAGAAACTCCTAATGCTGGCCATACATGTAATGATTGCGGAGACCCTCAAATGCCAGGGCAGTACAAACACCCCACAAATAACACCATTTTGGAAAGAAGACACCCCAAGGTATTCGCTGAGGGGCATATTGAGTCCATGAAAGATTGAAATTTTTGTCCCAAGTTAGCGGAAAGGGAGACTTTGTGAGAACAAAATCAAAAAAATCAATTTCCGCTAACTTGTGCCAAAATTTTTTTTTTCAATGAACTCGCCATGCCCCTCATTGAATACCTTGGTGTGTCTTCTTTCCAAAATGGGGTCACATGTGGGGTATTTATACTGCCCTGGCATTTTAGGGGCCCCAAAGCGTGAGAAGAAGTCTGGTATCCAAATGTCTAAAAATGTCTAAAAGAAATTTGGGCCCCTTTGCCCACCTAGGCTGCAAAAAAGTGTCACACATCTGGTATCTCCGTACTCAGGAGAAGTTGAGGAATGTGTTTTGGGGTGTCTTTTTACATATACCCATGCTGGGTGAGATAAATATCTTGGTCAAATGCCAACTTTGTATAAAAAAATGGGAAAAGTTGTCTTTTGCCAAGATATTTCTCTCACCCAGCATGGGTATATGTAAAATGACACCACAAAACACATTCCCCACCTTCTCCTGAGTACGGAGATACCAGATGTGTGACACTTTTTTGCAGCCTAGGTGGGCAAATGGGCCCACATTCCAAAGAGCACCTTTCGGATTTCACAGGTCATTTACCTACTTACCACACATTAGGGCCCCTGGAAAATGCCAGGGCAGTATAACTACCCCACAAGTGACCCCATTTTGGAAAGAAGACACCCCAAGGTATTCCGTGAGGGGCATGGCAAGTTCCTAGAATTTTTTATTTTTTGTCACAAGTTAGTGGAAAATGATGATTTTTTTTTTTTTTTTTTCATACAAAGTCTCATATTCCACTAACTTGTGACAAAAAATAAAAACTTCCATGAACTCACTATGCCCATCAGCGAATACCTTGGGGTCTCTTCTTTCCAAAATGGGGTCACTTGTGGGGTAGTTATACTGCCCTGGCATTCTAGGGGCCCAAATGTGTGGTAAGGAGTTTGAAATCAAATTCTGTAAAAAATGACCTGTGAAATCCGAAAGGTGCTCTTTGTAATATGGGCCCCTTTGCCCACCTAGGCTGCAAAAAAGTGTCACACATCTGGTATCTCCGTACTCAGGAGAAGGTGGGGAATGTGTTTTGGGGTGTCATTTTACATATACCCATGCTGGGTGAGAGAAATATCTTGGCAAAAGACAACTTTTCCCATTTTTTTATACAAAGTTGGCATTTGACCAAGATATTTATCTCACCCAGCATGGGTATATGTAAAAAGACACCCCAAAACACATTCCCCACCTTCTCCTGAGTACGGAGATACCAGATGTGTGACACTTTTTTGCAGCCTAGGTGGGCAAAGGGGCCCACATTCCAAAGAGCACCTTTCGGATTTCACAGGTAATTTACCTACTTACCACACATTAGGGCCCCTGGAAAATGGCATTCTAGGGGCCCAAATGTGTGGTAAGGAGTTTGAAATCAAATTCTGTAAAAAATGACCTGTGAAATCCGAAAGGTGCTCTTTGTAATATGGGCCCCTTTGCCCACCTAGGCTGCAAAAAAGTGTCACACATCTGGTATCTCCGTACTCAGGAGAAGGTGGGGAATGTGTTTTGGGGTGTCATTTTACATATACCCATGCTGGGTGAGAGAAATATCTTGGCAAAAGACAACTTTTCCCATTTTTTCATACAAAGTTGGCATTTGACCAAGATATTTCTCTCACCCAGCATGGGTATATGTAAAAAGACACCCCAAAACACATTCCTCAACTTCTCCTGAGTACGGAGATACCAGATGTGTGACACTTTTTTGCAGCCTAGGTGGGCAAAGGGGCCCATATTCCAAAGAGCACCTTTCGGATTTCACAGGTCATTTTTTACTGAATTTGATTTCAAACTCCTTACCACACATTTGGGCCCCTAGAATGCCAGGGCAGTATAACTACCCCACAAGTGACCCCATTTTGGAAAGAAGAGACCCCAAGGTATTCGCTGATGGGCATAGTGAGTTCATGGAAGTTTTTATTTTTTGTCACAAGTTAGTGGAATATGAGACTTTGTATGAAAAAAAAAAAAAAAAAATCATCATTTTCCACTAACTTGTGACAAAAAATAAAAAATTCTAGGAACTCGCCATGCCATATGGGCCCCTTTGCCCACCTAGGCTGCAAAAAAGTGTCACACATCTGGTATCTCTGTATTCAGGAGAAGTTGAGGAATGTGTTTTGGGGTGTCTTTTTACATATACCCATGCTGGGTGAGATAAATATCTTGGTCAAATGCCAACTTTGTATAAAAAAATGGGAAAAGTTGTCTTTTGCCAAGATATTTCTCTCACCCAGCATGGGTATATATAAAATGACACCCCAAAACACATTCCCCACCTTCTCCTGAGTACGGAGATACCAGATGTGTGACACTTTTTTGCAGCCTAGGTGGGCAAAGGGGCCCATATTCCAAAGAGCACCTTTCGGATTTCACAGGTCATTTTTTACAGAATTTGATTTCAAACTCCTTACCACACATTTGGGCCCCTAGAATGCCAGGGCAGTATAACTACCGCACAAGTGACCCCATTTTGGAAAGAAGAGACCCCAAGGTATTCGCTGATGGGCATAGTGAGTTCATAGAACTTTTTATTTTTTGTCACAAGTTAGTGGAATATGAGACTTTGTAAGAAAAAAAAAACAAAAAAAAAAAAACAACAACATAATTTTCCGCTAACTTGGGACAAAAAATAAAAAGTTCTATGAACTCACTATGCCCATCAGCGAATACCTTAGGGTGTGTACTTTCCGAAATGGGGTCATTTGTGGGGTGTTTGTACTGTCTGGGCATTGTAGAACCTCAGGAAACATGACAGGTGCTCAGAAAGTCAGAGCTGCTTCAAAAAGCGGAAATTCACATTTTTGTACCATAGTTTGTAAATGCTATAACTTTTACCCAAATCATTTTTTTTTACCCAAACATTTTTTTTTTTATCACAGACATGTAGAACAATAAATTTAGAGCAAAATTTATATATGGATGTCGTTTTTTTTGCAAAATTTTACAACTGAAAGTGAAAAATGTCATTTTTTTGCAAAAAAATCGTTAAATTTCGATTAATAACAAAAAAAGTAAAAATGTCAGCAGCAATGAAATACCACCAAATGAAAGCTCTATTAGTGAGAAGAAAAGGAGGTAAAATTCATTTGGGTGGTAAGTTGCATGATCGAGCAATAAACGGTGAAAGTAGTGTAGTGCAGAAGTGTAAAAAGTGGCCTGGTCTTTCAGGGGGTTTAAGCACTGGGGGCTGAGGTGGTTAAAAGTAATATAAGGAAGTATTACTTTACTGAGAGAGTAGTGGATGCATGGAATAGCCTTCCTGCAGAAGTGGTAGCTGCAAATACAGTGAAGGGGTTTAAGCATGCATGGGATAGGCATAAGGCCATCCTTCATATAAGATAGGGCCGGGGGCTATCCATAGTATTCAGTATATTGGGCAGACTAGATGGGCCAAATGGTTCTTATCTGCCGACACATTCTATGTTTCTATGTTTCTATGACTACCTCTTGAAGCTCATCGAGAGAATGCCAAGAGTGTGCAAAGCAGTAATCAAAGCAAAAGGTGGCTATTTTGAAGAACCTAGAATATGACATATTTTCAGTTGTTTCACACTTGTTTGTTATGTATATAATTCCACATGTGTTAATTCATAGTTTTGATGCCTTCATAGTCATTAAAATAAAGAAAACTCTTTGAATGAGTAGGTGTGTCCAAACTTATGGTCTGTACTGTATATGAGTGCATCCAAACTGTTCAAACAATATTTAGGATCTGCCTGAGGTATTTATGTGGAGATCAGAAGAAAAGATACATTTGATATGTGTGGATTTTAGAATTGCCATTATGTTCTTATGTTGTACTCATATCATAGGCCATATTTTTGCTGTTACAACTATCCACCATTATGTAGCATTCTGGACCTTCTTTATAAACTAAAAGACTAGCATATTTACTCTTTTAGCACTGTGTACCTCATTTCAGCCTAAGTATAAAATGACAACACATATTGGGTTGAAGGTTAAAGGGGTTTTCCAGGAGTACAATGCTGATAACCTATCTTCAGGACAGGTCATCAATATCAGATCGCTAAAGGTCCAACACATGACACTGCCATCGATTAGTGCCGTGGCGCTCCAGTGAGTGCTGCAGCCTCCTCACAGCATACCAGGCACAGTGCCTTACATTGTATAGTGACTGTGCTTGGTATTGCAGCCCAGGCCAATGGGACTGTGCTGCACATAGGCCATTTGACTGATGAAGGTGACGTCACTGGCCTAAGAAGAGGCCACAACACGAAGCGCCATGGCCTTTTTAAACAGCTGATCAGTGGGATTGCTGGGAGTCAGAACTCCACTGATATCATTTTGATGACCTATCCTGAGGATAGGACACTAATATTTTCCTCCTACTGGAGAAATGAAACCTGTTTTGATTATATTATTATAGAGATTATGTTCATTTCAAGCAAATCCATGATATCTAGCTTATGTTTTTCATACTAAAATTAGAATCCAACTGGAAAAACATTTGTACTACACATCCGTACCCTTCATCTCGCTTACTGGAAGTTAAAACTGGAAGTTTATGGTATTGAGTTTATCGTGGAATGAGGCTTTGGGAAGAAGTGTTCCAGAGCAGGATGTTCAGTCATCTAAGTAGGAGAACATAGCAGAAATTCTGGACAGAATGCTCAGGAACTGTGTGGGTTGTAGAAATCATCCCTCCCTGTGTGAGCTGTATAAATCAACTAAACTCAATAGGTCTAATGAAAATTTAATTGGTGAAAACCTTGAAGTGCACTGTTTCAAAGAACAAGAGTTGAATGGGAAGCACTTTGTAGATGACAGTGACAGCAAGCGAAGACAAGTGCATGAGAAGACAAGTGCAAGCGAAGACAAGTGCAAGAGAAGACAAGTGCTCGTATCAGTAAAACTGTCACATCTAATAGTAATTTGGAGTCAGGTATTTTTAATGAGATGCTGGGCAGGAAATACTCTGTATCTACATTTCATTTCTTTCTTTCTGTAAAACTGTGTGCTGTAAATACTATGTGTGAAAGGCTGGCACAGACATGGCATTTTTAAGTGTGGACGCTAATGTTTGTTTTGGATCATGCGGAAAACCACAAACTGCGCTCAGGAAAGAAGCTCTGTTTGTGTAAGAGGAAGGATGTTTGACCTGCTTTAGAAGAGGAAAATGACAATTTTTTCATGCATGGGTGAAAACGAGGACCATCATAGGTATTTAATGCCCTTCTACTTTCGTTAACAAATACTTATGTTAGTTCTTCCATATGAGAATAAAGGACTACAGCTGGCTATATCATAAACCAGGTATAAAATGTTCCAAAATCCAATCTAGCATTGCAAGAAACATGGAAGATTCCTAGATTATTCAGAATTTTGAAGATCACTAATTTATCTGTAATACTATCTAAAATATTGCCTTAATCAGTATATGTACCTTTAAAGCATGTTATACAATTTATCTATAAAGATAGTCTTAAAAAAATTATAAATCAGTTAATACAATAGCAGTTCTTATATTACTGTAATTCTAATTTATAGCCTGTACTACAGTTAAAGGAGTTTTCTGTCATCAAAAATATCACAGAGTGGCCGGGAAGGGGCAGAAAACCCCCCAAAAACATTACTCACCTTGTCAAAGCCTCCTGGTTCCAGCACTGTATCTCCTGTCCCCACGAGACCGGAGGTGTGACATGCCATCTACATGCATGGTACTACTGTTAGACAATCAATAGCCTCAGCAATGATGTTTCAGTAATGAAACAGGACCTCTGAGTCTTAGCATTCATGTGTTGTACCTGCACGTGTCTCTGCTGAGGGCAGTGATTGTCCGGCATGTAGATTGCACATCAAACTGCCTGTCCGGTGGGGATGGGACACACAGCATTGGAACCGGGAGGCTCTGACAAGATGAGTAATGCTTTGGGCTTTTTTTACATCCTACCCGGCCAGCCCTAAAGCTTTTTAGATATTGGATGACCACTTTACAGTTTGCTGGTCACTACTGGAATCAGTCAACAAGCTTGTTGTCAGACAAACCCATCATGCTGAGCTTTTACAATGCATTGGAATAGAATAGTAGAATAGTTTTCTACATCACGGTGCCTGGTGTGAGGAATATGCAAATTAGCTATTATTATAGCTTATCCAGTACTTCCTAAATTATGTCTTAAAGGGGTTACCCCACGACTAATGTAAAAAATGAAAATCATACATCATACAATACATGGCGACTTCTTTATGGAACCAGCCCTGCACCTCACATAGGTCCACAGATCTCCACATTCATTGCTCTGCTATATTTATATCAAGCTGACATCTCAAGGGGAGTGTCTTTTCTGCTGCAGCTCAGGGGGCGTGTCTGAGCTCTCCCTATCACAACTCAGGAGGCAGATGAAGGATGAAACTGAGCATGTGCGGCCTTCTCAGTGAGCAGGTCAAAGAAATAAAACAAACAGCAGGTGGCGCTATACAGATTCATTTTATTGAATAATTCAGTGACTATGCTAAGTTTCTAATTACATGCAATTACAGAAGAATTCAGATCCAGATGCTGGTTTGAAAACTGTAGAATATTTTTCGTGGGACAACCACTTTAAGGCCTGTTTAAAAGGCTGAACATTGACTTATAGGATAGCTATCTTACATCTGGTGGCATCAGAAGCTCAACCTTCTTTTCTTTTTGGAAACAGAGTTGATTTGCATACCCTTTTTGCAGAGGAACATTGCATGGCCCATAATACTCCTTACACCTACTAGGCGTTCTCCATAAGGAGAAATGGTACTCCCTGTATACTTCTGTGAAGAAAACATCTAAAAGATTTTGAAATTATCCCAGAAATTGTAGGCCTGTAAGGTTTAACCTATATCATGATCAAAATATTGGAGGGCCTTCTAATAAATACTGTCCTGGAGTATCCCAATGAAAATACAACACACAAAGTTAGCATGGTATGCTTATAGTGTATTGCACAAAGGGTTAGTGCATAAAATAAGAATGCTGGGAGCAGAGAGGAATATGAGTAATTGGATTAACAATTGGATCAAAGCTAGGTCACAGTTACTAGTGGGGTATCACTGGGATCAGTATTGGGCCCTCTTTTAAATATGTTCATAATAGGGACCTTTTATAGGGCCCTCTGAGTAGAATTTCAATTTCTGCAGGTGATATTAAGCTCCGGAAAATAATCAACACCAGACAGATTTGAGGAACCTGGAGGCTTGGACTGAGAAATGGCAAAAGAAGTGGAAAAATATAAAGTGATGCATTTGGGCCGAGGAAAGAGAATGTTCAATTATATAATGATAAAACACTGGATAAAACTGCCACTGAAATAGACTTGAGGATATTGGTGGACTGTAAACTTAAAGGGGTTGTCCGGGTTCAGAGCTGAACCCAGACACAAGCTTCTCTTCATTCATTTACCATGTATGAATGGACTATTGGAGAATTTGTAGCTCCGATGCTCCACCCTGCTTTGCATAGTGCATGACAAGGGCTGTTTGTTTACTGCTGGTGACGTACCCTGCTTTTAGTATGCTAGGCAGAGGGCGTTAATTGGCGGTCTTTAGCGCTGCCCTAGCCTGCAAAACAGCCTAGGGCAGCGCAAAATACTGACTTCACAGGGCACACTGCTAGGGGGACGGCTCTGCTTAGCATACGCATGTAATGCCCGGTACGTCACCGGTAGTAAAGAAAAAGCCCTTGCCCTGGGCAATGCAGTGCAGGGCAAGGGGGAGCATAGGAGCAAGAAATGCTCTGATGCTCCACTCAGACATGGCAAATGAGTGAAGCGAAGCTTGTGTCCGGGTTCAACTCTGAACCCGGACAACCTCTTTAACTTTAGTGACCAATGCCAGGCAGCTACTGCCAAGGGAAATAAAATCAAGGAATGCACCAAAGGGTCAAAGATGCTAATGGCAAGAGCATAGTTTTACCTCTATACAAATCACTAGTCAGACCAGACATAGAATATTGTGCACACTTTTGGGCATCTGTGTAGAAGAAGGAAATAGTTAACTATAGCTGGAACAGAGTAGGGCAACCAAAGTTATTAAAAGAATGACCCAAGTCATACAGTTTAAGGGCAATAGTACCAAATATTAATGAAATGTATATGAACTTTTGACTTTATAGAAAGTAATAAAAATGCCTTTAAAGCATTCTCTTTCTCTCATTATTCTGGTATTTGGCAAATAATAATTATGGTAATTCTAATTGACGAAACACAGGAAAGGTTTATTCTGATTATATGTCAGATATTGAGAAAAACATGCATATGTGTCTTTTTATATAGTGTATGTAAACTTCTGGTTTCAACTGTATGTTATATGTACTAGATTTCTGGAGATGGGACATTAATCCAGGGATTTATCTGGTATCACAAGTGGAGCCATGATGAAAATTTCACCCCAATATAGGGCAATATTCATCCATCTCATAGGAGTTTTTACCTTCTTCTGGATCAACATGGTAGGAATATAGGATAGACTTAATGGACCTATGTATTTTTTTCAACCTAATCATTCTATGTATTACATTAAACGATTTTGCAGGTGATTATAGGGAAGGAACCATTTCTTTCCGGCAATTGCCTGCTCGTCAGCACGACCTGCCGTGGGCAAAAGATGATTTTTAAGCACGCTTAAAAATCTTGATTGCCCGATGTATGAGCGTCTGCTCGTTCATTGGGTAATCAGCGGCACTTTTAGGGCTGTATTACACAGCCAGATCATCGTTAATGAGCGTTCCTATGACCACCAGCCAGTGTAATACAGCCCTAACTCTGTTTATCCTAAACCACAAAGAATTCTTACTAAAAACGTCACTAGCCTTCTTAGGCTGATATACTTTTATTATATGTTGTCTGATATTTGCAGTACGTGAATATGTAAGTTATTTGTGTACTACTTGGATGATTACATTTTATACATCTTATCTGAAATCATGATTTCAACTACAGTAGCTGTATGAACAGTACAGCAAAGAAAAATTTATATAAGTTTATTACTGCCCCCTAAAATCGTTGTGGCCTAGACAAAAGCCTAAATGCTGCAATGATACAAATGTGCACTGGTATGAGTTCTGCACACTCATCCTTTCTGTGTGGTCCAGGCTGATTTGTGTTCTCCAACTTCTTCAATGACATATCAAAGTCACTGGTCGGCATCATTGATATTCAAAGCAGAGCTTCCTTCTGAAACTCAACTGGTGGGGTGGCTTTCCAGCGATCTCCTGCAAGACTTTATTGAAAGGTTTCTTTCACTTCCTCTGCACACTGGAACACAGACAAAGCGGACACAAGGGAATTATTATGATTTTTCTTTACAGAGAAGCCTTTGGAGTGAATATTAGGTAGTCTGTTTGAGGCGATTCCCCAGGGTATCTAAAATTACCTCAGCAGGGGTTACAGAGGGATAATCAAGCCTGTTCCTCTCCAGGTTCAGAAAGGCTGTGAGAAAGAAAAAAATTAAGCTTCGGAACAGTGATTTTAAAGGTTGACAAAGTTCTGCATTCACAAACTGGTGTTACTCTGAAGGTTGGAATCTGATCCTGGTCACTTAAAATAACTACCATGTCCTACTAAAAACTTACTTCAACTATATTTATTTTAAATAAAAATGTCCATAAGTGGTATCAATAAGGTGGGTAAAAGTCTTACAGTTCATTTTGAGCGGTTTCCGTACTTCTGATTATGACAGAGCACCCATGCATATGTAGCCAACTATCTGGTAAACACTCTAATCCCTTCCTCCCTCTCCTCTTCCCTGATGTATACAATGGGGGGCACAGGACACAACCATCAGACTCCGTGATCAATCATCGGCATATCCTTTAACTATAGCTTTATGGTTGCAATATACCTTTAAATTGAGACAAAATATTTCCAGAATTGTTATTACTTGGGAAATGCAAGTAGGTGCTAAAACACCTAGAGATGAGTGAATCTCATATTTTGAAATTCGTTCGTACTTCGTTTGGTGGTAAAAGGTGAACTGCGTTATGGATTTCGTTACAACAGACCATAACGCAATTCTATGACGGTATCCATGCCTTTAGAGGCATTCCGTTATTCATCCCATCATAATAAAAGTCTATGGGCTGCAAAACGGATCCGTCCTGTTTCTGTTATGCAGTGAAGGACTCCCCTGCATAATGGAAACGGGATGGATCAGTTTTGCAGCCCATAGACTTCGATTATGACGGAATGAATAACGGAATGCCTCTAAAGGTATTCCGTTATGCATTCTGTCATAGAATTGCGTTATGGTCCGTGGTAACGGAATCCATAACGCAATTCATCTTTTACCACCAAACAAAGTATGAACTAATTTCATAAGCGGAAATTCGCTCATCTCTAGTGATTACGTCTCTCTGACAGTGGAGCTCTGTGGTGGATCAGAGTCTGAGCTGGAGTTGCAGCGACTGTAAGGCCGCATTCACACATACGTGGATTTTCACGCTTCTGCCACCGCCTCTGTACAGTAATACACTCGTATAGATCATATCAGTGTATTAATGTACAGCGGCAGCGACACGAAGTGCACGGCGTCATAGTAATCAATGAAACCGTGCACTCCTGCACTCAGCAGGACAACAGGCCGGGTTTTCAAGGACTGTGGTCCGTGAAAATCAACGTATGTGCAAATGCAGCCTAAGGGTAAATTCACACGTCCGTCAATGTGTCCGCATCTGTTCCGCAAATTGCAGAACAGGTGCGAACCCATTCATTCTCTATGGGGCAGGAATGGATGCGGACAGCACACAGTGCTCTTCCAGTCCGCGGCTCCGAAAAAAATGGAACATGTCCTATTCTTGTCCGCAATTGCGGACAAGAATAGGCAGTTCTATGGAGGTGCCGGCTGGATGTATTGCGGATCCGCAATACACTATGGACGTGTGAATGGACCCTAAGACCTAGGACAAATCGAGGTCCACATACACCCCGTGGGGGTTACGGTACTGTGCAATACCATACCTGTGTTATTCTATACATAGGGACTTTATTGTTTCTTTAAGGCCGGCTGGAGCAAGCCAGTCGCTGCCGTTTACTGCCTTATTGTTTTGTCAAGAATAAAAGACAACCGTTGCTTTGCTTTCACGTTAGCGGCAGTAGGTGGTTAACACTTTATTTAGTATAGCTGTGAATAGCTGATATGGGACGGCTCTTACTGGGAGTAGTTATGGTGCTGTGTGGGTGACTACTCCCCACGTTCCAGGCTGGGTCTTGACTAGCCTACAAAACAGCCAGCAGTGTCAGGTGGTGGTGATTACCTCTCTCTGCCAGTGGAGCTCTGTGGTGGATCAGAGTCTGAGCTGGAGTTGCAGTGACTGTAAGGGCTCATGCACACGACCGTATGTATTTTGCGGTACGCAAAAAACAGGTCCGCAAAAAATACGGATGACATCCGTGTGCATTCCTTATTTTGCGGAACGGAACAGATTTCCCTTCATAGAACAGTTCTATCCTTGTCTATAATGCGGACAATAATAGGACATGTTATATTTTTTGCGGAACAGAAATACGGACATATGGAAATGGAATGCACATGGAGTAACTTCCATTTTTTTTTGCGGACCCGTTGAAGTGAATGGTTCCGCATACGGGCTGCAAAAAAAACCGGAACAGACACGGAAAGAAAATACGTTCGTGCATGAGCCCTAAGACTGAGGACAAAATGAGATCCACATCCCTGGATGTCCTGGGTTAAGGCTCCTATTAGAATAAAAGACCAGCCAGTTAAAATGGAGGATCTTGTGAAGCACCTCTTGTAGGCCAGCACCCAACAGCAGGAGACCAACCAGCTCCTCATCAAGCAATTGGCCATAATGTCAGAAGCCATCTGGGTCAAGGAAGGAGACCTCAGCTTCCCATAGTAATGAGGAATGCCAGCAAGCACATAGGACGATACGAGAAGCCTTGCAAAAAGTGACCACAGAGGACGACGTAGAAGCTTAGCAATGGGCTGAGGTTTTGGCCCCATTTCTCTCAGGTGAACCCCAGAAGGCGCATTATGACTTGTCACTACAGGATGCTTTGGAATACCCCAAACTAAAAGCGGAGATCTCGGCATGTCTGGGAGTAACCGTCACAGTCCAGGCTCAGAGGGTGCATCAATTGGGGTTTAGGAGAGGCAAGCCCCTGAGGTTCCAAATGGTTGACTTACTGCACCTCATCCAGAAATGGCTAAAGCTGGATGTTTGTTCCCCAATCAAAATGGTGGAGCTGGTCGTAATGGACCGCTTCATGCACGCTCTCTCCAAGCCAGTGCAGTGCTGGGTTGTACAAGGAAACCCCTAGACTGCAGATGACTTGGTATGCTTGGTAGAGAGATATTATGCAGTGGATAACACCATAGCTGACTCGGGATCCCTGACCTCCCCATACAGGAATGCCTGGAGTGACTCTGAAGGCTATAGGAAGGGACTAAAACTCCTCGGGAAGGACGTTCTAAGGCCAAGAGCATACCAGAGCCAATGCCAAGACCTTCCCTAAGGGAGATCATCTGCTGGAGATGCCATGCCCCAGGACATATGGTGGCCCAGTGCCTCCTCAGCTTGGACCAAATGGACTGTTTCATGGGGAGACGGAGATCCATGTTTGCATGTAGCGCTGTTCCAAACTCTGGGGAGGGACTTCCATTCTGTTCAATCAGCGTTGATGACACCCCCACAACTGGACTTCTGGACTCAGGGAGCCTGGTCACACTATCCCTCATAGGTTGGTCCCTGGGAAAACCTTGGGGGTCACTTGAATTCATGGCGATACCAAGGTTTACCCAATGGCCCAGTTCACCTTAAAGACAGAGGAGGATCGAGGCCCTCTTTGACAGAATAGCAATGGATTTGGTAGGGCCCTTGGTGAAGTCCACGAGGGGGCACCAATATATATTAGTTGTAATGGATTATGCCACCCGGTACCCTGAGGCAGTGCCCTTGAGAAAGTCCTCCTCCAAGGCTATCGCCAGAGAGCTGTTTCATATTTTTTCCAGAACAGGGCTGCCCAAGGAGATCCTGACAGACTAGGGGACCCTAGCTAAAATATAAAACAGGTCGGCCCGTCTTAGACAGTTTAGTCCAGGGGACCGGGTTCTAGTCCTAGTGCCCACAGTGGAGAGCAAAATGGCAAGGGTCCTATGAGATAGTTGAGAGGGTGGGTGAAGTTAACTGTTGTATACATCAGCCAGGTAGGAGAAAGCCCTATCAGATTTACCATATCATCTTCCTTAAGCCATGGAAAGATAGGGATCCTCCTGAGGCCTTTGTCTGATGCCAGACGTCACCATAGAGAATGTGAAGATGGCAGAAGCCATGTCTTCCCAAAAATACCAATGCAAGCTCCTGTTGCAGCAGAATAGGGACTAGTTTACAGAAACACCAGGGTTAATCAATGTTGTGGAACATGAGATTATTACGGAGCCTCATGCGAGTGTAAATTTAAAACCTTATGGGATTCCCAAGGCCTGTAGGGAGGTCGTGTCCAAGGAGGTGATTGGGGAATCTAAAAGTGGGTGGTCCAGTCCCATAGTGCTAGTCCCATGGAGAGTGGCTATTCTGTAATGAGGTGTCCAAGGTAGATGCATACCCCATGCCCTGGGTGGATGAACTTATTGGGAGTCTAGGGCCAGTTTGCTATATAACTACCCTAGATCTGACCAAGGGGTATCGGCAAATTCCATCATCGAAAGGAGCTAGAGAAAAGACAGCGTTTTCAACACCAGAAGGGTCCTTCCAGTACATCAGGATGCCATTTGGTTTGTAAGGGGCCCCTGCCACTTTTCAGAGGGCTATGTACAAGATCTTACACCCACACAGGGAATATGCGGCAGCTTACTTGGATGACATAGTGATCTTCAGTTGTGATTGGGAGAGTCACCTCAGTAAAATTCAAGCCATCCTTGATGCACCAAGAAAAGCTGGCTTCACTATAAATCCAAGTAAGTGCACCATGGGGATGGAAGAGGCCAGGTACTTGGAGTACATTGTGGCAAGAGGGGAGATAAAACCCCAGGTAAATAAGGTGGAAGCTATCCAAGAATGGCCCTGCCCACTTACCAAGAAACAGGTTAAGACATTTCTCGGTATTGTGGGTTATTATACAGTAGGAGATTTGTTCCCAAGTTTGCTGAAATAGCAGTATCCCGACCGACCTTACAAAGGAGGAAAGTCTACCATGATCAAGTGGTCCCCAGAAGATGAAGAGGCCATCCAGAAGCTTAAGTCGGCCCTCTGCAGACAGCCAGTCTTGGTATCTCTGGACTTCTCCCAAGAGTCTATTATTCAGACAGATGGGTGGGCCTAGGGGCGGTGATGTCTCTGGTCATAAATAGAGAGGAACATTCCGTGTGTTATCTCAGCAGAAAGCTTTCCCCAGCAGAGGGGAATTATTCTATAATTGAGAGAGAATGCATGGCCATTAAGTGGGCACTTGATTACCTCGGATACTACCTCCTGGGATGGAAATTTAAGCTGGTATCGGATCATCCCATCTGAAATGGCTAAGGGAGAGAAAGGGTAACAATGCCCGGGTCACCCGCTGGTTTCTGGCTCTACAGGATTTTAGGTTTTCTGCATGGGCCAGGCAAGCTGCAAGGGAATGCAGATACCCTGTCTAGAGTACACTGCATGCTAGCTGAAGTTGCCCAGACTCTCAGCTTTGGGCAGGGGGGGGGGGGGGGGGGGGGGGGGGTATGTAGCAAGGCACAAGGGACCATTGTTGCTAGTAGATATGTGTCCTGGCCTCGGTGAAGTAGGAGCCAGTGTTTCAGGTGTTAGCGGCAGTAGGTGGTTAACACTTTATTTAGTATAGCTGTGAATAGCTGATATGGGACGGCTCTTACTGGGAGTAGTTATGGTGCTGTGTGGGTGACTACTCCCCACGTTCCAGGCTGGGTCTTGACTGGCCTACAAAACAGCCAGCAGTGTCAGGTGGTGGTGATTACCTCTCTCTGCCAGTGGAGCTCTGTGGTGGATCAGAGTCTGAGCTGGAGTTGCAGTGACTGTAAGGGCTCATGCACACGACCGTATGTATTTTGCGGTACGCAAAAAACAGGTCCGCAAAAAATACGGATGACATCCGTGTGCATTCCTTATTTTGCGGAACGGAACAGATTTCCCTTCATAGAATAGTTCTATCCTTGTCTATAATGCGGACAATAATAGGACATGTTCTATTTTTTTGCGAAACAGAAATACGGACATATGGAAATGGAATGCACATGGAGTAACTTCCGTTTTTTTTGCGGACCCGTTGAAGTGAATGGTTCCGCATACGGGCTGCAAAAAAAACGAAACAGACACGGAAAGAAAATACGTTCGTGCATGAGCCCTAAGACTGAGGACAAAATGAGATCCACATCCCTGGATGTCCTGGGTTAAGGCTCCTATTAGAATAAAAGACCAGCCAGTTAAAATGGAGGATCTTGTGAAGCACCTCTTGTAGGCCAGCACCCAACAGCAGGAGACCAACCAGCTCCTCATCAAGCAATTGGCCATAATGTCAGAAGCCATCTGGGTCAAGGAGACCTCAGCTTCCCATAGTAATGAGGAATGCCAGCAAGCACAGAGGACGATACGAGAAGCCTTGCAAAAAGTGACCACAGAGGACGACGTAGAAGCTTAGCAATGGGCTGAGGTTTTGGCCCCATTTCTCTCAGGTGAACCCCAGAAGGCTAATTATGACTTGTCACTACAGGATGCTTTGGAATACCCCAAACTAAAAGCGAAGATCTCGGCATGTCTGGGAGTAACCGTCACAGTCCAGGCTCAGAGGGTGCATCAATTGGGGTTTAGGAGAGGCAAGCCCCTGAGGTTCCAAATGGTTGACTTACTGCACCTCATCCAGAAATGGCTAAAGCTGGATGTTTGTTCCCCAATCAAAATGGTGGAGCTGGTCGTAATGGACCGCTTCATGCACGCTCTCTCCAAGCCAGTGCAGTGCTGGGTTGTACAAGGAAACCCCTAGACTGCAGATGACTTGGTATGCTTGGTAGAGAGATATTATGCAGTGGATAACACCATAGCTGACTCGGGATCCCTGACCTCCCCATACAGGAATGCCTGGAGTGACTCTGAAGGCTATAGGAAGGGACTAAAACTCCTCGGGAAGGACGTTCTAAGGCCAAGAGCATACCAGAGCCAATGC
Organism: Bufo bufo; assembly: GCF_905171765.1. Classification (NCBI taxonomy): domain Eukaryota; kingdom Metazoa; phylum Chordata; class Amphibia; order Anura; family Bufonidae; genus Bufo; species Bufo bufo. The sequence continues at coordinate 128,551,103 of NC_053396.1, forward strand.
CAAGACCTTCCCTAAGAGAGATCATCTGCTGGAGATGCCATGCCCCAGGACATATGGTGGCCCAGTGCCTCCTCAGCTTGGACCAAATGGACTGTTTCATGGGGAGACGGAGATCCATGTTTGCATGTAGCGCTGTTCCAAACTCTGGGGAGGGACTTCCATTCTGTTCAATCAGCGTTGATGACACCCCCACAACTGGACTTCTGGACTCAGGGAGCCTGGTCACGCTATCCCTCATAGGTTGGTCCCTGGGAAAACCTTGGGGGTCACTTGAATTCATGGCGATACCAAGGTTTACCCAATGGCCCAGTTCACCTTAAAGACAGAGGAGGATCGAGGCCCTCTTTGACAGAATAGCAATGGATTTGGTAGGGCCCTTGGTGAAGTCCACGAGGGGGCACCAATATATATTAGTTGTAATGGATTATGCCACCCGGTACCCTGAGGCAGTGCCCTTGAGAAAGTCCTCCTCCAAGGCTATCGCCAGAGAGCTGTTTCATATTTTTTCCAGAACAGGGCTGCCCAAGGAGATCCTGACAGACTAGGGGACCCTAGCTAAAATATAAAACAGGTCGGCCCGTCTTAGACAGTTTAGTCCAGGGGACCGGGTTCTAGTCCTAGTGCCCACAGTGGAGAGCAAAATGGCAAGGGTCCTATGAGATAGTTGAGAGGGTGGGTGAAGTTAACTATTGTATACATCAGCCAGGTAGGAGAAAGCCCTATCAGATTTACCATATCATCTTCCTTAAGCCATGGAAAGATAGGGATCCTCCTGAGGCCTTTGTCTGATGCCAGGCGCCACCATAGAGAATGTGAAGATGGCAGAAGCCATGTCTTCCCAAAAATACCAATGCAAGCTCCTGTTGCAGCTGAATAGGGACTAGTTTACAGAAACACCAGGGTTAATCAATGTTGTGGAACATGAGATTATTACGGAGCCTCATGCGAGAGTAAATTTAAAACCTTATGGGATTCCCAAGGCCTGTAGGGAGGTCGTGTCCAAGGAGGTGATTGAGGAATCTAAAAGTGGGTGGTCCAGTCCCATAGTGCTAGTCCCATGGAGAGTGGCTATTCTGTAATGAGGTGTCCAAGGTAGATGCATACCCCATGCCCTGGGTGGATGAGCTTATTGAGAGTCTAGGGCCAGTTTGCTATATAACTACCCTAGATCTGACCAAGGGGTATCGGCAAATTCCATCATCGAAAGGAGCTAGAGAAAAGACAGCGTTTTCAACACCAGAAGGGTCCTTCCAGTACATCAGGATGCCATTTGGTTTGTAAGGGGCCCCTGCCACTTTTCAGAGGGCTATGTACAAGATCTTACACCCACACAGGGAATATGCGGCAGCTTACTTGGATGACATAGTGATCTTCAGTTGTGATTGGGAGAGTCACCTCAGTAAAATTCAAGCCATCCTTGATGCACCAAGAAAAGCTGGCTTCACTATAAATCCAAGTAAGTGCACCATGGGGATGGAAGAGGCCAGGTACTTGGAGTACATTGTGGCAAGAGGGGAGATAAAACCCCAGGTAAATAAGGTGGAAGCTATCCAAGAATGGCCCTGCCCACTTACCAAGAAACAGGTTAAGACATTTCTCGGTATTGTGGGTTATTATACAGTAGGAGATTTGTTCCCAAGTTTGCTGAAATAGCAGTACCCCGACCGACCTTACAAAGGGAGGAAAGTCTACCATGATCAAGTGGTCCCCAGAAGATGAAGAGGCCTTCCAGAAGCTTAAGTCGGCCCTCTGCAGACAGCCAGTCTTAGTATCTCTGGACTTCTCCCAAGAGTCTATTATTCAGACAGATGGGTGGGCCTAGGGGCGGTGATGTCTCTGGTCATAAATAGAGAGGAACATCCCGTGTGTTATCTCAGCAGAAAGCTTTCCCCAGCAGAGGGGAATTATTCTATAATTGAGAGAGAATGCATGGCCATTAAGTGGGCACTTGATTACCTCGGATACTACCTCCTGGGATGGAAATTTAAGCTGGTATCGGATCATCCCATCTGAAATGGCTAAGGGAGAGAAAGGGTAACAATGCCCGGGTCACCCGCTGGTTTCTGGCTCTACAGGATTTTAGGTTTTCTGCATAGGCCAGGCAAGCTGCAAGGGAATGCAGATACCCTGTCTAGAGTACACTGCATGCTAGCTGAAGTTGCCCAGACTCTCAGCTTTGGGCAGGGGGGGGGGGGGGGGGGGGTATGTAGCAAGGCACAAGGGACCATTGTTGCTGGTAGATATGTGTCCTGGCCTCGGTGAAGTAGGAGCCAGTGTTTCAGGTGTTAGCGGCAGTAGGTGGTTAACACTTTATTTAGTATAGCTGTGAATAGCTGATATGGGACAGCTCTTACTGGGAGTAGTTATGGTGCTGTGTGGGTGACTACTCCCCACGTTCCAGGCTGAGTCTTGACTGGCCTACAAAACAGCCAGCAGTGTCAGGTGGTGGTGATTACCTCTCTCTGACAGTGGAGATCTGTGGTGGATCAGAGTCTGAGCTGGAGTTGCAGTCACTGTAAGGGCTCATGCACACGACCGTATGTATTTTGCGGTACGCAAAAAACGGGTCCGCAAAAAACAGATTTCCCTTCATAGAACAGTTCTATCCTTGTCTATAAGGCGGACAATAATAGGACATGTTCTATTTTTTGCGGAACAGAAATACGGACATACGGAAATGGAATGCACATGGAGTAACTTCCGTTTTTTTTGCGGACCCATTGAAGTGAATGGTTCCGCATACGGGCCGCAAAAAACCCCGGAACAGACACGGAAAGAAAATACGTTCGTGCATGAGCCCTAAGACTGAGGACAAAATGAGATCCACATACACCCCGTGGTGTTACGGGATTGTGCAATACCATACTTGTGTTATTCTGTACATACAAGACTTTTTTGTTTCTTTAAGGCCGGCTGGAGCAAGCCGGTCATTGCAGTTTACTGCCTTATTGTTTTGTCAAGAATAAAAGACAACTGTTGCTTTGCTTTCACCGCTAAAAGGCTGCTGCTGTGTTCTTACCTGAAGGCTACCATTGGGGCAGATCCCTAGACCCAACATGTTTAACCCAACTTAGAAGGCGACAAATATTTTTTCTGAATCATTCAGGTTGGTCTTTTTGACAAGAAACAGAAGACATCTAGGATATACTCACAATAATGCAAAGTTTAAAAATACATAAAAAAAATCTGGGGAATTAGCACTTTGCTAAAATTCCAAGTTTATTATATAAAAGAAGAGAAAATTAAAATACAAAATACAATCACCTACACGTTTCGCATGAAAGAAATATAACACCATTTGGTTGAAATAGTAAAGTATTATCTTGGTAGACTTCAACATTCCCGTAAACGGCCCCATCTCCCCATCTGCTCCCAGCTTCTCTCCCTAACCTCCTCTCTTGGCCTTTCTCAACTCTCTAACTCTCAGACACACAAAGACGATAACACACTTGACTTGGTTTTCTACCGGCTCAGCTCAATCTCCAACTTTAATAACTCTCCTCTCCCACTTTCTGACCACAATATCCTCTCATTCACTCTCACAAATCTGCACCCATCCCAGCACTCCCCTACCTTTTACATGTACAGAAACCTACAGGCCATCGACTCTCATACACTTACAGACACTCTACATGCATCATTGTCCCCAATCTCTTCCCTTTCCTGCACCGATAAGGCTGTAAATCAATACAATGACACCCTAAGAAGCACCCTGGACAAAGTAGCGCCCCCTACCCTCAGAACCTTCAAACACAGACCAAAACAACCCTGGCTTACACCTCAAACTCGCTTCCTCCAGCGCGGCTCCAGGAGTGCTGAACACCTATGGAGGAAAACTCGCACACCCGAGAATTTCCTCCATTACAAATTCATACGGACCTATAACTCTGCCCTCAACATCGCTAAAGAGACCTACTTCACCGATCTAATCTCCTCACTGTCCAACAACCCAAAAAAACTATTTGACACTTTCCAATCCCTCCTCAGTCCTAAAGTTCAGGCACCCACCACAGACCTCTCTGCTGAAGACTTAGCCGCCTACTTCACAGAGAAAATAGAACATATCCGCCATGAAATCAGCTCCCAGCCACTAACTGCTATTCATCCCCCTCCCCCACGCATCTTCTCTAGCTCACTGTCCACATTTGATCCAGTCATGGAAGAAGAAGTCTCCAGGCTCCTCTCTTCTTCTCGTCCTACCACTTGCGCCTCTGATCCCATTCTTTCACACCTACTCCAGTCTCTCTCTCCGCCTAACAAAAATCTTCAACCTCTCCCTCTCTTCTGGTATCTTCCCCTCCTCTTTCAAACACTATCAATACTCCATTAATAAAAAAAAATCTCTCGACCCATCCTGCACAACTAACTACAGACCAGTCTCCAATCTTCCCTTCATCTCTAAACTCCTGGAGTGTCTGGTCTACTCTCGCCTTACCCGCTATCTCTCTGATCACTCTCTCCTCAATCCACTACAATCTGGTTTCCGCCCCCTGCATTCGACAGAAACTGCCCTCACCAAAGTGACAAATGACCTCCTGACAACAAAATGCAATGGTAACTACTCTCTGCTCATTCTCCTTGACCTCTCTGCAGCTTTTGACACTATAGACCACCATCTCCTACTCACCATGCTCCAATCGACCTAAAGGACACCGCCCTCTCCTGGTGTTCTTCCTATCTCTCTGGTCGCTCTTTCAGTGTATCATTTGCTGGCTCCACTTCCTTCCCTCTCCCTCCCACTGTTGGAGTTCCTCAGGGTTCAGTCCTAGACCCTCTCCTCTTCTCCCTGTACACAGCACTAATTGGACAGACCATCAGCAGATTTGGTTTCCAGTACCATCTCTATGCTGATGACACACAACTATACACTTCATCCCCTGACATCACACCTTCTGTATTACAGAACACCAGTGACTGTCTCTCTGCCGTCTCTAACATTATGTCCTCTATCTGGAACAAAATCTTTCAAAAACTGAACTCCTTGTGTTCTCTCCATCTACTCCTCTGCGTTTGGAGGAAAGAAGGTTTGTACACAAACATAGAAAAGGATTCTTTACGGTAAGAGCAGTGAGACTATGGAACTCTCTGCCTGAGGAGGTGGTGATGGTGAGTACATTAAAGGAATTCAAGAGGGGCCTGGATGTGTTTCTAGAGCGTAATAATATTACAGGCTATAGCTACTAGAGAGGGGTCGTTGATCCAGGGAGTTATTCTGATTGCCTGATTGGAGTCGGGAAGGAATTTTTTATTCCCCTAAAATGAGGAAAATTGGCTTCTACCTCACAGGGTTTTTTTGCCTTCCTCTGGATCAACTTGCAGGATAACAGGCCGAACTGGATGGACAAATGTCTTTTTTCGGCCTTATGTACTATGTTACTATGTTACTAACCTACCGAAACCTGATGTCTTCCTCTCGGTGTGCAACACCGTCATCACTCCTAGGCAGCACGCCCGCTGTCTCAGGGTGAATTTTGACACTGATCTTTCTTTCACCCCATATATTCAATCTCTTTCCCGCTCATGTCGCCTGCACCTCAAAAGCATCTCTAGTATCCGCCCCTTTCTCACTATGGAAACAACAAAAACTCTCATTGTTGCCCTGATCCACTCCAGCCTTGATTACTGTAACTCACTATTAATTGGCCTCCACTCACCAGACTCTCCCCTCTCCAATCTATTCTTAATGCAGCAGCCAGGGTCACCTATCTGTCCAACCGCTACTCTGATGCCTCCGCCCTGTGTCAGTCATTGCACTGGCTACCCATACACTATAGAATCCAATTCAAACTGCTCGTCCTCACCCACAAAGCCCTCCACAGTGCTGCACCACCGTACATCTCTTCCCTCATCTCTGTCTACCACCCTACCCGTGCTCTCTGTTCAGCAAATGACTTACGACTGACTTCCACAAAAATCCAAACCTCTCTCTCCCGGCTCCAAAATTTCTCCCGAGCTGCACTGGTTCTCTGGAATGCCCTACCCCAAGAAATCAAGCTTAATCACAACATGCTCAGTTTTAAGCGTTCGCTAAAAACACATCTTTTCAGGGTGGCCTATAACCTCGATAAAATAAAATTACAACTTGGATAAAGCATCCTAATTGGTGCGTAGAAAGCTATCAACGGTAAACAAAGGGCGGTAAAAGGCTGAGAAACTGGGATACAGGGAATAACTATCCCTAAACTTTCCCTCCACAGCTGCTCAGCCCAGAGATACACCTTAATGGTAGGTGTACTCTGTCCGCGTAGCTAGGACTGAACTGTCCTTGAAAAGACCCTATTACAAGATGTAATTACCAGATGTATCCCAAATTCACAGGTACCAACGCGTTTCCCCCTCTTAATGCAACAGAGGGTTATCGGGGGACAATACCTGAATGGGTCAATACAGAAAAAGTGTGCGGCCTCTTAATGGACTAACAGGGCATTGATATAGAAAATGGAACCAGTGGTACACACATGTACTCCTAAGATACAGAGTTTATGGCAAAACAATTCGGCAGTTGTAACCATATATTCATGAAGTACTGAGTTTTAAACAGAGGGGTTATAAACAAACCAATCAATGAGACCATAATCACAATTGCTTGACAGTCATACTGTGACACAGTGCATGGGCTGATATTACCTGAATCACTGTGTCAAACTCAGCATTTCATGAATATATGGTGCATGTAATATTAGTCCCTGCACTGTTGCATAATATGAATGCTAAGGGTCTGTGACTAATGTTGTTTATATCTGTTGGTTACAACTCTGTCAAATTGTTTTGCCATAAACTGTATCTTGGGAGTACATGTGTGTACCACTGGTTCCATTTTTGTGCGTTTTGCCCCTATATCAATGCGCTGTTAGTCCATTAAGAAGCCGCACACTTTTTCTGTATTGACCCATTCAGGTATTGTCCCCTGATGAACCCTCTGTTGCATTAAGAGGGGGAAACGCGTTGGGACTTGTGAAATTAGGATACATCTTGTAATTACATCTTGTAATAGGGTCTTTTCCAGGACAGTTCTGTCCTAGCTACGCGGACAGAGTACACCTACCATTAAGGTGTATCTCTGGGCTGAGCAGCTGTGGAGGGAAAATTTAGGGATAGTTATTCCCTGTATCCCAGTTTCTCAGCCTTTTACCGCCCTTTGTTTACCATTGATAGCTTTCTACACACCAATTAGGATGCTTTATCCAAGTTGTAATTTTATTTTATTGTGATTATAAATAAAAGGTAAGTTTTAGGTCCTTGTCCTCAGTGATACATTATATACATTAGCAAGGATTAATTGCCAATATACCTTCAGTGATTACTTTGTGACCTATCACCTCCCTTGATCTAACCTCCTATAGCCCATTTATCATTCCCTGAAGCTTAGCCTCCACTGCACCCATAAGCACTTCGTATATTGGCTGCTGACCGGCTCATGTGGCTTTATATCTGCTCCCCTATTCTCCGAAGATGGCTGGATTATCGTACATAACAAGCACTTCTACCTTTTGTGTCACCCCTATCCCCTCATAGATTGTAAGCTCTTGCGAGCAGGGCCCTCATTCCTCTTGTTGTAATAATCGACTTGTCTGTTGCTATGTTTTTTATGACTGTTTGTACATGAACCCCTGAATTGTAAGGCGCTGCGGAATATGTTGGCGCTATATAAATAAAGATTATTATTATTATAAAGTATGTTGGGAAAACCATAGATGCTCACTAGAGCAAAAAATATTGTCAAATCTAAAACAGATTGCAGATTTAACAACCTGCTGTTTTCTTCTGGTATATCACAACATGTGGGGATCTCATCACTAGCGGGAAGATAGCAGCGTTCCATCTTGGACCATGCCGAGATGATCGTCCTAGTAGCTTCTTTACTACATGCCTATAATATTCTATATCTGGTAAGAGGCTATTATTCTTGCTCCAGGGTCCTTTCACAGTGGTTTTACACTATGGAGTACCTTGTGGTTTTCTTCTCATTTCAATTGCCTTTATTGTCACACTGTTTCTCCCTACTGTATGTGCAAAAAAAGATTTAATTACTATACAGTATATAGAGGATTCTTAATTTATATCACGTATGTCTCCAGTCTGGTGAAGTCGACATTGTAATATGTAAAATATTTGAAGGTATTCTAAGAAATGATCTGCAGAAGTATATGGTGGTGAATACATTAATAACTGATAACAAGCATGGATTCATGTAAAACAAGTGATGCCTATCTAACATGCTGGGGTTCTACAAGAAGGTAAGTACAAATTTGGATGTTGGTCATGTGGCAGGTGTGATATATCTGGATTTTGCAAAAGCATTTGATACAGTACCACACAACAGTCTTGTGCTGAAGCTACAAATACAGGGACCAGGGGACAATATTTGCGCGTGGGTAAAGAATTGGTTACAAGACAGAAAACTGTTGTAAACCACAAATGGGCTAAAGTCAGCATTGGGGACCACAAGGATCTGTACTGGGAGCAGTGGGGTACCACAAGGATCTGGACTGGGAGTAGGGGGGTACCACAAGGATCTGGACTGGGAGCAGCCGGTACCACAGGGATCTGTGTTAGGCCCAATTCACTTTAATCTCTTCATCAATGATCTTCTGGAAAGGATTGAGAATAAAGTGTCAGTTTTTGTTGATGACACAAAACTTTGTAGGATTCTTAAAGGGAACCTGTCACCTAGAAAATGAATATTACACTGCCAGCATTACCTTATTGAAGTCTGTAGCATGATTCCAAAGTTGTCTTTGTCTTTGCTGTATGATGTGCCAAAAGTCAGAAAAGACTTTTATTCAGCTGCCCGCACCATGTAAATTAGGGTCTTGAAGTCAAGGGGCAGCGGCTTTCTTGCTTGCAGTCAAGCTCGCTGCGCCTTTTTTCATGGCCCTTAGGCCCCTTTCACATGGGCGAGTATTCCGCGCGGATGCGATGCGTGAGTTGAACGCATTGCACCCGCACTGAATACCGACCCATTCATTTCTATGGGGCTGTTCACATGAGCGGTGATTTTCACGCATCACTTGTGCATTGCGTGAAAATCGCAGCATGCTCTATATTCTGCGTTTTTCACGCAACGCAGGCCCCATAGAAGTGAATGGGGTTGCGTGAAAATCGCAAGCATCCACAAGCAAGTGCGGATGCGGTGCGATTTTCACGCACGGTTGCTAGGAGACGATCGGGATGGAGACCCGATCATTATTATTTTCCCTTATAACATGGTTATAAGGGAAAATAATAGCATTCTGAATACAGAATGCATAGTAAAACAGCGCTGGAGGGGTTAAAAAAAAAATTAACTCACCTTAGTCCACTTGATCGCGATGCCCGGCATCTCCTTCTGTCTCCTTTACTGAACAGGACCTGTGGTGACGTCACTCCGGTCATCACATGATCCATCACATGATCTTTTACCATGGTGATGGATCATGTGATGACCGGAGTGACGTCACCACAGGTCCCTGACCTGTAATGAATGCTCACCAAAGGTCCTGTTCAGTAAAGGAGACAGAAGGAGATGCCGGGCATCACGATCAAGTGGACTAAGGTGAGTTAACTTTTTTTATATATTTTTTAACCCCTCCAGCGCTATTTTACTATGCATTCTGTATTCAGAATGCTATTATTTTCCCTTATAACTATGTTATAAGGGGAAATAATACAATCTACAGAACACCTAACCCAAGCCCGAACTTCTGTGAAGAAGTTCGGGTTTGGGTACCAAACATGCACGATTTTTCTCACGCGAGTGCAAAACGCATTACAATGTTTTGCACTCGCGCAAAAAAATCGCGGGTGTTCCCGTAACGCACCCGCACATTTTCCCTCAACGCCCGTGTGAAAGAGGCCTTAGTGTTTGATAGAATTTCTCATTCCCTTAACGCTGGACACTCAAACGTAGTCTCAAGCATGCGCTGTGTCCCTGCAATTTCCATGTCTGCGCATAGTTTCCTGCTGCTGTGAGCTAGTTTTCAGCAGCTCAATGCATAGGCTCATGCGAGCACATCACTACACAATCATGCACGTCTACGTCACCTCTTGGAGCAGGAGCACGTGATATACCAGATACCCAGAGAACCCCAGCCATTGGTAAGGAAGCATCAGGCAGCAGCCTGGAGGCATCAGCATGGAGAGAATGTTGGCGATCAGGACGCCATATGGCATGGTAAGTGCTACATAAGAAGTCACTGGTATTACAGAAAGTGCATGCTGGTCAAGTTGGAGGGAAGGGGTTAGGTCAAGAATTTGGAATAGCGGGGTGTTGTTTCAATTTTTGCCTCAGGCAGCATGAAGGCTATGTGCTTCCCTGCCCCTGGCCACAAAGCAGCACTGAGGGAAGGGGGGCCCAAGCTGAACTCTTGCACCAGGGCCCATAAGCCTTTAGCTACGTCTTGGCCAGTAGCTATTTGAAAACAGTATGAAACACAGAACTCAACCAGTCCCTCCCTTCCTATGCTTTCCCTAATAAAACCCTGACTTCTTTACCTATTGAATAAATCTACCTAATTAAATATGTACCTATTCTGTTCCTATACTCTCCCTACTACGCCTAGTTTAGTGGCTTGTAATTGCTTTTTGGCAGACACAACCAAGACACATGCTCTCAGATTGCAAGCCATGCTCAGAAGGGTGTCTTTCCAGCCCAGAGGCTGAAGAACCTGCCAAAATCCTGCCATTGATTAGTTCACAGACTGTTAGTCTCTGAGCCAATCAGGGCAAGGGAAAGCCCCCTCCCTCCCAGGGTCATGTGATTCTCCATCTTCATCCTCCCTGTCATTTCCCCCACCAATTTTCACTGTAAAATGGTGCAGGCACCATGCTACATGATTCATGCAAAATGAATTGCCAAAACTTCTTATTTTTATGGCAGCAGAATTTTTGTCAAATTCGTAGCTAATCCAGTTAGTTTAGAATTGACTAGCTCATCTCTATCCTGGAGTCTTGGTGAGCCTATGGTTTTTCAAGAAAAGTGCATAAATCTTATAGATTATAGGGCAAATCGTATGGACATGAGATGTGTGGCAAGTGATATGTCAACATATAGTATAATACCTCTTAAAATCAGCACTTTAAACACCATCTGTCAGCAGATTTGGCTGACCGGTTGCATGTGTGCTGGGCAGCTGAAAGCATCTGTGTTGGTCCCATGTTCATCTGTGCCCACATTGCTGAGAAAAATGATGAGACCAGGTGTGATGATGTTTTCATGGTCTGGCCAATCAAAGTGGACCAAGCTTGACAGTTGCAGAGAGAGCAGAGCCTCTAGGTGTAACGGAAACACCCCCTTTGCTCCTAGAGGCTCATTTAAATTTTTTCTCAGCAAGGCGGGTACATATGAACATGGGACCAACACAGATGCCTTCAGCTGCCAAGGGCACATGTAAGAGGTCAGTCAGTTTCATAGGTACAAATCTGCTGTCAGATGCCCTTTAAATGAAAACTGTGTTACAGAAGAATTATTATGAACCCATTATGTTTTATGGCATATTATGAGACTGTAAAAGTAAATTTGTAACTTCATGGTATGCTTAGTTTTCGGCATGGTTACGTGCTGTGGTTTGTATTAGCACCAGGAGGTGGCAGTAATTTGCTGAATTCACTTTTCCAGCATTACATAGCAGAATGAAACAACACATATTCATTCCAGGAGAGGAGAACTTTATACTGACGTGCTACATGACTTGCACCTGCTTTTCTTCACCAAGAATATTTATACAAATTTTTCATAAGAAAACTGAAGTTAATAATTTCCATGTTTATTTAACATCAAGAAGACCTCACTTCTAATCATCTATAACCAAAACAATACCATACTTAGGAGCACTTATGGTACTCTTTGCTGATCTTGCTGGGTAAATGTATAAATGTAGTCACACTATTGCTCCTATATGTGTTTAGTACTAGGAGCAGCCTATGATGCATTCTGCTGATCTTGCTGGGTACCCGATAACAATGTATCAACACTGTCGCTCCTATATAAGTTAGGTATCCTAAGTGAGGGAACGGGGTTGGGATATAGGCTGTATGGATTCCTGTTGATAGACACTGCTCTCACCCTCAGTGTAAATCACTAGCAGCCTACTGTCCTACAAAAACCCTAGTATCCTAATCAACGTCCCTCACCACTGACTGACTTAACCCCTTAAGAACCGGGTTCATTTTCACCTTAAAGGGTTTCTACCACCACATTTTGACCTAATTAGCTGTCAGACACTAGCGATCTGCTAGTGTCTGCTCTACCTAACCATGCTATTGTAATTCCTTTATCTGCAGCGGTTACCCTAAAAAACGTAGTTTTATTGGTATGCAACTGAGTCTCTAGGTGCTATGGGGGCGTCTTTTCAGCACCTAGAGGCTCCGTCCACTCACCATTTCTGCCGCCCAGCGCGCTCCAGCCCGCCCCTCTCCTCTAGATTGACAGCCTACTCGCGCCTGCGCCGTGTGCTTCTGTATTCAGCACAGTGACTGTTGGACTGCTCCCTGCGCCGTAATTGGCGCAGGCGCAGTGAAGATGCCGGCGCAGGGAGACAGTCACTGTGCCTGCGCCGAATACAGAAGCACACGGCGCAGGTGCGAGTAGGCAATCAATCTAGAGGAGAGGGGCGGGCTGGAGCGCGCTGGGCGGCAGAAATGGTGAGTGGACGGAGCCTCTAGGTGCTGAAAAGACGCCCCAATAGCACCTAGAGGCTCATTTGCATACCAATAAAACTACGTTTTTTAGGGTAACCGCTGCAGAGAAAGGAATTACAATAGCATGGTTAGATACAGCAGACACTAGCAGATCGCTAGTGTCTGACAGCTAATTAGGTCAAAATGTGGTGGTAGAAACCCTTTAAGGACCAGGCCATTTTTTGCAAATCTGACCAGTGTCACTTTATGTGTGAATAACTTTAAAATGCTTTTACTTATCCAGGCCATTCTGAGATAGATTTTTCGTCACATATTGTACTTCATGACACTGGTAAAATGGAGTAAAAAAAAAAAAACATTTTTATTTATAAAAAATACCAAATTTACCAAAAATGTAGAAAAATTTGCAAATTTCCAAGTTTCAATTTCTTTACTTGTATAATACATAGTAATACCGGCAAAAATTGTTAAAAATTGAATTACATTCCCCATATGTCTACTTCATGTTTGAATCATTTTGGGAATGCAATTTTTTTGGGGGGGATGTTACAAGGCTTAGAAGTTTAGAAGCAAATCTTGAAATTTTTCAGAAATTTTCCAAAACCCACTTTTTAAGGACCATCTCAGGTCTGAAGTCACTTTGTGAGGCTTACATAATAGAAACCACCCAAAATGACCCCATTTTAGAAACTACACCCCTCAAGGTATTCAAAACAGATTTTACAAACTTTGTTAACCCTTTAGGTGTTCCACAAGAGTTCCACAAGAGTTATTGGCAAATGGAGATGACATTTCAGAATTTAAATTTTTGGGCAAATTTTCCATTTTAATCCATTTTTTCCAGTAACAAATCAAGGGTTAACAGCAAAACAAAACTCAATATTTATTGCCCTGATTGTGTAGTTTATAGAAACACCCCATATGTGGTCGTAAACTACTGTATGTAGTCCACAATACAATCGGGCTTGAGGACCGTTGCCGCGGTACCTCGCACAGGGACAGGGGTGATGCCGTTACCGTGAATTGTGGACAGTACAAGGACATCCCTCTTATCCTTATATCTGACCAGCAACAGGTTTCCACTGGTAAGGGCAAGGGTCTCACCCCTGGGGATAGGTACCTGGTAGGGGTGGGTAGGGAGGCCGCGTTGATTTTTCCGCACAGTCCCACAAGCGGACGTGGATCTGGTGGCGAGGGACTGGAACAAGGGGAAACTAGTATAAAAGTTATCTACGTACAGGTGGTAACCCTTATCTAGCAGTGGGTGCATAAGGTCCCACACAGGGGCGTAACTAGAAGTGACTGGGCCCCACAGCAAATATTTGTAAGGGCCCCTCCAGCGGGCTTCGCACCTCCCTCCTCCTGTGTAAACCCCACTCCTTTGGCACAGTGTAGCGGTATACTGTATATTGTGGGGCACAGTGTAGCGGTATACTGTATATTGTGTGGCACAGTGTAGACTATATGTGTATAACATAAACATATTTCATATGAAAACTTACAGTTACTTGACCCTTGGGGATCTCGGACACCACTTCCACACTTTGGCCGGGGGCTCGGCGGAGCTGATGTTGTGCTTTATCCTAATGAGAAAGATTTCATAATAAGGATTTGGAGAAGGGGCAGAGGGATAGCAGAGCAGGGAGAGGCTGGTGCTGCTACTAGGGGGTCATACCATGGGGGAGTAATAAAGCCCACTATAATGCCCTCCCCCCCAGTAGTAATAATTCTCCTTATAATGTGACAGTGCAAAAATACCCCCTTGTAATGCCCCCAGTTGAGCTAATGTCCCCATAGTGCCCCCATAATGTCCCAGTATAAAATACCCCTATATAGTGCCCCCAGTAAATTCCCCCATAGTGCTCCTCTCCCCCCTTCTTGCTAGTGCCCCTATAATGTACCAGTATAAAATGCCCCATATATAGTGCCCCAGTAGATGCCCCTCAGTGTCCGGCCTCTGATAGGCTGCCGGCCTAGTGTCCCCCATAATGCCCCCCAATAATGTGCCAGTAAGTGTCCCCATAGATGCCCCCCCATCATGTGCCAGTATCAAGTGCCTCTCTCCTCCCCCCCACATGTCCCAGTATCATAGTGCCATCTCCCCCCCAATGTGCCAGTATCAAGTGCCTCTCTCTCCCCCCCCATGTCCCAGTATCATAGTGCCATCTCCCCCCCCCAAAAAAAAGTGGCAGTATCAAGTGCCTCTCCCCCCCATGTGCCAGTATCATAGTGCCAAACCCACCCATGTGCCAGTATCAAGTGCCAAACCCCTCCCCCCCACATGCCAGTATCAAGTGCCCCTCTCCTTCCCCCCATGTCCCAGTATCATAGTGCCATCTCCCACCCCCAATGTGCCAGTATCAACTGCCTCTCTCCTTCCCACCCCCCATGTGCCAGTATCATAGTGCCAAACCCCCCCATGTGCCAGTATCAGGTGCCTCTCTCCCCCCCATGTGCCAGTATCAGGTGCCAACCCCCCCAGGTGCCAGAATCAGGTGCCAACCCCTTTCCCCCCCCATGTGCCAGTATCAGGTTCCTCTCTCCCCCCCATGTGCCAGTATCAGGTGCCAACCCCCCCTACCCCCTCCAGGTCCCAGTATCAGGTGCCAACCCCCCTCCCCCCATGTGCCAGTATCAAGTGCCTCCCACTCCCCCCATGGCAGTAACAGTCGGGTATTAAAAAAAATAAAATAAACACTTCTACTTACCTCCATGTCAGCGAGGCGATGCAGCCTCTTCCTGTGTCCCGCCCTGTATGTCCATATATGGAGTCAGTGCTTGTATTTCAGAAAAGTTTCTGCTGGGATTCGAACCCACGACTTTCTGTATCAGAGGCAAAGCACCTAACCACAAGACCATAAGAGCTGCCTTGCTGCTGACTGAAATTTTTTTCAATCAGTTGTAATGCAGCCATTATGGCTGTGAGGGTAAATGCTTTGCCTCTGATACACTGATACATTGGAGGTTGTGGGTTCGAATCCCAGACACATGAGGAGACTTTAGGAGACAGTTAGATTAGATCACATTAGCGAGGGGGACTGGTCAGCCCCCGCTGCTGTGAAGGGGCCCTGAACATTAAGACAAGAATCGATATTTAACTAACTTGAAAATAAACTGTCACACACGCTGCCCAGCCCCCTTGGCAGCCCGGGCCCCGAAGCAGCTGCTTCACCGGTAGTTACGCCACTGGTCCCACACAAGTTTCCTGCTAACACCCAGAGTGGGGGGACATTCTGGGGGTTGAATACGGGAATCTCGCCCCTCGTACACACGAAACTTGTAAGTGTACCCTGAGGTACTCTCACAAAGTTTGTACAGCTTCACGCCATACCTCGCCTGCTTAGAGGGAACATACTGGTGGAAAATGCAATGAGAGACTCATCAACAGCGACCTCCCTTCCAGGTACATAGGCCCTGAAGTGATCGATGACGGCCTGATTTTGTATAGGCGGTCATAGGCAGGATCACCTACATTAATATCTGCATAATGCAGACATTTCTGAATGGCCTCAAAACGGGAATGTGTCATGGCCATACAGTAGAGTGGGGTCTGGTAGAGGACGTCCCCACTCCAGTACTGCCTGACCCTGGGTTTTTTGACTAGGCCCATGTGCAGCACGAGGCCCCAAATAGTCCTTATCTCGGCTGCACTGACCAGAGTCCAGCCACTGGACCTAGCCAAAAAGGAGCCCAGGTGTTGAGCAATGAACTGTTGGGCGAACAAGTTTGTTTGCTCCACCATCAGATTCACAAAGTGGTCACTGAAAGAAAGACTAAAATAGTCATATTCAGTGAAGCACACTGTGGGAATCTGGATCCTGGTTGGCCAACAAAGTCAGGAACCACGGGCTAAAAATCCTCTGGGGTACACCAGACAAGTTCACCAGTAGGGGGCTCAGGTGGACTTATCTGGTGGGCCGGAAAACTAGTACGAGCCCCAGGGCTGCTCATACTAGTGTGGGCCACAGGGTCCCTGGCATAGGGGTCCACTGGCTCCGCCTGGTGGCGTCTCCGCCACCTTGGGGGTCATCATCACTAGATGATGAGGAGGACGCGGATGACAAGAGGAAAGTGGGGTCATCCTTGTCCTCACTGGGGCTCTCGGAGTCGGAGACAAGCAGGGCGCATGCCTCCTCAGCCGAGAACGTCCTGTGGGCCATAGGGGAGTGTGGGGGGACGGGTGTTCACGTTCACTTATACCCTACCCTAACCCATATAAATCACAGAAAAAAATGCACCAAACGGATATGCCACTGCCTATACTGGCTAGTCATAAATGCAGATATTAATAGCTGAGACTTTTGCCAATATATTCCTGTCAGGAAAATATCGGAGCCCATCATGCACCACGTCACAGTCACTCAGCATGGCAAGGGGTCCTACCACTACGCTAACTATGGTGTGAACAAGGTCTGAAGGTGATGAAATCCAGCTCACAGCCAAGCTTCCACACAACCGCATAGCAGGACAACTAGTGCAAAGCAAGACTGTAAGCCACACCCATATCAGACCATGTGATGGAGGTTACCAGGTGCAAAGGAGTGTTTAAATGCCAGGTAAAGGCACATACACTACATATAAAACAAAACAAAATCACAGAAATATTGTGGCAAATATGGGGGAACTGCTCAAACCCCAAAAACGCTACAGTGTTTGGGGTTTGAGCAGTTCCCCCATATTTGCCACAATATTTCTGTGATTTTGTTTCCCTACCCTAACCCACCCTAAACCTAACAGAAAAAAATAAATTAAACAAAATTTAAAAAAATGAAAGCCCCCAAAATTTGAAAAAATAAAATATTCATCAGCGGTCCGAAGCTGATCAGCGGTGGGGTGGGCGATGCGCTAACAGTGGCCGGACGCTAAGAGTGCTGGCCACAGTCAGCGCACGCACACAAACAACAAAAAAAAAAGCTTGCGCCGAAAAAAAATTGTGTGTGGGGGGGCAGGGGAGCAAGCTGCAGTACCCCTGGGGGTATAGGGTCACACAGCTGAGTGTGCTGAGGACCCCAGACACCCGATCAGGGTGAAAGCCCAAAAAAAAAAATGTTTTCCCCTAAAACTATCCCTCAGTCTCCCTGCCTAATCTAACCTTTCCCTAAACCTGTCCCTGCGAACTTTTGAGTGCCAGATGGCACTATGGTGGCTCACATGGGGGTGCTGGGCTCGGAGGTGGACGGACGGGCTCCTCTCTCCTGGTTCCACGGAAGCAGTGTGGAGGAGGAGAGCAGTGCTAGGGGAAGATAACCCCCGCTTGCCTATCCAGCCAATAGTATGCGATCCTGAGAGGTGATGTCACCGCCACCTCTCAGGATCTAAGGATGGTGATTGGTGGTGTATTATCACACCACCGATCACCATCCTATTCTGGGTTATTGGGTCACTGGAGACCCGAATGACCCGGAAACGTAGTAAACCGCAGGTCTGAATTGACCTGCGGTTTGCTGCAATCGCCGATACAGGGGGGTCATAGGACCCCCCTCGGCATTGACACAGAGTGCCTGCTGAATGATTTCAGCAGGCACTCTGTTCCGATCACCGCCCACTGCGCGGCGGTGATCGGAAATACACAGGGCGTACCTGTAGGACTCGGACGTCAGGGCGTACCTGTACGCCCTGTATCCTTAAGAGGTTAAAATCTATGTGTCGCTGCCTAATACATATTCCTGTCATCTGTTAATACTGGCTGCAGTTAAACGCTGGCTCAAAGCGTTTCTGGTTAGAACACCTCATCAGGAGCCCTAACACTGTTACTGCCAGTGTCACATAAATTCCTACGGACAGACAAACATAAAATGAGCACGCCACCTCTCACACGTGGAGCAATAGTGTGACTACATTCATACATGTACCCAGCAAGATCAGCAAAGAGTACCATAACTGCTCCTAAGTATGGTATTGTTTTGGTTATAGATGATTAGAAGTGTGGTCTCCTTGATTTTAAGTAAAGAAAGAGAATAAAGTTTGTTTTGTTATTTTCATTTTAGCTTCTCTACAATAACTGTGAATCAGATCTATCAGTGACGCGATTGTTAATATCTATTAATTATTGCGGTGATTTACTGTATCATTTCCATGCCTCAAACTGGATAGGCTAGATCAGGTCATTATCTTGTGCCTTTGTAAATTAGTATTATTTATGATTTCCAAGTCCTGCTTTGGTTTATAGTGGAAAGGTTTACTATGGTAGGATTGTCCATCACTGAGCAGTCAAATACCCTTAATGACAAAAAAGAAGAAATTGTTGGAACCAAATGAATCTTTGCATGAGTGAATGTAATGATGATACATGTAAGTGATTACAATATTAGAAGGAAAAAATAAGTTTATTGGAGAAAACTGTACAGTTGAAAGGAGGCTCTAGTACCCTGTTGGGCCTCCTCCAGCCTGGATATGAGATGAGATATGGTTGGGCACAGAGGCATACAGGTTCCATATGGTATCCTGCAGCACATTTGCCCACAGATATTGCAGCTGGGAATGTAGATCCTGCACACTCATAGGTTGCTGAAGTTAGTTTCCCAGATGGTCCCATAAGATCTTGATTAGTGATAAATCTGCAGACCGGGCAGGTCAAAGAAGTATTGCAATCTGGAGAAGACATTCCTGGGAAACTCTTGCTGTGTGTGAGCAGTATTATCCTGCTGAAAAAGGCCAATTGGAAGCTCTGCCATTAGATGAAACACATGTGGCCACAGGATGTCCTGCACGTATCACTGAACTGTTAGTGTACTTATATCACTACCAGGGATGACTGATTGTCATATGCGGTGGCTCCCCAGATTATCACACCAGCAGTTGGGGCAGTGTGTTGCTCCACAGCAAAGGCACCAGGAGGCCTTCATACTCTACATGGAATCATGGCTAACGACGATATGGTTCCAGTCCATAGCAGT
The DNA here is from genome assembly GCF_905171765.1 of Bufo bufo. Taxonomy (NCBI): domain Eukaryota; kingdom Metazoa; phylum Chordata; class Amphibia; order Anura; family Bufonidae; genus Bufo; species Bufo bufo. The sequence continues at coordinate 128,570,617 of NC_053396.1, forward strand.
CCAGGTTTATCGTTGATGACACCTCTGCAAGCAAAAGGCAACAGTGGCTGTCTGTCAATGGCAGGAAACATAATACACACTGTGACACCAAATTTCTTTCTGCCTGGAAATGATTAGGCCAGAGACAGGGGTATTGTCACGGTGGGTAGGATACAAGATACAATAAACACACAGAAAACCTCAAAACAGGCGTCTAGGCCAGAAGCTGGGGATAAAGGTCACCTCCTGACACCTCCCTACCAGCTCTCCCTGGACTTCTGTGCCCACGTTAAGACCCTAAAGATGGGAATCAACGTGCCCCCGTGCCTAATGCTTAAGATTCCCTAAAGTCCCTGAGATGGTGGAAATGGGGAAAGAGGCAGCCTGTTTCCTCAGGTCCTGGAGGAGGCAGGTGTCTCGCTAACAGCCTAGACAGAACACAAAAGGAAACCAAAACCAACTTATCTTGTAGCAGAGCAGAAACAGCAAATCCACCTTTCAACAGAGCAAGACGGAAGCTATAACCCGCACAGGACACTGGGAAGGGGCGTAATTTAAACTCACACAAACGACCCCACCCAGTGCACCTGAAGGGAGGCGGATACAGCTCCACTCCAAACCCAAAACAAACAAAAAACTACGCACGTGCTGCTAACCTGGCAGACCTCCGCACATAACCTGAGCAGGGCATGACAGTACCCCCCCTTCTACGGGTGACCTCCGGACACCCCGGCCCAACTTTATCCAGGTGGGCACTGTGAAAGGCCCTCACCAGTCGGCTGGCACTAACATCCACAGCCGGAACCCATATCCTCTCCTTGGGGCCGTATCCCCTCCAGTGTACCAGGTACTGAAGGGAACCCCAAAGAACACGTGAGTCGAGAACCCAAGAGATCTCGAACTTTAAATTGCCATCAACCAGAACAGGGGGAGGAGGCAATGGAGATGGTTCCACCGGTTTCACATATTTCTTCAGTAAAGACCTGTGGAACACATCATGGATCCTCCAGATCTGCGGAAGATAAAGACAAAACGCCACTGGATTGACAACCGCAGATATTTTGTAAGGTCCAATAAATCTTGGACCCAGTTTCCAAGATGGTACTCTCAGTTTAATATTTTTAGTAGATAACCACACCAGATCACCCACACACAGGTCCGGACCAGTCACACGTCTCCTGTCAGCCATTCGCTTATACCTCTCACCCATCTTCTCCAAATTAACTTGGATCCTCCGCCAGATAGAAGACAAGGCAGAAGAAAATCTCTCCTCCTCTGGCATCCGAGAGGAACCAGTCCCAGAAAAGGTACCAAACTAAGGATAAAAACCATATGCGCCAAAAAATGGTGACTTACCCGTGGACTCCTACCTACGATTATTCAAAGCAAACTCTGCTAGAGATAAGAATGAGGACCAGTCCTCCTGGTTCTCAGCCACAAAACACCTCAAGTAGGTCTCCAGGTCTTGGTTAGTACGCTCTGTGTGACCATTCGACTGCGGATGAAAAGCCGAAGAGAACGAAAGTTGAACACCAAGACGAGAGCAGAACGCCCTCCAAAACCTTGAAACAAACTGTAAGCCCCTATCAGAAACCACATCCGAGGGAATACCATGTAATTTCACGATGTTATAAAAAAAAGTCTTAGCATTGGGCAGACTGGCTAACGATACAAAGTGAGCCATTTTACTAAAACGGTCCACAACCACCAAAATCACCATTTTCCCGGAGGAACTCGGCAGATCAGTAATAAAATCCATAAACAAGTGCGTCCAAGGACGAGATGGAATAGACAAAGGAAGAAGTGAACCAGAAGGTCGAGTGTGAGCAACCTTTGACCGTGCACAGGTCTCACTAGCTGCTACGTAATCCTCAACACTCTTACGTAACCCGGGCCACCAGAACCTCCGAGAAATAAGATCAAAGGTGGACTTGCCACCAGGATGTCCAGCCAGGACAGTATTGTGATGTTCCTTGAATACCTTGTATCGCAGTCTATCAGGAACAAACAACCTCCCTGGGGGACAAGAATCAAGAGCCCCCTCCTGGGCTCCCAACACCTCCATCTCCAACTAGGGGTACAGAGCGGAGACCACCACCCCATTAACCAAAAACAGGATCCTCTGAATCACTTCCCCCAGGAAAACTATGAGAAAATGCATCTGCCTTGACGTTTTTAACCCCCGGGCGAAAAGTTACCACAAAATTGAACCTAGTAAAGAACAGTAACCATCTAGCCTGTCTAGGATTCAGACGCTTGGCGGATTGCAGGTAAGCCAAATTCTTATGATCAGTATATACCGTAACGGGATGAGACGCCCCCTCCAACCAGTGACGCCATTCCTGAAAGGCCAATTTGATGGCCAGCAATTCCCTATCTCCTACATCATAATTCCTCTCGGCGACTGAGAGCTTCTTGGAAAAAAAAGCACACGGACGCCATTTGCCAGGAGATGAACCCTGCGACAACACTGCTCCAACCCCCACCTCTGATGCATCCACCTCCACCACGAATGGCTGAGACACATCGGGTTGAATCAGAATGGGAGCAGACGCAAAACATTCCTTAATAGCTGAAAAGGCCTGCAATGACTCATCCAACCAGACAGAGAAGTCGATGCCTTTCCTAGTCATATCGGTCAAAGGTTTTACAATGGTAGAGTAGTTCAAGATAAATTTTCTATAATAATTGGTAAACCCAGAAACCACATCAAAACTTTCTGATTCTCCGGTCAGTCCCATTCCAGAACCGCTGGACCTTTTCGGGGTCCATACGAAAACCAGAGTCAAGAGAGCAGATATCCCAGAAACGGAAGCTCCTGAACAGAAAACACACATTTCTCCAATTTAGCATATAATTTATTTTCCCGAAGGATCGACAAAACCTGTCTTGCGTGATCCTGATGGGTATGTCATCCAAGTAATGATGGAAAATGTCATTGACAAATCGCTGAAACACCGCTGGCGAGTTAGTTAACCCAAAAGGCATAACCAGATTCTCGAAATGACCCTCGTGCGTGTTGAAGGCCGTTTTCCACTCATCCCCCTCCTTGATTCTGATCAGATTGTAGGCCCCTCTTAAATCTAACTTGGAGAACACCTTGGCTCCAACAATTTGATCAAAAAGGTCAGAAATCAAAGGAAGGGGACACGAATCACGACCGTGATTTGGTTCAATTACCGGAAATCCATACAAGGTCTAAGCGAACCATCCTTTTTCTTTACAAAGAATAAACCAACTGTGACCGGAGACTTAGATGGCCTAATATGACCTTTTGCCAAACTCTCGGCAATATATTTCCGCATGACCTCTCTTTCGGGTTGAGAAAGATTGTATAGCCGAGACTTTGGCAACTTAGCCCCTGGCATGAGATTAACTGGACAATCATATTCACAATGAGGAGGCAACTCCTGAGCCCCACCCTCCGAAAAGACATCCGCAAAATCTGAGAGATACTGAGGTAGAACCGTAGTAGACACCCCTGAGATAAATGCACTAAGACAATTGTCCAAACAAAATTCACTCCAACCAATGATCTTCCTTGCCTGCCAATCTATAGTAGGGTTATGAACTTATGTTTTATCAACCACGGTAAACCTAAGACCATTAGGAGTGGGCAAATCCTTCATGACAAAACAAGAAATGATCTCAACATGCGAATCACCCACCCTTAACTGAATACCATGAGCAATATGAGTGAAACTCCTTTGAGAAAGAGGGGAAGAATCGATTGCGAACACTGGAATCTCTCTTTCTAAAGTGCAAGTACTTAAGCCCAGATTTTGAAGAAAAAGAAAATCAATAAGGTTTACCTCAGCACCACAGTCAATGAATACTTCAAAATTAAATAAATTTTCCTGAGTCTAGCACCACCATAGCTGGAAGGAGAAAACGAGTATTGCAGGGAGATTGCATACCTGCTTGCTCCGACACCCCATTCACACTACCAAGAGTCAGGGATGTTTTTTTTTTCCCTTTATGTAAACCTCTTTGTGGTTCTTTATCATCAACTTGCGGTTTAACAAAAGGATCAAAAAAAGCATAAACAAAATGACCACTTTCTCCACAGTAATAACATAGCTTATGCAACCTCCTAAAGTTCCTATTACCAGAATGGAAAGACACCTGACCCAGCTGCATGGGTTCCTCCCCTACCCCAGAATTACATGTCATATTACCCTGCGGAACCGGTGAGACGAAACCACTCCCAGAAGGGATCCCTCGCGCGGAAGGAACCTTACACCTCTCTCTAATGCGTCTATCTAACCGTACTGCTAAAGACATAGCATTCTCCAACGTGTCCGGATACTCATGAAAAGCGAGGGCATCTTTCAATCTCTCAGACAACCCCTGACAAAACTGACTACGTAGCACGGGGTCATTCCACTCAGACTCCGTAGCCCATCTCCTAAACTCAACGCAGTACGCCTCTGCAGTATGTTCACCTGGTAATAAATTACGCAACTTAGACTCCACCATCGAGACCCGATCTGGGTCATTATAAATTAATCCCAAGGCTTTAAAAAAATTCATCCACCGACCGTAGGGCCAGAGAACCGGTTGGCAGAAAAAAGGCACAGGACTGCGCGTCCCCTTTAAGCAGGGATATGATTATCCCTACTCTCTGACTCTCATCACGAGATGAAGATGGCCTCAGCTGAAAATACAGCTTGCATGATTCTCTAAAGCGGATAAAGTCATCCCTGAAAATCTATTAGGGAGAGCGACTCTAGGCTCCCGATAAATTTGACTTCCTCCTATAGCACCTGATGCCAGAGCATTCTGACACCGTGCGACAGAATTACGCAGATCAGCAACCTCTAGGGATAATACCTGCATGCGATCAACTAACGCATCAATTGACTCCATCTCAAAGCAGCTGTGAAATGGCAGTCTAGGTATCGGTGGGTTATAATGTCACGGTGGGTAGGATACAAGATACAATAAACACACAGAAAACCTCAAAACAGGCGTCTAGGCCAGAAGCTGGGGATAAAGGTCACCTCCTGACAATTCCCTACCAGCTCTCCCTGGACTTCTTTGCCCACGTTAAGACCCTAAAGGTGGGAATCAACGTGCCCCCGTGCCTAAGGCTTAAGATTCCCTAAAGTCCCTGAGATATGGAAATGGGGAAAGAGGCAGCCTGCTTTCTCAGTTACTGGAGGAGGTAGGTGTCTCGCTAACAGCCTAGACAGAACACAAAAGTAAAACAAAACCAACTTATCTTGTAGAAGAGCAGAAACAGCAAATCCACCTTTCCACAGAGCAAGACAGAAGCTATAACCCTCACAAGACACTGGGAAGGGGCATAATTTAAACTCACACAAACGACCCCACCCAGTGCACCTGAAGGGACGCGGATACAGCTCCACTCCAAACCCAAAACAAACAAAAAACTACACAAGTGCTGCTAACCTGGCAGACCTCCGCACATAACCTGAGCAGGGCATGACAGGTATGTAATGAAGTGCCACATGTGTTTGGATGGTGGACAATGAAGCACATTAAATAATACTTTCTACTGGTGGTCTGTCTGGGACATCCAGAGCCTGTTCACCATGTGTGTATGCCCTCACATGACCACTGCTCCTAACACCACCTAACAGCTAGGTCAGAAAAGCCTAGGTGGCTGGCAATCCTTGAAATAACCATCCAGCTTCTACCAGTCGAATGATGTCCCCCCTTTCAAAGTCTAACTGGGCAAAATGTGTGTTGCAGAGGTATATCTAGCAGTCACTGATCTGTACCCAAGGTATACTACCCAAAAATAACCTCTGAGAGCCTTTTTATAAGCCTTTTTATAGCACTTTTACACCCTCTTGTGGAACAGCCTAATATCTAATCAGACCACACCTGTAATCATTTACTCATACCATAGACATAACTGCATGCCGAGTTTTGCAACAATCCGACATTTCCATCTAGTTGCGTTATTTTTTCAAACAGTGTATTTTCGTGTCTCAAACAGCTGCTGAGTGTAGTTTGAGTTATAGTCACCAATGTAATTACTATACAGGAGATATGTTCCTCTACCTAGCAACTACCTGTTCCCCAACTTCCACACACTTAAACCAATTAACAATACTTTTGAGGCGCTTTGTCCTGTAAGCTGAGTATAGGGAGAGATGTGGCAAGTGCTCATGCGCTAGGGACAGTGTTGCTGAAAATGATTAATAGAAGAATATTGGAGAGTGCAGGTAGAGTGTAGGGAGACTGCAGGGAGAGTGCAGGGAGACTTATACTGCGTCAGTTTTATTTATTCCTACATTTACTTATTTCTACATCAGCCGTAAACTAAGATATGTAATTCAATACCAATAGGATGGAAGTCTTTATTATTCCACTGCCACCGTGCAAACCAATACCATCCAGTCTGCACCTCTTATGGGGAACAGGTCTTAATGATGATCATAATCATATTTTGCTGGCTTTACTTCTTCCAAATCATCCTTCAAAGTTTCCATGTCCAAGAAAAGTCAGCAATATGCAGAGAGAGGAGGAGCTGGATGTGTAACACCCCGAAGTGGTGTTACTATTCTTTCATTCCGCTACTGTCTTTTATTGCTAACGCCTATGTCATCTGTGTATTTATTTCCAGTTCCTTCACAAGCGTGCATTAATATTACTGTTATGCAACTGTTTTGTTCATGTAATGTGCCTGGTTTACCAGCAGGTGGCAGTGTGTATGGCAGAGCTATCCTTTAGATAGAATGGAACTCACCATTCCATTCTCCCTCCTTTGGGCAGAATGGGGCTACTCATGCTTCCTACCTAGACTCCATATTGGAGATGAGAAGACCTGAAAGAAGTAATATCCAGAGGAAATTGTTCTTCCGCTGGAGCAGGAGCCACAAAAGGGAAGTAGCTTGTAGAGGCCTCCATGTTAATTTATTTTACTGAGTGTCAGAAGGGGAATAACAGTCGAAGGCACTCCAATCCAAGGATACCAGAACTGACCAGAAGTCCAGTAACCAGACCCAAGCAGAGTTTAGCACAGCAGAGAAAGGGAGAAAGCAGAGTTATCAAGTTTGCCTGCCAGTTTATGCCAAAGCCTGCTGGAACCTGAATGTAAGAAAATTGTTTGGATGCAAAATTGGCATCACAAATAGTGATGGACGAACATCGTCTGGGTCATATTTGCAGCCACCAAATACTTACTAGAAGTGCACAAATTGTCCCACAACATGGACAGTGACATACCAGTGGGGGATCAATGGCAAAAATTCGCACAAAAAATATGTATTTTAATCAGGGGCCATTTTTATGTGTCTTAAAGGGAAACTCTCAAAAATGTGCCATGCTGGAGCCTAGAAAAATTGTTTTTTAGGCCACGAGAGTACAGGCCCCAAACATTAGGCATTCACCGGACAGAAAACATCAAGTGATTATGTGGCTGGAGGTATATTAGACGGTCATTGGATATCAATTTTATTGTAGGCCAGTGGACTACAGGCCCCAAAAATTATTCATTCACCGTACAAAAAACATCAAGTGATTATGTGGCTGGTGGTATATTAGACGGTCAATGGATATCAATTTTACTGCAGGCCAGTGGGCTACAGGCCTCAACAATTATTCATTCACTGTACAGAAAACATCAAGTGATTATGTGGCTGGAGGTATATTAGGCGGTCACCGTATATCAATCTTACTGTTGGCCAGTTAGATTACAGGCCCCAAAAATTATGCATTCACCTTACAGAAAAGATCAAGTGATTATGTTGCTGGAGGTATATTAGACGGTCATTGGATATCACTTTCATTGCAGGCCAGTGGACTACAGGCCCCAAAAATTATTCATTCACCGTACAGAAAACATCAACTGATTATGTGGCTGGTGGTATATTAGACGGTCAATGGATATTAATTTTACTGCGGGCCAGTGGGCTACAGGCCTCAAAAATTATTCATTTACTGTACAGAAAACATCAAGTGATTATGTGGCTGGAGGTATATTAGACGGTCACGGTATAACAATTTTACTGTTGGCTAGTTAGATTACAGGCCCCAAAAATTATGCATTCACCGTACAGAAAAGATCAAGTGATTATGTGCCTGGAGGTACATTAGGCGGTCACCGTATATAAATTTTACTGCAGGCCAGTACAAATACTGTACATGTCAAATACATATGTTTAAAAGAACTAAAAATATAATATTGGATTAAAATGGCTAACGAAATCCCCCCTCTTGAAAAAAAAACCAATGGTAATAGGTGAAATTCAATTAAACGTGGTTGTCACAGGTGTTGAATTCCTCCGAGATCCATGCCTCATTCATTTTTAGAAATGTGAGGTAGTCCACACTGTCGTGAGCTAGGTGAGTGCGCTTATGCTTATTTGTCACAATCCCCTCTGCTGCGCTCCATGGCAAATTGTGCCAGGTCTGGCCACAGGTCAAGCCTGCACACTCAGTAGTCAAGGGGTTCCTCGCTTCTCAGAGCATCCACATCAGCCGTTAACCCAATGTAGTCGGACACCTGTCGGTCTAGGCGTTCCCTGAGGCTGGATCCGGAGGGCGGCTGTCGATCGGTTGGCTTCAAGAATGATCTCATATTCGAAGTGACCAACACATCTTCAAACCGCCCCCTTCTTGAATGCGTGGTAGGATTGGTACCTGCAACTGTTTCTCTGTGGGTGGAAATTCCTCCGCCAGCACCCACAACAGCAGAATGCAGCATCTCTCAAAGCAGGGCCTGGAAATGCTGCATTCTGACAGCCCTCTTCGATGCTGGTAACATGTCCGCCATTTTGTGTTTGTTTCAGGGCCAGGGTCTAAGTACGTTGCCACCCAGTACTGGTCCTTGCCCTTTTTGATTTTTATACGGGGGTCCCTCTTTAAACACTGGAGCATGAAGGCCCCCATTTGCACTAAATTGGAAGCGGTGGTGCGGCCAGGCTCCTGCTCATCCCCCAGGAGAATGTCGTCCTCGGTCTCCTCCCCCCATCCATGGACAACACCAGGGATCCCAGAAAAGTTTAAAGCCTGCTCTTCTTGTTCCTCCTCCTCCCCCCAGGCACCATCTTCCTCTGACTTCTCTTCAGACTCCTGCTGACTTGTCTCAGATGGAGTAGCCCCCCCCCTGGGAATTCATTCAACATTGCGACTTCCTCTTCTTCCTGCTCCTCGACGGCTTGATCAATGACACAACGCAATGCACGCTCCAGAAAGTGTAAGGTACGATGTCACTGATGTTGCCCTGGCTGCGACTGACCAGTTTGGTGATCTCCTCAAATGGCCGCAGAAGTCTGCATGCGGCGTGCATGAGCAGCCACTGGCGTGGTGAAAAAAAAACAAGCTCCCCAGAACCTGTCCTGTCGCAGAGTTCGTACAGGTAGTCGTTAACAGCACGTTTCTGCTGGAGCAACCTATCAAGCATATACAAGGTGGAGTTCCAGCACGTCGGGCAGTCAAAAATCAGACATGTAACAGGCAAGTGGTGTCACCACTGAACGTCAGCAGGGCTAACCATGGCCGTGTAAGATCTTCTAAAATGGCCAGAGATTTTCCTGGCCTGCTGCAAGACATCCTGGACCCGGGGGTATTTGGCAATGAAACGCTGCACGACTAAGTTCAGAACGTGTGCCATGCATAGCACGTGTGTCATTTTGCCCTGTTTCGGCACGCTCAGCAGATTGTCACCATTGTCGCACACCACTTTAACAACTGTCAAATTGAGCAGGGTTAGCCACTGATTGGCTTGTGACTGCAGAGCTGAAAGGAGTGCAGGACCGGAGTGGCTCTTGGTATCCAGGCACAACAGACGCAGCACAGCATGGCAAAGTCTCACCTGGCACATACAATAGGTTTGCATGCAATCCGTGGCTGTAACACCAAATCCACACAGGTGCCACGGGTTGCATGCTTAACAGCCGTCAGAAGGTTCACCCAGTGGACAGTAAAAGTTATGTACCTTCCCTGCCCGTGTTTGCTAGACCACGTGTCTGTGGTCATATGTATCTTGGCACCGACACTGTGTGCCAGAGATATATTAACTTGCCGCTGATATAGCATATAGCTCTGGGATGCCCTTCTGGGAGAAATATTTCTTTCCGGGGACCTTCCATTGCGGTGTGCCAATGGCCACAAATTTTCTAAAGGCCTCCGAGTCCACCAGTTTATATGGCAGTAGTTGGCGGGCTAGCAGTTTCGACAAGCCAGCGGTCAGCCGTTGGGCAAGAGGGTTATCCGGCGTCATCAACTTTTTACGTTCGAACATTTGGGCCACGGAAGCCTGCCTTTTGCCAGATGAACGCGACGACGGCACGGTGGAAGGTGGAGTGGAGGACAAATGGGGTGGAGAGAGGAGAAGGAGAAGAGGCTGGACGTGGAGCACCGGGAGTGTGGCTTTGTGGGTTCTAATGGTATTGCTCTCACTGGGCTCGGTAATGGGAGGCCAGGTGCCTTCTTAAGGCGGTCGTCTCTAGGTGAGTGTTTAGCTTACCGCAACTTATGCGTTCACAGCATAGGCTGCAGATGGAAACACTATAGTCAGCAGCTGACACGTTAAAAAAAGACCACACTGCGGAGCCATGTGACGGCGTCCTGGGAGCACAAGATGTGACCGTGCATGGTGGATGGCTTGCTCCAGATACATTTGCAGTCTGCTTTTTGGCTCCTGTGCACTGCGAGTTCTGCCTGCTTCTCCTCCTTCTCCTCCCTATCTGCTGCTCCGTCTCTCCCTCTGAACTCCCCTCCACTTCCTCTCTTGTGGGCACCCACGTGACGTCCATCGACACGTCATCATCGTCACCTTCACCAACACTGACATTAGATATCTCGGAGTAGGCAGCAACAGCAGGGACCACCCTCCTTGGGCTGATCTGGGTACTGTCGTCAGACCGCTGGGTGGCGGCCGTTGCTACCTACTCTTCCTCATCCGATACCAAGAATGGCTGTGAATTGGTATGGTCTGGGAATGGATGGGAAAATAATTCCTCTGACTCGAGTGGAGGGGCTATGGTGGTGGTGTTTTTGGGGGTGCACACAACAGAGAGTGAGGAGGGTGCTGATACAGAGTATGAGGAGGGTGCAGAAGCGGAAGGCTGAGTGAGCCACTCAACCAACTCTGGTGCGTCCATTGATGTAATCGCACGCACCTTCTCCAACTTCCCACTTAGGCGCCGGCCTGGTGCACCTGCCTGCCCCTACCACCTGTGCGGAATGGCCTGCCTCTTCCTCTGCCTGTCATTTTCAAAATGACCCTGTGACAAAGTCCCTATAGATGAGCAGTATTTGTAGATGCAGGTATATAGAACCCCTTAATGATTATTTGCTGGAAGCAGGTATATCAAACCCCTTAATCAATTTTTGGGGGGGCAACAGCTATATCACACCAGTTGCAATTAGTTGTTCCAATAGCGTTTGTCTGTCACAGCGGACAGGATACAAGATGCACAGAATATAAACAAACAAGTGTCTAGGCAAGAAGCTGTCACTGCCAGCTTTCTGAGAAGGTCTGACAGATGTATTCTGTACCTCTTGCATGATGTTCTTTGTTTTGGTTTCACTTTGTCTCTCCTTTCCTTCTCTCAGCTGTCACCTATTTACACTGATTGCCTCCCTTTATATTCCCTCCCATACTGCCTCACTTTGCGGTTTATACTACTTCCTGGATTGTGTTCACTGCTGGATGCTGCAATTGCTGATTCCTCAGATAAGTCTTTTTACTTTATTTGTGTTTCCGTGCTGGCTTGATTCTAGGTGACCCTAACTCCCTCCTTATTTAGTGCAGGGAGTCGGTGGTCATGTCCCCTCACTATTATAGGGTTTTCAGGTGTCACACAGTCTAGGTACGAGGGCATGCCATCGTCTATCATAAAGACCTTTGCATGGGCATAGCAGTCAGGGAGAGCTCTAGGGGTTTTATAGGGCTCACCCATATGTTCCTTAGTTTGGGATCAAGTCAGACGGATGTTTATTTATAACTTCCAGTTTTCTGCAACACCATCCATGACAGAAGCTGGGGATGAAGGTCACCTCCTGACAAGTACCTACCAGCTCTCCCTAGACTTCTATGCCCACGTTCAGACCCTGAAGGTGGGAATGACTGTGTCCCCGTGCCTAGGCTGAAGATACCCTAAAATCCCTAAGATGGTGAAAGGGGGAAAGAGGCAGCCTGCTCCCTCAGGACCTGGAGGGGGCAGGCGTCTCTCTAACAGCCTAGACAGACAACCACAAGAAAGCAACACCAACTTATCTTTTACTGAGCAGGAACAGCAAATCATTCCTTCCTTCCTCTGAGCCAGACAAAAGCTATAACCCGCACAGGACACTGGGAGTGGGCGTAATTTAAACTCAAACCAATGACCCCACCCAGTGCACCTGAAGGGAGGTGGATATAGCTCAACTCCAAACAAAAACAAAAGGCTACACACGTGCTGATAATCTGGCAGACCTCCGCACATAGCCTGAGCAGGGCATGACATTGTCCCTCTGTATAGCTGTGGTATCTCAGCAGACACACAACTGCTGCACAATAAAAATGCACTATATAGAAATAATATTATAGGTATATCACACCCCTGCCTTAATCAGTTTTTTTGGGGGGCAACTGGTATATCACACCGGGTGCAATTAGTTGTTCCAATAGCGTTTGTCCCTCTGTATAGCTGTGGTATCGCTGCAGAACCGTAGACAACTGCTGCACAATACAAATGCACTATATAGAAATTATATTATAGGTATATTACACCCCTGCCTCAATCAGTTTTTTTGGGGGCAACTGGTATATCACACCAGTTGCAATTAGTTGTTCCAATAGTGTTTGTCCCTCTGTATAGCTGCGGTATCTCAGCAGAATTGCACACAACTGCTGCACAATGGGGAAGGGGCAGCTGTGTTGGGGGGAAGGATGGCTAGAAGGTTGGAGGAGTGTTTAAACTAGGGACTGGGGCGAGGGTAATTACATTATAAGATGGGAAGATAGTGCAGATAGAGACCGGGGTAAGGTAGTGGGACTGGAGGAGGAATGGAAGGAGGGACTAAAACAGTTCAGAAGGAAAGGTGTAGGGTAAAAAAAATACATAAACCTGTTAATTGTATGTATACTAATGCCAGAAGCCTGACTAATAAAACTGGGGAACTGGAATTAGTGATGTGTGAGGAGGACTATGACATAGTGGGAATAACTGAGACATGACTGGATGATAACTATGACTGGGCAGTTAATGTACAAGGTTACAGTCTGTTTAGAAAGGATCGTCAAAACCGGAGAGGGGGAGTGGTCTGCCTTTATGTAAAGTCCTTTCCCAACTGGTTCAGAACCCGACTAGAGGGACGGCCATACTGGACTTAGTATGAACCTATAGACCTGGCAGAACAACAAATGTGTAGGTTGGGGGACACCTGGGAAATAGTGACCATAAAGTAATAACCTTCCAATTATCCTTCAAACAAGCATTTTTCTACAGGGAGGAACAAAAATTCCAAACTTCAAAAAAACAAAATTTAGCCAACTAAGAGAGGCCTTAGGAGTAACTAATTGGGACAAAATCCTCAAAAATAAAAATACAGCCACAAAATGGGATATTTTTAAAAGCATCCTAAAATCTAATTGTGAGAGGTACATACTGCTGAACAATACAAATGCACTATATAGAAATTATATAATAAGGAATAAAGGGTTAAGGAACAAGGAGAAACCAATGTGGATAAATAGAACTGTAGGGAAGGCAATAAATGACAAAAATAAAGCATTTAAATCACTAAAACAGGAGGGTAGCGAGGAAGCACTGAAAAACTATAAGGAAAAAAATAGAATATGTAAAAAACAAATAAAAGCCGCCAAACTAGAGACCAAGAGATTAATTGCCAAAGAGAGCAAAACTAACCCTGAAATGTTCTTCAATTATAGAAATAGTAAAAAGTATAAATCTGAAGGCCCTCTACAGAGCAATGAGGGGGAATTTGCAGAGAGCGACGAGGAGAAAGCAAAACTATTAAATATTTTTCTCCACTGTATGCACTGAGGAAAATAAACTGTCAGATGAAATGCAGAATGTAAAAGTAAATTCCCCATTAAAAGTGCACTGTCTGACCCAGGAAGAAGTACAACAGCGATTTAAAAAGATTAAAATAGACAAATTGCCAGGACCAGATTGCATACACCCCCGTATCCTAAGAGAATGAAGTAATGTCATAACCAGACCCTTATTTCTGATATTTACAGACTCTATAACTGACAGGGGGTGTTCCACAGGATTGGCGCATAGCAAATGTGGTGCCAATATTCAAAGAGGGTGCAAAAACAGACCCTGGAAATTATAGGCCAGTAAGTTTAACATCTATCGTGGGTAAACTGTTTGAAGGTTTTCTAAGAGATGCTATCTTGGAGGATCTCAATGAAAACAAGCAAATACCATCATGTCAGCATGGCTTCATGAGGGATCAGTCATGTCAAACTAATTTAATCAGTTTCTATGAGGAGGTAAGTTCTAGACTTGACAGTGGTGAATCAATGGATGTCGTATATCTGGACTTCTCAAAAGCATTTGACACTGTACCACATAAAAGGTTAGTATATCAAATGAGAATGCTTGGACTGAGAGAAAATATCTGTATGTGGGTAAGTAACTGGCTCAATGATAGAAAACAGAGGGTGGTTATTAATGGTACACACTCAGATTGGGTCACTGTCACTAGTGGGGTACCTCAGGGGTCAGTATTGGGCCCTATTCTCTTCAATATAATTATTATTGATCTTGTAGAAGGCTTGCACAGTAAAATATAAATTTTTGCAGATGACACTAAACTGTGTAAAGTAATTAACACTGAAGAGGACAGTATACTACTACAGAGGGATCTGGATATATTGCAGGCTTGGGCAGATAAGTGGCAAATGAGGTTTAACACTGACAAATGTAAAGTTATGCACATGGGAAGGAATAATGCAAGTCACCCGTACATACTAAATGGTGAAACACTCGGTAACACTGACATGGAAAATGACCTAGGAATTTTAATAAACAGCAAACTAAGCAGTAAAAAACAGTGTCAGGCAGCTGCTGCCAAGGCCAATAAGATAATGGATTGCATGGAAAGGGGCACTGAAAAGATGCCTGTGATGAGAACATAGTCCTACCGCTTTACAAATCACTAGTCAGACCACACATAGAGTACTGTGTACAGTTCTGGGCTCCTGTAAACAAGGCAGACATAGCAGAGCTGGAGAGGGTTCAGAGGAGGGCGACTAAAGTAATAACTGGAATGGGGCAACTACAGTACCCTGAAAGATTATGAACATTAGGGTTATTCACTTTAGAAAAAAGACAACTGAGGGGAGATCTAATTACTAATAGTTAAGGCTGCGTGCAGCCTGTAATTGTGGGAGGGGCCAGGTCCCCCTTCTTAAACCCCCTCGTCCAGCTCACATCACCGCGCCCGCCGACTCGCACTTCCTGTGACTCACGTCACTTCCGGTGCCAGTAGCGTTCGTGGTCCCCGACGTGTTTTTGTCTCGACTTCCTGACGTCAGGTTTAAATCCTGCAGAAGGTCGCTGCCGGCCACTCGCGGGAATTCTCAAGCTTGAGGGTTTTCAGGTAGGTAATCCTGGGCTGCTCCCCGCAGTTCCTCTTACCTACATCCCGGGTTGCCTCCCCGGAGGCACGCAAAGGATGTTTTCTCTCTCACTCAACCTGTGACGTTCAGGTTTCGTCTCTGTCCTTCTTAGCCTGAGGCGTTCTGGTGTCTTCTCTGCCCAGGTGCCCTGAAGCGTTCAGGTGTTTTCTCTGTCCATCCCGGCCTACGACAGCCAGGTGTCTTCTCTGTCCAGGTACCCTGAAGCGTTCAGGTGTCTTCTCTGTCCATCTTGGCCTGAGGCGTTCAGGTGTCTTCTCTGTCCATATACCCTGAAGCGTTCAGGTGTCTTCTCTGTCCAGGTACCCTGAAGCGTTCAGGTGTCTTCTCTGTCCATCTTAGCCTGAGGCGTTCAGGTGTCTTCTCTGTCCAAGCACCCTGAAGCGTTCAGGTGTCTCCTCTGTCCATCTTAGCCTGAGACGTTCAGGTGTCTTCCCTGCCCGGGTACCCTGAAGAGTTCAGGTGTCTCCCTCGTCCACTGTCGCCTGTAGCATCAGGGTCATTCCTGGTCCCTTTAGCTCACGGGGGCAGCCACCTTTACGGTAGTCAGCCGTTGCAGCAGGTGTCTCCCAGTTCCTACGTATCTTGCGGCACCCAGGGACCCTGCTCACGTCCCCAACCTGAAACGTTAAGGTCACTCCTCGCAGCCCGTCCTGGAACTCCCAGGCCTCCTTCTTACCGCAGTCCTTCGACTCCGCCTCCTGGCTCCCCAGATACCCCTTCTTCCTGGTTTCATGTTTCATCCACGTCTCCCTGTCCCCGCTAGTAGCCGACTCAGCGGTGTGTCCGCACGCATCAGCATTGGTGTCCAGGTCCTGCGCTGCAATTTTCTCACGTCGCTCCTAACTTTTCCAGTCCTCAGGGCCAGCCGGGTCTTTCCCGTCGATCCTCGGACGGTAAGGCAAGGGTGTTGATTCCACGCTCTCAGGTACGTCCTCAAATACGTTCGCCCACGACCTCAGTAGTCATGGTACACGCCCCCACGACCTCTCCAGCTGCCATATTGTTGTCTCTAATTTCCAGGTCTCGCAAGGTCTCTGCTATCTTCGGAGCCATGTCGCAGGTATCAGACGTTGACGACGCATTGTCTCTCCCGGGTACTTCGGTCTCCGGCCAAGGCGGCCCAGCAGCCCTCCGAAGATGGACCGTGCCAAGGCTCATTGCGGAGTTGGGCAGAAGGGGTATCAGGCACCCAGCGTCAGCCAGAAAGGCCGAGCTTTACAGGCTATTGATGACCGAACCCAGCCCTCCTGAAAGAGAAGATCCACCCCCAGCCATCCAGCAGTCCTTGGTACAGCTACAGGCCTCATTGGATTCGCTCATCTCATCCGTTGCCGACATCAGGACCAGGGTGGTGGACTTGGAGTCCAGAACACCGGCGTCATCCCAGGCGGTGGTCCCCATCACCGATCCCCCTCTATATCAGCTTCCGGCTCCAGGTACGTCCCCGGCTGCTCCCGTGGTGGCTCCTGAGCACTTTGTGCCGGACAACATCAGGAGGGACATCTTGGCGGGCAAGGACGTGAATCTCGCGTCCATCCTGATTGCGTCCCACGATGCCGCAGATAATAAGACCTTTGACTGCGGGGAAATCTCGGTGGTCCTTCGGGCCAAGGATGGCCGTCTCAATCGCAAGCTCTCTGTACCTGAGTTTGTTTTGGCCTTTGGCCTGTAGAGAGACGTGATCTGCTCCGCCTATCCGGCTCGCCGGGAGGAGCTGGACACGTATCTACACAGGGTCACTGATCTTGGGCACAAGTACGGCGGCACGGCTTTTTACGATTACCACCGCTCCTTTTCAGCCAAGGCCGCCGCCGCGCTGACCCAGTTTCAGTTCTCCGTCAACTGGGCCACGCTGGACATGGAGTTGTTCTGCCGGCATTTTGCCGGTCTCCGGGCCCCCGCTTGTTCGACTTGTCAGTCGATTTTTCATGCCACAGAGTGGTGTCCTCAAACTGCCACGGCCCAACCAGACAAGGTCATCCCAGGCCCCTCCGGGGTCCCCCGCAGTCCCTCCTCCACTGATAAGTTGGGCAGACCCATTGTTTACCTTGGCAACAGCCAAGTATGCAACAACTTTAACTTCGGTTCCTGTCTCTTCAGCGGTTGCAGGGCTCTGCACATCTGCTCCATCTGCTTCAGGGCTCACCCCAGGTCCACATGTCCCAAGAAGGCGTCCAGGCGCCTATGACTGGCCGATTGCGACATTGACCTCCTGGCCCTCCTGTTACGGGAACATCCGGTTCCGCAATTCGTTCACTTCCTGATCGCTGGCCTCTGCTTCGGCTTTGACACAGGGTTGGTGGCACTCCCCCATTCCAACTGGGAGTGCGACAATCTGCAGTCAGCCAGGTCAGATTCCGCCACTGTGCAGGAACTCCTGTATTCGGAGGTGGAGAAAGGGTTCCTCCTGGGCCCGTTCAACCAGGTTCCTTTCTCGCGCTGGCGGATCAGCCCCATAGGAATAGTGTCCAAAAAAGATTCAAATAAAAAACGTTTGATTTACGATCTCTCCGCCCCCCATGATTCGGTCATCCCCAGCATCAATTCACTCATTCCTTCCGAAGAATTTTCCATGAAGTATGCATCCATCGACGAAGCCATTGCCCTCATCCTTAGCGCCGGGAAAGGCGCCTGGTTGTCTAAAACTGACATAGCGGAGGCCTTCAAACTGCTGCCCATCGCCCCTCACCTATGGCAGTTCTATGGTATTCGGTGGGAGGGCAGGTTCTATTTTGCCAACAGGTTGACTTTCGGCTCGAAAAGCAGCCCGTGGTTATTCGACCAACTGGCGCAGGCTCTCCACTGGATCCTGATCCGCCACGGCAGCGCCCCAGCGGTCATCCACTACCTGGATGACTTTCTCCTCATCGAACCTCCGCTATGTCAGCCATCCGGGCTGCACTCCCTACTGGAGCTCTTTGCCGCCCTTTCCATCCCAATATCACAGGGGAAGACCTCGGGGCCAGTCACTTCCATCACCTTCCTGGGTATTGTCCTGGACTCAGACAGGATGGAGGCCAGGCTTCCAGAGGCAAAGCTGTCCCAAATCCGGGAAGTCGTGGCCGGGGCCATCACCTCTTCCCAGGTGACCAAGGTCGAGCTTCAGTCCATCCTGGGCCGGCTGAACTTTGCCTTGAGGGTGATGCCCCAGGGCAGGGCATTCATTTCCCGCCTGCTCTCGCTCCTTCCTACAGCCTCTGAACCCAGCAGCATTGTCCACTTGGACAGGGCTGCCATGGCAGACTTGCGCATGTGGGACAGCTTTCTTTCAACCTGGAACAGGGTCAGCCTGTTCGTCCCCTCATGGTCCCAGTCATCTACCAGGGTGTTTTCCGATGCCGCGGCATCCCGGGGTTTCGCTGCCATCTTCGGGTCCCAATATATATCACCAATAGAGAATGACTCACAGGAAATGTGAGTACACGTGCTGAGCCTGCACGTACGATGTAACACCAAAAAAGAGAGACAAGGCTAGCACAAATAGTAATGGATGTAAACTTTATTATAGTCTCAACAAGAGACAAGAATGTATTAAAATGCACATAAAAAACAATACAATGGTAAGTGGGGAGCACTCAAGATGATGGAGCACCACTGAATAACAGAACATATCAAGGCTGGAAGAATGATACAAATATCCTACAATGTGTACGTATGGCGCAAAGCCAAATATCAAATATATAAAACCTAGCCAAGGCTAATAGGCAGTGGCGTACCGCCAATATAGGCAGACCACGCCGTTGCTATGGGGCCCGCAGCACAGGGGGGCCCGGAGCGCATGGAAGGCCCCGCCCCCTAAGTCTACTCTGCACAAGTTTTTATTCATAGTTAATTGAGGCGCTCAGGCTGCCGTTGCCCGCCCACTTGTGTTATTCCGCCCCCCCCCCCCCTCCCCTTGGTTTACGCGCCAGCTTCCTATCTGACCTGGCTACAGGCTCCAGCTGCGGGCTCCCGGCGTCTGCTGCATTTCACACTGGCCGATCCTGCTGCTAATTGGCCAGTGTATCGCAGCAGGAGCAGGCTCAACAATCACAGAGTGCGCTCGTAGTTGTCCTCCTACCTCCGCTCTAAGCTTACACGCTGCCCGCCATCTGCCCATCAGCCAGTGAGTGCAGCCTCCCCGACACAGACAGAAGGACCGCTCTATAGTGTGCCTGCCACAGTAAGAAGACAGCAGTCAGTCAAAAAGTTAAAGTTCATGTATGGTTGGATGGGTATTCTTGATGGGGGGGAGGGCAGCAGCAAGCAGTGTTTTTTTTTTGGGTGGGGGGCCCTGTAAGATCATAGAGGACTCAGGAGGACAGTGTGGTTTCCTCCTAACCCTCCCCCTTCCCCCGGGGGGAGCACGCTGTCCTCCTGAGTCCTCTATGAACCTACAGGGCCCCCCCTCCCCAGCACATCAGTCACCTTGCGGGGGTGGGGATATGATTAGTGGCTATGTTCACACTGTGCTATCTAACCCCTATAATGCCCCCCAAAATGCCAGGGCACCGTACTTACCTCATTCTCCGGCACCCACATTGCTCCTGATGCCCACACAGCCGCCACTGCCCCCATCCCGTCACGCAGATGAAAACATCCAGCGACATGGGGGGGGGGGGCAGCTAATAGCAGGCCACGATGGAAACGAGCCTCCCTAGCATCGCGGGTGACGCTAGGGAGGCTCATTTCCGACACGGCCTGCTATTGGCTGCCCCCCCCACTGGGCATAAGTATTATCTGTATGCGGTGCCTGGGCATTTTGGGGGGCATTTTTCGGATACTGGAGTTTTTTATTTTTTTTTCGTTTATGTATTTTCGTTTTTCTTCCGTATCTTCCTTCAGCCATAACTTTTTTATTTTTCCATTCACATAGATATATGAGGGCTTAATTTTTGCGGGGAGAAGTTGTTCTTTCATATGGCATACAATGTAGTGGGAAGCGGGCAAAAAAATTCCAAATGGGAGTGAAAAAATAATAATTCTCCACAGTTTTATGGGTTTTGTTTCTACGGTGTTCTCTTTGCGACAAAACTGACCTGTGCCCTTCATTTCTCTGAGTCAGTACGATTACAATGATACCACATATGTACAGGTTTTTTTTATGTGTAAATAGTGTAAAATTAATTAAACTTTGAAAAAAAGTTATTTACTTTTCACATCACCATATTCTGACCCCCATAACTTTTTTTTATAGTTATATCTACTGATCTGTGTGGGGGCTCATTTTTTGCTGTATGAACTGTAGTTTTTATTGATACCATTTTGGAATGTGTGTGCCTTTTTTATCACATTTTTGGGTGTTAGAGAAGTGATGAAAAAATGGCGCTGGTAGCAAAGGAGTTAAAATGTGGGGATGGGCTATGTCAGGCCTTAGCACAGTGGACACAGGCACTCGTTCAGCTGTGCTCGCATACATATGGCGCCCTGTATCCACTGTCCTGTGCCCACTCTGCTAAAGTCCACATAGCCCATCTATGTCCAGCTTTACCAAAGCAGACGGGCAGGAGCAGTGATGGGCACTGTGCATGGCTCACTGCAGCCCCAGTGAGCTCCTTACTCCCCATACAGCACTGTCATATCAGCGGTTGTATGAGAGGTAATGAAAAATAAAAAAAAAAAGATTTATCCCTAACTGTTTCAGTAGGTCAAGTATACATTTCTTTATTGGCAAATGGGGGTGTGGCAGGGGGAGGAGCCAGGGCAGGGTTAGGGGGCCCAAGTCAGATTCTTGCTATGGGGCCCAGTGATTTCTATGTACGCCCCTGCTAATAGGTCTTCGGGTCCCAGTGGTTAGCTGGTCCATGGCCTCCTCAGGTCAGCTCTGACCCTCAGTCCCTCAGTTCGTCACCGTTTCTGGAATGTTATCCCATCGTGGCGGCCGCATCCGTCTGGGGTCACCTCTGGGCTAATTCCAGCGTCATGTTTATCTCTGACAGTCAGGACCTGGTGGACATCATCTCCAAAGGCCGAGCTAAGTCTGCCAGGGTCATGTCCCTTTTGCGCAAACTGGTCTGGCTGGCCATGATCAATAACTTTCACTTCTCATGTTCCCATATTCCAGGTGCCAGCAACACGGCGGCCGATGCCTTATCTAGGTTCAATTTTCAAACCTTTTTTCAGGTATGTCCAGAAGCAGACCGGACCGGGGCCCGGATTCCCGGCTTCAGCGACCTGATGTTGGATTGAGGTCTCTGCTGGCAACCGCCAAGGACCTCATGCACCGATCCCTCTCTGTCAACACGGCTCGCAATTACAGCACAGGTTGGAACCTCTTTCAAAAATTTTCCAGGGACCATCCTCAACAGGATACAGCCTTCGTGTCTTACATCATGGCTTTAATGGCCCATTGCCATGTCAACCTCAAACTGGCACCCAGCACCATCCGTTTGTACCTAGCCGGGGCACAACATTTCCTAGTCCTACAGAATCCAGAGGTTCGCTCGGCGTTCACATCCCAAGCCGTTCCATGGCCAGGTGTGTGTTATTCCCTCATTATCCCAATTACAATGAGCAGATAAAAGGTCCAGAGTTCATTTCAAGTGTGCTATTTGCATTTGGAATCTGTTGCTGTCAACTCTCAAGATGAGATCCAAAAAGCTGTCACAATCAGTGAAGCAAGCCCTCATTAGCTGAAAAAAACAAAACAAACCCATCAGAGAGATAGCAAAAACATTAGGCGTGGCCAAAACAACTGTTTGGAATATTCTTAAAAAGAAGGAACGCACTGGTGAGCTCAGCAACACCAAAAGACCCAGAAGACCACGGAAAACAACTGTGGTGGATGACCGAAGAATTCTTTCCCTGGTGAAGAAAACACCCTTCACAACAGTTGGCCAGATCAAGAACATTCTCCAGGAGGTAGGTGTATGTGTGTCAAAGTCAACAATCAAGAGAAGACTTCACCAGAGTGAATACAGAGGGTTCACCACAAGATGTAAACCATTGGTGAGCCTCAAAAACAGGAAGGCCAGATTAGAGTTTGCCAAACGACATCTAAAAAAGCCTTCACAGTTCTGGAACAACATCCTATGGGCAGATGAGACCAAGATCAACTTGTACCAGAGTGATGGAAGAGAAGAGTAGGAGAAGGAAAGGAACTGCTCATGATCCTAAGCATACCACCTCATCAGTGAAGCATGGTGGTGGTAGTGTCATGGCCTGGGCATGTATGGCTGCCAATGGAACTGGTTCTCTGGTATTTATTGATGATGTGACTGCTGACAAAAGCAGCAGGATGAATTCTGAAGTGTTTCGGGCAATATTATCTGCTCATATTCAGCCAAATTCTTCAGAACTCATTGGACGGCGCTTCACAGTGCAGATGGACAATGACCCAAAGCATACTGCAAAGGCAACCAAAGAGTTTTTTTAAGGGAAAGAAGTGGAATGTTATGCAATGGCCAAGTTAATCACCTGACCTGAATCCGATTGAGCATGCATTTCACTTGCTGAAGACAAAACTGAAGGGAAAATGCCCCAAGAACAAGCAGGAACTGAAGACAGTTGCAGTAGAGGCCGGGCAGAGCCTCACCAGGGATGAAACCCAGCGTCTGGTGATGTCTATGCGTTCCAGACTTCAGGCTGTAATTGACTGCAAAGGATTTGCAACCAAGTATTAAAAAGTGAAAGTTTGATTTATGATTATTATTCTGTCCCATTACTTTTGGTCCCTTAACAAGTGGGAGGCACATATGCAAACTGTTGTAATTCCTACACCGTTCACCTGATTTGGATGTAAATACCCTCAAATTAAACCTGACAGTCTGCAGTTAAAGCACAACTTGTTCGTTTCATTTCGAATCCATTGTGGTGGTGTATAGAGCCAAAAATGTTATAATTGTATCGATGTCCCAATATTTATGGACCTGACTGTATGTCATACTACTTTGGGTACTCTTGGCTCCAACGTTAATCAGGAGAAGCCCCCCAAGAACATCTGAGGAATGTCAGTGATCTACTTAAAGAAGAGAATGACACATGGCAGAATTACCTTGCCGGATGGAAGGCCCGCAGGAGGAGTGCATTACAGGACCTGATAAAGAAAGAAGAAGAAAGGAAAAAGATGGAGAGGATGCGTAGTGGAGAAGGTGACTTATCAGAAAGAAGAAAAAGCATAAAAAGATATAAAGAAATAGCGCAGAGAAAGGGAATTGCATGAAGCCTACAAAAACGCCAAGAACTTCCTCTCAGCTGCCTGCTGAAGACGTCAAACCTGGTGAGGACACTACCAGATCCTACAACCACTGAAAGTGACCTATCTACCAGTGAGGAGTCCACTGATACTGCTCCATGCACTCCGGAACCACTGCCGAATGCGGAGCTTCTTGCTATGAAAGACCAAGGATCTATCCTTTATTGCTGTCCGGAGAATATTTTGCCTACAAGCAAAAGGCCAAAACTTACAGAGGATCCTCCAGAGGAGGGTGATCATGAATTCCAAGTTCTGCCACAGAAGGCCACCAGGAGATCGCAGATAAAGTTTTTGCTGGAGTTACAGCTGCAAAGAGCACCAGAGCTAGCAGTAACAGTGTTGAGGATGTCACACAGCTTATAGTAAGACTATTGCGCCCTCAAACAATGGGACCCAGGCGGAAGACTTCCAGCCCTCCTGTAAGAGACCTCATGCTGTGAAAAAAATTGAAAAACCAAGAACTACTGGAGCCACATCTTGGACTGAACTTGAAGGGTGAGAACTTGTTGGCCCGTTTGTTAATTTTTGTTGCCCTGTGTTGTTCCTCACCCAGAGGGACATGTTTGTTAGGACTCCACCCATTTTTAATATCTTCAACAATGCCTCCATGTTGCGCCCCACCGGCGCCAATTCCCTTTCCCCCCTTCTCAGGTTAAGTGGGAACCCCACCTGCCTTAAAAGGTTCTCACTAAAATTCCAATGACATTGCTGTGATTTATGACTCTGTACTACCTCACAGGCTCAACAGTGGGGCCCCACCTCTGTTTTTCATGCCATACCATTTACCATCCATGGGTTGGGAGCCTTCCATATTTTTGCATTATGTTTTTGAACTAAGTATTTAAGTTTTGCAACGTTCAACGCACTTTGGCCCATTGTATGGACTCTTTTATAAGGGTACAGTAATGTGACTCTTATGCACTTTATATGGACTTTGGACTTTCCACTGTTAGCTAGATAGTTAGCGTCCTTGCTTCTTTGCTCATATGGACAGCCTCTGAGGACGCCTAATACTAATGGTCCCACTTTGCCCTGTGTCAGTTTAGAAAGCCTAGGCATTATATTGTATGATTTGCATATGCCCTTAACCTTTTTTTCCCCACAGACTTGGAAGGGGAAGGAGCCAGTATGTCCTGTGCCTTTGGGATCATGTGCTGTTGCTACACAGGGAGGACCAAGTGGTAAAGTCACAAGCAGTCTAACATCATTGAGGGTAACTCTGCTGCTAAAAATGTGAGTTAAGAGGGGATCAGCTCTAATGGGAGCTATGGACAGTGGGCTGCGTCCTTCTCCTAGTTCTAGATGCCTTAAAGGGTTTCTACCACTTCGTTTGGACATATTTAGCTGTCAGACACTAGCGATCCGCTAGTGTCTGCTCTACCAAACAATGCTATTATAATAGTTTTTTGTGCAGCCGTTTCCATAAAAAACGAACTTTTATCGATATGCTAATGAGCCTCTAGGTGCTATGCGGGCGTCTTTTCAGCACCTAGAGGCTCGGTCTACCTTCACAAAATGCTGCCTAACGCGTCCCTCCAGCCCACCCATCTCCTCTGGAATGCGATCCTCCCTCTGAGTCAGCGGACAAATTCTCGCGCATGCGCCGTGCGCGTCTGTCTTTGGCGCAGGCGCAGTTAATGTCTGACCGCTTTCTGCACAGACATCTCCACTGCGCCTGTGCCGATGACGTCATAGTGCTCCGAGGAACAGGTGCAGTGGAGATGTCTGTGCAGAAAGCAGTCAGACATTAACTGCGCCTGCGCCAAAGACAGACGCGCATGGCGCATGCTCGAGAATTCGTCCGCTGACTCAGAGGGAGGATCGCATTCCAAAGGAGATGGGCGGGCTGGAGGGACGCGCTGGGCAGCATTTGTGAAGGTAGACCGAGCCTCTAGGTGCTGAAAAGACGCCCGCATAGCACCTAGAGGCTCATTAGCATATCGATAAAAGTTCATTTTTTATGGAAACGGCTGCACAAAAAGCTATTATAATAGCATTGTTTGGTAGAGCAGACACTAGCGGATCGCTAGTGTCTGACAGCTAAATATGTCCAAACGAAGTGGTAGAAACCCTTTAAGGCAATGTGCACAGCCTTAAGGAAAAATGTGTAAAAAGTTACCAGTTTAGTCATCAAGGTTGCGGATGCTTGTGATGACATATTCTCATTGATATTAGATGATGTGGAAAAGGAGGACAAGCAGATGGCAGAAGAAGGGCTCCCACCTGTAGCACAGGGGAGCACTGGGGCTGGAGAAGTGGGTATGCCAGAGCGAATTAATATTCAATGTTTACTGTCAAATAACCTGCAGAAGATTGCAGGCAAGAACAGCAATAATATGCATATTGTGCCCTCACCTAACCAGCCAAACCCCATACCAGCAACGGCCCCTTAAAAGTGCAGTGCGGCCATTAAGAATGATACAGTGTGATTATTATTCATTATTAAATGAAAAAAAATGCAGGCTAATTGGCTGTGCGGTTGTTCACCGCAGCATGGCCGCAACCCGCCAGCAGAACGGCTGCTCCGTGTCGCCGTACCCTAAGGCAGAGTAGCCTGGGTATAGCTGATTTATAGCCATTCGTGACAAATTAATTAGTAACAAATCAAATTTCTTAACTTTTTCAAAACTTCGCTCATCTCTAATTACTTTATATACTTTCTGAAAATAGCTCCTAGACAGAGCGAAAGCTATCACCATTGGGACTGATGAGTGATGAAACTGAGGAACATTCTGAATCCTTTCCTCTTGCAATTAGAGAGAATAAGAAATGTCAGAAATATTTTTGTAACCTGTAATGTGTCAAATTCCAACAAATCTTACAAGCGTCAGAATTATTTGTTTTTCATTAGAATTTCCCTTTCTTTTAGTTGCCCCTTAAGGATGTTGATTATTGAGTTCCTTAGACTAGAGCTGCTTTAGCTGTCTCTGTGCCTCCTGTGGTCACCAAAATTCACACCTTGAGTCTTTATAGGTACAACGTATGTTAGGGGCAGGAAATTATTGTTACAATGATTTTGCCAAATGACACGTAGCACATAAAATCGCATATCAGATACAATGGGTGCTACTTAGGCTACTTTCACACTAGCGTTCGGAGCGGATCCGTCTGATGTTTCATCAGACGGATCCGCTCCGATAATGCAGACGTTTGCATCCGTTCAGAACGGATCCGTCTGCATTAAAACTTAGAAAATTTTCTAAGTGTGAAAGTAGCCTGAGCGGATCCGTTCAGACTTTACATTGAAAGTCAATGGGGAACGGATCCGCTTGAAGATTGAGCCACATTGTGTCATCTTCAAGCGGATCCGTCCCCATTGACTTACATTGTAAGTGTGGACGGATCCGCTCGCCTCCGCACGGCCAGGCGGACACCCGAACGCTGCAAGCAGCGTTCAGCTGTCCGCCTGGCCGTGCGGAGGCGAGCGGAGCGGAGGCTGAACGCCGCCAGACTGATGCAGTCTGAGCGGATCCGCATCCATTCAGACTGCATCAGGGCTGGACGGAAGCGTTCTGCTCCGCTCGTGAGCCCCTTCAAACGGAGCTCACGAGTGGACAGCAGAACGCTAGTGTGAAAGTAGCCTTAGATTAATCATTAATCATGACATGCTCCCACTCTACTTCTTGACTTACAGGGCAGAGTTCCTGTCATCTCTCCTGGCACTGTCAATCAGGAAAGAGAGGGAGGGGGTGGCACAGGAAGCAGGAGATGCAAAAGTGCGCAGAGTGCCTTGGACCCACCCTTGGTGCACTTAATTTCTCATTTGCATATGGATAAAAAGTATTTGAAGCAATGGATTGCTTAGTAAAAAGGTATCATTACATTCAGCTAAGCTAGCTCTAAAAGGCATTTTTCATGATATATCAGTGAATTTCCTGGTGACAGATTTCCATTAATTTTCTCATTATTATACTATGCTACAAAAAAGTAATACAAAAATGACATAATAATTAGCATTAGTAATAGAATTATATTATTATCATCATTCTACCCAATCCAGCACATTCAAGGTTAACTACACTTGGGCTTAGTGTTACAAATTCCAGTCAGGATATTTGAAATTTTATCCGTTGGATGTTGACCCGACACCCAGAATCATACAGTATTTAGAAAAATTTCTTCACTAATATCTCCAATAATTGTAAAATAAATTGGAAGAAAATAACCTTTTTTGTAAGTTTTGCCATTTTTCTGTTTTATGTTTACGTGACCCTGGGGTGTGCAGCAGTTTTGGCACTCCAGTATAGTTCGACTCCTGTCCCGCCAAAGTTTTGTTAGGCCTGATTCGTAAAGATCAAACACATTCTTTCTTCAAAACTAAGAGGAAATACAGAAACTTGATACATGTATCATAAAAAATAGGTTTTATAGGCCATAAAGGCCAACTTAGTCAGTAAAACCCGTGATGCTCTTGTGGTATGCAGCAAAAAAAATTGTGTTGTGCAGATCTGAAAATAATATATTGCATTGACCTAAGTCATCTCTGCTTGATTTCCATTACTGATTCTTTTCCAGGATATTGCACAAAGAAACCAGTACAGACAATTGGTCTGTCCTAATTTGAAACAATATTTAAAAAATGGACAGAGAGGAATACTCTTGTGTTTATATGTTTATCATCTTCTTTCTCAAGGCAAAACCCATTGGAATGTCTCCAATTCATTTTATCTGGAAAGAACTGCTGAAAGGCGTGAGACAGCTGTAGACAGCTGTAGTAAATCTGCTACCGAGGTTCTTGCCTCTTAACCTTTATTGTAATTAAGAAGGATGAATGCTGTATCTTCCGAACCAGTGTGTTTATCTAACTTTTCCTACACCTGCAGTGCAAACATCTAAATTAAAACTCAAGATTTGCTTTTGCTTCCTGGACACATTGCAAGGTTTCATGTGAAATTATTTTTGTGATTGCTAAATCCAACATAATCCATACATAATATCTATAAAATACTGGTTATAGTAGGTGTTTTTGCAGAGTAATGGAGCGTAGAGGAAAAAAGTTGATCAAGTTACTATCACAGTAACAGACTTTGGAAGTAGAGATGAGTGAATGGCTCAAAATTCAACTTGGGTTCCACATGGTCGAACTGATCTACTGTACATATTCAATTCAGGTCCAAACAAATTCTACCCGAATAGAAATTGCTCCAATTAGCTTTAAAATTTAGGTATGACACCCTGAGGCCATCAGGAACTCATATTTTTTCCCTCTAATGTCAATCTCTCACATTTTCTTTTTTTTCATAATTTTTTTTTCTCTCTTCTCTTCAAAATTCACTCAAATTAAATCACCAGAAATTCGGATTTTAACATAATTTGAATTTTTACAAATTTCGGATTGAATCCGATTCAAGTAAAAATTATTTTCTCATTTTTATTTGGAAGTAATGTGTACATTTTTCACTTTCCAATGGACAATAGCATGCAGAAGACTTCTTGCTTCAATGGTTGGCACTGTTGCCTTGCAGCACTAGGGTCCTGGATGGAATCTTACCAAGGACAGCATCTTCATGGAGTTTGTATGTTCTCCCAGTGTTTGAGGGGGTTTTCTCCCAGTATTACAGTTTCCTCCCACACTCCTAAAGCAGACTGATAGGTCAATTGGATCCCCATAAAAAAAAGTGGCACTAGCGGATGTTGGAGAATGATCACCTACATGGCAGCCACTGTCCTTGGGTGAGAAGAGTACATTACAAATGGTTGCTGCTGTTCCTATTTTAAACCATTCTCTGTAGAATGAGAAGAAGCTTTGCTTTATTGAAATTCACATACTTCAGAATGTCCAAGCTAAGTACCGTCTGTTCTCTTATTGCCACATCAAATCAATGGTGTCTAAAGAAATCTATAAGGCTGGTTCTGTGTTGGAGGCTGTTAGATGCTTTTCTTGCAGGTTCCGTCAAAATGCCTGCCAAAGGAGCACAACATTAACATTAATTGGATCTATCAGGTGCCATTAGTGTGCTCCAAGTGATAGATTCGATACTGCCATTATTTTTCGTTGCTCTGATCTTGTAATAAAGCAGAGCAATGGAAATGAAACCATGATGTAAACAAGTCAAAGTCAAGGATCAATGGGTAAGACCATTTACAAAATGTTTAATCACTTCATTGGTAGGTCTCTCATTCTTGACACCACCAGTATTTGTATCAAATCAAAAACTATATCATCTATTAGAAATAACTATGCTCACAAATAGAAAGTAGTATTTTAATATTTAAAAATGATATCCCTGCCATGAAAAAAAATATATATATTTTGTCACATTACTCATTCTCAAACTTTGATGCAGGCTTATTTCAAACAAGCATGAGATAATGAATTACCTACAACAGATTTTCATTTGAAACATTTTAGATGATATTAGAACGTCATATGGACTGGAGCTATTGAGACACTTACTGAGAAGAATATTAAAATGATTATGCAGAGTGACCAGTATGGGGGGTAGGGGGTCATACATAGCTTTTTATGGCAGTTTTTGATGTAGTATTTTGATCCAAAACCAGAAGTGGTTTTGAAAGGAATGAGAAGTATAAAGGAAGGACTTCTCTTTCCTTCTGGATCAACACCTGATTTTAGTTTGATAATTGCCACAAAAAGCTATGTGACACTACCCTAACAGCACTCCTATCTATGACTCTTCAAGTAGCAAATGTTGGGAGTTGAAGAGCAGGAAGGCTAAGCGGATTGATTGCTTTTCCCAAGTAGTATTGATTTAGTTGTGCCTACATTTTGGGTTACACAAAATTGGGAAGAAAACAAGACAGCCAGCATTAGCTTCCCCAATTATCTTATCTAAAAGTTTTCAGAACACTCTATACTGTAATCTATACTACAGGGTGGGCCATTTATATGGATACACCTTAATAAAATGGGAATGGTTGGTGATATTAACTTCCTGTTTGTGGCACATTGGTATATGTGAGGGGGGAAACTTTTCAAGATGGGTGGTGACCATGGCGGCCATTTTGAAGTCGGACATTTTGAATCCAACTTTTGTTTTTTCAATAGGAAGAGGGTCATGTGACACATCAAACTTATTTAGAATTTCACAAGAAAAACAATAGTGTGCTTGGTTTTAACGTAACTTTATTCTTTCATGAGTTATTTACAAGTTTCTGACCACTTATCAAATGTGTTCAATGTGCTGCCCATTGTGTTGGATTGTCAATGCAACCCTCTTCTCCCACTCTTCACACACTGATAGCAACACCGCAGGAGAAATGCTAGCACAGGCTTCCAGTATCCGTAGTTTCAGGTGCTGCACATCTCGTATCATCTGAAGGCAATCGTCTATGCTGTGAAGATACGAGATGTGCAGCACCTGAAACTACAGATACTGGAAGCCTGTGCTAGCATTTCTCCTGCGGTGTTGCTATCAGTGTGTGAAGAGTGGGAGAAGAGGGTTGCATTGACAATCCAACACAATGCGCAGCACATTGAACACATTTTATAAGTGGTCAGAAACTTGTAAATAACTCATGAAAGAATAAAGTTACGTTAAAACCAAGCACACCATTGTTTTTCTTGTGAAATTCCCAATAAGTTTGATGTGTCACATGACCCTCTTCCTATTGAAAAAACAAAAGTTGGATTCAAAATGGCCGACTTCAAAATGGCCGCCATGGTCACCACCCATCTTGAAAAGTTTCCCCCCTCACATATACTAATGTGCCACAAACAGGAAGTTAATATCACCAACCATTCCCATTTTATTAAGGTGTATCCATATAAATGGCCCACCCTGTATATTAACATTATATTTCTTACACATTCCAAGTCCTATACAGAATATATTATGTTCCTTGGTTCTCCTTGGGTTCTCACTTGGCAGACTTGCATAATATTTGCTTATAATATTTTCTTTTATAAATATCTCACATAAAGCTAAAGACAATAAATGACTGACCTACACTGGATCTCGCAATGACATCACCCAGCATAACTCCTGTAAACAAATCCATAACTCACATGGCTAAAAGCTGGAGTCGACATCTCGTACGTGTGATGTTTTATTTTATAACAAGCAATCTGATTGTGCTGGAGTTAAAAGGGTATTCTCAACTTAGACACTTGTAGAATATCTATAGGATATGCCATATATGTCTGACAGATGCATGTCTAACCTCTAGGATGTGCACCTACATATAGAACTCCCACCTGCCTGTAGAGGTGACCTCTGTATCCAGGCGGGAAATTAATGAAGAGGTGACTGTGCATGTGCACTTCTCTTTCTACAAACACTGCTGTGAGAGTTTTGGAAAGAGCCATGTATGCATGGTCAGCTTCGGTAACTCCCATAGAAGTGAATGAAAAGAGACATGA
Source organism: Bufo bufo (assembly GCF_905171765.1). Lineage (NCBI taxonomy): Eukaryota > Metazoa > Chordata > Amphibia > Anura > Bufonidae > Bufo > Bufo bufo. Next base: position 128,602,672 of record NC_053396.1, read on the forward strand.
ATATATGCAGTCACCTCTCCATTCTTTCTCCATCTGGATGTGGAAGCGACCAGGTTCGGGGAAATCCTGTTCTTCAAGCAAGGTGCAGGTACCATACGTGCAAACTAGCTAAAGATAGAGGCCTCTTTCAGTACACCTGTGTATTTTTTGGTCCTGCTTCTATCACTATTGATCACATATAAATCTGGCCTTTAGGTTCATTAATTTCATAATGGAACATTGATTACTGGTAAATTCATCATCAGACTTGAAAGTCACATCCGTTTTTAAGCTACCAATGATCATTTTTAAGCATTTTTAAAAACGATTTATAGAAATATTTTTGCTCTAATCATCTAGCCCAGTGATGCCCAACCTACGGCCCGCGGGCCAAATGCGGCCCGCGAAGCGATGCTGCCTGTGCCTGCAATCTCCCCGCCCAGCGCCGCCTCCTAGCTAATTTATTCACTGCACTTGCCTCTGTGAAATTGAAGAGAAGTGCCGTAATCTCGCACAGGCGCACTGGCAGAGGCATTGAAGTGCGCATGCACCGTCTTCCTGGCCTCTGCCAGTGCGCCTGTGCGAGATTACGGCGCTTCTCTTCAATTTCACAGAGGCAAGTGCAGTGAATAAATTAGCTAGGAAGCGGCTTTGGGTGGGGGGGGGGGATATCTGTGGATGACACTGAGGGGGGATATCTGTGGATGACACTGAGGGGGAAGATATCTGTGGATGACACTGAGGGGGGTGTATCTGTGGATGACACTGAGGGGGGGGGTGTATCTGTGGATGACACTGAGGGGGGGTGTATCTGTGGATGACACTGAGGGGGGTATATCTGTGGATGACACTGAGGGGGGGTGTATCGGTGGATGAGACTGGGGGGGTGATATCTGTGGATGACACTGAGGGGGGATATCTGTGGATGACACTGAGGGGGGGTGTATCTGTGGATGACACTGAGGGGGGTATATCTGTGGATGACACTGAGGGGGGGTGTATCGGTGGATGAGACTGGGGGGGTGATATCTGTGGATGACACTGAGGGGGGATATCTGTGGATGAATCTGAGGGGGGGTGTGTCTGTGGATGACACTGAGTGGGGGTATATCTGTGGATGACACTGAGGGGGATATCTGTGAATGACACTGAGGGGGGGGGTATCTGTGGATGACACTGAGGGGGGGGAATATCTGTGGATGACACTGAGGGGGGTGTATCTGTGGATGACACTGAGGGGGGGTGTATCTGTGGATGACACTGAGGGGGGGTGTATCTGTGGATGACACTGAGGGGGGGTGTATCTGTGGATGACACTGAGGGGGGGGGGGTGTATCTGTGGATGACATTGAGGCGGGTGTATCTGTGGATGACACTGAGGGGGGTATATCTGTGGATGACACTGAGGGGGGGAATATCTGTGGATGACACTGAGGGGGATATCTGTGGATGACACTGAGGGGGGGATATCTGTGGATTACACTGAGGAGGGATCTGTGGATGACACTGAGGGGGGGGGGATCTGTGGAAGACACTGGGGGCATCTGTGGATGACACTGAGGGGGGATCTGTGGATGACACTGAGGGGGGATCTGTGGATGACACTGAGGGGGGATCTGTGGATGACACTGAGGGGGGATCTGTGGATGACACTGAGGGGGGATCTGTGGATGACACTGAGGGGGGGATCTGTGGATGACACTGAGGGGGGGCATCTGTGGATGACACTGAGGGGGGATCTGTGGATGACACTGAGGGGGGGGGGGTCTGTGGATGACAGTGAGGGGGGGCATCTGTGGATGACAGTGAGAAGGGGCATCTGTGGATGACACTGAGGGGGGGATCTGTGGATGACACTGAGGGGGGGATCTGTGGATGACACTGAGGGGGATCTGTGGATGACACTGAGGGGGATCTGTGGATCACACAGGGGGGATCTGTGGATGACACTGAGTGGGGATCTGTGGATGACACTGAGTGGGGATCTGTGGATGACACTGAGGGGGGATCTGTGGATGACACTGAGGGGGGATATGTGGATGACACTGAGGGGAATCTAGGGAGGGGTGTGGGGATGTTGGGGTGGGAGCTCTGGAAGGGATGGGAGGTCCGATAGGTATGTGGGGGTGGGAGATCCAGGAGGGGGGGCCCATCAATTTTTTTGCTATGGGGCCCAGTCATTTCTAGCTACGCCCCTGCCAGCACTGCTATATCTCTATATGACAGCCTTCCCAGCACACTCAGCTCTGCTATATCTCTTTATATGAGCAGCAGTCATGTGTATAGATGTACACTTAGCCAGCTATAACAGTAGAAGTCTCATATTTTTTCAGTCAGCAGCAAGGCAGCTCTTATGGTCTTGTGGTTAGGTGCTTTGCCTCTGATACAGAAGGTCGTGGGTTCGAATCCCAGCAGAAACTTTTCTGAAATACAAGCACTGACTTCATATATGGACATACAGGGCGGGACACAGGAAGAGGCTGCATCGCTGACATGGAGGTAAGTAGAAGTGTTTATTATTTTTTTTAATACCCGACTGTTACTACCATGGGGGGAACGGGGGGCACTTGATACTGGCACATGGGGGGAAGGGGGGTTGGCACCTGATACTGGCACCTTGGGGGGGTTGGCACCTGATACTGGCACATGGGGGGGAGAGAGGCACCTGATACTGGCACATGGGGGGGGGGGGAGAGGGGTTGGCACCTGATACTGGCACCTGGGGGGGTGGAACCTGATACTGGCACATGGGGGGGGGGGGAGAGAGGCACTTGATACTGGCACTTTTTTTGTGGGGGGGGAGATGGCACTATGATACTGGGACATGGGGGGAGGAGAGAGGCACTTGATACTGACACCTGGGGGGGGAGGGGGGTTGGCACCTGATACTGGCACCTGGGGGGGGGGGGGAGGCACCTGATACTGGCACATGGGGGGGGGAGGGGTTGGCACCTGATACTGGCACATGGGGGGGGGGAGAGAGGCACTTGATACTGGCACTTTTTTTGTGGGGGGGGAGATGGCACTATGATACTGGGACATGGGGGGGAGGAGAGAGGCACTTGATACTGGCATGTGGGGGGGGGGGTTGGCACTTGATACTGGCACATGGGTGGGTTTGGCACTATGATACTGGCACATGGGGGGGAGAGAGGCACTTGATACTGGCACTTTTTTGGGGGAGAGATGGCACTATGATACTGGGACATGGGGGGGAAGAAAGAGAAGAAACAGTAGAAGTCTCATATTTTTTCAGTCAGCAGCAAGGCAGCTCTTATGGTCTTGTGGTTAGGTGCTTTGCCTCTGATACAGAAGGTCGTGGGTTCGAATCCCAGCAGAAACTTTTCTGAAATACAAGCACTGACTCCATATATGGACATACAGGGCGGGACACAGGAAGAGGCTGCATCGCATCGCTGACATGGAGGTAAGTAGAAGTGTTTATTATTTTTTTTAATACCCGACTGTTACTACCATGGGGGGAGCGGGGGGCACTTGATACTGGCACATGGGGGGAAGGGGGGGTTGGCACCTGATACTGGCACATGGGGGGGAGAGAGGCACCTGATACTGGCACATGGGGGGGGGAGAGGGGTTGGCACCTGATACTGGCACCTGGGGGGGTTGGAACCTGATACTGGCACATGGGGGGGGGGGGGGGAGGGAGGCACTTGATACTGGCACTTTTTTTGTGGGGGGGGGAGATGGCACTATGATACTGGGACATGGGGGGAGGAGAGAGGCACTTGATACTGACACCTGGGGGGGGAGGGGGGTTGGCACCTGATACTGGCACCTGGGGGGGGGGAGGCACCTGATACTGGCACATGGGGGGGAGAGGGGTTGGCACCTGATACTGGCACATGGGGGGGGGGGGGGAAAGGCACTTGATACTGGCACTTTTTTTTGTGGGGGGGGGAGATGGCACTATGATACTAGGACATGGGGGGGAGGAGAGAGGCACTTGATACTGGCATGTGGGGGGGGTTGGCACTTGATACTGGCACATGGGTGGGTTTGGCACTATGATACTGGCACATGGGGGGGAGAGAGGCACTTGATACTGGCACTTTTTTGGGGGGGAGATGGCACTATGATACTGGGACATGGGGGGGAAGAAAGAGGCACTTGATACTGGCACATGGGGGGGTTTGGCACTATGATACTGGCACATGGGGGGTGGGAAGGAGAGAGGCACTTGATACTGGCACATTGGGGGGGGAGATGGCACTATGATACTGGGACATGTGGGGGGAGGAGAGAGGCACTGGATACTGGCACATGATGGGGGGGGGCATCTATGGGGACACTTACTGGCACATTATTGGGGGGCATTATGGGGGACACTAGGCCGGCAGCCTATCAGAGGCCGGACACTGAGGGGCATCTACTGGGGCACTATATATGGGGCATTTTATACTGGTACATTATGGGGGGCACTAGCAGGAAGGGGGGAGAGGAGCACTATGGGGGAATTTACTGGGGGCACTATATAGGGGTATTTTATACTGGGACATTATGGGGGCACTATGGGGACATTAGCTCAACTGGGGGCATTACAAGGGGGTATTTTTGCACTGTCACATTATAAGGAGAATTATTACTACTGGGGGGGGGGGGGCATTATAGTGGGCTTTATTACTCCCCCATGGTATGACCCCCTAGTAGCAGCACCAGCCTCTCCCTGCTCTGCTATCCCTCTGCCCCTTCTCCAAATCCTTATTATGAAATCTTTCTCATTAGGATAAAGCACAACATCAGCTCCGCCGAGCCCCCGGCCAAGTGTTGAAGTGGTGTCCGAGATCCCCAAGGGTCAAGTAACTGTAAGTTTTCATATGAAATATGTTTATGTTATACACATATAGCATCTACTGTGCCACACAATATACAGTATACCGCTACACTGTGCCAAAGGAGTGGGGTTTACACAGGAGGAGGGAGGTGCGAAGCGCGCTGGAGGGGCCCTTACAAATATTTGCTGTGGGGCCCAGTCACTTCTAGTTACGCCCCTGCTCACCACTGTAGTGTTTAGGAGAGGTCCCCCCTCAGAGGTGCTGCTCGCTGGATAACAATACACAACCAGGACTTCTGTAGTATACAAGGTGACAATACTGGTCTCCACAACAGAGGATGCTGAGGAGTCACCCTTGGAGCCACAACCTGACGAGATCCAACACAGACTTAGCAATAGCACAATCTCTGACGAGAGTCCAGGTCCGGAGCCTGGTTATATAGGAGCAGCATGAGCTGCTATTTTTACCAGCACTGAGGCAGACATTATAGTCATTTTCTTATGGTAACATTTTTGGGAATAAATTACCCATTGGATAGTTGGAATATGAGTTTCCCTTCAAAGTACGAGTCTGGTAGTTAATGTCCTGAGGACAAGTCTACACACTCAGTCCACCCCTCTGAGCTTATTTAACAAGTAGCCACAGATTTCTAAAATCTCCCATTGCTGACACTACAGCCCGAGTCCAGCATTCAGACAGAATAAACATTATCAAATTTAGGCCTCATGCACATGGCCGTTGTTTTGGTCCGCATCCGAGCCGCAATTTTGGCGGCTCGGATGCGGACCTATTCACTTCAATGGGGCTGCAATAGATGCGGACAGCACTCCGTGTGCTGTCTGCATGCGTTGTTCCGTACCGTGGCCCCGCTAAAAAAATATAACATGTCCTATTCTTGTCCGCGCTTTGCGGACAAGAATAGGCATTTATATTGAAAGCTGTCCGTGCCATTCTGCAAATTGCAGGATGCGCATGGACGCCATCCGTGTTTTGTGGATCCGCGATATGCGGACCACAAAACATACCATGGTCGTGTGCATGCGGCCTTATCAAAACTAGCGCAAGATAAAAGTGGAGATTTCATTTCCCAGCTTTCCCCTGAAAATGTAAGATCAGGAATGTGATTGGTCATTGTGCTCAAAGGTCGTTATAGTCACTAAGTTATCATTACCTTTCTCATTTTCAGCTCCTCCAGAGAGATCCTGCCAAGCGCTTCGGAGTCCACGGTAACATCCGAGGCCATCATTTCTTCCAGTATATTGACTGGGTCTCTGTGGAAGCCCTTCAGATGCCACCACCACACATCCCTGTAGTAAGTACAGAAACAGAAAGTCTACCATGCTGTAGATACACTTCATACACGGTATATGATTCTGAATGTCAGGGGCTTGATAGGTGGACATGTTGGCAGGTAATAAGGAGGGGGGCTGAGCCTTCAAGCAGTAGCAATCTTCACAGGACATGGTGGTTTCGGGATTGGGCCACTGAACTTCAACTCCAGTAATGCATGTCAGCATACAGAGCTTTTATGTGTTTTTAGTAGTTCGCACCTTGAATGTATTTTGTAAGGTAAAGTCATAATTATATTTGTAACAAATAATTCTTAAATAAACTGGTTGGCTGCGACCCCCAGTAACGAGTGCAGGCAACTACCCTAATATGGAATTTAATATGCTTTATACTCCTACAGAAAAATCATATCTTATTATGGTGGGGGATGAGTACATAAGGTAATTATATTACATGTGGAAATATTCCAGCATAAGCTTATTAGGTCTGTGAACAATTGTGATGACCATATCCTCATTTATATCTATTTATTTTTCTTGTAGCCATCTATACCTCAACGCTGTTCCAGACGATTCAAACCTGGACAGAATGGACGGCAGCAGCGGCAAGAAGCGACGATTGCCACTGAAACATCAGGCCATTTTCAGAGGGTTTTCATTCGTCACCTGGTAAAACCCTCCACCCAGCTCTAATGTCACCAGAGCAAGATGTCCTCCTGAGCCCCTGGAGAGATCAATGGCATGGACAGAAGAACAGATCCAGGTATATAGATGGAAATAAGCAGTGTTCCTATACAGTTGTATAAATTTACTAATGATTCAAGATTTAGGAGTTGCTCCAAATGTGAAGCTCAATTTCATGGGCATTAAACATTTGTGTAAATCCAGATATTGTATTGATCCATCCTGTCATATATACCACAGTATGAAGGACCATAACAGGATAGGAAAGACTGGATACTGGAGACAATCCCACTGGAGATGTGAGTACTGTGTACGGGCATTTGATCCAGGGACTATTTTCCCACTGCTTTATTTGCAGTCTGGAAGGAGTGTTTTTCCCCTTAGATTAGGACAGATTGACAGATGTCATAAAGGGTTTTTTTTCTCTCCTATCTTCTGGATCAACACAGTTGCCCTCCCCCAATTCAGCCATTCACCCTAATTCAAAGTACAATTTGGCCAGCCCCTTGTGGACAGATTATTTAGTAATTGATTCTGGGACTAATCTGACTGCATGCATGGAGTCGGGAAGGAATTTTTCCTCATTAGAAGCTGATGGCTGAGCTCAGTGATGTTTTTTAGCCTTCCTCTGGATTAATAATTTCTGATCAAGGAAATAGTCTGACTGCCCTAAGCGGAGTCGGGAAGGAATTTTCCCCCCTATAGGTTTTTTTTTTGCCTTCCCCGGAATCAATAAAAGATCAATGGATGTAAACACATCCTTGACTTTGATTTGGAATTTACATCAAAACATCTGTCCCATCATTAATAAGATTATCAATGAAATAAAATTCTCTATTTCCCCCTATATCGTTGTGTGCCTGGTTTTATTTCCACTGACTAACATGTGCTCAGGGCTGGATCTCGCTGTTCTCATCATATGATCACATTTTAAGCTTCTGCTCTTTACTTTCTGTAGTAAACAGACGAACATAAGAAATCATAGAAAGACAATTAATAATAATTAATAATAATTAACACTGAAGAGGACAGTATACTACTACAGAGGGATCTGGATAGATTGCAGTCTTGGGCAGATAAGTGGCAGATGAGGTTTAACACTGACAAATGTAAAGTTATGCACATGGGAAGGATAATGCAAGTCACCCGTACATACTAAATGGTAAAACACTCGGTAACACTGACATGGAAAAGGATCTAGGAATTTTAATAAACAGCAAACTAAGGGCTCTTTCACACCTGCGTTATTGTCTTCCGGCATAGAGTTCCGTCGTCGGGGCTCTATGCCGGAAGAATCCTGATCAGGACTTATCCTAATGCATTCTGAATGGAGAGTAATCCGTTCAGGATGCATCAGGATGTCTTCAGTTCGGTACGGAACGTTTGGTGGCCGGAAGAAAATACCGCAGCATGCTGCGCTTTTTGCTCCGGCCAAAAATCCGGAACACTTGCCGCAAGGCCGGATCCGGAATTAATGCCCATTGGAAGGCATTGATCGGATCCGGCCTTAAGCTAAACGTCGTTTCGGCGCATTGCCGGAGCCCGACATTTAGCTTTTTCAGAGTGGTTACCATGGACTGCCGGGACGCTAAAGTCCTCGACAGCCATGGTAAGTGTAGCGGGGAGCGGGGGAGCAGTGTACTTACCGTCGTGCGGCTCCCCGGGCGCTCCAGAGTGACGTCAGGGCGCCCCAAGCGCATGGATCACGTGATCGCATGGATCACGTCATCCATGCGCATGGGGCGCTCTGACGTCATTCTGGAGCGCCCCGGGAGCCGCACGGACTTGTAAGTATACTGCTCCCCCGCTCCCGCTCCTACTATGGCAACCAGGACTTTAATAGCGTCCTGGGTGCCATAGTAACACTGAAAGCATTTGGAAGACGGTTCCGTCTTCAAATGCTTTCAGTACACTTGCGTTTTCCGGATCGGAGTGTAATTCGGCAAGTGGAGAGTACACGCCGGATCCGGACAACGCAAGTGTGACAGAGCCTAAGCTGCAAAACCCAGTGTCAGGCAGCTGCTGCCAGGCCAATAAGATAATGGGTTGATCAAAAGGGGCATAGATGCCCGTGATGAGAACATATTCCTACTACTTTACAAATCATTAGTCAGACCACACATGGAGATTACTGTGTACAGTTCTGGGCTCCAGTGAAACAAGGCAGACATAGCAGAGCTGGAGAGGGTCCAGAGGAGGGCAACTAAAGTAATAACTGGAATGGGGAAAATACAGTACCCTGAAAGATTATCAAAATTAGGGTTATTCACGTTAGAAAAAAGACGACTATCTAATTACTATGTATAAATATATCAGGGGTCAGTACAGAGATCTATCCCATCATCTATTTATCCCCAGGACTGTGACTGTGACGAGGGGACATCCTCTGCGTTTGGAGGAAAAGAAGGTTTGTACACCAAACATAGAAAAGGATTCTATGGAACTCTCTGCCTGAGGAGGTGGTGATGGTGAGTACAATAAAGGAATTCAAGAGGGGCCTGGATGTATTTCTGGAATGTAATAATATTACAGGCTATAGCTACTAGAGAGGGGTCGTTGATCCAGGGGAGTTATTCTGATTGCCTGATTGGAGTCGGGAAGGAATTTTTTATTCCCCTAAAGTGAGAAAATTGGTTCTACCCTCACAGTTTTTTTTGCCTTCCTCTGGATCAACTTGCAGGATGACAGGCCGAACTGGATGGACAAATGTCTTTTTTCGGCCTTATGTACTATGTTACTATCTTTACTATGTTAATATCCAATATTCATCTCTGTTCACATTTATACCAAATCATCTTCATAATTGAGATAGGGACACGGAAAAGCAGAAAAATAAAACTGGCTGTGAACTATCTGTAAATTTACTGATAATTGACATGATGCTGTGCAGTGTCCATATATCAGAATACGAGCAGATACTGGTATTACACCCAGTATACAGGACAGAAGAAGTGGTACTGTGTTAGTGTCCATATATACAGAATACGTGCAGGATACTGAGTATTACACCTAGTATACAGGACAAGAGAAGTGGTACTGTGTAGTGTAAATATATACAGAATACAAGCAGATACTGAGTATTATACCTAGTACATAGGATAAGAGAAGTGGTACTGTGTAGTGTAAATATATACAGAATACAAGCAGATACTGAGTATTACACCTAGTACATAGGATAAGAGAAGTGGTACTGTACAGTGTCCATATATACAGAAAGAGAGGAGATACTGAGAATTAAAACCCAGTATAAAGTGAAGTGGCACTGTGCAGCATTCATATACACAGAATAAAAGCAGATACTGAGAATTACACCCAGTATACAGGACAAGGGAAATGGTACTGTACAGTGTCCATATATACATAATACGAGCAGATACTGAGTATTACACCTAGTATACAGGACAAGAGAAGTGTCCTGTATATTAGGTGTAATACTCAGTATCTGCTTGTATACAGAAAACAAGCAGATACTGAGTATTACACCTAGTATATAGGATAAGAGAAGTGGTACTGTGCAGTGTCCATATATACAGAATACGTCCAGATACTGAGTATTACACCTAGTATACAGGACAAGAGAAGTGGTACTGTACAGTGTCAATATATACAGAAAGAGAGGATATACTGAGAATTAAACCCAGTATAAAGAGAAGTAGCACTGTGCAGCATTCATATACACAGAATAAAAGCAGATACTGAGAATTACACTTATTATACAGGACAAGTGAAGTGGTACTGTGCAGTGTCCATATATACATAATACGAGCAGATACTGAGTATTACACCTAGCATACCGGAGAAGAGAAGGCATACTGTGCAGTGTCCATATATATGTAATGACCCAGAGTGCCACTCTTTTGCACCTTACTACTGTCTCTAATCTGGTAATTTATGTCATCCAAATATATTTTATGTCATCCCTGTATAATGTGCATATTTATTCTTGTGAAACTGTTCATGTTCATGCAATTGCGTAGTTCACATTGCCTGGCAGCAACATTGGCAGTGTGATAGATTCCCTGAAGAGGAACCTTCCAGTTCCTTTCAGCCCTCTCTAGAGAGGGAGGAGTTTAGTGTTAGTGAGTCAGTCTCTCATCTACCCTCCTAGGGGAGAGGTTGTATGTCGGCCAGCAGAGCATTGTCTGCTCTGCTGGGCCTGCAGGCCCTGCCTACAAAAGTTCTACAAGGTTGCTTGTCCCCTCCTGGGCTTGCATTGCCTATATCCAAGCCAAGTAAGCTTGAAGCTATGAAGAAATTCCTAGGATTAAAGTAAGAGACAGACTACAGCTAAAGCTAAGTTCCAGCAGAAGAGGAAAATTTCCTATTCACTCTAGCTAACATAGCAGAGCTGAGGAAGCTACAGCATAGCAGAGCTAAGATTGTTGCAGAAGTGTTTGCCTGCCAGAGTTAAGCCAATATCTGCTGATGACCAAGATACCGTTTTGAAACTGTTTGGATACCGTTTATACCAAGTAAAGCTGTGTTCAACGTTAATACCAAGTCTGGACTCCGTTTATTCTACTCACTTCATCATCCAAGTTATTCATCCCTTTTTGCACTGCTTCGGCACCACATATGGATCCAAGGATATCCATGTAGAGCACCGTGACACGTGCCTATAACACCTTCAGAGAGACTGTAGGCCACTCTACACCACACTGGCAATCCTACACCTGGGTACCCACACTACCATCTACAAAGGGGACTCCATGTCCTCGTTGCTTAACTGCAACTGGCGTCACGATAACTTGCTCTATAAGAGGGACATATTTCGTAGAAACCTCCTAAGGGGCAAGGGATACCCAGACGCTCCACCGGGGGGCTTGTTGCATTCCAATTGGCATCACGAACAGGATCCGAACTGGATTCTGAAATTACCAAACTATGTGCTATTAAGAACAGGATTACTTGCAATGTTAAAACTGTGTGCCCTATACCAACTTTATTAGCCTGTTGGGATTTACAAATCTACCTTTGAAAATGACTTTGATAACTTTGTTGCGGAGCGACCGGCGCAAAACGCTACACGCCGGCACCCAAATACAGTACATATACAGTATAGAGATACTGAGTATTAGGCTCTCCACTCACACCGTCCGCAACTTATTTTGCGGATCCACGGAGCCGCGGATCCGCAAAACACGGAAAGCGGCAATGTGCGTTCCGGCATTTTGCGGACCGCACATTGCCGGCACTAATAGAATATGCCTAGTTCTTGTCCGCAATTGCGGATCTTCAATCTGTGTCCGGGCAGCACATTGTGCTGCCCCATAGGGAATGAATGGGTCCGCAATTCCGTTCCGCAAAATGTGGAACGAAATTGTGGACGTGTGAATGGACCCTACACCCAGTATACAGGACAAGAGAAGTGGTACTGTGCAGTGTCCATATATACAGAATAAGAGCAGATACTAAGGCTTACACCTAGTATACAGGACAGGAGAAGTGGTACTGTGCAGTGTCCATATTTACAGAATACAAGCAGATACTGAGTATTACACCTAATATACAGGGCAAGAAAAGTGGTACAGTGCAGTGTCCATATATACAGAATATGAGCAGATACTGAGAATTACACCTAATATACAGGATAAGAGAAGTGGTACTGTGTAGTGTCCGAATATACAAAATAAGAGCAGATACTGAGAATTACACCCAGTATACAGGACAGATGAAGTGGTACTGCAGTGCCCATAAATACAAAATATAAGCAGATACTGAGGATTACACCCAGTATACAGGACAGGAGAAGTGGTCCATATATACAGAATATGAGCAGATACTGAGAATTACACCTAGTATACAGGATAAGAGAAGTTGTACTGTGCAGTGTCCATATATACAGAATAAGAGCAGATACTAATAAATACACCCAGTATACTGAATACGGGAAGTGTCATTGTGATACAGGCAACCAGATTTATGTCCCTATAGGGCCCTCAGGAGATTGTAAATCAAACCACGGTCACCTGACCAAAAACTCCTTTTAGGGGTCCTATCTATATGTTAAAACTTTAACCTTTATTATTTACTTTTAAAACAAATACTCAGAGAAACCAATACTACAAGGTAATTTAAAAATATCAGGTTGCAGTTACGGGCTAAGTCAGTTAATTTACGTCTTTTTTGGGCCGCTGTCGCTTGCTCTACATTCTATTTAAGAGGTGGTTATCCTCATGGATACTGTGTGCATGTATCACCACAGGTTAGCAGGTGTGTTTTCAATGGTGAATTATTTGGTGTCCCTATAGGTCCTAAGTATAGGAGTTTCTATTGTAACTAGATGAGATGTATTCCTATATCCCTATGCGACAGACATCCATCATTCATTCACACATCTCACACGCTGGGAGATCAGGCAGTTCGAACATTGCCTGGAGATCAGGCAGTTTGCCTCCGAACATTTGCACAATATGCATTGAGCTGGACAATGATTGCGACTCTGCTGGTTGTGGATCTTGCCCTATACTGCAACCTGTCTAAAAAATTGTAGATTGTCACTACCCCACCCGACATGTTTCGCGTTGCGGCTTCGTCAGGGGAGTTGGGGTAATAGCGTGACACGCTCTATTTCGCCTGCTTAACCTCCTCAGGACCGCCGTACGCAGGATTGCGTCTTTGCGGCGGCCCTGCTCTTCTGGGTGGACGCGCCGGCGCGTCCTCTCGCGAGACGCGAGATTTCCTGTGAACGCGCGACATAGGCGCGCGCGTTCACAGGATCAGAAGGTAAGAGAGTGGATCTCCAGCCTGCCAGCGGCGAATCGTTCGCTGGCAGGCTGGAGATGTGATTTTTTTTAACCCCTAACAGGTATATTAGACGCTGTTTTGATAACAGCGTCTAATATACCTGCTACCTGGTCCTCTGGTGGTCCCCTTTGTTTGGATCGACCACCAGAGGACACAGGTGGCTCAGTAAAGTAGCACCAAACACCATTACACTACACTACACCCCCCCCCTGTCACTTATTAACCCCTTATCAACCACTGATCACCCCATATAGACTCCCTGATCACCCCCCTGTCATTGATTACCCCCCCTGTAAAGCTCCATTCAGATGTCCACATGATTTTTACGGATCCACTGATAGATGGATCGCATCCGCAAAACGCATACGGACGTCTGAATGGAGCCTTACAGGGGCGTGATGAATGACTGTGGTGATCACCCCATATAGACTCCCTGATCACCCCCCTGTCATTGATTACCCCCCTGTCATTGATCACCCCCCTGTAAAGCTCCATTCAGATGTCCGCATGATTTTTACGGATCCACTGATAGATGGATCGGATCGCAAAACACATACGGACATCTGAATGGAGCCTTACAGGGGCGTGATCAATGACTGTGGTGATCACCCCATATAGACTCCCTGATCACCCCCCTGTCATTGATTACCCCCCTGTCATTGATCACCCCCCTGTAAAGCTCCATTCAGATGTCCGCATGATTTTTACGATCCACGGATAGATGGATCGGATCCGCAAAACACATACGGACGTCTGAATGGAGCCTTACAGGGGCGTGATCAATGACTGTGGTGATCACCCCATATAGACTCCCTGATCACCCCCTGTCATTGATTACCCCCCTGTCATTGATCACCCCCCCTGTAAAGCTCCATTCAGATGTCCGCATGATTTTTACGGATCCACTGATAGATGGATCGGATCCGCAAAACACATACGGACGTCTGAATGGAGCCTTACAGGGGCGTGATCAATGACTGTGGTGATCACCCCATATAGACTCCCTGATCACCCCCCTGTCATTGATTCCCCCCCTGTCATTGATCACCCCCCTGTAAAGCTCCATTCAGATGTCCGCATGATTTTTACGGATCCACTGATAGATGGATCGATCCTCAAAACGCATACGGACGTCTGAATGGAGCCTTACAGGGGCGTGATCAATGACTGTGCTGATCACCCCATATAGACTCCCTGATCACCCCCCTGTCATTGATCACCCCCCTGTCAGGCTGCATTCAGATGTCCGTATGATTTTTACGGATCCACGGATACATGGATCGGATCCGCAAAACACATACGGACGTCTGAATGGAGCCTTATAGGGGGGTGATCAATGACAGGGGGGTGATCACCCCATATAGACTCCGTGATCACCCCCCTGTCATTGATCACCCCCCTGTCATTGATCACTCCTCTGTAAGGCTCCATTCAGACATTTTTTTGGCCCAAGTTAGCGGAAATTATTTTTTTTTTTCTTACAAAGTCTCATATTCCACTAACTTGTGTCAAAAAATAAAATCTCACATGAACTCACCATACCCCTCACGGAATCCAAATGCGTAAAATTTTTTAGACATTTATATTCCAGACTTCTTCTCACGCTTTAGGGCCCCTAGAATGCCAGGGCAGTATAAATACCCCACAAGTGACCCCATTTCGGAAAGAAGACACCCCCAGGTATTCCGTGAGGGGCATATTGAGTCCATGAAAGATTGAAATTTTTGTCCCAAGTTAGCGGAAAGGGAGACTTTGTGAGAAAAAAAAAAATAAAATCAATTTCCGCTAACTTGTGCAAAAAAATGAAAATTTCTATGAACTGGCCATGCCCCTCATTGAATACCTTGGGGTGTCTTCTTTCCAAAATGGGGTCACATGTGGGGTATTTATACTGCCCTGGCATTTTAGGGGCCCTAAAGCGTGAGAAGAAGTCTGGGATCCAAATGTCTAAAAATGCCCTCATAAAAGGAATGTGGGCCCCTTTACGCATCTAGGCTGCAAAAAAGTGTCACACATCTGGTATCGCCGTACTCAGGAGAAGTTGGGCAATGTGTTTTTGGGTGTCATTTTACATATACCCATGCTGGGTGAGATAAATATCTCGGTCAAATGCCAACTTTGTATAAAAAAATGGGAAAAGTTGTCTTTTGCCGAGATATTTCTCTCACCCAGCATGAGTATATGTAAAAAGACACCCCAAAACACATTGTCCAACTTCTCCTGAATACGGCGATACCACATGTGTTACACTTTTTTGCAGCCTAGGTGGGCAAAGGGGCCCACATTCCAAAGAGTACCTTTAGGATTTCACAGGTCATTTACCTACTTACCACACATTAGGGCCCCTGGAAAATGCCAGGGCAGTATAACTACCCCACAAGTGACCCCATTTTGGAAAGAAGACACCCCAAGGTATTCCGTGAGGGGCATGGCGAGTTCCTAGAATTTTATATTTTTTGTCACAAGTTAGCGGAAAATGATGATTTATTATTATTTATTTTTTTCTTACAAAGTCTCATATTCCACTAACTTGTGACAAAAAATAAAAACTTCCATGAACTCACTATGCCCATCAGCGAATACCTTGGGATGTCTTCTTTCCAAAATGGGGTCACTTGTGGGGGTAGTTATACTGCCCTGGCATTCTAGGGGCCCAAATTTGTGGTAAGGAGTTTGAAATCAAATTCTGTAAAAAATGGCCGGTGAAATCCGAAAGGTGCTCTTTGGAATGTGGGCCCCTTTGCCCACCTAGGCTGCAAAAAAGTGTCACACATGTGGTATCTCCGTATTCAGGAGAAGTTGGGGAATGTTTTTTGGGGTGTCATTTTACATATACCCATGCTGGGTGAGAGAAATATCTTGGCAAAAGACAACTTTTCCCATTTTTTTATACAAAGTTGGCATTTGACCAAGATATTTATCTCACCCAGCATGGGTATATGTAAAATGACACCCCAAAACACATTCCCCAACTTCTCCTGAATACGGAGATACCACATGTGTGACACTTTTTTGCAGCCTAGGTGGGCAAAGGGGCCCACATTCAAAGAGCACCTTTCGGATTTCACCAGCCATTTTTTACAGAATTTGATTTCAAACTCCTTACCACACATTTGGGCCCCTAGAATGCCAGGGCAGTATAACTACCCCACAAGTGACCCCATTTTGGAAAGAAGACATCCCAAGGTATTCGCTGATGGGCATAGTGAGTTCATGGAAGTTTTTATTTTTTTGTCACAAGTTAGTGGAATATGAGACTTTGTAAGAAAAAAATAAAATAAAAATAAATCATCATTTTCCGCTAACTTGTGACAAAGAATAAAAAGTTCTATGAACTCACTATGCCCATCAGCGAATACCTTAGGGTGTCTACTTTCCGAAATGGGGTCATTTGTGGGGTGTTTGTACTGTCTGGGCATTGTAGAACCTCAGGAAACATGACAGGTGCTCAGAAAGTCAGAGCTGCTTCAAAAAGCGGAAATTCACATTTTTGTACCATAGTTTGTAAACGCTATAACTTTTACCCAAACCATTTTTTTTTTTTACCCAAACATTTTTTTTTTATCAAAGACATGTAGAACAATAAATTTTGAGCAAAATTTATATATGGATCTCGTTTTTTTTTGCAAAATTTTACAACTGAAAGTGAAAAATGTCATTTTTTTGCAAAAAAATTGTTAAATTTCGATTAATAACAAAAAAGTAAAAATGTCAGCAGCAATGAAATACCACCAAATGAAAGCTCTATTAGTGAGAAGAAAAGGAGGTAAAATTCATTTGGGTGGTAAGTTGCATGACCGAGCAATAAACGGTAAAAGTAGTGTAGGTCAGAAGTGTAAAAAGTGGCCTGGTCTTTCAGGGTGTTTAAGCTATGGGGGCTGAGGTGGTTAAATAAACTATCTATCCCCTCCCAAAATCTGGGTTCCACCAATCGAGTTGTGTTGCTGCAATTGACATATGTATTAGCCCGTCCTGTGGGCTTCACCAGGATTGGCAGGTGGGTGGGGGGAGTGACATCAGCCGAGTGCTGCTCCTCTCCACCAATGAATTGAATCGCACACCCCCTTACATATTATCGTATCACTGATGATGCTTTCTTGACGCCTATTACGCGCTTCCTTCTGGGTACTGCGCGACTGGCATGTATATCAACCCATCCTGTGAGCCTCGCTGGGAATAACAAGTAGGCGGGGGGAGTGACATCATCCAAGTGTCACTCCCCTCCACCAATGAGATGAATCGCACCAAAGGCACACCCCCTTCCATTGTATCGCATCACTAAAGATGCTTTCTTACCGCCTATTGCGCTCGTCCTTCTGAGTGCTGCATTGAACCAGGGAATGCGACGTCATGGAAGCGCCGCTTCCTTACTACCAATACGATTCACCTCGGCACAGACACGCCCCCATCCTCCATATCAAGTGACCAGTGTCTCTTGACAGGGGTAGGAGGTTGGACTATGTCATTCTCAATGCAGTAACCCTTTCCTTTCTGCTCATGCAATAGTCAACAAGTGATCACTGTGATACTATGGGAGTTCATGGATACCCTAGCAATGCCATAGGTGCCTATCACATGGGCTATCCTATGCCTTATTCCTTTCATGTATAGGATCAGTGACAAGGGAGGGGAATATGATTTGTATTGCAGGCTAATTTACCCAATAATAAGGGCTTCTCTAATTTATAGTGTATTAGCATCTTATATCTACACTAATGGCAATATCAGCATTATATGGCTACTTAACTCCTTACATGGATCATAGCTTACTAAATGAAAGCTGTATAAGAGAAGCCCTCATTGAGGCCCCTCGGACTCAAGGATTGTAGTCTATAGATCCATCTGGCTTCCTCTTGTAAACTTCCACCTATAATTTCAGATCCAAATTTCCACTTCTTGGTCCCAGTTTTATTCTTGCAATACCCCAGAATTTTAACACTTTGGGGTTTCCACTGTGTACGCATGCAACATGTCTGGAGAAAGGGGTATCCTTCTTAGTATTGATAGCACTGACGTGTCCAGAAATTCTTCTTCTTAGTTCCTGTATTGTTTTGCCCACATATAACTTTGGACAGGTGCACGTTGCCACGTACACAATGCCGCTACTGCGGCAATTAAAAAATTCCCTGATAGTGTATTCCCGACCATCTACTGGGTTTCAGAATTTTTAAATTCTGGGTAAGTATTTGCAAAATGTACAGTTACCATAGGGGAATGAGCCCTGTATGTTTGACTTCAGCCATAATGCATTATCCGTATGTATTTTAGGCAGAAAACTATGAACCAGATGGTCCCTGACATTCTGCCCCCTTCTATATGTAATATTCGGATATGCTGGCAAGACCCTCCTAAGAACAGCGTCACTCGTAAAACAACCTGCTAACCTGTGGTGATACATGGCCACACAGTATCCATGAGGTTAACCACCTCTTAAATAGAATGTAGAGCGATCGACAGCGGCCCAAAAAAAGACATAAGTTAACTGACTTAGCCCGTAACTGCAACCTGATATTTTTAAATTACCTTGTAGTATTGGTTTCTCTGACTATTTTTGTTTTAAAAGTAAATAATAAAGGTTAAAGTTTTAACATATAGATAGGACCCCTAAAAGAAGTTTTTGGTCAGGTGACCGTGGTTTGACTGTGATACAGGGGTACAGAATATGAGCAGAAACTGAGGATTACAGCCAGTATACAGGACAAGAGAAGTAATTGTCACGGTCCCTCAGGTGACTGATGTCAGGAAATCAAGTAGATTGGTTGAGCGTGGAGCAATCTAACAGCCTCCTTGATTTCTCTTGATTCAGTGTTGATAGGGTTAATGACCACTTCCCTTTTCTCAGCTGTTGCTCAGTGGTCATCACTTCTTGAAGCCTCAAACATGAGCTAAAAAATCATAAAAAAGTTAAAAAAATAAAAATAAAATATATGTATATACTGTATATTTATATACCGTGGATATAAAAAGTCTACACACCCCTGTTAAAATGTCAGGTTTCTGTGCTGTAAAAAAAGAGACAAAGATAAATCATTTCAAAACTTTTTCCACTTTTAATGTGACCTAAACTGTACAACTCAATTGAAAAACAAACTGAAATCCTTTAGGTGGAGGGAAGAAAACAAAAGAAACTAAAATAATGTGGTTGCATAAGTGTGCACACTTATGTAGCTGTGTTCTGAATTAAGCAATCACATTCAAAATCATGTTAAATAGGAGTCAGCGTACACCTGCCATCATTTAAAGTGCCTCTGATTAACCCCAAGTTAAAGTTCAGCTGCTCTAGTTGGTCTTTCCTGAAATTTTCTTAGTCGCATCCCACAGCAAAAGCCATGGTCCACAGAGAGCATCCAAAGCATCAGAGGGATCTCATTGTTAAAAGGTATCAGTCAGGAGAAGGGTACAAAAGAATTTCCAAGGCATTAGATATACCATGGAACACAGTGAAGACAGTCATCGTCAATTGGAGAAAATATGGCACAACAGTGACATTACCAAGAACTGGACTTCCCTCCAAAATTTATGAAAAGGCAAATTGATGAAAAGACGAGAAGAAAACTGGTCGGGGAGGCTACCAAGAGGCCTACAGCAACATTAAAGGAGCTGCAGGAATATCTGGCAAGTACTGGCTGTGTGGTACATGTGACAACAATCTCCCGTATTCTTCATATGTCTGGGCTATGGGGTAGAGTGGCAAGACGAAAGCCTTTTCTTACGAAGAAGAACATCCAAGCCAGGCTACATTTTGCAAAAACACATCTGAAGTCTCCCAAGAGCATGTGGGAAAGGTGTTATGGTCCGATGAAACCAAGGTTGAACATTTTGGCCATAATTCCAAAAGATACGGTATGTTTGGTGCAAAAACAACAGTGCACATCACCAAAAGAACACCATACCCACAGTGAAGCATGGTGGTGGCAGCATCATGCTTTGGGGCTGTTTTTCTTCAGCTGGAACTGGGGCCTTAGTTAAGCTAGAGGGGATTATGAACAGTTCCAAATACAAGTCAATATTGGCACAAAACCTTTAGGCTTCTGCTAGAAAGCTGAACATGAAGAGGAACTTCATCTTTCAGCATGACAACGACCCAAAGCATACATCCAAATCAACAAAGAAATGGCTTTACCAGAAGAAGATTAAAGTTTGGGAATGGCCCAGCCAGAGCCCAGACCCGAATCTGATTGAAAATCTGTGGGGTGATCTGAAGAGGGCTGTGCACAGGAGATGCCCTCGCAATCTGACAGATTTGGAGTGTTTTTCAAAGAAGAGTAGGCAAATCTCACCAAGTCAAAATGTGCTATGCTGATAGACTCATATCCAAAAAGACTGAGTGCTGTAATAAAACGAAAAGGTGCTTCTACAAAGTATTAGTTTAAGGCCGAATGCACGTGGCCGTGGAACACGGCCGTGAGCGGTCCGTGGTATCCCTGCCTGGCGTCCTGCTGAGAGCAGGAGCGCACGGCGTCATTGGTTGCTATGACGCCGTGCGCTTCATGCCGCCTCTGGACTACAGTAATACACTCGTGTAGATCAGACGAGTGTATTACTGTAGTGCAACGTCATAGCAACCAATGACGCCGTGCTCTCCTGCTCTCAGCAGGATGCCAGGCCGGGATACCACGGACCGCTCACGTGTGCATTCGGCTTAAGGGTGTGCACACTTATGCAACCATATTATTATATTTTTATTTTTTTTCTTCCCTCTACCTAAAAGATTTCAGTTTGATTTTCAATTCAGTTGTACAGTTTATAGGTCACATTAAAGGTGGAAAAATTTCTGAAATGATTTGTCAAATTTTTTTACATCACAGAAACCTGACATTTTAACAGGGGTGTATAGACTTTTTATATCCACTGTATCTATCTATATATCTATATCTATCTATCTATCTATCTATCTATCTATCTATCTATCTATCTATCTATATATATATATATATATAAAAATGGCAGCACCAATTACCAGGTAATACGTCAGGTGCTATGTTCCAGGGTGTAATTCCTTACCCAATAAAATAATCCAAAAAATAGACAGTACATCCAGTAGAAAAAGCAGTGGTTTATTCGCCCATGTGGTACAATGAGGCAACGTTTCGGCCCAAACATAGAGCCTTTCTCAAGCATAAAACACAAGTGAGGTGCAAAGTATAAATAGCATATACCATTCATAAAAAAGTGATTAACATGATTAGAAGATGGAGCAATCAATTTACATAATAATATTCAAAAAAGTTCATCATACATAATAAAAACAAGTAAAAAGCAACATAATGTGATACATGATTATAGTCACAAAGACATGATTGTATATAAAATAAATTAATGGTGAGTAAATGTACATAAAGCACTAAAATCGATAAGTGAGACCAATTAAGAGCAAGTGCTTTGCATCATAATAATGATATTAAAATGTCAGGAGGTGGGACATAGGAATAAAACATAAACATACCCTTCAGATATACCGTGAATCCACATGCGCGATCGGCCACCAAACTCGGCGTGTAGTAACTTACAATGCGCAGGTGCCAGGTTACGTCAAAAGTGTGTGACTCAATGCCGTCAGTGGAGCATGCGTATCGCATGCCTCCCCCTTCTCCGCCCACAGCGCAACAAGTCACACAAACTGAATCCTAATGCGCATGCCCGTATGATGTCATACCGGGCAGCGCCATATTGGATATTGGCAAAATTGCCCAGAGTTGGTTTACATTATAGTAACGGAATGCAGGAAGACAAAAGGTAGAGAGGGGATAAAAAAGGTAGGGAGGGGATACTCCTTGTCAAGGGGGTACACCCTCCTCATCAGTGGGCATGCAATGTAAGCCCCGCACCGCCATGCAAATCGCGCAATACAGCGTCACCCCATATGCACCTCCTAACGCAGCCAAAAACAGGGTTCTCCTGACAACTCTGAGGACTTTATAATAGATATATAATGACAAAACCTGGAAAATGGCAAAAATAAAAGTAAAGCATACGGGCATGCGCGTTAGGATTCAGTTTGTGTGACTTGTTGCGCAGTGGCCGGAGAAGGGGAGGCATGCGATACGCATGCTCCACTGACGGCATTGAGTCACACACTTTTGACGCAACCTGGCGCCTGCGCATTGTAAGTTACTACATGCCGAGTTTGGCGGCCAATCGCATGTGGATTCACGGTATATCTAAAGGGTATGTTTATTTTTTATTCCTATGTCCCACCTCCTGACATTTTAATATCATTATTATGATGCACAGCACTTGCGCTTAATTAGTCTCACTTATCGATTTTAGTGCTTTATGTACATTTAATCACCATTAATTTAATTTATATACAATCATGTCTTTGTGACTATAATCATGTATCACATTATGTTGCTTTTTACTTGTTTTTATTATGTATCATGATTTTTTTTTTATATTATTATGTAAATTGATTGCTCCACCTTCTAATCATGTTAATCACTTTTTTATGAATGGTATGTGCTATTTATACTTTGCACCTCCGTTGTGTTTTATGCTTGAGAAAGGCTCTGTGTTTAGGCCGAAACGTTGCCTCATTGTACCACATGGGCGAATAAACCACTGCTTTTTCTACTGGATCTGCTGTCCGTTTTTTGGATTTTATATATATATATATATATATACACTGCTCAAAAAAATAAAGGGAACACTTAAACAACACAATGTAACTCCAAGTCAATCACACTTCTGTGAAATCAAACTGTCCACTTAGGAAGCAACACTGAGTGGCAATCAATTTCACATGCTGTTGTGCAAATGGGATAGACAACAGGTGGAAATTATAGGCAATTAGCAAGACACCCCCAATAAAGGAGTGGTTCTGCAGGTGGTGAACACAGACCACTTCTCAGTTCCTATGCTTCCTGGCTGATGTTTTGGTCACTTTTGAATGCTGGCGGTGCTTTCACTCTAGTGGTAGCATGAAACGAAGTCTACAACCCACACAAGTGGCTCAGGTAGTGCAGCTTATCCAGGATGGCACATCAATGCGAGCTGTGGCAAGAAGGTTTGCTGTGTCTGTCAGCGTAGTGTCCAGAGCATGGAGGCGCTACCAGGAGACAGGCCAGTACATCAGGAGACGTGGAGGAGGCAGTAGGAGGGCAACAACCCAGCAGCAGGACCGCTACCTCCGCCTTTGTGCAAGGAGGAACAGGAGGAATACTGCCAGAGCCCTGCAAAATGACCTACAGCAGGCCACAAATGTGCATGTGTCTGCTCAAACGGTCAGAAACAGACTCCATGAGGGTGATATGAGGGCCCGACGTCCACAGGTGGGGGTTGTGCTTACAGCCCAACACCGTGCAGGACGCTTGGCATTTGCCAGAGAACACCAAGATTGGCAAATTCGCCACTGGCGCCCTGTGCTCTTCACAGATGAAAGCAGGTTCACACTGAGCACATGTGACAGATGTGACGGAGTCTGGAGACGCCGTGGAGAACGTTCTGCTGCCTGCAACATCCTCCAGCATGACCGGTTTGGCATTGGGTCAGTAATGGTGTGGGGTGGCATTTCTTTGGAGGGCCGCACAGCCCTCCATGTGCTCGCCAGAGGTAGCCTGACTGCCATTAGGTACCAAGATGAGATCCTCAGACCCCTTGTGAGACCATATGCTGGTGCGGTTGGCCCTGGGTTCCTCCTAATGCAAGACAATGCTAGACCTCATGTGGCTGGAGTGTGTCAGCAGTTCCTGCAAGACGAAGGCATTGATGCTATGGACTGGCCCGCCCGTTCCCCAGACCTGAATCCAATTGAGCACATCTGGGACATCATGTCTCGCTCAATCCAACAACGTCACGTTGCACCACAGACTGTCCAGGAGTTGGCAGATGCTTTAGTCCAGGTCTGGGAGGAGATCCCTCAGGAGACCGTCCGCCACCTCATCAGGAGCATGCACAGGCTTTGTAGGGAGGTCATACAGGCACGTGGAGGCCACACACTACTGAGCCTCATTTTGACTTGTTTTAAGGGCATTACATCAAAGTTGGATCAGCCTGTAGTGTGTTTTTCCACTTTAATTTTGAGTGTGACTCCAAATCCAGACCTCCATGGGTTGAAAAAATTGATTTCCATTTTTTTATTTTTGTGTGATTTTATTGTCAGCACATTCAACTATGTAAAGAACAAAGTATTTCAGAAGAATATTTAATTAACTCAGATCTAGGATGTGTTATTTTTGTGTTCCCTTTATTTTTTTGAGCAGTGTATATATATATATATATATATACTCACCTAAAGAATTATTAGGAACACCATACTAATACGGTGTTGGACCCCCTTTTGCCTTCAGAACTGCCTTAATTCTACGTGGCATTGATTCAACAAGATGCTGATAGCATTCTTTAGAAATGTTGGCCCATATTGATAGGATAGCATCTTGCAGTTGATGGAGATTTGAGGGATGCACATCCAGGGCACGAAGCTCCCGTTCCACCACATCCCAAAGATGCTCTATTGGGTTGAGATCTGGTGACTGTGGGGGCCATTTTAGTACAGTGAACTCATTGTCATGTTCAAGAAACCAATTTGAAATGATTTGAGCTTTGTGACATGGTGCATTATCTTGCTGGAAGTAGCCATCAGAGGATAGATACATGTTCTCATTCTGTTTACGCCAAATTCGGACATTCAATACCATTTGAATGTCTCAACAGAAATCGAGACTCATCAGGCAACATCTTTCCAGTCTTCAACAGTCCAATTTTGGTGAGCTCGTGAAAATTGTAGCCTCTTTTTCCTATTTGTAGTGGAGATGAGTGGTACCCGGTGGGGTCTTCTGCTGTTGTAGCCCATCCGCCTCAAGGTTGTGCGTGTTGTGGCTTCACAAATGCTTTGCTACATACCTCGGTTGTAACGAGTGGTTATTTCAGTCAACGGCAGCTTGAATCAGTCGGCCCATTCTCCTCTGACCTCTAGCATCCACAAGGCATTTTTGCCCACAGGACTGCCGCATACTGGATGTTTTTTCCTTTTCATACCATTCTTTGTAAACCCTAGAAATGGTTGTGCGTGAAAATCCCAGTAACTGAGCAGATTGTGAAATACTCAGACCAGCCCGTCTGGCACCAACAGCCATGCCACGCTCAAAATTGCTTAAATCACCTTTCTTTCCCATTCTGACATTCAGTTTGGAGTTCAGGAGATTGTCTTGACCAGGACCACACCCCTAAATGCATTGAAGCAACTGCCATGTGATTGGTTGACTAGATAATTGCATTAAAGAGAAATAGAAGAGGTGTTCCTAATAATTCTTTAGGTGAGTGTATATATATATATATATTTGTGGTCCTGGCTACGGCGCGAAGCCTGGTGAGTGGGACTGAACCTAATCTAACTAGGAGGCTAGTGGTGTGGCTTTAGCCACGTGACGAGGGTAGGCCAAATAAAGGGGGCATACCCTGCGGGAAATGTATGAAGAAGGGCCGGGAGGGAGGGGCGAGAGAGGACGTGCACCAGGTGAGCTGGGCGGTGGAGCTTAAGAAGCCCCCTATGCCCCTCCCACAAAAGCAGGCTGAGTTCAGCCTGCTGAATTTGTGGTCCTGGCTACGGCGCGAAGCCTGGTGAGTGGGACTGAACCTAATCTAACTAGGAGGCTAGTGGTGTGCCTTTAGCCACGTGACGAGGGTAGGCCAAATAAAGGGGGCAAAAAAACAAGTAGGGATGGTTAGGATACAACTCTTTATTGTGGATGGTAGTATTACAATACTAAGTCAGAGAAAGCTCTGGCGATTTCGGCTTTTGGATGCGGGATGTATTGCGAGAAACAGGAGGACTTCTATCGACCCATTTTACCTTTGATGTGAGCCGGGACCCCATGTTTGGATGCAGCAGAGGCGGCTCCGATCCTTAATGAATGGCCCGAGATGGCCTGGGGGTTGAAACCTAACCCTGATGCGAGGCTGCGCATGTGTTTAATGAACTGTGAGGACGAAAGTGGCCGTGACGGGAAAGGAAGGAGAGGGCTGGCAGGAGCCCGGTTGCCCAGGGTGGTTAGTAACCTGTTGAGGATGACCACAGGGCACCAAGGGTTGGTAGTAGGGAAAT
The DNA here is from genome assembly GCF_905171765.1 of Bufo bufo. NCBI lineage: Eukaryota > Metazoa > Chordata > Amphibia > Anura > Bufonidae > Bufo > Bufo bufo. The sequence continues at coordinate 128,629,206 of NC_053396.1, forward strand.
ATTCTATGCACACGGGGGGCCCGGTTTGTGATGTTTTGGAGACGGGCAAGGTGAAAATGAAACGCTCGTGTCTGCGGGTGAGTTGGCTTAGTGCGGGGCCTGTGTTGTGAGGAGAGGTATCGGTGAATTCCCCGGGGCGGAGAAAGCCGTAGAAACTTAAGTAGAGGGCAGCTTTGAGAATGCAGCTTCTGAAAGGGCCAAAAGGACTGCCGTCTAGGGAGGATGAGAGTTTCCTGAACAGGTCCCCTGAGATGGGTTGCCTGGAGGGTTCGGACTTGTTTGAGCTCTTTTGAATACCCCGCAGTGTGGCTTTAATGGCGTGGGAAGAAAAAATGGAGTTGCTGTCCGGATAACGGATCATGAGGTGATGCTGGACCCCTGACAAATGCAACCTGATGGTGCTGTACGAAAGGTGTAGGTCTTTGTGGCAGTATGCCAGGAAAGCCATGATGAATGTGACTTCGCTCGCGTCGCCCCTGGGATGAAGATGAGAAAAAACCTTGAAAGCCTTCCAACCTGACTGGTAGTTCCTGGTGGAGTTTTCGGACAGGGACTTGCGGATGAAAGATTGAGCCATTAATAAGTGCCTGTCTAGTCCAGGATCAGGGAGTCGAAATCCGGGGGGGGTATCCCAATTCTCTCGGCTTGTGGCATGACCTGGAAAAAAAGGTTTAGATTTAGGCGAGACAAGGCATCTGCTGCAACGTTCCTGATGCCCTGGATGTGGGTGCAAGAAATATGGAAGTTGTATTTAAGGGCTAGCCAGGTGAGTTTGCGTAGGAAGTGCATGACCTTGGCGAGCTGGACCTGTCTTTGGCGAGGATGTCGACGACCGTGCGGTTGTCGGTGATGAAGCATACCGGCATGTTGCTCCATTCTTCGCCCCAGACTTGTGCGGCCGCCACGATGGGTTATAACTCTAGGAGAGGAGAGGACTGAATGGCTTGAGGGTCCAAGTGTATTTGGGAGGGCCAGGAGTCCGCGAACCACTGGTGGCCGAATAAGGCACCGAATCCGACGGATGCGGCCGCATCTGAATACACAGTCGGACAGGTGGGACTCCAGTGAGGGACGAACAGGGAGATGCCATTCCATGCTGACAGGAAGATCCTCCACATGTCTAGGTCGGCCAGGGCTTCACGGTCCAGCTGAATCAGCGAGTCTTGCGTTGTGGCTTTAGGCAACAATTGGAGGAGTCTTGCTGTGAAGGATCGCCCCTGTGGCATGATACGGGTGGCAAAATTGAGAGAGCCCAGTAATGACTGCAGGTCGCCCTTGGACATGGTCCTGGATCCTACGTGAGCGGAAATGGACGTCTGGAGTCTGACTAGTTTGTCCCTGGGAGTCTGGCTTCCATTCTGCGGGTATCTAACGAGATGCCCAAGAAAATGATGACCGTGGAAGGGCCATCAACCTTGGATGGCGCTACTGGGACCTGTAAAGCAGAGAAAATGCTAAGGAGACTTTCCAACCTGTCGGGCACGTGGTTGGGGTTCTAAAAAGTCATCCAGGTAATGTATGACTCTTGGACAGTTGCAGTGGTTTACCAGAATCCAATGGAGGGCCTGTGCGAACTGATCAAAGAGCCAGGGGCTGCTCTTTGACCCGAACGTGAGGCGGGTGGCGAAATAGTACTGGTCCCTCCATTTGATTCCGTGAAACCTCCAAAGGTGAGGTTGGATTGGCAACAGCTTGAAGGCGTCCGAGATGTCCGCTTTTGAGAGCCAAGCGCCCGCCCCTACCTGCAAGATCAGTTGAATGGCTTCATCCAGGGCCGAGTAGTGCATTGAGTATTCTTCAGACGGAATCAAAGAGTTGAGATTCGGGACGCTGGATGCATGAGGCGCTGACAAATCGTAGATTAAACGTTTTTTATTGGTGTTTTTTTTGCTGACCAGACCGATGGGGCTTACCCTGTAGACCTGAAAAGGAGGTGTGGGAAAAGGGCCTATGATGAATCCCTTCTGCAACTCGACCTGCAGAAGAGAATCCACCGAGGCCGGGTCCTCCATGGCTGACACGAGATTGGGGGCCTCCCAGGAATCCCGGGGCAAGGTGACTAGACCGGTGTGGAAGCCTACTGAAAAACCAGATTGCAGAAATTTTACGAAGCCGGGGTTGTGGTGGGTTTGGAGGAGGGAAACAAGAAGGGGGACATTGATGTCGGCTAGTCAGCTTTTTGCCGAGCGCTGGGAGCAGGAGGATTGGGGATGGGCTCGGAAGCAGGTGGAACAGATGTGGAGCGCTTTGCATTTGCTGTAGTTGCAGAAGCTAGTGTTGAAGTTGTTGCACAACTGATTTTTTCCTAGATACACGATGGGGTGACCTAATTTATCCAGGAGCGGACCCGGCTTTTGAGGGGCTGAAGTGCTGGGCTGCTGTTTGGGCTGGGAGGTGACATGCGAGTTTGGGCACCAGTCGGACGCGTGCAGTACTGACTGGCAGTTGGAGCAATATGGGGACCTGAGACCGGCAAAATGTCTGCAGAATAGTTCCATGTCTAAAGATGCCCAGTTGGTGACATGCTGGAATTGGGCGAGGGCTGCGGCTGCCTTCGCCAAGAATGACCGATGGTAGTCATAATAGGCGAATCCTCCGTATTTGTACCCGAGCTCCGTGACCCTGTATAGGTACGCGTCCAGCTCCTCCCTTCTAGCTGGTTGTGCCGAGCAGATGATGTCCCGATACAGGCTGAACGCGAGCACAAACTCTGGGATGGAGAGTTTTTTGTTCAGGCGAGTGTCTTTGGCCTTCAGAACAACGGACACATCACCGCATGTGATGGTCCTGTTTTCCACCGTGTCATGGGTGGAGATGAGGACCGCCGCCAGATTGACGTCCTTAACTGCGAGTATGTCGCTGCGCAAGTTTTCGGGTACAAAAAAGGAAGGAGCTATCTCGGAGGCCCCGGAAAACCTACCTGGGGAAGACGGCCGGGAAGTGAAAGTACCAGGGGAGGGACTGGTGGGAGCGGAAGGTGAAGTGTCCCTGCTTTCGACTGCTTGGAGTCTGGTATTTATGTCGCAGATGGAACTGGACAGGTTGTTGATGGTAGCGTGCAGTTGCGTGAGGGACAACTGTATGGTCGACATGGAGACTTGCTCCGTGGACCCTGTGGATGGCTCTGGAAACAGAAGGCGGTATAATTCGGCCTTTCGGGCTGTAGCCGAATGGCGGATTCCACGTTTGTTCAGCTTGGCGATCATCTTGGGGATTGTCCACGTCCGGTAAGATGAACGACTTGCTTGCTCCGATACCACGGACTCTACGATCGATAGAGCGTCCTCGAGATCGGAAACATGAGACATATTTTGAGCTGAAAAAATGAAGAGGGACATGACGAAATCTGGCGGGGGAAAAGTGAGATGGGCGCGGTCGGTGCTACCGAAGAATGCTCGTGGCGGGGTGGGGGTGTCTTACGTCAGGGCGGTGACCAGAGGACGCGTGGTCCCCTTGCTAGGCGTGATTTGTCAACTTACCTTAATTCACCGGAGCCATTTGCGCAGCGATTTAAAGGGACGGAAGATGTAGTGAAGCCGAGTTTGTCACTACTTCACCTAAAAAGAACGGTATATGATGCCATGATTGGCTATGCCGGGAGGCCGAAATAGCGAATCGTGTCCCCTACTTACCTGAAAAAAACTAATAAATTCTAAGGAACACCCACGGGTTAGCTTAGCACCTGAAAGAACAAGACCGTACATGTTGACTTCATGAACCGTGACAGGGACGTAACCAGATGTTCATGGGGTATGACGGTGCCAGTACCAGAAACGAAACGTGTGACTGCTGCGGAGGCGGGCACTGTGTGGGGAATGCGTGGAATGAGCGGAACCGGCAGTATGGAGGGGGTGATTGAGCATGGACCATGAACCATTGACTGATAGAAACACTAGCAACGAGGGGTCTGCTGAGTGAAACATGTACCAGGGCGATCCTGGGGGCCGGAGCTGGAGACATGTGAACAAGGGCAAGGAATGGTCCAGGGCATACCTGGTAAGGGTGTCTGTTGGGAAACGTAGGGCCTGGGCGTACCAGGCCAGGAGGTTGGAGTGAGAATGTGTGGTGCGGCGCACCAGCGTGAAAAGACATGGCTTGCGTGACCCGAGGAGAAGACGAAGAGAGGGATAGGACATGGAGATAGCAACGACATATGGAAAGAGGGAATACAGTAAGGTTCGACATACAAGAAAGAGAGAGGACAGTAATGTGAAGAAGTAATGTTCCTGTGGAGAGGAGAATCATGAAAGATGGATGTGTTGGAAACCTGAGCGTACATGCACCCAATTTTTTATTTTTTTTTGAGAGGTCCGCTGTGCTGGATCAACAAGCGATTGGGAGCTGGAAATTGGCAATGCTGGCCAGAATGGGACAGGATGTTCACGGCAGGCACCCCGCGCATGATCATTCCAGAGAAAATGACATGAAGCGGAGCACTTGCAGGACTGCTGTGCCGGTTTTGAGCAAAATCCTGCTGCGGCCGCTGCGCACCCTGAAGCCGCTGGAGAAATCCCTCCGTCACAAAAGCATGGCAGCCACCACTCAACCGCAAGTTAGTTGAGGCAGTTAGACACGCTGTGTAGCACCCATGCCCCTTGCGCAACTACCAACCGCTGGAACCAATGTCACGCCAAAAGGGGTTCTCACTAGTGTTGAGCGAACAGTTCGAGCATAGTTCGGGTCCGTACCGAATTTTGGGGTGTTCGTGACACGGACCCGAACCCGAACTTTTTCGTAAAAGTTCGGGTTCGGGTTCGTCGTTCGGCATGTATTTTGGCGCATTTTGAAAGGCTGCAAAGCAGCCAATCAACATGCATCATACTACTTGCCCTAAGATGCCATCGCAGCCATGCCTACTATTGGCAAGGCTGTGATTGGCCAAGTGCAGCATGTGACTCAGCCTCTTTATAAGCTTGTGCGCACGTCGGGACGTGCTCACTCCCGATGTGAATAGAACAGGGATAGACGCAGCTGATGCTAGGGCGAGAATAGGCAGGGATAATTGAATAACTGGAAGCAAATTTCTCTCCTCCACCTGTGATTCATCTGAACAACTGCAGCTGAGCTGCTTTTTTGATAGGGATTGGCTATTTTTAGAGTGGCCAGAGTGATTTTTCCATCCACATGTACCTGGGCTGACCGCCGGCCGCCATTTTGCGACTTGTAGTGCTGCAGCAGAAGCTGCCACAGTGTGCATTCCAAAGCTCCAAACAAGTCAGACATCTACACCTGGGATTCAGACCAATAGCGATTTAGCAGCACAGTCCAAGGCTATTTTTTTTAAAGGTTGTGCAGACCATTTTGTGGCACATGTTACTGGGCTGATAGGCGGCGGCCATCTTGGGACTAGTGCTGCAGCACAATCTCTCCCAACGTCCATTAATCACTTGTAATAGTGGTCTGTGCCATAGAAATCCTACATCAGGGACTTGGGTGTGCTTGTGTCACCCCTACTAATACCAGTCCATCTGTAATCCATACAGTGAAAAGCCATAAAGTATTCCAGTGAGGGAATTTTTTTTTTATTTAAAAAAGGCCAAGTTAGTTTATCTGGCGTTCAATATACTAGATACAGTTAGGCCTGCGTTTCATACATCTGGAATTAGCAAACTAATGTGCTGGGGTTGGGAAAACATATATGTACCCATACTAGAATCTGTCAAAGAAAGCGGTACTCACATATAACAGTCATTCCATCTGTAATCCATACAGTCAAAAGACTGAAAGTATTCCAGTGAGGGAATTTTTTTTATTTAAAAAAGGCCAAGTTAGTTTATCTGGCGTTCAATATACTAGATACAGTTAGGCCTGCGTTTCATACATCTGGAATTAGCAAACTAATGTGCTGGGGTTGGGAAAACATATATGTACCCATACTAGAATCTGTCAAAGAAAGCGGTACTCACATATAACAGTCATTCCATCTGTAATCCATACAGTCAAAAGACTGAAAGTATTCCAGTGAGGGAATTTTTTTTATTTAAAAAAGGCCAAGTTAGTTTATCTGGCGTTCAATATACTAGATACAGTTAGGCCTGCGTTTCATACATCTGGAATTAGCAAACTAATGTGCTGGGGTTGGGAAAACATATATGTACCCATACTAGAATCTGTCAAAGAAAGCGGTACTCACATATAACAGTCATTCCATCTGTAATCCATACAGTCAAAAGACTGAAAGTATTCCAGTGAGGGGATTTTTTTTATTTAAAAAAGGCCAAGTTAGTTTATCTGGCGTTCAATATACTAGATACAGTTAGGCCTGCGTTTCATACATCTGGAATTAGCAAACTAATGTGCTGGGGTTGGGAAAACATATATGTACCCATACTAGAATCTGTCAAAGAAAGCGGTACTCACATATAACAGTCATTCCATCTGTAATCCATACAGTCAAAAGACTGAAAGTATTCCAGTGAGGGGATTTTTTTTATTTAAAAAAGGCCAAGTTAGTTTATCTGGCGTTCAATATACTAGATACAGTTAGGCCTGCGTTTCATACATCTGGAATTAGCAAACTAATGTGCTGGGGTTGGGAAAACATATATGTACCCATACTAGAATCTGTCAAAGAAAGCGGTACTCACATATAACAGTCATTCCATCTGTAATCCATACAGTCAAAAGACTGAAAGTATTCCAGTGAGGGGATTTTTTTTATTTAAAAAAGGCCAAGTTAGTTTATCTGGCGTTCAATATACTAGATACAGTTAGGCCTGCGTTTCATACATCTGGAATTAGCAAACTAATGTGCTGGGGTTGGGAAAACATATATGTACCCATACTAGAATCTGTCAAAGAAAGCGGTACTCACATATAACAGTCATTCCATCTGTAATCCATACAGTCAAAAGACTGAAAGTATTCCAGTGAGGGGATTTTTTTTATTTAAAAAAGGCCAAGTTAGTTTATCTGGCGTTCAATATACTAGATACAGTTAGGCCTGCGTTTCATACATCTGGAATTAGCAAACTAATGTGCTGGGGTTGGGAAAACATATATGTACCCATACTAGAATCTGTCAAAGAAAGCGGTACTCACATATAACAGTCATTCCATCTGTAATCCATACAGTCAAAAGACTGAAAGTATTCCAGTGAGGGGATTTTTTTTATTTAAAAAAGGCCAAGTTAGTTTATCTGGCGTTCAATATACTAGATACAGTTAGGCCTGCGTTTCATACATCTGGAATTAGCAAACTAATGTGCTGGGGTTGGGAAAACATATATGTACCCATACTAGAATCTGTCAAAGAAAGCGGTACTCACATATAACAGTCATTCCATCTGTAATCCATACAGTCAAAAGACTGAAAGTATTCCAGTGAGGGAATTTTTTTTATTTAAAAAAGGCCAAGTTAGTTTATCTGGCGTTCAATATACTAGATACAGTTAGGCCTGCGTTTCATACATCTGGAATTAGCAAACTAATGTGCTGGGGTTGGGAAAACATATATGTACCCATACTAGAATCTGTCAAAGAAAGCGGTACTCACATATAACAGTCATTCTATCTGTAATCCATACAGTCAAAAGACTGAAAGTATTCCAGTGAGGGAATTTTTTTTTTATTTAAAAAAGGCCAAGTTAGTTTATCTGGCGTTCAATATACTAGATACAGTTAGGCCTGCGTTTCATACATCTGGAATTAGCAAACTAATGTGCTGGGGTTGGGAAAACATATATGTACCCATACTAGAATCTGTCAAAGAAAGCGGTACTCACATATAACAGTCATTCCATCTGTAATCCATACAGTCAAAAGACTGAAAGTATTCCAGTGAGGGGATTTTTTTTATTTAAAAAAGGCCAAGTTAGTTTATCTGGCGTTCAATATACTAGATACAGTTAGGCCTGCGTTTCATACATCTGGAATTAGCAAACTAATGTGCTGGGTTGGGAAAACATATATGTACCCATACTAGAATCTGTCAAAGAAAGCGGTACTCACATATAACAGTCATTCCATCTGTAATCCATACAGTCAAAAGACTGAAAGTATTCCAGTGAGGGAATTTTTTTTATTTAAAAAAGGCCAAGTTAGTTTATCTGGCGTTCAATATATTAGATACAGTTAGGCCTGCGTTTCATACATCTGGAATTAGCAAACTAATGTGCTGGGGTTGGGAAAACATATATGTACCCATACTAGAATCTGTCAAAGAAAGCGGTACTCACATATAACAGTCATTCCATCTGTAATCCATACAGTCAAAAGACTGAAAGTATTCCAGTGAGGGGATTTTGCTTATAAAAAATAATATATTTCATTGTGGTGCGAGTTGAATCGCAACAATGAAGAAAAATACTATTAAGGGACGAGGACGCGGTCGTGGTGGTGTCCGTGGAGCCTCTGTTGCTGGTAGAGGACGTGGCCGTTCGGCCCCAGGCGCACACAGTAGGGAACGAACTCCCTCAACTAGCCGGCAGAATGTACCGCAATATCTCGTGGGGCCCAATGCCGCTCTTAGGATGGTAAGGCCTGAGCAGGTACAGGCATTAATCGATTGGTCTTCCACCCAGTCTTCTGCGGAAAGCGCACAGGTGGCACCTGAAAACCAAGCCCATCAGTCTGTCACATCACCCCCAAGCATATCAGGGAAACGGTCTGAGCCACAAGTTATGCAGCAGTCTCTTCTTCTGTTTGAAGACTCTGCTTCCAGGGTTTCCCAGGGGCGTCCACCTAGCCCTTCCCCAGTGGAGGAAGACATACCATGCACTGACGCACAACCACTTATGTCTCCAGATGAAGAGGACATGGGAATACCACCACAGCAGAGTCACCGACTCTCTGATGATGACGAAACACAGGTGCCCACTGCCGCGTCTTTTTGCAGTGTGCAGACTGAACAGGAGGAGGTCAGGGAGGGAGACTGGGTGGAAGACGATGCAGAGGACGATGAGGTCTTAGACCCCACATGGACTGAAGGTCGTGGCGATGACTTTCACAGTTCAGAGGAAGAGGTAGTGGTGAGACCGAGACAACAGCGAAGCCAAAGAGGGAGCAGGGGGCCAAAGCAGACGAGCCGCCGCCCCCAGAGTTCGCCTGCTACTGGACATCGCCAACAGGGACCCAGCCCCACAAAGGCAGCTTCAAAGAGTTCCCTGGCATGGCACTTCTTTAAACAATGTCCTACCGACAAGACCCGAGTGACTTGCACGCTCTGCCATCAGAGCCTGAGGCGAGGCATTAACGTTCTGAACCTCAGCACAACCTGCTTGACCAGGCATCTACATGCAAAGCATGAACTGCAGTGGGGTACACACCTTAAAAACCAGGCACTCGCTGAGGCTCCCCCTGCTCCCTCTACCGCTGCTGCCTCGGCTTCCGCCTCGAGAGGAATGTTGCCACCTGCCGAGCAGCAAACAGAGGATGTGCCACCGACACCACCACCACCGCCACCGTCAACTAGCGTCTCCACTATATCACACAGCAGCGTTCAGCTCTCAATATCTCAAACCTTAGAGAGGAAGCGCAAATTCCCCCCGAGTCACCCTCGAGCCCTTGGCCTGAACGCCAGCATTTCTAAACTGCTGGCCTTTGAAATGCTGTCATTCCGGCTGGTGGACACAGACAGCTTCAAACAGCTGATGGCCATGGCTGTCCCGCAGTATGTGGTTCCCAGCCGCCACTACTTCTCCAAGACAGCCGTGCCTTCCCTGCACATGCAAGTGTCCGATAAAATCAAGTGTGCACTGCGCAACGCCATTTGTGGCAAGGTCCACCTAACCACAGATACGTGGACCAGTAAGCACGGCCAGGGACGCTATATCTCACTAACTGCACACTGGATGAATGTAGTGGCGGCTGGGCCCCCGGCGGACAGTTCCTTGGCGCACGTCCTTCCGCCCCCTAGGATCGCAGGGCATCATTCTCTGCCTCCTGTAGCCTCCTCCTCCTACTCGGCTTCCTCCTCCACTGCTTCCACCAGCTCATCCGGTCAGCCACACACCTTCACCACCAACTTCAGCACAGCCCGGGGTAAACGTCAGCAGGCCATTCTGAAACTCATATGTTTGGTGGACAGGCCCCACAGCGCAAAGGAGTTGTGGCGGGGTATTGAACAACAGACCGACGAGTGGTTTCTGCCGGTGGGCCTCAAGCCAGGCCTGGTGGTATGCGATAATGGGCGAAATCTCGTGGCAGCTCTGGGACTAGCCGGTTTGACGCACATCCCTTGCCTGGCGCATGTGCTGAACTTGGTGGTGCAGAGGTTCATTCACCACTACCCCAACATGTCAGAGCTGCTGCATAAAGTGCGGGCCGTCTGTGCGCGCTTCCGCCGTTCACATCCTGCCGCTGCTCGCCTGTCTGCGCTACAGCGGAACTTCGGCCTTCCCGCTCACCGCCTCATATGCGACGTGCCCACCCGGTGGAACTCCACCTTGCACATGCTGGAGAGACTGTGCGAGCAGCAGCAGGCCATAGTGGAGTTTCAGCTGCAGCACGCTCGCGTCAGTCGTACTGCCGAACAGCACCACTTCACCACCAATGATTGGGCCTCCATGCGAGACCTGTGTGCCCTGCTGCGCTGTTTCGAGTACTCCACCAACATGGCCAGTGGCGATGACACTGTTATCAGCGTTACAATACCACTTCTATGCCTCCTTGAGAAAACACTTAGGGCAATGATGTTAGAGGAGGTGGCCCAGGTGGAGGAGGAGGAGGAGGATGAGGGCTCGTTTCTAACACTTTCGGGCCAGTCTGTTCGAAGTGGCTCAGAGGGAGGTTTGTTTAAGCAGCAGAGGACAGGTTCACAAGTCGCCAGCCAAGGCACTGTACTGGAGGACGAGGAGGATGAGGAGGAGGAGGTGGAGGGGGACGAGGATGACGCAAGTTCACAGCGGGGTGGCAGCCCAGGCCCATCACTGGTGCGTGGCTGGGGGGATACGGTGGACGATGACGATACGCCTCCCACAGAGGACAGCTTGTCCTTACCCATGGGTAGCCTGGCCCACATGAGCGAATATATGCTCCAATGCCTGCGCAACGACAGCAGAGTTGCCCACGTTTTAACGTGTGCAGACTACTGGGTGGCCACCCTGCTGGATCCCCGGTATAAAGACAATGTGCCCACTTTAATTCCTGAACTGGAGCGCGACCGTAAGATGCGCGAGTACAAGCGCACGCTGATAGAGGCGCTCTTGAGAGCATTCCCACATGTCACAGGGGAACAGGTGGAAGGTGAAGGCAGAGGAGTGGCAAGAGGTCGCCAACGCAGCTGTGTCACGGCCAGCTCATCTGAGGGCAGGGTTAGCATGGCAGAAATGTGGAAAAGTTTTGTCTCCACGCCACAGCTATCTGCACCGACACCTGATACGGAACGTGTTAGCAGGAGGCAGCATTTCACTAACATGGTTGAACAGTATGTCTGCACACCCCTCCACATCCTGACGGATGGTTCGGCCCCATTCAACTACTGGGTTTCGAAATTGTCCACGTGGCCAGAGTTAGCATGTTATGCCTTGGAGGTGCTTTCCTGCCTGGCGGCCAGCGTTTTATCTGAACGCGTATTCAGCACGGCAGGGGGCGTCATTACTGACAAGCGCAGCCGCCTGTCCACAGCCAACGTGGACAAGCTGACCTTCATAAAGATGAACCAGGCATGGATCCCACAGGACCTGTCCCTCCCTTGTGCAGAGTAGTCCTTATTAACTGCCTAAAACATGTCTTGTTGTGCTACGGGCCACTTCTTTATTTGATACAAATTTTATGAAACCCACAGTTGAATGAAACTCTTCTCTGTCTGGGCGCCGGGGCCTAACCAGATGAAAGTGGCCGGTTAAACTAACGGGTGACATGAAGCCATAACCTCTGCCATGCTACCTCTGTCTTCTGTCTGGGTGCTGAGGCCTAAGTCAAATAAAGCGGTCTTCTGCTGTGCTGGGGGATATGAAGCTAATCTCTGACCTCTCTCCTCTGTCTGGGTCCAAAGGCCTAAATCACTGAAAGAGGCCTTCTCCTGTGGTGTGTGATATGATGCCAGAATATGTGCTGTGGGGCCTCTCTCCTCTTCCTGGGTGCAGGGGTCAAATAAACTAAATTGTGGCCTACTCCTGTGGTGGTTGATATGATGCCTGATTCTCTGATGTGGAACCTCTCTCCTCTGTTTGGGTGAAGGGGTCAAAGTAACTAAATGGTGGCTTCTCCTGTGGTGGCTGATATGATGCCAGAATATGTGCTGTGGTGCCTCTCTCCTCTTCCTGGGTGCAGGGGTCAAAGTAACTAAATGGTGGCTTCTCCTGTGGTGGCTGATATGATGCCAGAATATGTGCTGTGGTGCCTCTCTCCTCTTCCTGGGTGCAGGGGTCAAAGTAACTAAATGGTGGCTTCTCCTGTGGTGGCTGATATGATGCCAGAATATGTGCTGTGGGGCCTCTCTCCTCTTCCTGGGTGCAGGGGTCAAAGTAACTCAATGGTGGCTTCTCCTGTGGTGGCTGATATGATGCCAGAATATGTGCTGTGGTGACTCTCTCCTCTTCCTGGGTGCGGGGGTCAAAGTAACTCAATGGTGGCTTCTCCTGTGGTGGCTGATATGATGCCAGAATATGTGCTGTGGGGCCTCTCTCCTCTTCCTGGGTGCAGGGGTCAAAGTAACTCAATGGTGGCTTCTCCTGTGGTGGTTAGTATGATGCCAGAATATGTGCTGTGGGGCCTCTCTCCTCTTCCTGGGTGCAGGGGTCAAAGTAACTCAATGGTGGCTTCTCCTGTGGTGGCTGATATGATGCCAGAATATGTGCTGTGGTGCCTCTCTCCTCTGTCTGGGTCCAAAGGCCTAAATCACTGAAAGAGGCCTTCTCCTGTGGTGTGTGATATGATGCCTGAATATGTGCTGTGGTGCCTCTCTCCTCTTCCTGGGTGCGGGGGTCAAAGTAACTCAATGGTGGCTTCTCCTGTGGTGGCTGATATGATGCCAGAATATGTGCTGTGGTGCCTCTCTCCTCTTCCTGGGTGCGGGGGTCAAAGTAACTCAATGGTGGCTTCTCCTGTGGTGGCTGATATGATGCCAGAATATGTGCTGTGGTGCCTCTCTCCTCTTCCTGGGTGCGGGGGTCAAAGTAACTCAATGGTGGCTTCTCCTGTGGTGGCTGATATGATGCCAGAATATGTGCTGTGGGGCCTCTCTCCTCTTCCTGGGTGCAGGGGTCAAAGTAACTCAATGGTGGCTTCTCCTGTGGTGGTTAGTATGATGCCAGAATATGTGCTGTGGGGCCTCTCTCCTCTTCCTGGGTGCAGGGGTCAAAGTAACTCAATGGTGGCTTCTCCTGTGGTGGCTGATATGATGCCAGAATACTGTATGTGCTGTGGTGCCTCTCTCCTCTTCCTGGGTGCAGGGGTCAAAGTAACTAAATGGTGGCTTCTCCTGTGGTGGCTGATATGATGCCAGAATATGTGCTGTGGGGCCTCTCTCCTCTTCCTGGGTGCAGGGGTCAAAGTAACTCAATGGTGGCTTCTCCTGTGGTGGCTGATATGATGCCAGAATATGTGCTGTGGTGCCTCTCTCCTCTGTCTGGGTGCAAAGGCCTAAATCACTGAAAGAGGCCTTCTCCTGTGGTGTGTGATATGATGCCTGAATATGTGCTGTGGTGCCTCTCTCCTCTTCCTGGGTGCGGGGGTCAAAGTAACTCAATGGTGGCTTCTCCTGTGGTGGCTGATATGATGCCAGAATATGTGCTGTGGTGCCTCTCTCCTCTTCCTGGGTGCGGGGGTCAAAGTAACTCAATGGTGGCTTCTCCTGTGGTGGCTGATATGATGCCAGAATATGTGCTTGGGGCCTCTCTCCTCTTCCTGGGTGCAGGGGTCAAAGTAACTCAATGGTGGCTTCTCCTGTGGTGGTTAGTATGATGCCAGAATATGTGCTGTGGGGCCTCTCTCCTCTTCCTGGGTGCAGGGGTCAAAGTAACTCAATGGTGGCTTCTCCTGTGGTGGCTGATATGATGCCAGAATATGTGCTGTGGTGCCTCTCTCCTCTTCCTGGGTGCGGGGGTCAAAGTAACTCAATGGTGGCTTCTCCTGTGGTGGCTGATATGATGCCAGAATATGTGCTGTGGGGCCTCTCTCCTCTTCCTGGGTGCAGGGGTCAAAGTAACTCAATGGTGGCTTCTCCTGTGGTGGTTAGTATGATGCCAGAATATGTGCTGTGGGGCCTCTCTCCTCTTCCTGGGTGCAGGGGTCAAAGTAACTCAATGGTGGCTTCTCCTGTGGTGGCTGATATGATGCCAGAATATGTGCTGTGGTGCCTCTCTCCTCTTCCTGGGTGCGGGGGTCAAAGTAACTCAATGGTGGCTTCTCCTGTGGTGGCTGATATGATGCCAGAATATGTGCTGTGGTGCCTCTCTCCTCTTCCTGGGTGCGGGGGTCAAAGTAACTCAATGGTGGCTTCTCCTGTGGTGGCTGATATGATGCCAGAATATGTGCTTGGGGCCTCTCTCCTCTTCCTGGGTGCAGGGGTCAAAGTAACTCAATGGTGGCTTCTCCTGTGGTGGTTAGTATGATGCCAGAATATGTGCTGTGGGGCCTCTCTCCTCTTCCTGGGTGCAGGGGTCAAAGTAACTCAATGGTGGCTTCTCCTGTGGTGGCTGATATGATGCCAGAATATGTGCTGTGGTGCCTCTCTCCTCTTCCTGGGTGCGGGGGTCAAAGTAACTCAATGGTGGCTTCTCCTGTGGTGGCTGATATGATGCCAGAATATGTGCTGTGGGGCCTCTCTCCTCTTCCTGGGTGCAGGGGTCAAAGTAACTCAATGGTGGCTTCTCCTGTGGTGGTTAGTATGATGCCAGAATATGTGCTGTGGGGCCTCTCTCCTCTTCCTGGGTGCAGGGGTCAAAGTAACTCAATGGTGGCTTCTCCTGTGGTGGCTGATATGATGCCAGAATATGTGCTGTGGTGCCTCTCTCCTCTTCCTGGGTGCGGGGGTCAAAGTAACTCAATGGTGGCTTCTCCTGTGGTGGCTGATATGATGCCAGAATATGTGCTGTGGGGCCTCTCTCCTCTTCCTGGGTGCAGGGGTCAAAGTAACTCAATGGTGGCTTCTCCTGTGCTGATTGATATAAAGCTGATGGTTGTGCCATCTGACATGGTTGCCAGGGTCTGATTCAATGGGGGCCTACTCCTGTGGTGGGTGATCTAAATGCCTGATTCTCTGCTGTGAAACCTCTCTCCTCCGTCTGGGTGTAGGGGTCAAAGTCTTTCAAAGTCGCCTTCTCCTGTGCTGATTGATATGAAGCTGATGGTTGTGCCATCTGACATGGTTGCCGGGGTCCCATTAAATTGTGGCCTACTCCTGTGGTGGTTGATATGATGCCTGATTCTCTGATGTGGAACCTCTCTCCTCTGTTTGGGTGAAGGGGTCAAAGTAACTAAATGGTGGCTTCTCCTGTGGTGGCTGATATGATGCCAGAATATGTGCTGTGGGGCCTCTCTCCTCTTCCTGGGTGCAGGGGTCAAAGTAACTCAATGGTGGCTTCTCCTGTGGTGGCTGATATGATGCCAGAATATGTGCTGTGGTGCCTCTCTCCTCTTCCTGGGTGCGGGGGTCAAAGTAACTCAATGGTGGCTTCTCCTGTGGTGGCTGATATGATGCCAGAATATGTGCTGTGGAGCCTCTCTCCTCTTCCTGGGTGCGGGGGTCAAAGTAACTCAATGGTGGCTTCTCCTGTGGTGGCTGATATGATGCCAGAATATGTGCTTGGGGCCTCTCTCCTCTTCCTGGGTGCAGGGGTCAAAGTAACTCAATGGTGGCTTCTCCTGTGGTGGTTAGTATGATGCCAGAATATGTGCTGTGGGGCCTCTCTCCTCTTCCTGGGTGCAGGGGTCAAAGTAACTCAATGGTGGCTTCTCCTGTGGTGGCTGATATGATGCCAGAATATGTGCTGTGGTGCCTCTCTCCTCTTCCTGGGTGCGGGGGTCAAAGTAACTCAATGGTGGCTTCTCCTGTGGTGGCTGATATGATGCCAGAATATGTGCTGTGGTGCCTCTCTCCTCTTCCTGGGTGCAGGGGTCAAAGTAACTAAATGGTGGCTTCTCCTGTGGTGGTTGATATGATGCCTGATTCTCTGCTGTGAAACCTCTCTCCTCCATCTGGGTGTAGGGGTCAAAGTCTTTCAAAGTCGCCTTCTCCTGTGCTGATTGATATAAAGCTTATGCTTGTGCCATCTGACATGGTTGCCGGGGTCTGATTCAATGGTGGCCTACTCCTGTGGTGGGTGATCTAAATGCCTGATTCTCTGCTGTGTAACCTCTCTCCTCCGTCTGGGTGTAGGGGTCAAAGTAACTAAATGGTGGCCTACTCCTGTGGTGGGTGATATGATGCCTGGTTCTCTGCTGTGGGACCTCTCTCCTTTGTCTGGGTGCTGTGGTCAAAATAATAGTAAGTGACCTTCTCCATTGGTGGGTGACTTGAAGCCTGATTCTGTGCTATGGGACCTCACTCCAATTAATATTGTTTAATTTTTATTTATTTTATGTTAACTCATCATTTCCCTATCTACATTTGTTTGCAGGGGATTTAACTACATTTTGCTGCCTTTTGCAGCCCTCTAGCCCTTTCCGGGTGTGTTTTACAGCCTTTTTAGTGCCCAAAAGTTCGGGTCCCCATTGACTTCTATGGGGTTCGGGTTCGGGATGAAGTTCGGGTCGAGTTCGGATCCCGAACCCGAACATTTTTCGAAAGTTCGGCCGAACTCGTCGAACCCGAACATCCAGGTGTTCGCTCAACTCTAGTTCTCACGGGTCGCGGAAACCAGGCGCCCTCCCCCGAGCAGTGCCCGCCCGTCCACGGGTCGCAGGCGGTGCACCGCAGGACAAGTGCGAGTTATGGACGACCGTGGGCCCCCGAGGAGCCGCCGGCACCCACGACCCCAGACAACCCGGCAGATGGGGCACCATGGATGGATGCAGGCTGGTGCAGCTAACAGTTTAAGCTGCTGGGCATAGCCGGCTGTGTGTGGAACACCCAGCTCTGCTACATCGTGGGGCGGGGGGGCGCGCCCCCGGTGTCATCACCCCAGTGCCGAGCCCGCTGCTGCTTCTGTGTGAGAAGATATCCGCCACACAGAAACCGGAGGAGCATGGTGGAGACAAGGTTTGCAGATGTTTATTAGGGGGCTGGATGCGGGTGGACCAGCATGGGGCGGCTCTGGCGCCGCCGGGAATCACCCCATTAACGGTATGTCATGAACATGACAGCAGCATAGCATGTCAGATGGGGGATCTCTGGAGGACGACGCTGGGGACCCGGGGGAATTAACTTCAATGGCTCCGAGGTACAGGGAGCACGGCCGGACCGTGCCGGTGCCCCCCCCCGACTTCCGGCTCGCCGCGCGGCGGTCACATGATGCGCTCCACGCTGGAGCGCATGACGGCAGGCGGAAGCGGCGGGAGAGGCAGAGGACCGGCCGGGTGCGGAGGTAACGGCTGCGGGGTGGCAGGAAGGAACCTGGAGGGGGGTGAAAAGGAAACCGGAGGGGGCAACTTACCTAAGAAGCGACGGGTTCTGGCGCACAGAATCGCCGCACGTGCGGGCAGCTTGGCCGGAAGTGAACAAATGACCGGTGCAACTCCTCCTACCAACGAAAGGCGAGAGAGGACGTGCACCAGGTGAGCTGGGCGGTGGAGCTTAAGAAGCCCCCTACGCCCCTCCCACAAAAGCAGGCTGAGTTCAGCCTGCTGAATATATATATATATATATATATATACCTGGATATTCGGGTTCGACGGGTTCGGCCGAACTTCACAAAAAAGTTGAGCACTAAAATGGCTGTAAAAATGTCATGGAAAGGGCTAGAGGGCTGCAAATGCCAGTAAAATGTGGTTAGGAGCATGGCAAATGCTCTGCAAACAAAAGTGGATAGGGAAATAACTTTAAGCCCTTAGGGACTCAGGGCGTATCGGTACATCCTAACTTTAAACAGACATTGCGGCGCGGCGGGGGTTAATAGGAACAGGATGCCCGCTGAAATCATTAAGCGGGCATCCTGTCACAACACTGGGGGGGAGTCATGTGACCCCCCCCGTATCGGCGATCGCCGCAAACCGCAGGTCAATTGCGGCTTTTACCTGCGGTTGCGGTGGCTGTGCGGCGGTGCCATTGGGTCCCAATGTAGGGGGGACCCGATGGCATGGAAGGCAGCTCGATGTCTAAGGAAGGCATTACGCTGCCTTCCGGCGAAGAGCCTGTGAGATCCTGCCCCCTGGATCTCATAGGCCGGAAGCTGTATGAGTAATACACACAGTATTACTCATACAGCCAATGCATTCCAATACAGAAGTATTGGAATGCATTGTAAAGGATTAGACCCCCAAAAGCTCAAGTCCCAAAGTGGGACAAAAAATTAAGTGAAAAAAAAGTTGAAAAAATTAAGTTTTCCCCCCAAAAAATTTAAAGTTTCAAGTGAAAATAAACAAAAACGTCGTTTTCCCAAATAAAGTTAAAAAAAAATTGCTAAAAAATAGGGGGGAAAAAAAGTATGCATATTAGGTATCGCCACGTCCGTATCGACCGGCTCTATAAAAATATCACATGACCTAACCCCTCAGATGAACACCGTAAAAAATTTAAAATAAAAACTGTGCTAAATAAACAATCTTTTTGTCACCTTACATCACAAACAGTGTAATAGCAAGTGATCAAAAAGTCACACGCACCCCAAAAAAGTGCCAATAAAACCGTCATCTCATCCCGCAAAAATCATACCCTACCCAAGGTAATCGCCCAAAAACTGAAAAAATTATGGCTCTCAGACTATGGAAACACTGAAACATGATTTTTTTTTATACATATTAGGTATCGCCGCATCCGTGACCACATGGTCTATAAAAATATCACATGATCTAACCTGTCAGATGAATGTTGTAAATAACAAAAAATAAAAACTGTGCCAAAACAGCTATTTCTTGTTATCTTGCCTCACAAAAAGTGTAATATAGAGCAACCAAAAATCATATGTACCCTAAACTAGTACCAACAATACTGCCACTCTATCCCGTAGTTTCTAAAATGGGGCCACTTTTTTGGAGTTTCTACACTAGGGGTGCATCAGGGGACATGGTGTAAATAAAATCTGCCTTCCAAAAACCGTATGGCATTCCTTTCCTTCTGCGCCCTGCCGTGTGCCCGTACAGCTGTTTACGACCACATATGGGGTGTTTCTGTAAACTACAGAATCGGGGCCATAAATATTGAGTTTGGTTTGGCTGTTAACCCTTGCTTTGTAAAAGTAAAAAAAATATTAAAATGGAAAGTCTGCCAAAAAAGTGAAATTTTCCATTAATTCTTGTGGAACACCTAAAGGGTTAACAAAGTTTGTAAAATCAGTTTTGAATACCTTGAGGGGTGTAGTTTATAGAATGGGGTCATTTTTGGGTGGTTTCTATTATGTAAGCCTCGCAAAGTGACTTCAGACCTGAACTGGTCCCTAAAAATTGGGTTTTTGAAAATTTCTGAAAAATTTCAAGATTTGCTTCTAAACTTCTAAGCCTTGTAACATCCTCAAAAATTAAAATATTCCCAAAATGATCCAAACATGAAGTAGACATATGGGGAATGTAAAGTAATAACTATTTTTGGAGGTATTACTATGTATTATAGAAGTAGAGAAATTGAAACTTGGAAATTTGCCATTTTTTACAAATTTTTGGTAAATGTGGTATTTTTTTATAAATAAAAATTTTTTTTTTTTACTTCATTTTATCTGTGTCATGAAGTACAATATGTGACGAAAAAACTATCTCAGAATGGCCTGGATAAGTCAAAGCGTTTTAAAGTTATCAGCACTTAAAGGGACACTGGTCAGATTTGCAAAAAATGGCCAAGACCTTAAGGTGAAATAGGGCTGAGTCCTTAAGGGGTTAAATGACATAAAATACGTACAAATATAAAATAATAATCGTGATCTAGGAGGACGAGGTCCATATGGAGTAGGCTGAGGAGGCGGTGGATATGGCGGTGTAGGTGGAAGCGGCGGTGGAGGAGGAGAAGGTAGCCTACACAGTTTTTTGGTTTTAAATTTATTTATTTATTTTTAAATTAGGGTACACCCCAAAACATTGGGAAATATAACCTGTGATAACCCCCTCCAGTCATGCTAAACACATGTTCAGACAATACACTGGCTGCAGTGCAGGCCAGCATCTCCAAGGCGTAAAGGGCAAGCTCAGGCCATGTGCCCAATTTGGAGACCCAGAAGTTGAAGGGGGCAGACCCATCATTCAGTACATGTAGGCGTGTGCATACATACTGATCCACCATGTCGCACGTCCCCGTGAGGTCCACAATCCAATTGGATATCTTCTCTATCAGCTTTCGATGTTCTTTTATGCGCCTATCATGGTGATCACTGGTGGCGGGATTCAGGGTTCCAGGCCGGAGAGGGACCCTGAGAAAGGGATCCAAGGGAGGTCATTGGATGAAATTAAACGTAATCAAGCTGAAATGTGGAACAAAGTATTGAAGCATAAGCTTCCAAGTTAAGGAGGGGGCGCGTGGCAATTACCCACTCCCGACTCGGGGAGATAGTGACGATAAATAACAATACAGGACTCTTAAGATGCCCTGTTATTGGAATGATTAATAAAAAATTATAGGGAATGTCACTGTGGTAATTTGGATTTGTAAACGTTAGCCAGGAGAGGCCCTGCTGCCGCTTTGTTGACTCTAGATAACTTCTGCCTGATCGCACGTCCCTGTGAGGTCCACCATGCATTTGGATATCTTCTCTATCAACTTTCGATGTTCTTTTCTGAGCCTACCATGTTGATCACGGTTATCGGCTATTCAGGGTTCCATGCCGGAGAGGGAGTGTGAGAAAGAGAGACCACATCCAAGGGAGTTTAATTGTTTCAAATTAAATATGATAGAGCGGAAATATGGGACAAAGTATTGAAGCGCACATGTGGATCAACTTGTTAAAGTTTAAGCATTGAATGAAAGGAGGTGGCGAGCATGAATTAAAGAAGAATTTCAGAAATTTTATTCCCAGTCACCTATGCAGAGCAGGGGTTTCTATCCGGCAAAATTTGAAAAATGTCACCTGACAATGTAACAGACGATTTTTGTAAATTTATGTTCCTGTCATCTATGCAGAGGTGCCCCGTGACATCCACCATCCATTTGGATATCTTCTCTATCAACTTTCGATGTTTTATTTTCTGAGACTACCATGTTGATAACGGTTATCGGCGAATCAGGGTTCCACGCCGGAGAGAGAGCGTGAGAAAGAGAGACCACATCCAAGGTATATAAATGGATTACATTTTTTGGGGATCGAGCAGAAATATGGGAAAAGTTATTGAGGCGCAAATGTGGGACAAATTATTAAAGCGCAAATGTGGGACAAATTATTATAGCGCAAATGTGGGACAAATTATTAAAGCGCAAATGTGGGACAAATTATTGAAGCGCAAATGTGGGACAACTTGTTAAAATTTAAGCATTGAATGAAAGGAGGTGGTGCGCATCAATTAAAGAAGAATTTCTTAAATGTTATTCCCTGTCACCTATGCAGAGCAGGTGTTTATTCATGTCCAAAATTGTAAAATGTCAATCCAAGAATGTAACAGAAAAATTTGTGAAATTTATTAACCTGTCTACTTGGTAGAGCTGGGGTCTATGACAGAAAAAAATAGTTTAATGTTAGCCAAAAATGTAAAAGAAAAATTAGTGAAATTTATTAAGCTGTCAACTAGGTATATTACACCCAAATATTGGTGAATTTCACCTGAAAATGTAACAGACAAATTAGTGATTTTTTTTTTGCCTGTCGACTAGGTATAGCAGTGGTATATCACACCCAAAAATTGGTGAATCTCACCCGAAAATGTAACAGACAAATTTGTGAATTATTTTAACCTGTCTACTAGGTATAGCAGTGGTACATCACACCCAAAAATTGGTGAATTTCACCCGAAAATGTAACAGACAAATTTGTGAATTTTTTTAACCTGTCTACTAGGTATAGCAGTGGTACATCACACCCAAAAATTGGTGAATTTCACCCAAAAAGTAACAGACAAATTTGTGAATTTTTTTAACCTGTCTACTAGGTATAGCAGTGGTACATCACACCCAAAAATTGGTGAATCGCACCAGAAAATGTAACAGACAAAGTAGTGAAATGACATAAAATAAAATCAAATATGTACAAATAAAATAAAAAAATTAGATTTATGAGGTGGAGGTCCATATGGAGTAGGAGTTTGAGGAGGCGGTGGACGTAGCGTTGTAGGTGGAAGCAGCGTTGGAGGAGGACGAGGTAGCCAACACTGGTTTTTGGTTTTAATTTTTTTTTTTAATTAGGGTACACTCCAAAAGAGTTTGAAGTATCCAAAATACAAGAATGAACAATTGTGCTGTAGTATAACAAGGTATGGACAAGTCCTGTGGGATCCATGCCTGGTTCATTTTAATGAACGTGAGCTTGTCCACATTGGCTGTGGACAGGCGGCTGCGCTTATCTGTGATGACGCCCCCTGCCGTGCTACACACATTCAGATAATACACATTCAGATAATACACTGGCTGCAGGGCAGGCCAGCACCTCCAAGGCGTAAAGGGCAAGCTCAGGCCATGTGCCCAATTTGGAGACCCAGAAGTTGAAGGGGGCAGACCCATCATTCAGTATGTGTAGGCGTGTGCACTCATACTGCTCCAACATGTTGGTGAAATGCTGCCTCCTGCTAAGACGTCCATATCAGCTGGTGGTGCTGGTTGTTGTGGCGTGCTGACAAAGCTTTTTCACATTTCGGCCATGCTAACCCTGCCTTCTGAGGTGCTGGCGGTGCCCCAGCTGCATTGGCGACTTCTTCCTCTGCCTTCGCCTTGTGCTTCCACTGTGCCCCCGCTGT
This sequence comes from Bufo bufo, assembly GCF_905171765.1. NCBI lineage: Eukaryota > Metazoa > Chordata > Amphibia > Anura > Bufonidae > Bufo > Bufo bufo. The sequence goes on from NC_053396.1 coordinate 128,652,048, forward strand.
CAGGTGGGAATGCCACCAGCAGCGCGTCTACCAGCGTCCGCTTGTACTCGCGTATCTTACGATCACGCTCCAGTGACAGAATTAAGGACGGTACATTGTCCTTGTGTAAGGGTCAGCCCCTAGAATAATGTTTTTCACAGATATCTGCGATATTGTGCTAGATAGACTGTAATGACTTATTTCAGCCACTAGCGGCCACTGTGGCTCTGAGAAAGAGGAAGCTGAACTGTTTCTGAAATACACAAGAGGTAGGAGGAGCCGGAAGTTCCCGGGGTTTGAGTCCTGGCTAGAGGTGGGAATGCCCTGAGAGCAGTAAGAGGATGGCTGCCATGTTAGAAGCCAAGTAAAGGCTAGTGATGGGACATGAAGCCTGACTGATGGAGTCCTGAGAAGCCGGCTGTGCTGGTGACATGCCAAGATAGAAGTGCTGCAGCTGTGACCCAGAGAAAGAGGACTGTACCGTGTGTTCCAGAGGAGTGGGACCGTGTGTCAGAGACCAGTACAAGCTGGATCCTCCCTGCCAGAGCTGAAGAAGATCTGCATCTGCTGTAACCAGAGAGAGAAAGACAGACAAGCAAGCGACCGGACCGGGAGCCAGACTGCATCTTGTTGGATCAAGGAGAATCTGCAGAACTGTGACTGGCACCGGTGCTTTTCTGTGATAGAAGCAGACCCTGAGTAGCAGGGGTAGATAGGAGTATATCAGCTGAGTGTAGCCTGGACTCTTATGTGTTTGCTGTTGAACGCAGCAATTTATTCTAGCTCTTGTTCAAGTATTCTGTGTAAACCTGTTTATACTGTTAATCCGATTTTCCGGCAGTTACATCTTGTTCCTTAATAAAGCCGGTTTATCTTCAGTCTCCTTGTCTGCTGTACTGTACTTGAATCCTGCTTTGCGGTCTCTCCCTCCTGTGACCACCACACTTGTAACGGGGATCTAGCAGCGTGGCCACCCAGTAATCAGCACAAGTTAGAATGTGGGCAACTCGGCGGTCGTTGCAGAGACACTGCAGCATGTAATCGCTCATGTGTGCCAGGCTGCCCAGAGGCAATGAAAAGCTGTACTCTGTGGGAGGTGTATTGTCTGTGTCCTCTGTATCCCCCCAGTGATGGCCATGAGCTGGTCTGGGTGCCACCCTGCTGTGAACAAGGTTCCTCCTCCTCCATCTCCTCATCCTCCACCTCGTCATCCTCCAGAACTGTGCCCTGGCTGGACAATTGTGTACTTGGCGTTTGTGGGTGCAGGAACCCACCCTCGGAGCCACTTGTGAATGACTGGCCGTAAACCCTATGAAATGATCCCTCTTCCTCCTCCTCCTCCTGTGCCACATACTCTTCCATCATCGCCAGCAGCATTTTTTCAAGGAGGCATAGAAGTGGGATAGTAACGCTGAGAACGGCGTTATCGGCACTGGCCATGTTGGTGGTGTACTCGAAACAGCGCAACAAGAAACACAGCTCTCGCATGGAGGCCCAGTCATTAGTGGTGAAGTGGTGCTGTTCCGCAGAGCGACTCACCAGTGCGTGCTGCAGCTGAAACTCCACTATCGCCTGCTGCTGCTCGCACAGTCTGGCCAGCATGTGCAAGGTGGAGTTCCACCTTGTGAGCACGTCGCATATGAGGCGGTAAGCGGGAAGGCCGAAGTTACGCTGCTGCGCTGACAGGCGAGCAGCAGCAGGGTGAGAACGCCGAAAGAGCGCACAGACGGCCCGCACTTTATGCAGCAGCTCTGACATATCGGGGTAATTTTTAAGGAATCTCTGCACCAGCAAATTCAGCACATGCGCCAGGCAAGGGAGGTGCGTCAAACCGGCTAGTCCCAGAGCTGCTACAAGATTTCACCCATTATCGCACACTACCAGGCCGGGCTTGAGGCTCACTGGCACCAACCACTCATCAGTCTGTTGTTCAAGGCCCGTCCAAAGCTCCTGTGCGGTGTGGGGTTTGTCCCCCAAACAGATACATTTTAAAACTGCCTGCTGTCGTTTACCCCTGGCTGTGCTGAAGTTGGTGGTGAAGGTGTTACGCTGACCTGATGAGGAGCCGGTAGAGGATGAGGAAGCGGAGTAGAAGGAGGAAACAACAGGAGGCAAACTGAAGCGCCCTGTTATCCTCGGTGGTGGAAGGACATGCGCCAAACTGCTATCCGCCTCAGGCCCAGCCACCACTGCATTTACCCAGTGTGCTGTTATGGAGATATAACGTCCCTGACCGTGCTTACTGGTTCACGTATCCGTAGTGAGGTGCACCTTGTCACAGATGGCGTTGCGCAGTGCATACCTGATTTTGTCCCCCATTTGGTTGTGCAGGGAAGAGATGGCTCGCCTGGAAAAGTAGTGGCGGCTGGGCACGACGTACTGTGGGACAGCCACCGCCATAAGGTCTTTAAAGCTCTCCGTCTCCACCAGATGGAATGACAGCATTTCAAAGGCCAGTAATGTAGAAATGCTGGCATTCAGGGCTAGGGATCGCTTGTAGGTAGTGGGTACTTCCTCTTCCGCTCCAGTGTTTGGGAGATGGAGAGCTGAAAGCTTCCATGGGATATTGTGGAGATGCTTGGTGACCCAGGTGGTGGTGTTGCTGGCAGATCCTCTGTTTGGGGTGGCAGGTGGCACTGTCACTCCAGAGGTGGATGAAGAGGCAAAGACTGCAGCAGAAGAGGAAGCAGGAGGAGCCAGAGAACTTTCTTGGTTTTTGAGATGTCTACTCCACTGCAGCTTGTGCTTTGCACTTAAATGCCTGGTCATGCAGGTAGTGCTCAGGTTGAGAACGTTTATGCCTCGCTTCAGGCTCTGATTGCACAGCGTGCAAACCACTCGTGTCTTGTCGTCAGCACATTGTCTGAAGAACTGCCACGCCAGGGAACTCCTTGGAGCTTGCTTTGGTGTGCTCGGTCCCTTGCTGCGGTGGGCAGTAGCAGGCGTACTGTCTAGGGGACGGCCGCTCCGCTTTGCACCCTGCTCCCTCTTCTTCTGTGCTGGTGGTTCTGTGCGACCACTGCCTCTTCCTCCGATCTACATAGGTCACTCGCATGACCTTGATTCCATGTGGGGTCGAGGACCTCATCGTCCTCCACATCATCTTCCACCCAGTCTTCACCCCTGCCCTCCTTGTCGGTCTGCACACTTTCGAAAGCCCCAGCTGTTGGCACCTGTGTTTCGTCATTATCCGAGACGTGCTGCGATGGTCCTCCCATGTACTCCTCTTGAAACATAAGTGGTTGGGCATCAGTGCACTCAATCTCTTCCACTTCTGGGGCAGGGATAGGTGGATGGCCCTGGGAAACCCTGCTAACAGAGTCATCAAAAAGCAGAAGAGACTGCTGCATGACTTGGGGCTCAGACTGCTTGGCTGATTTGCAAGGGGGTGAGGTGAAAGACTGAAGGACATCGTCTGCAGGTGCCAACTCTGATCTTTCAGCAGGAGACTAGGTGGGAGACAATGTGAAGGAACTGGAGGCACTGTCAGCAACCCAATCTACTATCGCCTATACTTGTTCAGGCCTCACCATTCGTAGAGCCGCATTAGGCCCGACCAAATACTGCTGCAGGTTCTGTCGCCTACTCGCACCTGAGGAAGAGGTTTCACTTGTGCGTGTAGCTGGCAGAGATCGACCACGTCCTCTCCCTGCAACGGGAGCTCCACCAGCAGCACCACGACCTGGGCCACGTCCCTTATTTGACGCTCTTCTCATATTTCTCAAATTTAGGATCTTGCCCTAAATGGGTGTTTAATTAATATCAGAATAGAACGACAGTATATAAAGGTTGGATCTCACACGTACAGATGCAGACTAGTCCGCAATTAAAGTTTTTTGCCGAAAATGGGTGTTTGTTTAATAACTGAATAGAACTACAGTATGTAACGGGTGTATCTCACACGTCCTGATACGGACTAGGCCGCAATTAAAGTTTGTTGACTAAAATGGCTGTTTTTCAAATAACTGAATAGAACCACAGTATCTAAAGGGTGTATCTCACACGTCCTGATACAGACTAGGCTGCAATTAATGTTTTTTGCCCAAAATAGCTGTATTTCAAATAACTGAATAGAACCACAGTATGTAAAGGGTGTATCTCACACGTACAGATCCAGACTAGGCCGCAATTTAAGTTTTTTGCCCAAACTAGGTGTTTGTTTAATAACAGAATATGACAGCAGTATATAACCCTTGAATTTCACACGTGCTGATGCTGCAAGTGCAGAAAAATTGTGTATTTTGCCCACAAAGGATGTTTTATTAATAGAAGAATATAACCACAGTATATAAAGGGTGTGTGTATCTCACACCGACTGATCCAGACTAGGCTGCAATTAAATTTGTTTGCCCAAAATGGCTGTATTTCAAATAACTGAATAGAACCACAGTATCTAGAGGGTGTATCTCACACGTACAGATCCAGACTAGGCCGCAATTTAAGTTTTTTGCCCAAACTGGGTGTTTGTTTAATAAGACAATATGACAGCAGTATATAACCCTTGAATTTCACACGTGCTCATACTGCAAGGGCAGAAAAATTGTGTATTTTGCCCAAAAAAGGGTGTTTTATTAATAGAAGAATATAGCCACAGTATCTAAATGGTGTATATCACACCGACTGATTCAGACTAGACCGCAATTAAATTTGTTTGCCCAAAATGGCTGTATTTCAAATAACTGAATAGAACCACAGTATGTAAAGAGTGTATCTCACAATGACATATGCAGCAAAGGCTGCAAAATAAACTTTTTTGCCCAAAACGGGTGTTTATTTAATAACTGAATATGACAGCAGTATATAACCCTTGAATTTCACACGTGCTGATGCTGCAAGGGCAGAAAAATTGTGTATTTTTGCCCAAAAAGGATGTTTTATTAATCGAAGAATATAACCACAGTATGTAAAGGGTGTATCTCACACGCCCTGATCCATACTAGGCCGCAATTAAAGATTATTGCCCAAAATGGCTGTATTTCAAATAACTGAATAGAACCACAGTATTCAAAAGGGTGTATCTCACACGTACAGATCCAGACTAGGCTGCAATTTAAGTTTTTTGCCCAAACTGGGTGTTTGTTTAATAACAGAATATGACAGCAGTATATAACCCTTGAATTTCACACGTGCTGATGCTGCAAGGGGAGAAAAATTGTGTATTTTGCCCAAAAAAGGGTGTTTTATTAATAGAAGAATATAACCACAGTATCTAAAGTGTGTATCTCACACGTCCTGATACAGACTAGGCCGCAATAATGTTTTTTGCCCAAAATGGCTGTATTTCAAATAACTGAATAGAACCACAGTATGTAAAGGGTGTATCTCACAATGACATATGCAGCAAAGGCTGCAAAATAAACTTTTTTGCCCAAAACGGGTGTTTGTTTAATAACTGAATATGACAGCAGTATATAACTCTTGAATTTCACACGTGCTGAATGCCGATGCCCAAAAAAGGGTGTTTTATTAATAGAAGAATATAACCACAGTATCCAAAGGGTATATCTCACACGTCCTGATCCAGACTAGGCCGCAATTTTAGTTTTTTGCCCAAACTTGGTGTTTGTTTAATAACAGAATATGACAGCAGTATATAACCCTTGAATTTCACACGTGCTGATGCTGCAAGGGCTGTAAAATTGTGTATTTTGGCAAAAAAGTGTGTTTTTAAAAACCTAGAAAATTATGGCTGTATTTCTAGCTTAAATTGCGCACTGACTAATCCAGATGTTGGATATTGCCAAAAAAGTGTGTTTTTTTACTAACAGAATATGAGAGCTGTATATAACCCTTGAATTTCACACGTGCTGATGCTGCAAGGGCTGTAAAATTGTCTATTTTGCCAAAAAAGGGTGTTTTAAAAAACTCTGAAAATTTGGGCTGTATTTCTAGCTTAAATTGCACACTGACTAATCCTGCAAAGCCACAAGATGTTGTATATTGCCAAAAAAGGATGATTTTTTTAAAACCAGATTATTAGTGCAGTATTTCAAGCTTGGATTTGAATGTCACAAAAGCTCAGATGCAGTGCTGGTGCACTGAGCTTGCATAAAATGGCCGCCGCACACCTAACAGACGGAGAAAAGTTATTTTGTCACTGGGCTCAGAGCAGGGTAAAAAGATTGTGCACTGCACCCACACAACTAAATGTATGTAGATCGCTGAGTTAGATTCGAGTTCTGATCACAGATTCTTTCCTATTCTCTCCCTCACAGCAGCAACATCCTCTCCCTACACTAAGCACAGCAGAGTGACATGCAGCGCTACCTGACTCCAGCTTATATAGAGGCTGGGTCACATGCTGCACTGGCCAATCACAGCCATGCCATTATTAGGCATGGCTGTGATGGCTTCTAAGGTCAGACAGTTAAACGCTTGTTGATTGGCTGCTTTGCAGCCTTTCAAAAAGCGCCAAGAAATCGCCGAACACCGAACCCGAACCCGAACTTTTACTGAAATGTTTGGGTTCGGGTCCGGGGTCCAAAAATCCTAAAGTTCGGTACGAACCCGAACTTTACAGTTTGGGTTCGCTCAACCCTACTAGCCATGCATTTTTTTCTGTTCATGTGTTGTACCTCATGTAAACACATTCATTTATTTACTATTTGCATATTGTACCTAAAATTGCATTATTTTAGTAAGGCTTTGTTCACATCACTGTTCAGCCTTTCCGTTCTCCAGCCCCGTTTAGTGCAGGTTGAAAAAGTATGTGAACCCGTAGACTAATGACATCTCCAAGAGCTAATTGGAGTGAGGTGTCAGCCAACTTGAGTCCAATCATCGAGATCGGATTGGAGGTGTTGGTTACAGCTGCCCTGCCCTATAAAAAACACACACCAGTTCTGGGTTTGCTTTTCACAAGAAGCATTGCCTGATGTGAATGATGCCTCAGAAGACCTACGATTAAGAATTGTTTACTTGCATAAAGCTGGAAAGTGTTATAAAAGTATCTCCAAAAGCCTTGCTGTTCATCAGTCCACGGTAAGACATGACTGCAAGAGCACAGCGCAGACTGCTCAATGAGGTGAAGAAGAATCCTAGAGTGTCAGCTAAAGACTTACAAAAGTCTCTGGCATATCCCTGTTAGCGAATCTACGATACGTAAAACACTAAACAAGAATGGATTTCATGGGAGGATACCACAGAGGAAGCCACTGCTGTCCAAAAAAAAATTGATGCACGTTTACAGTTTGCACAAGAGCACCTGGATGTTCCACAGCAGTACTGGCAAAATATTCTTTGGACAGATGAAACCAAAGTTGAGTTGTTTGGAAGAAACACACAACACTATGTGTGGAGAAAAAGAGGCACAGCACACCAACATCAAAACCTCATCCCAACTGTGAAGTATGGTGGTGGGGGCATCATGGTCTGGGTCTACTTTGCTGTGTCAGGGCCTGAACAGATTGCTATCATCGAAGAAAAAATGAATTCCCAAGTTTATCAAGACATTTTGCAGGAGAACTTAAGGCCATCTGTCCACCAGTTGAAGCTCAACAGAAGATGAGTGTTGCAACAGGACAACGACCCAAAGCATAGAAGTAAATCAACAACAGAATGGCTTAAACAGAAGAAAATACACCTTTCTGGAGTGGCCCAGTCAGAGTTCTGACCTCATCCCGATTGAGATGCTGTGGCATGACCTCAAGAAAGGGATTCACACCAGACATCCCAAAAATATTGCTGAACTGAAACCTGTAAAGAGGAATGGTCAAGAATTACTCCTGACCGTTGTGCACGTCTGATCTGCAACTACAGGAAACGTTTGGTTAAAGTTATTGCTGCCAAAGGAGGTTCAACCAGTTATTAAATTCAAGGGTTCACATACTTTTTCCACCTGCACTGTGAATGTTTATATGGTGTGTTTAATAGAAAAATGGTAACATTTAATTCTTTGTGTGTTATTAGTTTAAGCAGACTGTGATTGTCTATTGTTGTGACTTAGATGAAGATCAGATCACATTTTATGACCAATTTGTGCAGAAATGCATATTATTCCAAAGGGTTCACATACTTTTTCTTGCAACTGTACATTGTATCACTCATGTTTTTTTTCTCTACATGAGAAATGTAACAGGAAAGTATGATTTTATATGGTGTTTTTGGGCCCAAATTTCAGAAGCTTGATGTACCAATAAATCTAGTTTATAGACGGGAAAAAATGAACAATTAAACATTTTTTATGCATGGCTACTCTTTTTCCCATATACTAAAAATCAAGGAGACCTTATGTATGCAGTACCTGTGTGTTATCCTCAGAGCTTCTATTAAGGCCCTATTACACCGCACACTTTTGGGGCAATTTTCAGGATTATGAACGCTTGCTCCCATTACCATCTTATATAACTGAGCAGCGCTCGTTCATCAGGATAGAAGATGCCCAATTATCGGCAGCACATCTCTGTGTAATAAGGGATATGTTGCTGATAATAAAAAGAATGAGGGAGGAACAACTGCTGTAGGAATTGTTCCTTCCACCTTCAATATGCATCGGCCTGTGTAATCAGGCTGGTTCAAATGAGCGCAGATGGATGTGTTATCTTCCACTGGCACTCGCACTGCCCGAAGATCAGGCAGTGTTATTCCTCCCTTAGCTTTATGGGTTTAGTAGTTATTTCTTATATAATGCCGATGTATGCATGGAAAAAGAAAATAATTTTTAATGTATTATGGTATATGCACTGAGAATATATAAAGGCTTGGTTGAGCACCATCATATTTGCTGTTTCCCCAAGCAAAACCACTTACCTATGTGTCCATATGGGTGACTTGGTCTCGTCTTTCATGTTTGGTAATTCCTGTGGTTGTTTTTTCCCACTGGTATTATAGCGTGTGTTAAAATTTTCCACTCAAATTGCTAAATCATGACAAGTTGTGATAGAGCTACTAACATGCTACAATTTAATAAAATGCTAAATATAATTTTTGTGTATGGACAATACAGTGTACAAAATTAGTGCCCAATAATTTTCATCATAATACATCAAAATATTTTCCACATAATAGTACCATATTGTGTGCAGTGCTGAAAAAAATACTTTTTATGCATTTTGAAGATAGCCTAGTTAATCTGAAATTAGAACAACCAAAGTCTAAATAAATTACCATACAATGCACAAATAACAATGTTTAAATAATAGTGCCATGCTGTTCACAAATAGAAAAGCTACAGGAATAGCAGGTTCATGCCAGTGGCGTGCCTAATGTGTTTGGTACCTGGGGCACGTCCTTTCTCTGTCATCCCCCAACGTTTAAAACATTGTGCCCCCTCACAGTAGTAATGCCCTCTTTTGCACCCCTTAACAATAGTTATGCCCACACTGTGCCTCCTCACAGTAGTTATGCCCACATTGTGCCCCCTCACAGTAGTTATACCCTTACTGTTCCCCCTTCAGAGTAGTTATGCCCTCACTGCGCCACCTCACAGTAGATATGCCATCTCTGTGCCTCCTTAACAGTTGTTATGCCCTCTCGCAGTAGTAATACCGACCCTATATACACACACACCACACTGTATAATGACACACTATTCACACACAACACCCTATACACACACCACACCTTATACACATAACACCATATTTACACACCACATAGATGACACTCTATTTACACACACCATATGACACTTACCCTATTCACCCAGTTTAGACCTCCAGTGCAGCGTTTGGCTGAAGAACCTTGATCATGTGACATTACGGAAGGTCCTGCAGCTTTCTGTAGATGGCTAACGGTTCCCCCATATAGAATGTAAGGCTTGTATCCCCACCCACTCCCCAGTCCTCATTGTTAGATAGCTGGGAGGAGGGGAGCAGAGGACTGGGCTGGTGCTGGATCTGGAGAAGTGGCGCCGGAGAGAGAATTGTGTGCAGCACAGCAACAGAGAAAGCAGGCTGTCAGGGAAAAGGAATCCTATAGCTGTTTGTGTCTTACCTGACAGCTTGATGTCTGCAACATGTGCTGTGGTGCCCCCTTCACAGCTGGCACCCGGGGCAGACACTCCCCCTTTGGCACGCTACTTGTTCATACAATACCCAGTTACTTGGTGCTGCCTCCACTGACCATGTGTATAGGTAATGATGGCAGGCATAACAGCATGCCCCCACTGCTTTATGCACTTATGGGAAGATTTGTTAAACTGCTGTAAAGTAGAACTGGCTTAGTTGCCCATAGCAACCAATCAGATTCCATCTTTCATTTTTCACAGTTCCTTTGGAAAATGAAAGGTGGAATCTGATTAGTTACTACGGGCAACTAAGTCAGTTCTACGTTACACCAGTTTGATAAATCTCTCCCTTAGTCTTGACCACCAAGTATTCTTCCTTCGACATCACATTCTCTTTCTGCCCCAGTCCTGCTCCCTCAAAATTGTAAGAAGCTGTGACATTTCCAGCTGACACTCAGATTGCTTAGTGTGCTTTGCAATTCAAGCAACCCGCAAGAAGTAACTTTTTTGCACATTCAATGAAATTGTAAAAATGTTAGTTACAGGGAATGTACCAGGGAATAGTGTTGATCGAGCACCAAAGTGTTTGGGTGCTCTGGCCGAACACATTGGGATGCTCAGGTGCTCTACCAAGCACCCGAGTATAATGGAAGTCAATGGGAGAACCCAAGCATTAAACCAGGCACCCCCTGCTCTGAAGAGGGGAGGCTGTCAGAAAATGATGGAAACACCACCTAAATGGTTCGGGAACAGCATGGGGAGGATGTCTGGATGTATCTTGGGCTCCCAGGTCGCTGCTGGGAACGATGTTGTCTGAGTAGTACGCCACTTTTACAGACTGACAATAATACACACAAAACTGAAGATAAAATCGATTTTAGAGGAAAAATTGTTAGGAAACATTCTTTCCTGTATATTTACTTGTATATAAAGTGCAAGTGCTGCCAAAAATTACAAGGAAGAGGCACTCCGATACAACCTGTATATCACATAAAGGAGGGCCTCATTCACATTGTAGTACAATTGTTCAGGTAGTGGGACTACTACACTCATAAAGCCTATGCACTAAGTGAAATGGCTGCCAAAAATTACAAGGAATTGGCACTCCAATACACCCTTTGTTACACATAAAGGAGGGCATCATACAAAGCCTTGAAAAATTATGATTGATGGCCTGCTGGTGACCCTCAAAAACATTTGAAGCAAGGTCCTGCTGATCTGACCATCTAAAACAATATGGGTGAGGGCCTGCTGCCGCTCTGGTGACTCTACATAACCTGGGGCCGATTGCATGTCCCCATGACGGCAATGATCCATTCGGATGTCTGCCCTATCAACTTTCTATGTTATTTTCAGCACAAACCATGGTGATCACAGGTAATGGGGGAATTATGGTTCGATTCCAGAGAGGGAGCCTGAGAAACAGCTACGGCTACCACATCCAAGCAAGGCAGCATTTGAGCAAATTACCTATTAGGTATAATTAGGTGCGGGCCTGCAGGTTAGCTGACGCTGTAAAAGATTTTTGGTGCAGGCCTGCTGGTGAGCTGACCCGGTAAAAGATTTTAGGTGTGACCCTGCTGGTGAGCTGACCCTGTAAATATTTTTAGGTGCGGCCCTGCTGGTGGGCTGACCCTCTAAAAGGTTGTAGGTGTAGCGGTCAGAGGAGGGAGAGACCACAAAGCAGGATTCAAGTACAGTACAGCGGACAAGGTGACAGCGGTGGTACTGTATTGTTACTCAGCTTTTCTGGCAGTTACATTTGGTTCTTTAATAAAGCAAAAGCCGGCTTTATTAAAGAACCAAATGTAACTGCCAGAAAAGCTGAGTAACAATACAGTACCACCGCACCAGAGGCACAATGGGTAAATGACAGGAATGGTATGAACAGGTGAACATAAAACAACAACAGTGGTAATGAGATTTTGCATAGACACAAAATAAGCTAAACAGCAAACAGTCAGCTTGCAGGCTACTCTCCACACTTATTTCCTATCTAGCCCTGCTACCCAGGGGACGCTTCTACAGCGCACTAAGTCCCTGACTCTATAACCTATCACAGATCAGCACCGGTGCCACTCACAGTTCTGCAGATTCTCTTGGATCCCATAAGATGCAGTCTGGATTCAGGTCCGGTCGTTTGCTTGTCTGTCTTTCTCTCTCTGGTCACAACAGATGCAGCTCTCTGCCTCGGGCAGGAAGGATCCAACTGGTACTCGGCTGGTACAGGTCTCTACACGGTCCCACTTCTTCTGGAACACACAGTGAAGTCTCTTTCTCTGGGTCACAGCTGCAGCACTTCAGTTCAGAGTCTATCTTGGCCTGTCTCCAGCACAGCCAGCTTCTCAGGACTCCATCAGTCAGGCTCCATGCCCCATCACTAGCCTTTACTTGGCTCCTAACATGGCAGTCATCCTCTCACAGCTCTCAGGACACCCCCACCTCTAGCCAGGACTCAAACCCCGGGAACTTCTGGCTCCTCCTACCTCTTGTGCATCTCAGCAACAGTTCAGCTTCCTCATTCTCAGAGCCAGCTGAAATAAGTCATTACAGTCTATGTAGCACCATATTGTAGATATCTGTGCAAAGAACAGTATTCTAGCGGCTGACCCTTACATGCCCCCCCACTTTAATGGCGGACGTCCTCGGCCTCGCTATATAGTCCATGGAAAACAAAGGGGTTAATGGAACATTTAAACGGCAGTACAACATTGTCCACCATACCTACAGGCAGACCAAATGAACCCATCAGCAGTGTACCTGTTTGGTGGAACCCCTGCAGTAGACCTACTGGATCTCCAGAGGTCTTGACTATCTGCTAGGACCTGACTTTCTCCACTGGTAGCTGTTAACCTGGGTTCTTCGGACCGGCATGGCCGTGGCATATTCCTATGTAGAGTCCGTGAGGCAAACTCCTCCTTTTCAATCTGCACTTTGTAAGCAGGACCATCGGGATGCACTCCCTTGCTCACTTTGTATGGCCGTACCTCCCAACACTCAAATCGCCTCTGGGACGTTTCTCTCGCGGTATTACCACAGATTGGTGTGCTGGGACTCTCTTCCGGGTCCCACAAAATCGGATCCGCTGTTGAAATGCTGTCTGGGTAGGTTTGTGTGGAGTGGCTCGCTCCCAATAATCCAGAGGTTCTGGGTGTCCAGGCGGCTTACTCCAACACTCTCTGGCGAAATGTCCTATATTTCCACACCGCCAACACTGTGCCCTTCGACGGCCCCCTCTCCGCCTGCGTGCGGGAGGTGCCCCTAGAACTTGGTGGGGAGGTTCTGGTGTAGGAACCTGCAGGGTCGCCTGATAGGCTTGTTGTTGGGCTGGACAGGCCGCCTCAGGGAGATAACATGACTCCATCCGTTTTTCCAGGTGCGTCAACTTTTCATGCATAGCACTCAGAGCGCTCTGTAAGTCTTGTACCACTCTGACTAGGACCTCTTCGCTCTTTGTAACTCTGTGGGGTGTGACAGTCTGGGTCCGTATCACTCCGGACACATAACTTTCCTCTTTACTCCGCGCCACTGCCTCTGCCAATATTTGTCGGAAGGTTAGGGCAGGGTCCACCCTGACTCGTTCCCGCAGGGCCTGTCTCAGGGGAGTGCTATAGAGTCCCAGAATGAATTGTTCCCGCAGTATATGGTCCACGGGCCCCAGGCCGGTTACTCCGTCTGCCTCTTTTTTCTGTATCTTGGCCAATATTCCCTGTAACGCCATTGCATATTGTGAGACCCCTTCCTCTTCTCGCTGAATCCGGTAAAAGAACGTTGCCCAGAGGTGCCCCGCACTAGTCGTCTCACCGTATATTTCTTCTAGAAAATGCACAATCTGTTCCAACGTTCTACGGGTGGCTTCTGGTTGTAGGAAAACAGTCTTCCGGGCCTCACCCTCTAAGGCGGCTAACGTGATTTCCACCAGGAGTTCTGGGCCGACATTGTAAATCCTAGCAGCGCTCCGTAACCTTATCACCCAGTCCGACAGTGACATATTCTGGCCATCAAATTTGGGTAGCAAGTTAAACAACATGCCCATAGGGAGGGCCTTTGCAGGGGTTCCACCATTGCCTGAGGTGTTTACATTAGCATTATGCACATTGCCTTCAGCCGCCTCCATCTCTGTGACTGTACCCTGCTCGCAGCGCCACTTGTAGCGGTCAGAGGAGGGAGAGACCGCAAAGCAGGATTCAAGTACAGTACAGCGGACAAGGTGACTGAAGCAAAAGCCAGCTTTATTAAAGAACCAAATGTAACTGCCAGAAAAGCTGAGTAACAATACAGTACCACCGCACCAGAGGCACAATGGGTCAATGACAGGAATGGTATGAACAGGTGAACATAAAACAACAACAGTGGTAATGAGATTTTGCATAGACACAAAATAAGCTAAACAGCAAACAGTCAGCTTGCAGGCTACTCTCCACACTTATTTCCAATCTAGCCCTGCTACCCAGGGGACGCTTCTACAGCGCACTAAGTCCCTGACTCTATAACCTATCACAGATCAGCACCGGTGCGACTCACAGTTCTGCAGATTCTCTTGGATCCCATAAGATGCAGTCTGGATCCAGGTCCGGTCGCTTGCTTGTCTGTCTTTCTCTCTCTGGTCACAACAGATGCAGCTCTCCACCTCTGGCAGGAAGGATCTGGCTGGTACTCGGCTGGTACTCGTCTGGTACGGGTCTCTACACGATCCCACTTCTTCTGGAACACACAGTGAAGTCTTTTTCTCTGGGTCACAGCTGCAGCACTTCAGTTCAGAGTCTATCTTGGCCTGTCTCCAGCACAGCCAGCTTCTCAGGACTCCATTAGTCAGGCTCCATGTCCCATCACTAGCCTTTACTTGGCTCCTAACATGGCAGCCATCCTCTCACAGCTCTCAGGACACTCCCACCTCTAGCCAGGACTCAAACCCCGGGAACTTCTGGCTCCTCCTACCTCTTGTGCATCTCAGCAACAGTTCAGCTTCCTCATTCTCAGAGCCACAGTGGCCTCTAGTGGCTGAAATAAGTCATTACAGTCTATGTAGCACCATATTGTAGATATCTGTGCAAAGAACAGTATTCTAGGGGCTGACCCTTACATAGGTAAGGGCCTGCAGGTGAGCTGACCCTCTAAAACATTATATGCAAGGACCTTCAGGTGAGCTGACCCTGTAAGGCCTCATGCACACGACTGTGCCGTAAACCGCGGATACGGAAAAAACGGAAGGCGCCCATGTTGCCTTCCACAATTTGCGGAACAGAACGGGCTCCGGCAATATAAATGCCTATTCTTGTCCGCAAAGCGCGGACAGGAATAGGACGTGTTATATTTTTTTTGCGGGGCCGCGGAACGGAGCTACGGATGCGGACAGTACACGGAGTGCTTTCCACATCTTTTGCGGCCCCATTGAAGTGAATGGGCCCGCATCCGAGCCGCCAAAACGGCTGCTCGGATGCGAACCTAAACAACGGTTGTGTGCATGAGGCCTAAAATATTGTAGGTGAAGGCCTGCTGGTGAGCTGAACCTGTAAAATATTATATGCGAGGGCCTGCTGGTGAGGTTACCCTCTAAAAAAATTATATGCGAGGGCCTGCTGGTGAGCTGACCCTGTAAAACATTATATGTGAAGGGCATATATGTGAGGGCATTATATGCAATAAATAAGCATGTGTTGATATGATCGAAGAGGAGAAGGAGGATGAGAAAAGGAAGATTCCACCATATACCCATGCTTGTGGTGGAAGGGGTGCATGGGAATACAGTGTATTCAGTACATTATAAAGAAAACATTTAAAGTGCCTTTATGTTCATCAGCTTTCCTCTGGTGGACTGGTGGAGTCAAGAAGTCATGGTCAATCCAGGCCTTGTTCATTTTTATAAGAGTCAACCTGTCAGCATTTTCAGTTGACAGGCGGATACGCTTATCTGTTATAATGCCACCAGCAACACTAAATTCCCGCTCAGACAAAACGCTGGTGGCAGGGTAGGCCATCACCTCCAAGGCGTATAGCTCCAGTTCGTGCCACGTTGGACACCAAGTAGTTGTAAGACACTGATGGATCATTAAGGACGCTGACACGGTCACAACATTTTTCCCTCCTTGTGACACTAGGCCGCGCATCAGGGTGCGGGTGCTGGCGGGGTGTCATGAAACTGTCCCAGGCTTTGGACAGTGTTGCCCTGCCTCTGTTGGAACTGCTGTGGGTTTCTCCTTGTCTCCCCTCCTCGGTTGGCCAAGGAACTACGGACTCTGCCACCAGCGTTGTCAGATGGAAATTTTTGGAGCAATTTTTCAACAAGGATCTTCTGGTATTGCACCGTTTTGCTCATCCTCTCCACCAGAGGAATGAGAGATGAGAAGTTCTCTTTGTAGCGGGGGTCGAGAAGGGTGAACAATCAGTAATCCGTGTTGTCTAAAATGCGTATAATGTGCAGGTCGCGGGAAAGGCAGCATAACATGAAGTCAGCCATGTGTGCCAGAGTACCAGCAGGCAAGACTTCGCTGTCGTCATCAGGAGGATCACTCTCAATCTCCTCATACTCTTCCTCCTCTTCTGCCCACCCACGATGAACAGATGGAATTAAACTTCCATGGGTTCTACCCTCTGTAGCGGAGGCAACCGTCTCCTACTCCTCTTCATCGTCCAATTTGCGCTGAGAAGACGAACTGAGGGTGGTCTGGCTATCACCCTGTGTAATGTCTTCCCCCATTTCCACCTCATCCACATGCAAAGCGTCGTCCTTAATTGTGAGCAGCGAGTGTTTGAGTAGACACAGAAGTGGGATGGTTACGCTGATAATAGCCGCTTATCGCCGCTCACCCTTTGTGTTGATTCCACAAAGTTTCTTAAAACCTCACAGAGGTCAGACACCTATGCCCACTCCTCGCTTGTGAATAGCGGAAGCTGACTGGAAAGGCGACGACCATGTTGCAGCTGGTATTCCACTACTGCCCTCTGCTGCTCACAAAGCCTGGCCAACATGTGGAACGATGAGTTCCAGCATGTGCTCACGTCACACAACAGCCAGCGAGCTGGCAATTGCAAGCGCTGCTGCAGAGTTGACAGACCGACTGAAGCTGTCGATGACTTGCGGAAGTGTGCACACACGCAGCGCACCTTCACCAGTAGCTCAGGCAAATTGGGGTAGATTTTGATAAACCGCTGAACCACAAGGTTTAACACGTGGGCTAGGCATTGGATGTTTCTGAGCTTGCCGAGCTCCAAAGTCAGAGTGGTGAACAAAATTAACTCTTAATAGAGTAGTCAGGTAAAAGTATACCAGGAATTTAATATAAAGTCTCTAAGTGACAAACAAATAGACAGTATAAAATTAGGAATTGTAGTATAAAATTATATATAAAAATCCATTATAGGATACATGGATTGTATTTAAATATACTAAACTTGGTATATATCAACAAGCACTGGTAAAGGACTTACTTTAGATACATAACTTACTTCAGATACATACTTAATTCAGATACATAAATAAAAAAAGGAAACTAAAACAAGGAATTACCAAATTAAAAACAAAAGAAGGAAGTTATATGGAAGAAGATAAAGAACTAGCTGACTGCCTCAATGAATACTTCTGTTCAGTTTTTACGAAGGAAGGAAAAGGACCTCAGTTAGGAAGGAAGACTAATGAATCTTTTGATGCATGTGTGTTTACAGAAGAAGAGGTTGCTGTCTAAAATTAATACAAATAAGTCACAGGGGCCTGATGGGATACACCCAAAGCTATTAAAAGAGCTTAGCGGGGAACTAGCAAAACCAAACAGATTTATTTAACCAATCACTGGTAACAGGAGTCGTCCCAGAAGATTGGAAATTAGAAAATGTTGTGCCCATTCACAAGAAAGCTAGTAGGCAGAAATCGAGCAACTATAGGCCAGTAAGCCTGACATCAATAGTGGGGAAATTAATGGAAACCATACTTAAGGAGAGGATTGTGGAACATCTAAAATCCCATGGATTGAAAGATGAAAAACAGCATGGGTTCACTTCAGGAAGATCATGTCAAACTAATCTTATTGATGTTTTTGATTGGGTGATTGGATGACTAAAATAATAGATGGCAGAGGTGCAGTAGACATCGCTTATCTAGACTTTAGTAAGGCTTTTGATACTGTCCCACATAGAAGGCTTATCAATAAATTGCAGTCTTTGTTCTTGGACTCCCATATTGTTGAATGGATTAGGCAGTGGCTGAGGGACAGACAACAGAGGGTTGTCATCCACAGATCCCCCATAACAGTGTGTCATCCACCGATCCCCCATAACTGTGTCATCCACAGGTCCCCCATAACAGTGTGTCATCCACAGATTCCCCATAACAGTGTGTCTTCCACAGATCCCCCATAACAGTGTGTCATCCACAGATCCCCCATAACACTGTGTCATCCACAGATCCCCCATAACAGTGCACCTGCGCACTGAGGAGAGACTGAAAGGAGGGGAAGATCCGCGAAAGCAAGAAGAGGACAGCACAGCAGACGACTGAATAGCTTCTTTTGTAAGTAAATTTTATTATAGTGCTGAAACTGCTTTAAACTCTGAAGAAAAGTGTTTCTCTCTTTCTCAGGTCTGAAGCAATACCGAGGAAGAAAGGAAAACTCTTGAAAGCGTGTCTTTTAAGTATTAGGATAGTACAATAAAAAGGTATCCCTGCATACCGCAATACTCTCGTATTTTGCAATCCTATTTATATATACTTTTTTTGTTTTTTTTCAGTAGTATGATTAAGTGGTAAAAATTATTAGTGGCCCCACATTTTTGACTGTGATATCTTATGTGCCCCCCCTATATATTGTTCCTAGAGTCGCCACTGCGCAGAGGCGGAGTCACGGCAACGCTAGGGTGAGGCCCGGCCTGTGTGTGTATGTTTATAATACACTGCTCAAAAAAATAAAGGGAACACAAAAATAACACATCCTAGATCTGAATTAATTAAATATTCTTCTGAAATACTTTGTTATTTACATAGTTGAATGTGCTGACAACAAAATCACACAAAAATAAAAAAATGGAAATCAAATTTTTCAACCCATGGAGGTCTGGATTTGGAGTCACACTCAAAATTAAAGTGGAAAAACACACTACAGGCTGATCCAACTTTGATGTAATGTCCTTAAAACAAGTCAAAATGAGACTCAGTAGTGTGTGTGGCCTCCATGTGCCTGTATGACCTCCCTACAACGCCTGTGCATGCTCCTGATGAGGTGGCGGACGGTCTCCTGAGGGATCTCCTCCCAGACCTGGACTAAAGCATCTGCCAACTCCTGGACAGTCTGTGGTGCAACGTGACGTTGGTGGATAGAGTGAGACATGATGTCCCAGATGTGCTCAATTGGATTCAGGTCTGGGGAATGGGCAGGCCAGTCCATAGCATCAATGCCTTCGTCTTGCAGGAACTGCTGACACACTCCAGCCACATGAGGTCTAGCATTGTCTTGCATTAGGAGGAACCCATAGCCAACCGCACCAGCATATGGTCTCACAAGGGGTCTGAGGATCTCATCTCAGTACCTAATGGCAGTCAGGCTACCTCTGGCGAGCACATGGAGGGCTGTGCGGCCCTCCAAAGAAATGCCACCCCACACCATTAATGACCCAATGCCAAACCGATCATGCTGGAGGATGTTGCAGGCAGCAGAACGTTCTCCACGGCATCTCAAGACTCTGTCACGTCTGTCACATGTGCTCAGTGTGAACCTGCTTTCATCTGTGAAGAGCACAGGGCGCCAGTGGCGAATTTGCCAATCTTGGTGTTCTCTGGCAAATGCCAAATGTCCTGCACGGTGTTGGGTTGTAAGCACAACCCCCACCTGTGGACGTCGGGCCCTCATATCACCCTCATGGAGTCTGTTTCTGACTGTTTGAGCAGACACATGCACATTTGTGGCCTGCTGGAGGTCATTTTGCAGGGCTCTGGCAGTGCTCCTCCTGTTCCTCCTTGCACAAAGGCGGAGGTAGCGGTCCTGCTGCTGGGTTGTTGCCCTCCTACGGCCTCCTCCACGTCTCCTGATGTACTGGCCTGTCTCCTGTTAGCGCCTCCATGCTCTGGACACTACGCTGACAGACACAGCATACCTTCTTGCCACAGCTCGCATTGATGTGCCATCCTAGATAAGTTGCACTACCTGAGCCACTTGTGTGGGTTGTAGACTCCGTCTCATGCTACCACTAGAGTGAAAGCACTGCCAGCATTCAAAAGTGACCAAAACATCAGCCAGGAAGCATAGGAACTGAGAAGTGGTCTGTTGTCACCACCTGCAGAACCACTCTTTTATTGGGGGTGTCTTGCTAATTGCCTATAATTTCCACCTGTTGTCTATCCCATTTGCACAACAGCATGTGAAATTGATTGTCCCTCAGTGTTGCTTCCTAAGTGGACAGTTTGATTTCACAGAAGTGTGATTGACTTGGAGTTACATTGTGTTGTTTAAGTGTTCCCTTTATTTTTTTGAGCAGTGTATATATTTATACATACATACACACGTGCGCGGGGCGTGTGTGTGTTTGTACTTTAGGCTGCACACCCTAATGCAATAGGCTGTGCACGCCTATGCCCCTACATTGTAGACAAACATAGGGGCAAACAAGTCCCAAGTCCCAAAACCACAGAAGTCCGCATCCTACACAGCAACACGATGTCACAAGAAACAGCACCGTAACAAAGACATAGGCTGGGGAAGAATTACGGGCAGAGAAATCAGACTGAGGATGGAAGCACATTCTGCACCTCGCCAGAGCAGCAAATGACACCAGTGGCCTGGTCCGCTATCTGTGAGGTAAAGGGGGGGAAACAGGACCTGGCAGCTGGCCAGGTTGGGGAACCCAAGTAAGGAAACACCTGGGCACGGGCAGCAATAGTAACCCAGGTTGTAGAGACCAGGGACAATTACCCTTCTACAACCCTTATCCAGCCTGACGAGAGATAATGTCTCTAAATTACCCAGAACATTATAAATAATCTCAGACCCTCATTCTCAGAATTTACATGGACGGACAGAATAATATGCCACAGGGTGGACAAGTGAAATTGCTATGCCTCAAAGTCAGGTAAGTATGGTCCACTTGTGTTAGTTGATAATAAAGTCATGGCACCTCACGTAAGCGGGTATTGGGACAAATCTTCTGACATACAAATATGGACTTTGTAAGTTCAAGAGTGAGTACCCCAAATTTGTGTTGTTCATGCTTTTTTTAATGGCATGTGGGAGGAAACTGGAGTACTCCTAGGAAACCTACGCAAACATAAGGAGAGAATTCAGCCTCCATGCACTGCCTTTGGTTGGGCACCAAGTCAAGACCCCAGATCCTCCAACCCTTTACCCTCTCACTGTTCCTTTCCCTTTTTCCCACTCATCCATATAACCCGGTTATTATTATTACTATTATTACTATATGCCATTATCTGTGACTAATATAGGACGGTACTAACTACATCTTATCCATATAATGTCATTTGTCTTCATTATTTGTCTTCATTATCTTACATCCCCACCAGACCAGGCATTAGCTGTGACCCAATAGCACCCTCCTTATATTTATAACATGATACTAGGGCCCTTTATATACCACCGGTTCGATTCCTATAGTAAGGGCAAATCACATGCCCTCACTTGACCAGTAGAGGCTAGCGCGCATGCGCGAGCGGCGTGACGTCATCACGGACGCACGCAGCCACTACAGAGACGGTACAATCTAGTACCCTTTATAAATCCAAGCGCGCCTTTCATTGCGGACATATCCGGACGAGCTCTCCACTATTACAACCACAGGTAATCGCTGGTCTCTTTCTTCCCCAACAGGTCTATTTACAGCAATAAATATCTCCTGACACCTTTGGTAACATATTGTGGGGCACCCAGCCATACTTCCTGATTTATATGACAATGTCTTGCCTATATGAACGTATTCAGTGACTTACACTGACGCATGTCTATTATGCTAACATGGCGCCTTTACTATTACCCCACAGATGTTTCCTGTCAATGCCACACTGTGACTTTCTCTCAGGGATGATACGCATGAAATTATATTTTCTCTTGTTTTGCTTTATATCTTGACATATATACCTGACCATCTTTTGTATATTTTATTATTTATATATGACCTTCTGTTCACCTTCATTATTATATGTACCTATCAGTGATTTTTATTCATATAATCTTTCATAGATCCCTTGACAAAGGCCAGATATATGGCCGAAACGTTGGGACACGTTATACAAGCCTAATTTGCTATCCGGATGTATCAATTATGTATATATACATGAAGTTGTGAAATGATGTAAAACATCAATGAATTAATTAAATTGCATCAAAACTACTCTGGTGTGCCACGAATTTCTTCACTTTGCTACGTGACGTTTCCACGTCCTCCGTGGGCACCCACCACCCTAACAGGGTGTGCGGATCTCATCATCCCCTACACTGACGAATCTGCAGATCCAGCACCCCAAGGTCAGATGTCGTCAAATACATTCTCGTATGACATTGAAACCACCAACAGCATCATCTCTCAAGTCCAGTTTGGCAACGACTTTTTACAGATACCAGCACAAGAATGGAAGACAAGAGACTACACACGCGATCTACGTAGATTAACCTCTCTGATTTTACATTGCAGTACCCTCACAGAGTACCATAAAAATAATCGTATACCGAGAGGCCTACGGTCACATCTACGTCCGACATTATTTAAGGACGACATCGACTTTTGTGACCGCTTTGAGAACATTATCAATAAATGCTCATTCGATCTTATGCTATTAACTATTGACAAAGCCCGCCATACGATAGAAGACCTTCAGAAACAAATTGCAGCAACCGAAGAACAACTATCAAGTCTACTATCTACGGAAGAGTGGACAACATTAAAAGAAAAAACATCTAAACAAACCTCTGAATATCAGAAATACACAGAAGGAACCAAAAGGGCCAAATTTATCTGCGACGCCGAGGATTATAGGCTGAACAGGGTGTACAGATGGCGCGACCCCAATTCACAAGCAGGCTGGGACAACAGAAACCACGACTTTTCTTCAGGACAAAGTTCATCCGGCTCAGAAAGCGGAAGGATCAACACCCAACGCCGCCAGCATTTTTTAGGACGAGGCCGCAATCGTTACAGACAAGGAAGAGGCGACCGCGGAGAAGCCAGAGGAGGAGATCCAGACACCCGCATCCTGACTCGATCACAGGTAATATGAACAATTTAGTGATGAACATTTCCTCTGTGATTCTCTCACCTGCACAAATTTCAGTTTTACAAAAAGGCCTATCATTCTGCCCCACTACCCCACTTAATACTTTTCTTCTGGAACAAGAGCTACAACGGTTCTACCGAACCATTAGACTAAAAACTCATTTTGGCCAAGATGACCAACAAAGTGCGGTACTTGGTGGAAATACGAATGATGCCTTGGCACTGCAAACATTAGGTCTTAGGAACAAAAGCTCCTATATGCCCCCTAAGTCATACCACCCAGTAGAGACCTACATCTCATTTACTAAACAAACCATACAGCAGACCCTGGATTCATACACCAGGGGTGATTTCAAACATTCCTCTAACCTGACGGTAGAGGAACAGAGAGCCATAAAAGAACTACAAACAAACACCAAAATTATGATCAAACCAGCAGATAAGGGAGGGGCCATAGTGGTCATGGATAAAACAATGTACATCACAGACATTTCCAATCAATTGAATGATCATGACACATACGAACCTCTCAAAATTGATCCAACTCCCAGCATTGCTAAAAAAATTAAAGATATACTCCGACACTATCAAGAACAAGAGATAATAGATGACAAGACCACCACCTTCTTGGCAAAACAACACCCAATTACGCCAGTTTTCTACACTCTCCCTAAAATCCATAAAAATCTCAACAATCCCCCTGGTAGACCAATAGTTGCCTCCACAGATTCGATACTCTCACCTCTATCCATTTATCTAGACAAAATCCTGACCCCCCTTATCAAAAAATCACGTTCCTTCTTACTAGATACCCAAGATTTCATCACCAAACTAAGTCAGAGCACACCAACAGCTAATTCCATATTAATAACTATGGATGTAAATAGTCTATATACGTCCATAGAACATCAGAAGGGCATTGAAGCAACAGCCAACATACTCAAAACGCAATCTAGACTCACCGGTCAGCAACAAGCATTTTGTCTAGCCCTTCTCTCCACAGTATTACACGAGAATTTTTTCCTTTTTGGCGACACATTCTACATCCAGAAACGGGGAACCGCGATGGGGGCGAATGTGGCCCCCCCGTATGCTAATGCATACATGATTTATTTTGAGGAGACATATGTATACCAACACCCTCTTTTTCAGCAACATGCCCGGGTGTGGTTACGCTTCATCGACGACATCTTTTGTCTATGGAGTGGACCCACATCCAGCGCAGAAGCCTTTCACCAGTATCTTAACAGTATATACCATGAATTGAGCTTCACTATACAAATAGACAGTAACAAGATTAGCTTTCTGGACACCCTAGTATTAAAAGATGAAGATGGTAACGTGGCCTTTGATCTCTACAATAAACCAACGGATAGAAACAGCCTTCTACTATATACCAGTAATCACCCAAAAGCCACCAAGAAATCACTACCACGCTCCCAATTCACTCGAGTAGAACGCATCGTCAGCAATTCCTCCACAAAAGTAAAACAATTAGACGAAATGACCAAGAAATTTGTTGAGAGAGGCTACCCCAATGATTCCCTTGCACAAAAACCTAAATCTTCAGATATGACCAAGTCACAGTCACAATCCTCTAGACGTATATCCAGTATACTTACTTACCATCCTTTAACACCAAAGATACAGTACATACTTAAACGTCATTGGCATATACTGACACAAGCCTATCCAAGGATAACAGAATTCCAAACTCCGCCTCTAACCTGTTATAAACGTAGTAAAAATATCAGGGATGGACTGGTCCGAGCAGACAGGTTCCTTGGCACCCCACAAAACAGGAACCTTGCCTTCACTGTGCGCAGTGCTCAAGTGTGATTAAAGGGAACACGATAACACACCCACATTCGGGTAAACGTTACACAATTAATGACTTTTTCACATGTGACTCCGCAAATGTGGTTTATCTAATCAAATGCCCATGCGGACTATGTTATGTGGGTGAAACCACCCAACATATCAGAGACAGGATTTCGAAACACAAATCCACTATCAGGACCAATCAGTTACTTCTACCTATTCCTGCTCACTTTAAGGAATGGAATCACCAGATTTCATCTTTAAGATTTCAGGTATTAGAGCAGATAAAAACCCCACGGAGGGGTGGAAATCAGATATTGTTGCTTAAACAAAGGGAATCATACTGGATTCACCGCCTGGACACATTGAATCCCAGAGGATTAAACCGGGAATGTGACTTTTTCTTTAATATATAATGGACTCTGTGCTACTATTACTATTGTTCTATCCTATGTGTCTATTTCCCTAATAATGATTATTATATGTTTTTTTTCACAGATTCGATAAAATGGGAGTTTAGATCTAGAACATATGGGTGAGATTACCCCTCCAAACCCCCCCCTTCCTTATCCTTTCCGTTTCCCCTTTTCCCTTACCTCCAACCCTTTACCCTCCCACTGTTCCTTTCCCTTTTTCCCACTCATCCATATAACCCGGTTATTATTATTACTATTATTACTATATGCCATTATCTGTGACTAATATAGGACGGTACTAACTACATCTTATCCATATAATGTCATTTGTCTTCATTATTTGTCTTCATTATCTTACATCCCCACCAGACCAGCCATTAGCTGTGACCCAATAGCGCCCTCCTTATATTTATAACATGATATTAGGGCCCTTTATATACCACCGGTTCGATTCCTATAGTAAGGGCAAATCACATGCCCTCACTTGACCAGTAGAGGCTAGCGCGCATGCGCGAGCGGCGTGACGTCATCACGGACGCACGCAGCCACTACAGAGACGGTACAATCTAGTACCCTTTATAAATCCAAGCGCGCCTTTCATTGCGGACATATCCGGACAAGCTCTCCACTATTACAACCACAGGTAATCGCTGGTCTCTTTCTTCCCCAACAGGTCTATTTACAGCAATAAATATCTCCTGACACCTTTGGTAACATATTGTGGGGCACCCAGCCATACTTCCTGATTTATATGACAATGTCTTGCCTATATGAACGTATTCAGTGACTTACACTGACGCATGTCTATTATGCTAACATGGCGCCTTTTCCATTACCCCACAGATGTTTCCTGTCAATGCCACACTGTGACTTTCTCTCAGGGATGATACGCATGAAATTATATTTTCTCTTGTTTTGCTTTATATCTTGACATATATACCTGACCATCTTTTGTATATTTTATTATTTATATATGACCTTCTGTTCACCTTCATTATTATATGTACCTATCAGAGATTTTTATTCATATAATCTTTCATAGATCCCTTGACAAAGGCCAGATATATGGCCGAAACGTTGGGACACGTTATACAAGCCTAATTTGCTATCCGGATGTATCAATTATGTATATATACATGAAGTTGTGAAATGATGTAAAACATCAATGAATTAATTAAATTGCATCAAAACTACTCTGGTGTGCCACGAATTTCTTCACTAAGACCCCAGATCTGTGAGGTAAGAGTGTTAACCACTTGTGCATAGGAAAGAAGATGTCGGGGTCAGCGAGCAGCATGGGGGTCATCTCTCTTGCAGTGCTGGTACGCGCTGTGAGATCAGATGGTCTGTCACTACCCTATGCTGCCCTCCATGAAGGCATCAAAGTGCAGCTGACCCTTTATTTACTATTTGCATATTCTACCCATACTTTATACTGCCAAATGAAATTTTTGAAAATAAAATGTAAAATTTTTAGTCAATTTCAATAGGGTTGAAAATAATTCTTAAAATTAAATTTTAAAGGGGTTGTCTCATCTGGATACTTATGGCATATTGACAGGATATGCTTAAAAGAGAATATTTTAATATCTGCAGTAGTACATGAGAAGTACTGGAGATAAGGAGTTCATATCACTATTTTTTATTTTTCTACTGCCCTTCGTTGCATCGCTGTCAGCGCTCAAAGCTGTGTTGAAATACACAGTCTAGATTGCTGTGCTAATATGTTGGAGAGGACTCCTTTTCGCATGCACAGCAGTCCAGACAATATACAGTATTTTAGTGCACCAGAGCTGACATAAAAAATGGGGGCAGTAGAATAATAAAAAATTGTGATCTGAACGCTGTATCAGTGGTTCAACCTATGTAATACTGCAGATAATAGTCCAAGATTGTGGCAACAGATTCCGTATAAAGGTGTGGGCTGCACTTCCTAGCTCAAGAACGTGACCCCACCATGAATGAGAAGCACACCATGCATGCAGGGAGTTCTCTCCATGTACCACTGTGGGATTTTTTTTAAAATAGCCAAGCCAGTGCTGAACTACAGGGTGGGCCATTTATATGGATACACCTTAATAAAATGGAAATGGTTAGTTATATTAACTTCCTGTTTTTGGCACATTAGTATATGTGAGGGGGGAAACTTTTCAAGATGGGTGATGACCATGGCGGCCATTTTGAAGTTGGCCATTTTGAATCCAACTTTTGTTTTTTCAATAGGAAGAGGGTCATGTGACACATCAACCTTATTGGGAATTTCACAAGAAAAACAATGGTGTGCTTGGTTTTAACGTAACTTTATTCTTTCATGAGTTATTTACAAGTTTCTTACCACTTATAAAATGTGTTCAATGTGCTGCCCATTGTGTTGGATTGTCAATGCAACCCTCTTCTCCCACTCTTCACACACTGATAGCAACACCACAGGAGAAATGCTAGCACAGGCTTCCAGTATCCGTAGTTTCAGGTGCTGCACATCTCGTATCTTCACAGCAAAGACAATTGCCTTCAGATGACCCCAAAGATAAAAGTCTAAGGGGGTCAGATCGGGAGACCTTGGGGGCCATTCAACTGGCCCACGACGACCAATCCACTTTCCAGGAAACTGTTCATCTAGGAATGCTCGGACCTGACACCCATAATGTGGTGGTGCACCATCTTGCTGGAAAAACTCAGGGAACGTGCCAGCTTCAGTGCATAAAGAGGGAAACACATCATCATATAGCAATTTCGCATATCCAGTGGCCTTAAGGTTTCCATTGATGAAGAATGGCCCCAGTATCTTTGTACCCCATATACCACACCATACCATCATTTTTTTTGTTCCAACAGTCTTGGAGGGATCTATCCAATGTGGGTTAGTGTCAGACCAATAGCGGTGGTTTTGTTTGTTAACTTCACCATTCACATAACAGTTTGCCTCATCACTGAACAAAATCTTCTGTGTAAACTGAGGGTCCTGTTCCAATTTTTGTTTTGCAAATTCTGCAAATCCTCGTTGAGATGCTGCAGTAGCTGGAGTTTGTAAGGGTGCCATTTGTGAGTAGCTAATATCCACCGAAGGGATGTTCGACTAATGCCACTCTCCAGTGACATGCGGCGAGTGCTACGCTGTGGGCTCTTGCTGAATGAAGCTGGGACAGCCACTGATGTTTCCTTCATTAGAGACAGATTTCATGCGTCCACATTTTGGCAAATCCAACACTGAACCAGTTTCATGAAACTTAGCAAGCAGTTTGCTAACTGTAGCATGGGAGATGGATGGTCTCGTAGGGTGTCTTGCATTGAAATCTGCTGCAATGACCCAGTTACTGCGTTCACCAGACATCAACACAATTTATATCCGCTCCTCACGTGTTAACCTCGGCGACATGTCAATGGCTGTAAACAAAGAGAAACTTGTAAATAACTCATGAAAGAATAAAGTTACGTTAAAACCAAGCACACCATTGTTTTTCGTGTGAAATTCCCAATAAGTTTGATGTGTCACATGACCCTCTTCCTATTGAAAAAACTAAAGTTGGATTCAAAATGGCTAACTTCAAAATGGCTGCCATGGTCACCACCCATCTTGAAAAGTTTCCCCCCTCACATATACTAATGTGCCACAAACAGTAAGTTAATATCACCAACCATTCCCATTTTATTAAGGTGTATCCATATAAATGGCCCACCCTGTATTTTCAGAAGTCCCATAGCAGTGAAATAAAACGGCTGGGCATGTGTAGCTTGCTTCCCATTCACAACCAGGCCCTGTTCTTGAGATAGGAGTGTGTCCCAGAAGTTGGACTCGCACCTATTGAACGTTAATTGCATATCCTATTGTTATGCCATAAGGGCTTGGCTACATGATGATTTTGGCCACAACAGCTGTGACACAACCACAGATCACAGTGTAACAGGGCTACCATAAGAATGAATGAGGTCGCAGTGCGTCTCGCATGTATGCTGCAATTGTTTGTGGTTTGTGGGTCACGGCCGCATCAAACGTGCGAGTGGAGCTGCGACCCCATTGATTTCTATTACATTGCGATACTTTGGTTGCGACACTGGCGCACAACACGTGTCATGCCCAAAATCCCCATGTAGCTGTACACTGAAAGTCCAGATGGGAATACCCCTTTAAGTCTAAAAACTCTGTGTCATGGACTTTAATGATGTAATGTTGTTCTCATCTCATTTTTTGGTCCTTTGATATTTTCTTTCTGCTGACAACTTATTTTCAATGAAATATAAACACCCATGAAGCTCAACAGTTTAACTGAGAAGATACTCCATAATTGAAAGCGGTTGTTATGCCTGCCCATACTTCAAAGCCAGAAAATGATGCAACAGCAAGTTTCCCGGTCTCATTTACAGATCTGACACATAAATAGCGGTCTGTATGGGCAGTGCTGTGAAGAAGACACAAGTTAGTATGGACAGCACCATTTCTCGCCAAGAGCTCATTAGGAATCGTGTTTGCCTGGAGTGAAAGCTGTACACATGGCATCCATGGCTCACTTCAAATGAGCGACTCCTTTGTTATGCCCTGCTGATGATGTCAGCTAGAAGAATCCAAGCCCACTCAAAGGACCAGCTGTGAGATGAAGGCATCGGATTTAAAATAACTCACACGGGCCGTAAACCCTTAATGACGGACCTTGCATTTCTCTTGCAAAATTTTGCAGAACTCAGCCAGCTCTGAGCTTTGTACATGAGATCAACAGAAAGGCCTTTGTCTGTGTCACCAGCTGGGACAATTAAGCTGAAGGTGCTTTGTTTCCTGTATGAATAGTTAAAATATTAGGAAATTCAGATTTAATAGAAATAGAAATTAAAAACTTTTCATTAATACCACAAGTGGAACATTAGAAAATCTTCCTGGGGACAAGACGAGGACATATTTTTCCAAACCCAAGTTTGGTTGTCTACACTGGTAAAGGCCTAACTGTTTAGTGCTATGCCAAAATGATGAGGACCGATGAGAACATGTGTAAAGTTTCATACATATGAATGCTACAAGCCAGATGGCCAGCAAAATTATATGTGTACCATGATTCCTGTTGTGTTACTTTATGCATTACAATGATAATTTATGCAGAATTTTAACTTAAAATGCAAACGTATTAGTAGATCTGAAATTGCAGCCATATTGGTTACCAGTGGACGGTACAAATTATATTGTAGTTGATTAATAGTGTTGAGCGGGAGGTGTCATATTTGATTTCGCGAATATTCGCTTGAATATTCGTCTTATATTCGTCTAATCGAATAGTCGTCATTTTTGTATTTATCGTGATTAATATGCGATTTAATCATTCGGATATTGCGATTTTTAAGCTTAAAATTAGAAGTTATAAATTATAACTTCTAATTGCCTTATAACTTAATAATAAGGCAACTTTCCTATTCTTTAATCTTTAATCTTGTAGATCTAGATTTAACCCAAATATTGCGCTATATTCTATGTCTTTATATTAATAAAAGAATCAAGATAGCAAAGTATTCTTTATTCTACATAAATGAAGATAGCGAAGTATTCTATATGAACGAAGATAGCAAAGTATTCTACATCAACGAAGATAGCGAAGTATTGTACAATGTAGAATACTTCGCTATCTTCGTTGATGTAGAATACTTCGCTATCTTTGTTCATGTAGAATACTTCGCTATCTTCGTTCATGTAGAATCTACATCAACAAAGATAGCGAAGTATTCTACATCTTCCTCAATTTAAGTTATTATCGCATTAAGCGATAATGACAACTACGTAATTATCGAGTAAGGCGATTTATCTCCCTATGTTTAATGCTCCACAAAACGAATATAGTACTATACAGTATCTAAGAATAGTGGATTATAAATGTTGGATTCGCAATGCGGTTAATAATAATAGCAAATATTATCGCATTGCAATTGCAAATTAGCACTGCTAGATTCCATATTCGTTAACTTCGTTAATTCTAGCAAGCTGACCCATTTCATTAGAGACCCAGCAGCAGCTTCAAGTTAAAATCGCAATGCGATTAATATAACTTGAATTAATCGCATTGGGATTTCAACTTAGACCTGGTTTACTAATTAACTTTCAATTAGCGAGGATGACGAATATATTTATTAGTCAAAACGAAATATTCTCCATCTTCGTTAATTCAAGAAAGCCAACCATTGTAAACCAGGTACAAGTTAAAATCGTTATGCGATTTATTTAAGTTATATTATTCGGATTGCGATTGCAACTTGATTCTGAAATCCGACAGTACATTCTAGCATGGATGCGTTCCCATGGTGATGGGGACGCTCCATGCGCACCGGAATTAGATAGAGGCGGCACTGACTTGAGCGGGCAGGGAGCAGGGAATCATCTCTTAAAAGTACCGCCTTTTCAAAAGCTAGGGTAACAATAAAAAAATAAAAATAAAACAAATATACGAAATAACGAATATATAGCACTATATTCGAAATATTCGCGAATTAGCGAAGTGCCGATATTCGATCAAAAATTTCGCTATTCGAATATTCGCGCTCAACACTATTGATTAAACATACTGACAAAGTGACATCTAGTAATCTGTTTTAGAGCAGTCCATTCAATATTGCCACATTTCCTGTTGCCAATTTTGCAAAAATGGCTGCCGCAATGGAACAGTCAATATGTAATATCACTATATATCAAAGTAAAACAAAATGAATTCCGAAAATTGATATTTTAAATTTTTGGGCAGAAATCCTCTTTAATTTGAACTGTATATAGGGTTGAGAGCACCAGACTATCACAGTACACAAAATGTTTAAAATAAAGTTTTAGAATTCTTCATAACTTTTCACAATATTTCTTATATGGTAAATCTCACATTGAATGCACACCTACTGTATACTGCTCTTAATAAGGCTCAACAATACTGACATATACTTTACTTACACTTGCTATGTAGCACTTTCACATATCATAATGATAAAGTCTAACTCCATTCAAAATATTTAAGTACTTCTGCAGTTATCCCTTATATCTGTCATGTCATAGTCACAAGTCCAGGAAGCTTACTTTTTTCCAAACTGTATATCTCAGCTGCTTTTTGGACATTGTGAAATACACTCATTGAAATTGCAACATCAAGAAGGACAAGCCATAAGGTTATGCAAATCAAGAAAGTTGCAGGTGTCGCTAAGATCTGTAAATTGTCACTTTTTAAAACACCTAGCTCCAATCTGTGGCACGTGGGATGGGGGGGGGGGACATAAAAGCCATATTAAAAGTTTTAAGCCACATGAAACCTCAAAAATTGGATCAAGGCATATGGGATGATTGTGCGATGCCTCCTGTTTGTCGACATGCCAGTTATTGCTACCTGTCACAAACTGAGAGGGGCAGAATCCTTGAACTGAGAAAGCTTGGTTTATCAAGGCAGATTGCTACTCGTTTAGGCTGAGAAGTCAGAATTGTTTAATGTTTTGTGTCCCTGTGGTTGGGAGAACAAGAAAGAACTGGAATGGCAGCAAGAG
Source organism: Bufo bufo (assembly GCF_905171765.1). NCBI lineage: Eukaryota > Metazoa > Chordata > Amphibia > Anura > Bufonidae > Bufo > Bufo bufo. The sequence goes on from NC_053396.1 coordinate 128,684,901, forward strand.
GTACACAGAGGCGAACCTGTGGACAGACGGATTAGAAGAATGGTGCATAGTGACCCATTTTGTACTGCAAGTGAAACTGGATGTCACATCTCAAGCCCAGGGTGGCAAACAGCATCTACACAAACCATCAGAAGGCGTTTGCACAACATTGGGTTATGAGCCAGATGTCCAGCTACAGATGTTACATTGACCTAACGCTACCACTCTCAAAGGATACCATGGTGCACAGCAGGACAGCAATGGAGGCTGAAATGGAGATCTATTCTCTTCAGTGATGAGTCCCGCTTTTGTCTCATATGCAAAGATAGCCAGAGATTGGTCCAGATACCATGTAGGCAACACCATTAGGAGGCCTTTACAAGGGAATGTCACACTGGTCCTACTCCAGATATTATAGTGTGGAATGGCATAATGTTTAGTAGCCGGACCCCTCTAGTCTTCATTCCAGGTACAGTACACTAACAGCTTGTCGTTATATTGATTTGACCATGGAACTAGTGGTACGGCCATTTCTCCAAAGTGTCCTAGGAGCAGTCTTTAACAGGACAACGTCAGACCACATGTTGCTTGTGCTACTGTGAGTAGCCTGCATGACCTAAATGTGCTACTATGGCCTGCAACATCTCTGGACTTGTCTCCCATTGAGCACATCTGGGACGTCATTGGCTGGCAATTGCACAGGGAGCTGCCAGCAGAAGATCTTGATGAATTGCATGCCCAAGTGCATTCAGCATGGTAGTACATTCCTCAGAGAATCATTAGGAACCTCACTGATAGCATGTAAACGTGTGCATTTCTGTGTGTAATGATCATACTCAATAATGTATAAATCGAGATGTTTTAAATATTCTGTTTCCATTTTTTATCATTTGCATATCATTAACATGTCTGTTGATCCTGTGATTTCCATAATTTCATGACGTTTCCTTCTTGGTTCTGCAGTTTCATTGTTGACGTAACAAAGTGGAGTTATGCCTCCTCAGTAAGGGTACTGCCACACGTTTAGGTTTCTTGGTGCAGTTTTTTTAGCCAAAACCAGGAGTGAATTGAAAAGATTGAGAAGTTATATCTGCCCTTAATATTTTCTCTCATGTTAAGATCCACTCCAGATTTTGGCTTCCAGAACTTCATCAAAAAGCCTAAATGTGTGGCAGCACCCTAACAGGAAATTGTCAAATGCAATTCAAATAGCTAGGACAACTCAAGGGTCAAGTGACTTGTGTTTTTCTTTAGAGTCAGTTTTTTAAATGTTGCTTGACAAAACTTATTCCATATATTTTTTTAATATTACCTGGAGGTAAAGCTACAGCAGAAGAAGAAAATCATATATTTTATATAGAGACATACTGTATTTTGCAGCCTCTAGAAATTCCTGCAGATAAAGCCACATGCATATGACCATGTCTGTATTTCAGTCGGATCAACAAAACATTTATAGCTTCCATGTGCATTCCATATTCTTTTCACTCCCACCAATAGAAAGGACTATTCTTATTTGCTAATACAGACAAGAATAGGAGGTTTGCAGATCAAATATATGGATCTGCAAAATATATAAAAAAAAAAAGATTTGTGCATGGCCCCATAGAAATGAAAGGGTCTGTGTGCTGAAAAAAAGTAAAAAAAACAAAACAGATAGCACACTAGTCCTGTGAATGAGCCCTAAGGGATAACCAATACAAACCTATATAAAAGCTTTACACACTCTAAAACATTTTAAAGGCTGGTGGTTTATTCTCTTTAATACACGACCACTGCATTCATAGTGGTGTCAAGATCGTTTAGAAGAACATTTAAAACAGCCTGATCCTAGTGAGGCTAAACAGTTAAATCTAAGTAGCTTTGGCCCAGAATCATGATTTATAGGGGAAAACTCCTTAATTTGTATTAATGTCAGATTGTCCTGCAACACAAAACCTGCACAATGGAAGCTCAGTAAAGCGTTAAAGACAAGAATAGAAACCTTTGCATAATCAAGGTTACATGAAAAGCAAACTCCAAATTTAGTGGCAAAATCAGGCATAGTTGTGTCAATGCCAATATAATATGTTGCCTTCTAATTAAATGCCACACTTGGGGAACTATTCACCACGCGGGTATGTTCAGGCAGACACGCATATACATATGAATTGTGAAGTTTCTACGTTATGGGCCTTCCGTTCTTCTATTAAGTTATGCTTATTCCATTAATTTTAACTTTCCAAATAAACATTTTTTTTCTCGTAAAGAAGAAACCTGTGTTTTTTTCACAGTTGATGCCAACCCTCTTAGGCATAAGAGGAAGCATTTAACTGCTCACAGACTCCTACACACTTGGATCTGCCAGTTACTTTTCTTCAACACACCATTCTTAATAGTCCCTACATTCTGGGTTTGGCGACAATGTTGACTTAAGCAGAATCAGCTTGCAGTCCGGCTACGAATCCAATGTCTTTAGGCGGTCTCTGGTTTTCTCTTCCCGTTCAATGTTTTTGCTCTCAACAATGACCCTTTTCAGTCTTGTCCAGGTACAGAACCTTCACCAAGTCTTCCAGTTCTGTCCGGCAAATTCGAGTTTCACACATGTGGCTGATCTGAGCTTCGCCCTCGCTAAAGATTTTCCACTGGCCTGAGAATAAATAAGCATGTGGTAACTTAGTGGTTTAAATGTGACCAGAAAGATTTGCAAGATGAATTGGTTAAAATAAATTCAAGGATACATTTATGTATCTGTCTCTCTCTCTCCTATGTCTGCAGAAAAGTGCATATATTTAAATATATTTCACTAAACAACATTTATAGAAACCTGTGATCATGCCTGTCTAATCCTGTCAATCAAAGTGCAGAGGACGCGGCAGTTGCAGAGAGAGCAGACCCTCTAGGTGTAATGGTAACGCCCCCGTTGCTCCTAGAGGCTCATTTGCATATAGTAAAACATCATTTTTCTCAGCAATGTGGACACATATGAACATGGGACCAACACAGATGTCTTCAGCTGCCAAGCGTACATGTAACAGGTCAGCCAGTTTCATAGTTACAAATCTGCTGACCTATGCCCTTTAATGACTGGGCCATGTACAGTATATTACCAGATAGCCATACCTGATAATCAACTGAAAATGTAGGGACTATGTACTAACACACTAGGTCACCAGGGACCGGCTACTATGACACTAAAGGCTCCCATACACATTAGACTATCATCAACCAAATATGACTGTCTGACAATCTTTTTTGTATGGGAGCATCCAACTCTTCCCAGACAGCTGATGTTGGGAGAGAAAAGGATCGGGCATGTTAAACTTCAAAGTATAATAATTCTGCTGGGAGATATGCCTCTGCCAGAAGTGTCTGGCAGAGGTGTCGGACAATTGTGTATGTGTATGGTGGGTTCAGGAGAGACAGCAGTCAGGGGACATTTATTGAAGGAGTATGGGTATCTTAAATCACTAGATCATGTCTCACTAGGGACAAAACCTCAATGGCCCAGCTGGTTCATGAGACCACCATTTAGCTGTAAACTTTACCATAACTTTGCCAGAGACAGTAGCTCACTGGATTAACAAGCAAAGCATCAAAATTTAGTAACATTTGTATAATTGGATTACAAGGGACAAGAACAAGTATATAAAACAAAAAAAAAGATGGTTTGTCTCAAAATAGAAACAGTCTGGTAATCAGTCCTCTCTATTACGCCCATAAGCACTAAAACACCATAATATATGCCAAAGTTTTAATAATTTAGCTTTTGTACTGTAATATCTATGTTTCATTCATTTATTGCTCCTCCACTTCCAAAAAAAAAAAAAATGATATTATAAAGAAAGGTGATACCAGCAGATTTCAGGGCATGCTGTGGAACTGATTTATGCCACACATGCAAAGGCTGAAATCTGTGGCAAATCATTAGAAAGATTTGAGGCAAAACCCGCATGTTACATATTTTTCTTCCACGTCTGGATTGACACACATGCTGCTACCAAATGGTCAGTATTATTTTTTCTGAGTTTACTTTTTAACATCAGTATACATAATTAAGCAAAATGCAGCCAAAAAGAGATACACAAAAAGTAGCAAACCCTACTACCCACCACCCACCTATGATAAGGAAAGGAGAGAGGGAGAGGAAAAAGGAAGGCATCAACCAAGTATCACATTAGTATTAACCTTCTAAAATCATCTGGTAATGCCACTAACCATGGGTTCCAAGAAGCATACAGATATTTGACCCATCCTTGTTGTACAAAGGCCGTTTTTCATTGGTACTCATAGATTTCAGTGACTTTCTCCAATATACAAAACTGGGAACACTATTAGAAATTGAAAAACAACATCTTGGCCAACATTAAAGCTCTAACAATTACCCAAAATTGGATTTAGTAGTCTTCAAAAGAGATATATCTTCCAGGAGGCATAGGGTAGGAGATACATGGTCAGTACTTGGTCAGTATTTTGCATCAGTATTTGTAAGCCAAAACTAGGAGTGGAGGCCACAGAGAAAAAGTATATTTGAAAGATTTGTGTCTCTTCTGTGTTTTGGACCCAATCCTGGTTGTGGCTTAAAAATACTGATCGTATGAAAGTGAGCTAAATGTGAGTTCTAGAACATGTATATATACTGTATATGTTTAGAGTTTGATACGTGAGAACTTACTTGCAGTTGTCCGTGTTATCTGTTTAAATTCCTGCTGATCTTCAAATTCTTCCTTAGACATTTTTTCTGTGTGAAACTCGTGCAGAACACCTACCAAATATAAGGGTTCAAGGGTGTTTAGATGGAACAGAACAAGTGTATATAGTCATGTCTGGTTAGAAAATCTATATCGCAAAAGGGCAATACCTAAATGTCTTATTCACTCATTACCTTTCTGGATTATCCATACGTGAATTTCTGCTACTGGAGGCTCTTCTGTCACCACTGCTATTTTCCTGACCATTTCGCCTTCCTCTATCAATACAGACTCAAAGACAGGGATGGTCTCCTCACAGAGATAATCTTTGTCACCTGACTGCGGCTCTGGGATTTCCTCTGTATTAGTAGAGAAGCAAGAAACTAACAGTTATCACACATTTCCACAGCCAAGCAAGCTATACATTTTTGATGAATGCCTCTAGCCTGCACATGCTGTCAACAAAATATTAGGAATCTTCCCTACCAGCAAAACCTCCTACAGGAATTTTTCTGCTGATGAGGACACTTCTATCACATCAGCCAGGGAAGGTTAAAGTTGCCCTTGGCATCCCTGTCAACCTTGTAATTAGTTAATGTTCTATTTTACCTCTGTAGTCTGTACTCCATTGGCAGACAATAGGTTGTGATTAGAGAGCGAATTTCCCAAATTTGAATTGGGTGTCAGATCCCATTCGTTCCGAATAAACTTGGTCCAAAAAGAAAGTGTCCCAATTGCCCTGAAAAGTCATGCATAACACTCTGAGGTCTCCTAAGACTTTATCCAAGGTCTCTATAAAATAGTGGCTGACATTTTGTGTCATTTGTTCGGGATGAATCCCCAAAAAATTCAGATTCATTGGAAACCAAAGTTTTTGGAAAATAATAACAAATTTGTTTAGAATAGATTCACCCATGTGATAAAAAAATCTGTATACCTATAGGGCAACTCAGGTCAACTGCGGGAAATTTTTGTAATTCTCCCAGCAACCCTGCCCTACTCACTGATGACTCTTCACAATATACACTATAACATATAAACTATAACAATATATTACCAATTTTTTCTCTACCCATTCACTCCTGTTTTCTACAATCAAGTTGCAGCACCATGCACATAACATGTATAATTATCATGGCATCTAGAATTATAGTTGTAGAAGTGAATAGGACACTGTGCCAAGTGTACCACAAAGAAGTTGAAACTAAAGTCCAATGACATAATCCATAAATATAATCTACAGGTATAGATTTCATGGGCTTGAGTGACATAGAATTGCATATTATCATTTCTTTCTATCATTTCAGACATGGTGCTTTAATGGACTTAATCATACAATGCATGATATTTGCATTTCATGTTATTGTAAAGACATGCATGGACAGCACACTTGCAACAATATCTGGAAGCCATTACTGAGTTTCTCCCCATGAACCATGTGCGGTGACTAGAAATGAGCGGACCAGTGGATGTTTGGGTTCGCCGGGTTTGGCCGAACTTCGAGTTTGGGACCCGAACTTGACCCCGAACTCGAAACCTATTGAAGTCAATATGGGGACCCGAACTTTGGTGCACTAAAATGGCTGTAAAATAGTCATAGTAAGGGCTAGAGGGCTGTAAAAGGAAGAAAAATGGGGGCAATAGCAGGATAATTGCCCTGCAAACAAATGTGGATAGGGAAATTACTTAAAATAACATAGAATAGAAATACATTTTAAAATAATAATCTTGAACTAGGAGGCGGAGGTCAAAGTGGAGTAGGAGTTTGAGGAAACGGTGGACGTGGCGGTGTAGGTGGAATCGGGGGTGGACGAGAAGGAGAAAGCCTTTTTTTCCCCCATTATTTATTTATTTATTTAAAATTTGGGAAGGCCCCAAAACATTGGAAAAAGGAAACGAGAACGCAAAGAGAAAGTGCACTGGAGTATAACATTGGTTGGGTGCGGCCGGTATACTTGTCTATTCAGCACAAGGTACAGACAAGTCCAGTGGGATCCATCCCTGGTTTATTTTAATGAACGTGAGCTTGTCCACGTTGGCTGTGGACAGGCGGCTGCGCTTGTCTGTGATCACACCCCCTGCCGTGCTAAACACACTTTCGGACAATACACTGGCCGCAGGGCAGGCCAGCACCCCCAAGACATAAAGGGCAAGCTCAGGCCATGTGCCCAATTTGGAGACCCAGAAGTTGAATGGGGCAGACCCTTCAGTCAGTAAATGTAGGCGTACACACACGTACTGTTCCACCATGTTGCTGAAATGCTGCCTCCTGCTAAGACATTCCGCATCAGCTGGTGGTGCTGGTTGTTGTGGCGTGCTGACAAAGCTTTTCCACATTTCGGCCATGCTAATCCTCCCTTCTGAGGTGCTGGCGGTGCCCCAGCTGTGGTGGAGACTTCTTCCTCCTCCTCTGACTTCGCCTTGTGCTTCCACTGAGCGTGTTGTGCTTCCATCAGTAGCGTGTCTACCAGCATGCGCTTGTACTTGCGCATCCTCCGATCACGCTCCAGTGACGGAATTAAGGACGGCACGTTGTCCTTGTAGCGGGGATCCAGAAGCATGGCCACCCAGTAATCAGCACTAGATTAGAATGTGGGCAACTTAGCGTTCATTGCGCAGTCACTGCAGAATGTAGTCACTCATGTGTGCCAGGCTGCCCAGAGGCAACGACAAGCTGTCGTCTGTGTATCGTTTGTGTCCTCTGTATCCCCCCAGCCACGCTCCTTTGATGCCCATGAGCTGCTTTCGGTGCAACCCTGCTGTGAACATGGTTCTTCCTCCTCATCATCCTCCTCATCCTCCAGAACTGTATCCTGGCTGAACAGTTGTGTACCTGGCCTCTGTTGGTGCAGAAACCCACCCTCCGAGCCACTTGTGAATGACTGGCCTGATAACCGTGAAAATTATCCCTCTTCCTCCTTCTCTTCCTCCTGTACCACATCCTCTTCCATCATCGCCCAAAGTGTTTTTTCAAGGAGACATAGAAGTGGGATAGTAACGCTGAGGACGGCATCATTGGCACTGGCCATGTTGGTGGAGTACTCAAAACAGCAAAACACGGCACACACGTCCTGCATGGAGGCCCACCCGTTGGTGGTGAAGTGGTGCTGTTCCGCAGAGCGACTCACCCATGTGTGCTGCAGCTGAAACTCCACTATCGCCTGCTGCTGCTCGCACAGTCTCTCCAGCATGTGCAAGGTGGAGTTCCACCTTGTGGGTATGTCGCATTTGAGGCAGTGAACGGGAAGGCCGTAAATTACGCTGCAGCACAGATAGGCGAGCAGCAGCAGGGTGAGAACGCCGAAAGCGCACACAGACGGCCCGCACTTTCTGCAGTAGCTCTGACATATTGGGGTAATTTTTCAGGAACCTCTGCACCACCAAATTCAGCACATGCGCCAGGCAATGGATGTGCGTCAAACCGGCTAGGCCCAGAGCTGCTATGCGATTTCGACCGTTATTGCACACCACCAAGCCAGGTTTGAGGCTCACTAGCACCAACCACTCATCGGTCTGTTGTTCCATTCCCATCCACAGCTCCTGCACGGTGTGGGGTTTTCCCCCCAAACAGATGAGTTTCAAAACAGCCTGCTGTCATTTTCCCCTGGCTGTGCTGAAGTTGGTGGTGCAGGTGTTACGCTGACCGGATGAGGAGGCGGTAGAGGAGGAAGTGGAGTAGGAGGAAGAGGCAAAAGGAGGCAACGAGAAACATAGAAACATAGAATGTGTCGGCGGATAAGAACCATTTGGCCAATCTAGTATGCCCAATATACTGAATACTATGAATAGCCCTTGGCCCTATCTTATATGAAGGATGGCCTTATGCCTATCCCATGCATGTTTAAAGAGGACCTTTCACTAGAATAAAAAACCTAAACTAAGCATACAGAAATGGAGAGCGGCGCCCAGGGATCTCCCTGCACTTACTATTATCCCTGGGCACCGCTCCATTCTCCCGGTATAGGCTACGGTATCTTCATATGTTTGGCTCAACTGGGTGGAGCTTGCCGGCGTCTCCTTCTCCCAGGCTGTAGCGCTGGCCAATCTCAGCGCTCAGCTCATAGCCTGAGAGGTTTTTTTTTCTCTCAGGCTATGAGCTGAGCGCTGCAATTGGCCAGCACTACAGCCTGGGAGAAGGAGACGCCGGCAAGCTCCACTCGGTTGAGCCGAACATATGAAGATCCCGGAGCCTATACCGGGAGAACGAAGCGGCGCCCAGGGATAATAGTAAGTGCAGGGAGATCCCGGGCGCCGCTCTCCATGTCTGTATGCTTAGATTTTTTATTCTAGTGAAAAGTCCTCTTTAAACTCCTTCACCTTTTTTGCAGCTACCACTTCTGCAGGAAGGCTATTCCATGCATCCACTACTCTCTCAGTAAAGTAATACTTCCTGATATTACTTTTAATCCTTTGCCCCTCTAATTTAAAACTATGTCCTCTTGTAGCAGTTTTTCTTCTTTTAAATATTCTCTTCTCTTTTACCTTGTTGATTCCCTTTATGTATTTAAAAGTTTCTATCATATCCCCTCTGTCTTGTCTTTCTTCCAAGCTATACATGTTAAGGTCCTTTAATCTTTCCTGGTAAGTTTTATCCTGCAATCCATGTACTAGTTTAGTAGCTCTTCTCTGTACTCTCTCCAAAGTATCAATATCCTTCTGGAGATATGGTCTCCAGTACTGAGCACAATACTCCAAATGAGGTCTCACTAGTGCTCTGTAGAGCGGCATGAGCACCTCCCTCTTTCTACTGGTAATGCCTCTCCCTATGCACCCAAGAATTCTGCAAGCATTTCCTGCAAGTCTTCTGAAATAATGACCACTAAATCCCTTTCCTTAGATACTGAGGTTAGGACTGTATCACTGATTTTATATTCTGCTCTTGGGTTTTTACGCCCCAGGTACATTATCTTGCACTTATCAACATTAAGTTTTAGTTGCCAGATTTTTGACCATTCCTCTAGTTTTCCTAAATCCTTTTCCATTTAATGTATCCCTCCAGAAACATCAACCCTGTTACAAATCTTTGTGTCATCAGCAAAAGGACACACCTTACCATCGAGGCCTTCTGCAATTTCACTGATAAAGATATTAAACAATATGGGTCCCAGAACAGATCCCTGAGGTACCCCACTGGTAACAAGACCATGGTCTGAATATACTCCATTGACTACAACCCTCTGTTGTCTGTCTCTCAGCCACTGCCTAATCCATTCAACAATATGGGAGTCCAAGCCCAAAGACTCTCATTTATTGATTAGCCTTCTATGTGGGACAGTATCAAAAGCCTTACTAAAGTCTAGATAAGCGATGTCTACTGCACCTCCGCCATCTATTATTTTAGTCATCCAATCAGAAAAATCAATAAGATTAGTTTGACATGATCTCCCTGAAATAAACCCAAGCTGTTTTTCATCTTTCAATCCATGGGATTTTAGATGTTCCACAATCCTCTCCTTAAGTATGGTTTCCATTAATTTCCCCACTATTGATGTCAGGCTTACTGGCCTATAGTTGCCCGATTCCTCCCTACTAGCTTTCTTGTGAATGGGCACAACATTTGCTAATTTCCAATCTTCTGGGATGACTCCTGTTACCAGTGATTGGTTAAATAAATCTGTTAATGGTTTTGCTAGTTCACCGCTAAGCTCTTTTAATAGCTTTGGGTGTATACCATCAGGCCCCTGTGACTTATTTGTATTAATGTTAGACAGCTGACTTTTCAGCTTTTCCTTCATTTTCCTTTGTGAAAAATGAACAGAAGTATTCATTGAGGCAGTCAGCTAGTTCTTTATCTTCTTCCATATACCTTCCTTCTTTTGTTTTTAATTTGTTAATTCCTTGTTTTAGTTTCCTTTGTTCATTTATGTATCTGAAGAATGTCTTATCGCCTTTTTTCACTGACTGAACTAATTTCTCTTCTGCCTGTGCTTTAGAAGCTCTTATAACTTGTTTGGCCTCTCTCTGCCTAATCTTATAAATTTGCCTGTCATTCTCATTTTTTTTATTTTATAATTACTAAATGCTATCTTTTTGTTTTTAATGATTTTGGCCATTTCTGCTGAGTACCACAGTGGTCTCTTCCTTTTTTTGCTTTTACTGACAAGCCTAATGCTTGTTGCCTTCAATAGTGCCACTAGTAGTCCCATTTTTCCTGGACTCCATTGAAACTGTTCCAATCTGATAGGGACTCGTATACCACTAATCTAATTTTAGAAAAGTCAGTTTTTCTAAAATCAAAATCTTTTGTTTTTGTGTGGTGTGACTCAGTCACTGTACTTGATGTGAACAAGCCCTTAGTAAGTTATTTTAACCCATTCCTTTCCAGAATGCACATCTTAGAGGGAACACTGCCCCTTACCAGTAGTGCTCTTTTTTTTTTAGCAATGTGGATAGGCTATTACATATACACTAGAAGAAAATTAAGAAGAGCACCTGAAAAACTTAAAGGGGTTGTCGTATGAAAAATATTCTACAGTTTTCAAACCAGCACCTGGATCTCAATACTTTTGTAATTGCATGTAATTATAAATTTAGCATAGCCATTGAGGTATTCAATAAAATGTATCTGTATAGCGCCTCCTGCTGTTTTTTTTCCTTATTTCTTTGACCTGCTCACTGAGAAGGCCGCACATGCTCAGTTTTATCCTTCAACTGCCTCCTGAGCTGTGATAGGGAGAGCTGAGACACGACACTCCCCTTGAGCTGTCAGCTTGATATAAATGTAGCAGAGCAATGAATGTGGAGATCTTTGGATCCATGCGAGGTACAGAGCTGGTTCTAGCTTTGTTAGAAAGAGGTTCTCATTTACTATGTGATGTCTGGTTTTCATTTACATTAGTCATGGGATAACCCCTTTAAATCAATTGAGCTGAGACCGACAAAGTATAAACTGCTAGTGGTCAACCAAGGCAGGTGGTGCACCCTATATTTTGGGTTCTGCAGCATTGCAGATGTTGAGACATGGTCGCAGTAATACTATGTGGCATCTCCCCTTGCTGTGATGCAGACTGCCACTCTGGCAAGGTAACGGTCATACAGATGCTGGATATCAACCTGTGGTACAGTATGTCATTCCAAGCTCGGACCCAAAGTTCAGCCAAGATGGTTGTTGGCTGCTGTGCATGGGAGATTCATCACCCTATTCAGTCCCAGATATGCGGGCGATATCTGGCAATGGAGCTGCCCAGGGGAGTTGCTGTATACCCTGAAGGGCATGTTGTGTAGCATAGGCAATGTGTGGACGAACACCATGTCTCCACAAGTCAAAAAATGGTCAATGTCCTGAACATACCGAAGGCTGGTCAATGTTCCCTCCACGATTTCTAGACAAGAATAGCCTTGGTAGCTAGTAGTGCCCCACACCATGACACCTGGTATTGGGCCTGTGTGTCTCCGCACTATGTTAGTACCAAGGCAGAACCTGCTTTCATCACTAAACACTATTATTTGCCATTTATGCCTCCAGTGAGCTCTCTGGCAACACCAGTGCAGAAGCTCTTGGTGATGAGAGGTCAGTGGCAAATGAGTTAGTAGAGTAAATGAATGCAGTCCTACTTCAAGAAGACAGTTTCTTATGGTCCCAGTGGTCACTGCACAGGCTACTGCAGAACTAATTTGTGATGCCATGGTTGTCCTTTGAGATACTGCAGTATATAGGGAGATTACATGCCGATCTTGGTGTCTTAATCATCCAATTCCCTCACCTGACCACTGATGCACTACAGAAACTTCTCATCCAACTCTCTCTGAGACTTGACAGATGGATCATCCAGCTTCTCAAACTCCTACTATGCAGCCATTTTTAAAATTCCCTAACTGCACAAATGGTGCAGGCCTTTGTCTAGCAGGCATAGTGAACACCTCAACTACACCCAATCAACAGTCCTGTGACCCTGCTAGTGCTTGATCAGTGATTTCCATCAGTGATTGGGAGCCAAAACCAGGTGTTAGTCAAAAATAGAGATGGCCAGTTCACAGTGTTCGCCAGCGAACACATGCAATCTGCCATCTTAACTGACAAGTCCGGCGAGGCACAGGTAAGTCCTTACCTGTGCCTGTGCGCGAGCCGGTCTGAAATGAAATGCGGTCTCCGGGAGCAGGCAGTTCCGAGAACGGCCCCCAGGGGCTGTTCTCGGAACTGCCTGCTCCCGGAGACCGCATTTCATTTCAGACCGGCTCGCGCACAGGCACAGGTAGGGCTTACCTGTGCACCGCCGGACTTGTCAGTTAAGATGGCAGCTCGCATGTGTTCGCTGGCGAACACTGCGAACTGGCCATCACTGGTCAAAAACAGAACAGATGCAAATCTGTCCATAATATTGTAGCCTACACATCTGGTTTTGGCTCATAATCACTTCTGGAAATAACTGATCAAACACTGACTGTGTGAAAACGGCCTAAGAGAGAAGATGAAAAACAGTTCTGTTGGACAAAAAACAACAGTGATCTCAGACAAAGAAAAAAGTCTGTGGAGCATCTGTATGTAAAGTCAGGATCTTGGAACTTTGTTCACTACATGCTACATATAGTGTTTGCTTTTACATGTTAACACCCTTCTGCATTGCCTTATTGGAAAACATACTTTTATCTTAAAGGGTTTATCCAGGAATTTGATAATGACGGCTTATCCCCCACCAATCTATTGTTTGAATAGAATGCTGCAGTCACCGGAGCTCTTGTGAGCGCTACCGCCTCCTCAATGCTCACCAAGCACAGCACCATACATTTGAGAACAACTGGGCTTGGTATTACAGCTGAGCTCCATTTACTTGAATAGGACTGAGCTGCACCTGACCACATGACCGATGAACGTGACGTGACACAGCCTAGGAAGAGACCTAAGTGCTCAAGGAGCTTCAGAACCTTTTTGAATAGCCTCCTGCCAGGGGTGCTGGGTGTCAGACCCCTGCCGATCTAATATTGATTACATTCCCTGAGGATAGGTCATAAATATCAAATTCCCATGTAACCCCTTTAACTCCTTGTAGGTGTTCTTTTTTCATTTTCTGGTAGTGTATACTGACAAGAACACAACTGCCCTTGTCAGATTTGGTAACAGCAAGAGGTATCAGACTGGCACTATGTAGCTGAATGATTCGCTGTACTAAAATAACCTTTATTAGGGTATATTAAAGGGGTTTTGCCATCTCAGACAATGGAGGCATATCGCTAGGATATGCCCCCATTGTCTGATAGGTGCAGGTCCCACCTCTGGGATCTGCACCTACAATGAGAACGGAGCAGGGAAATGAACGGAGGGCACACTGCGCATGCACAGCCGCCCTCCATTTATTTTTATAGGGCTGCCGAAAATAGCCGAGCACTGCCTCGGCTATTTCCGTCTGCCCCATAGAAATTAATGGGAGCAGGGGCCGCGCGTGCACGGTGCGCTCCCATTCACTTCTATGAGAGCAGCGGGGAGCAGCCCTTGGTGGTGGACGGACCCCGGATTTCCCAGCCACAACTCTCCCCGCTCCGTTCTTGTTGTGGGTGCGGGTCTCAGAGGTGGGACCCGCACCTAGCAGACAATGGGGGCATATCCTAGCGATATGCCCCCATTGTCTGAGATGGGAAGCCCCTTTTAACATGTGGCAGATTTTGCTACAGACATTTCCATAACTGCAAGTCAGTTCCAGTCACCTGTTTTCATGACAAGTACATGAATTTCATTGAGACTGGGATAGTCGCAGAAATTTTACGGAAACAAATCTGCCACATGTAAATAAACCCTTAGGGTCCCTACAGACATGATTTTGCTCTAGGGGTTTTGTCTCACAAAAAAAAAGGCATAGAAATCGCTCTCTAATACTGCAAGTGTTTTTAATGGCATTTTTCTAGCAGCAGTTTTTTCTCTACAACAGCGTTTTTTGTGATATTTTTCCCTATAAAAGAGGAGATCTCAAAATGCCAGAAAAAATGCCAAAGAGTTAAAACAAAAAAGAGGCCCTAAAACCCTATGGGCCAGATTCATCATTAGCTCAAGTCAGAATAATGGAGCGAAAAAGTCGCAAAAAAATGCGCAAACGCTAAAACTGCACTATGCTCGCCAGTTTTCTGAAAGTGGGCGTGTTTTCTTATGCAAATGAATCTCTAGACAGATTTACTATAGGGACGATTTAAAAAGTCGCAAAAAAGTCGCAAAAAAATGCGCAATTTCACTCCAGTGAGGACCATGCTTATCTTATGAGACTTTTTAATCGAACATGCGTCTTTCTCTTAAGGACGTGCGACTTTTATAAAGCTGCTTACTGACAGATAAACTTCTACCGTCAAACCACATTTATTACAGTCTTAAAGGGCCGATCATAAATCTGACTTGGCTAAAACTGACTTTAGCTATATGTGAAAGTGGAGTGAGCTGTCAGAGTAATGATAAATCTGGCCCTATATGTGTGTGAACCCACCCTTAGGTTACAGCCACTTGGTCAGGTTTATGCATGCAGTTTTGAAAGCCACAATCAGGAGATAAGACTTCTCCTTTTTAAATTCACTCCTGGTATTGGCTCCCTAAACTGAATGCAGAAACCTGACTGTGTGGCCGTACCCTTAGAGCTGCAAATAGAGGCAATAGTGTGCCCAAGTGTAGCTCTGGACAGTGAATAATTCACTATACTACAACAGTCCTACCTGGACCTGGTGACAGTGAGTGAGTGGGAACGGAGTGGTTAGACTTTACATAGCTGAAGAATATAGCTGCTACATTGACATTTCTTACAATTGAGGTATGTCCACACGACATGCAGTGGAACATCCACATCAAAATTTGGTTTTGATAGAAATCCACAGCATAAATTGATATGTTATGGATTTTAAATCCATACTGAATGTCAATTGCTGCACGTATTCAATGCAAAATTTCTACGTTGCATCGTGTTGAAAACTCCACTTTGCTGCTACTGTAATATGCTGTGGATTTTTTCACACAGAAATCTGTTGAGGACAATCTGCAGCATATCCTCCACATGCAGAGGTACCCTAAAGAGCAATAACCCTAGCCACTGCTTGTGGATTGTAGATTTTAGTGAATTTGACTTCCATCTTTTTTCTGATTGTTTTCACTTACTTGGGCATACTTTACAGCACTTCCCATCTATTTTCTGAGGATATTTACACGTGTATTCCTGCGGGCAGCTTATTTTCTTGCATTCTTGTTTCGTGAAGTTGCACGTACACAGCACACATTCCACCACTCCAAAGGCTCGCAAGGTAGGGTGCCAAGACTCTCCGTGGGAGTATGTTTTCCCATTTGAGACGCACACTGCAGAGAACATGGAAATGTAAGCAGATATTCCTTGAGACCTGACGGTTCCCTGGTGAAGTTTATTAGGATAGAAAATGAACATGCAAAAAGAGTTCACTGATTTAAGGGAACAATTACTTTTCAAAGGGGTGTAAAAGATCTGCCAACCGCACTTCATAGTAAGTCCATAGCGGTCCATACTTTTATTCCAAGAACTCTCCCAGTACTTAGGTTGTGTCTTACTCAAGATTTTTTCTTGGCAGAAACAAACTCTAATAGACACATTTGCCAAATACCATATACTCAAATAGAAGCTTTTGCCAAATAATATTACAGGCCATTCATCAAATAAAACATCAACAGCATTACTTTGCCAAGGTTTCTTTGAGTAACCAAAACTGATAGGACCACACTCGGATGAACAGAAAAGACTGTAAAAAAAAAAGAACAAAAACTAATACAATTATTTCAAGATATGGAGGGAGGGGTGTCAAAATTGGTTGCAGATTTCTTTCAAAGTTCAACTACTCCACTTTTTCTTAGCAACTTAATATATTTGGGGGCAGATTGACTAAAACAGTCTAAAATTAATAATAATACATAAGTAAGATTGCACCAGATTTATCATAGTGTATTTCCTGGATAAAATTAATAAGAGTCCTGAATACATTGACTTTGTTGGGGAAGGGTTAGGGTTTATTTTATCTTATAATGCACCTATGTTTGGTTAAAAATTGATATATCAAAATGCCAGAACTGTGAAGGGGACCCTGGTCTCCTGCACTTATGCTAATGTGTTAGCAAAATTTTATGAAAAGTATATACAGTGGATATAAAAAGTCTAAATGTCGGATTTCTGTGATGTAAAAAAATGAGACAAAGATAAATCATTTAAAAACTTTATCCACCTTTAATGTGACCTATAAACTGTACAACTCAACTGAAAAACAAACTGAAATCTTTTAGGTGGAGGGAAGTAAACAAAAAAAACTAAAATAATGTGGTTGCATAAGTCTGCACACCCTCTTATAACTGGGGATGTAGAAGTGTTCAGAATTAAGCAATCACATTCAAAATCATGTTAAATAGGAGTCAACATACATCTGCCATCATTTAAAGTGCCTCTGAGTAACCCCAAATAAAGTTCAGCTGCTCTAGTTGGTCTTTCCTGAAATTTTCTTAGTCGCATCCCACAACAAAAGCCATGGTCCACAGAGAGCTTCCAAAGCATCAGAGGGATCTCATTGTTAAAAGGTATCAGTCAGGAGAAGGGTACAAAAGAATTTCCAAGGCATTAGATATACCATGGAACACAGTGAAGAGTCATCATAAGTGGAGAATACAGTTGCAAGAAAAAGTATGTGAACCCTTTGGAATGATATGGATTTCTGCACAAATTGGTCATAAATGTGATCTGATCTTCATCTAAGTCACAACAATAGACAATCACAGTCTGCTTAAACTAATAACACACAAAGAATTAAATGTTACCATGTTTTTATTAAACACGCCATGTAAACATTCACAGTGCAGGTGGAAAAAGTATGTGAACCCCTAGACTAATGACATCTCCAAGAGCTAATTGGAGTGAGGTGTCAGCCAACTCGAGTCCAATCAATGAGATGATATTGGAGGTGTTGGTTACAGCTGCCCTGCCCTATAAAAAACACACACCAGTTCTGGGTTTGCTTTTCACAAGAAGCATTGCCTGATGTGAATGATGCCTCGCACAAAAGAGCTCTCAGAAGACCTACGATTAAGAATTGTTGACTTGCATAAAGCTGGAAAGGGTTATAAAAGTATCTCCAAAAGCCTTGCTGTTCATCAGTCCACGGTAAGACAAATTGTCTATAAATGGAGAAAGTTCAGCACTGCTGCTACTCTCCCTAGGAGTGGCCGTCCTGTTAAGATGACTGCAAGAGAACAGCGCAGACTGCTCAATGAGGTGAAGAAGAATCCTAGAGTGTCAGCTAAAGACTTACAAAAGTCTCCGGCATATGCTAACATCCCTGTTAGGGAATCTACGATACGTAAAACACTAAACAAGAATGGATTTCATAGGAGGATACCACAGAGGAAGCCACAGCTGTGCAAAAAAAACATTGCTGCACATTTACAGTTTGCACAAGAGCACCTAGATGTTCCACAGCAGTACTGGCAAAATATTCTGTGGACAGATGAAACCAAAGTTGAGTTGTTTGGAAGAATCACACAACACTATGTGTGGAAAAAAAGAGGCACAGCACACCAACATCAAAACATCATCCCAACTGTGAAGTATGGTGTTGAGGGCATCATGGTTTGGGGCTGCTTTGCTGCATCAGGGCCTGGATGGATTGCTATCATCGAAGGAAAAATGAATTCCCAAGTTTATCAAGACATTTTGCAGGAGAACTGAAGGCCATCTGTCCACCAGCTGAAGCTCAACAGAAGATGGGTGTTGCAACAGGACAACGACCGAAAGCATAGAAGTAAATCAACAACAGAATGGCTTAACAGAAGAAAATACGCCTTCTGGATTGGCCCAGTCAGAGTCCTGACCTCAACCCGATTGAGATGCTGTGGCATGACCTCAAGAAAGCAATTCACACCAGACATTCCAATAATATTGCTGAACTGAAACAGTTCTGTTGTGCACATCTGATCTGCAAATACAGGAAACGTTTGGTTGAAGTTATTGCTGCCAAAGGAGGTTCAACCAGTTATTAAATCCAAGGGTTCACATACTTTTTCCACCTGCACTGTGAATTTTTACATGGTGTGCTCAATAAAAACATGGTAACATTTAAATATTTGTGTGTTATTAGTTTAAGCAGACTGTGATTGTCTATTGTTGTGAATTAGATGAAGATCAGATCACATTTTATGACCATTTTGTGCAGAAATCCATATCATTCCAAAGGGTTCACATACTTTTTCTTGCAACTGTATATGGCACAACAGTGACATTACCAAGAACTAGACGTCCCTCCAAAATTGATGAAAAGACGAGAAGAAAACTGGTCTGGGAGGCTACCAAGAGGCCTACAGCAACATTTAAGGAGCTGCAGGAAAATCTGGCAAGTACTGGCTGTGTGGTACATGTGACAGCAATCTCCCGTATTCTTCATATGTCTGGGTTATGGCGTAGAGTGGCAAGACGAAAGCCTTTTCTTACGAAGAAAAACATCCAAGCCAGGCTACAGATGTGCAAAAACACATCTGAAGTCTCCCAAAAGCATGTGAGAAAAGGTATTATGGTCTGATGAAACCAAGGTTGAACTTTGTGGTCATAATTCCAAAAGATATGTTTGGCGCAAAAACAACACTGCACATCAACAAAAGAACACCATACCCACAGCGAAGCATGGTGGTGGCAGCATCATGCGTTGGGGCTGTTTTTCTTCAGTTGGAAATGGAGCCTTAGTTAAGCTGGAGGGAATTATGAATAGTTCCAAATACCAGTCAATATTGGCACAAAACCTTCAGGCTTCTGCTAGAAAGCTGAACATGAAGATGAACTTCATCTTTCACCATGACAACGACCCAAAGCATACATCCAAATCAACAAAGGAATGGCTTTACCAGAAGAAGATTAAAGTTTTGGAATGACCCAGCCAGAGCCCAGACCTGAATCCGATTGAAAATCTGTGGGTTGATCTGAAGAGATGCCCTCGCAATTTAACAAATTTGGAGTGTTTTTGCAAAGAAGAATGGGCAAATCTTGCCAAGTCAAAATGTGCCATGCTGATAGACTCATGTCCAAAAAGACTGAGTGCTGTAATAAAATCAAAAGGTGCTTCAACAAAGTATTAGTTTAAGGGTGTGCTCATTTATGCAACCATATTATTTTATTTTAATATTTTTCTTCCCTCTACCTAAAAGATTTCAGTTTGTTTTTCAATTGAGTTGTACAGTTTATAGGTCACATTAAAGGTGGAAAAAGTTCTGAAATGACTTATCTTTGTCAAATTTTTTTACATCACAGAAACCTGACATTTTAACAGGGGTGTGTAGACTTTTTATATCCACTGTATTTAGAAGAGAGACGGAGCATTAACATGATTGATAATGCTCCGTGCCTCTCTGGGACCTTTTTACTACAACATCACAGTGACAACTTTATCTCACTGTGATGTTGTAGTAAAAAGATCACAGAGATGCACGGAGCATTATCAATCATGTTACTGCTCCGTGTCTCTGCTGTCCAGAGTGGGGCTTGGCTCTTTCACGCAGCAGATTTACCCACACTGCATCCACTCATGTGAGAGCAAGTCAATATGTGGCTTATACAAAACTCTTTCTGAGGTCTATAGATGATATATTTGTGTTGTGGACTGGTACCGAAGTGCAATATGGGGAATTTGTGGACCACCTCAATACATGCATCACCATGAACATGGGGTTTGCAAGTAAAATAAGTAGAACCCAGGTGGAGTTTTTGGATGTCATGGCGAGGGTCAAGCAAGGGAAAATACACACAGAGGGGTACATAAAATCAACGGTCACAAATTCTATCTTGTTCTTCAGGAGTTTCAGCCCTCCATATGTGTAAAAGGCAATACCTTATGGGAAGTTCATAAGATTAAGGAGGATAAACCGTAATGAAACGGAATTCCCTGAACAGGCCAAGAAATTAAAAATTAGACTTCTAGAGAGAAATTATCCAGAGAAGTTAATAGATGAGGCCTGCATTAGGGCACTGTGTAAAAGTAGGGAAGAGTTAATATATGGCCAGAAACAAGACAAGAAAGGAAGGTACTGTACCACAGAAGGGGAGACAGATCAGTGTCTACATTTACAGATAGTCCTATGGCATCTGAGATACATAGGGCAATATTGAGTAATTGGCACATTCTGAGGAATGATGAACTGCTAAAAGGGAAAGTAAGTAACAACTCAGTAATCAGCTTTAGAAAAAGTAGTACGATAAAAGATAGACCAGTACAGAGAAAATAAAAGGTTGCCAAGACCAATTGGTTAGAGAGGATGATCCTGAAAGGGAACTACAAGGGTGAACAGATAGTGAGAGCGAGGCATATCTTTATACGGGGAATCAGACATCAGACACTTGCATAAACGCTTCAAGGAGCATATAAGATCTAAAAGATCTAAAATCACCTAGGTTGATTGAGCATGGAAATGAAGCCCACAATGGAGATAGCAGGGTATTGAAATTTGCAGGTCTAGAGTTGGTACATATGGCTTTAAGTGGAGGAGACAGACATAAAGCACTCTAGCAGAGAGAAGTGAGATGGATAATGAGAACAGGGGCCATGGGTCCACAAGGACTAAATGCCAAAAACGAATTTAGTGTACTTCTATAATAGTAATAGAAAGTGTCCATCGCACTGTGTTTTAATGTTTACGTTTTTTGTTGATTTGGTAACTATGGTGATGACGCCAGGTGCGACGTAAAAGACGCACACCGGTGTCATGACAAATGCGAAATGGCCGTCGCCTGTTTGTAATGTCGCCCACATACCTGACCTGTATGGAGTTTTAACCTCAAAAAAGAAGCAGTGTGAATGGCTCTGAACTGTTCTGCCATAAGGCTTAATACAAAATTAAAGCAAAATGTGGTCTATTTCAATATGAAAAATTCTACATCATTTGATGGTGGCATACCTTTCCCGTGCTTGTGGCTGTTGTTTATGACAATCTGTACAATAGTTCCTGAAGCTTGTTGAGGGTCAGCGACAACTCCACGGTTACTTCTTGTACTAGGGTGTTTAGGGGGGCTCAATGCATGTCTCAAAGCACTTGAGCCAGATGAATGGTCATAAGATCTCTGATATGAATGCCGCTGTAGGAATTCAAACACAATGACAAAGGAAAAAATTCTTACCATTTTGCCAATATTTAATCGATCAGTATGGCTCAGTATGGCTCTCAGTAAAAATAATGGCTCTTTACTTCCAGACACAAAGTCACATGTGTCCACAGTTGATTATGTTAATGCAGCTCATCTGCTGTCCACTTCAGTGGGGCTGAGCTACCATACCAGTCACAGCCGATGAACATGCTTTTTTCTGGAATTCTGCACTTTTCTACTCCTGGACAACCTCTTTAAGGCCTCTCGCACATGACCATATGGCTTTTTCAGTATTTTGTGGTCCGCAAAAAACAGATCTGCAAAAAATACTACGGATGACATCCGTGTGCATTCCGTTTTTTGCAGAACGGAACAGCAGGCCCCTGATAGAATACTACTATCCTTGTCCGTTATGCGGACAATAATAGGACATGTTCTATCTTTGAACGGAACAGAAAAATGGAAATACAGAAACAGAAGGCATACGGAGTACCTTCCTTTTTTTTGCGGATCCATTGAAATTAATAGTTCCGTATACAGAACGCAAAAAACTGAAC
The DNA here is from genome assembly GCF_905171765.1 of Bufo bufo. Taxonomy (NCBI): domain Eukaryota; kingdom Metazoa; phylum Chordata; class Amphibia; order Anura; family Bufonidae; genus Bufo; species Bufo bufo. The sequence continues at coordinate 128,707,140 of NC_053396.1, forward strand.
GTAAATGGAAAAAAAACAAACGTTTGTGTGCAAGAGGCCTCAAGGGATTGTTTAAAACGGATGACTTATCTTCAGGATGGGTCATCAATATCTGACGGGTGTGGGTCCGACTCCCAGCACCCCCGCCCTTCAGCTATCTGAACCTGCCTCTTCCTAGGCCGGCGATGTCATGTTCATTGGTCACGTGGCTCAATCCTATTCAAGTGAATGTAGCTGAGCTATGATAACAAGCACAGCCACCATCAAATGGACAGCATTGTACTTGGTAAAGCTGCATTCCATATACTGTATATATCAGCAGTACTCGATGGGTTCTGAATGACCTCTTGTTGACTTCAACCATATTCCAGTTACTGTATTTTCTTAAAACCTTTTCCACAGACCAATATCGAGTGATGTACATCACTATACACTTACTGCCTCTCTGTTTGCTGGCTGTCGAAATGTCTCTGTTTCATGGTGCTCCCAGGACAACATGCCATCCCCTGTGAAAGGAACAACCAAAAGGAAAACAGTTACATTAAAGGGTGTGCTAGTACTTATATATTCATGACATCAGGATAGGTCATCAATATCAGATCAGTGAGGGTCTGACACCCGGCATAACATCTATTAGGTGTTTTGGCTAGCTGCCAGCACCGGAAATTATACCATTGAAGGAATGCTCCTTCCACTGTATAGTTTACCATTGAACAAGAGCTGAGCAGAATGAGAGCTGAGCTGCAGTACCCTGGCACACCCATTGCACATTGGACTTAAGTATCTGCATCCATTTCTGTTCACTTTGTCTGACGTGTAGTCTGCTCAGCCCTCGCAGGATAAGCATAAAGGGGGTCATTTAAGCTGAAATACTCTTAAATTAGGTGTATCTCAGAAGCAGATGTCGGCGCAACGGTTCCCCGCTCACGCCAGGTCCAAAATTGTGGGCATGGTGTGGGCAGGGAAGGAGACAAGTCAGCATGCCCGTCTAATTCATCATTTTCTGCTCCTGTTTTAGGCGTAGAAAATGGTCTAAATGTACATAAGACAGCTCGGAAGCTGTCTTACACTTAGAACTGGCGCCGGATGCCTGCGCCTCTTCATAACTTTGGCGGATCCACCGCCAGCTATGGGACTTTATTAAGACCGGCGTATAGAACGCCAGTCTTAAAGGGGTTGTCCGGGTTCAGAGTTGAACTCGGACATACCCTTATTTTCACCCAGGCAGCCCCCCTAAGGCTAGCATCGGAGCATCTCATGCTCCAATGCGCTCCCTTGCCCTTCGCTAAATCGCGCAGGTACACAGGCTCTTTTGTTTATCATAACACACTGTGTTCGTTGACATCACCGGCTCTGATGGGTGGGCTTTAGCGCTGCCATAGCCGTTTTACTGGCTAGGGCAGCGCTAACTCCCGCCCATCAGTGCCGGTGACGTCAACGGGCTTCCTGGCAGCCCCATGGAGAGCCCGATAGGTCACCGGATCTCCAAAAAATGCCTTTGCCCTGGGCGATTTAGCGCAGGGCAAAGGAGAGCATCGGAGCATGAACTGCTCCGATGCTCAAGTCAGGGGGGCTGCCGGGGTGAAAATGGAGCTCTGAACCCCGACAACCCATTTAATAAATGTGCCCCAAAATGTCTTTATTTCATCTCAGGACACAAACAAGTTAAAAACATAGTGTCGACCGGTTTCAGGCAGAGGAGCCCTTAGTCATGGCATAATACATAAAAGGTAAAATGAGTTTAAATGCAGAAAAACAATGCATGCATGGAGAACAACACTTTGGAAAATCTGGTATGGAAAAGTGGACTGTGCCTATAGAGAATATGCAAGAAAGCACACCAATAAAAAATAATAAAGAGTAATGACATAATTAATACAAAAATAAGCCAAATCCATTTTATGGTTTAAGCCATTTGGATAACGGCTGCCCATATTCAGTATCCAAAAGGCTTCACGTCTGAAGAGAACCCTCTTCCAATCCCCTTCTTGTTTGGGTCGGTGCACTTTTTTGATTGCTTTCACCTGAAGTGACCTTGTATCTCCTTGGTGCATATTCACAAAGTGTATTGCAGCCCTGGACAGGCTTTTGTGTTCAGGATTTGCTATACTGTTCAAATGTTCTCTGATTCTAGTTTTCAAGCCAAGTGTAGTGCAACCTATATACTGAAGATTACATTTGTTGCACCCAATAATATAAACAATGTAAGTGCTATTACAATTTACAAATGAGGCCAACATATGTCTATAATTGCTGTAGGTAGATTTCACCTGTTTAGTGGGTACAACATTTGAAAAAACCCTTAGGCCCCTTGCAGACGAGCGTGTCCGGATTAGGTCTGGATGCGTCCTGGTGTATTGCGGCAAACCCGCGCGAGTAGGTAAACAATTGCAGTCAGTTTTGACTGTGATTGCGTTCCGTTGTTCAGTTTTTATTGCGCGGGTGCAATGTGTTTTGCACGCGCGTGATAAAAAACCGACTCTGGTACCCAGACCCGAACTTCTTCACTGAAGTTCAGGTTTGGGTTCAAGGTTGTGTAGATTGTATTATTTTGTACTGAATACAGAATGCATAGTAAACTAGGGCTGGAGGGGTTAAAAAAAATATATATATATTTTAACTCACCTTAATCCACTTGTTCGCGCAGCCGTCATCTTTTCTGTCTTCATCTGTGAGGAAAAGGACCTTTGATGACGTCACTACGCTCATCACATGGTCATTCACATGATCCATCACCATGGTGATAGATCATGTGATGAGCGTAGTGATGTCACCACAGGTCCTTTACCCAGGTCCTGAAGAAAGAAGACAGAAGAGATGCCGGCCGCGCGAACAAGTGGATTAAGGTGAGTTCAAATATATATATTTTTTTTTTAACCCCTCCAGCCCTAGTTTACTATGCATTCTGTATTCAGAATGCTATTATTTTCCCTTATAACCATGTTATAAGGGAAAATAATAATGATCGGGTCCCCATCCCGATCGTCACCTAGCAACCGTGCGTGAAAATCACACCACATCCACACTTGCTTGCGGATGCTTGCGATTTTCACGCAACCCCATTCATTTCTATGGGGCCTGCATTACGTGAAAAACGCGCAAAGAGGAGCATGCTGCGATTTTCACGCAATGCACAAGTGATGCGTGAAAATCACCGCTCATGTGCACAGCCCCATAGAAATGAATGGGTCCGGATTCAGTGCGGGTGCAATGCGTTCACCTCACGCATTGCACCCACGCGGAAGTCTCGCCCGTGTGAAAGGGGCCTCAGAGGAAAGCCAGTTAGTGGGTTTGCTGATCTGAGAGGAATACATAGAGGGTGCCACCAGGTTGCCTAGGGTTCTAACCCGTCTCACCACAAACCTACACCCATTAGATAATTTATCTTTCACTTGGGGGTCATCATCTAATATAGGGAAGTATTTGGTGACCAAGGAAATAATCTGATTATACTGACTGAAGGGAAAAATCTGTGAAGAATGTGGTACATTTATTGTTTGATGTTTGTTGTTTATTTTTATTTTTGCTTATCAAAAAAGTCCTATGTTTGGTTTGGACAATATTCATGGCACGTTTTATCATTCATATGGGATAACCCCGTTCTGTGAGACTATCACTAATTGTGATGCACTGTCTTTCAAAATCCGCATCATGTGAACAGTCATTAATACAAATAACCATAGGTGTCCCTAATGCCAGGATTATAGTATATCAACAAGTGTTGTGGCAAAATGAAAGGGCACCCTAAAGCAATAATGGTGGTAAAGCTCCCAAATACATATAAATTAAACAAACAAAAGACATGGAGCTCATAAAATACCTATAAAATATATCTTTAATAGCGTATCAATAAATTACAAGCATATTACCGTAAAAAAATGAAGGTGGCAGAGAAAAGACACCATCCCAGCTTTACACAGACCACATAGATTAATAAATACAATAACAACAACTAATCTAAATGGAAGAACAATATCACGATGGGTCAGTAATGTCAGGATCATGAAAAAATAATTACCCAGAACCAACCGCAAAACACAGTGCAGATAAGCCCTATCAAAGTTAGAGCATACTCGTGCGTATTTTTATAGGTATTCTATGAGCTCCATGTCTTTTGTTTGTTTCATTTATCATGTGAACAGGCATAGAGTGCCTTGATAAATTCACCTACAGATATGATACGGATAGTGTGCTTGGAATGACAACTATCCGTAGCAAGTATAGTATTATGAGAAGTCAGTTTACGATACAATTTAGTAGTAATTTTTTTGTTGCATTATTACCTATTAAGGTTAGATCAAGAAAGGTAATCGTGTTGGGGTGAGTAGCATGAGTAAACCGTGAGGAAAAGGGGTTATCATTGATGTATTGTACAAAGGCTGGTACGGACGCCACGGTATGGCATCCGTATCAGCCTATGTACCACGAAAAAGGGAGTTAGAAGAAACAAAATGGTTTTGGAATGGCCAAGTCAAAGTCTTGACTTGAATCCAATTGAGATGCTGTGGCAAGACCTTAAACAGGAAGTTCCTGCTCAAAAACCTCATTGCAAATTATTTACCTTTGATTGCAGTTTTTACTGCCAAGGATGGCACAACCAGATATTAGGTTCAGGGGGGCAATTAGTTACATGGCGTAACCACTTCAGATAATCAGGTTGAAGTAGACTTACATAGCGCTACCTCTAACTGTTGAAGCACAGCCTTTCAGCCTGCCTCCCATTTCCCTGCATGGACTATTCTAATAAATGTGCTGTTTTACATATAAACTGTATTTAGTGAGCAGATTTATCAAAACTGTCTAAAGGAAAACAGTTTGATGCCCATAGTAACCAATCACAGTATAGCTTTCATTTTACCACAGCAGTTTAAGAAATTGAAGCCAAGCTCTGGTTGCTATGGGCAACAATTAGAGGTCTTTTTAGACAGGAATCCATTACTCAATATTCCTCTCCCCCCTGTATTCCTCCACTGCAGGAGGAGACGTACTGCGCAGTGGATTCTACCAGCTTGTGTAGAGCAGGCTACTTGTGCAAAGCAGAAAGTTAACGAGTAGTGGATGCCCCTGGCATGGGTGAAAATCCGGTTGCCTCGCACCTGATTTGAAAGTGAGTTGCGAATGAGAGAGTTATCAATATCTCTGTGTGTAGATACATTCAGTGTATTAGATATGAGGGAGAAAAGTCAAGAATAAAATATAAAAACTATGAAGCAACACGTGAAAGGTGGTCCACATATTCTGCTCTGGGATGATTATCTCATCCTGCCAAAGCATCCACATTTTGTATTTTAACGTTTTATGAAAAATTAAAGAAATGACCAACAAGAGTTTTCTAGAGCTGGTTGTGTTTTTTTGCACAATGGGCATAAGCGGGGCAGAGCGGCTACACACAAAGGACAGTGATGGGATACAGGGTACAGAGTGGTGGAATACCCAGAGGACAGAATGGTGACATCCAGGTAGCAAAGTGATGGCATATTAAGGTGAAGGGTTTTCTAGAGCCCCTTGGCACGCCGATGCGGATGCATGCAGTGAAAACTTGAGCGATTTCGCAAACAAAGCCATTCAGTTTTGTTTGCAAAACGCGTTAAGTTGTTCAGTTTTTATCGCGCGGGTGCAATGCAATTTACTGCGTTTTGCACGCGCGTGATAAAAAACGGAATGTTTACAAACAACATCTCTTAGCAATCATCTGTGAAAATCGCATCCAAACTTGATTGAGGATGCGATTTTCACTCAGCCCTATTCACTTCTATGGGGCCAGCGTTGCATCAAAATTGCAGAATATAGAACATGCTGCGATTTTCACGCAACGCAAAAGTGATGCATGAAAACCACCGCTCATGTAGACAGACCCATTTGAATGAATGGGTCCGGATTCCGTGCGGGCGCAATGCGTTCACATCACGCATTGCACCGAAGCGGAGTTCTCACTCATGTGAAAGGGGCCTTAGGCCTCTTTCACACGAGCTTGACGGATTAGGTCCGGATGCGTTCAGGGTGCGTTCAGTGAAACTCGCACCATTTTACAAGCAAATTCAGTCAGTTTTGTCTGCGATTGCATTCAGTTGTTCAGTTTTTTCCGCGCGGGTGCAGTGCGTTTTTTTTTTACGCGCGTCATAAAAAACTGATGGTTTGCAAAAAACATCTCCTAGCAACCATCAGTGAAAAACGCAATTGCTTGCGGATGCAATGCGTTTTTCACTGAAGCCCCATTCACTTCTATGGGGCCAGGGTTGCGTTAAAAACGCAGAATATAGAACATGCTGCGATTTTCACGCAACGCAGAATTGATGCGTGAAAAACAACGCTCATGTACACAGCTCCATTGAAATGAATGGGGCCGGATTCCGTGCGGGTGCAATGCATTCGCCTCATGCATAGCACCCGCGCGGAAAACTCGCCCATGTGAAAGGAGCCAGGGCTGCGTGAAAAACGCAGAATATAGAACATGCTGAGTTTTTCACCCAACGCAGAACTGATGCGTGAAAAAAAACGCTCATGTGAACAGACCCATTGAAATGAATGGGTCAAAATTTAGTGCGGGTGCTATGCGTTCACGTCACGTATTGCACCCGCGTGGAAAACTCGCTCGTGTGAACGAGACCTTACTGTTGAGCTACAGAAAGGCGAAGAAGCACATGTCTGAACTCCTGTTCCTGCTACAGATTCTCTAGATAAATCAACCTTATCCTAAGCCTCAAGTGAATCCTTGAGAAGACAGACAGCTACATCAAGCATTTGAAGACCCTGCTGTGAGGTTGTTGTTGTGGATGCACAAAAGCTGTGCTATTTTATCAACTGTCTGCTCCAAATTACAAGCTGTTAGGCCCCTTTCACATGGGCGAGAATTCCGTGCGGGTGCAATGCGTAAGGTGAACGCATTGCACCTGCACTGAATCCCGACCTATTCACTTCAATGGGGCTGTTCAGATGGGCGGTGATTTTCACGCATCACTTGTGCGTTGCGTGAAAATCGCAGCATGTTCTATATTCTGCGTTTTTCGCGCAACGCAGGCCCCATAGAAATTAATGGGTCTGTGTGGAAATCACAGGTCCTTAAAGAAGAAGAAAGAAGACCATGCCGGCTACGCGAACAACAGGATGAGATGAGTTAATTTATTTATTTATTTTAACCCCTAAAGCCACATTTTAGTAAGTATTCTGTATTAAGAATGCTATTATTTTCCCTTATATCCATATTATAAGGGAAAATAATAAAATATACAGAACACCTAATCCGAACTTCAGTGAAGAAGTGAAAACGCATTGCACCTGCGCTATAAAAACTGACTACAATTGCGTACCTACTCGCACGATTTTCCCTGATCACAGACGCAACGCATCCTGACATGCTCGTCTGCAAGGGCCTTAGGGTACTTTCACACTAGCATTAAAGTTTTCCGGTACTGAGTTCCGTCATAGGGGCTCAATACCGGAAAAAAATATGCATCAGTTTTGTCCTAATGCATTCTGAATGGAAAGCAATCCGCTCAGTATGCATCAGGATGTCTTCTGTTCCGTCCCTTTTACGGTATTTGGCCGAAGAATATACCGCAGCACGCTGCGTTTTTTTCTCCGGCCAAAATGCGGATCCGGCATTAATTACCATTGAAATGTATTAATGCCGGATCCGGTACCAAGTGTACAGGAAACTGCCGCATTGACACATCCGGTTTTCCGATCTGCGCATGAGCAGACCTTTAAAAATGTGAAATAAATATATACCGGATCCCTTTTTCCGGATGACACCGGAGAGACGGATCCGGAATTTCAATGCATTTGTCAGATGGATCCGCATCCGGAACCAGGAAACAAATGATATCCGTTTGCATACGGATTTCCGGATCCAGCAGGCGGAACTGCCTGCCGGATTCTTCTAACACTAGTGTGAAAGTACCCTTAGTTGTGCACGACTGAGAAAATCACACTGACACCTCTTCAAGGATCAAAGCAAAATTCTTTCGCTTATTAGAGGAAGTTAAGCAGTATATGTGTACATCAAAGAGGGGCGTCCACCCCTGAAGCTCGTGGCATTGTTCCATTGGTCATTATACAAAAAAAAAAATTCACTTCTGCGCAATTAGCATAGCTAAGGAATGTAAACTATAGATAAGTGGGGAGTATTCCTGGATGTCAGCTCCATCTTGTAATGGCTTCAGATCTTTCAGTCTCATATCCACAACAAGGTGAGGGACTATGGCTACGACATCCATCATCCAGAACATTACTAGACCAGTACCACCTAAGTGCTAAGGTTGCAGCCATCCAACTTACCTCCATGATCCTTACTGATGCCAGAAGATTGTACTCAAAATCTGCTGCAATTGAATGTATTTAAAGTTCTACATTGCACTTAGTAAAAAAAAAAAAAATTGTTACATTCAATTCTGGCCTCATTCTTTAATACTACATTTCCACTGCACCAATCTCCTGGGAGCAATGGCCTGAGTAAGTACACACAATACTTCAACAGGGCCACTACCACTCCCATCCTATGCACTGCTGCACATTGACTGCTCATATTCTTACCATATCTAAGCTCAGAAGTTGCAAAAAACATACAGGGTATATGACATTAACAGGAAGTAGCTGCTTGTCCTGAACATAGTTTTTAAACTATTCTCTTAGTTCTATGTTTGGTGCTCAGACACGATGGAGCGTCAGTCTGGCTGCTTCAAAAGATTACATAACAATTTATTATTGTCCGCCAGAATAACTGGGACTGACTTGTCTGCATATAATAGGCTTTTTAAAATAAACATGTGAGATTAAAATTATAACAACCAAATATTGCAAATGTTGTAAACATGAAAGTATTCAAGTTTTCCACTTGCAGGGATACTGCCTAAAAAAAGCATCCGTCACCTTGATCAACCCTATTAAACCAGGCATGCTACCTGTTAAGGTTATTTCGCTTAGAGGGAGATCTAATAACCATGTATAATTATTTCAGGGGTCAGTTCAAAGATCTCTGCCATCATCTATTTGTACCCAGGACTGTGACGAGGGGACATCCTCTGCATCTAGAGGAAAGAAGGTTTCTCCATCAACATAGAAGAGGATTCTTTACGGTAAGAGCAGTGAGACTATGGAACTCTCTGCCTGAGGAGGAGGTGATTGTATACTCACTAAAAGATTTCAAAAGGAGCCTGGATGTATTTCTGTAGTGTAATAATATTACAGATTATAGTTACTAGAATTCTAGGGTCGTTGATCCAGAGTTATTCTGATTGTCTGATAGGTGTTGGGAAGAATATTTTTTCCCTAAAATTAGGAAAATTGGCTTTTACCTGATGCTTTTTTTTCCCTTCCTCTGGATGAACTTTGCAGGATAACAGGCTGAACTGGATGTATGTCTTTTTTCAGCCTTACAAACTATGTTGCTATCATGGTGAATAAATGAAGTCTGTAAGTACCATTGCAACATAATTATTATTTTTATGCAAAATATTGGAGTACCAAGGATCTGGCCTAGATCTTCTCAAACCAACACTATACCTCTTCCTCGTGCCAATTAAAGGTTTAAATAAGGTTCAGGAGGGAAGGGTTCTCAATAATAAGCTAAACACAAGAACAAGGGGACACAATCTTAAAATAGCTGGGGGTAAGATCAGGAGCAATGTCAGGAAATATTATTTTACTGAAAGAGTGGTTGAAACTTGGTACAAACTCCCATCAGATGTGGTTCAGAAATGTACGGTAAGTGAATTTAAACATGCCTGTGATTGACACGTGTCTATTCTAAGATAAAGAAGAAATAATATAAGGGCAGACTAGATGGACCAGGTGGTCTTTTTTTGCTGTCAATCTTCTATGTTTCTATGACTGCTACCCCTCATGGTCTGATTGACTTGAAACCTTGTGCATGTGCTGGTAAGACTTCATCAACGCATGCACGGTTGATCTTAGTAGGCTCTCCGGGCAGAGATCTGCACTTTCACTTTCCTGCGATATGTTCAAAGCGAGCACGCGCGCTGCGTCCTCGTCTCCAGAGCAATGAGGGGGGGCGGGGAGGACCCGGCTGCACACGCCTCCTTAGCGTGGCCGGCGTCCTCCGCTCCCATAGTGACTGCGAAGTGTCTGAGCGCTGAACTGGGCACTCTGCGCTCAGCTGTATGCAGGGGGATGAGTCATGTGACGCTGACTACGTCACATGACTCCTGCTCTCCCCTATTTAACAGGAAGCCTGCTGGCCACAGGTTGCCTGAGATTAAGGTCCTATGCCTAGTATATACTCCGTTGGCATTTCACCTTGTATTGAACTTTGGCTTGTTATTTGACTTTGGATTTGCTTGCTCCTTTTGTACTTTAGTATCTCCTGGCATATGACTTCAGCTTGTCTTTGACCTTAACTTCCCTCACTTGCTCCCTTTGTCCTGTTTTAGCTTCTCCTGGTATTGACTTTCGGTTTGTTCTTTGACGCTGCTTCTGCTTGTTCCCTTGTACCGCTGTGATATCCTGGTTTTGACCTTGCTCGTTTGACCTCCCTGTATTTGTCTGTTTGTCCTTCCCTCCGCACTTCCGCACGTTAGGTATCGCCGCCCAGTTGCGGTCCGTTGCCTAGGACGGATAGTGCAAGTTGGCAGGGACAGAGGAGTGGGTGGAGTCAGGGGTGCATGCTTCCTTACCCAACCCCGTGACAGAATCTCAGTGTCACGAAAGGTGAGGGAAGGGAAGAAAACCAAACACAACAAAATTACACAAAACAACAGGCTAGGCCCCACAGCTAGGGAACAGGGAAAGGTCACCTCCTGACTATCCCTGAACCTTTCTCTGACTGCTACCAACATGAACAAATCTCGATAGTAGAAGTGTTCATGCATTCGAACCTAAGCCCTGCTGCAACTGATACAAACCCTCAGCTAGGGAGCAGGCGAAAAGACAACCGGTTCCTTGCACAGGATGAAGGAACCCGCGTCTACCTAAGGCCTAGCCAGAACAAACAACAGAAGGAAAGGAAGGAGGACTTAACTGAAGATTAACTGGGAGCAGGAGATCCACAAAACACGAGCAGAGAACTCCAGGAGAAACTATAAACCGCAAGGGCTATAGTGAGAGGCAGGTATAAATAGCATCACTAACAAACTAATGAGCAGAAACTGTGATAGGGTGGGATCCTGCCCAAAGCCAAAACAAAGCAATCTGTCAGATAGATTCACGTGCAGCAAGTCTGACAGATCTTCTCAGATAACTCACAGGGCAGGGCGTGACACTCAGGCCTTACTACCTAATCATGGATCCGTTGCAAACTCTCACTGATCATGTCCAAAATCTGGCTCAGATTGTCCAGGAGTTAGGGGAGAGATTTCAAGCACAGGAAACTGTCCGAAACCTCTCTGTTTCTTTGTTATCCGCTCTACAGGTAGAACCACATGTTAAGCCTCCTGATCGGTTCTCGGGGGATCACAATTGTTTTTTGGCCTTTAGGGAGAGTTGCAAACTGTATTTCCGTTTGCGCCCTCACTCTTCTGGTTCTGCCCTAGCAAAGAGTAGGAATTATTATGTCCTTATTACAAGGTGACCCCAAAGACTGGGCATTTTCGTTACCCCCCGACTCTCTGTGTCTTAGGTCTGTTGACACATTTTTTCAGTCCCTCAGAGTTTTGTATGATGAACCTGACAGAGCGTCAGTAGCAGAAACTCAGTTGAAATCTCTTGTGCAGAGTGACCGACCAGTAGAAGATTACTGTACTCAATTTCATAAATGGTGAGTTCCCTCCGGTTGGAATGAACCAGCTCTTAAAAGTCAGTTTAGGTCTGGTCTATCGGAGACTCCCAAAGATATGCTTGTCGGTTATCCCTCTCCTGACACCTTGGAGCAAACCATGACGCTTGCTGTAAGACTGGACAGACGCATTAGGGAGAGACAAAGGGAGCATTCGTTTTTCCACAGGTTAGGCTACTTTCACACTTGCGTTCGGGGTTCCGCTTGTGAGTTCCGTTTGAAGGCGCTCACAAGCGGCCCCGAACGCATCCATACAGCCCCAATGCATTCTGAGTGGATGCGGATCCGCTCAGAATGCCTCAGTCTGGCTCCGCTTGGCCTCCGTTCCGCTCAGCAGGCGGACACCCGAACGCAGCTTGCAGCGTTCGGGTGTCCGCCTGGCCGTGTGGAGCCAAACGGATACGTCCAGACTTACAATGTAAGTCAATGGGGACGGATCCATTTGAAGTTGACACAATATGGTGCAATTTCAAACAGATCCGTCCCCCATTGACTTTCAATGCAAAGTCGGGACGGATCCGTCTGACTAACTTTCACACTTAGATTTTTTTTCTGAAATATAATGCAGACTGATCCGTTCTGAACGGATACCATCATGTGCAGACACCAGACGGATCCGCTCCGAACGCAAGTGTGAAAGTAGCCTTATATCAAAACAAGAGACCAGTCCTGTGGGGATAAAGTTGAGCCTTGTACTGATGAACCTATGCACCTAGGTTTGACCAGAAGAGACCAACTTCGTCATCGTGGTACATGTTTTTACTGTGGTGACTCCGATCATTGGATCCAGCAATGTCCCAAGGTCCCTCCTTCTGGAAGATCACCCAAACCAGAAGGATCTAAAGATAAGGTACTCCCTGGGGTGGTAAAGCAGAAGTTATTGGTACCTGTTACTGTTTCATTTGGTTTAAACAAGGGGTCCGGTAGTGCCTTTATTGATTCTGGGTCGGCCTCTAACTTTATTGATCTTAAATTTGCTCTTTAGGTGGGGATACCTATGTTAGTCCTTCCCAATCCTATCTACATTGTAGCCATTGACTCTACCCACCTGCTAAGGGGCACTGTTAAGTTTTGTACACCTGAAATAACCCTGCCTGTAGGGGTAACCCACACTAAGAATTGCTCCTTGTTGATCTTAGAATATTTGCTTGCTGAAATGGTTTTAGGTATGCCCTGGCTCCATTTACACAACCCTGTCATTAATTGGACCAGAGGTGAGCTTGAAAAATGGGGTCCCATGTGTAACTCTTGTTTACCCATTATACAGGCGGGTACCTCTGCTGAATCTAAGACGTTACCTGCATATACAGTACAGAGCAAAAGTTTGGACACACCTTCTCATTCAAAGAGTTTTCTTTATTTTCATGACTATGAAGGCATCAAAGCTATGAATTAACACATGTGGAATTATATACATAACAAACAAGTGTGAAACAACTGAAAATATGTCATATTCTAGGTTCTTCAAAGTAGCCACCATTTGCTTTGATTACTGCTTTGCACACTCTTGGCATTCTCTTCATGAGCTTCAAGAGGTAGTCCCCTGAAATGGTTTTCACTTCACAGGTGTGCTCTGTCAGGTTTAATAAGTGGGATTTCTTGCCTTATAAATGGGGTTGGGACCATCAGTTGCGTTGAGGAGAAGTCAGGTGGATACACAGCTGATAGTCCTACTGAATAGACTGTTAGAATTGGTATTATGGCAAGAAAAAAGCAGCTAAGTAAAGAAAAACGAGTGGCCATCATTACTTTGAGAAATGAAGGTCAGTCAGTCAGCTGAAAAATTGGGAAAACTTTGAAAGTAAGGGCTATTTGACCATGAAGGAGAGTGATGGGGTGCTGCGCCAGATGACCTGGCCTCCACAGTCACCGGACCTGAACCCAATCGAGATGGTTTGGGGTGAGCTGGACCGCAGAGTGAAGGCAAAAGGGCCAACAAGTGCTAAGCATCTCTGGGAACTCCTTCAAGACTGTTGGAAGACCATTTCAGGGGACTACCTCTTGAAGCTCATCAAGAGAATGCCAAGAGTGTGCAAAGCAGTAATCAAAGCAAAAGGTGGCTACTTTGAAGAACCTAGAATATGACATATTTTCAGTTGTTTCACACTTGTTTCTTATGTATATAATTCCACATGTGTTAATTTATAGTTTTGATGCCTTCATAGTCATGAAAATAAAGAAAACTCTTTGAATGAGAAGGTGTGTCCAAACTTTTGGTCTGTACTGTATATAGGAATTTGATGATGTGTTCTCTCCATCTTACCCGGGAAGTCTGCCCCCTCATAGATCTTATGACTGTGCTATTGATTTAGTGATGGATTCCAAGTTCCCTATGGGTAGGATATATAATTTATCTTGGCCAGAGCGCAATGCTATGAGGGAGTATATTAAGGAGAGTCTTAATAAAGGACACATCAGACCCTCTGTTTCTCCTATGGGGGCGGGGTTCTTTTTTGTAAAAAAAAAAAGGATGGAGACCTCAGACCTTGTATTGATTATCGCGAATTGAACAAAATCATTATAAAAAATCGATACTCTCTCCCATTGATCCCCGATCTGTTCAATCAGGTTCTGGGGGCATCATAATTCTCCAAACTTGATTTGAGAGGGGCAAATAATTTGATTCGTATCAAAGAAGGGGACAAATGGAAGACTGCCTTTAAGGCTGGGTTCACACGAGCGTGTCCGGATTAGTTCCGGATGCGTCCCGGTGTGTTGCGGCAAACCCGCGCGAGTAGGAATGCAATTGCAGTCAGTTTTGACTGCGATTGCGTTCCGATGTTCAGTTTTTATCGTGCGTGTGCAATGTGTTTTGCACGCGCGTGATAAAAAACCGACTGTGGTACCCAGACCCGAACTTCTTCACAGAAGTTCAGGTTTGGGTTCGGTGTTGTGTAGATGTTATTATTTTCCCTTATAACATGGTTATAAGGGAAAATAATAGCATTCTGAAAACAGAATGCTTAGTAGGTGATCAGTTGAGGGTTAAAAAAAATAAAAAAAATTAACTCACCGCGGTGATGGACCATGTGATTGGAGCATGTGATCTTACGTCACCAAAGGTCCTTTAGCCCATAGTTCATCTTTTGAGAAGTAAAGAAGAGACCGGGACTTACGCGAACAAACGGAGAAGGTGAGTTAATTTTTTTAATTTTTTTTTAACCCTCAACTGATCACCTACTAAGCATTCTGTTTTCAGAATGCTATTATTTTCCCTTATAACCATGTTATAAGGGAAAATAATACAGTGAATAGACTGTCACCTAGCAACCATGCGTAAAAATCGCACAGCATCCGCACTTGCTTGCGGATGCTTGCGATTTTCACGCAACCCCATTCACTTCTATGGGGCCTGCGTTGCGTAAAAAACGCAGAATATAGAGCATGCTGCGATTTTCACGCAACGCACAAATGACGCGTGAAAATCACCGCTCATCTGAACAGCCCCATAGAAATGAATGGGTCAGGATTCAGTGCGGGTGCAATACGTTCACCTACCGCATTGCACCCTCGCGGAATACTCGCCCGTGTGAACGCAGCCTAATACTCCAGAGGGACATTTTGAATACACGATCATGCCTTTTGGGCTCAGTAATGCTCCTGCGGTCTTTCAAAATTTTATGAATGATATATTCAGAGAATTCATCGGTAAACTTATGATTGTGAATCTTGATGATATTTAGATTTTTTTCCCCGACTTGGCATTCCCATGTTAGTCATATCAAACAAGTGCTGGAAATTCTAAGAGAAAATCAGTTATCGGTCAAATTAGAAAAATTAGTTTTTGGGGTACAAGAAATTTTATATCTAGGTTATATCCTTACTCCACACTCGTTTAAGATGGATCCTGGTAAGGTACAGGCTATTCAAGACTGGGTAAGGCCATCTTCCCTTAAAGCATTACAGCGCTTTTTTGGGTTCTCTAATTATTATCGTAAATGTATTTTAAAAAATTCTGTAATTGCTAGACCCTTAACCGACTTAACCAAGAAGGCGGCGGATTTTGTTAACTGGCCTGTTGAGGACATAGAAGCCTTTGAAACTCTAAATAGATCATTTGGGAACGCTCCAGTCTTGATTCAGCCGGATCAAGAGAAACCTTTTGTGGTGGAGGTTGATGCTTCTGAAGATGGGCTATTCTGTCTCAGGGACCCTCTAAACTTACTGTGACTGACTAAATCGTCACTGGGGCTGCTGGAGAAGCCTGAGGGCCAGCCTCCTTCCTACGGTCTATGGACCCAGAACTATGGAGACCGCCTCAGACCTTTTGGGGTTACAAGGAACTATGAACCCTGATTTATGTGTGGAATTTATATGACACATATTTCCTATTGCCCATTAAAGGTGCAGGGTGTGAATTCAGCAACACAAAGAGGGGTTAAATCTGCACTGAGACTCCCACTGATTGTGTTAGTGATGGGATTAAGATAGCTGACTCTAGGAGCAGCCGACTCCTAGATGATACACTCAGGAGATAATCCCATCACATGTGTCTCCTCTCTCCCTATTCATTCATTATGGAGGGGGTGAAGATGTCTGTTTGCATGTTGTTCATGGTTGATTGATTTATGTTGTTAGACTTCTTGAACTGTATATATATTGAGGTGGTCTTCAATGAAGTAAGTTCCTGTTTTGGCCTTCAACATAGAGCCTCGTCTCATGTGTGTGGGGATTGCTATACGCTGTATACTCCCCTGGCTATAACCCCTAGCTCTTGTAAGAGCTGTTCCTGTTCCTTGTTCCTGTGGCAGTTACGATGTCAAGCGGAGTGCTTGGAGCCCTCAGGAAGCACTAGGAGCATCCATCAATGGAGGTACCCAGTCGGGGTGCCAGGAGATCCATTACAGTGGTGGCAGCAGTGGGATGGCGTCCTACTGCGAGGAGACACCGTTCGTGGAGTATATTGAGGGCAACGCTAGAATCAGTACAGCACCCCTGGATACAGCAGGATGGAATCAACTAGTCTTTGGACAGCGTTCCATGACAAGGAGGAGGAGACAGCCGCGGACTACAGGGATGCAGACAGAAAGGAAGTCTGGTATGATGCCCTGGAAAATGCCCAGCGGCGGCGAGGCGAGAGTCTCCCCAGTTATGAGCAGCGGCTACAGAAGCATGTGGCGATGCGGATGGGTCTCTTGGGAGAGCAGCCCCTGGACGAGTGGGTAACAGAGCTCCAGAGCCTGGTATGTAAGGAGCTTTGGCTAGATGACGCTTACCGGGCCCTAATGTCATTCAACATTCCCCCTGGACGGCCGAGCACGACTTACCTGAAGGGAAGGATCATGATGGACCTGGGTTACTATGGGAGGCCTTGGAGGGGGACATTGATCTCGGCAGCATGGAGGAGTCTAGGTTTTGGGACATCTACGACTACCGGATGGGCATGCATGTTTATGCTGAAGGATGGGAGGTGAGCAAAGACATGACCCACCTGGTAACAAGAGAGTGGGAGCTAGAGCAGAACTACCAACACCTGCTCAGCTCCGATCAGCCCCAACCTACCCGACAAGCAGAGCCAGATCTGCCATCCTACAACTGGGAAGACTGGGCGGCGATACCCCCTGCTTCCCTACCAGCTCCTAAAGTAGGGAACTTCATCGACTGGTTCTGGGAAGACCTCTCCACCGGCCCTACAGGGATGCTGGGCAGCCGGCCCAGATCCCCAACTACAGCCAGCGTTACCCGGACACCAGACAGTCGGTCTTGTTCCCCAGCAGCAGTATGTTTTGCAGGGAGAAGAGAGCAGTGTCTCCATTCCCCAGCGGCAGTGTATCTTGCAGGAAGAGGAGACAACCAGTCTCTCTCCCCAACCACATGGGGACAGAACCCCTAACTCCGATGGTGCAGATGGGACTGCGGTCTCTGCACCAGACCTACAGAGATGCTGGACGGCCGGTACAGATCCCCAACCAACTCCGCAGGAATGCCAGCAAGAGGAGGTAAGCGATCCCTCCTCTCCACAGCCAACCTGCAACCAGGTCCTGGGGGTAGGATTCCCTGACCCCATCCCAGTGGAAGTGCTGGCATCTGGGAAGAGCGTAGTCGGCCTCTGCCCTCCCCTATCCTCTTGTCTAGAGCCCGACTCCCCAAGGGATACCCCAGGGGAAGAGCTGGCATCTGGGCAGAGCGCAGTTGGCCTCTGCCCTCCCCTATCCTCTTGTCCAGAGGCTGACTCCCCACAGACTACCCCAGCGGAAGAGCTGGCATCTGGGCAGAGCACAGTTGGCCTCTGACCACCAAGTACACACAGCTCCAAGCTAGAGAACAACAATGCAGCAAGGAGTAACAGATGCACACTCAACAGCTGGGGACATACAGAACAGAGCCAGGACCAGTGTTTATTTATGGGTGGGCTACTTGACTAACTCAGGCACCGACCGACAGGAGGTCAGATACCTGGTTAGTCTACTGTTGGGAGGGGAGAAATGTGACGGACTAAATCATCACTGGGGCTGCTGGAGAAGCCTGAGGGCCAGCCTTCTTCCGTTGGACAATGGACCCAGAACTATGGAGACCGCCTCAGACCTTTTGGGGTTACAAGGAACTATGAACCCTGATTTATGTGTGGAATTTATTTGACACATATTTCCTATTGCCCATTAAAGGTGCAGGGTGTGAATTCAGCAACACCAAAAGGTGTTAACCATGTACTGAGACTCCCACTGATTGTGTTAGTGATGGGATTAAGATAGCTGACTCTATGAGCAGCCGACTCCTAAATGAGTAGATCACCCTATGATTCACTCAGGAGATAATCCCATCACATGTGTCTCCTCTCTCCCTATTCATTCATTATGGAGGGGGTGAAGATGTCTGTTTGCATGTTGTTCATGGTTGATTGATTTATGTTGTTAGACTTCTTGAACTGTATATATACTGAGGTGGTCTTCAATAAAGTGAGTTCCTGTTTTGGCCTTCAACATAGAGCCTCATCTCATGTGTGTGGGGATTGCTATACACTGTATACTCCCCTGGCTATAACCCCTAGCTCTTGTAAGAGCTGTTCCTGTTCCTTGTTCCTGTGGTAGTTATGGTGTCGAGCGGAGTGCTTGGATCCCTCAGGAAGCACTAGGAGCATCCATCAATGGAGGTACCCAGTCGGGGTGCCAGGAGATCAGTTACACTTACTAATCTAAGACCCTGTGCATTTTTTTCACGAAAATTCTCTCCTACTGAGAAGAATTACGATATTGGTAATCGTGAACTGCTAGCCATTAAATGGGCATTTGAGGAGTGGAGAATTTTTTTGGGAGGGGGCCAAACATTGTATCACTGTTCTTACTTATTACAAAAATATATTATTTCTAGAATCTGCGAAATGCCTGAATCCTCGCCAGGCCAGATGGGCATTGTTCTTCACGCGTTTTAACTGCTCTATTACTTTCAGGCCAGGAAGTAAGAATGTGAAAGCTGATGCTTTGTCTCAAAGTTTTTGTGTGTTTCAACCTCCTGACACTCCTCCTGAACCTATTTTGCCGGGTAACATCATTGTGGCATCTGTATTCGTGGATCTTGCTTCGGATATTGAGGCGGCACAACATCTAGCTCCGGAGCAGACACCCACAGATAAGTTATTTGTTCCTGGTCATTTTCGTCTCTGGTTGCTGGGTGAGTGCCATCATTCTGTTTTATATGGTCATTCTGGTATTGAGGCCACCAGGGAACTTATGTCCAGGTCTTATTGGTGGCCCACGCTATCTATAGATGTCAGTTCTTTTGTCTCTGCTTGTGAGGTATGTGCCAGATTCAAGACTCCTAGAACACGTCCTGCTGGTGAATTACGACCATTACCCATTCCTAGTAAACCCTGGTCACATATTTCCATGGATTTCATTACTGACTTGCCACCCTCTGAGGGTAAATCTGTGGTTTGGGTAGTGGTCGATTTAGTAAGATGGTACATTTTGTTCCTCTGGCTAAGCTCCCAAATGCCAAGACTCTGGCTTCTGTTTTTATTGAGCAAGTGGTACGATTGCATGGAGTTCCGGAGAACATTGTATCTGACAGGGGTGTTCAATTTGTTTCTAAGTTTTGGAGAGCATTTTGTCAGAGGTGTGAGATATCATTGTCCTTTTCATCAGCTTTTCATCCTGAGACTAATGGGCAGACTGAACGATTGAATCAGGCAGTGGAACAATTTTTAAGATCTTACATCTCTGATAATCAGCAATTGGGGGTGAAATATCTTCCTTTGGCAGAGTTCGCCATCAATAACCATGTGAACTTTTCCACTGGAGTCTCGCCGTTCTTCTGTAATTTTGGTTTTCATCCTCGATTTAATTCCTGGTCATCGATTTCCTCACCTAACCCTGAAACGGATAGTGTAACTTCAGAACTGTGCACAGTCTGGGCTCAGGTTCAGTCGAACCTGGAAAAAGGTCAGGAGGTTCAGAAAGTTAATGCTAATAGGAAGCGTTCCAAAGGGATTGATTTTAAAGGGAACCTGTCACCGGGATTTTGGGTATAGAGCTGAGGACATGGGTTGCTAGATGGCCACTAGCACATCCGCAATACCCAGTCCCCATATCTCTGTGTGCTTTTATTGTGTAAAAAAAACGATTTGATACATATGCAAATTAACATGAAAACCCAAAATCCCGGTGACAGGTTCCCTTTAAGGTTGGGGAAAAAGTCTGGTTGTCCACAAAAAATTTGTCCTTAAAAGTGTCTTCTTGGAAATTTGCACCACGATTTGTTGGACCATATGAAATTCTTTAAATCATTAATTCTGTATCTTTTAGGTTGAAGTTGCCAGACTCATTTCGTATCCACAATGTATTTTATAAATCTTTGCTTAAAAAATATATTTCACCCATAGTTCCGTCTCAGGCAGTTCCTTCCCATGTTCTGGTGGATGGTCAAAATAAATTAGTTTTTTCTAAAATCATTGATGTTAGAAAAGTTCGTAATTCATTTCAATATCTGGTCCATTAGAAGGGTTATGGACCCAAGGAGAGGTCCTGGGTGCCAGTGAATAAGATTCATGCTTCTAGGTTGATTCTAAAATTTCATCTTGCTCATCCAGAAAAACCTTTTCCTGTGTCTTTGGGTCCGGTGGCCCCTCGCAGAAGGGGGGTTCTGTCACAGGGCGCCGACTTCGCATTCCGTCCATTTAGTGCCGCCGGCGCCCTGCGATATGTTTGGAGCGAGGACACACGCTGCGTCATCGTCTTCAGAGCAACGGGGGGCGGGGAGGACCCAGCCATGCACGCCTCCTTAGCGTGGCCGGCGTCCTCCGCTCCCATAGTGACTGCAAAGCGCCTGAGCCCCGAACTGGGCACTCGGCGCTCAGCTGTATGCAGGGGGATGAGTCATGTGACGCTGGCCACGTCACATGACTCCTGATCTCCCCTATTTAACAGGCAGTCTGCTGGCCACAGGTTGCCTGAGATTAAGGTCCTATACCTAGTATATACTACATTGGCATTTCACCTTTTATTGAACTTTAGCTTGTTATTTGACTTTGGATTTGCTTGCTCCTTTTGTACTTTAGTATCTCCTGGCATTTGACTTCAGCTTGTCTTTGACCTTGACTTCCCTCACTTGCTCCCTTTGTCCTGTTTTAGCTTCTCCTGGTATTTACTTTCGGTTTATTCTTTGACGCTGCTTCTGCTTGTTCCCTGATACCGCTGTGATATCCTGGTTTTGACCTTGCTTGTTTGACCTCCCTGTATTTGTCTGTTTGTCCTTCCCTCCGCACTTACGCAGGTTAGGTATCGCCGCCTAGTTGCGCTCTGTTGCCTAGGACGGATAGTGCAAGTAGGCAGGGACAGAGGAGTGGGTGGAGTCAGGGGTACATGCTTCCTTACCCCCTGTGCTCTATATTTTCCCAGTGTGTCTTTGGTTAGTATTGGGAAGATAGGGAGAGGATCGAGGCTACAATAATCAGTGATGGCAGCAGATGAAATGCTGTATGTGCGACGACTGGGCCACAGGGGTGTAGTGAGTGTGGTGTGCTGAATGGGTGCAGTAGTTGTACTCACTTTTCTGTATCTCCCTGGGCCGGCATGCAGTGGAAGGGAAGACAGCACTAAATCCTCCGGGGCACTCTCTATTGCAGGGAACACCAGCCAGATGGAAGTTGAGGTGCTCTTGATGGTAATGGGTATGCTTAGGGTGCTTTGGTGGCTGGGCCCCTGTGTTTGTGACACCAGCACCGTAAGGTGCAATTAGGAGATAGAGTAGAATGATGAGAGAGGCAGTAGTTGAACCAAACAGGAACTTCACTTGTAAGTTGTAGTCTTGCAATAAGTAGTATTCAATAGCAGGACTTTGTCTTACATGAAGTTAGTGAAGATGATAAAGCTGCAAATCCCAATTAGCAGGCTCTGTGAGGTGATGAATGTAGGTTCCAGGTTAACTTATGCAGGAGTGATGATGATACTTTACTTGGTTCATGATCTTGCTCTGGCTATTCAGTCTTCCAATAATATGGATCCTCTGGTACTAATAGTATACAACCCAAGGGTGGTCTCCCTCATGGCAGGCAAACTCTCCATTCTTTGAAAAGGTTGTCTGAACTATAGTTCAAATAGTGCCTGGCCTTGACTCTACAATGTAGGATTACTAAATCCTGCTTCTGGATTCCAAATATTCAAGTAGCGTACCTCCTGGAGTCCTGGGCAAGGCCCAGGAGAACAGAGCAAAGTCTGTCTCCTCTCCTCCTGCCTCCTAACTACTAACCTCTGAGAGCAGGGCGAAGTCAGCCCTGGGAGGCTTGTTAGAACCTCCCTCTCCCTATGCAACTTTATGGGAACTCAGGCACAAGCAAATTTTTATGAAACACAATCACAGTATTAAGCAGTGTGTTTCAGGACACTGCATATGAAGAATATAACATTACATTAGTTTTTAGTATAATAAATTAGACATGCAAGGCAGGGGTAGGGTGGCTAGGGCTGGGGCAGGAGAAGCCTTCCTCTGCAGCTTACAGGTATCGCTTTTCAGCGTTCAGTACAACACTGAAGATGGAATTTCCTTATCAATGGTCTGTTAAAAGGATGCTAAGGGAAGACATTAGAGGATGCATCTGATAATATTTAAAGAGGTTCTCCACTTTTTGTATAGGTCATCGGCATCTGATCAGTGGGAGGCCGACACCCAGGACCCCTGCCGATCAGCTATTTGAAAAGGCTTCCCGCAGGCCAGTGACATCATGGTTATGTCACGTGGCCTGGGCGCAGCTCAGCCCTATTTACTTCAGAATAGCAGATGCTGATGACCTATACAAAGGATAGATCATCAGTAAATAAAAAGGCGGAGAACACCTTTAACAGAATTCCCTAATAAAATATATTAGAAAAACACTTTATATCACTACCTTTGCATGGTAAAGTTTTTTTAATCTAATGCCAGGTATACAATATTATATTATTCCACTGCTTATACTGCTGGGGATGATCATTGCAGTGAGATGTATTTAAATGGGTTTTAATACAAGTGATGAAATGTCACTAGGATAAAAAATTGTTTATTCATTAGTGGAAATCTGTCCGCTTGGCCTGATTCTTAGGATGAAGGAACCACAGTTCACTTGAATGGAGCAGTGCTACAGTGATTCAGCACTTCCACCAAACTAAATGTTACGGCATAACAGTATGAAAACTCCTAATACACCTTTAAAATTAAAGATAACTACAGATGGCCTACAGCTAGCAGACCATATATCTCCAAAGTAGATTAAACATAAGTATACGGTTTAGGATGATTTTCACATTATTATTTTTTAGTTCTTGAACCAAGGATTGTAGATCATCAGTATTATTCCAGTGTTCTGCACACAGAACCCATTAAGCAGATCTGCCTTCCCAAACCTCCTGTGACCTACACTCAGTCATCATGACTCATGTAAGTAAACGGACCAACGTGTTCAGTTCTTGATTTTTTATTTCCAATCAGATTTCTAATCTCTGCTTTAGCCAATCTGATTGCTAGTTTCCAACTCTTCTAGATTACAGATGAGTCTGTTCAGTTTTATACTTACAGTATTTATGATCTTTAGAAAAAGAGAAAATGAACTCAGTTCAGTTAATTCACTTAATACATAAATGTATTGCCCATTTATTGTGTATTTTTAGTTTTAGGAATTCTGCCCCTAGCTCAAGCATTTATGTTAGGCTTATTTCACATCAGTGCTATTACTTTACGTTCTCCTGCTCTGTAATAGGAGCATAAGAACAAAAATAACAAGTGTGGGAGACTAACTAAACGGAGACTAACAGATCCCACTGACTATAATGGGATCCATTAGGTTTCCCTTTGGGAGAAAGTTTTTAGCAGAAAAAAAAGTCCTGCATCCTATTTTTGACAAACTCTGTAATGGAAGCCCCGAACCGAGCCTCCAATGCAGATATGAATGTAGCCTTACTTACAGCATTCTGAATAATAGTCTTCCACACAAATTGGGACTTGTCTCTATGGAAACAATAGATCAGAAAGGTTAAAAAACAATTTGTCAGATCCTTGTTTGTCTTAATGGGTACCCTAACAAGATGGGGCACATTTAAAAACCTTCATGCAAACTGTTATATTGGGAGATTATGAGCCAATCACTTCCAGATGACTTTTCAGAATAAATTGCTGTGTGTGTGCATGAGTAATAACACTATTTATGGCCATTATATAACTTCTGCATTTTTTGCTGCTTTCCCCTCTCCAGGCTCCATCTCTACTTTTCAGTTGTCCCTAAGCTAGTGAGTCGAGACTAGCTGCAATGATGTCTCTCACAGGTGACACAGGGAGGAAACAGAATAATCTGCTACTTTCTAACCTAGAATTACTATGTAGGACGTTATAGATATGTTCTGTGTAGTATTGATGTGAATAAAACACTTGGGATGAACTATAACACTATTGCAAACCCAGTGTCTGGCCTGTGTCTCTGTTAAGCTTTATTCACACGTCCGTGATCAAATCCATGAGAAGGTGGTCAGTGATACATCCGTGAAGATGTCTGTGAAGGATCCGTGTTGGGTTGGTGAGTCCGCTTTTTGCTGTCCGTGTGCCATCCGTGTTTCACTGACACTGCACAGCTGAAAAATAATTTTCAAAGCATCTCTACCTAATGATCCGTAAAACACGGATGCAACACAGATGGCATCCGTGTTGCATCTGTGGTTTTCACGGACCCATAGACTATAATGGGCGTTATGGATCTGTGAACACGGACAAAATAGAGCATGCTTCTGTGCTAAAAACACGGACCGTGCTAAAACACAGATGTGTGAATACACACATTAAAATGAATGGGGACGTGTGCTGTCCGTGGAGAACATGTACAGCACATGTCCGTGGAACATGGATGTGTGAATGAGGCTTTATTGTGATTCACTGTTCCTCTGGGTCTCCTCCCCAAAGACGTTTATGGGCAGCTGTAATTTGATCCTTCAGTGAGCTGCTAGCCTGTTTGGCCTCTCAAGATGGATTTGGCAGAGAATTCAAAGAATGTTAGTTTAGCAAAGAAGAGATAGGAAAAGAGGTGTTAATTGAAGAAAGAGGCATTTTTCTCTGATAAGGCATAACGTTTCTTATATTCACTTGCACTATTGATTTATGTAAAGTTGTGTTAAAAGTTAGTGATCATATAACTGTAAAAAAAACTACCACCTCAGCAATATACCTTTTATTTTATTATAATGGCTGTTATACATTTTAATAAACCTACATACAGAATCTACTAACTAGAATCTGTGATATTTTTCTTTGCTGCTGATTTGTGCACTATATTTCTATATTTTCTCATTTAGCGATGCAATTCTTATTCTTAACATCAAGTGTTCATTTGGCTTGTGTCCCAGACATCTGACAGCTTTGGTCAGGATATAATTGCTCATTGCGAGTTTGATTTCTGGAAATTGCAGCATGTTTCATAATCTCCATATAAAGTAAAGGTGTTTGTTGCCATTTGGAAAAGTTCAGGGGGGAAATCTATATATAGAAAGTTAATATAAAAGGTTAGAAAGCTCTATGAACTGTAAGAATGAAAGAAAGGATACATGAAAGTGCTCGTATAAGCTTTTAGTATACCGGCAGTACTGTGGTTCATAATTATTGGAACAAACTAGGATATTTCCAGCAAACTCCTGAGTGGAGATGAGCGAATTTCTTAAAGTTTGTTTAAGGTCTAGTCATACTAATTGGTCATCCGATTCAATTGGTGTCCGAATAAATTCAACCCGAACTAAAAGTGCCTCAATTGTCCTGAAACATCCTGTATCACACTCTCTGGTCTCCTAGGACTGTCTAGGACTAGCATTAGTAATGTCAAAAAGACAGCGACATATGATGGCTATGAGTAAATGGATCGAAGCCAATGGTAACAAAGAGAGTGTTTAAAAGCACACTGCAATGTCAGATTTTTGTTTTAATTAAGAAATGATCTTAAAAGCTTCCCTTTGGCTTCATGCATGCAACCGTATCCGTTTTACTGTCCGTTTTACTGTCGCAGATCCACAAAACACGGATACCAGCCGAATGCATTCCACATTTTCCTCTTCAGAAGGTCTTGCATTATGTTAGAAAATAGAAATGCCTATTCTTGTCTGCAAAACGGACAATAATATAACATGTTCTATTTTTTTCTTGCAGGGCAGAAAAATTGACATATTTTTGCAGCCCAATTGAAATGAATGGTTTCGCATTTGATCCACATATGCGGACCGAAAATATAGTCATTAGTGTTGATCGAGCACCAAAGTGCTCGGGTGCTTGAGTAGAAAACCTCGGGATGCTTGGGGAGCATTAAACCAGGCACTATCTGCTCTGAAGAGGGGAGGATGTCTGGGTCACATGAAAAGGTCAGAAATTGATGGAAACACCACTGAAGTGGTTCGGGAACAGCATGGGGAGGATGTCTGGATGCATCTTGGACTCCCAGGTCGCTGATGGGAACGATGTTGTCCGAGTAGTACACCAATTTTAAAAATTTTTACAGGAAAAATTGTTAGGAAACATTCTTTCCTGTATATTTACTTGTATCTAAAGTGCAAGTGCTGCCAAAAATTACAAGGAAAAGGCACTCCAATACAATTCACATTCACATTGTGGTAAAATTGTTCAGGTAGGGGGACTCCTACACTCATAAAGCCTATGCACTAAGTGAAAGGGCTGCCAAAAATTACAAGGAATCTGCACTCCAATACATCCTTTATTACACATAAAGGAGGGCATCACACACACCCTTGAAAAATTATGATTGCTGGCCTGCTGGTGACCCTCAAAAACATTAGGAGCAAGGGCCTGCTGGTGATCGTCTAAAACATTACGGGCGAGGGCCTGCTGCTGATCTGACCATCTAAAAAATTATGGACGAGGGCGTGCTGCTGATCTGACCATCTAAAAAATTAGGGGTGAGGACCTGCTGCTGATCTGACCATGGAAAAAATTATGTTTGAGGGTTTGCTGGTGAGCTGACCATAGAAAAAATTATGGTTAAGGGGCTGCTGCTGAGCTGACTCTCTAAAACATTAGGGGCAAGTGCCTGCTGCTGATATGGCCATGGAAAAAATTATGGGCGAGGGCCTGCTGCTGAGCTGACCATCTAAAACATTATGGGCGAGGGCCTGCTGTTGAGCTGACCATCTAAAACATTAGCGGCTAGTGCCTGCTGCTGATCTGACCATCGAAAAAATTAATAGTTGAGGGCCTGCTGCTGAGCTGACCATCGAAAAAATTATGGTTGAGGGCCTGCTGCTGAGCTAACCATCGAAAAAACTATAGTTGAGGGTCTGCTGGTGAGCTGACCATCTAAAACATTAGCGGCTAGTTCCTGCTGCTGATCTGACCATCTAAAACATTATGGGCGAGGGCCTGCTGCTGAGCTGACCATCGAAAAAATTATGGTTGAGTGCCTGCTGCTGAGCTGACCATCGAAAAAATTATGGTTAAGGGGCTGCTGCTGAGCTGACTGTCTAAAACATTAGGGGCAAGTGCCTGCTGCTGATATGGCCATGGAAAAAATTATGGGCGAGGGCCTGCTGCTGAGCTGACCATCTAAAACATTATGGGCGAGGGCCTGCTGTTGAGCTGACCATCTAAAACATTAGCGGCTAGTGCCTGCTGCTGATCTGACCATCGAAAAAACTATAGTTGAGGGTCTGCTGGTGAGCTGACCATCTAAAACATTAGCGGCTAGTGCCTGCTGCTGATCTGACCATCTAAAACATTATGGGCGAGGCCCTGCTGCTGAGCTGACCATCGAAAAAATTATGGTTGAGTGCCTGCTGCTGAGCTGACCATCGAAAAAACTATAGTTGAGGGTCTGCTGGTGAGCTTACTCTCTAAAACATTAGGGGCGAGTGCCTGCTGCTGATCTGACCATGGAAAAAATTATGGTTGAGGGCCTGCTGCTGAGCGGACCATCGAAAAAATTATGGTTGAGGGTCTGCTGGTGAGCTGACTCTCTAAAACATAAGGGGCGAGTGCCTGCTGCTGATCTGACCATGGAAAAAATTATGGTTGAGGGCCTGCTGCTGAGCTGACCCTCTAATAAGCATGTTGATATGATTATGAGGAGGAGGAGAAAAGGAAGATTGAACCATATACCTTTTTTTGTGGTGGAAGGGGTGCATGGGAATACAGTGTATTCAATACACCATAAAAGCCACATTTAAAGTGCCTTTATGTTCAGCCGCTTTCCTCTGGTGCAGTAGAGAAGTCAGGGGTAATCCAGGCCTTGTTCATTTTGATAAGAGTCAACCTGTCAGCATTTTCAGTTGACAGTCGGATGCGCTTATCAGTTATTATGCCCCCAGCAGCACTAAATACCCGCTATGACAAAATGCTGGCGGCAGGGCAGGCCAGCACCTCCAAGGCATAGAGCGCCAGTTCATACTACATGTCCAGCTTGGACACCCAATAGTTGTAAGGCACAAAGGGATTATTGAGGATGCTGACACGGTCTGCTACGTACTCCTTCACCATCTTCCAAAACTTTTCTCTCCTTGCGACAATAGGCCGTGCATCAGGGTGAGGTTGCTGGCGGGGTGTCATGAAACTGTCCAAGGCCATGGAGAGTGTTGCCTTGCCTCTGTTGGAACTGCTGTGTGTTCCCCTCGTCTCCCCTCCTCGGTTGCCCAAGGAACTACGTACTCTGCTGCCAGCGTTGTCAGCTGAAAATGTTTGGAGCAATTTTTCCACAAGGACCTTCTGGTATTGCACCATTTTGCTAGTCCTCTCCACAACAGGAATGAGAGATGAGATGTTCTCTGTTAGCGGGGGTCGAGAAGGGTGAACAACCAGTAATCGGTGTTGGCCAAAATGCGTATAACTCGAGGGTCACAGGAAAAGCAGCATAACATAAAGTCAGCCATGTGTGCCAGAGTCCCAACAGACAAGACTTCGCTGTCCTCATCAGGAGGAGGACTCTCAATCTCCTCATCCTCTTCCTCCTTTTCGGTCCATCCACGCTGAACAGGTGGAATAAACCTGCTATGGGTATTGCCCTCTGTAGCGGAGGCAACCATCTCCTGCTTCTCCTCCTCATCATCATCCAATAAACACTTATTTAAGCTACATTCTATTCTTATCAGTAAGATAAGAACTGAGTTATAATGAGTGTTCATAAGGTCAAAGATCAGTGCTTCCTGCCTGAGGGAGCAGAGAGCAAATATAGATCCTGCTGGTAGATAAACTCAAAGCTGTGCAGGGCAAACAACTCATCATTTTAAATAAAGACGAGTTAAAAAAAGGATTTTTAGCTCAAAATGAGTACAATGTAATAATAATATAAAAAAAAACAAAATGCCACCAAAAGTGTAACTAGCTTTTAAGTAAATTGCTCCAGGGGCAACTACCATCTTGACATTTAAAATACTTGAATTTCTGTGTCAATAATTATAATATCTGCATGGAGAACCTAAATATTCCAGTTAATCTTAAATATGGAAAATATGGCTACAAGTTGGGCCGCCATACACAATAGATAACTATTGTATCCCTTCCGGACAACCCATATATATGTCTGCTTGACTGAGCACACAAAGGTCCTGATAGGGAGAAAGCTGCGCCAGACTCCTCTGCTCATCTCCCCAGAAGCAGAAGGTTCGGACAGTTGAAATCTTATGTCCCTCAATCCCTGCCACTGGGGGACAGTAAGGATGCCCCCATGCACATTAAATAGTCAGCTGGTCCTGCTGAAGTCGGCAGGTTTGGCCAATATTCATCTAAGTTTCAGAACGAAACTCAAAATAAACTTTATCCCTATCTTTTTACCAAAAAACACTCAACCAGCTACAGATCATGATTTCTATTTTGACAGAGTTACATAACATTATGGCAGAATTAGTTTTGATGTAAAACATGTTGACATCTAAAATTGTATTTTAAATGTTGCATTTTCATAAAATGTATAGGATAAATCTATAGGATAGGGGATAACTCTTAGATCGTGGGGGTCCTACTGCTGGACCACCCACTAGTCTTGAGAATAAGGACCCTGTACCCCTTGGGGCCCCCTAAAATAAACAGACTGGCAGCTTGTGCATGTGAGCTGCTACTCTAGTACGGGGCTTGGCTACTCTCTGGAACAGAGATGAATGGAGCAGCAACTCACATGCCAAACCTGCCACTCAGTTCATTTGAGGGGTCTTTGAGAGGTATGGTGTACATGTAAATATCTTATAGTCTAATATCTAATCAATCTAATAGTTATCCCCTGTCCTGTGACACCTTTAAGTCCTCATCTAATCATTGTACAATCTCTATTAGTTACTCTGTTATTTAACTAATATTCCCAACATACACATTTTATTTGTTCTGTTAACTGTGGACATCTGAATAAAAAGATGAAACATTTGGTGCTAAATATGCCCTCATGGCATCCCACAAATTTTCAATGAGAGGATAGGGTTAGAAACTCACTTCTGATGACTTGTTTATTTAAGAGGGGTTTTCCAGGCTCTCCTATATTGATGACCTATCCTCAGGTAAGCGTGGTGCGACACCCGGCACCCCCGCCGATCAGCTGTTCACCATGTCTATGGCAAAGCAGCGGCAAGCAGAAAGAGAGAATGGAGATGGCACGTGCACCCTGCACGTGCCGTCTACTCATACAGCTGAACGGCATACAGCTGAACGGCAGAGGTGCCAGGTGTCGGACCCCCGCTGATCTGGTATTGATGACCTATCCTGAGGATAGGTCAATATAGGAGAGCCTAAAGAACCCCTTTAATTACTTTTAAAAATCAACAATTGGTTTAAATGGGTCACATGACAAGATGTGATTTGCAACATAGGATATTATTCCTTGACATTGTAAATATTATTTGAGTTGCTTGAACCAGGGTACTCTCCCCTAATGGGAATTTTGATGACAATAGAGTTGGTACATTTTTCCTGTTGGTATGGGGTATTGGATGGACATGCGTATTTGGCACAAGTCCTAGCTTTCAACAATGTATCCCTGGTGTGGCCAACAGTGCACTAGGGGCACATTTCACTGTGTAATGCATGGGGTTACCAATATGTGGAATTGCCCATTGCTTTATTGTAAAGGGCACCACAAAGACATTTATAGGAGCATAAAAATAAGGCGTTTATAGGAGCATGGGGATCTAGCAACAGTACCTGATTCAGAGCTTCATAGCAAGAACTTTTCTTATAAAAACTATTCATTATGGAGTTAGATATTTTACAGTATTTTTATTTTGGTTTTCTACAGAAAAAATTCAGCAAAAACAGGTATCTTCCTGTGTATACTCTGCCCAATGAAATTTTCAGCTAAAATATTCATGCAAAAATATAGACAGAAATATGAAATATTTTTGAAGCTTACCTGGACATCGCGGGCAGCACAGTTGTGGAGTATAGACTGGATTACCACAGTGCAGACTTGGACATCTCACTCTACTGCACAATACATTTCCTCCCTGCAATGGAAGGTTCCCGGTCAAACTTGATAGATAAAAAATGGGCATCTTTGAAACATCTACTCAAAGATGAAGTTAAAATGTTCTTCTTGAGGGGTTGGTGCTCTAAAAGAAGAGGGGCAACATGCATCCACACTTCACTTACCTCCAATTATATTAAGGACTGCAATTTCTTATGATACCTCATGGTACCAAAGGCCAGCATTTTATTCACTGGATTTACCCCTTCCTAACATGAGTGGACTGTCTATAGACCCTACAGAGAACTTTACCAGTGGGATGATATCCTTGGGGCTGCCTAAGCCCTCCTCACAGCCACCAGTTGGAACATATAGAGCTGATGCTCTTAGCATTAACTAATGCAGGAGCATCAGGTACTTATGTACATGGCGGGCGCCCACAGGTGCCCTCCTCGATTCAACTGTATCGCTATCCTCAGGACAGTTGAATACAGCAGCTGGGGCAGCAGTATTTTGTGCTACATTGTGGTATTTGGTTCTGGGCCATATTTTGTTCTGCACTGTGTTATTTGGTTCTGCTAGCGCAGTAATTTTTTGCTTCACTATGGTACTTGGTTCTGCTGGGGTGGTATTTTGTGTTGTACTATGGTAGTGTTGGCCCTGCTTACTTTTGTTGTCCCTGCCTACTTGTGTTGCCTCGCATTCTGACACCTACAACATGGGGGGCCATTTTTAGTTTTTTTTTACAGAGCCACTTTAAGTTCCCCATAAGTCCCTGCTTCCTATCATGCCATCCAGAGGGATACAGTAATTACAGCTTATAAAATTCCGCCCATGGATATTGCTGGTGGTTTTCCGCTAATTGTCAGTCTGCACCACGACTTGCCATTGTTAGAAGTCCAGGAGCAGTCTGGCAGTTAGTGATAAATCACAAGCTGTACCGGCCGCTGGTGTTTTATTAACCATATTATGGTATTTAGTTAGTCCCTCTGGGTTGCAGTGTGGCAGGTGAGAATGGGGGAATCAGACACATTATTGTACTATGCATCAATTGTCTGCACCTCCGCTGCTGCTAGCCCTGTCTTTCATTTGCAAGACAATTGTATCCCAATGTAACGGATCTCCTGGCACCCCGACCGGGTACCTCCGTTGATAGCTGCTCCTAGTGCTTTCCGAGGACTCCAAGCACTCCACTTGACACCGTACGCACTGCAGACCCCACGAACCGCCGAAGCTTGGTTGAGGTCTCACCGTCTCCTACCCACCCTGGACCTACGACAAGGCTCCAGGCTACAGTGGGTGAACCTCTCCTAAAACCAGAGAGCAGGAACAGCTCTTAAAAGAGCTAGTAGTTATAGCCAGGGGAGTATAGCAAATCTCCCAGCGTATAGCAATCCCCCAGTGTCGATCAGTTACCCAAACACCAGCCTCAACATGATGAAGGATAAAACAGGAACTCTTTATTGAGGGCTACCCGCCCGTATTTATGCAGGTCCCCATCTGGTGGACACGCCCCTAGGGGACCAGAAGGAAGACTGTGACACAGGACAGATATGCAGCAATTCAGGATACACAGACACAATACATCCCCACAATGCATCATGGTTTCCTCCTCTCTGCCCTGGAGACACCCGAGGAGTAATTCAATTATCTCTCAAGACAAAGGGAAATCACCAATAAACATGTGGGGACAACAGGATAGAAATCACCATTTAAACATGCAATGTCACAACCCTTACAGTAAACACAGACATTTAACATATCCCCAGATAGCTCAAGTCTGAGTGCATATTATTAGGTGAATGGCACTCAGACTACACGAATACAATAAAATTAGCTATTTGGGTACCCTCACATAACATAAAATACAATTCCAAAGACAGATTTAAGTTGTGCGGCCGGTCTGTCTTCTCCTTTAAAGTTAGTATGGGCCATAATCCTGAGGCAAGAGGCTGGTAGCCAGGCCCCTCCGAAACCCAGTGGCGAAGTTGGTTTCGCCACACATCTCCCCCTCCCAGGGAAGACTAACCAGATACCTGACCTCATGCCGGTCGGTATCTGAGTTAGTTCAGGCAGTCCACCCACAACCCAATACTGGACCTGTTGAATTTTGGGGCCTGGCTCTGTTCTGTATGTCCCCAGCTGTTGAGGGGGCATCTGCTACTCCTTGCTTCCTTGTTGCTCTCTAGCTAGGAGCTGTAGGTACTTGGTGGGCAGAGGCCGACTGCGCTCTGCCCAGATGCCAGCGCGTCTGCTGGGGTAGCCTGTGGAAAGTCAGCCTCTGGAGAAGAGGATAGAGGAGGGCAGAGGCCAACTGCGCTGTGCCCAGATGCCAGCTCTTCCGCTGGGGTAGCCTGTGGGATGTCCGGCTCTGGAGAAGAGGATGGGGAGGACAGAGGCTGACTGCGCTCTGCCCAGATGCCAGCTCTTCTGCTGGGGTCGCCTGTGGGAAGTCTGGCTCTGGAGAAGAGGATAGGGGAGGGCAAAGGCCAACTGTGTTCTGCCCCGATGCCAGCTCTTCCGCTGGGGAAGCCTGTGTGGAGTCAGCCTCTGGAGAAGAGGATAGAGGAGGGCAGAGGCCAACTGCGCTCTGCCCAGATGCCAGCTCTTCCGCTGGGGTAGCCTGTGGGAAGTCCGGCTCTGGAGAAGGGGATAGGGGAGGGCAGAGGCCAACTGTGCTCTGCCCCGATGCCAGCTCTCGTAGAAAATGTTCAGAAGTCTGGACTTTGCAGGGCTCCCAAAGTCAGGCTCTGCAAAGGACTCCCATAACAAGCCAGGACCATAAAACTCCTCTCCCTCTGGCTTGTCATGCTCAGCTGCCCAGGGGGAATGTTGAATGACATGCCACCTTAGGGCCTGGTAAGCATCCTCTAGCCAAAGCTCCTTACATACCAGGCTCTGGAGCTCTGTTACCCAGTCATCCAGGGGCTGCTCTCCCAAGAGACCCATCCGCATCACCACACGCTTCTGTAGCTGCTGCTCATAACTGGGGAGACTCTCACCTCACCGCCGCTGGGCATTTTCCAGGGCATCATACCAGACTTCCTTTCTGTCTGCATCCCTGTAGTCTGCGGCTGCCTCCTCCTCCTCGTCATAGAACGCTGTCCGAAGACTAGCCGATTCCATCTTGCTGTAGCCAGGGGCGCTGTACTGATACTAGCATTGCCCTCAATATACTCCAAATGTAACGGATCTCCTGGCACCCCGACCGGGTACCTCCGTTGATAGCTGCTCCTAGTGCTTTCCGAGGACTCCAAGCACTCCACTTGACACCGTACGCACTGCAGACCCCACGAACCGCCGAAGCTTGGTTGAGGTCTCACCGTCTCCTACCCACCCTGGACCTACGACAAGGCTCCAGGCTACAGTGGGTGAACCTCTCCTAAAACCAGAGAGCAGGAACAGCTCTTAAAAGAGCTAGTAGTTATAGCCAGGGGAGTATAGCAAATCTCCCAGCGTAAAGCAATCCCCCAGTGTCGATCAGTTACCCAAACACCAGCCTCAACATGATGAAGGATAAAACAGGAACTCTTTATTGAGGGCTACCCGCCCGTATTTATGCAGGTCCTCATCTGGTGGACACGCCCCTAGGGGACCAGAAGGAAGACTGTGACACAGGACAGATATGCAGCAATTCAGGATACACAGACACAATACATCCCCACAATGCATCATGGTTTCCTCCTCTCTGCCCTGGAGACACCCGAGGAGTAATTCAATTATCTCTCAAGACAAAGGGAAATCACCAATACACATGTGGGGACAACAGGACAGAAATCACCATTTAAACATGCAATATCACAACCCTTACAGTAAACACAGACATTTAACATATCCCCAGATAGCTCAAGTCTGAGTGCATATTATTAGGTGAATGGCACTCAGACTACACGAATACAATAAAATTAGCTATCTGGGTACCCTCACATAACATAAAATACAATTCCAAAGACAGATTTAAGCTGTGCGGCCGGTCTGTCTTCTCCTTTAAAGTTAGTATGGGCCATAATCCTGAGGCAAGAGGCTGGTAGCCAGGCCCCTCCGAAACCCAGTGGCGAGGTTGGTTTCGCCACACATCTTCCCCTCCCAGGGAAGACTAACCAGATACCTGACCTCATGCCGGTCGGTATCTGAGTTAGTTTGGCAGTCCACCCACAACCCAATACTGGACCTGTTGAATTTTGGGGCCTGGCTCTGTTCTGTATGTCCCCAGCTGTTGAGGGGGCATCTGCTACTCCTTGCTTCCTTGTTGCTCTCTAGCTAGGAGCTGTAGGTACTTGGTGGGCAGAGGCCGACTGCGCTCTGCCCAGATGCCAGCGCTTCCGCTGGGGTAGCCTGTGGAAAGTCAGCCTCTGGAGAAGAGGATAGAGGAGGGCAGAGGCCAACTGCGCTCTGCCCAGATGCCAGCTCTTCCGCTGGGGTAGACTGTGGGATGTCCGGCTCTGGAGAAGAGGATGGGGAGGGCAGAGGCTGACTGGGCTCTGCCCAGATGCCAGCTCTTCTGCTGGGGTCACCTGTGGGAAGTCCGGCTCTGGAGAAGAGGATAGGGGAGGGCAAAGGCCAACTGTGTTCTGCCCCGATGCTAGCTCTTCCGCTGGGGAAGCCTGTGTGGAGTCAGCCTCTGGAGAAGAGGATAGAGGAGGGCAGAGGCCAACTGCGCTCTGCCCAGATGCCAGCTCTTCCGCTGGGGTAGCCTGTGGGAAGTCCGGCTCTGGAGAAGGGGATAGGGGAGGGCAGAGGCCAACTGTGTTCTGCCCCGATGCCAGCTCTTCCTCTGGGGAAGTCGGTGTGGAGTCAGCCTCTGGAGAAGAGGATAGAGGAGGGCAGAGGCCAACTGTGTTCTGCCCAGATGCCAGCTCTTCCGCTGGGGAAGCCGGTGTGGAGTCAGCCTCTGGAGAAAAGGATAGGGGAGGGCAGAGGCCAACTGCACTCTGCCAAGATGCCAGCTCTTCCGCTGGGATGGGGTCAGGGAATCCTACCCCCAGGACCTTGTTGCGGATCAGCTGTGGAGAAGAGGGATTGCTTACCTCCTCCTCCTGGCATTCTTGTGGGGTTGGTGGGGAATCTGTACCGGCCGTCCAGCATCCCGGTAGGCCTGGTGCAGAGATTGCGGTCCCATCTGCACCATTGGAGTTAGGGGTGCTGTCCCCCTGTGGTTGGGGAGAGAGACCGGTTGTCTCCTCTCCCTTCAAAGTACACTGCCGCTGGGGAATGGAGACGATGCTCTCCTCTCCCTGCAAAACATACTGCCGCTGGGGAGCAGGACCAACTGTCCCTACTCCCTGAAACTCCGGCTGCCGTTGGGGATTTGGGCCGACTGCCCAGCATCCCTGTAGGGCCGGTGGAGAGATCTCGGTCCCATCTCCACCTGCCATATGGGTTTCCCCCCAGGACCAGTCTATGAGGTCCCCTACCTCTGTAGCTGGTACTGAAGCAGGGGATACTTCAGTCGGGTCTTCCCAGTACACCTCCACAATATCCTTCCAGCTGAAGGGCTCTGGACCTGGGTCTGACACTCTGCTCTCTCGCTGAGCCCTCTCAATGGAGTGGAAGAGATCTCGGTAGTCCTGCTCCAGTTCCCACTCCAGGGTTGCTAGGTGAGCCAGGTCTTTCTCTACCTCATGGGGGTCCTCCCAATCCAGCCTAGCCTCCCTCTCGTAGAAAATGTTCTGAAGTCTGGACTTTGCAGGGATCCCAAAGTCAGGCTCTGCAAAGGACTCCCATAACAAGCCAGGACCATAAAACTCCTCTCCCTCTGGCTTGTCATGCTC
The DNA here is from genome assembly GCF_905171765.1 of Bufo bufo. Lineage (NCBI taxonomy): Eukaryota > Metazoa > Chordata > Amphibia > Anura > Bufonidae > Bufo > Bufo bufo. The sequence goes on from NC_053396.1 coordinate 128,744,443, forward strand.
AGCTGCCCAGGGGGAATGTTGAATGACATGCCACCTTAGGGCCTGGTAAGCATCCTCTAGCCAAATTTCCTTACATACCAGGCTCTGGAGCTCTGTTACCCAGTCATCCAGGGGCTGCTCTCCCAAGAGACCCATCCGCATCGCCACACGCTTCTGTAGCTGCTGCTCATAACTGGGGAGACTCTCACCTCGCCGCCGCTGGGCATTTTCCAGGGCATCATACCAGACTTCCTTTCTGTCTGCATCCCTGTAGTCTGCGGCTGCCTCCTCCTCCTCGTCATAGAACGCTGTCCGAAGACTAGCCGATTCCATCCTGCTGTAGCCAGGGGCACTGTACTGATACTAGCATTACCCTCAATATACTCCACGAACGGTGTCTCCGAGCTGCTTCTCCTCACACTAGGACGCCATCCCACTGCTTGCCACCAAATGTAGCGGATCTCCTGGCACCCCGACCGGGTACCTCCGTTGATAGTTGCTCCTAGTGCTTTCCGAGGACTCCAAGCACTCCACTTGACACCGTATGCACTGCAGACCCCACAAACCGCCGAAGCTTTGTTGAGGTCTCACCGTCTCCTACCCACCCTGGACCTACGACAAGGCTCCAGGCTACAGTGGGTGAACCTCTCCTAAAACCAGAGAGCAGGAACAGCTCTTAAAAGAGCTAGTAGTTATAGCCAGGGGAGTATAGCAAATCTCCCAGCGTATTGCAATCCCCTAGTGTCGATCAGTTACCCAAACACCAGCCTCAACATGATGAAGGATAAAACAGGAACTCTTTATTGAGGGATACCTGCCCGTATTTATGCAGGTCCCCATCTGGTGGACACGCCCCTAGGGGACCAGAAGGAAGACTGTGACACAGGACAGATATGCAGCAATTCAGGATACACAGACACAATACATCCCCACAATGCATCATGGTTTCCTCCTCTCTGCCCTGGAGACACCCGAGGAGTAATTCAATTATCTCTCAAGACAAAGGGAAATCACCAATACACATGTGGGGACAACAGGATAGAAATCACCATTTAAACATGCAATATCACAACCCTTACAGTAAACACAGACATTTAACATATCCCCAGATAGCTCAAGTCTGAGTGCATATTATTAGGTGAATGGCACTCAGACTACACGAATACAATAAAATTAGCTATCTGGGTACCCTCACATAACATAAAATACAATTCCAAAGACAGATTTAAGCTGTGCGGCCAGTCTGTCTTCTCCTTTAAAGTTAGTATGGGCCATAATCCTGAGGCAAGAGGCTGGTAGCCAGGCCCCTCCGAAACCCAGTGGCGAGGTTGGTTTCACCACACCCAATTTTCCTCTTTTTAGAGCATTTATTGGTAAAAAAAAAAACTACCTTTGGCCCAGCCAGAGTGAGGATAGGAGTGTTGGCAAACAAGAGTAATTACAAAGTACAAGAAGAAGCCTCCATATACAGTCATGTGAAAAAATTAGGACACCCTTTGAAAGCATGTGGTTTTTTGTAACATTTTTAATAAATGGTTATTTCATCTCCGTTTCAACAATACAGAGAGATTAAAGTAATCCGACTAAACAAAGAAAACTGAAGAAAAGTCTTTTCAAGATCTTCTGTAAATGTCATTCTACAAAAATGCCTATTCTAACTGAGGAAAAAGATAGGACACCCTTGCCCCTAATAGCGAGTGTTACCTCCTTTGGCTGAAATAACTGCAGTGAGACGGTTCTTGTAGCCATCTACCAGTCTTCGACATCGGTCTGAGGAAATTTTACCCCACTCCTCAATGCAGAACTTTTTCAGCTGTGAGATGTTTGAGGGGTTTCTTGCACGTACAGCCCTTTTCAAGTCACCCCACAGCATCTCAATGGGATTCAAATCTGGACTTTGACTTGGCCATTCCAGGACTCTCCATTTCTTCTTTTTCAGCCAATCTTTGGTTGATTTACTAGTATGTTTTGGGTCATTGTCATGTTGCATGGTCCAGTTCCGCTTCAGCTTTAATTTTCTAACTGATGGTCTCACATGTTCTTCAAGCACCTTCTGATACACAGTAGAATTCATCGTGGATTCTATGATGGTGAGCTGACCAGGTCCTGCTGCAGCAAAGCAGCCCCAAACCATGACACTTCCACCTCCATGCTTCACAGTTGGTATGAGGTTCTTTTCTTGGAATGCTGTGTTTGGTTTACGCCAAACATGTCCTCTGCTGTTGTGTCCAAATAATTCAATTTTGGACTCATCTGTCCAAAGAACATTATTCCAGAAGTCCTGGTCTTTGTCAACTTTATCGCTGGCAAATGTCAGTCTGGCCTCGATGTTTCTCTTGGAAAGCAAAGGTTTCCTCCTTGCACACCTCCCATGCAAGTTAAACTTGTACAGTCTCTTTCTGATTGTAGAGGCATGTACTTCTACATCAACAGTAGCCAGAGCCTGCTGTAGTTCTCGAGATGACACTTCAGGGTTTTTGGATACCTCTTTTAGCATCTTGCGGTCTGCTCTTGGGGTGAACTTGCTGGGGCGACCAGTCCTGGGCATGTTGGCAGTTGTTTTGAAAGCCCTCCACTTGTAGACTATCTTCCGGACAGTGGAATGGCTGATTTCAAAATCTTTTGAGATCTTTTTAAATCCCTTCCCAGACTCATAGGCTGCTACAATCTTTTTTCTGAAGTCCTCTGACAGCTCTTTTGCTCTCACCATGGTGCTCACTCTCACTTCAACAGTCAGGAGCACACCAAACTAAATGTCTGAGGTTTAAATAGGGCAAGCCTCATTCAACATGCAGAGTAACGATCTACTAATTATGTGCACCTGGTGTGATATACCTGTGTGAGATCTGAGCCAATTTAAGAGGGAATACATGTGAGGGTGTCCTATCTTTTTCCTCAGTTAGAATAGGCATTTTTGTAGAATGACATTTACAGAAGATCTTGAAAAGACTTTTCTTCAGTTTTCTTTGTTTAGTTGGATTACTTTAATCTCTCTGTATTGTTGAAACGGAGATGAAATAACCATTTATTAAAAATGTTACAAAAAACCACATGCTTTCAAAGGGTGTCCTAATTTTTTCACATGACTGTATGCCAATGGGGCTCAGTGATATGGAATGGTGCCTTGTAGCATTGGGGCCCTGGGTTTAAATCCAACTAAGGCCAACATCTGTGTGGAGTTTGTATGTTCTCCCCTTGTTTGCTTGGGTTTCCTCTGAGTACCTCGGTTTCCTCCCACGCCCTAAACACGTACTGATAGGGAATCTAGATTGTGAGTGATGAAAATGTCTTTAAAGCGATCAGAAATATGTTGGTGCCAAATAAGCAAGAGACAGAAATATTATACAGTATAGCTATTTAACTCACTGGAGCTGGTGAATTACTTTGTAACTACTCCAGTTCGCCAACACTCCTTGCCTCTCTCTGGCTGGGCGAAAGGTATTTTTTGTTCAATGAACGCCTTAGGGTACTTTCACACTTGCGTTAGAAGAATCCGGCAGGCAGTTCCGTTGCCGGAACTGGCTGCCGGATCCGGAAATCCGTATGCAAACAGATATCATTTGTTTCCGGATCTGGAGGCGAATCCGTCTGACAAATGCATTGCAATACAGGATCTGTCTCTCCGGTGTAATCTGGAAAAACGGATCCAGTATTTATCTTTTTCACAGATTTAAAGGTCTGCGCATGCACAGACCGGGAAACCAGATCCGTTTTTCCAGAACACTTGGTACCGGATCCGGCATTAATACATTTCAATGGAAAATAATACCGGATCCGGCATTCCGGCAAGTGCTCCGGAATTTTGGCTGGCCAAAATACCATAAAAGGGACTGAAGTGAAGACATCCTGATGCATACTGAATGGATTGCTTTCCATTCAGAATGCATTGGAACAAAACTGGAACACAATACCGGAATACTTTAACGCTAGTGTGAAAGTAGCCTCAACATGAGGAAAAATAGGATGACGTGCATAAACTGTTCATCAAAGGCTGGGCTAACGCTGGAGTCGTAGAAACAGCTGCTGAGCCCTGCTAACCGAGTACTGACAGCTAACCAATAAAGCTATCTTTATTACTGCGCCACCTAGTGTCTGCAGAGTATTGCTGACAAGCATACAGAAAATACCTCCCAAAATAATCACGCAAAATTGCTCTTTATTTTCAGAATAGCTCATCTCGCGCCACTCGTGTCAGGATTTGTCGACCCACAAGGTCAGTTTAGGGGGAGGACACATACAGTATGTCAGCTATAAAAAAAATTACAAATACATAGAGAACTGTCTCATAGTATAGCAGGACAGCTAGGGACAATCAAATTCTCAACAAACCATAGACCTGACAATCTTTGTGCAGACCTCAGACTCTATGGGCTTCTAAGGTGAACAATACCAATTATAACACTCAGTTGGCATTTTTTTGGTTTTCCACCTTCCTGTCCTCACTTGCTGACCACTACATGTTATTGACTATGATGCTACCAGCTGATGCTACCAGCTGACAAATTGGCCTGTACAACTGCCCATTATTTTTCTTCATTGCTTAGTGAATCATTTGTTCTGTTGTGTAAACTTTTGCTCATGTTTATTAAGTTGCAGTTATTCACAGTGGTGGCTCAATGGGTAGCGCTGTTGCCTTGAAGCACTGGAGCCCATTTCAACACGTGTAATGTAACAAAAGCCTAAAAGTAATGCTTTGCTTCCCTTGCAACAATCTGGACCTCCTAATAGCGCTGATTGTAGTATTTGCCATTATCAGTTCATTTTTGAGGGGGCAGTGTTCCTTGAATACCATAGAACTGTTGTGGCACTCTTGAAAATGCCACCTAAGGAGCCTTAATAAACTTTGCTTGGCATTTCACACTTCTTCCTCTCTCCTTGTAAGATTACATACTGTTGAAACGCTTATTACAGTAGCTCTAGAATGTAGGAGGACATTTGTAAAAATTGCAGTACAACAATTGTTCTGATAAAAGAAATACTGTAGAACAGGTGAAAACAACAAGGGAAAGTACAAAGCTACTAGCTAAATATACTTATCCAAAGGTGGGCATTTCGGAAGAAGAAGAAGTGAACATTTGCTATCAAAACAAAAATTTCAGATATCACAGAGTCAATATATGGATTCTTAAACTGTACATAATCTATACCTTCCAAGATTTGGAAACCCAAAATATGTATGGCTCACCCTTCACTAAATATTTCATGACTCTATTTACTGGCACCAAAGTTCCCAAGAGTGAGCCACAAATGCCCATATGAGAGTGCCATTCACGGATGACTTTGTCAATGTCGGTCACTGTAGCTACTTATATCCCATGTTATAATATAACATAGACTTGGCAGGGAGGAGTCTGCAGCACGAGCAATCACCAGCGACCACGGGGAACATCAGAACGCTGCAACTGTAATTTAATGACAACAGGAATGTAATATAATAACTATTGTCAGCAATGGACCTTGGTGACGACACATCATGTGACATATGGTTTACATCAGCAGGATTATAAACTCCTATGTAACACAATATACAACTGTAAAATATTACCTCACGGCACAGACAGTTAACACAATACACAAGTCCATATGGTTCCAGGTAAGGGTGCCATCTCTCGCCAATTCGATATTTTCTGTCTTGGAAGACACAGTATGTCTCTGAATCTACAGGGGTGACAGAGGCAGCCTTCAGTTACATCCTCAAGCTTCAGTGCATATCAGTGGTTAAGAGATGGTTTGGCTAGAGTCAGGATTCTCATGATTGTGACTGCTCTCCACTATTAAAAGCTGTGCATAGAAAGTTAATGAAATATTCGTGTGGGTTCTCTGGTTTGTGTTTCTTGGCTTTTCAATAAGAGCCTTTAATGTTCCTGGTCTCTGGAGTCTGAAAAAATCTAAAGGGAACACAGTCTGTAGGTATTGGTGACTACTGGGAATACTCCATAAACTGGACCACAGAAGAACAGTCTATTAGATCCAGCAATTGGAGGTAACCCCAAAGCTGTCAGCACCTCTGACTGTGAAGTCTTCAAAACAGCCAAACACTTTAACTGAAAGAAAACCTTTCACACATTGGCAGCTTAAACTCAGTCTAATGCCAAGAAATGAGAGAAAGCAGCTGAGAAGCATATACCTACACATGAGATACAGCTTAGACAGAAGAATGATATTTTAGCATGCAAACAGGAAAGATAAACATTACAATGAAGAATAAATAGTAGGTGCTTGACCCCTAGACTTGTAAACCTTGATGAAGATCTCTAGTGGATCCACATTTTTCATGGCATGCAAAAAGTTTAGCTTTTCTCCAGTAGAAATTATAATTCATCCTCTAATATCTAATCACCATTATTGGTTGCACCACAACTCAATTCATAATCTCCACCTATGTGACTGTGTTACATGGGGGTTGGATATTCAAGGCTATCGACTCTGTACTTTTTAAAGTGCAACTGTCTTTTTTTTATTTGCTAGTTGATTAGAGCTAGGCATGTATACCTGAGTTAGTCTGTCAATGATTGTGAAAAGATCTGTAATTACCTTATAATAGCTTTCATTAATGTACCCTGTCCCTTTCCACTGGTCCCTAAAAAGACCGTTGCTAGGGCCTTTCTGTCTACCCTTTAGAATAAACAGAAGACAGAGGGGCATTGCATGATTGCATTAGGCTTCAGAGTGAGGAGGCGTGTCTCTCAGTAATCCAATCTGATTGGCTGGTAGGGAGCTGCTGGCTACAGCAAGTGTGTATGGGAAGTGAGGAAAGGTAGTTGTGGCCTGAGAGAACTGGCAGAGGAGCCATCTTGAGAAGATCCACATATTGTAGGGATTAAAAAAGCCATAACTAAGGGAAAAACTGAAGGAAAACAGTGGTTTGTGAATAAACAAGATTGTTTTATGCATAATGCTGCAGCAGCAGTAACATATGCTAAAAAACATGACACTTTACACTTTAAATTACTAAACAATTCTGAAGAGCTGAAATAGACCGTAAAGTGTTAGCTCAACTAAAGGCTGAGATGTGTCTTACTTTATGTCCAGCAATTTGTTAGAAATGAATTTTTACAAATGTATTGTGTCTCTTCTTGCCATGATGTTTTTGCCTATTTTGTCCTCCGAGGATACATGAATGAATGGGTTCTTTGTACATGTTAAAAAGGCAGTATAAGAATTCCATCCCCTTTGCCTACCTAACCATGCAGAAACAGCGTTGTGGCTATATATACTAGACTTACAAAAATGCAGACGGGAAGACACAAGAATTCTTTCAATATGCTTGCAATACAATATGATGTCTAGTAGCTGTATCTGACATTGTCACTAGAGAAAGTTCCCTACATAGTTGAAAATGGCTGGCAGTGTTTATCCAGAGGAGACAATGTTGACTCAACATGGTATGACAAATCTGATGACAAGTGAAAGATAGTATAGATGAAAATTATACAGCTCAATAAATGTTTTTTTTTTTTTTTTTGTAGAAATATCTTTATTGCTTTTCTTACATAGAAGGGACAGTATAAAACAAATATCTAATCATAGAGAATGAGCACGTATGACAGGTACATTTAAGCGATATATCGCTTCAGTACTAAACAATGCATATACATACAAAAACATCTATATCCAGGATTACCCTGGATTAATAACAACTTTCTGTCATACATATCAAAAACCCAAAGGCCCCCCCCCCCCCCCAGCCCCCCATCCCCCCCTCCCCCCGCCCTGCATACCTGACCTGGTGCGGCCGCCGCGAGGGGCGGCAGGGCGCTCATATCCCTCTCTTGGGCAATTCTCAAAACTTCGTCATATCGGATCCTATTCCTGTTTGGTGTGGACTGGTATAATGGTATTTATTGTTTAAGAATATCTGGCAGTTTGTTTTTGTTAAAGCTCAATAAATGTTAAAGGGGTTGTCTCACTTCAGCAAATAGCATTATGTAGAGGAAGTTAATACAAGGCACTTACTAATGTATTATGATTGTACATATTGCCTCCTTTGCTGGCTGGATTCATTTTTCCATCACATTATATACACTTCTCGTTTCCATGGTTATGACCACCCTGCAATCCAACAATGGTGGCTGTGCTTGCACACTATAGGAAAAAGTGCCGGCCTTTGCACACTCCCACGTTACCAGCCACTAGAGAGGCACACAGCCACCGCTGCTGGATTACAGGGTGGTCATAACCATGGAAACAAGAAGTGTATAATATCATGGAAAATGAATCAATCCAGCAAATGAGGCAATATGGACAATCACAATACATTAGTAGAAAGTGTATTGTATTAATTGTGTCTACATGATAAATGTCATTTTCTGAAGTGAGAGAACCCCTTTAATCCTATTTTCATATTTGGTAATCCAGAAGCATCCTGTTTCTAAAGATGATAATTAGAGTAACTTACAGAATAAAGCATTTATATCAAAGTAATATAGATAAATAGTGATCATAAGATCTTCCAAAAAGCAAGGGTGCTGAAAAACAAATGGCCAGATACAAAACAAAAAAAGACAGAGGAGACATACAGTACAGGGAGTGCAGAATTATTAGGCAAGTTGTATTTTTGAGGATTAATTTTATTATTGAACAACAACCATGTTCTCAATGAACCCAAAAAACTCATTAATATCAAAGCTGAATATTTTTGGAAGTAGTTTTTAGTTTGTTTTTAGTTTTAGCTATTTTAGGGGGATATCTGTGTGTGCAGGTGACTATTACTGTGCATAATTATTAGGCAACTTAACAAAAAACTAATATATATCCATTTCAATTATTTATTTTTACCAGTGAAACCAATATAACATCTCAACATTCACAAATATACATTTCTGACATTCAAAAACAAAACAAAAACAAATCAGTGACCAATATAGCCACCTTTCTTTGCAAGGACACTCAAAAGCCTGCCATTCATGGATTCTGTCAGTGTTTTGATCTGTTCACCATTAACATTGCGTGCAGCAGCAACCACAGCCTCCCAGACTCTGTTCAGAGAGGTGTACTGTTTTCCCTCCTTGTAAATCTCACATTTGATGATGGACCACAGGTTCTCAATGGGGTTCAGATCAGGTGAACAAGGAGGCCATGTCATTAGATTTTCTTCTTTTATACCCTTTCTTGCCAGCCACGCTGTGGAGTACTTGGACGCGTGTGATGGAGCATTGTCCTGCATGAAAATCATGTTTTTCTTGAAGGATGCAGAATTCTTCCTGTACCACTGCTTGAAGAAGGTGTCTTCCAGAAACTGGCAGTAGGACTGGGAGTTGAGCTTGACTCCATCCTCAACCCGAAAAGGCCCCACAAGCTCATCTTTGATGATACCAGCCCAAACCAGTACTCCACCTCCACCTTGCTGGCGTCTGAGTCGGACTGGAGCTCTCTGCCCTTTACCAATCCAGCCACGGGCCCATCCATCTGGCCCATCAAGACTCACTCTCATTTCATCAGTCCATAAAACCTTAGAAAAATCAGTCTTGAGATATTTCTTGACCCAGTCTTGACGTTTCAGCTTGTGTGTCTTGTTCAGTGGTGGTCGTCTTTCAGCCTTTCTTACCTTGGCCATGTCTCTGAGTATTGCACACCTTGTGCTTTTGGGCACTCCAGTGATGTTGCAGCTCTGAAATATGGCCAAACTGGTGGCAAGTGGCATCTTGGCAGCTGCACGCTTGACTTTTCTCAGTTCATGGGCAGTTATTTTGCGCCTTGGTTTTTCCACACGCTTCTTGCGACCCTGTTGACTATTTTGAATGAAACGCTTGATTGTTCGATGATCACGCTTTAGGAGCTTTGCAATTTTAAGAGTGCTGCATCCCTCTGCAAGATATCTCACTATTTTTGACTTTTCTGAGCCTGTCAAGTCCTTCTTTTGACCCATTTTGCCAAAGGAAAGGAAGTTGCCTAATAATTATGCACACCTAATATAGGGTGTTGATGTCATTAGACCACACCCCTTCTCATTACAGAGATGCACATCACCTAATATGCTTAATTTGTAGTAGGCTTTCAAGCCTATACAGCTTGGAGAAAGACAACATGCATAAAGAGGATGATGTGGTCAAAATACTCATTTGCCTAATAATTCTGCACGCAGTGTATATACGGTATATACTGTAATATTCTACACACGCGTATTGAAATAAGGCAATTCTTTGTTGTGTATACAGGAGTATAAATTATAACACACATACAAAACAAAGGGATTGTCCATGTTAAGGACCCCCGAATAGCCCAAATCAAGCATGATTATGTGTACCTGTAATTTCAAGTGTCCATATCAATAGTACAAACTTAGAGAACAAACTTTGTAATATATCTTATTAGAGAAAAATGTCTCTTTCTCCACTTATCAGACTCATGTTCCCTCACCACTGTCTGGCACACTGATAAATCACTCTGAAACTCATTAATAAAATCTCTCTTCAGTGAAGAGGCAATGACGAAGATGGATTATGAGCCTCATTGAGAGGGCAGCTGCTGCCCATAGATGTCTATGGAGAGGAGAAGGAAGGAGCTACAGCAGATAGATAAAGCGAGATACACAGATCCTGCTAGTGAATGTTCTTCTATCTCAACCCAGTGCTGGGTTAATTGTAACCTTGCACAGTACTGCTGTATAATGTCTTCCATGCTGCTGTTGCTTCTTTATGAAAAAGTATGTGAGAGAGAAGAAGAGGAGCAGGATCCCATCTACTCACTGCGTGCTGTTGCTGTGTAAGGGAGTATTTAGAGCAGCTAATGTCCACCACACTGAAGCTGAGTTCCAAAACAATTGCCAATTACAGACAGAGCCTGTGGGGGGATAAAATCAATCCCTAGCTATGTCTTGGTAACCAGTCCTCTCCAGGCTGATATTCTATACAGTGCCTTCTAATCCCAGTGACACCCATTTGGAGGCAAATTGTATTGGCTCCCCTCTGGGCTGATGCATCTCCTAACCCCACAGACTTCCCTAGAGTTGACTCCTTTCAGTTCTGATAACAGTCTCAGCTTATACCAACTGCCTGCAAAGAGTTCTAGAAGCTTATTCTGTCTGGCAGAAAAAAATCTGAGCTCTCTATAGCAGTAATGGTTCCCTCTGTCAGCTTGCCATCTGCTTCCTGATGACATTCTCTCTCTCTCATTGCTGGGGAACACCATAATGTCACCTCTTGCCTATGGGTCCCTACAACACCGCATTTCCACATGCTCCTTGTCACTGTTTTCCCATGCCTCTAGCCTACTGATATTCTCGCTATTTACAAGCCCACTACAGCCTCCAGCCCACCAATACTCTCACAGTTGACAAGCTCAGGCCTAAGACTTACATAGACCAACAACCATTGTTGGACTGGGGCTCATTGTTCCCACCAGAGGAAATTATTCTCAGGGCCCAATTCCTATATCATCAATAGACCCTAGTGTCAAGTGATAGGCTTCATAGGCAACCCCAAATGAGATTTTTCTCCTGAACTTTTGGGGCCCACTTTGGCTTCAGACACAATCCGACCCTGCCAACAACATATTTTCAAGATACCTCATGTTTGCACTCCTCCTTGTGCCACTAGCCTGGATGATTGGATCAGAGGATGGTAGTGGTAGTGGCTCTGGCACCAATAATTAGTGGTGATAATCTTTCACATGTACAGAGGAGTTGACTGGCAGATTTTAGCGACTCGCAGGATGAGCAGGCAGGCTGAATTTTGGCTAGCTTCTGATATCGCAGGAGGAGGGACGGTCATGAAGGAGCAAAGGGCTGCCCTGGAAACATGTGTAATGGTGGACCTGAGCTCTTAATGGAGGCAGGCTTGGGCACTCACAAGAGGAAGGCTAGGGCTCCAACAACCTTTAATAATGCCCCACTGGACACTTGGAAGGTGAATTAGTATATCACACAAACTTCATTTTTTTACGAATGGAAAGAGCGACAGCCATATCAAAAGTACAGTTTTCATGATGTTAAACTGACCTAACATGCATCACCATTTGTTAGATATGCTCGAAAGAGCTGACAGATTACCCAGAGGGTAGTGCAGGTGGCAATGGCGTTATCTCTTATTGTGGTGTAATACTTCCCTGATGCAGGGGTATTGTGGCCAGTTGCTCCATTGCTCCATTGCACCTAAAGTTTATAACCTTATGGCCTACCAGTGTCAGTACTCTCACAACCTGAGCTGTGGCAAAGACAAGAACCATTGTCTGTTTGTCAATAGAACAGGGCACTATAACAACTAAAAGCATATGTCCCACTCCACGTCACCACTAACTCTCAGCATGGAAGCCTTTTTACTTCTATTTAGACAAAAATCGACAAAAATCTAAAAGTATAAATTGGATCTGCAGGGGGGGATGGCATTTCTATAGTTTGTGTTTTTTTACAGTATAGATCAGGGATCAGCAACCACCGCCACTCCAGCTGTTGTGAAACTTCAACTCTCAGCATGCTCCACTCACTTCTATGGGAGTTCTGAGAACAGCCAAGCAAGGGTGCATGCTGGGAGTTGCAGTTTCACCACACCTGGAGTGCTGAAGGTTGCTGACCCCTGGTATAAATGCTAAATGGCTTTTTCGAGATTTTGATATTAATGAGCTATTCTCGGGATAGGTCTTCAATATCTGATTGGTGGGATTCTAAGCACCCCCGCCAATCAATTCTTTGAAGAGGCTATCAGTTACATGGCCTAGGTGCAGCTTAGTCCCATTCAAGTGAATAGGCCTGAGCTTCAACACGATGCACAGTTGCTATACAATGTATGATACTGTGCTTGGTAAGCTGTGATGAAACCACATTGCTCACCAGAGAGCTGCGGCCTCCTCAAACAGTTGTTCGTTGTGGATGCCAAGAGTTGGAACCTCACTAATTAAATATTGATGGCCTACATATCTCAGGGACATAGGGACGTGATGACGTAGGCAAGCTGCGTCACGCCCCCCTCCTCTCCTCCTCCGCATCCTGCCGCGTCTCCTGCTACTCAATGGTGGGACTTGCTCTCAAGCCTCAGGCCGTTTGTGGGTCTATCTGTGGCGGCCGTGTTTCCAGATGATAGCGGTTTTCAGCGCTGACTACTTTGAAGGTTAGTAGGCCAGCCTTCCGTTGGATGCTCTGCTGCCTGGATGTACGGGGCTCTTCTATGTCTCGATATTCCTTCCGCATGAAGGTCCCCTCTGGTCCAAATTGAGCCTGGAGTTCTCGGAGGGCTTTCCCCTTGTCTTACCTTTCTAGGGGGTTGTCTGGCCCTGTGCCCTCTTCCTGTCTCCAGCTTCAGGACTGCATCGATGCTGATCCTGCTATCGGTGCACCCGCCGGTCCTGTCATTCTGCCACCGAGTCTCGTGGATTTCTTTGCTGGTTCCCCTTCTGTGCTGTGTGTGCTGCGCCTCGTGGATCTGCCGTAGTCTGCCTGATCTTTCACAAGAAGATTGGTGAGGTCTTTCTAATTTGGCACTCATTTTTGCTGTTCCTTCTACTCCTGTGTTGTGTTTGGGCTTTTTTTGTTGTTGTTTTTTTAAAAGGACTAATTTACAAGTAGCTTACTAGGAGTGTAAAGAGGGAAGGAAAAAGAAGAAAAAGGAGAACAAAAGGAAAAAAAAAAAAAAAGAAGGGAAAAGGAAAGAAGAAAAAAAAAAGGAGGAAGGGGAAAAAAAAATGGGCCCTAAGCAAAATAGACGCTCAGCTGATTTTTCTGCGTTAAAAACAGGCCAGAAACCTGTGGAATCTACAAAAATGTAACACTTTTTGAAATCTCCAAAGATCAGCACGAGAACAGGACAAAAAGGGACGCAGGATATTATTCCTAAAAAAAATAATAACAATTCCCCAACTATGTTGGAGGAAATATCGGATGAACATCCCCAAGGTGAGGTGATGGAGAGGGTGGAGGAAGGAGATCTACTTAATGCAGATTCTTCCCCTTTAAAAGAAATATTGATGGCAGTTAAAAAAAATGGGGAATTAATACATGATATTTCAATGCAGCTCGGGACAATCCAGTCCGATGTGGCCCTTATAAGGGATGATGTTTCGAAGATTCAGGACAGAGTTACTACTATAGAAAAGTCAGTGGACGCTCTACAGAATAAACCTAAAACAGCTAAAACTGAAATCTCCCCCTTAAAGATAGACCTTAACATGCTAAAAAAAAATGTGGTAGATCTGGAGGACAGATCAAGGTGATTGTAATGTGAGAATTCTGGGGCTACCTGAGGGCACAGAGGAAAATAATCTGGGTCAGTTGATTTTGGAGAAGTTCAGAAAGGAACATTTTCTGGGGGTGAACCAATTCCTGGAAGGCAGCCACGGGTACTTTTGGTGAAGATATTGGCCTCACGAGATAGAGATATGATATTAAGAAGGGCGAGGGGGTGTCCTCCCATCTTATACAACGGGAACAGAATGTCCTTTTTCCCAGACTTTTCTAAGGAGATCCAAAAAAGAGACAGTTTTACTGCGGTTAAAATACGTCTACAGGAAAAGGATATTAAATACTCATTTGTTTATACAGCCAAACTTCAGGTTATCTTTAATGATGGAACAATTTTTTTTTACTCTTCTGATCTTGCCAGGGATTGGCTTGATCGGAATAATATTTAATTAGTTCTGCTTCTTTAATTAGTTCTGCTGGAAATTGCGCAATTTTGGGATATTAACCATAATTCAGCTAAAACCCAAGTAGTGTGGGATGCATTTAAGATCTTTATGAGGGGGATGTTGGTCAGTAACATTGCTAACTTAAAGGGAACCTGTCACCGGGATTTTGGGTATAGAGCTGAGGACATGGGTTACTAGATGGCCGCTAGCACGTCAGCAATATCCAGTCCCCATAGCTCTGTGTGCTTTTATTGTGTAAAAAACCGATTTGATACATATGCAAATTAACCGGAGATGAGTCCTGTCTCTGACTAATCTCACATACAGGACTCATCTCAGGTTAATGTGCATATGTATCAAATCGTTTTTTTTACACAATAAAAGCACACAGAGCTATGGGGACTGGGTATTGCGGATGTGCTAGCTGCCATCTAGCAACCCATGTCCTCAGCTCTATACCCAAAATCCAGGTGACAGGTTCCCTTTAAGGAAAGGCTATGGTATTAAGGAGAAGGCTTTAAAAGAAGCAGCGATATTAGCCATGAATGACTTTTCTAGAAATAAGACACAAGAAAATAGAAAAGCCATTCAGAACGCAGGTCAGGCATATTCAGATTTTTGTTGGATAAGGCCCAGCAGAGGGTCAAAAATATTTCACTGAATCGGGTCGTCCGGGAAAACTATTGTCGAGGGTGATTTCCAATCAGGAACAAAAAAAAAATTATAGATAACATCCGTTCAATAGATATGGTAGAATTGTTAGTGATCAAGAAGGTATAAAGGGAATTTTTTTGAAGCATTTTGTTGATTTTTATAAGGCAGATAGTAATATTACGGATGAAATGATGGACTCCTATCTGGATGCCATTTCCTTTCTAGTCCTTACAGACACTCAAAGGTAATCGCTTGAGGCAGATTTTTCTTTACAGGAACTAGAGGCTGCAATTAAAGCATGCTCTGGTAACTCCTCCCCTGGGTCAGATGGATTTCCATATGAATTCTACCGCAAATACAGAGAGGTTATCCTCCCTAGTCTCTTGGGGTTATTCGCTGACTCATTGGTAGATGGGACCTTACCCCTAGCCTTGGCTGTTAGGCAGGATTCTAGGATTGAAGGGTTTGGAACATTGGGGGTGGACGATCGTATTTCCTTATATGCGGACGATGTTTTTTTCTTTAGGGATCATACTAGTAAAACGCTTCCAAGTCTCATCCGAATAGTTAACTCTTTTGGCAAAGTTTCAGGCCTAGATATAAATTGGTCAAAAACCACTCTTATGCCAGTGGATGCTTTTGTCCTCTCTGGTGAGGGAACTTCGAGCAATTTGAATGTTTCTGATTCCTTTCAATACTTGGGTATGATTATATCCCCTAAGATTGAAGATTTTCTTCAAATTAATCTGATTCCATTGTTAACTAAACTGAGATAAAAAATTGGGATATGGCTTCGACTTCCCTTATTCAGAGCTGACAGAGTATCCCTGGTGAAGATGGTAATTTTACCCGAACTCCTCTATATCCTTAGGAATTCACCCATATGGATAAAGGATACATTTTTTAAACTCATCGAGAAAATCATTAATGATCTGTTGTGGGGAAGAAAGCGGGTAAGGCTTAAATTGGAATATCTATACAAGCCGTTGGAGCAGGGAGGATTGAATTTTCCCTACTTCAAGGGTTATTTTATAGCCGGGCAGCTATATATCGTGAATGGGAGAAAAGTGTATTGTGTACCACTTTGGTGAGGAGATCTTCATATAACAATATATTCACACTATTGGAATCTGGGCAATCGATTAATGCTCAACAGGAGTACAGAGAGGCTACAAAGTTACTATCCAAGTCATGGGACACTATTAGAAGGTGGCTGAGAATAAAAGGATCTCTACAGTGTACTCCTCTCTGGCATAATTTCCAATTTCAAGTCTTAGATAAATTAGCTGGGGACCAGTTTTGGCAAAAAAATTATATTATATATGATACACAGGTAGTGATGAATGGAGAGATATGAGATACTTCCATTCTCGGTGTTAACACAATGGGAGACTATGGGTAACTTGAACTGGTTCAGATATTTGCACTATGTAGTGTAAAGGACAAATCATTTTTGGAGATAGATATTTCTACTGTTTTAAATGATTTGTTAGGGAATTTAGATCAAAGGGTTAAGATTGCACAATTGTATAAATTACTACTTAAGGCACTATTTATTAAAACATAATCACCCGGACAAAGGGCCTGGGGAGTTGATTGCCCAAGGATTCAAGTAGAGGGATGGGGAATATATTTATCAATTTAAGTTTAATTTCTACAAAGAAAAAATGTGGGGGATTCAGTCAGCACAACCCTGTATGCAGGTGCACATCGCTATGGTGAAATACAGATACAAATGCAAAAACACAAATGCAATAGCACTCTGCAACCAGCACTCTGCCCTGCCTCTCTGCTGGATGTTGAATGAGGCATTGGTGTACATTTTGGCCAAAGCGTAATAAGCCACTCACCACGTCAAGGTCGCCTCTATGAGTGGTCCCTAACACTAGTTCCTACCTGTTTATGGGCCATGATAGCCACACAAAGTCCAGGGAGCGCAGGCACAGCATGCACGCCAGGCACACTCTGCTTTTAACCCCGTCCGGTGCCGTGACAGCTTTAATTGGATCCAGGGATGCAAGTACCAACATGCATGCTGAGCCCACTATATACTTCTCCTGGAGCCAAATGGCTACTGGTAGGCGCTGTAAAAGTAGACTCAGTTTTATACTGTCTTTAAAACCAGCCTCCAGGGCAGACTAACTGGTCAGGGGGGCATGACTGCATGGAGATCGCCACGCCTCCAATTTATACTACAAAGAAAAAATGTGGGGGATTCAGTCAGCACAACCCTGTATGCAGGTGCACATCGCTATGGTGAAATACAGATACAAATGCAAAAACACAAATGCAATAGCACTCTGCAACCAGCACTCTGCCCTGCCTTAATGCTGGATGTTGAATGAGGCATTGGTGTACATTTTGGCCAAAGCGTAATAAGCCACTCACCACGTCAAGGTCGCCTCTATGAGTGGTCCCTAACACTAGTTCCTACATGTTTATGGGCCATGATAGCCACACAAAGTCCAGGGAGTGCAGGCACAGCATGCACGCCAGGAACACTCTGCTTTTAACCCCGTCCGGTGCCGTGACAGCTTTCATCGGATCCAGGGATGCAAGTACCAACATGCATGCTGAGCCCACTATATACTTCTCCTGGAGCCAAATGGCTACTGGTAGGCGCTGTAAAAGTAGACTCAGTTTTATACTGTCTTTAAAACCAACCTCCAGGGTAGACTAACTGGTCAGGTGTGCATGACTGCATGGAGATCGCCACGCCTCCAATATATACTACAAAGAAAAAATGTGGGGGATTCAGTCAGCACAACCCTGTATGCAGGTGCACATCGCTATGGCGAAATACACATACAAACGCAAAAACACAAATGCAATAGCACTCTGCAACCGGCACTCTGCCCTGCCTCTATGCTGGATGTTGAATGAGGCATTGGTGTACATTTTGGCCAAAGCGTAATAAGCCACTCACCACGTCAAGGTCGCCTCTATGAGTGGTCCCTTACACTAGTTCCTACCTGTTTATGGGCCATGATAGCCGCACAAAGTCCAGGGAGTGCAGGCACAGCATGCACGCCAGGCACACTCTGCTTTTAATCCCGTCCGGTGCCCTGACAGCTTTCATTGGATCCAGGGATGCAAGTACCAACATGCATGCTGAGCCCACTATATACTTCTCCTGGAGCCAAATGGCTACTGGTAGGCGCTGTAAAAGTAGACTCAGTTTTATACTGTCTTTAAAACCAGCCTCCAGGGCAGACTAACTGGTCAGGTGTGCATGACTGCATGGAGATCGCCACGCCTCCAATATATACTACAAAGAAAAAATTTGGGGGATTCAGTCAGCTTATACTGTCTTTAAAACCAGCCTCGAGGGCAGACTAACTGGTCAGGTGTGCATGACTGCATGCAGATCGCCACGCCTCCAATATATACTACAAAGAAAAAATGTGGGGGATTCAGTCAGCGAATAAAGTATAAAACTGAGTCTACTTTTACAGCGCCTACCAGTAGCCATTTGGCTCCAGGAGAAGTATATAGTGGTCTCAGCATGCAGGTTGGTACTTGCATCCCTGGATCCGATGAAAACTGTCACGGCACCGGACGGGGTTAAAAGCAGAGTGTGCCTGGTGTGCATGCTGTGCCTGCGCTCCCTGGACTTTGTGTGGCTATCATGGCCCATAAACAGGTAGGAACTAGTGTTAGGGACCACTCATAGAGGCGACCTTGACGTGGTGAGTGGCTTATTACGCTTTGGCCAAAATGTACACCGATGCCTCATTCAACATCCAGCATAGAGGCAGGGCAGAGTGCTGGTTGCAGAGTGCTATTACATTTGTGTTTTTAAGTTTAATTTCTCACAGTTTTAATCACGTATTGGTACAATTTAATATTTTGCATAGATTGTATGTTAGGCCATTATGGCTATATAAACACGGTTTAAGAGATTGTTCTAAGTGTCCACGGTGTGATTTACCTGGGGCTGATCACCTACATATGCTTTGGTCCTGCCCAGTACTTAAACAATACTGATCTGCGATTTATAACTTTGTTACCAATAAATTGAAACTCTCGATTTAATTTATGGTTGAATGCTGGCTATTGAGTGATCTTTCTAAGGTAAATTGTGATAAATATAAAAAGATTCTTTTTAGAAGAATACCGTTTTTGGCGAGACTCTTGATTACTCGAGTCTGGTTCTCACGGAATGTTCCAAATTTGAATGCATGGATAAATTTGGTCAATAGAGTTAAAAATTATGAAAATTCTATATGAGCAAAGAAACAGTCAGGAAAAAAGGTTTAAGATATGGGATGCTTGGAGGTTTTAACTTCCTTACCTCCATTTTTTATTTTTTAACGCTCATGTTTTTTTTCCCCATCTTCTTCCATAGCCCTCTTTTCCTCCTCTCTTGCTATTAGGGTTATAGAGGGATTGGAGATGCATCGAAAGGGTAGGGAGGGGTGGGTAATGGGTGGTTAAGGGGAAGTTAAAATAATATTAATTCTGAACTGTAATTTAGTATGAAGAAGAAAAAAAAGAAAGTTTTTTTGGGGGAATCATCTTCTCCAGAACTGAATTACAACTTGTTGAGAAGAAGAAAAAAAAAAAGAGAGATATCTGTCCAATATGGCTGCCCCAGGGAAGTTTATTAACAATAAAAAAAATGACATTAAAAAAAACTAATTATTGATGGCCTATCCTGAGTATAGGCCATCAATATCAAACTCTTGGACAATCCATTTAACTATGTGTTTGCAGGTGATACCAAATGATCTAATGTTCTGCAAAAGATATGTCAATGCTACAAGAGGCCCTGGATAAATTGGAAAAATGGGCAGCTAAATCACAAGAAGAGGTTCAGTGAGGAAATAAGGATCAAGATAAGCAAAAGATCATTGCATACAAATAGCTCAAATTATGTGAATATATGCTGCTTTTTATAAGAGTGAATTCCAGGGGTAAGGGTTCTAAAGTGATGGAAAGATGTTGATGTTATCTAGGCTGTTCTGACCTAGCTGTTAGGAGGTGTTGGAAACAGTGGTTATGTGAGGGCATGCACACACAGTGAACAGGCTCTGGACAGCTCAGACAGACCACCAGCAGTGAGGATTGTTTGATCCACCAACAAGCGCAAACAGCTTGTACTGTTTCATCGTCCACTATTTAGACACAGGTGGCACCTTCTTTACACACCAGACACTTTACAGAAGCCAACTTGGTGTCATTAGGTGTCCTGCCATTGGTAGTCAGCCACCATCACCTTCGTTTTCAGTGGTTTCGCAAATGAGAAACTTGGACTGCTACGGACTGGAACCATATCAACTTTACCAACAAATCCAGGTTCTATTTGTGATCTGACGATAGTCAGGTTTTAGTATGGAGACCTTATGGTGAGCGCTTCAATTCTGCCTTTGCTGTGGAGCAACCTACTGCCCCAACTGCTGGTGTGATGATCTAGTAAGCCAACGCAGACAGTCGGTCATCCCTGGTGGTAATATGAGGGATACTAACAGCTCAGCAGGATAATTTTGTCCACACACAGCAAGGCTTTCACAGGAGAATCCCCATCAGAATGCAACACTTACTTGGCCTGCTTGATCGTTAGATTTATCGACAATTGAGCATTTATGGGATCAGCTGAGACACCAGCTTTGGCAACTTACAAGTATGCAGAAACTACAGACCCAGCTACAACATCTGTGGACAAATGATACCTGTATGCCTCCATGCATCTCATCTTGTATATACATTGCCTGTCCAAAAAAAAAGTCGCCACCTGGATTTAACTAAGCAAATAGTTATGAGCCTCCTATTGGATAATTACTGCCTGGGCGATTATCTTTCAGATGGCAATAAGTTATTTAACCCCAACTGGTGCAATGAGTTGCTTCTCATTTCTTAAACAACCATGTCAAAAGACACATCTCGTGGTCGTGGAAAAGATGTTAGTCTGTTTGAGAAGAGTCAAATCATTGGCATGCATCAAGCAGAGAAAACATCTAAGGAGATTGCAGAAACGACTAAAATTGGGTTCTTCCCTGATGGCACGGGCATATTCTAAGATGACAATGCCAGGATTCATCGGGGCTCAAATTGTGAAAGAGTGGTTCAGGGAGCATGAGACATCATTTTCACACATGGATTGGCCACCACAGAGTCCAGACCTTAACCCTATTGAGAATCTTTGGGATGTGCTGGAGAAGCCTTTGCGCAGCAGTCAGACTCTACCATCATCAATGCAAGATCTTGGTGAAAAATTAATGCAACAATGGATAGAAATAAATCTTGTGACATTGCAGAAGCTTATCGAAATAATGCCACAGCGAATACGTGCCTTAATGAAAGCTAAAGGCCTTTTTTGGTGGTGACTTTTTTTGACAGGCAGTGTAGAATCTTTATTATTTCACATATACAGATGCATATATCTACACAGCTTCCATTTATCTCTATGAATAAGCTTATTCAATTCCTAGGAAGGAAAATCACATATGAGGTGATTTATGGACAAGTTTACTAGGATAAGAAGGAAGTATAAACCTCCTAAAGACTCTTGTAATCCTACTGTTAATGATGCTGACCTTTACAAGTGCCATGTTTCGGTACTTGAAGCTGTAAATGAAACCCTCTTCCTTCATTAAATTAGGCAGGTGCTTCATGATCCAGCATTACCATTTGTGCAATCCAAATAGGCTTTATATTCCTGTACCTAAAATTAGCTATGTACTAATGGAAATGTTTTATGTAAAACATAGATCAAGTACTACCATGCAGTACCTAAATTCATTTTTTATTATTCTGCGTCAGTTTTATTTATTTATTCCTATATTTACTTATTTCTACATCAGACGTAAACTAAAATATGTAATTCAATACCAATAAAATGAAAGCCTTTATTATTCCAGTGCCAGTGTGCCAACCAATACCATCCAGTCTGCATCCCTTAGGGGGGGCCAGGTCTTAATGATGACCATCCTCATATTTTGCTGGCTTTACTTCTTCCAAATCATCCTTCAAAATCTCCATGTCCTAGAAAAGTCAGCAAGATGCAGAGAGAGGAGGAGCTGGATGTCCCTGATGACATATTCTCATTGATTTTAGATGATGTGGAAAAGGAGGAAAAGCAGATGGCAGAAGAAGGGCTTCCACCTGTAGGGCAGGAGAGCGCTGGGGTTGGAGAAGTGGATACACCCCATGTTTAAAGGTGTATTAAAGATGCAGCACGGCCATTAATAATGAAGACCGAAAGGCAGCTGCAGGCTAATTGGCCACACGGTTCTTCACTGCAGCATGGATGCAACCCGCCCACAGCACGGCCACTCAGTGTGGACGTACCCTAAGGCAGAGTGGCCTAGGTATACCTGATTGATAGCAATTCGTGACAAATGAATTAGTAACGAATCAAATTTCTTGTCAAACTTCGGCAAAGCTGCCTAATCAAAATTTTAAAGACTTCACTCATCTCTAATTGTTGCTATCACAAAGTGAATACTTTTATATAAATTGCACAGACTAATCCACAGGCAGGATGTTATAGAACAGGAGGAGCTGAGCAGATTGATATAGATATAGTGACACATATACTTTTATTCGGAAAAGATTCTGTATAATTTGTACTTTATTAATTTAACTTTCTGATCTTTTTATGCTTAGGTGTAATGTGGGTGGTCTTTTCATTGATTGACAGCGGTATCCCTGCTCATTCTAGGCTTTGATGTCAAGGAGGAGGTCCTATCAGTGATTGACAGCCTTCCCTTTATGACTGCATACATAGATAGCTGTCAGTCACTGATAGGACCACCTCCTTGACTTCAAAGCCCAAAATGAACATTCATATAAATTCATGAATTATAAGTTATGCTGAATATTTTCCTACAAAACTATTTGTGGTCGGGGCTATGTGTGAAAGAACCTACCCCCTAATGTATGCCCCAACAGAACTAGCGGCTTGAGTTGTGCCATAACCGCTTCTGTCGAGAGTACACCTGAAAGAGGGCATACCCTGTAGGAGAGTGAAAGGAAAAGGGCGGGCTGGGAGGGGAACACTGCTGCCGTCCGTCCCCTCTGGAGAAAGGTGCGTCCTAGATATAGGGCAGGGCGCCCCTCCCACAAATGCAGGCCAATTAATCGGCCTTAATACTTGTGGTCGGGGCTATGTGTGAAAGAACCTACCCCCTAATGTATGCCCCAACAGAACTAGCGGCTTGAGTTGTGCCATAACCGCTTCTGTCGAGAGTACACCTGAAAGAGGCCAAAAACCCAGCATGAAAATACAAAGCGTGTTCATTGACGTATTACAACGCCAAATTCTGAAAGGCACAAGAAATCTCGCTAACGGGGTTCGGAACATAACGGCTGTAACAAGACGAGCGCCACCGGCCCAACTTACGGATAATGTGTGCTGGCACCTGATTCCTGAAGCGGCCGAGGCTGCCCCAATCCTGAACGAATGCCCTGACACCGTGAGGGGGTCAAAACCTAGATTGACCGCCAGTATACGCGCATGCGCTATGAACTGGGAGGTGGACAACGCTGCTGTCCCGAAGGGTAACAGTGGGGTGTTAGTGCCGCGACCGGCCAGTGCCCCTGACAATCCCTGCAGGACGTGGACCGGACCCCATTTGTGAGACGTGGGGGAAGAATTTGACCTGGGTAGGGGGACCTGACTGGGAGGTCTTGGTCATTTAGACCACAGTACGGCCTGTCCAATGGTTACCCCAAACATGCGCTGCTGCCACCACGGGATACAGGTCCCTAGCCTCCGTTGACTGGAAATTCCCGTGGCCTCACAAAACTCCTCCGGCCACGCCCCATTCAGCCAATGGGGGCCAAAAATAGCAGCGAAACCAGTGCTGACCCCGCTGTTGGAGAATATGACGGGGGAGTTGTGGGAGACCGCCGGGACAAACATGGACACGCCATTCCCATGACTCAAGAAGTGGTCCCACATGCTCAAATCCGCTTGCGCTTGACTGTCCAGGAACACTGGACTATCCTGACAGGGAATGACTGAGACATGGCTGGATGATAGCTATGACAGTGGGAATAACTGAGACATGGCTGGATGATAGCTATGACAGTGAGAATAACTGAGACATGGCTGGATAATAGCTATGACAGTGAGAATAACTGAGACATGGCTGGATGATAGCTATGACAGTGGGAATAACTGAGACATGGCTGGATGATAGCTATGACAGTGAGAATAACTGAGACATGGCTGGATGATGGCTATGACAGTGGGAATAACTGAGACATGGCTGGAGGATAGCTATGACAGTGGGAATAACTGAGACACGGCTGGATGATGGCTATGACATAGTGGTAATAACTGAGACATGGCTGGATGATAGCTATGACAGTGGGAATAACTGAGACATGGCTGGATGATAGCTATGACAGTGGGAATAACTGAGACATGGCTGGATGATAGCTATGACAGTGGGAATAACTGAGACATGGCTGGATGATAGCTATGACAGTGGGAATAACTGAGACATGGCTGGATGATAGCTATGACAGTGGGAATAACTGAGACACGGCTGGATGATAGCTATGACAGTGGGAATAACTGAGACACGGCTGGATGATAGCTATGACAGTGGGAATAACTGAGACACGGCTGGATGATAGCTATGACAGTGGGAATAACTGAGACACGGCTGGATGATAGCTATGACAGTGGGAATAACTGAGACATGGCTGGATGATAGCTATGACAGTGGGAATAACTGAGACATGGCTGGATGATAGCTATGACAGTGGGAATAACTGAGACATGGCTGGATGATAGCTATGACAGTGGGAATAACTGAGACATGGCTGGATGATAGCTATGACAGTGGGAATAACTGAGACATGGCTGGATGATAGCTATGACAGTGGGAATAACTGAGACATGGCTGGATGATAGCTATGACAGTGGGAATAACTGAGACACGGCTGGATGATAGCTATGACAGTGGGGATAACTGAGACATGGCTGGGTGATAACTATGACTGTGGGAATAACTGAGACATGGCTGGATGATAGCTATGGCAGTGGGAATAACTGAGACATGGCTGGATGATAGCTATGACAGTGGGAGTGGTAACAATCTGGCTACGAAAACCTACCCTGAGGAATGACGCGCATCGCAAAATTTACATGCCTAACAACGACTGCAGTTCCACCTTGGTGGTGACCCTACCAGTGACGAAACTGTGAATGGATGCGCGGACCCTAACCAACTTGTCTCCCGGCAACCTAGCTGACATGCTCTCTGTGACTGTAAAGCAAGCAAAAAGACAGACCGTCACTACCACTGTTTAGCAACAATTTGACTACCACCCGTGCCTAGACACCACCACCGCCACTGCAGAAACCGTCATGCAAAGGTAACCGACCCTGGTGACCACCTGACAGCTGAGGTACGGAGAAAGAGGAGACGTGTGACAGTGGAAAATAAATTGGAGACAAAGAAGGAGGACCTTACCGGAAACAGGACACGATGCTGATATGAGAAGAACACAAGGAACCAACCGTGGAAATAGACCTATCCGCATGAATTAAGCTGAATAAGTATTTTATTTTTATTTTTTAACAATGCTTGCGCCTGCGTCCAGGTGGCCCGAAGCTGGGTGACGAGACACGATTGTCAGATTGCCGGGGTTCTCACGGAGTTGGCTGAACGGCTGACGTGCATATGCCAAAAAATAAAACACAGCTATCTATGTAGCAAGCAAATTGCGACAAGTGTATGAAGACAGGCAAATGAGAAACCTGCCCATCTGAAACAGAACAATGGAATAAAATGCCATACAATGTGAAGGGTCTGGCGTGCCCCTGCTGGCCTACGTCTAGGGGCGCTTGTTACTGGGGGTACTACCCCCAACAACTCATCACCATCACGCTGTATGGCATTAACCCCCTACCTAACTGACAGCACGGCGGCCCGTGCCAGACTTTGCCCCCCATATAGCAGTCATGGTGAATATACAAAATTCATCTTGACAGAAAAGTTAAAAACAGCTAGGCTGTGATTAATCAGGCAGATTGAAACTCCGCCCTCAAAGACTAGCCTTCTCATTGACATTCCCCCCCTCCCCCCGTCCTTACTCCCTTACAAGCCTCCCCCAATGCAGAAAGATAGAGCCTAATGCGAGTAGCCCCAGCAAATATACGAACGGAGTCCCGCTGACTCCTGCTACCTGCGTGCAAGTCACGTGGGAGCGGGGCGTGCTGCCAGACTGCTGTTCCGGTGTGGGGATGTCTCTCTCATACCTTAGAGGGACCAACCCCACCGACCGGACTAAGGAGCCGACACTGCGCTGAGGCAGCCGCACGAGGAGGAACAGGACGCCGGACTGCAGGAGAAAGCGCCGACCGGAAGTGACGCTCTGCCGCCTAGGAGATGCTGACGCCGCCGGCTGTAACAGGAACACTGCTGCCGCCCGTCCCCCTCTGGAGAAAGGTGCGTCCTAGATATAGGGCAGGGCGCCCCTCCCACAAATGCAGGCCAATTAATCGGCCTTAATACTTATCAGCCTACTTAGATCCTCTTGCTTTATAACATGCTGCCTTCAATTCAGACACTATGTTCAACGTGGCATGTTCCCTTTACATTTGGAACTTATTTAGGACTGCTATGAACTACATCATGATAGGTCAGTTAAAGAGTTGTTCACTTTGAGCAGTTCTGAAATGTTAAGCATTACAAAATTCCCATTGAAATCAACTGCCCACTCGTAATGGACATATTCTAGGTCCTTTATACAGAGAGATACTCTTTCTAACTAATATACCGTATAAAGGTTCTGAAAAATGGCTACCTTTTAATTCAAATCAATTTTAACCCCTTCCCGACTGCCATACAGCTATATACGTGGTATCTGCACATGCCTCGTGCAGCTAGCACGTATATACATGTGCTGGCAGCACTTTAATCCCAGTGCTGATCAGCGCTGGGATTAAAGCTCCTGATCCTGCAATCTAGCAGGAGCAGGTTGGGTCCCGGCTGACAGACAAAGTAAGCACCTTGAGGAGAAGACAGGAGCGGTTTATTACCGCTTCTGTCTTCCCCTGTGCCGGCAGGAGAGCGGTACCTGAGCACATCATGGAGGGAGCAGAAAGCAGCAGTGTGGGTTCCCCTGTTAGTCCTGGCGGTCACGTGACCTTCGGGGGGTGTCTGGAGCAGGAGCAGAGCTGCAGGGTCTAAAGAGACCCTGATCAGCTCTGCCTGTGTGTCATGCCCCCACAGGGGCTGTTTTCCCCTGTAACTGGGGCTCCTGTGGATGCAGTGGAAACAGGGGAAAAAAAGTTAAAGGTCTTTTAATGACCTCCTGGGGGACATATTATGTGCCAAAAAAAAAAAAGTTAAATATAAGTAAAAAATAAATTAAGTTAAAAAAAAAATCAAAAAAAGATTCTAATAAAAAGTCCTAATGTCAAGTAAGAAAAATAGCTAAAATTATTTTCGTAGTCAAATAAATAAAAAAAGCTACGGTCACTAAACCACCATGTGCACAAAATGACAAAAAGTTGCTTGGACATTCAGGCCTTTTTGGGCCCGGTCATGAAAGGGTTAAGATACTAGTGAGCTTGCCTTATGTAAAATGAAGTAATATAATAATTTTAAAATTTGTGATAAGATTAAAGCGGTTGTCTCACAAAAAATATTACCGTATTAAATTTTCAAACCAGCACCTGGATCTGCATACTTATGTAATTGCATGTAATTAATAATTTTGTATGGTCATTGAGTAATTCAATAAAATATATCTGTATGGCGCCACCTGCTGTTTGTTACCTTCCTTATTTCTCTGTCTACTTCACTAAGATGGACACACATATTCAGTTTCATTCTTCAACTGCCGTCAGCTGTTTCTATTGTTAGAAGCTGTGACAGTTCTAGGGAGAGAGCTGCAGCAGAAAGGGCAAGCTTGAGGACACACCCTCTGAACTGTGATAGGGACAGTGATGCAACAGAAAGGACACACCTCTGACCTGTGATAGGGAGAGAGCTGCAGCAGAATGAATATGTCCCCTGTGAAAAGATGCACATAAAGAGAACTGAGCCCAGCAATTAAAGCAATGAATGAAGGGAGCTCTGGATCCATGTGCGGTACAGGGCTGGTTCTAGCTTTGTGAAAAAAGAGATTGGCATGTACTATATAATGTCTGATTATCATTTTATTATCTTAATCATTGGATAACCCCTATAAGGAGCATGTACAGTCCTGATCAAAAGTTTAAGACCACTTGAAAAATGGCAAAATATCATATTTAGCATGGCTGGATCTTAACAAGGTTCCAAGTAGAGCTTCAACATGCAACAAGAAGAAATGGGAGTGAGACAAAACATTTTTTGAGCATTCAATTTAATGAAAACAACGAATAAACTGAAACAGGCTGTTTTTTAAAGTTTAGGACCACACCTCCAAATAAAAAATGAAAATCCCCCAAAACAGAAATCCAACTTCCAAACATGAACTCAGTAATGAGTAGCTCCGCCGTTATTGTTTATCACTTCAAAAATTTGTTTTGGCATGCTTGATGCAAGCGTTTCCATGAGGTGAGTGGGAACATTTCTCCAAGTGGTGAAGACGGCCGCACGAAGGCCATCTACTGTCTGGAACTGTTGTCCATTTTTGTAAACTTCCCTTGCCATCTGTAACGGATCCGCTTCCGTTAATGGACGCTTCCTAGCTTGCGCCAAGGACCACAAGCACCGCACTGGACACCACGACCACCGCAGACTCCACAACCGCCGTAGCTTAACTGGAGCCGCGCCGTCTTCCTTCCACCCTGAATGAACCTCCAGCATTCAGGATCGTGTGGGAAAGATCTCTCCTCCAGGGAATATGCAGAGCATAGCAATCCCCAGCGTGATGCAGCAATTCCCTCCAATAACGAGACAAGGCTTCGTTTTGAAGGGTTAGAAAAACATGAACTGAACTCTTTATTGAGGGCTACCCGCCCGTATTTATGCAGGTCCCCACAATGCATCATGGTTTCCTCCTCTCTGCCCTGGAGACACCCAAAGAGCAATTCAGTTATCTCTCAGGACAAAGGGAAATCACCAATACACATGTGGGAACAACAGGGCAGGAATTACCACCCAAATACACAAAATCCTCCCTTCTGTCTGGGATATAATTATGGATTAACATAACTATCACAGACAGTAAAAATACAGTTTTTAAACATACACTGTAACTTTAAAACCATACATTCCATCTCCATAAAAATTACATATTTAAACTCAGCATACATCAAACAGAAACACTTCCAAAAATCACACAAATCCCTCCAGCGGATCAAAAGTTAAGTGGAAGTCCTTTATGACCGACCGCAAGCACAATTTCCTGCCCAAAATAGTTCCATAGATTTGGGCTGTGCGGTCGGTCAATTTCATGCAGAAAAACGACTAAGTCCCATCTTCGAACGGGACTTAGTCTCTGGAGCTGAAAGTTCAGTATGGAAGAAGGTAAGGGTCAGCGGTGTTCGTGTATTTGCGCATCCGATTTTAGTTCCACAGAATCTTTAGTATACACCGCTGACCGCGTTCGGTCCTATTAACAGTGCAGACATGCGGCATAGTTCTGTTACACTGTTCCTGAAGGGTAATATGTCCCGGGGCCATAGTCGTAGGGCAGGAGGCTAGCCATAAGTTTTCTATAATGCCCAGTGGCAAATGGCAGTTTGTCACACATCTCCCCTTTGGGGGGAAGACTAACCAGGCACCTGACCTTCTGTCGGTCAGTGCCCCCGTTAGTCGAACCACCAACCCACAGTAACCAAATGTCCGAGTAGCCCACCCACAACAAACAGGTACAAGGGTGACCCACCCACAAGAAACAGTTACTGCACCTGGGTATTTTGCTGTGGTGATGGGGCAACATGCTGTGGGGACTTGAGGAAGGGCAGAGGCCGACTGCACTCTGCCCAGCTGCCAGCTCTTCTGCTGGGGTGCTGAGACCATAGTCCGGCTCAGTAGCCAGAGGAACATGGGAGTCAGTAGGGGTTAACATCGCCTCTGTTAACCCTGAGGCCACGTTAGGAGTTAACTGGGGAGGGGAATTTGTACTTACCCCCTCCTCCTGTTGTCCTGGTGAGGGTAGTGGGTGATCTGGACAGGCTGTCCAGCATCCCGGTAGGTCAGGCGCAGAGACCACGGTCCCATCTGCGCCGTCTGGGCGATTGGTGTCTCCCCTTGTTAGGGTAAGCTGCAGCTGGGGAGAGAGGGTGCTGCGCTCCTCTCCCTGAAACACAGGCTGCCGCTGGGGAGGAAGGACGACACCTTCAGCTCCCTGGGGTACACACTGCCGCTGGGGAGGAAGGAGGGCATCTTCAGCTCCCTGTAACACACACTGCCGCTGGGGAGGATGACGACACCTTCAGCTCCCTGGGGTTCACACTGCCGCTGGGGGGGAAGGACGACACCTTCGGCCCCCTGGGGTACACACTGCCGCTGGGGGGGAAGGACGACACCTTCGGCCCCCTGGGGTACACACTGCCGCTGGGGGGGAAGGACAACACCTTCGGCCCCCTGGGGTTCACACGGCCGCTGGGGGGGAACGACGACACCTTCGGCCCCCTGGGGTACACACTGCCTCTGGGGGGGAAGGACGACACCTTCGCCCCCCTGGGGTACACACTGCCGCTGGGGGGGAAGGACGACACCTTCGCCCCCCTGGGGTACACACTGCCGCTGGGGGGGAAGGACGACATCTTCGGCCCCCTGGGGTACACACTGCCGCTGGGGGGAAGGACGACACCTTCGTCCCCCTGGAGTACACACTGCTGCTGGGGGGGAAGGACGACACCTTCGGCCCCCTGGGGTACACACTGCCGCTGGGGGGGAAGGACGACACCTTCGGCCCCTTGTAACTCACGCTTTTGCTGGGGCGCAGGGACAGAATACTTCGCTATCTCTGCCCGATATTCTGCTTTCTGCTGCAGATACTCCCCCAGTTCTCTCCTCACTTCCGGTACAAGTTCCTCTGTTAGGAGAGGCCCGTAGATAGCCAACCGCCTCTTCAGTATAGCGTCAAACCGTACGTGACTATACCAATATTCCAGTTTTGCTTGGTGTTCCCAGGATGCTGCTCCTCGCACTAGGGAAGCCATCCTACTGCTGCCACCACTGTAACGGATCCGCTTCCGTTAATGGACGCTTCCTAGCTTGCGCCGAGGACCACAAGCACCGCACTGGACACCACGACCACCGCAGACTCCACAACTGCCGTAGCTTAACTGGAGCCGCGCCGTCTTCCTTCCACCCTGAATGAACCTCCAGCATTCAGGATCGTGTGGAAAAGATCTCTCCTCCAGGGAATATGCAGAGCATAGCAATCCCCAGCGTGATGCAGCAATTCCCTCCAATAACGAGACAAGGCTTCATTTTGAAGGGTTAAAAAAACATGAACTGAACTCTTTATTGAGGGCTACCCGCCCGTATTTATGCAGGTCCCCACAATGCATCATGGTTTCCTCCTCTCTGCCCTGGAGACACGCAAAGAGCAATTCAATTATCTCTCAGGACAAAGGGAAATCACCAATACATATGTGGGAACAACAGGGCAGGAATTACCACCCAAATACACAAAATCCTCCCTTCTGTCTGGGATATAATTATGGATTAACATAACTATCACAGACAGTAAAAATACAGTTTTTAAACATACACTGTAACTTTAAAACCATACATTCCATCTCCATAAAAATTACATATTTAAACTCAGCATACATCAAACAGAAACACTTCCAAAAATCACACAAATCCCTCCAGCGGATCAAAAGTTAAGTGGAAGTCCTTTATGACCGACCGCAAGCACAATTTCCTGCCCAAAACAGTTCCATAGATTTGGGCTGTGCGGTCGGTCAATTTCATGCAAAAAAAACGACTAAGTCCCATCTTCGAACGGGACTTAGTCTCTGGAGCTGAAAGTTCAGTATGGAAGAAGGTAAGGGTCAGCGGTGTTCGTGTATTTGCGCATCCGATTTTAGTTCCACAGAATCTTTAGTATACACCGCTGACCGCGTTCGGTCCTATTAACAGTGCAGACATGCGGCATAGTTCTGTTACACTGTTCCTGAAGGGTAATATGTCCCGGGGCCATAGTCGTAGGGCAGGAGGCTAGCCATAAGTTTTCTATAATGCCCAGTGGCAAATGGCAGTTTGTCACACCATCCATCCCCAAAGGTTCTCAATTGGATTTAGATCAGGGGAACACGCAGGATGGGCCAAAAGTGTGATGTTATTCTCCTGGAAGAAGTCCCTTGTCCTGCGGGCATTGTGTACTGTAGCGTTGTCCTGTTGAAAAACCCAGTCGTTACCACACAGACGAGGGCCCTCAGTCATGAGGAATGCTCTCTGCAACATCTGGACATAGCCAGCGGCCGTTTGACGGCCCTGCACTTCCTGAAGTTCCATTGTTTCACTGAAGGAAAAAGCACCCCAGACCATTATGGCGCCCCTTCACTGTGGCGCGTAGAAAACATCTCAGGTGGGATCTGCTTGTCATGCCAGTAACGTTGGAAACCATCAGGACCATCAAAGTTACATTTTTTCTCATCAGAGAATAAAACTTTCTTCCGCCTTTGAATGTCCCATGTTTGGTGCTCTCTTGCAAAGTCCAAACGAGCAGTTCTGTGGCGTTCAAGGAGACGAGGTCTTTGAAGACGTTTTTTGTTTTTGAAGCCCTTCAGTCTCAGATGCCGTCTGATGGTTATGGGGCTGCAGTCAGCACCAGTAAGGGCCTTAATTTGGGTCGAGGATCGTCCAGTGTCTTGACGGACAGCCAATTGGATCCTCCGGCTCAGTGCTGATGAAATTTTTTGGGGTCTTCCACTTGACTTTTTTGTTCCATAACCCTCAGGATCATTTAAAAAATTCCAAATGACTGTCTTACTGCGTCCCACCTCAGCAGCGATGGCGCGCTGTGAGAGACCCTGCTTATGCAGTTCAACAACCCGACCACGTTCAAAAAGGGAGAGTTTTTTTGCCTTTGCCATCACAACGTGTGACTACCTGACAGAAAATGACAATGAATCCACATCTTTGCACAGATGTGGCCTTTTAAAGACATGTGGTCCCAAAATTTGGATCAGCTGAAAAACAGCCTGTTTCAGTTTAATCGTTATTTTCAATTAATTGAATGCTCAAAAAAATTTTTGTCTCACTCTCATTTCTTCTTGTTGCATGTTGAAGCTCTACTTGGAACCTTGTTAAGATCCAACAATGTAAAATATGTTTTTTTTCCATTTTTCAAGTGGTCTTAAACTTTTGATCAGGACTGTATCAGCAGGACCAACCCTATTAAATCGGGCATAATATCTGGATTGAGCTTGCCGAATAAAGCAATATCTCATATAGGTTCCTTCCTCCTGAGAAAAATAACTTTTTATTAATACATAAATTAGGTCTCTTGTGCACTGAGGGGCAGTCCCAAGCCTCTTGGAGTCCAGAGCTCCTTCACTCTGCACTTTGAGCCACTCCCCTCTTCCCCTTGTTTGACAGAGCCAGACACCTTGTCTTGCCTGTAATCTCGCACATGCACTGTAGTTTCTCTACACGATTGGTGCATGCACAGTGCATCTGCTTCTGCTTCCCCAGCAATGCAGATGACTACTGTGCATGTGCTGATGACGTCATCCTCCACCCGTACAATGCCGAGCATCTACTCTTCCCAGTGGAGGATGACGTCATGAGAGCATTCGCAACAGTCATCTGCACTGCTGGTAAAGCAGAGTCAAGGTCACTGAGCATGAACTGATCGTGTAGTCTACACTGCAGGTGCCAAATTACAGGGCCAGGCAAGAAGTCAATCAAGGGGATGAGTGGCTCCAAGTGCAGAGCAGAGGAGCTCTGGTGCTCCCAGGGGGGTTAGTTCTACCCTTTGGCACAACGAAGACCTAGTTTACATATTAATAAAAAGTTATTTTTCTCAGGAACAGAGAAATATAAATGAGGTATCCTTTGACTCGACAGGATCAACCCTACCAGGTATTATGCCTGCATTTAATGGGGTTGATCCTGCTGACATATGCTCTTTATTTCTGATTTTGGAAAAAAAATTGCAATTGCAATCTGGAAAAGCAATTGATTCGTTTCTATTTTTCTGTCAACGTTGTACATGGCTCCCTTACCTTTTGTTGACTGTAAGCCTATGTTCCACAGATTTCCTCTTCTACGTATACATATATTTAGAGAAAAAGATTGGTGGAAGTAAAATTTGGTAGATAAGACACCATAGATGGGTGCTGGTTACTGAACTGAACAAACCCCTGCTGTACATATAAGATGTCTACCTTCTAAACTGCTGCTTCTGGTCAAAAGCCAAAAGCTAAAGATACTGGAAGAGTAATTTGAGTGGGATTAGAGAATATGGATAATTGAAGGACCAAACTAATGTCTGAGGTCTCAAGGAGTCAACAAGTTCAGGAAAACGCTAGATGAGGATCTCAAGTAAGCAGACAAGATCAGGAACTGGTTGAGGTCAAGTTCATAGTCAATGAAGGGAGTGATGCAGAGGTCAAAGATGGTATGTCAAACAATTGAAGAAAGGAGGAGCAAGTCCACAGAAGCTTTTAGAGCAAGCAGATTAGTCATCATCTATACCAGTAAGCACTTTGTTCTGGCCCCTAAAAGAAATTACGAAGGCACTATCATAGGGACATGTGCAGAAAAGGATTTAGCTCTATTAGAAGAATCATGCTGACCAATACCGACACTAGACCAGCCATAAAGACCAAGTAACTTCACTAGAAGGGTAAATAAAATACTTTATGCATTCCTACAATACATCCAATAGCAGAAAAAATACCAATGCATACAGAATTCCTAAAACTTTAGTAATTGCATGAAAATCAATTCATTAAGGTATACTCACACTGCCGACTGACATTTAAGAACGGTTCCTATAGAATACAGCAAAACTTTGAGTACAGTTATTGTAATGACTAATTAATCCAAATGGCTAAACTGTGTAGCAGCTTTCTGCAACGTATTCTTTGTCATCTAAGAAACTAAATACTACTCCCAAGTGCTGCATGCTCTATAAAGACAAATGTTACTTACTCTTAATATGTTCTAATCTGCAGCCATCCATGAGGAGCAGGAATAAAAGGCAAGAAAAAGCATATTTCTGTTCCATCCTTATGTGCTCAGACGGTTCAGGCTGCAGAAAGGGATAGAAAAATACATTTTTAAAGCAAAGATTTTTAATTCCTTAAGAGGACATTGGCTTTGGCATAAAAATGTATAAAAAAAACATAAAAAAGTGTACAATTCCGGACATAAATTCTCTTTACATTGCCAGGGCCAGGTATATGATTTTCAAGAGGTAAGTTAAGCTGTCCATACAAACTAGATTTAGGAGTATTTGCTTTTAGTATGCCTCACTCTCTCTAATTGAAATTTAAGGGGTTATCTGGTAATTAATATTGATAACCTATCGTCATGATAGGTCATCATCAATATCAGGTCGGCAGTGGTCCTGCTGTTGGAAGAGGCCCGCACTCCATACATGGGTCACATGGCCTAGTTGCAGCTCAGGTCCATAAGAGTGAATGTGGCTGAGCTGCAATACGAAGCACTGCCACTATATGATGTACGGCGCTGTCCTTGGAGAGCTGATGGGAGCCGTCTGCCCTGACCAAAGCTCTAAACACTTATTTAAGCCATCTTATTATCAGTTTGATCATTGAAAGGCACGGGTCTGCAAATGATCTGAAAAAAATGCGGATCGGATGTGGAGCATAAATACAGTCCTGTTAATGGGGCCTAAGAATTTATCAACAATGAAATGGCTAGGATAGTGAATCTGTTTGTTCAGCTGAAATAGTGATTTTAGGCTCCCATTTTACTTTTTCAATGACTATATTTGCATACATATATGCACTGTATTTCTAATGCATCCATAAGTTGCATCAAGATATTAAAAGGATAGGCTGGGTTATTCAGGTGAGAAATGTTTGATCGGTGGAAGACCCCCGACGATCACTGCAATCCAAAGTCTATGGGACTGACAGAGATAGCTCTATAGATAATGAATTGAGCAACAGGACATGTTCATGAAGTAGAAGCTGGAGGAGATGGGTAAGTGCCTGGTGTGGGAGCCAGGCCGACACAAACATGGAGGTGTCAAAAGGACCTGGCCTTGTTGTTGGGGTGTTGCCTCACCGTTGCCTCAAAAAATATTGGCCCATTAGGCAGTAAAAGAAATTCACTGTTCCTGCTCCAGGTGTCCACCATGGCATGCACCTGGCTGCAAAGCGACAATTGCAAGGAGCAGCCGACGTTCTCTGCAACAAAGCTTTTTGGGAGAAATAATGCCAGCTAGGTATCTTCCAGTGAAGCCGAGTGCATGCCATCAGCTTCCTAAAGGAAGCAGACTTTACTAAATGGACTGACAGCAAATTGGCCAGGTGGGAATTAAGATTGTGCACGAGATTGCTGGGCGAGTAGATTTACTTCCTGGCCACACATTCCATTATTGATGGCTGGAGACAAAGTGGAGAAGAAATCTGCGAGCAAAAAGCAGTAAGTGAATATTGCGATGACAAAGACACTGTACTGCCCACGGATGTGTCCATGCTGCACATAGGACTGAAAGAAGGAGGAAACTGTTGTCTAGTTTACGGCCACCTCTGTCTTCCCACTGGATTGGGTGATGCATCTTCTTGTGGTTGGTTAAAGCTGTGGTGCCTATGTTTGTATTTGACTGCACACTGTTTATTTTACTCTTTGAGATCTTGCAAAGGATGATGCTGCTGTCTTTTGGTAGCGTGGAGAAAAACTGCCAGACAGGAAATACTCGCACACTTCGCAGATAGCTAAAGGCAGCCAAGCTTAAATTAGTTCTGGAATGTTTTGGGCCTGCTGCACCCACAGTATCAACAGCATCACCAGTTCACAAAGTAGATCTGGCCCCTGGCACTTCCTTGGGAGGTTCTAGCTGTACATCACATGTGCTTTTTATTGCTGCCGCTGCCCTCCTCCTTGGATGTTACCTCCTCCTCAGCACCCCGATCTGCCCGATCACCCTCCTCTCCACTGAACAGACTGTGATATATCATGGTGGGCTCCTTGGCCCTCCCCCTCCCGATTCCCTGCTATGCACTTGCCCAGAGTGCCATTATCGCTACTACCGCCCCCACCACCAATACCATGGCTACAGGTGCCATTATTATTACGATCACCAACACATCAAATCCACAATCTCATCTTCTTTCTCCTCAATAATAATGTTGAGCATTTCCCAAGCCAGGGAAAACTGTGGCCTACTAATACTACTACTACTACTTCTGGCTGGATAGCTGGTGCTGCGAATACTCACATTCTGGCTCAGGATGGACAAGACCCAGGTCTTTCTTTATGAACCCTTCGGTATTACAAACATTTTATTATAAGGCCTAATGTAAACTCATGATTTTCCTAAATGAAAAGTTCCGGGTTTGGTACACAGTCACACAAATTATGAAATGGTTATATCAAAATTGCAAGCGTACTTAAAGACTTAAGCGTAACTTAAACAAGGATGTGCAATTAAATGTCCTTCCCCTCCTTCAAACACAGTGAATACTGATAATGACAATTTACTTTGAAAATAAAGCAGTATTGGCACCTGTCTTATAACTACTGTGTTATTTGCGTTTAAAAATGGTTTAAAAAATGGCACTTCTCTACTGTAAAGCACATGTTGCAAACTTGTAATGCAATTATTCTCTCCCCACACCAACAATATAATGATGCAGGAGAGGCCGGTGTAAGATTTGACTACTGTGCTATTTGCATTTATAAACATAGTTTAAAAAAAAAGACCTTTCTCTGCTGTAAAACACACATTGCAAACTTGTAATGTGATTATTCTCCCCCCACAACGCCCGATATAATGATGCAGGAAAGGCCAGTGTTAAGATTTGGCTATAGGGTTATTTTCATTTAAAAACACAAAAAAAGACCTTTTCAAAAAATACTTTTCTCTATTGTAAAAGACACATTGCAAACTTATAAAAAAGAAGAGCGGAATGCGTATAGATAGTTACGCTATCACATTTTGGCATGTTACAGGAAAAATGGGTCCTGGGGGAGGGGAGTTGTGCGGGAGTCATTTGAATGCATCCACACGACTCCCTCTCATGCTATCACAGTCACAGTGCAGTATATCCAGGAACGAGAAGAAAAGGGAGCACTGTCCATATCGGTGGATGGAGGGATAGAAGTATTTCTAAATTTATTATTCTTTTTTTGGTTAGAATGATGCGTTTCTGGGCTGTACTAGTCCCTTTACCAGGTTTCACACCAATGTTAGTGTAAACGATCAGAGAAAAATTTGGAT
The DNA here is from genome assembly GCF_905171765.1 of Bufo bufo. Lineage (NCBI taxonomy): Eukaryota > Metazoa > Chordata > Amphibia > Anura > Bufonidae > Bufo > Bufo bufo. The sequence continues at coordinate 128,782,912 of NC_053396.1, forward strand.
CAGCTCATCTCCATGCAGGTATAGTGCACGTGACCTGGGGTGGCAACCCGGAACAGTGCAGAAAAAATGTTCCTCATAGAAGAAGGGCATGCCTGCCCAAAATGCGTAATCAGTGGTTTTAACATGTTCTGAATCAGTAAAGGAATTTATTTTTATCTGAGTGCCGATCCATCCACGTTTTTAGTGTAAACAGTGGTGTGAAATCTCATGAAGAGGCCAGTACGGCCCAGAAACGCCTCATTCTACCAATAAAGAATAATAGAAATAGAAATACTCGAATCTTGTATCTACCAATACAGACAGCACTCCTCTTTCTTCTCTTCTTGTTCCTAAACTTGTAATGTGGTTATTCTCCCCTCCCCCACAACACCAATATAATCATGCAGGAAAGAGTGGTGTAAGATTTGACTACTATAATATTTTCATTTAAAAATGTAATTTCAAAAGACCTATCTCTACTGTAAAACACACATTGTAATATGATTATTCCCCCCAGACACACACACCAACAATATAATGATGCAGAATAGGCAGCAAATCTCTGTCTATGGTGCAATTTGTGTTTGATTAACTGGTATAAAATGGCAATATTGCCATAATATGGTTTTGCTATAATGCAATGTGTTTAATAACACCAGATGGATATAATGCATGGAAAAAAAAAAGTCAAATTGCTCAGCAGCAGAATGCTACTGGTGTGATGTCCTGGAAATAATACTGGGCAGAAACTTGAGGTTTTGGGGGGAAAGCAGCTGTCTCTCTGTTCAAAAGAGAAAAAATAATATTTTTTCTTGTACAATATTTTTTTCTTTAGGTTGTGCTGCAGGTGTATTATTAAGTGCTGTGTCCCAGCCCTTCACTCTCTCAAACTGATTTCCCTGATCAAAGTCCCTAGTATTCTACATAATCATTTCTTTGTATTCTTTTTCTACACTGTCCCTGTCACACTAGAAGAGATATTTAATTGTATCTCTGTATACTGTCTAAGATCATTTTCTGTTAGACACTGCATACGTTCCACCCTCATTAACAGCTCATCATAGAATGACCTTCTGCTCATTCTACACAGGCATCTCCCTGCCTTCTGCCCCACTGATTAGCTGATCCAGGCTGTCTGTCAGCCTGTGAGCCAATCATGGCAAGCTCTCCCCCCACTGCTTTCCAGGGTCATGTGAGCACCCTTCTTCTTCCTCTCTCATGTTTTTTCCCGCCAACATGTGCAGTAAAACGGCGCTGTGCTCCATTTTACTGGATCCATCAGTGAACCTGAAAAGATTCAGGTTAATTTGGACAGGTTTTTGCAAAATTTGTAACAAACCCAATTCATTATGAACTGATTTACTCAAGTCCTTAACCACTTCTAGACCAGACTATTTAACTGCCCTTCCTGATCAAGCCTAATTTAGCAAATCTAACGTGTTATTTTATGTGATAATAACTTTGTCATGGTCTTACCTTCTTGCTGTTCTCCTTCGTTTGACATGTGCTGGCGGCCATCTTGGTTTCTGGGTTTCTTGTAGCCTCCCACCCTGCGGCTCCTCCTTCCCACTGGGAGGAGCTGGATGCCTAGCTCATATATATAGGAGGTCTGTGGCTTCAGTTCCTTGCTTGGTCCTCCTGTGTTCACATGCTTCTAGACAGCTGCTGCTTCTGGTTCCTGATCCTGGTTTCGTCCGACTACCCTGCTGGTTCCTGATCCTGGTTTCGTCCGACTACCCTGCTGGTTCCTGATCCTGGCTTCGTCTGACTACCCTGCTGGTTCCTGATCCTGGCTTCGTCTGACTACCCTTCTGGTTCCTGACCTCTGGCTTCGCAAAGACTCTGCTTCGGTTTCGCCATCCGTTTGGACTTTTGCTTTACAGCTTTATTTTCAATAAAGCCTTCTTATTTTCACTTATCCCTTGTTGTACGTCTGGTTCATGGTTCCGTGACATTAGGACCAAGCCATGAATTCTGACGGTACAGGGCCATCCTCGCTACCCACGCTGGTTGCCAGACTTGATCAGCAGGATCACCTGTTGGGTCGGTTCGCTGTGGCGTTGCAAACCCTGCTTGAACGCACGGCTCATTTCGCTCCCGTTGCCGATGGGTCGGTTGTCGCTCCTGGGCTCGCTCCTACTGCCGCACCGGTTGTTGCGCCAGAGTCTACCCCGACACCTGTTGTTGCACCTGCGGTGTTTCGGGGTATGACCGGTTCTGCCCCTCTTCCACAGCGCTTTGGGGGAGAGCCAACTCAGTGCCGAGGTTTCCTTAACCAGGTGGGCATTTATTTCGAGTTGCTGCCACATGCCTTTCCCACTGAGAGATCAAAGGTGGGCTTCTTGATCTCGCTGCTTTCGGACAAGGCCTTGGCCTGGGCCAGCCCTTTATGGGAGAACAACAATCCGGTGGTTGCCGAGTTTTCCAGTTTTGTTGCTTCTCTTCGGAAGGTATTCGATGTGCCGGCTCGTGCTGCCTCTGCTGCGAAGCTCCTTATGTCCATCAGACAGGGTTCACGATCCGTAGCTGAATACGCCATTGAGTTTCGTACCCTGGCAGCAGAGGTGGGCTGGAATAATGAGGCTCTGGTCGCTGCTTTCTCTCATGGTCTCTCGGATGCCTTGAAGGATGAGGTTGCAGCTAAGGACCTACCAGTGGAGCTCGAGTCTCTTATTTCTTTCCTGATTTTGATTGACACCAGACTCAGGGAGAGACCTTCCTTTAAGGAGAGCCTGCGGAGGTTTTCTAACAGATTGGCGCCTACGTTTGCTGTCCCACCCGTGCCTCCCTCTCCTCCCACGCCTCCTGGGGATGACTTGTCTGGGGGTGAACCCATGCAGCTGGGGTTTGCTCGCCTGTCCGAGGGGGAGAGGGTACTCCGGAGACGCGAGGGCCGATGCATGTACTGTGGTCTCGGTGGGCATTTTCGGTTGGCATGTCCGAACCGTCCGGGAAACGCTCGCACCTGAGATCCTGTCGGGGGCAGATCTTGGGTGGAGTCTCCTCGTCCCCGGTTTCCCGTGTTGACAAACCCCTGATCACTGTTGTCCTCTCCTGGGTCGGGGGCTCGGTGACGACCCAGGCGTTGGTGGACTCTGGTGCTGGTGGTTTGTTCATTGATAATGTGTTCGCTGCCGCCAATTCCATTCCTCTGCAGGCTCGAGGTTCCCCACTGGCTCTTGAGGCGATAGACGGCAGACCCCTTCTGCCGCCACACGTGACTCATGAGACCCTTCCAGTGGGGATAGCCATTGGTGCCATTCACAGAGAGTCTGTCTGCCTCCAGGTTATTTCGTCTCCACACTACTCGGTGGTCTTGGGGTACCCCTGGCTCCGGAAGCATAATCCGACTTTCGATTGGAGATCGGCCGAGATCCTCTCGTGGTCACCGCAGTGTGGGGCTAGTTGCATCCATGGGTCTGTCAAGTTGCTGTGTACTTCCTCGGACTCTCTGTTGCCTCCTGAATACGAGGAGTACCGGGATGTATTCGATAAGGTGCGCGCGGTTGCCCTACCTCCGCACCGCCCATACGATTGTGCCATAGAGGTACAATCTGGTGCCGTTCCTCCTCGTGGCAAAGTCTATCCACTGTCGGTAGCGGAGAATGAGGCCATGGAGGAGTACGTGAGGGAGGCGCTTTCAAGCGGACACATTCGCAAATCCTCGTCCCCGGCAGGGGCTGGATTTTTCTTTGTGAAAAAGAAGGGCGGTGAGTTGAGGCCTTGCATCGATTACAGGGGTCTCAATCGCATCACGATCAAGAACGCTTACCCGATACCCTTGATTTCCGAGCTGTTCGATCGCCTTAAAGGGGCCACGGTCTTTACCAAACTCGACCTGAGGGCGGCATATAACCTGGTAAGGATCAAGGCGGGCGATGAGTGGAAGACCGCGTTTAACACCAGGACCGGTCATTATGAATCCTTGGTTATGCCCTTTGGGTTGTGCAATGCGCCCGCAGTCTTTCAGGAATTCATCAACGATGTTTTCCGTGACCTGTTGCAGCAGTGTGTGGTGGTCTATTTGGATGACATCTTGGTATATTCTGAATCCATGGAGGCCCACATTCTGGATGTCAGACGAGTGTTGCAACGGTTACGAGAGAACAAGCTGTTCAGGTAAGCTTGAGAAATGCGAATTTCACCGATCCCAGGTAACCTTCTTAGGTTACATCATTTCCGCTGAGGGGTTCTCCATGGATCCTGAGAAGGTTTCGGCTGTCTTACAGTGGCCCCAGCCCAGTGGTCTTCGTTCCCTGCAGCGCTTTTTGGGCTTCGCCAATTATTATCGGAAGTTCATCAGGGACTTTTCCATGCTAGCCAAGCCTCTCACGGATCTGACCAGGAAGGGCAGTAATTCCCAGGTCTGGCCGCTCGAGGCCATCCGAGCTTTTGAGGCTCTAAAGTCCGCCTTTGTGTCGGCTCCGATTCTGTCGCATCCCAACCCTGGGTTGCCCTTTGTCCTCGATGTGGACGCGTCTGAGACGGGAGTAGGCGCCCTTCTGTCTCAGCGTAGAACACCAGAGGGTCCTCTGCTTCCTTGTGGGTTTTACTCCCGGAAACTGTCTTCCGCGGAGTGCAACTATCAGATTGGTGACAGGGAGTTATTGGCCATCGTGCAGGCCCTTAAAGAATGGAGGCACTTGCTCGAGGGTTCGGTGGTTCCGGTCCTCATCCTGACGGACCACAAGAATCTGACCTACCTTTCTGAGGCCAAGAGATTGACACCACGTCAGGCCAGATGGGCTCTGTTCTTGTCACGTTTTAATTACGTGGTCTCCTACCTACCCGGTTCCAAGAACATCAGGGCGGATGCCTTATCACGGCAGTACTCCGAGCTGTCCAGGGAGGAGTCGATTCCGACTTCGGTCATACCTCCGAATCAGATCTTGGCCGCCATTCGCACCAGCCTGACCTCTCCCCTGGGTGAGCAGATTTTGGCGGCTCAATCTGGTGCTCCCTCTGGGAGACCCAACGGCAGATGTTTTGTGCCTGAGGAGTTGCGCACTCGGTTGTTGCGAACCTACCATAACTCCAAGACCGCGGGGCATCCTGGAAAGAATCAGCTGTCCTGGGCTGTTTCACGTCTGTTCTGGTGGCCTTCCCTACGTTCCGACATCGCCGCATATGTAGCGGCATGCTCCGTTTGTGCCCAGAGTAAGTCCCCTCGGCACCTTCCGTTGGGCCTTCTGCAACCCATAGCCACCGGGGAGCGCCCATGGTCACACCTGGGGATGGATTTCATTGTGGACCTCCCTGCATCCCGAGGCCATACGGTCATTCTCATGATTGTGGATCGGTTTTCCAAAATGTGCCACTGTGTTCCTCTCAAGAAGTTACCCTCTGCACAAGAGTTGGCCACGATTTTTGCCAGGGAGGTCTTCCGGTTGCACGGTTTGCCCAAGGAGATTGTGTCGGATCGGGGGAGTCAGTTTGTGTCCAGGTTCTGGCGCGCCTTTTGCTCCCAGTTGGGGATTCATCTCTCCTTCTCCTCGGCCTACCACCCTCAGTCCAATGGGGCCGCAGAACGATCCAATCAGGCCTTGGAGCAATTCCTTCGTTGCTATGTCTCCGATCACCAAGACAATTGGGTTGACCTCCTGCCTTGGGCTGAGGTTGCCAGGAACACGGCGGTAAACTCTTACTCTGGGACGTCTCCCTTCATGGCCAATTATGGGTTCCAACCTGCCGTGTTACCGGAGGTATTCTCTCCCCAGGATATTCCGGCTGTGGAGGATCACCTTTCCGTCCTACGTGCTTCTTGGGTACTGATCCAGAAGTCCCTTGAGGTCTCTGCGCAGCGCCAGAGACTCCAGGCTGATCGCAGACGAGCGCCTGCTCCTTCCTACCAGGTCGGAGACCGTGTATGGTTGTCCACCCGCAACCTCAACCTTCGAGTGCCCACTCCCAAGCTGGCGCCTCGCTTTGTTGGTCCCTTCCGAGTGCTTCGCAGGGTAAACCCGGTAGCCTATGCCCTTGCGCTTTCCTCCTGGCATGCGGATCTCCAACGTGTTTCATGTCTCCCTGTTGAAGCCACTGGTGTGTAATCGTTTCACTTCCTCGGTTCCTCGGCCTCGTCCGGTCCAAGTGGGTAATCGTGAGGAGTATGAGGTGAGCAATATCCTGGACTCACGCCTGGTCCGCGGTCGGGTGCAGTTTTGGTCCATTGGCGTGGTTATGGTCCAGAGGAGCGTTCCTGGGTTCCCTCCGCAGATGTCCATGCTCCTGCCTTGCTCCGAGCCTTCCACGCACGCTTCCCTCAGAAACTGTTCTTTACTCCGCGGAGGAGGGGCCCTTGAGGGGGAGGTACTGTCATGGTCTTACCTTCTTGCTGTTCTCCTTCGTTTGACATGTGCTGGCGGCCATCTTGGTTTCTGGGTTTCTTGTAGCCTCCCACCCTGCGGCTCCTCCTTCCCACTGGGAGGAGCTGGATGCCCTAGCTCATATATATAGGAGGTCTGTGGCTTCAGTTCCTTGCTTGGTCCTCCTGTGTTCACATGCTTCTAGACTGCTGCTGCTTCTGGTTCCTGATCCTGATTTCGTGCGACTACCCTGCTGGGTCCTGATCCTGGTTTCGTCCGACTACCCTGCTGGTTCCTGATCCTGGCTTCGTCTGACTACCCTGCTGGTTCCTGATCCTGGCTTCGTCTGACTACCCTTCTGGTTCCTGACCTCTGGCTTCGCAAAGACTCTGCTTCGGTTTCGCCATCCGTTTGGACTTTTGCTTTACAGCTTTATTTTCAATAAAGCCTTCTTATTTTCACTTATCCCTTGTTGTACGTCTGGTTCATGGTTCCGTGACAAACTTGGGAATGCTTTTACTTATCCAAGCCATTTTGAGAATGTTTTCTCGTGACACATTGTACCTCACATTAGTGGGCAATTTGCACTGATATGTTTTACCTGTATTTATTAAATAATCCCACATTTACCAAAAATTTGGAATACTTCACTATTTTCTAAATTAGAATCTCACTGCTTTTACGACAGATAGTGATACCTCATAAAATGGTTATGAATTAACATTCACCATATGTCTACTTTATGTTGACATCCTTTTGTAAATGTAATTTAATTTTTTTAGGACGTTAGAAGGCTTAGAATTTTAGAAGCAAAATCTATTTTTTAAGGACCAATTCAGATTTGAAGTCACTTTGAGGAGCTTGCATAATAGAAACCACCCATAAATGACCCCATTATAGAAACTACACCCCTCAATTTATTTCAAACATATTTTAGAAGAAGCTTACATACCAGAAACCACCCATAAATAAGCCCATTAAAAAAGTGACATTTTGGAAACCACACCACCCAAATAATTTTTAACGGGTTTAGGCTACTTTTACACTTGCGTTCAGAGCTGGTCCGTCTGATGTCTGCACAGACGGATCCGCTCCTATAATGCAGACGTTTGGATCCGTTCAGAACGGATCCGTCTGCAATATAGTTTAAAAAAAATTCTAAGTGTGAAAGTAGTTCAGACGGATCCGTCCAGACTTTACATTGAAAGTCAATGGGGGACGGATCCGTTTGAAAATTGAGCCATACTGTGTCAACTTCAAACGGATCCGTCCCCATTGACTTATATTGTAAGTCTGGACGGATCCATTTGCCTCCGCACGGCCAGCGGACACCCGAACGCTGCAAGCAGCGTTCAGGTGTCCGCTTGCTGAGGCGGAGGCGGAGGCTGAACGCTGCCAGACTGATGCATTCTGAGCGGATCCGCATCCACTCAGAATGCATTAGGGCAGTACGGATGCGTTCCGGGCCGCTTGTGAGACCCTTCAAACGGAGCTCACAAGCGGAGCCCCGAACGCTAGTGTGAAAGTAGCCTTAGTGAGCACTTTGACCCCACAAGCATTTCATAGAATTTATAAATACTTGGCTGTAAAAATGAAAAAATACTTTTTTTTTAAAAGAAAATTGTGTTTTAGGCCCAAACTTTCTTTTTCATAAGGGATAAAAGGAGAATGACAATTTCTTACCCATTTCTCCTGAATATAGAAACACCCATTGTCACGGATGGTGTAACAGAAAACTAGAAGACACAAATGAAGATCCGACTGACTTGATCCAAAACTAAGGAACCAACGGGTAAGCCCTGTAAGCCCTAGCTCTCTCCCTTAGCTGCTCAGCCTATGCAAAAATCTCAATGGTAGAAATTTGCATACCCTCGTTCCTCGACTGTATGACTCCTAAACACCCTATAATAGTGAGGGGACACGACCACCGGCTCCCTACACTTAATACGGAGGGAGTCAGGGTCACCTCGGATCAAGCAAACAGGAAAACAAAGATAAATGAACAGACTTATCTGTAGCAGCATCAGTTGTAGCATCCAGCATGCACACACTCCAGGAAGTTGTATAAACCGCAAAGTGAAGCAGTATGGGAGGGGATTTAAAGGGATGCAATCAGTGCAACTAGATAACAGCTGAGAGAGGGAAACGAGATGACAAAACGAAAGCAAAACAAAAGAACCTCAAGCAGGAGGTTCTAAAGAGCGTCTGTCAGAGCTTCACAGATGTCTGGTGGTGACACCCATTTGTGGTCGTCTACTGTTTGGGGATCTGGATTTTATAATATGGAATTTGCTAAGATGGATTTTAAAGGCTATAACTTTTTTTTATTTGTTTGTTCACTGAGCTGTGTGAGGTCTCATTTTTTGCGGGACAAGCTATAAAGAATGTATTGGTACCATTTTGGTGGTACAATAGGCTTTCTGATCGCTTTTTATGAAATTTTTTGGGAGGGGGTGAGGTGGGCAATTCTGTCCAGGGTTTTTAATTTTTATGGGGTTCACCTTGTGCTATATATGATATGATAACTTTATACCACAGGTTAAAATGATTATAGTGATACCAAATTTTAGGTAGCTGTTTCATGTTTTAATACTTTTGCTTAATAATATCAGTTTTTATTAAAAAATCTGTTATATTCTGCATCACCATGGACTAACATCCATAGGAAAAAAAAATGTATGCAAATGTAAATGTCTGAGGGGTTCTCTTTTGCTGGACCATTTTGGGGTACATAAGGCTTTTTGATAGCTTGGCTTTATGTTTTTTGGGAGGCAGGTGACTGAAAATTGCTGTTTTGGCATTGTTTATTATTTGTTTTACGGAATTCAGGTGATGGGTAGATCATGGGTTATTTTTGTATTTACACTTGTGTCATTCATGAGGCCATACAAGACCTTTTGGGGGGGGGGGGGATTTAACATTCCTTTTATTTCTTAATTGCAGATTTCTCATGTAACTGGGGCTGACATAGTAGCCCCAGTTACAGGGGTAATACAGCCCCCAGAGAGGCTTTACAGCGCTATACAACACTGTACAGCCTCACTGCAGAACTGACCGAGGTCTTGGAAGACGTGCCAGCTCCTGCAGTTTCCTAGCCCCGGCGGTCCACATGATCGCTAGGGCTAGAACAGGATATGGCATAGCGCTTCCTGAGCTGTATACACAGCACTCGATCTAAAAGGCAGGGACACTGAAGAACCACCCCTACCTTCTCTATGGAGTGTCCTGCTGTCACTGACAGCGGACCCCCTGTTCAGTAGCTGCACGATTAATGTGGGTGGTCAGGAACCGGTTAAAGAGTCACTGCACTTTCACACAATTTTATTTCATTTAATAGAGGATGGTATAACTAGCAAATTTCTAAATCCCTTCATTTATAAAAATATGTTTGCATCCACCTGAAAAAAGCTGTAAAGTTAAGGCCATTAGGGGTTTCACTTCCACCTTACTTGCAGTCCACTGCCTGTTGTCAGGTAAGATCTATCCTTGGTAACAAACACCCAGAAGACGACTAAGAGGAAGTGGGGACATGCCAGAACTATCTGAGATAATGAGCCATATGGAAGGAGGAATGGAAGGAGGGACTAGAACAGTACAGAAGGAAAGGTGTAGGGTAAAAAATATACATAAACCTCTCAAATGTATGTATACTAATGCCAGAAGCCTGACTAATAAAACTGGTGAACTGGAATTGGTGATGTGTGAGGAGGACTATGACATAGTGGGAATAACTGAGACATGGCTGGATGAAAGCTATGACTGGGCAGTTAATGTACAAGGTTACAGTCTGTTTAGAAAGGATCGTCAAAACCGGAGAGGGGGAGGGGTCTGCCTTTATATAAAGTTCCTGTCTAAAGCCCACAGTCCGAGAAAATATAAGTGAGGGACATGAACATGTGGAGTCACTGTGGGTAGAGATACATGGAGCTAAAAACAACAATAAATTACTAATAGGAGTTTACTATAAACCACCGAATATACCAGAGTCCACAGAAAATCTACTACTAAACGAGATAGACGAGGCGGCAAATCATAATGAGGTGGTTATTATGGGGGACTTCAACTACCCAGATATAGACTGGGAAACTGAAACTTGTATATCTCATAAGGGAAACAGGTTCGTGGCAATAACCAAAGACAATTACCTCTCCCAACTGGTTCAGGACCCGACTAGAGGGACGGCCATACTGGACTTAGTATTAACTAATAGACCTGACAGAACAACAGACGTGCAGGTTGGGGGACACCTGGGAAATAGTGACCATAAAGTAATAACCTTCCAATTATCATTCAAAAGAGCGTTTCTACAGGGAGGAACAAAAATACCAAACTTCAAAAAAGCTAAATTTAGCCAACTAAGAGAGGCCATAGGCCAAACTAACTGGGACAAAGTCCTCACAAATACAGACACAAAATGGGATATCTTTAAAAACATCCTAAAAACTCATTGTGAGAGGTACATACCGTATGGTAATAAAAGGTTAAGGAACAAAAAGAAACCAATGTGGATAAATATAACTGTAAAGAAAGCAATAAATGACAAAAAGAAAGCATATAAAACACTAAAACAGGAGGGTAGCACGGAAGCACTGAAAAACTATAAGGAAAAAAATAGAACATGTAAAAAACAAATAAAAGCGGCCAAATTAGAGACCGAGAGATTAATTGCCAAAGAGAGTAAAACTAACCCTAAAATGTTCTTCAATTATATAAATGTTAAAAAGTATAAATCTGAAGGTGTTGGCCCTTTAAAGAGTAATGAGGGGGGAGTCGCAGAGAGCGACGAGGAGAAAGCAAAGCTGTTAAATATTTTTTTCTCCAATGTATTCACTGAGGAAAATAAACTGTCAGATGACATGCAGAATGTAAAAATAAATTCCCCATTAAAAGTGTCCTGTCTGACCCAGGAAGAAGTACATCAGCGACTTAAAAAGATTAAAATAGACAAATCGCCAGGACCGGATGACATACACCCCCGTATCCTAAAGGAATTAAGTAATGTCATAGCCAGACCCTTATTTCTGATATTTGCAGACTCTATACTGACAGGGAATGTCCCACAGGATTGGCGCGTGGCATATGTGGTGCCAATATTCAAAAAGGGGCCAAAAACAGAGCCTGGAAACTATAGGCCGGTAAGTTTAACATCTGTTGTGGGTAAACTGTTGAAGGTTTTCTGAGAGATGCTATATTAGAGCATCTCAACGGAAATAAGCAAATAACGCCATATCAGCATGGCTTCGTGAGGATCGGTCATGTCAGACTAATTTAATCAGTTTCTATGAGGAGTAAGTTCTAGACTTGACAGCGGCGAATCAATGGATGTCGTATATCTGGACTTCTCCAAAGCATTTGACACTGTACCACATAAAAGGTTAGTATATAAAATGAGAATGCTCGGACTGGGAGAAAACATCTGTATGTGGGTAAGTAACTGGCTGAGTGATAGAAAACAGAGGGTGGTTTATTATTAACGGTACACACTCAGATTGGGTCACTGTCACTAGTGGAGTACCTCAGGGGTCAGTCTTGGGCCCTATTCTCTTCAATATATTTATTAATGATCTTGTAGAAGGCTTGCATAGTAAAGTATCAATTTTCGCAGATGACACTAAACTGTGTAAAGTAATTTACACTGATGAGGACAGTATACTACTACAGAGGGATCTGGATAGATTGGAGGCTTGGGCAGATAAGTGGCAGATGAGGTTTAACACTGATAAATGTAAAGTTATGCACATGGGAAGGAAAAATGCAAGTCACCCGTACATACTAAATGGTAAAACACTCGGTAACACTGACATGGAAAAGGATCTAGGAATTTTAATAAACAGCAAACTAAGCAGCAAAAACCAGTGTCAGGCAGCTGCTGCCAAGGCCAACAAGATAATGGGTTGCATCAGAAGGGGCATAGATTCCCGTGATAGGAACATAGTCCTACCACTTTACACATCGCTAGTCAGACCACACATGGAGTACTGTGTACAGTTCTGGGCTCCTGTAAACAAGGCAGACATAGCAGAGCTGAAGAGGGTTCAGAGGAGGGCAACTAAAGTAATAACTGGAATGGGGCAACTACAGTACCCTGAAAGATTATCAAAATTAGGGTTATTCACTTTAGAAAAAAGACGACTGAGGGGAGATCTAATTAATATGTATAAATATATCAGGGGTCAGTACAGAGATCTATCCCATCAGCTATTTATCCCCAGGACTGTGACTGTGACGAGGGGACATCCTCTGCGTCTGGAGGAAAGAAGGTTTGTACACAAACATAGAAGAGGATTCTTTACGGTAAGAGCAGTGAGACTATGGAACTCTCTGCCTGAGGAGGTGGTGATGGTGAGTACAATAAAGGAATTCAAGAGGGGCCTGGACGTATTTCTGGAGCTTAATAATATTACAGGCTATAGCTACTAGAGAGGGGTCGTTGATCCAGGGAGTTATTCTGATTGCCTGATTGGAGTCGGGAAGGAATTTTTTATTCCCCTAAAGTGGAGAAAATTGGCTTCTACCTCACAGGGTTTTTGGCCTTCCTCTGGATCAACTTGCAGGATAACAGGCCGAACTGGATGGACAAATGTCTTTTTTCAGCCTTATGTACTATGTTACTATGTTACTATGTTACTATAAAACAACTGCTTCTACACTGCTTCTAAGCCTCCTAGTTTTCTGTAAGTGTGATTTCCCCCTCCTTAACAGTTTTCTGAGCTCCCCTAGAAGAAAACAAACATAGAAAGGAAGTAAGGTCACTGCATACAGTACTGGAACATCCAAGAGAAGGGAGACAACCACTGCTTGTGAGTGAAATGCATGTAGCTGTGCAGTTGAAACAATGAATAATAAGACAGAGAGAGAATTATGGAGCCATTATAGAAACTATTTTTTTTTAATACTCAGGTATGCTTTAATGAAATTAACATGGACATGCTTGAAATGACAGTACACTATCCTAGCCTGCAGTGTATTCTATTTAATAGCTTGAAAGCTGATGCCAGGTTCCCTTTAATGTAAATACAAAGCATCCCTAAGGAAGTCTAACGTTTAATTGAACAAAGCCTTAACCCCTTAAGGACTCAGCCCTATTTCACCTTAAGGACTTGGCCATTTTTTGCAAATCTGACCAGTGTCACTTTAAGTGCTGATAACTTTAAAACGCTTTGACTTATCCAGGCCATTCTGAGATTGTTTTTTCGTCACATATTGTACTTCATGACACTGGTAAAATGAAGTAAAAAAAAATCATTTTTATTTATGAAAAAATACCAAATTTACCAAAAAATGTCTCTACTTCTATAATACATGGTAATATCTCCAAAAATAGTTATTACTTTACATTCCCCATATGTCTACTTCATGCTTGGATCATTTTGGGAATGATATTTTATTTTTTGGGGATGTTACAAGGCTTAGAAGTTTAGAAGCAAATGTTGAAATTTTTCCGAAATTTTCAAAAACCCAATTTTAGGGACCAGTTCAGGTCTGAAGTCACTTTGCGAGGCTTACATAATAGAAACCACCCAAAAATGACCCCATTCTATAAACTACACCCCTCAAGGTAAACTGATTTTACAAACTTTGTTAACCCTTTAGGTGTTCCACAAGAATTAATGGAAAATAGAGATACAATTTCAAAATTTCACTTTTTTGGCAGATTTTCCATTTTAATAATTTTTTTCCAGTTACAAAGCAAGGGTTAACAGCCAAACAAAACTCAATATTTATGGCCCTTATTCTGTAGTTTACAGAAACACCCCATATGTGGTCGTAAACCGCTGTACGGGCACACGGCAGGGCGCAGAAGGAAAGGAAGGCCATACGGTTTTTGGAAGGCAGGTTTTGCTGGACTGGTTTTTTGACACCATGTCCCATTTGAAGCCCCCTGATGCACCCCTAGAGTAGAAAATCCATTAAAGTGACCCCATCTAAGAAACTACACCCCTCAAGGTATTCAAAACTGATTTTACAAACGTCGTTAACCCTTTCGGTGTTCCACAAGAATTAATGGAAAATAGAGATACAATTTCCAAATTTCACTTTTTTGGCAGATTTTCCATTTTTATAATTGTTTTCCGGTTACAAAGCAAGGGTTAACAGCCAAACAAAACTCAATATTTATGGCCCTGATTCTGTAGTTTACAGAAACACCCCATATGTGGTCGTAAACAGCTGTACGGGCACACGGCATGGCGCAGAAGGAAAGGAATGCCATACGGTTTTTGGAAGGCAGATTTTGCTGGACTGTTTTTTTTTACACCATGTCCCATTTGAAGCCCCCCTGATGCACCCCTAGAGTAGAAACTCCAAAAAATTGGCCCCATTTTAGAAACTACGGGATAGGGTGGCAGTATTTTTGGTACTAGCTTAGGGTACATATGATTTTTGGTTGCTCTATATTACACTTTTTGTGAGGCAAGATAACAAGAAATAGCTGTTTTGGCACCGTTTTTATTTTTTGTTATTTACAACATTCATCTGACAGGTTAGATCATGTGATATTTTTATAGACCAGGTTGTCACGGATGCGGCGATACCTAATATGTATACTTTTTTTTTATTTATGTAAGTTTTACACAATGATTTCATTTTTAAAGCAAAAATTTTTCAGTTTTTGGGCGATTATCTTGGGTAGGCAATGATTTTTGCGGGATGAGATGACGGTTTAATTGGCACTATTTTGGGGTGCGTGTGACGTTTTGATCGCTTGCTATTACACTTTTTGTGATGTAAGGTGACAAAAAATGGTTTATTTAGCACAGTTTTTATATAAATTTTTTACGGTGTTCATCTGAGGGTTTAGGTCATGTGATATTTTTATAGAGCCGGTCGATACGGACGCGGCGATACCTAATATGTATACTTTTTATTTATTTATGTAAGTTTTACACAATAATATAATTTTTAAAATAAAAAAAAAATCATGTTTTAGTGTCTCCATATTCTGAGAGCCATAGTTTTTTCAGTTTTTGGGCGATTATCTTAGGTAGGGTCTAATTTTTTGCGGGATGAGATGACGGTTTTATTGGCACTATTTTGGGGTGCATATGAATTTTTGATCGCTTGCTATTACACTTTTTGTGATGTAAGGTGACAAAAAATGGTTTATTTAGCACAGTTTTAATTTTTTATTTTTTACGGTGTTCATCTGAGAGGTTATGTCATGTGATATTTTTAAAGAGACGGTCGATACGAACGCAGCGATACCAAATATGTATACTTTTTTTTATTTATGTAAGTTTTACACAATAACAGCTTTTTTCAAACAAAAAAAAAGATGTTTTAGTGTCATCATATTCTGAGCTATAGTTTTTTTATTTTTTGGGCGATTGTCTCAGGTAGGGGCTCTTTTTTTGCGGGATGAGGTGACGGTTAGATTAGTACTATTTTGGTGGGCAAACGCCTTTTTCATCGCTTGCTGTTGTACTTTGTGATGTAAGGTGGCCAAAAAATGGTTTATTTAGCACAGTTTTTATTTTTTACGGTGTTCATCTGAGGGGTTAGGTCATGTGATATATTTATAGAGCCGGTCGATACGGACGCGGCGATGCCTAATATTTATACTTTTTTTCCCCCCTAATTGTTACCAATTTTTTTTAACTTTATTCGGGGAAAATGACGTTTTTGTTTATTTTTAAATTTTTAAAAAAAAATTTGGGGGGAAAACTTTATTTTTTCAACTTTTCTTTCCACTTTATTTTTTGTCCCACTTTGGGACTTGAACTTTGGGGGGTATATTCCTTTACAATGCATTCCAATACTTCTGTATTAGAATGCATTGGCTGTATGAGTAATACTGTGTAATACCAGGGGGCTGGATCTCACAGGCTCTTCACCGGAAGACATCGCGCTGCCTTCCATGCCATTGGGTCCCCCCTACAGCTGCATGGGGACCCGATGGCAACCGCAGGTAAATCCGCAAACTGCAGGTCAATTCAGACCTGCGGTTTGCGGCGATCGCTGATACGGGGGGGGCACATGACCCCCCCGGCGTTGTGACAGAATGCCCGCTGAATGATTTCAGTGGGCATCATGTCCCGATTAACCCCCGCCGCGCCGCATTCGCATTCGCGGTTTAAACCCATGACGTACCGGTACATCAGGGGTCCTTAAGGACTAAGGGAAACATGCCGTACCGGTACGTCATGCGTCCCTAAGGGGTTAAAGGAAACATCTTCCTTTATATATGATGTAGCTATTTATTTATTATTTATTTTTTATCTTTAAAAACTTTCTTGGGAAGGACCATACTAGAGGTGCACATTTCAATACTGTGTTGTCCTGTATAGACATTATCAGGGCATATCTGATAATTTAAATAAATAGGAGTTTAGTGACAGAGAAAAGTGTATAGAGTATAGCCCCTCCCCCAGGGAACAGGAATTGACAGAGGTGATGCATACAGAGCTTTGTCTCTGTGTATAGTGCTACTATCCTGCCTTAGGTCTCATGCACACGACCGTATTTTATGATCAAAAAATATGGATGACGTCCGTGTGCATTCCGTATTTTGCGGAACGGAACAGCTGGCCCCTAATATAACTACTATCCTTGTCCGTAATGTGGACAATAATAGGACAAGTTCTATTTTTTTGTGGAACGGAAATACGGACATATGGACATACGCAAACGAAATGCACATGGAGTACCTTCAGTTTTGTTTTGCAGACCAATTGGAACAAATGGTTCCGCATATGGTCCACAAAAAAAAAGTAACAGGCACAGAAAGAAAATACGTTTGTGTGCATGAGCCCTTAGGCTGCTGATTCAGTCCCAGTTTACACAGAAAAGCTGACAAGATGCAAAAAATAGGAAATGTCAGACTAGCGAACCGCACCAGTACTGGTGGAATGGGAGTAGCTAGAAGTAAAATAAAAACACTTCTCGAGTCAGTGATGATTTAACTGCAAAGGCATGCAGCCCATTGAACTTTTGTGAGGACATGACAGATCATCTTTTACATTGTATTTAGCCAAAAAACTAATTAGTTCACCGCTTGTAACCAATTTATCAGAATGCATAATGAGTCATGGTTAATCATGGAAACAGTCAAAGTTTCTGCATCAAAAAATCTCACATTTCATCAGATGGCAATCTTTCCATGTACTCGTACATTAACCAACCCTAATGCAAGATTTAATTAAGATTTAAATTGAGACGTTACTTACATTTTTTTTTACAATTTTTGCGTTAATCAATTATCCACATAATCATTCATAAACCAATATCAGCCACCAATTCCACTGGGAATCCAACAAACTCTGTTACCTCACAGTTGGCTTTATTAGTTTAGCATATCTAGCCTAAATGCTTCAAGACAAGAACTGAGTGACCATTCTAGTGTTTGGCTTAAAGAGGCTGTTCACCATTTTTTTTTGTATGCCTGCTGCACCTGTGGGAAAATCCATACCTGCTCACTGCCGCTCTGTTCTGTCCCCTGTTCTCGACAATGGTCTTCTGCACAGACAGTGTCACATACGCCACTGCAGCCAATGACTGGTCTTAATGTAGATGTGTCCCCAAGTGGTAAGTCACTGCTGGGTCACATGCTGATTGGGGACATGTCATCACTAAGGCCAGTCATCGACTGCAGCAGCGCACGTGACCCCATCCATCTGAAAGTTTACCGGAAGACTACAGAAGAGAGTCAGGGAGCCGCAAAAAGAGTGTTGGGGAGCAGGTGGTTATACTTTTTTCAACAGGTGGAGCAGGCTTGTCTTTAAATTGAAAAAAGTGCAAAAAGCTAGAAAAACCATTTAATGTTGGAATGTAAAAAGAGGAAATAGTTTTTAATTAAATTTACATTAAAGGGGTTTTCCGTCATTTTTTTTTTTTTACTGATGACCTATCCTCAGTATCTGATTGGTGGGGGTCCGAAAAGCAGTAGCACCGACATGTTCATGGGTCATGTGGCCAAGGAGCAGATCAGCCCCATTCAAATGAATGGGGCTGAGCGCGATATCAAGAGCACAACCGCTATACAATGTAAGGAGCCGTGCTTTGTAAACTGCGAGAAGGTTGCAGCGCTCACAGGAGCACCAATGCCTTCTCAAACAGCTGTTAGGTCATCAGTAAAAAAAAATCTCATAAAACCCTTTTAAATTTACATTTTGCGATGTCAATATTTAATCCAAAGCCTGATCACTAGTGACAGTACAATCATAATGAATCCACCTGTTACCAAGGTAAAAATTAATACTGTGTAAATGTATGTAACATTTCTTGTGGCAGTATATCATTTTAAATTACATGTGAAAATGCTTGCTTGAATATTTATGATAATTGTGTCATTTTGTACGCATTTTTCTATGCATTTTTACATCTACTAACCTCAATAATACCATTAAAGCCCCATATACCAAAACACTGCATGTATTGAGTTGGCGCCTGCGCAGTGAGTCGCAGCCAGGTACTCTGAAGATCGGCTCACCACACAGACACTGAAAATGAAACAGAAGGGCGCATGGTTAGAATCTCAGGTTCATCGCGTCTGAAGAAAAAAAGCAATGAGCCATCAATCAGAAGGAAAGAAGCAGGGTGGGGATGTGGCTAGTTTGTCTTTGAGCATAAAGACCGCTGTCCCCTTGATTTCAAGCAGCCAGTTTGCATACGCTGATGAATAAAGTTGTATTTTGACAACGTTTTCCATCAGGTGAAACAGGCTATAGCTGTGAGCTACTGTAGGCAGTTGGGGAGGCATTATGGTGAGGTCTGTGTGTTTTCAGGCCATGATGCATTGCTCTCCTGAGAGTGGCATATGGGGTTATTGTCCAGTCCAGGGTAACAGTAGTTAAGTGGGGCTGCTACACCTCTCCTCTCTAGAAAGGCTGATGTTCTGTTCAGTTTTGTGAGAAGTTAGTTTTGCCTTCTCAAATAGCTGATTTGTGGGGGATCCGGGTGTCAGACCCCCACCAATCAGACACTGATAGGTCCTCAGTAAAAAAAAAAGTCTCAGAAAACCCCCTTAAAGAGATGAGCAGCACTGGAACATCGCAGGGGAGGAGCCAGCCTGGTGATGAGAAGCCAGGCTCTGACACCTGCCCCTGAGGAAGAAAATTTTCATTTTATCCTGGATGTTTAACAGCCATTACAGATACACTTTTTGGCTTCATTGCACTTGTCTACGGTTCCCAGGTCTTCCTAAAGGCAGCTGGGCATTGTAGTGCCAAAGTATTGAGAGAGAAAAAATTTGCATCAGTCTGGCTGAATTAGAGAGAAAGTACAGATATATAGGAATATATAGGAAGACTGACCATGTCGGCCTTCTTTGTCCTCCTGCCTTCCACCCCACAACTCACCAACACCAGGGGCACCCCAACCACCAACAGGCAGGGTACCTTTCACCAGGATGTTTCCCCCAAGGATAACAAAGGGTAAACCCCTCCATTCACTGTGCACTGGCCCCAGGGAGCGCAGCGGAGGACCATAGACACCGTTAGGACTACCACCACCATCAGGCCTCTACTACCGTGCCCGTTCCCCCACCTCCTGTCCATGACGTTGCATGAATACTAAAGAGTTACTGATTCTGAACAATTAACACGAATGCATCATTTTAAGTTGCACCGCCAGACTGTTAAGTCTGAAGACAAAAAAAAAGAAGAAAAAAAAGCAAGAATCAATTCTGTCTCCAAGAAATGAAATCCTGTTAATGAGTTCCAAAAGATCTATCAGACGCTTATCTTTACAGATTAACTAACAGAATGGGGCACTTCAAAGGGCTTATATTTTCCATCTGACCCCTTTCTTTAACATATTTTTATTGATGTACATTTCTAAAAGTTATCTAAACTTTTGGATTATTACTGACAACATATAAATGGTCATAGCATAGGTGACTGCAAACCTCAGAATGGCGTCAATCAGCCAGACAAAAAGGTATTTGTCTAGCCGTTTCTCTGCATATTTGCCGGATTACTTCCGGACCACATTATGGTTATGGGGCCAGCTGGCTGTTCCAAGCCAGAACAACCTATCGGATTGGCAGACGCAAGTGTGAAACAAGCCTAAGTAGAAAACAAAATTAAAACATTGGAAAGTAGAGATTACTACTGACCCTCTTGTTCACAGCCTGTATTTGGTATTGCAGCTATTATATAATATATATCATACTATCTAGTGTGATATAATTATAGTGTGATGCTCTGCAATAGGAGGGTCAATGAAATGAAAGTGCATCCAGAAAAGTATACTGCTTTTCAATCACTGCCCAGCAGATATCTATGAAATATTGTACAGTATGTGGCCATATCCGGCACCAGATAAAAAATCCTGGCTTTTAAATGAGAGCAAGGCAGGCTTACTAAGTACATACACCTGTCATGTACATGTACTCAGATATTTTATACCTACACTGAAAGGGAACCCGCCACCATAAAAATACAGTTCAACCTGCAGGTGGCATGTTATATAGCAGGAGAAGCTGAGTAGACTGATATATAATTTTATGAGAAAAGATTCAGTAATTTATTTATTTGCCCCTCTGTTTTTTTTTTTGTTCCCCCAAGTGCTGCGTTACTTGGGGGAACAATTCAGGACCCAGGATCGCGGTGCCCCCGGGTTTTCCACTCTCAGATACTATGGTCACATTTGACCACAGCATTTGAGGGGTTAAATGTCTGTGATCACTGTTATCGCTGATTGCAGACATTAGTCTTGGGTGTCTGCTGTTTAAAACACCAAAATCCCTGTGGCTATAGCACTTGCTGTGCTCGCTTGCAGGCACCATATTTAAAGATCCGACTTCTGCCATATATGTATAACGGCAGTCTGGAAGGGGTTAAAATTGAAAAAACCCTCTCAAATATGTGACTTTTACTGTATATTTTAAATTTATGTCTGAACTAAATCTAGTTGGCACACAACTCAGGCGACAGTAGTGCATTTTTTTAACCCCTTAGGCCTCTTTCACACGGGCATTGCGGGTGCGTTACAGGAAAATGCACGATTTTTCCGAGCGAGTGCAAAGCGTTTTAATGTGTTTTGCATGCGTGTGAGAAAAATCGGCATGTTTGGTACCCGGACTTCTTCACAGAAGTTCGGGTTTGGGTTCGGTGTTGTGTAGATTTTATTATTTTCCCTTATAACATGGTTATAAGAGAAAATAATAGCATTCTTAATACAGAATCCTAAGTAAATTAGGTATGGAGGGGTTGAAAAATAAAATAAAATAATTAATGGTGATGGACCATGTGATGAGCGCAGTGACGTCACCAAAATTCCTTTTCCTCCAAGGTCCTCAAAGAAGAAGAAAGCAGACAAGCTGGGCTGCGTGAACAAGTGGATGAGGTGAGTTTAATTATTTTTTTTAACCCCTCCATCCCTAATTTACTTAGCATTCTGTATTAAGAATGATATTATTTTCCCTTACAACCATGTTATAAGGGAATATAATAAAGATCGGGTCCCCACCCCGATAGTCCCCTAGAAACCATGCGTGAAAATTGCACCGCATCCGCACTTGCTTGCGGATGCTTGCAATTTTCACGCAGCCCTATTTACTTCTATGGGGTCTGCATTGTGTGAAAAACGCACAATATAGAGCATGCTGTGATTTTCACGCAACGCACAAGTGATGTGTGAAAATCGCCGCTCATCTGCACAGCCCCATCGAAGTCAATGGGTCCGGATTCAGTGCGAGTGCAAAGCGTTCACCTTACACATTGCACCCGCACGGAATTCTCACCTGTGTAAAAGGGGCCTTAGTGATATGTCTAATTCTAGCCTTGAGGACCAGTTCCAGCAGTCATAACTTTTTAATTTTTTCTTCAATTTAGCTGTATGAATTTTGCGGGACAAGCTGTAGTGTTTTTAGCAACCATTTTGGAGTTTATATAGTGTATTTAATAACTTTTATTATTTTTTAGGGGGAATATAAAAAACAGCAATGATAACTTTATTTTGCGGGATATATTTATATGGCATTCACTGTGTGATATAAATAACTCTATTCTGTGGGTCAGTAGAATATATATATATATTTTATATTGTTTTTCTCCTATACTGCAGACAATCAGCTCCCCACTGACCCCCTCTCCTTCTCCACGCTGGCTATCACAGCCAGCTGGAAGGAGGGGCTGCTTTAACTCCTCATATCATTACATTTTTAAAACAATTGTTTGAAATAAATATCTTTAAAACAAGAATAAAATGCAGTATTATCTTTTCTACATCAGAAGATTTAGCTGTTAGAAATCGGGGGCGTTCACTTTCAATTGCTATCACTCCCAAACGATTTCTAACAGCTACAGTCAGGTCCATAAATATTGGGACATCGATACAATTCTAACATTTTTGGCTCTATACACCAACACAATGGATTTGAAATGAAACGAACAAGATGTGCTTTAACTGCAGACTGTCAGCTTTAATTTGAAGGTATTTACATCCAAATCAGGTGAACAATTTGCATATGTGCCTCCCACTTGTTAAGGGACCAAAAGTAATGACACATAATAATGATCATAAATCAAACTTTCACTTTTTAATACTTAGTTGCAAATCCTTTGCAGTCAATTACAGCCTCAAGTCTGGAACGCATAGACATCACCAGACTCTGGGTTTCATCCCTGGTGATGCTCTGCAAGGCCTCTACTGCAACTGTCTTCAGTTCCTGCTTGTTCTTGGGGCATTTTCCCTTCAGTTTTGTCTTCAGCAAGTGAAATGCATGCTCAATCGGATTCAGGTCAGGTGATTGACTTGGCCATTGCATAACATTCCACTTCTTTCCCTTAAAAAACTCTTTGGTTGCTTTTGCAGTATGCTTTGGGTCATTGTCCATCTGAACTGTGAAGCGCCGTCCAATGAGTTCTGAAGCATTTGGCTGAATATGAGCAGATAATATTGCCCGAAACACTTTAGAATTCATCCTGCTGCTTTTGTCAGCAGTCACATCATCAATAAATACAAGAGAATCAGTTCCATTGGCAGCCATACATGCCTACGCCATGACACTACCACCACCATGCTTCACTGATGAGGTGGTATGCTTAGGATCATGAGCAGTTCCTTTCCTTCTCCATCACTCTGGTACAAGTCACTCTGGTACAAGTTGATCTTGGTCTCATCTATCCATTGGATGTTGTTCCAGAACTGTGAAGGCTTTTTTAAATGTTGTTTAGCAAACTCTAATCTGGCCTTCCTGTTTTTGAGGCTCACCAATGGTTTACATCTCGTGGTGAACCCTCTGTATTCACTCTGGTGAAGTCTTCTCTTGATTGTTGACTTTGACACGCATACAGCTACCTCATGGAGAGTGTTCTTGAACTGGCCAACTGTTGTGAAGGGTGTTTTCTTCACCAGGGAAAGAATTCTTCCGTCATCCACCACAGTGGTTTTCCATGGTCTTCCGGGTCTTTTGGTGTTGCTGAGTTCACCAGTGTGTTTCTTCTTTTTAAGAATGTTCCAAACAGTTGTTTTGGCCACACCTAATATTTTTGCTATCTCTCTGATGGGTTTGTTTTGTTTTCTCACCCTAATGATGGCTTGCTTTACTGATAGTGACAGCTCTTTGGATCTCATCTTGAGAGTTGACAGCAACAGATTCCAAATGCAAATAGCACACTTGAAATGAACTCTGGACCTTTTATCTGCTCATTGTAATTGGGATAATGAGGGAATAACACACACCTGGCCATGGAACAGCTGAGAAGTCAGTTGTCCCATTACTTTTGGTCCCTTAACAAGTGGGAGTCACATATGCAAACTGTTGTAATTCCTACACCGTTCATCTGATTTGGATGTAAATACCTCAAATTAAAGCTGACAGTCTGCAGGTAAAGCACATATTGTTTGTTTCATTTCAAATCCATTGTGGTGGTGTATAGAGCCAAAAATGTTAGAATTGTGTTGATGTCCCAATATTTATGGACCTGACTGTATATCTTCTGTTGTACAGGAGATAATGCTGTGATACTGTTTTTTTCAATCATGTCAGCTTTCAAACAAGACCAGTCCCATATCTATAGCTGTTACCAAGCCAGAGATATAATGGGTTAAACAGGTTTCCACACTCCCCTTGCTGGCCGAGCTCTCTTTTAAAGACATACTTCTATATATTAAAATAAACTAAAATTAAATATAAATTACAGTGGTTGTGCAACTTGTGCAAATGTTTTTTTAACAGACATCACAGAGTAGACAGACCCATTGTGGTGATTATACTTATCTGGTCCCTGCCTCTGGGTTCCAGTTCCTTTGTTCCATGGCCGCGTTCACATGTCCTGGGTCTCTCACAATCAACATCCTATTGAGAGAGGTCACGTGACTGCTGCGGCCAGTGACTGACTGCAGCAGTGACATGAACTCTATCAAAAAGATGTTGATTCTGAGAGACCCAGGATTTGTGAAGGTGGTCTTGGAGTGATGGAGCCAGAACTCAGCGATGGGGACCAGGTAAGTATGATCGCCACCACGGGTCTGGACACTCTGTGAGGTCTGTTTAAAAAAAAAAGTTTAAAGTTGCACAACCCCTTTTATAATAATGCCTGTTTATTAAGCGGTGCCACGCAATATATAATGATATAATTTAAATATGCATGTACTGTATATTATTTTTGCAGTGATTTTGCTGAAAAATGCAACACGTGGCCTCATGAGGTCATGAACTCAGGGTTTCTGTGTGCAACTGCTGATTGGCAGAGGCTATCAATATAAAAATCCTGGGAAAAAAAACTTTAAAATTGCTTTAACCACTTAATTACCAGAGTGTTTATTTTCTGTGCCAACATTCATGTTTTTTATATTATTTTTTTACATGGCGCATTAGATGACAGATATAATATAAAAAAAATATTGAAGAAAAGGCTGAAAATATGAAAAAAAATTCTTATAACTTTTTTTCTAACCGTTACCAAAGATTTCAAACCAAAGCATTTCTAAACCCATTCTGTATGTTTGTGTAATTTATCTACTAGCTGGGCTCACTGCAAGACTTCAAAGGACTGGAGAGTATTTTGGATTTTGGCGGCCAATTTTTCTATTGCTAGTTCAATAGCATGGCACTGCCAGAACAGATGTTATTCAGTGCCAAAACATTAGAAACTCCTTCAAAGTTACTATTTTTTTTTTTAAGGTATCAGCAACCTCCAGTACTCCATGTGTTCTTAAACTACAACTCCCAGAATCCTCCTTTCACTTCTTTGGTAGTTACAAGACAAGCTGAGCAAGTGTGCATGCTGGAAGTTGTAGTTTCACAGCAGCTGGAATACCCCAGGTTGCTGAACCCTGCTCTAAGGAATTAATGTTGGGGAAATTTGGACATTTAAAGCTTTTGGCTTTTAAAAAAAAAAATTAGAATTAAAAAATATGCATGTTTTTACGCACAAAAAGCTGTACTAAGTATAGTTAAAATTGATACCTATATTTATATATTTATTTATGAAATTCACAGACAGCAGGTTCACAGCTAACTTTACAACCAGCAGGGGTCACGCTCACATCAAGGATCTTAGCTGAGCGCACCTCTGTCGTCTTTTCTTCACAGTGACAGTTTGTCCCAACAATCAGATGCCGAAGTGGTCTCCGGGATCTTCGTTGTGACCACAGCTGTTTAATGGTGGTGCGGTCACAGCAATCTGCAGCACCACAAGGTGTCGGCAAATCGTAATTGCTTTCATACGGCAGGGTATAGTTAACAGCTTACTACCCCAACATATAAAGTTGTGCTGCAGTAAGCAAGTGGTTAAAGGGAGTGCATTATCAGAAAAGGACATTGTTTAAATCAAGTTTTTATGTTAAACATACTTCTTAGGCTACTTTCACACTACCGTTCAGAGCGGGTCCGTCTGATGTCTGCTCAGACGGATCCGCTCCTATAATGCAGACGTTTGGATCCGTTCAGAACGGATCCGTCTGCATTATAGTTTAAAAAAAATTCTAAGTGTGAAAGTAGCCTGAACGGATCCGTTCAGACTTTACATTGAAAGTCAATGGGGGACGGATCCGTTTGAAGATTGAGCCATATTGCGTCATCTTCAAACGGATCCGTCCCCATTGACTTACATTGTAAGTCTGGACGGATCCGCTTGCCTCCGCACGGCCAGACTGATGCATTCTGAGCGGATCCGCGTCCACTCAGAATGCATTAGGGCAGTACGGATGCGTTCGGGGCCGCTTGTGAGACCCTTCAAACGGAGCTCACAAGCGGACACCCGAACGCTAGTGTGAAAGTAGCCTTAGATAGTTTTTTACATTTTCCATGTCTGCACGTCACAGAGCAAGTCTAGAAAACTCTCCAGTCCCCTTCGGTCTATTATGTCTAAAACACATGTAGCTGCTGTGAAGCAAATCTTTAAAGGGGTTATCCTTGAAAAGATAATGATGACTTATCCTCAGGATAGGTCATCATTATCACATTTGCGGGGGTCCGAGTCCCGGTGCCTCTGCCAATCAGCTGTTTCAGGGAGATGCAGCGCTCACCAAAGCTCTGGTGAATGATGCAGGCTTAAAGCAGCTTTCCAAGGACAGCACCATACATCGTATAGTGGTAATGCTTGATATTACAGCTCAGCCCCATTGACTCGAATAGGGCAGAGCTGCACCTAAGCCATGTGACCGAAGTACATTGATGTCACAGGCCTAGGAAGAGGCTGCAGACCTCTACCTAACTTTCAACAAACTTTGCATTAATGAATAGTACAATGTGTGTACATGAGGAATAACACTATTTTTGGCCATTATATTACTTGTATCTGGCATTTTTAGCAGTTTTCTCATCTGTTTGCGAGACTCTCACTCACTCAGAAGCAGTCCTAGGATCATAGAGAACAGTACAAAGCAGTATTGACCTGTAAGGATATGGATAAAGAACTTGGGTTAAGATGGAAACTTACTATTTAGCTACAACAGTCTTTTTGGTGTCTCTGATGGAGTCCTGTCTAACTCAGCCCTTGCACACTCCACCCTTGCGAATATGTATTCTGATCTTTCAGTGAGCAGACTCTCATTAAGATGGATTTTTCATAAATTTCAGACACAAAGTCATTTTAAAGAATGGGGGACAAACATGGCATTTTTCTCTGAAAAAGTTAGTAACTATTTAAGACCAGTGTCCAAAACGCCAATATGATTAAAAAACGGCTTTACAATGCTTGAAATGCATGGAATTTTTAACATGCTTTTAAAATGTAGAAAAAAAGAGTTTGTGTGAAAAAGGTCCTAATATTGCATTGTTAGATCTGCAATTGGGACATATGTTTTTGCCTTAGAAGCTTTTAAATAGGTCTAGCCTTATGTGCGAATATTAGTGCTGACAAGAACTGGAGCTGTTTCCCACAACAACCAATGTCAATGCTTTTATATTCTGACTGGTATATGAAATCTGATCGATTGCCATGGGCAACACCTCAAGTTCTTGAGTGCAATAGTTTTTGTCTTTTATTTTATTTTTTGCATAATTTGGGCTTATTAAAGAAAGCAAAAATTTTACTTTTATTACGAAAAAATAAATAAAACATGTTTAGAATAGCATATAGACCTTGAAATCTAAATCTAATCACTGACAGGTTAAATCCCTGAGACATAGAAAAAGGAAATAGCTATTTTGCATTCGTGTATGAGTGTATTTTACGGACATAAACATTGCTGCTCTAGTAACATATCTCATACCCCCACATGTGTCATAACAAGCTTAGTGCCAATCCCCAACTCTTAGAAACAGGAGGCAACAGGCCAATTCTTCAGGTATGCTATTAAATCTTAAAACTGACGAGAGCCAAACCACTGAATCCAGGTAATTCATCCAATAAAATGTTCAATGTTGTAAAATAAATGAACTTGCAGCACCCGGGTCATTAATAATAATAATAATAATAGTGTCTGGTTGAATACCAGTACTTCCCTGCATGACTGACTAACACGCATGTTGAGGTTACGTTCTGCGCTGCACTAGTTATACATGTTCCCTCTTTGCTAAGGAACAGTAGATATTGCACAAATTACGAGACAGCAAAGCGGGTCCCCGAAGCATTGTGATTTCATACAGAAAGTGGTAATGAATTATTACATGTAGACAATGCATATAACAGTCCCTTCCCTCAAGCTCATGTATCATCTCTGTGGCTATTCTAATACAACAGTGCCACCTAGCAGGGTGCATCAGATACAATGACTTGTTAGCCGTACATCACTTTCACCCTCAGGGTTGGCCTTGTAGTCCAAGCACATATCAAATATAATGTTTAATGACTTTCCTATTCACCTACAATAACTTAACTTGAAATGAATTGAAGGTTTTAGGGTACTTTCACATTTGCAGAAGAGGATTCCGGCAGGCAGATCCGGCAATCTGGACGCAAACGGATGCATTGCAATACTGGATCCGTCTTTCCGATTGTCATCTGGAAAAACGAATACGGTATTTATTTTGTTCTCATTTTTAAAGGTCTGTGCATGCCAGGTCCGGCATAAATGCATTTCAATGGAAATTAATGCCAGATCCGGCATTCCGGCAAGTGTTCAGGATTTTTGGCCGGAGAGAAAACTGCAGCATGCTGCGGTATTTTCTCCGGCCAAAAAACGTAAGAGGGACTAAACTGATGCATCCTGAACGGATTGCTCTCCATTTAGAGTGCATTAGGATAAAACTGATCAGTTTTTTTCCGGTATTGAGCTCCTGTGACGGAACTCAATAACGGAAAACAAAAACGCTAGTGTGAAAGTATTCTTACTATATAAGATTTGGAAATGATATGTAATCAATTGTAGAACAACCATAACAATATACAGTACAGTAGTAACATATCTCATGTAGCAAAATGTTCAGTAATAATATATTAATGAAGATGTATGAGAAACTCCCTTATAGTAGAATGAAGCTGGAGTGGCTACTAAAATCGTTCCATTTTCTTTATGTGGATGCATAGCCAGGGGAGAAGAATTTCACATATATATTATTATTATTTAAATATGAGGATTTGAAAGGCCAGTCTTCAAGGGGTTGTCCAGCCAACTGAATTTTTTTATACCAAAAGTATATATTATAATAACCAGAATCATTTTTTCCTTGCTTCTCCTCCATCACTGCTTTCCAAGTCCCACATTGATCTCTGTATCATAGCCTCCAGTGATGACATTTCGACATGCGATGGACACCACTGAGGTCACCACTCCAACTAATGATTGGATGCAGGGGTCACACATGTGTCGAAATCTCATTGCTGGGGACCCAGTAAGCAAAGGACACAAGAACAGCAGGGGAGTAGTAAGGGGAACATTACACGGTTTATTTGAAAGAATTAAATTTTTCGAAGAAAAATGTTCAAGGGGCTGGAAAACCCTTTAAAGGCTTAAAGTGAATCTCTTGGTTTTGGATTTAGGCCAGATTGTATTCAGACCTTGTATAGCTAGCACTACACCATCAGCAATTACACATCTGCTTTTACCTGTACAGTGAATAAACTCACATAGGTCCTTGCCCCCATGGTACTTATAATACAGTGTGGATGGAGGTGCCTGGTGCAACTTTGTTCAATGCCAAGGGGGTACAATCAAGCCACTTTGCCTTGATGGAGTCTAGCTACAAGTCTACATAACTGCACACAGTCAAAGATAAGGTGTTAGTCCAAGGTATCAGGAGGTATTTTGAATTGAGGGAGCATGCAAACATCATGCTGAACCCAGGAAATTCCCGTAGGCTTGTGATCACTACCTCTTGCAGAGCAAACTGTTGTGAAATAACGTTATATCTTGGAGTTTTTAGTAATGCAATTCATGGCTTTGGTGTGAGCTTCAGTATAAGACAGTAGTTCAATATAAACTTTTTACTATGGTTTATTTTGTCTTCTTAGGCTTAGAACACACTTCTATATCTATTTAGAATTTCATGTTCTAAAAATTAAAACAGACTTTTAGAGTTATTACCTTCCAGTGTACCGTGCTACATAGGAACTCAACAGTCTACTCTGGGCACATATGTTACATTTATAGTATTTTAGCAAAGCAACAACATGTCTAACAAATCCATAGTGGCATCAAGTCAGTAACTAAGCAGTGCTATATTGTAGCAGTTGACTGTCGCTTTATTACATATTAAAACTTTAAAGCATTTTTTTACCAGCCAAGACTTATATACGGGACACACCCCCACAGCACATTTGCAATTCCAATGAAAGAAAAATTTGCAAAAAATTATGTAATTATCCGGCACAATTTTCTCTTTCATTCAGGCCAAATATAGTGTGTCAATGCATCAGGCTGGGATGAAGTAGGTGGGTTCAAGCAAATGTTATGGACCTTATTAAGAAAAGCAATTCCACTTGAAATTGCTATTTAACCCTGTACAATCTGACCTTTTTTTTTCACAAAGTGAAAGAGTTAATATAGTGACAACTCCCTGCCCTCCCTGAAAGGACACCCATACAGTATGCATTGCTATTAGATCTCTCCCATAGAGAATATGGTTATGTTGATCTCCTGCCCCACTGAATATACTACAAAGCATAGGGGTTGAATTGAATTTAAATTTTCATGGATGATTTTTAAAAAAACATTTTTATTAAGCCCTAATGCAGTATTTATACATGGAGGCGCATCACCCCCCTGTAAAAATACATTTTAGTAAGAAATAATCAGTCCAAATAGACCATTTATAGACATTTCCAAATATACAGAAGTGTTTTCTTCCAATGCTGGAAAATATAAAACTTTGAGAGAACTTGATACTCTGTATTGCACAAAGTCATAGCAGAAGAAATACAAGGCATTCTTTTATAATAAGCATGTCTTCCAAACTGGACGCAGTTTTTGGAAAGAACTGATTCTCAAAATCACCGAAAATATCATTTATATTCATTATTAAATCATATTTGATTATTATTGTTATATCCTTTTACTTGCAAAACTACTTGTAAATGTTACTTAATATTAATGCACAATATACTTTCTTATGACTCCAGCATATAACAGATAACTCACCTTCCTAGGCAGTGTCAGTGTTTGCTGTAGGTCTTTGCTACCAGATCCTGTAATTAATAATCCAGTGTCCTTTTAGCATCCGTTGCTAAATGCAGACCTGTGCTTCAGTGTGGCTCCTTGGCTCTCCCTGGGGAAGTCAGTTGCAGGCAGAGTGTATGGAGAGGGAGGGCAGAGCTTAGATCAGACTGATTGACTGCCAGAGCAGGGGTACCTGCCTCCCCCTACTCCTCCTCTCTCCACCCCTCTCTCTCTCTCTCTCACTCTCTCTTTCTCTCTCTGAAGCTGCTGGACACCTGCCTCTGGATGTAGGTGTAGATGTTCAGTCACTCAGAGGACATGGGGACAGCAGAGATTTAATTCCCATTTTTTATTTTATTTGCTTTTGAAATGCAACTCAACAAGTGCAGAGTAAAAATCCAACAGTAGGGACAGCTCAAAAGTTCCAATGCAATTAGGATAATTTATTCAGAACACCCAGTGTCACCAGTAAAGAAAGCCACAAGTGACGTTTCAGGCAGTCTACGCAGTGGCAACCATAATAAGCATAAGCCTTAATAAGCTTCATAAGCCTTAATAAGCTTCATAAGGGCAGGACTGGCCAAAACGTTGCCTGTGGTTTGTTTAATGGTGACACTAGATGTTTTGAATAAATTACCCTAAATACACTGGAGCATCCTTGTGGATATTTGTGGTGCTCGTTGATAGTGGACGCCAACTCTGACATATGCACGGTGTTACAGAAGCGGCCGGTGGCTGCCGCTGCTTTGCTTACCCGCTATGGGTCCTGGTGGCACTGACCCACCTGATCTCTCTCCTTCCTGGCAGGCCCTGCCGCCATGGTATCTCTGTCCCTCCATGCAGGCTGCAGTCTGCTTGCTTGCTAAGGACCTCCTCCTCTGCCTATAGGTTGCGCACATGCTCCCTCCTGCTCCTGAAGGACCAGCATGCACACACCAGCCAATGGCTGACCATCTTGGGGTACTTAAGGCACCTTACCTTGCTGGAGGGTGCCTGAGTGATAAGTTCTAGTCCGCTAATATCCTGAAAAGGTGTGCTACGTTTGTTTGCCCATGTACCAAATTCTTCCCGTTTCCCATACTTGATTGTTCTCTGCCTGATTTCCATACTGACCTTGAGCCGCCTGCCTTGACCTTGGTTTATTGGATTGCACATACTCTGCCTGTTTTGACCTTGGCTTGTCCCTGACTATGCTTTTGCTTGACCCTCTATGCCCCGCACCAGTGTCTCTTGACCCTCATGGATCAGCTGTCAACCAAACAGAGAGACTACTGCAGGAGGCATCAGCCTGGTGGTTCCCCTGCAGCGAAGTCCAGATCCCTGTATAGGGACTAAAGAGTTACGATCAGGGAACCGCCAGAAAAACACCTATAGGATTTGGCCAAGCCAAATCTGTTTGGTTGACACACTGGTTCCAAAACCACCGTTTAACACACAGGAAGTGCTGCTATTATGTACAATAAGTGCGTGTGTAAGATATCATGATCTTCACCGAAAAATATACTTAAGAACCTAAAAGTGTCATATATTTAGCAAAAACATATTTCACAATAAATAGATTAAACAGTACAATTCATGAACATCATCCCTGTCTTCCATTAGGGTTACCTTTTATTTACCTATCTTAGGCTAGCACATACCCATCTGACATAGGTGTACTTCTGGGATGATAAAAGACACCTCAATACAAGGAAGAAATCTACAAAATATCCTTTGGTGCCCAACACCACCAATGCTCCTACAGCTAAATGGGTGCAAATTCCAGCAAACATGTTCCAAAATCTACCGGGCAGACTACTCTGAAGAGCAGCAAGGGGGCAGGCAACATTAATGCCCATATATCTGAAATTAAAAGTTCAACAAAGGTATAGATATACAAGTACTTTTGATCTTGTAGTGTATGTCATCAGCTATAACATATTAGAACCTATGACTATTACTTGTTTTCAGCCCAAATCCATGCATACAGGTGCTGTTCTAAGTAAACATTTTGCTGTAAATTGCTTTTATTTGTTGCATAATCCAGCAAGTTATGTTTTATATACTCCATTATTCTTAGTTGTAATATGATAGGTAAATGAGACAGACAAATAAGGTTACATTAAAATTCCAACACCTGAAAGAAGCAATGATTTTTCCATTTAGTTCTGGAGCAGATTTACTATTGAAAATGAGCCAGGATTTAGGCACTATTTGCGGCAAAAATAGCGTGTACATGCCTTTTACCTAACTATTTCTGACACTTTCTCCACCTTGTCTGACAATGGGACGTGGCTTAGTGGAAAGTGTGTGAGGCATCACTGGTAAGAGGAGTGACTAAAATGCTATATCATGAGCTGTAAAATGTGTAAAAAAAATTGGCGCATGTTTGGAGTAAAATACAGTCAACAAATAGGTAGAGCTAGGTAGACTAGACAGTCGAAAGGTGCCCCAGATTTATCACCTGGCATCAGCCACTATGATAAATCTGGCACAGTTTAAGACTGCCTAAGTTTACCGTGTTTTAAAGTATTAGTAAATCTACCCTACTATCTCTAGAAAGGTTAAGGTTCCAGAACTTGTAAAAATATAATTTTCACTGTATAAACTAATCTTTTTATGTGAAATAGCTACAGGACATGAGTTGAAGAAAGACACATGTGAAGTCAAGTTTAACATTTCATATAGCTAGTTTTTCTGGTCCAGAGGAGGTTAAACAAAACCTCCTAGCCAATTGTGCCCAACTAATCTCTTGTGGGGGCTTCTTTTGTGATTCTAAGGCCTCATGCACACGGCTGTATCCAATTTTCAGTCTGCAATAAACAGATCCTTGAAAAACAGATATTTTTCATGTGCATTGTGTGCCCAGGTTGGCACATAGGTTCATAAAAAAAAAATCTGATGTGTCAATAGCGCTATTGACTTTTATGGGTCAGTGTACTATCTGTTTGAAAAAGAGTAGAATACGGTTGTTTGCATGAGGACTTAATAGGATTGTTCCAATTGTTATAACACTCAAAAAGATTACTCTCAGCCAGTTCTATTTTGCCGGAGCCAAATACAAATGATGGAAAAGTTTGGCAATTTGTGTGCTTGTTGGCAGGGAATTATGGCATGCAACATTACTCTATCTGACTCAGAGAAACGTCTGGTGTTATAAATGATGGCCCCAGTTTTGGGATCAGTTTCCCTACTGCATTTTTGCAATACTCTGGAAGGGAAAGGGAATAGAGGGGCCAGTGATATGTGAATAAAGTGTCCCTTTGACAGCTGAAAAGGCCAAATCAGCATTTTGTAGTAAAATAGGTAAGGTGTTTGGTATGTACAATGGGAAATTCTCCCAACACATACATCCTTTGTGCTTAAAGCCAACAAACTATCCTTTTAGAAGAAGTTTGACTGAAATATATAGGTATAACTTTGTTACAATACAAAGACCATGATTTATGATGACAGGCATGTGCTATGGCAGCCTTGATAGGGACTGTACTGCTGGAGGAGGCACGCAATTTATGATGAGACACAGGACTAGTCATAAATTACTGTCACAGCCAGACAGCTGAGAAGCGCTCACAGGAGCTTCTCAGATCCTCCTCCTTGAATTTCTTTGTTTTGGTTTAGTTTCTCATCTCGTTAGTCTATCTCAGCTGTCATGCAGTCAGACTGATCGCTACCCTTTAAGTTCCTCCCCATAATGCAGTAGTGTGCGGCTGATACAACTTCCTGGAGTGTGTGTGCATGCTGTTCCCAGTTCCCAGTTCCCAGTCCTCAGTCCTCAGTCGTCAGTCATCTGCAGATAAGTGCTGTTTATGTATTTATGTTTTTGTCTTTTCTGGATCCAGGTGACCCTGACTCCCTCCATGTCAGTGTAGGGAGCCGGTGGTCGTGTCCCTTCACTATTGTAGGGTCTTCAGGTAATAGATAGCCGAGGAACGTGGATATGCGGCCCTCCACCTTTGGGGTGTTCGCATAGGCTGAGCAGTGAGGGAGAGAGGCAGCTCTATTGCAGGGGTCTCCCTTTGTTCCTTAGTTGTGGATCCAGAGAGACATTGTTTATATGGTATTGTCTTGTTTCCTGTACACCATCCGTGACATTATCAGCCGCCAAAACCGTCTCAAGCATGGATCCGGTTTCACTTTTGGCTGAACGCCTCCAGGGTCTTTCATTGGAGGTAGCTGATCTCCGTAGGATTTTTTCTCAGTTTCAAGTGACCGGTTCAGCTTGCATTCATGGAGTTTGTGCTGAGCCCAAGATCTCGCTCCCGGATACGTTCTCTGGGGGTAGTGAGAATTTTGTGCGTTTTAAAGAGGCTTGCAAACTCCATTTTCGCCTTCTTCCCCATTCTTCTGGTGATGAAGAACGGAGGGTGGGGATCATTGTATCGCTGCTCAGGGGTAACGCTCAGTCTTGGGCCTTTTCGCTACCGGAGGGGGCACGGCCCCTCCGCTCAGTGGATGAATTCTTTTTAGCCCTGGGTCAGATATATGATGATCCGGATCGTATTGCTCTGGCTGAGTCTAGACTACGTCTGTTATGCCAGGGTAAACAATCCGCAGAGATATACTGCTCCGAATTTCGGAGATGGGCAGCTGATACTGGTTGGAATGATGCTGCACTCCGAAGTCAATTTTGCCATGGTCTTTCAGAGGGATTGAAAGATGCATTTTCCTTTCATGAGAGGCCCATCTCCTTGGACTCTGCTATGTCTCAGGCCGTTCGTATTGACAGGCGTCTTAGAAAGAGACGAGAGATCTCTCCTTCCTGTCCTACTCAGTCTCGGAACAGTGCAGCGGTCTCATTCTGTGCGCAGGAGTCTCAGTCGCTGTCAGCCCCTTCTGAGCAGGAGCCCATGCAGCTGGGGTTGATTGCCTCTGACAATAGAAGATTCAGCCCGCATGGGAGGGTTTGTTTTTGTTGTGGAGGTATAAATCATTTGGCAAATGTTTGTCCCTCAAGGAGATTCAGGCAGTTTTCTGGGAGTAATAAAGAGACAAAAAGGAAAAAATCTTTTAAAAATGTTCCGTCTGTTACTATTGGCAGGGTTGAGGCGGAAATTGAAGGTTTTCCGTTTGCTTGTAGTTCCCGTTTTGTCCTGCCTGCTAGGGTGGCGGTAGAGAGCAAGAGCATTTTTTGTGAGATTTTTGTGGATAGTGGAGCAGCTGTCAACCTCATTGATAATCAATTTGCAATAACTCATGGTTTCCAGGTATGCACTTTGGGAAGGGATATTCCTGTTTTTGCTATTGATTCAGCTCCACTTTCTCAGAAATCATTAAAGGGCATAGTTCACAATATCCGTTTAATTGTGAGTGATGCTCATGTTGAGGATGTGTCATGTTTCGTCCTTAGCGGTTTGCCTACTTCTCTAGTGTTGGGGCTACCCTGGCTCACTAAACATAACCCCACCATTGATTGGCAAGCGAGGCAAATAAATGGTTGGAGTAACTTTTGCAGAGAGAATTGCCTCATAACATCTGTTTCTGAGGTTTCTACTAAGACTGTACCACCTTTCCTCTCTGAATTTTTGGATGTCTTCTCTGAGAGTGGAGTTCAGGGTTTGCCTCCGCACAGGGAGTATGATTGCCCTATTAATCTCATCCCAGGCGCCAAGCTGCCTAAATCTCGTTTATACAATCTCTCCCAACCTGAGAGGGTCGCTATGCGGGCTTATATCTCTGAGAGTTTGAGAAAAGGACACATACGACCCTCGAAGTCACCTGTTGCCGCTGGTTTTTTCTTTGTTAAGAAAAAAGATGGTTCTTTAAGACCTTGTCTGGATTTCAGGGAGCTGAACAGTATCACTATTCGTGATCCTTATCCGCTTCCTCTGATCCCGGACCTGTTTAACCAGGTTGTTGGGGCTAAAGTCTTTTCCAAATTAGACCTAAGAGGGGCATACAACCTGGTTAGGGTCAGAGAAGGAGACGAATGGAAGACGGCTTTCAATACCCCTGAGGGCCATTTTGAGAATTTGGTTATGCCTTTTGGTTTGATGAATGCCCCAGCCGTTTTTCAGCATTTCGTCAACAGCATTTTTTATCATTTAATGGGAAAATTTGTATTAGTGTATTTGGATGACATTTTGATTTTTTCTCCTTATTTCAAGACTCATAAGGAACACTTACGTCAGGTCTTGCTCATTCTGCGGGAGAATAAATTATATGCGAAACTGGAAAAATGTGTGTTTGCGGTTCCAGAAATCCAATTTCTGGGGTTTCTTGTCTCCGCTTCTGGTTTTCGCATGGACCCCGAGAAGGTCCGCGCTGTGCTTGAGTGGGAGCTTCCTGAGAACCAGAAGGCGCTGATGCGTTTTTTGGGCTTTGCCAATTATTACAGGAAATTTATTTTGAATTATTCCTCTGTTGTTAAACCACTCACTGATATGACCAGAAAGGGGGTAGATTTTTCTTCCTGGTCGGTAGAGGCGCGTAAGGCCTTTTCTAATATCAAGGAGAGTTTTGCTTCCGCTCCCATCCTAGTACAACCTGATATTTCGTTACCCTTCATATTTGAGGTTGATGCTTCTGAGGTAGGGGTGGGTGCGGTCTTGTCTCAGGGTGCCTCTCCTGCCAAATGGCAACCGTGTGCCTTTTTCTCAAAGAAACTCTCCTCCGCAGATAGAAATTATGATGTGAGAGATAGGGAATTGTTGGCCATCAAGTTGCCTTTTGAGGAATGGCGCCATTGGCTAGAGGGAGCCAGACACCCTATTACCGTGTTTACTGACCATAAAAATCTGGCCTATTTGGAGTCAGCCAAGCGTCTGAACCCGAGACAGGCCAGATGGTCTTTGTTCTTTTCAAGGTTTAATTTTGTTGTTACGTTCCGCCCTGGGGTTAAGAATGTGAAGGCAGATGCCCTGTCACATTGTTTTCCAGGAGATGGGAATTTTGAAGACCCGGGTCCCATTTTGGCTGAAGGTGTGGTGGTCTCTGCTCTTTTTCCTGAATTGGAGGCAGAGGTGCAGGCAGCCCAGTCAGAAGCTCCTGATCTTTGTCCTCCTGGGAGGTTGTTTGTGCCTCTCGCTTTGAGACACAAGATTTTTAAACAACACCACGACACGGTCCTTGCTGGGCACCCGGGGGCAAGAGCCACACTGGATCTCATCGCTCGGAGATTCTGGTGGCCTGCGCTTCGTAAGTTGGTTGAGGGTTTTGTGGCAGCTTGCGAGACTTGCGCTCGTGCCAAGGTCCCTCATTCACGGACATCAGGTCCTCTCCTTCCTTTGCCCATTCCTTCCCGTCCTTGGACACATCTGTCTATGGACTTCATAACGGACTTGCCTCGTTCCTCGGGGAAGTCTGTGATTCTGGTGGTGGTGGACCGTTTTAGCAAAATGGTGCATTTTATCCCTTTCCCTGGTTTGCCCAATGCTAAGACGCTGGCGCAGGCATTTATTGACCACATTGTCAAATTGCATGGGATTCCTTCAGACATAGTCTCTGATAGGGGCACGCAGTTTGTTTCCAGATTCTGGAAGGCTTTCTGTTCTCGCTTGGGGGTTCGGTTGTCATTCTCTTCTGCTTTCCATCCGCAGTCGAATGGCCAGACAGAGCGCGTCAATCAGAATCTGGAGACATATCTGCGCTGTTTTGTGGCGGAGAATCAGGAGGATTGGTGTTCTTTTTTGTCCCTTGCTGAGTTTGCTTTAAATAACCGTCGTCAGGAGTCCTCTGATAAGTCACCTTTTTTTGGTGCATATGGGTTCCATCCGCAGTTTGGGACTTTCTCGGGAGAGGGCTCTTCTGGTTTGCCTGATGAGGACAGATTCTCCTTGTCTTTGTCATCTATTTGGCAAAAGATTCAGGATAATCTAAAGAGCATGAGTGAGAGATATAAGCGTGTGGCGGATAAGAGACATGTGCCTGGTCCGGACCTGAATGTTGGTGATCTGGTGTGGTTGTCTACCAAGAATATCAAATTGAAGGTTCCCTCCTGGAAGTTGGGTCCTAGGTTTATTGGGCCTTACAAGATCCTGTCTGTCATCAACCCTGTTGCCTACCGTCTTGATCTTCCTCAGACTTGGAAGATCCATAATGTTTTTCATAAGTCCTTATTGAAACCTTATGTTCAACCTATTGTACCCTCGCCTTTGCCTCCTCCTCCGATTATGGTTGATGGAAATCTTGAATTTCAGGTCTCTAGGATTGTGGATTCTCGTCTTGTCCGCGGTTCCCTCCAGTACCTCGTTCATTGGGAGGGTTATGGTCCTGAGGAGAGGATGTGGGTCCCAGTGACGGACATTAAGGCCTCTCGTCTCATCAGGGCTTTCCATAGGTCCCATCCCGAGAAGGTGGGCCCTGAGTGTCCGGAGTCCACTCCTAGAGGGAGGGGTACTGTCACAGCCAGACAGCTGAGAAGCGCTCACAGGAGCTTCTCAGATCCTCCTCCTTGAATTTCTTTGTTTTGGTTTAGTTTCTCATCTCGTTAGTCTATCTCAGCTGTCATGCAGTCAGACTGATCGCTACCCTTTAAGTTCCTTCCCATAATGCAGTAGTGTGCGGCTGATACAACTTCCTGGAGTGTGTGTGCATGCTGTTCCCAGTTCCCAGTCCTCAGTCCTCAGTCATCTGCAGATAAGTGCTGTCTATGTATTTATGTTTTTGTCTTTTCTGGATCCACGTGACCCTGACTCCCTCCGTGTCAGTGTAGGGAGCCGGTGGTCGTGTCCCTTCACTATTGTAGGGTCTTCAGGTAATAGATAGCCGAGGAACGTGGATATGCGGCCATCCACCTTTGGGGTGTTCGCATAGGCTGAGCAGTGAGGGAGAGCGGCAGCTCTATTGCAGGGGTCTCCCTTTGTTCCTTAGTTGTGGATCCAGAGAGACATTGTTTATACGGTATTGTCTTGTTTCCTGTACACCATCCGTGACAATTACCTGCCCTCTCCGTGTGCCATAATTAAATCTATGCCAGCTCAGAGCCCATTTTCTGGCTTAAATAATGATAAATCACCCGGGACCAATGGCCCGGCCCTCGCGATGCCCTTGCTCTGCCCTCACCACGCACCTTCTTCGTAGACTTGGCAAAGGTGGTGAAAATGCACATTGCCACTAGAAAAGTTACAAATGCATTGAAAAGTTGAAAATCTGTCAGTTTGCCATTTTTCTACACCAAAAAGAAGAGTAAAGGGAATTATAAATTCCCTTGAACGGTTTTTGGTGGCATGGAGTTTTTGGTTTAAACCAAGCTTCTCTTTCCACGTGCCTTTTGGCAAATTATAGCCAATATATCATATGACTGTTTCAATACTAGCCAACTTATAAGGCAACTGGGCAAAGGTTCTATGTAAGTTTTAATGCCATTTTCTGAGAAGTTAATTTCTTTAGTGTTAACACAAATAACTTCACCTCCTGCTGCAACTTTTGCAAAAATGCCAATCATAACTGAATATAAAAATGCTAATATCCCTGTAAGTTAAAAAATACATATACAATTTGAGTTTAGGTAGGTTTACGCTGTCTAAATATCAGACATGGTTAATAAATCTGCCCCAATATGTTTTATATATTATTTATTATGCATGCTATATTTTATTCAGTAAACAAATATATAGTAATCAGTTAATTTAAATGGCTCTACTGTTTGCACATAATTAGAGTTCACATATGGCTCCTTTCTTTGTAAAATATGTAAAACTAAAAAAAGACATTTATATTCAAAGTTGATCTGAAGGAACTCTTCATAATTTGTCTGCTCCATTACCTTATTGTCATCATCTGTTTGGACCATTATCCATTATTATTACATGCAGTTCTTGTTATCTATTGGTGAGTTCTAAATATATTATATTCAAGTTACCTGCTAGTGTTTATTCTTGTGACTGGTTGCTATACAGTTCATCCCTTCTTTACATCCTTGGCGTATCTGAGTATCAGGAGACATCACTGTTAGTACCTGGGAAAGATGATGGCTATAGTCCAGTTCAACAGTCTTGTAAATAACTGGCATTGTTACAATTTGGGACCTTTTCAGCAGATTGGTTGGCAGATTTCAGGATGCTTTATAGTGAAAGTAGAAAAGAAAACAAGCAACAATTCATGAAATCAAAAAGGTGTGTCCTACAGAACCGAGTTCTGCAGCAGAAAAAAATTACACCAAACTTTTCATAAAAATATTGCTTCCATTTATGTCATAGTCATGTATGATCCATGTCCATGAAAAGATTGTGCACAATATATGTTGTGATTGCACATGAAGTTGTAGACAATGAGGGCAATTTGTTAAAGTATTTACTCCACTATTGTAGTGTAAAATAAGGCTCAAATTATGGTGCAGAGCCTGGAGTAAGTTAGAGCTGTTGGCTACACTAACCCCTAACTGGCGTAGACTTCCATTTCTGGTGCACAGACTACCAGAGACACAACTAATTTATTAGGAGGAATCTGCCTCTTAATAAATTAGGTGCATCTCACTCCAGCGCACAAGGGATCAAGACTGGCGTTTGGGAACACCAGTCTTGATAAATGTCCCTCACTGTGTATAAACATGCTGCAGAAAAAGGAAACACTATTCTAAGGGTGGGATTGAAGGTCACTGCAAAATTATAACGGTCTGCTTGGATTTCCATTAGGTCCTTTCTATGCCAGTGGGGGCCAAATAGTAGTCTGTGATCTACTGGTAGGCCTCAAAGTGAGGACCAATAGACCTCAATGTCGGGCCACCGGGCTATGGAATGGGTTTTTGCTTGTAACTTTTTCTTTGCTCATTGGCAACTTACTTGTGAGTCTTGGCTACTGCTGTTAGCTGGAAGGGGTGAGAAATACATGATGGCTATTATACATAAAATTGGAGAAACATGGCCACAAATGATATAACAATTCATACCTTCTCTTATCCAAATTTGAAATAAACATTTCCAGACTATAACTGTAGTACCTATTATTCCACAATTAGGCCACCGTAGGTGACGGCAAACTACAGTGAACCCTCCCCAAAATACTAACTCTTTGAGAAGACCACTACTTTATCCAGACCAGATTCCTGTGACAGATTTGCAATTGCATCATACACAACAGTATGGATAGTGGTCATCTTCTTTCAGAATGGCGTATACGGGAGTCACCTAGCTGTAACGGTGAAAGAGAGAGCACAGTAGGGTAGTACTTCTTTCAGAAGTCCACACATTCAGAAGACCATTTTTCCATGCAATTTGGGGTGATTGTCTCAGAGAGGTTTATATTAAGCATGGTTTTCTGCTCTGGTATCTGTGAAAGTACTTGTGTTGCAACTTGCAATTATATTTTCCAGTAATATATTTTCTGTTATGCACTTACATAGTTATATATATATATATATATATATATCTTTTAAATTCTTTTGTGAAGTACAGACGTTTGTGCACAAATAACTGTGTGGTCAGGCAGTTGAGGTTACTGGTTATGTCAACTGCAAGTTGGTTGGACTGAGTCACGGTATCAATATCTCAATGGTATTCTAGAAATTCTTTGGTGATTTTGCTATTTTCCCATGTCAACAATATGTG
This sequence comes from Bufo bufo, assembly GCF_905171765.1. Classification (NCBI taxonomy): domain Eukaryota; kingdom Metazoa; phylum Chordata; class Amphibia; order Anura; family Bufonidae; genus Bufo; species Bufo bufo. The sequence goes on from NC_053396.1 coordinate 128,825,585, forward strand.
GATCAGTAACCAGAGCAAATAGAAAAAAGCATAAACCCAAGTCCAGTAATGTAGTAACCTTGATGGCAGATTAAAGAGAACAGCCTTTGAAAGGTGATCATTTCTGTTCCACTGCTCTTGTAATAAAAAAGGGATCTTACATTACAGTTCACTCTTGATAACTGAGCCTCTTTAAAAGGTATAGATGGGATGCAATAAAATAACATTTATCCACACACCATGTGAGACTTTAATGTCTGTCATACGTGAAGATATTTTTAACAATCTTTTTTAAGCTGGCCATGAAAATTGTGGTCATTGTAACAGTCACCCAATGCCTGGACTCCATGTTCCAGAGGGTAGAATGTTACACTCATGCAGGTGGAAAATCCATAAAACTGGTATTAGTGACCTCATAGACTCTATACTTATATTTTACAGGGGGTTAGAGGGAAATAAAATTTAGACAATTTACATTTTATATATAACCATCAGTGGAAAAAAGTACTGCATGTTTTCCTTAAGTACAAATATAGTATTTAGCCTACAAATACTGGTGTATGGCATTGACAATGACACGTTCTTTTCACAATGTAGAGTGAGGAATAGAAAATTAAAAGGGTTTTTAGGGAGTAAAACAGAGACTTCAGGATAGGCCATCAAGATCTGACCAGTGGGGGCCCGACTTCCGGCACCTCCGCCAATCAGCTATTTTAAGACGCTGCGGTGCTCAGGCGAGTGCTGCAGCCTCTTCCTAGGCCAGTAACATCATGTTCATTGGTCACCTGGTCTAGTTGCATCTCAGCCCATTTTAGTGAATGGGGCTGGACTGTAATACTAAGCACAGAAACTATATAATGTACGGCACTGTGCTTTGTAAGCTGTGAGGAAGCTGCAATGTTCACTATAGCAACATGGCCTCTTCAAACAGCTGATCAGCAAGGATGTCGGAAGTCGGGCCCACACCGATCAGATATTGATGACCTGTCCTGAGGATTGGTCATCAATTTTGTACTCTCAATGTATTTAAGGATTATATACTAACTTTGGTAGTAATTAATAGGAATTATTTGCTTATAGCATCTTTTAACTCAGGGTGAATTATATACATTGCTCCTTTCCCTTTAAATAAATGTTTGCATTGCTTATTCTTAGGATGTACTGTATGTGGGCTATTATGTAGACATAAGGGTAGGGTATACAAATGGTTTACCCCTGTGTACTATTCTGTGTGGGCATGGAGGTGTGCATCAGGTAGAATAAGAAGCATGACGGATCCGCAAAAAGCGCTAGTGTGAAAGTAGACTTAATCTTGTTCTTAATAGAAGTGTAAAATTGGAAATGTTGTAAACGTGAATATCAGAAGCAAGTTTTTTTTTTTTTTGCAAAAGTCACCAGTCTATGCTTGAGCCATAGCAAAGTTATTTGGTAAGTAGAAGTATAAACTCTAAACTAGTATAGAGATGAATTATGGTCAAAGGGGGGGAAATTTAAATGACCCTCTGGTTCACGAAAAAAAAGAAAAGAAAAATTCACATTAACTGGGGAACGAACAGAACATTTACATAGTGACCTCCTTTTCATCTTTTCAATTACAGATCGCCAGTTCCCGGGCTCCTCTTCTGCCATCCAAGATGGCCACACTGCTTCTTATTCTACCTGATGCATTGTCACCAATTTACCTGTCTGAGCTCTAGCGGCCCCTGGTGATGCGTCTCTTAGGTCACGCCCCTTGTGTTGTCCCACTGAAGCCATGCCCCCAGGTGACGTGAGCGGACATGCTGGCTGGGGGAGAATAGTGAGTTATTTGTATCACCCATGTATGTTTGTGAAGCAGGCTGAGTGACTGCTCAGCCTGCCTATATCAGGACAGCTTGTATTCTGTTTCGATGGGGTGCTGAGTCCTATTAACCTATTAAGTTCTGATCTAGGGACTCGGTGCTCTATTTAAACCACCTGCTGGCAATACACCCTTGCCAGTTATAGGTTTTCCCTTGCTGAGCTCCTGTTGCTATTGTGCGTTTTTGGATTGTTGCTATTTGGATTTGACTTTGGCTTGACTTGGACCACTCTCTCTGCTCTGCGATTTTGTACCCTGTTTCCCGTCCGGTTTTGACCCTTGTCTTGGCTATTTGTGACCCTCCTCTCTGTGATTTGGTACTGTATTGACCTCCCGGCTTTGATCTATTTCTGTACGACCCTTCTCTGTGTGTTTGTCAGTGCTATGTGAACAGGTCCCTGCAGTGTTTACTGCAGGTGCTTGGTTTGGCTCTCTGCACTTAACAGCATAGAGACAGTCGACCAGTTGTGGACTCGCCGCTTAGGGCTTGCTCTGGAAGTAGGCAGGGACAGAAGGTTGGGTTTCAGTTAGGACTCACCGTGTGAGTGTGTTTCCTTGTCTACAGTCGTGACATGCATTCTGTGCATTTGGTAGCCAAAGACAGTTTCTACTATCCTCAGACTGGCCAACACTGCTCATGTGAGCAGTAGTGGCCAATCCAAGAGTAGAGTTGGATAAGCAGGAAGTGTCTTGGACTACCAATACAAAGTATGCATCAGGTAATCTTAGAAGATTGTGGCCGTCTTGGATGACAGAAGAAGAGCCCAGGATCATTTGATCTACAGCTGAAAAGATGAAAAGGTGTTCATCAAGTAAGTGCTCTGTTCATTCCCCAGTCAATCCTTCAAACTTTAAAAAGAACATTACAAATGTAACAGCATACAAGGGAATGCTCCAAACTCCGAACAGAACCCCATGAATAGCTGCTAGCAGACGAATAGGAAACGCACCCAAGCGGCTTACACTCCTAGCAATCAGTCTCTAACAGCATACAATGAATCCCCCCAAGAACGAGACAAGGCTCCGTGTTGAGGGTCAAGCAGTGGTCACCCAGAGCTGTGCGTTTATTGATCTTATTTAACATTGTTACACACTAGTACCACCCACAGGGTTTTGCAGAAACAACTAATAAAAACATACAATACAGTAAAACACTCCCACACAAAATCCTCCCCTCTGCCTGTGATACAATTACCTTACACAATGGATTGATGTTATTATCACAGGCAGGAGAATACACAATGTCTTCTGTCCTGGAGACAACCGAGGAGTAATTCAATTATCTCTCAGGACAAAAGGAAATTGCTATTTAAATATACAATGTCCCAACCATTACAGTAACATAGACATTTAACATATCCCCAGATGGCTTGGATCTGAGCGCTCAAAATATCCAAACAGCGCTCAGATGCCACAAACAGTCAAATCGCCATGGGGTTTTAGTTTAGCATGGGCTGATGAGAGGGCCCATAATCCCCCCAAGAACGAGACGAGGCTCCGTGTTGAGGGTCAAGCAGTAGTCACCCAGAGCTGTGCATTTATTGATCTTATATAACATTGTTACACACTAGTACCACCCACAGGGTTTTGCAAAAACAACCAATAAACACGTACAATACAGTAAAACACTCCCACATAAAATCCTCCCCTCTGCCTATGATACAATTACCTTACACAATGGGTTGATGTAATTATCACAGGCAGGAGAATACACAATGTCTTCTGTCCTGGAGACAACCAAGGAGTAATTCAATTATCTCTCAGAACAAAAGGAAATCGCCAATACACACGTGGGGACAATAGGACAGACATCACTATTTAAATATACAATCTTCCAACCATTACAGTAACATAGACATTTAACATATCCCCAGATGGCTTGGATCTGAGCGCTCAAAATATCCAAACAGCGCTCAGATGCCACAAACACAGTCAAATCGCCATGGGGTTTTAGTTTAGCATGGGCTGATGAGAAGGCCCATAATCCTGGAGCAAGAGGCTGGCAACCAGGCCCCTCCAAAAAGGCCTGGGCAACCAGGTGCTATAAATTGAACCACTAGACTCTCTAGAGCCTGCTCTTCCTGAGGCTTGCTCTACTAAGTGGGCTTCTTATTAAGTGGAGTTAAAAAAAAGGAGTTCTAGTACTGAGTGTGAATTTGTGGGAGTGATTGCAGGTGACTGAGTGTGGCTTGAAGCAGAGATCCTTGAAAGTTAAGTTTTTGCATTTTAGTACTGCCATTTAAAACTTTATTTATTTATTTTTTCTCTGCTGGGTGTTGCTATTTAAGCCCATTTTTTTTCTCTGCTTGATTAAGGGGAGTGGCCTGGGCAACCAGGTGCTATAAATTGAACCACTAGACTCTCTAGAGCCTGCTCTTCCTGAGGCTTACTCTACTAAGTGGGCTTCTTATTAAGTGGAGTTAAAAAAAAAAGGAGTTTAAGAAAAGGAGTTGGATATAATTTCCTTGTGTGTTGTTGGCTTAATTCTAGGTAGTCCTTCAACTACAGCAGACAGGGTCTAATTCTAAATCATATTTACTGTTTTACTTTTACTGTTGTAATCCCCATTTAGTATGTGTTGCACAATTGACAACGCAGTCCAGTGCACATCTTGCATGATGTATGCAGTCCTGGAACAGCCGTGCAATGGTGTATATCTTTGTTCAAGATGTGAGCAAATTATCCGTCTGGAATCGCTAATCGAGTCTCTAAACGGGTAAGTTGCAACACTGAGAGGCATTGACAATTTGCAAAAGAGTTTGCTTCTCACCGAGCAAGCACTCTTTGGGGTAGATGAGGGGGAGGGTGACAGAGAGGAGGCTGAGGAAAGTGAGGTAGCTAGCTGGGTAACAGTTAGAAAGCGGGGTAGAGGGAAGAGTGCCAGGGAGGCTAGCCCTGATCTGACACACCCCAACAAGTTTGCACGTTTGGCAGATGAGGGGGATGTCAGTCCAGGGACGGCACTGCTGCAGCCGGACACTTCCTCTGCCAGTCAGGGGAATGTCAGCTCCAGTAAGCAGGCAACCAGGAGAGCAGGGCAGGCCAGACAGGTGCTGGTAGTGGGAGACTCCTTTATTAGGGGAACAGATAGGGAAATCTGTCACAAAGACCGTGATCGCCGAACAGTGTGCTGTCTTCCTGGCGCTAGAGTTCGACACATCGCGGATCGGGTTGACAGATTACTGGGAGGGGCTGGAGAAGATCCAGCGGTCATGGTCAATATCGGAACCAATGACAAAGTTAGAGGTAGGTGGAGAGTCCTTAAAAATGATTTCAGGGATTTAGGTCAAAAGCTTAGGGCAAGGACCTCAAAGGTAGTATTTTCCAAAATACTGCCTGTACCACGAGTCACACAAGAAAGGCAGTGGAAGATTAGGGAGATTAACAAGTGGCTCAAGAACTGGTGTAGGAAGGAGGGGTTTGGGTTCCTGGAGAACTGGGCCGACTTCTCTATCGGCTACAAGCTCTATCGTAGGGACGGGCTGTACCTCAATGGGGAAGGGGCAGCTGTGCTGGGGAGAAAGATGGCTAGAAGGTTGGAGGAGTGTTTAAACTAGGGACTGGGGGGGAGGGAAATTACACTATAGGAGGGGAAGATAGTGCAGATAGAGACCGGGGGAAAGGTAGTCGGATGGGGGGAGGAAAGGAAGGAGGGACTAGAACAGTTCAGAAGGAAAAGTGTAGGGTAAAAAATATACATAAACCTCTCAAATGACTGACTAATAAAACTGGTGAACTGAAATTAGTGATGTGTGAGGAGAACTATGACATAGTGGGAATAACTGAGACATGGCTGGATGATAGCTATGACTGGGCAGTTAATGTACAAGGTTACAGTCTGTTTAGAAAGGATCGTCAAAACCGAAGAGGGGGAGGGGTTTGCCTTTATGTAAAGTCCTGTCTAAAGCCCACACTTCGGGAATATATAAGTGAGGGACATGAACATGTGGAGTCACTGTGGGTAGAGACTAATAGGAGTTTACTATAAACCACCTAATATACCAGAGTCCACAGAAAATCTACTACTAAACGAGATAGACGAGGCGGCAAATCATAATGAGGTGGTCATTATGGGGGACTTCAACTACCCAGATATAGACTGGGAAACTGAAACTTGTATATCTCATAAGGGAAACAGGTTCTTGGCAATAACCAAAGACAATTACCTCTCCCAACTGGTTCAGGACCCGACTAGAGGGACGGCCATACTGGACTTAGTATTAACCAATAGGCCTGACAGAACAACAGACGTGCAGGTTGGTGGACACCTGGGAGATAGTGACCATAAAGTAATAACCTTCCAATTATCATTCAAAAGAGCGTTTCTACAGGGAGGAACAAAAATACCAAACTTCAAAAAAGCTAAATTTAGCCAACTAAGAGAGGCCATAGGCCTAACTAACTGGGACAAAGTCCTCAAAAATAAAAATACAGCCACAAAATGGGATATCTTTAAAAACATCCTAAAATTTCATTGTGAGAGGTACATACCGTATGGGAATAAAAGGTTAAGCAACAAAAAGAAACCAATGTGGATAAACAGAACTGTAAAGAAAGCAATAAATGACAAAAAGAAAGCATATAAATCACTAAAACAGGAGGATAGCACGGAAGCACTGAAAAACTATAAGGAAAAAAATAGAACATGTAAAAAACTAATAAAAGCGGCCAAACTAGAAACCGAGAGATTAATTACCAAAGAGAGTAAAACTAAACCTAAAATGTTCTTCAATTATATAAATGTTAAAAAGTATAAATCTGAAGGTGTCGGCCCTTTAAAGAGTATTGAGGGGGGAGTCGCAGAGAGCGACGAGGAGAAAGCAAAGCTGTTAAATATTTTTTTTTCTCCAATGTATTCACTGAGGAAAATAAACTGTCAGATGACATGCAGAATGTAAAAATAAATTCCCCATTAAAAGTGTACTGTCTGACCCAGGAAGAAGTTCATCAGCGACTTAAAAAGATTAAAATAGACTTATGGGCAGGGCTGAATGCGTCCTGAACGTGGGTAAGGCATGCCAAACCTAAACTATGGCTGAGTTGTGCCGGGAGCCACGGGCGTGGGTAGGCCTGGAGAGGGCGTACCCTATTGGAGTGTGTGAGAAGAGGGGTGGGAGGGAGGGGTAAGTGAGACACACCACCTGGGGGGAGACTTTAGCAGGCATATATAGGGAGCTATGCCCTGCCCACAAATGCAGGCTGAAATCAGCCTTAATACTTATGGGCAGGGCTGAATGCGTCCTGAACGTGGGTAAGGCATGCCAAACCTAAACTATGGCTGAGTTGTGCCGGGAGCCACGGGCGTGGGTAGGCCTGGAGAGGGCAAAAAAGACAAGTACACTGAGTCGTGCCAATCGGTTTATTGTGTGCTACCGTCTCGTATGACCTATAACGCCAGCGATTGAAAAGCCTGGGATATTTCTCTATGTGGATTCGGGACGTATCGATTGAAACAAGAAGATCTCCAGCGTCCCATGGACCGGATGACATGAGCAGGGACTTGGTGTTTCGAGGCTGACGAAGCCGCTCCGATGCGGAATGAGTGACCCGAGATGACGCCTGGGTCGTACCCAAGGCCTGCCGTTAACGAACGTATATGGGAGATGAATTGATGTGAAGAGAGGGGTTTATCTTTGAGGGGTAGGAGAGGACTGTTGGGAGGAGCAGACTGTAACAGGGATAATAATTTGTTAAGAATCCGGACTGGGCACCAGTTGTTTTGGGTAGGAAAATATTTAATCTCCGTGGGTGGCCCTGTTTGGCTTGTTTTGGTCAGAGGTAGGCTGAGAACGAAATGATCATTGTGCCACGACAGCTGGTCTTTGCGAAGACAGCCGTGCCCCGGGGTGTTGCCGGTGAATTCTCCTGGTCGGAGAAAGCCGTAGAAACTTAAAAACATGGCTGCTTGTAATACCGTGCTGGACAAGGGCCCAAAAGGGGAGCCGTCTAGCGCGGCAGATAGGTCCCTGAACAGCTTGGTGGACACCGGTTGTCTGCGGGAAGGAGTTTGTTTGGCGGTTTTCTGAATTCCCCTAAGGGTTGCCTTGATGGCCTGGTTTGAAAAAATGGAAGAACGGTCCGGATTACTAAGCATGAAGTGGTGTTGGAGGCCTGCTAGATATAATTTGATGGAACTGTGAGAGAGTTTGAGCTGGGATTGACAGAAAGCTATGAACGCCAGTAAGTACGATGTCTCGTCCCGGCCGTCTTGAGGATAAAGGAGACTAAACCTGCTGAATGCTTTCAACCCGGTTCTGTAATTCCTGGCCGTGTTTGGGGCTAAGGACTGACTTATGAAATATTTTGCTGTCGAAATGAGGGATTCTAGTCCATCACGAGATTGTTGTGTGGCGGAATTGAGGCTCCCGTGGGATCCGCGTCGGGCATCTCCTGAAAAAAAATCGAAAAATTTAATCTAGATAATGCATCTGCTGCTACATTTTTATGTCCCTGGATATGTTCCCCTGAAAAACGGAAATTGAAAGAAAGGGACAACCATACTAGTCTGCGTAGCAGCGACATGATTTTCGGGGATTTAGCCCTTTGTTTGTCGAGGATGTCAACTAATGCCTGACTATCCGTGACAAAAAGGACAGAGGAATTGGCCCACTGTTTTCCCCATACTTGAGCGGCTGCCACTATGGGGTAGAGCTCTATGAGGGGGGATGATTTTAAGGCATCTATGTCGGAGCTTAATTCTGGGGGCCATTTGCCCGCCATCCAATGGTTGCCGGAAATAGCAGCAAACCCGACTGACCCCGCTGCGTCTGAAAAAACGATGGGGGAGAGTGAGGTTCGGGGAGGGATGAATAAAGAAATACCGTTCCAGTTTGACAAAAAAGAATTCCACATGTGCAGGTCTGCCCTGGCATGACTATCTAACGAAATTATACTGTCCTGATCCTGAGCTTCGGGCAAAAGCTGCAGCAACCTCGACATAAACGATTTGCCCTGCGGCATGACCTTGGTCGCAAAATTGAGCATTCCCAGAAGAGACTGAAGTTCCGTTTTGGTAATGGAGTTTCCTAGTACGGCTCTGTCCATGGCTGTGCGGATTTTACTTAACTTCTCTGGAGGAAGCCTGGCTTCCATACGGACCGTGTCCAAGATGATACCTAGGAAGGTGACCTGTGTGGCTGGCCCTTCTGTCTTTTTTTGAGCTAACGGGACCTGTAACTGATTAAAGAGCTCCGTCAACGTGTTTAAACCGGTCGGGTGAGGATGCCGCTTCTCAATTATCAGGAAGTCGTCCAGATAGTGGATGACCATTGGCAAACCGCCGTGGTGAACCAATATCCAGTGGAGAGCCTGGGCTAACTGGTCGAAGAGCCATGGACTGCTTTTGCAACCGAAAGTGAGACGATTTGCAAAATAAAATTTATTGGACCATCTGATGCCGTAAAAACCCCAAAGCTGTGGCTGGATAGGCAGCAGCTTAAAGGCGTCGGCTATATCTGCCTTGGTGAGCCAAGAACCCTTGCCTGAGAGCAAGATGAGTTGGACTGCCTGATCAATAGAAGAGTATCTCATTGAGAACTCCTCTGATGGAATCAGTGAATTCAGGCTGGGGGTGGACGAAGCATGTGGAGCGGACAAATCGTAGATCATACGTTTTTTATTTGATGATTGTTTTGCCACAATGCCGATAGGGCTAATGCGCCAGTGCTGAAAGGGAACATCAGAAAAAGGGCCCAGCAAGAAACCTTTATTGACCTCTGCTTGTATCAATGTCTCGACTGCTTCTGGGTCATGACTGGCTGACAATAAGTTGGAACCCTCCCAGTTGGCTTGAGGAAGAGCGACTAGCCCTGTGTGAAACCCTTCGTGGAACCCAGCTATTAAGAATTCAGTGAAGACTCGGTCAGGATGGTTTTTTAGGAGACTTGACAGTAATTCGACATTGATGTCGGTTAGTCATGACTGTTTAGAGGTTTTCCTAGGGCACGAGACACGTGGGTGAGCTCTGAAACACAAAGAACAGATGTGCAGGGCCCGACACGCATTAAAGGCACAACTACCCAAGTTGAAGTTATTACATAACTGGCTTTTGCCGAGGTATACTATGGGCCGGCCTAGTTTGTCCACTGAACTGGGATTGCCCTGAGGACCCGAGGGACCGGGCCACGCCCCTTGCGGCGTGCCGGGGCTAGAGTTCGGGCACCAATCTGTTAAATGAAATATGGATTGGCAGTTCGAGCAGGTGGGGGCCCTAAGACCTGCAAAGTGCCGGCAAAATAGCTCGGTGTCCATCTCCGCCCAATTGGTGACAAACTGGAAATGGGAAAGTGCTGCTGCTGCTTTAGCGGAGAAGGACCGGTGGTAATCGTAAAATGCCGATCCACCATATTTCTGGCCCAGGTCGGTGACCTGGTAAAGGTATCTGTCCAGTTCCTCCCTTCTGCCTGGCTGGGCTGAACAGACCACATCTCTAAATACACTGAAAGCTAGCACGAATTCCGGAATGGTCAGTTTCTTATTGAGACGTGCATCTTTAGCTTTCATGACTATGGACACGTCCCCACAGTTAATTACGCGATCTCCTGGAACATCATGGGATGCAATGAGGATGGAGGCTAGATTTATATCTTTCCCTGCCAGAATGTCCTTTTTTAGATTCTCTGGTAGGAAGTGGGACGGGGCAATTTGGGGGGTAGGTATGTGAATACCTGGGAGAAACTGTGAGGTGGCCAGGGATGCCGTGGTAGCCTGATTTTGACTGGATGTTGAGGGCTGGACTTCCAGAACGTCGACTCTGGACTGGATGCCCGAGACCGAACTGACCAAACCACTGATGGAGGATTGGAGCTGGGACAGTGAGAGCTGAATGGATGACAGGGAAGTTTGTTCCCCAGAGGGCCCAGCCTCAGACATCAAAATTCTGTAAAGTTCTGCTTTTCTGGCAGATGCGGGATACCGGATCCCTTTTCTATTCAGTTCAGCAATCAACTTTGGAATGGTCCAGCTCCGGAGGGATCCGTTGGTGGCCCGACCTGAGACAGCCGAGCCCAAGGAAGAGATGTTATCTTCTAAATCGGACACTTGCGACATCTTGGACCCGCCTTAAGCTGAACCGACTTTGAAGAATGACTTGATCTGAATTGCCGCGGACAGAAAACCAATCATAAGAGTTAGACAAGGTGTATGCGGACTGAAAAGCAAGAACATGACCTACCAGTGATATAGCTCTTGTATCGGATATCTTACCTTGCGAGACTTTAGCCTACTTTCTACCTGGAAATTATAGTAGCTGGAACACTCCTAGGAATCTGGGGGAAAATTTTAAGTAAACTGAATGACATAGCCGAGAAAAAAGATGGGAACCGTGAGACCCCTGAACGTCCGCAGGGCTCAGGAGCCGAGCCTGAGGCAGACTAAGACAGGGTGTGGTGAACCCAGAGGCACACTATTGAAACAGCCCAGATGATCCGGGTGACATGCCACATGGAACTTGACCTGGACGATCCAGGAGGTGCGCATGCAAGACAAGTCCTGGACGATCCAGGCAACATACAACATTTAGACTAGGCCTGGACGATCCAGGTAACATACAACATGAGGCTAGGCCTGGACGATCCAGGTAACATACAACATGAGGCTAGGCCTGGACGATCCAGGTAACATACAACATGAGACTAGGCCTGGACGATCCAGGTAACATACAACATTTAGACTAGGCCTGGACGATCCAGGTAACATACAACATGAGGCTAGGCCTGGACGATCCAGGTAACAAAACAACATGAGACTAGGCCTGGACGATCCAGGTAACATACAACATTTAGACTGGGCCTGGACGATCCAGGTAACGTACAACATGAGACTGGGCCTGGACGATCCAGGTAACATACGACATTTAGACTGGGCCTGGACGATCCAGGTAACGTACAACATGAGACTGGGCCTGGACGATCCAGGTAACATACAACATTTAGACTGGGCCTGGACGATCCAGGTAACATACCACATTTAGACTGGGCCTGGACGATCCAGGTAACATACCACATTTAGACTGGGCCTGGGCGATCCAGGTAACATACAACATTTAGACTGGGCCCGGACGATCCAGATAACATACAGCATTTAGACTGGGTCTGGACGATCCAGATAACATACAGTCATGTGAAAAAATTAGGACACCCTTTGAAAGCATGTGGTTTTTTGTAACATTTTTAATAAATGGTTATTTCATCTCCGTTTCAACAATACAGAGAGATTAAAGTAATCCAACTAAACAAAGAAAACTGAAGAAAAGTCTTTTCAAGATCTTCTGTAAATGTCATTCTACAAAAATGCCTATTCTAACTGAGGAAAAAGATAGGACACCCTCACATGTATTCCCTCTTAAATTGGCTCAGATCTCACACAGGTATATCACACCAGGTGCACATAATTAGTAGATCGTTACTCTGCATGTTGAATGAGGCTTGCCCTATTTAAACCTCAGACATTTAGTTTGGTGTGCTCCTGACTGTTGAAGTGAGAGTGAGCACCATGGTGAGAGCAAAAGAGCTGTCAGAGGACTTCAGAAAAAAGATTGTAGCAGCCTATAAGTCTGGGAAGGGATTTAAAAAGATCTCAAAAGATTTTGAAATCAGCCATTCCACTGTCCGGAAGATAGTCTACAAGTGGAGGGCTTTCAAAACAACTGCCAACATGCCCAGGACTGGTCGCCCCAGCAAGTTCACCCCAAGAGCAGACCGCAAGATGCTAAAAGAGGAGGTATCCAAAAACCCTAAAGTGTCATCTCGAGAACTACAGCAGGCTCTGGCTACTGTTGATGTAGAAGTACATGCCTCTACAATCAGAAAGAGACTGTACAAGTTTAACTTGCATGGGAGGTGTGCAAGGAGGAAACCTTTGCTTTCCAAGAGAAACATCGAGGCCAGACTGACATTTGCCAGCGATAAAGTTGACAAAGACCAGGACTTCTGGAATAATGTTCTTTGGACAGATGAGTCCAAAATTGAATTATTTGGACACAACAGCAGAGGACATGTTTGGCGTAAACCAAACACAGCATTCCAAGAAAAGAACCTCATACCAACTGTGAAGCATGGAGGTGGAAGTGTCATGGTTTGGGGCTGCTTTGCTGCAGCAGGACCTGGTCAGCTCACCATCATAGAATCCACGATGAATTCTACTGTGTATCAGAAGGTGCTTGAAGAACATGTGAGACCATCAGTTAGAAAATTAAAGCTGAAGCGGAACTGGACCATGCAACATGACAATGACCCAAAACATACTAGTAAATCAACCAAAGATTGGCTGAAAAAGAAGAAATGGAGAGTCCTGGAATGGCCAAGTCAAAGTCCAGATTTGAATCCCATTGAGATGCTGTGGGGTGACTTGAAAAGGGCTGTACGTGCAAGAAACCCCTCAAACATCTCACAGCTGAAAAAGTTCTGCATTGAGGAGTGGGGTAAAATTTCCTCAGACCGATGTCGAAGACTGGTAGATGGCTACAAGAACCGTCTCACTGCAGTTATTTCAGCCAAAGGAGGTAACACTCGCTATTAGGGGCAAGGGTGTCCTATCTTTTTCCTCAGTTAGAATAGGCATTTTTGTAGAATGACATTTACAGAAGATCTTGAAAAGACTTTTCTTCAGTTTTCTTTGTTTAGTCGGATTACTTTAATCTCTCTGTATTGTTGAAACGGAGATGAAATAACCATTTATTAAAAATGTTACAAAAAACCACATGCTTTCAAAGGGTGTCCTAATTTTTTCACATGACTGTACAGCATTTAGACTGGGCCCGGACGATCCAGATAACATACAGCATTTAGACTGGGTCTGGACGATCCGGGTAACGTATAACATGAGACTGGGCCTGGACGATCCAGGTAACATACAACATGAGGCCAGGGCCCGGACGATCCAGGTAACAGACAACATTTAAACTGGCCTGGACAATCCAGGTGCCATGCAACGTTTGGCACTGAACCTGGACGATCCAGGAGACACATAACATGAAGATGAATCAGAGTGACACGCGGAGTGTGCTGGGCAGACGACCTGACATGCCTGAGAAAATCTGAGTGGGTGAACGGTTAGGAACGGCGACCTGTCAGGACCTCGCCGTGGTGGATGAGACCCATCTTCGGTGTGCCCGGCCGTGTCGCCATGTGTGCCACGGATAAGACCCTGATAGAACGCCACGAGACCCGTGCCACCCACTGCAGTTGTACGCGGTACCTTATGCTGGGGAAGGAGGACTCCGGTGCGGCTCCGGTGCGGCTCCGGTGGGTGAGTGAGTGGGAACGGTCTGTGCTCTGTTGGGGAGGCTGACTGAGGCAGGCGGAAGTAGGAGCGTTCCACCTTGGAACGCAAGACGCCTCGGGTGGAAGTGGCTGCTGGTTAGTGCGTGTACAGGAGGCGGGCGGAAGTGCATGCGTTCCGCCTTGGACCGCAAAGGCGATTTTGAAGGAGCCCTGCTGGTGGAGGTACTGGAGCATCGTGCTCCATAAAAAACTTACTTTGGGGAGAAAGACTTCTCACCGGAATGTAGTACCGTGCAGCAAATCGCCCTGGACGAGACAGAAAAAACCGGGAAGCTTGCTTAGACGGCTAGATGTGGCTCCTCCTACGATCGTAAGTGAGACACACCACCTGGGGGGAGACTTTAGCAGGCATATATAGGGAGCTACGCCCTGCCCACAAATGCAGGCTGAAATCAGCCTTAATACAAATCGCCAGGATCGGATGGCATACACCCCCGTATCCTAAGGTAATTAAGTAATGTCATAGCCAGACCCTTATTTCTGATATTTGCAGACTCTATACTGACAAGGAATGTCCCACAGGATTGGCGCATGGCAAATGTGGTGCCAATATTCAAAAAGGGTCCAAAAACAGAGCCTGGAAACTATAGGCCGGTAAGTTTAACATCTGTTGTGGGTAAACTGTTTGAAGGTTTTCTGAGAGATGCTATCTTACAGCATCTCAACGGAAATAAGCAAATAACGCCATATCAGCATGGCTTCATGAGGGACCGGTCATGCCAAACTAATTTAATCAGTTTCTATGAGGAGGTAAGTTCTAGACTTGACAGCGGAGAATCAATGGATGTCGTATGTCTGGACTTCTCCAAAGCATTTGACACTGTACCACATAAAAGGTTAGTATATAAAATGAGAATGCTCATTTGTAAAGTTATGCACATGGGAAGGAATAATGCAAGTCACCAGTACATACTAAATGGTAAAACACTCGGTAACACTGACATGGAAAAGGATCTAGGAATTTTAATAAACAGCAAACTAAGCTGCAAAAACCAGTGTCAGGCAGCTGCTGCCAAGGCCAATAAGATAATGGGTTGCATCAGAAGGGGCATAGATGCCCGTGATAAGAACATAGTCCTACCACTTTACAAATCACTAGTCAGACCACACATGGAGTACTGTGTACAGTTCTGGGCTCCTGTAAACAAGGCAGACATAGCAGAGCTGGAGAAGGTCCAGAGGAGGGCAACTAAAGTAATAACTGGAATGGGGCAACTACAGTACCCTGAAAGATTATCAAAATTAGGGTTATTCACTTTAGAAAAAAAGACGACTGAGGGGAGATCTAATTAATATGTATAAATATATCAGGGGTCAGTACAGAGATCTCTCCCATCATCTATTTATCCCCAGGACTGTGACTGTGACGAGAAGGTTTGTACACAGACATAGAAGAGGATTCTTTACGGTAAGAGCAGTGAGACTATGGAACTCTCTGCCTGAGGAGGTGGTGATGGTGAGTACAATAAAGGAATTCAAGAGGGGCCTGGATGTATTTCTGGAGTGTAATAATATTACAGGCTATAGCTACTAGAGAGGGGTCGTTGATCCAGGGAGCTATTCTGATTGCCTGATTGGAGTCGGGAAGGAATTTTTTATTCCCCTAAAGTGGGGAAAATTGGCTTCTACCTCACAGTTTTTTTTTTTGCCTTCCTCTGGATCAACTTGCAGGATGACAGGCCGAACTGGATGGACAAATGTCTTTTTTCGGCCTTATGTACTATGTTACTATGTTACAACAAATAACAAAAAGACTCTAAGGCCTCTTTCACACTTGCGTTGTCCGGATCCGGCGTGTACTCCACTTGCCGGAATTACACGCCGGATCCGGAAAAACGCAAGTGTACTGAAAGCATTTGAAGACGGAACCGTCTTCCAAATGCGTTCAGTGTTACTATGGCACCCAGGACGCTATTAAAGTCCTGGCTGCCATAGTAGTAGTGGGGAGCGGGGGAGCAGCATACTTACCGTCCGTGCGGCTCCCCGGGCGCTCCAGAGTGACGTCAGAGCGCCCCATGCGCATGGATGACGTGATCCATGTGATCACATGATCCATGCGCTTGGGGCGCCCTGACGTCACTCTGGAGCGCCCGGGGAGCCGCACGGACGGTAAGTATGCTGCTCCCCCGCTCCCCGCTACACTTTACCATGGCTGCCAGGACTTTAGCGTCCCGGCAGCCATGGTAACCATTCAGAAAAAGCTAAATGTCGGATCCGGCAATGCGCCGAAACGACGTTTAGCTTAAGGCCGGATCCGGATCAATGCCTTTCAATGGGCATTAATTCCGGATCCGGCCTTGCGGCAAGTGTTCCGGATTTTTGGCCGGAGCAAAAAGCGCAGCATGCTGCGGTATTTTCTCCGGCCAACAAACGTTCCGTACCGGAACTGAAGACATCCTGATGCATTCTGAACGGATTTCTCTCCATTCAGAATGCATTAGGATAATCCTGATCAGGATTCTTCCGCCATAGAGCCCCGACGACGGAACTCTATGCCGGAAGACAAGAACGCAAGTGTGAAAGAGCCCTAAAACAACCAAAAATGACATGATTGCCCTTTTCTCTTTTTTAAATGGAAAGTGATGCAGATCATCAAATCTTTATAGGATCTAGCTGTTCCAGATATCATAAGACCTGAGGTCCATGTGTTTCCCTCCCCAGTCTATTTCAAGTCTGGTACTGTGTGAACATCAAACTCAAGACTGTGAAATCATCAGACCTGGCACAAAGCCAAAAAAATAAAACAATTTATTGTGGGCTGACAATTAACCAAAACCTAAAAAAAAGCTTGATTAATTATGGCACGGCTCAGCAGGGAACAGTAAGAAACAGGCCTCAGCTGTGTGCAATGTCCATGCTCCTACATCCCAATTTACAGCATGTACATAGACGTTTCCTATTTAGCACCAAGTGTGAAATGTGGACAACACATCATTATGTGACTGAGGGGGGCTGGGGAACAGACTCAAAGTGACTAGACCTTATGCAATCACATATTCCCTCTGGCATGTTTTACACGGGGGACTCTCATTTATTTCCTTTTACGAAAATAGAGAGAGGGCAGAAGCGTAAGGACAAATTAGGAGCCAATGACTGTGAAATCTACATCCATTTTGTGGATCAAAGAATATATTGTCTCCTCCTAGACTAGTTACTTCAGTTGTTGTAGCCTTAAAGGGAATACCTCATGTGTTTGATTTCAGTTACATTAAATGTATATACATCTGTGGAAGAGGAATAATATGTAGTTTTTTTTTTTTAAATAATTCTTGTAAAAGAGAAAAGTAGGCCTTTTGAGGAAAGGCGCTGTCACAGAATGAGGGGACAGCCAGGACGATGGATTCAATCATATAATTTATTTTTGGAACTAACACGTGTTTTGGACGCGGTATTACACTCTGTATTCGTTTTGTCTCCCATTCTTTATGTTATATATTTATTTTATATTTTTGCCTTTACTTGCCCATATTGTAGACAAACCCTTCTTGTGTTGTCCGTATGGACAGTGTAGCAGGGAGTGTGTGTGCTTTATGGCAGCTGAAGTGGAGTCAATTAGCAGAGAAAAGACATAGGGCCAGATTTATCATTACACTTACATCTTACTCCACTTTTACATATCTCCAAAGTCACTTTTGGCTAAGTCAGATTTAATTATGGTCCTTTGATACTGTGATAAATGTGGTTTGACGGTAGAAGTTTATCCTTCAGTACGCGGCTTTACAAAAGTCGCACGTCTTTGCGAAAAAGTCACATGTTCTATTAAAAAGTCGCATAAGATAAGCATGGTCCTCACTGGAGTGAAATTGCGCAATTTTTAGCGACTTTTCTAAATTGCCGCAATGCTAAATCTGTCTAGAGATTCATTTACATAAGAAAACACGCCCACTTTCATAAAACTGGCGAGCATAGAGCAGAGCCAATAAAAGTCGCAATTTTTGCGCAGTTTTAGTGATTGTGCCAAAATTTGCGACTTTTTCACTCCATTATTTTGACTTGAGCTAATGAAAAATCTGGCCCATAGACAATTCCAACTTCTAGGATGTGATAGGGAGTACAGATTCCTCCCCTGCAAACCAGGTAGTGAGAGAGGATCTGCATACAGAGTCTTGTCTGTGTTTATAGTGCTAATGTCCTCAATCAATCCAACAGACCTGTCATGACATGTGGGCAGCACAGTGCCTTGGTGGTTATCTCTGGTGCCTTGCAGTACTGTAGTCCTAGGTTTGAATCAGATCAAGGACAACATCTGCATGGAATTTGTATGTTCTCCTCATGTTTGCCTGGGTTTCCTCAAGGTACTCCGATTTCCTCCCACACTCCAAAGACATACTGATAGGGAACTTAGATTGTGAGCTCGATTGGAAGCAGCAAGTGATGATAAGGATAATGTCTGTAAAGTGGGCTTGACAAAGCGCAAGGAGCGTGAAACGACTGTTGCCTGACCCTTTGTGCAGTGCCTGTGTCCGACCTTTTTATTTTTCACTAAAGCTGCGGAGTGTATACTACGGTGAATGCCGCTACTTATTTTTCTTATTTTAAGTTTTTACACGAGTTCATGGAGCAGAGCACCACTCATTATCGCAATTTGTCTTGTGCTTCCAAGGGTCAATTAGTGTCACAGTCGTTACCTCTGGCTGTGACCTTCTGTCTATGCTCTCGCTGCAGCTCCGTTCCTGTGTGTTTTTTGTGGTTCTTTATGGGTTAACTCCCCTGTGTGCCTATTAGGAGTTAATCCTCTCTGTCTGCTCCTTGGGTGTGGCCTCTCTGCTGCACCCATGGAACCTGTATATAAGGGCTCATTCAGACGGCCGTATGCTGTCCGCAAAAATACTGAATGCTATCCGTTTTTTTGCGGATCCGCAAAAAAAATGAAACATGTCCTATACTTGTCCGTGAAAATCAGGACATGGCCCCATTGAAGTCTATGGGTCCGCAAAAATACTGAATGCTATCCGTTTTTTTGCAGATCCGTTTTTTTGCGGATCCGCAAAAAAACGGATAGCATTCAGTATTTTTGCGGACAGCATACGGCCGTCTGAATGAGCCCTTAGGCTGAGGTTTCCTCAATTCTGTGTCAGCTCTCCTGGTGTGTGTTGTCTCGTCCTGCTCCTTGTTTGTACTCACTCTCCCATGCTGCTGACCCATGGGATCTGTGTCTGTCTGTGCTCTGTGGGTTTCCTACTTGTTCATTCCCGTCCTCTTTCCTGTGTTTTGTTATCTGTTCTGCCAGTTATGTTTGTTACCTTGTGTATATTCATGTCTCTGTTCAGCAAGCCCTTGCTGCACCTTTCTTTGCAGCAGAGTGCCATGGGCAAGGCCATGCAGTTTACTACTGGTGGAGCAAGTCCTTCTCTGCTCATTGTCACTCCTGTTTCCTTGTAATGTACTCCTGCTTGTGTTATTGGTTGCCCTGTTTTTATTTGCCTGTCTATGTTATGTTTGCCTATGTGCCATCGGTACCTTCTGGCACCTGTTGTCCATTCGTTCTTGCTGTCACTGTCTAGTTCACGCTCTGGAGTGGAAAGTGGCAACTTCCTGCTGCAAAGTCTAACCCTACCATCTGGGACCCTAGTGAATACCAGGAGTTGCTTAGTCACGCCCCTCTGGAGTATTACTAGTAGTGGCGCAGTGGGGGTTTTCTCCCACTGTGCTGACGGTACATAGAGCTCATGTTTTGTCTGTGCTGCCTTCCCTGGTTTTTGTTTGTGCAATAAACTCTTGTGTGTCTGTACCTGATTTCCATTTGTTTATTGCTTGACGACGCGGAGGTCTCTCCTGGGACCTCCAACTCGTGACAATTAGACAGCATACACACCTGACAGTGCCGGCTGCGTGTCACCGCCAGTTCTGTGAGAAGTTCTGGCAGACGTCCTTCTCTACCTCTTGCATTATGTTCTTTGTTTTGGTTTCACTTTGTCATCTCCTTTCCTTCTCCCAGGTGTCACCTATTTAGACTAATTGTCTCCCTTTTATATTCCCTCCCATACTGCCTCACTTTGCGGTTTATACTACTTCCTGGATGAAGTGTTCACTGCTGGAGGCGGCTGCTGCTGTTTACTCAGATAAGTGTTTTCCTGTATTGTGTTTCCTTGCTGGCTTGATTCTAGGTGACCCTGACTTCTTCCGTATTAAGTGCAGGGAGTCGGTGGTCGTGTCCCCTCACTATTATAGGGTTTTCAGGTGTCACACAGTCTAGGTACGTGGGCATGCAATCGTCTACCATTGAGACCCTTGCATGGGCGGAGCAATCAGGGAGAGCTCTTAGGGTTTTATAGGGCTCACCTATATGCTCCTTAGTTTGGGATCAAGCCAGTCGGACGTTTATTCATAAGTTCCAGCTATCTGCAACATCATCCGTGACACTGAGTTATTCTTGATGGACTTTGTAATGTCTGTAAAGTCCTGCGGAATATGTCAGCGTCATAGGCGTTGCTACAGTGGTGCCAGGTGGGGCAATTGCCCCAAGGTTATTACTTGCGCCCCCGCATGCCCCCCGTGTATCTGTGTCTGTCAGTTTTGCCAAACTGAAAGTACTGCCCATGCTGCCCACCTGCTTCACTACGGGCTCCTCTGCAGTCGGTAGCCAAGTGAATCTTCCCCCGTCCTCCTCAGCTGCTGTTGGCTGGGAGGGAGAGGGCAGCACTGCCTTTGGCTGCCTTTGTATTTCAGCCAAGCAGGGTCTGCAGAGGTAGAAAAGAATGCGGCTTGGGGATTTAACATCAGGAAACATTGTTGCGCGCCCCTCCCCTGCCACCACGCCTAGAGGAAGAAGGCACGAGGACAGAGCATGAGTCACAGGTGAAGTTGCAGATAGCTGAAACTTATAAATAAACGACTGACTGGCTTGATCCCAAACTAAGGAGCATATAGGTGAGCCCTTTAACTGCTTCCCGACCACCTAACGCAGGGATGCGTCCTGGCGGTGGTCGATTCATTCCTCCTAGATGCATATACGCGTCATCTCGCGAGACGCGAGATTTCCTGTGAACGCGCGCACACAGGCGCGCGCGTTCACAGGAACTGCAGGTAAGCGAGTGGATCTACAGCCTGCCAGCGGCGATCGTTCGCTGGCAGGCTGTAGATGCGATTTTTTTTAATCCCTAACAGGTATATTAGATGCTGTTTTGATAACAGCATCTAATATACCTGCTACCTGGTCCTCTGGTGGTCCCTTTTGCTTGGATCGACCACCAGAGGACACAGGCAGCTCTGTAATAAGTAGCACCAATCACCACTACACTACACCCCCCCTGTCACTCATTAACCCCTGATCACCCCATATAGACTCCCTGATCATCCCCCTGTCATTGATCACCCCCCTGTAAGGCTCAATTCAGACGTCCGTATCCGCAAAACACGGACACCGTGGATCAGCAAAACACATACGGACGTCTGAATGGAGCCTTACAGGGGGGTGATCAATGACGAGGGGGTGATCACCTCATATAGACTCCCTGATCACCCCCCTGTCATTGATCACCCCCCTGTAAGGCTCGATTCAGACATTTTTTTGGCACAAGTTAGTGGAAATTTTTTTTTTTTTGTTTTTGTTTTTGTTTTTTCTTACAAAGTCTCATATTCCACTAACTTGTGACACAAAATAAAATCTCACATGAACTCACCATACCCCTCACGGAATCCAAATGCGTAAAATTTTTTAGACATTTATATTCCAGACTTCTTCTCACGCTTTAGGGCCCCTAAAATGCCAGGGCAGTATAAATACCCCACATGTGACCCCATTTCGGAAAGAAGACACCCCAAGGTATTCGCTGAGTGGCATATTGAGTCCATGAAAGATTGAACTTTTTGTCCCAAGTTAGCGGAAAGGGAGACTTTGTGAGAAAAAACAAAAAAAAAATCAATTTCTGCTAACTTGTGCCAAAAAAAAAAAATCTTCTATGAACTCGCCATGCCCCTCATTGAATACCTTGGGGTGTCTTCTTTCTAAAATGGGGTCACATGTGGGATATTTATACTGCCCTGGCATTTTAGGGACCCTAAAGTGTGAGAAGAAGTCTGAGATCCAAATGTCTAAAAATGCCCTCCTAAAAGGAATTTGGGCCCCTTTGCGCATCTAGGCTGCAAAAAAGTGTCACACATGTGGTATCGCCGTACTCAGGAGAAGTTGGGCAATGTGTTTTGGGGTGTCATTTTACATATACCCATGCTGGGTGAGAGAAATATCTCGGTCAAATGCCAACTTTGTATAAAAAAATGGGAAAAGTTGTCTTTTAGAGAGATATTTCTCTCACCCAGCATGGGTATATGTAAAAAGACACCCCAAAACACATTGCCCAACTTCTCCTGAGTACGGCGATACCACATGTGTGACACTTTTTTGCAGCCTAGGTGCACAAAGGGGCCCATATTCCAAAGAGCACCTTTAGGATTTCACAGGGCATTTTTTACACATTTTGATTTCAAACTACTTCTCACGCATTAGGGCCCCTAAAATGCCAGGGCAGTATAACTACCCCACAAGTGATCCCATTTTGGAAAGAAGACACCCCAAGGTATTCCGTGAGGGGCATGGCGAGTTCCTAGAATTTTTAATTTTTTGTCACAAGTTAGTGGAAAATTATGATTTTTTTTATTTATTTTTTCTTACAAAGTCTCATATTCCACTAACTTGTGACAAAAAATAAAAACTTCCATGAACTCACTATGCCCATCACGAAATACCTTGGGGTGTCTTCTTTCCAAAATGGGGTCACTTGTGGGGTAGCTATACTGCCCTGGCATTTTAGGGGCACTAAAGCGTGAGAGGTAGTTTGAAATCAAAATGTGTAAAGAATGCCCTGTGAAATCCTAAAGGTGCTCTTTGGAATGTGGGCCCCTTTGCCCACCTAGGCTGCAAAAAAGTATCACACATGTGGTATCGCCGTACTCAGGAGAAGTTGGGCAATGTGTTTTGGGGTGTCTTTTTACATATACCCATGCTGGGTGAGAGAAATATCTCGGCAAAAGACAACTTTTCCAATTTTTTTATACAAAGTTGTCATTTGACAGAGATATTTATTTCACCCAGCATGGGCATGTGTAAAAAGACACCCCAAAACACATTGTGACAAAAAATAAAAAGTTCTATGAACTCACTATGCCCATCAGCAAATACCTTAGGGTGTCTACTTTCCGAAATGGGGTCATTTGTGGGGTTTTTCTACTGTCTGGGCATTGTAGAACCTCAGGAAACATGACAGGTGCTCAGAAAGTCAGAGCTGCTTCAAAAAGCGGAAATTCTAATTTTTGTACCATAGTTTGTAAACGCTATAACTTTTACCCAAACCATTTTTTTTTTACCCAAACATTTTTTTTTTTATCAAAGACATGTAGAACAATAAATTTAGAGAAAAATTAAAATAGAAATGTAGTTTTATTTAAAAAATTTTACGACTGAAAGTGAAAAATTTCATTTTTTTGCAAAAAAATCTGTAAATTTCGATTAATAACAAAAAAAGTAAAAATGTCAGCAGCAATGAAATACCACCAAATGAAAGCTCTATTAGTGAGAAGAAATGGAGGTAAAATTCATTTGGGTGGTAAGTTGCATGACTGAGCAATAAACCGTGAAAGTAGTGTAGTGCAGAATTGTAAAAAGTGGTCTGGTCATTAAGGGGGTTTAAGCTAGGGGAGCTGAGGTGGTTAAAACCCTAAGAGCTCTCTCTGACTGCTATGCACATGCAAGGGTCTCAATGGTAGACGATTGCATGCCCACGTACCTAAGACTGTGTGACACCTGAAAACCCTATAATAGTGAGGGGACACGACCACCGGCTCCCTGCACTTAATACGGACAGAGTCAGGGTCACCTAGAATCAAGCCAGCAAGGAAACACAATAAAGGAAAAGACTTATCTGAGCAAACAGCAGCAGCAGCCTCCAGCAGTGTACTTCCTTCATCCAGGAAGTAGTATAAACCGCAAAGTGAGGCAGTATGGGAGGGAATATAAAGGAATACGAATAGTCTAAATAAGTGACACCTGGCAGAAGGAAAGGAGATGACAAAGTGAAACCAAAACAAAGAACGTCATACAAGAGGTAGAGAAGAACGTCTGTCAGACCTTCTCACAGAACTGGCGGTGACAGTACCCCTCCCTCTACGGGTGGACTCCAGAGCCCACCTTCTCAGGATAAGACCTATGGAAAACCCTGATGAGATGAGTGGCCTTAATGTCCGCCACTGGGACCCACATCCTCTCCTCAGTACCATAACCCTCCCAATGAACGAGGTACTGAAGAGAACCACGGATAATGTAAGAATCCACAATCCTAGAGACCTGAAATTCAAGATTACCATCAACAAAAATCGGAGGAGGAGGCAAAGAGGAGGGTACAGTGGGTTGGACATAAGGTTGTAATAGGGACCTGTAAAAAACATTATGGATCTTTCAAGTCTGAGGAAGATCAAGAAGGAAGGCAACGGGATTGATGACAGACAAGATCTTGTAAGGCCCAATAAACTTAGGACCCAACTTCCAGGAGGGAACCTTCAGTTTGATATTCTTTGTAGACAACCACACCAGATCACCCACATTCAGGTCCGGACCAGGCACACGTCTCTTATCCGCCACACGCTTATATCTCTCACTCATCCTCTTCAGATTACCCTGAATCTTTTGCCAAATAAATGACAAAGACGAGAAATATCTCTCCTCATCAGGTAAACCAGAAGACCCTTTCCAGAGAATGTCCCAAACTGAACATGAAACCCATATGCACCAAAAAATGGTGACTTATCAGAGGACTCTTGGCGACGGTTATTTAAAGCAAACTCAGCAAGGGACAAAAAAGAATACCAATCCTCCTGATTCTCCGCCACAAAACAGCGCAGATATGTCTCCAGATTCTGATTGACGTGTTCGGTCTGACTATTCGACTGCGGGTGAAAAGCAGAAGAGAACGACAACCGAACCCCCAAGCGAGAACAGAAGGCCTTCCAGAATCTGGAAACAAATTGGGTGCCCCTATCAGAAACGAGGTCTGAAGGAATGCCATGCAATTTAACAATGTGATCAACAAACGCTTGCGCCAGCGTCTTAGTATTGGGTAACCCAGGAAAGGGAATGAAATGCGCCATTTTGCTAAAACGGTCCACTACCACCAGAATCACAGTCTTCCCTTGAGGAACGAGGCAGGTCCGTAATGAAGTCCATGGACAGAAGGAATGGGTAACGGGAGGAGAGAACCTGATGGTCGTGAATGAGGGACCTTGGCACGAGCGCAGGTCTCGCAGGCTGCCACAAAACCCTCAACCGTCTTACGAAGAGCCGGCCACCAGAATCTCCAAGCAATGAGATCCACTGTGGCTCTACTCCCCGGGTGCCCAGCAAGGACAGTATCGTGGTGCTCCTTAAAAACCTTGTGTCATAAAGCGAGAGGCACAAACAACCTCCCAGGAGGACAAAGATCAGGAGCCCGGGCTGCCTGAACCTCTGCCTCCAAATCAGGATAAAGAGCAGAAGCGACCACCCCATCAGCCAAAATGGGACCCGGGTCTTCAATGTTCCCCCCTTCCGTAAAACAACGTGACAGGGCATCCGCCTTCTCATTTTTAACCCCAGGGCGGAAAGTGACAACAAAATTAAACCTGGAAAAGAACAAAGACCATCTGGCCTGTCTCGGGTTCAGACGCTTGGCCGATTCGAAGTAGGCCAGATTCTTATGGTCGGTAAAAACGGTAATAGGGTGGCCATCAAAAGCTAATTTGATGGTCAACAACTTCCTATCTCCCACATCATAATTTCTCTCTGCAGAGGAGAGTTTCCTTGAGAAAAAGGCACACGGTCGCCATTTGGCAGAAGAGGGACCCTGAGATAAGACTGCACCCACACCCACCTCAGAAGCATCGACCTCAACAATAAAAGGTAGAGGGACATCAGGTTGTACCAAAATGGGAGCGCGAGCAAAACACTCTTTAATACTAGAAAAGGCTTTAAGCGCATCTACTGACCACGAGGAAAAATCCACCCCCTTTTTAGTCATATCAGTGAGTGGCTTAACAACAGAGGAATAATTCAAAATGAACTTTCTGTAATAATTGGCAAAACCCAAAAACCGCATCAGCGCCTAATGATTCTCAGGAAGCTCCCAATCAAGCACAGCGCAGACCTTCTCAGGGTCCATCCGAAATCCAGAAGCGGAGAGAAGAAAACCAAGAAATTGAATCTCCGGAACCGCAAACACACATTTTTCCAGTTTAGCGTACAATTTATTCTCCCGCAGAATCAGCAAGACCTGACATAGGTGGTCTCAGGGTCCATCCGAAATCCAGAAGCGGAGAGAAGAAAACCAAGAAATTGAATCTCCGGAACCGCAAACACACATTTTTCCAGTTTAGCGTACAATTTATTCTCCCGCAGAATCAGCAAGACCTGACATAGGTGGTCCCGATGAGTCTTGAAATTAGGAGAAAAAATCTAAATGTCACCAGTACAAATTTCCCCATTAAATGATAAAAAATGCTGTTCACAAAATGTTGGAAGACGGCCGGAGCATTCATCGAACCAAAGGGCATAATCAAATTCTCGAAATGACCCTCAGGGGTCGTCCCCTTCCCTAACCCTGACTAGGTTGTATGTCCATCTTAAATCCAACTTAGAAAAAACTTTAGCCCCAACAATCTGGTTAAACAGGTCCGGGATCAGAGGAAGCGGATATGGGTCACGAATCGTGATACGGTTAAGCTCCCTGAAATCCAGACAAGGTCTTAAAGAAGCATCTTTTTTCTTAACAAAAAAAAACCCAGCGGCAACAGGTGACTTCGAGGGTCGGATGTGTCCCTTTCTCAGGCTCTCAGAGATATAAGCACACATAGCGACTCTTTCAGGTTGGTAGAGATTGTACAATTGTGATTTTGGCAGCTTGGCGCCTGGGATGAGATTAATAGGGTAGTCGTACTCCCGGTGAGGGGGCAACTCCTGGACACCACTCTCGGAAAACACATCAGAAAATTCAACTTATAAATAAACGACTGACTGGCTTGATCCCAAACTAAGGAGCATATAGGTGAGTCCTTTAAAACCCTAAGAGCTCTCCCTGACCCTATGCACATGCAAGGGTCTCAATGGTAGACGATTGCATGCACACGTACCTAAGACTGTGTGACACCTGAAAACCCTATAATAGTGAGGGGACATGACCACCGGCTCCCTGCACTTAATACGGACGGAGTCAGGGTCACCTAGAATCAAGAACGTCAGAAATGTAAGTACCTTTTCTATCTGCGATGCACACCTGACCAGCACCCTCTGCTTTACATGTACCTCTGACCAGTGCCCCCTGCGTTACATGCACCCCTGACCAGCACCCCCTGAATTACAATCACCCCTGACCAGCACATCCTGCGTTACATGCACCCCTGACTAGCGCACCTTGCGTTACAAGCACCCCTGACGCCGCATTCTGCGTTACAAGCAGAATAAGTAGTATTAGTTGCACACACCAACAACACCCACAGGGTTATTTCACAAAAGGGTGAAGAGTTTGGAGAAGTCAGGAGAAGTGAACAATATAGGACAACATAGTTGATTTGAAAAAAATTCTCCAATTCAGCTCACTCTCCTATTCAGTTATGTTGTCCTAGATTGTTCTCTTCTCCAAACTCTTCACCCTTTTGTGAATAAGCCTGTGAGCGTCTGTTCATTGGTTTTCTTTAGTGACATGTTTAACATATCGGATTATTTACACAGCCCTGGTGTTTGCTGAAATTGCATTAAACTATAAAGAAAAGTTTTCGAGAGTGTTTCTCTCTTTCTCAGGTAATGAAGCAATACCGAGGAAGAAAGGAAAACTCCTGAAAGCTTGTCTTTTAAGTATTAGGAAAGTACAATAAAAAGGCATCCCTGCATACCGCAATACTCTCGTATTTTGTAATCTTATTTATATAATATACTTATTTCGTTTTTTTCAGTAGTGTGATTAAGTGGTGAAAATTCTTAGTGCTCCCCCATTTTTGATGGTATCTTATGTGCCCCCCCCCCTATATATTGTACGGAGAGTCTCCACTGGTCAGCGTTAAATATGGGAGTAAACTAATAATAATGGAATCTCGGTTTAGATAAAGTTTTAGAGGCCTAGTCTGAAAAGGATGTGACTTACTGGAAGATGGGTGTGACTTAATGGGAACTGGGGTGAGGCCTAAAATGTGACTTTGACGCCAAAATTCTGGCGGAAAATTCTGTCTCAAAGTTAGCCAACCAATAATTGATATAGAGTTAGATAAAAGTGTTTAGCCCTGCACTATGCTTAAACAGGTGCTATTACCCATGGACAGCGCCTCAAAGGCTCAAATGTTCCAGCAGGCACAATACAGCCACACAATTTGTGAGCCAAACAGATGCAGCCAGGACCACATAATGGCCTAGATTTACCAAAGTGTCCGCGCCAAAAATCTGTCTAAAAAGTGGTGCAATCTAAGGTTTCTACACTTTTTTCTAACAGGCATGAGAAGGGCATGGTTTAGTGGGAAGAGGGTGGTGCTTTATGGGAAAGGGGGCAGGGCATAAGATGCGCCATATAGCACCAAAATTGCACCACAGTTTTGGAGTACAATTATGTCTCAAAGTAACCCAACCAGTAATTTCTATAGAGTCAGAGAAAAGTATACACTTTTCTATCCATTCAAGGAACATACCCTATAATCAAAACATCTTTATGCCTTATTTTATTTTCAACACTAATATTAATGGTGAAAGTGAAGCATTAGACTAATTTCCCAATTGGTGGCCCTTAAAGGGAATATGTCAGCAGGTTTTTGCCTATTAAACTAAGCAGACAATCTGTTGCTGCCTACTCTGCAGAGGGATGAAATTTCGGTGCACTGACCTACCAAGCAGTTAATTTTTATATTAGAACAAGGCGCTTTTTCTACACAACACTGCAACGGATTGCTCTAAGAAAGGTACGGATGTCATGCTGTCTACAAACTTAACCAGTTGCTATGCTTAGTTAAATAGCTGTAAACCTGCTGGCAGGCTCCTTTAAAGTTAAGACGAAGAATGGGGGGTATCAAATCCAAACTAAAAGTCTAGCGTCAACATACCCTTATATAACTTCTGGAATGAAGTGGAAAAGGTTCTAAAATGCTATAGGGAAATATTTAGAAAAGGGAGCTATTTTAAGTAGTGTGTTAAATGTAACTCTTACAGTTTACTTGAAGAAAGGAAGTGGATGTGTAGACTTAAGTTTTATATTATACCATTTTTCATAAGATGTTCTCTACATTTTGTTTTATCAGAATTAAAGGTTATTAATCAATTGCTAAGTATGACTCCTTTCAAAAGATAGGAATTCTGCTTTTGACCAGTGACATTGTGCGCTTTCAGAGATCCTCTACCAGGCCTGCGCTGATCATGACCACTTTACCAACAAGAAACACTGGAGTCACTTGGCAGAAGGTTTATGAACAGAACAGAATATATTGATATAAAATGTGTGTTTATCAGGGCACCAAGCTCTGTGTTTTGGGCAGTGACTTTTCTATTGTGTAAAAACATTTTTTCTGATGTTCTCCAGTGATTCATATCAATCCAGCCAAGAAGACATCTGCATGGATTTCGCAAGTTGCCCTCTGTTTGTATATTTACCTCATGGTTTCCTAGTTAGAAAGCTTCAGCTTACTCCATTTCCACACACCACCATTTTCGATCAAGGCCTATTGACATGTAGATCCACATGAAAATCTGTAGCAAAGAACATAAACTTAGGGTTTGTTCACATCTTTGCCAGCAGATCCGGTAGGCTGTTTCGGCAGAGAGCAGCCTGCCGTATTTCACTGGATCCAGCATCGCTAGATTCTATAGTTCTCCGCCAGATCCCTGTTGACTGTAATGAGGTCTTTTGCTGATCTGACCGATTTCTGGCCATTGCATGCAACGTTTTTGGTCCGGCCGACAGCTGGCAATTGTGCTGGATCGGGTAGCCGGATCAACTTGCCGCAGATGTGCACGCGACCTAACATTAAATGCCATAATATGGCTCTGGATAGGAGTTGCCAACACCATCATGGGATACCATGAGCTAAAAAGCACCTTTTAATAAAATTTTCCTTTTTTATCCCAATGGGATCAGTTTGATTTCTGGTTAAAAAATACAGATCCCATAAGGGTACAGTCACACGTAGCATAAATGCAGTGGCTTCTCCGCAGAAGATTCTCCGTGTGGAAAATCTGCAGCATTTACAATAGCAGCGAAGTGAATAACATTTAAAAAATCTCATCTACATGCTGCAGAGTGTGTCTGCAGTGAAAGCTGCACATAATGACATGCAGTGCACATTTTAAATTCACAGTATGTCAATTTATGTTTGCAGACATCTTCTGCAGTTTCCCATTTGCAATGCAGAGGGTGAAATCTGGGGCAAGTCCATAGCGTTTCTGCTACAAAATCCGCACAATTTGGTGCAGTTAAACTTTGAAGAGGATGCAGTGCTCATTCAAAAGCAACTACCTCTTCAAACAGCTGATCGCGGGGAGGGGAGCCAATCTGATACTGATGACCTGTCCTGAAGAGAAATCCTCAATATTGTATCACTGCACAAACTCTTTAATGTAATGTAAGAAGCATATCAAGGAAAGTACAATGATGTTATAATTGGTGCCATTTATTATGATTATGGGTGTTCAGACACAAGGCGACTGACACTATATTAGGCATGCGGCTTTAATACTATGACTAGAAATGAGTGAATTTCGCAAAAATTTTATTTGGTCAGTTCGCCTAATTTTCCAAAGAGATTTGACTCGATCCGAATTTATTTGTGGCGAATTGCATTAAAAAACAGCTATTTCCTGGCTGCAGAGAGCCTGTATAGTGGTGTAGAATACTGTACCTTGCAGTAACACGCTGTGGTGGTAAAACAATACTGTGAGCCAGTATGACACAGGCATCGCTCTTAGAATCACTTCACACTTTACTTATTTGGTCAATTATGGGGCCAAAACTGACCAAATAACTCAAATGTGAACTCAGCCTTACAGGTCAATGTTAGCGCCAGGTATAAAGAACCATGCAGAGGCCCAAGATTCTACTATAGCGTGAAAGAGTGCACTACTTTTACACTGTCGTCAGCTGATTCCACATAGATGTCTACAGAACCTGTTCTATTAAACGCTTATACAAGTAGAGCCCCCCTGACAGAGTGGGGAGGGTGTCAGCAGTAAATTTGTGTAGACATCACTGATTATTTTGCCCTTTCTCTGACCTGTCAAAACAATAACCCCCAAAAAGGGATCCTGTCTTTTGAGCATCCACCTTCACTCAGTCAGCACTGGGTCAGTAATCCATCAGTATTGCTAAAGCAAAAAAGAAACAGGAGTGGATCCAAAACAGAGAAGACACGTGAATGGAATATTTGCATGTCTTCTGTGTTTTTTACCCACTCCTGCTTTTGGCTACCAAATCATAAGCCAATTCTGATGTAAAATAGGGACCATGTCATACAGGCCTTACACTGCTACATAGACAGGATCCGTTTTGCGTCTCATTTTTCCTTCCTTCTGACAGATCAGAAGAAGGGTAAAAAAATGATGATGTCAGCCAGGCCAAAAAGGCAAAATAGTGACCCAGTCATGGGGTGGGGAGGGTGGGAACAGCATGAGAAGTCCACAGAGTGGACAATGACAGAGCGGTAAGATGGCAGCAGCATGAGGAGACCACAGAGTGGCCCAGTGACAGAGTGGGGAGGTGGCAGCAGCATGAGGAGACCAGAGATTAGCTCATTGACATAGTGGGGAGGTGGCAGCAGCATGAGGATACCACAGAGTGGCCCAGTGGAATAGTGGGGAGGTAGGTGGCAGCAGGATGAAGAGACCACAGAGTAGCCCAGCGACATAGCGGGCAGGTGGCAGCAGCATGAGGAGACCACAGAGTGGCCCAGTGACATAGTGATGAGGTGGCAGCAGCATGAGGAGACCACAGAGTGGTGATGTGGCAGCAGCATAAGGAGACCACAGAGTGGCCAAGTGACATAGTGTTGAGGTGGCAGCAGCACGAGGAGACCACCGAGTGGTGATGTGGCAGCAGCATGAGGAGACCACAGAGTGTTAAGGTGACATCAGCATGAGGAGACCACAAAGTGGCCCAGTGACAGAATGGGGAGGTGGCAGAAGCATCAGGAGACCACAGAGTGGCAAAGTGACACAGTGTTGAGGTGGCAGCAGCATGACGAGACCACCGAGTGGTGATGTGGCAGCAGCATGAGGAGACTACAGAGTGTTGAGGTGGCAGCAGCATGAGGAGACCACAGAGTGGCTCAGTGACACAGTGGGGAGATGGCAGCAGCATGAGGAGACCACAGAATAGCACAGTGAGAGAGTGGGGAGGTGGTGGCAGCAGCATGAGGAGATCACAGAGTGGCCCAGTGACATAGTGTTGAGGTGGCAGCAGCATAAGGAGACCACAGAGTGGTGATGTGGTAGCAGTATAAGGAGACCACAGAGTGGCCAAGTGACATATTTTAGAGGAGGCAGCAGCATGAGGAGACCACCGAGTGGTGATGTGGCAGCAGCATGAGGAGACCACAGAGTGTTAAGGTGGCAGCAGCATGAGGAGACCACAGAGTGGCCCAGTGACATAGTGGTGAGGCGGCAGCATGAGTAGACCACAGAGTGGTGATGTGGCAGCAGCATGAGGAGACCACAGAGACAGAGTGGGGAGGTGGGGGGCAATACCAGTACCAGCTGAAGATGGTGGGTGGCAGTAGGAGCACCTGCCAGCAGGTGTGGCATCAGGCGGGTGTCAGCATCAGAATAGTAGCTGAATCAGATAGCAGAAGAAACAGGTCTCTTTTGACAAAGTGTAGGTGTGGCACCATGGATGATCTAGTACAGGGATCAGCAACCTCCAGCACTCCAGGTGGTGTGAAACTACATCTCCCATCATGCACACTTGCTTTGCTGTCCTCTGAACTCCCACAGAAGTGAAAGGAGCATGCTGTGAGTTGTAGTTTCACAACAGCTGGAGTGACGAAGGTTTCTGATCCTGATCTAGTCTGATGCATCAGGCATTGGTGTTTGAAAATCCTGACTGATCCACACCTGATTCATCTTCACAAAGGTCAGTTTCCGCACAGGCGAGTTCTCCTTGGGGCAACTATGGCCCCCGCCAAACTAAACATCCGCTCTGATGCCACACTGCTGGCAGGGCAGGAAAGCTTGTCCAGGACAAACTTGTCCAGTTGCGACCACAAATCGAGTTTGGGTGCCCAGTAGTCCAAGGGATCTTTGATATCGGGTGGCAGGGTGCACTCCAAGTATACCACAACCTGCTGGTTCAGGTTCTGCTCTGTGTCTAGCTGCTGCTGCTGGTGAGTAATTTTTTCAGTAGGCTGGAGAAAAAAACTGCTCATCAGCGACTCTAGACTTAAGTTGCTGCTGATGGCGCTGGTACTGCTCCTGACCCCCCCCCCCTCCCCACCAGCAGCCATGGCAGTGGAACATGAGCGCAGAGGACCCTGCGTGGGAATGGGCGATGGCGCACAAAGGCAGCTGGCAACTGACTATATAGGATGTCTTGATAGTAGTTCAGTCTGTTCTCCCTCTCAGCGGGTATAAAAAAAGGCCCCCATTTTGGACCGGTAGCAAGGGTCTAACATGGTAGAGAGCCAGTAGTCATCCCTCTGCCGAATGGTGACAATTCAGCTGTCACTATGCAATCAACTGGGCATGCACTGGGCCATTTGCGCAAGTGACTCAGTGGGACTTTCTGCCCTCATCTCCACTGCATACTGCCACAGTGTGTCTGGGTCCTCTGCCTCCTCCTCCTTATCACCCTGTAGTTCCTTCCGCTGCTCCTGCTCCCCTGTCACCAGTGTAGAAAAACCACCCATTTCTCTAAGCTCTGCTTGTGCTTGAATGTCCTCCTCCTCCTCTAGTTCAGCCCCCACAGGGCTCATGTGGCAGTGAGATGAAGTCACCACATCTCCTGTCCCCTGGCCAGCCAGATTTAGCAGCATCTGTTCCAGGACATAAATCAGTGAAATGACGTTGTTCATCCCATAGTACTGGCGACTGACAAATAAAGTATCCTCCTCAAAGGGCCCTAGCAAATAGCAGGTGTCACGCATAAGCTGCACTGGCTAACATCGAAGTTACACAGGGGAGTACCTCTGTCCACCTGTATCATCAAGAAATCATTTATGGCCTTTCTCTGTTCATATAATCGATCAAACATATGGAAGGTGGAAACATTGCATATCAACCTATATTGGGGGACCCTGTTCTGCTGCTGCAGCTCAATGAGGGTGTGCTTTGCGGTGTACGAGTGGCTGAAGTGCATGCAAAGTTTCTTGGCCATTGTTAGGATGTCTTGCAGATGGGGTGAAGACTTCAGGAACCGCTTTACCATCAGATTGAACATGTGCGCCATACAGGGCTCATGGCTCAGCCCTCCCTGACGCAAGCGCCGACACCATGTTCTTCCCGTTGTCGGTCACCATGGTTCCAATTTTGAGTTGTCGAGGAGAAAGCCAGTATTCGATTTCTTGATGACGGACGCAGAGCAGTTCCTCCCCTGTGTGACTCCATTCGCCCAGGCAAAAAAGGTGCAGAACAGCGTGGCCCCGCTGTGCCCTGCACATATGGTATGCTGGAGGAGCACTGTGAATTGTCCCTGTAGTGGAGGCTGGCGACACAGTTGAGGATGAGGAGGCAGAGGCGGACATTGTCGCAGGACCAACGGCGTGAGAACGTGGAGGTGATAGCGGCGTCAACTGGTCAAGTTGCTGGTCTGGTTGGGCAGGAACCACATTTACCCAGTGGGCCGTAAAGTACATATATTGTCCATGACCATAGTTACAGCCCCGCACATCGGCGCTGCTGTGCACTTTGGCAGACCTTCTGTTCTACATATGTGTGCAGGACTGGTACTGTCTTTTTGGCAAAGAAATGACGGATTGGGACTCTCCACCTCGGCTCGGCAAAAGTCTGAAAGGTTCAGAGTTCACCATTTGGAAAGGGAGGGACTACAGCACCAGCAACTTGGTCAGAAGGATGTTCAGCTTCTGCACCGTTGGATGAGTGCACGCATACTGTTGCCTATTGTTAATTGCTTCGGTGATCGATTACTGATGGAATGACTGACGAAGTGTAGGAGGAGGAGGAGGAAAAGCAGGAGCATCACGACCAGCAGATGATGTGAAGGACAGACAGCTCCCTTCGGCTGAGGTGGTGGAGCCTTGACTGCATGAAATTGGGTGCATGCCACTGGGTGATGCAGCGGTTGCTGCAGCAGGCTGGACCACCACATCGGAGCCACGGTTCTCCTAGGCCACTTTATGGTGACGCTGCATGTGTTGATGAAAGGCCATGGTGCCAACATTGGCACCCTCGCCACGCTTCACCTTCTGCCCACAAATTCGGCAAATGGCCATGATCACCTCCGGCGGCCTAACAAAAAATTGCCACACCGTCGAGTATGCCATTTTCCCCCCAACACTCCGTGCTGACTGCCTGCTACCGCTGACTCCATGAACCCCTGCACCGCTACTTTCAGGGCACGTTTGGCTCCCGACCTCCCACTGCTGCCACCCTGCTGACTCACGGCCACGCTACCACCCTGCTGGTTCAGCCGCGGCCTCACGCGCAAGCTGCCACACTCTTCTCCTGATGATGATGAAGCCCTTTCTTCACCTGGCTCCCAAGTGCGATCAGCTACATCATCATCATCCGCTACTGTCTGCACATCACTAATGTCCCCCTCAACGGTCTCAGTGCCAGGAGCCTGATCGCTCTCAACATCTGCTCCCATGCGACTCATATCATCACTACTTGCCCGACTACTGGAGGAAGCGGCAGATGTCTCCTCCAGATCTTGGCTGGGTAGTAGCTGCTGACTGTCCTCTAGTAGCTCGTCCTCACTGAAAAGTGGAGCCGATCCTATGGCATATAATACTTCTCGCGCTGAGGAAGCAGAAAATTACAGAGGCTGGTTGAGGACAGTTGGTGGCACAGGGCCTACTTCTGGGCCATTCCAACTAAGCGTCGTGTCAAATGAACCTACCAACTCTTGGCTGGGGGTGTCTGATGTCACTTGCGATGAAGTTGAAGACCAAGTCAACCACTGAAGCATCGCTGGGTTGCTGGTCAAGACACGACTGCTAGATGACAGTGGAAGCTTAGGCCTCTTGCTGCGACTGCTGCTGCCACCCTACCCCCCCCCCCCCCCCCTCCTCTTCTGCTGCCTGCAACAGAAATATTTTGGCCACCGGCTGTTTCTTTTGAAGGGCCTGTCACTTGTCTGTCTGACATACTGTATAATAAAAGAATTAAATTAAAATAATACCCCCCCAAAAAAATAATAATCACAATTCACCTCAGAACGGATAATAGGAATTAGGTTTATTTCCCTTCAATACACCCCGTAAATGACTGTAGTACAATGTAACTTCACCACAGAAGGGCAATTCATCGTATTTTTTATCCTATTAATACACCCCAAAAGAAGAAATATAACAATCACAATTCACTGCAGAACGGCTAATGGGACTTACATATATTTCCTTTTAATACACCCCGCAAATGGCTGTAGTACAATGTAACTTCACTGCTGAACGGCAATTAAGACATATATTTTTTCAGATTAATAAAATCCCCCCCAAAAAATAACAATCATAATTCACTGCAGAACGGATAATAGAAAGTAGGCTTATTTCCCTTCAATACACCCTGTAAATCGCTGTAGTACAATGTAACTTCACAGCTGAACGGCAATTATGACATATATTTTTTCCTTTTTTTATCCTATTAATACTCCCGAAAAAAAAAAAATATAACAATCACAATTCACCGCAGAACGGCTAATGGGACGTGCGTATCTTTCCTATTAATACACCCCGTAAATGGCTGTAGTACAATGTAACTTCACTGCTGAACCGCAATTATGACATATATTTTTTCCTATTAATACACCCCCCCCCAAAAAAAAAGTTAAACAATGTTAAATCAATGCAGAACAGCTAATAGGACATAGGTATCTTTCCTTAATACACCCCGTAAATGGCTGTAGTACAATGTAACTTCACTACTGAACAACAATTACGACATACAGTACAGACCAAAAGTTTGGACACACCTGAAATGGTCTTCCAACAGTCTTTAAGGAGTTCCCAGAGATGCTTAGCACTTGTTGGCCCTTTTGCCTTCACTCTGCGGTCCAGCTCACCCCAAACCATCTCGATTGGGTTCAGGTCCGGTGACTGTGGAGGTCAGGTCATCTGGCGCAGCACCCCATCACTCTCCTTCATGGTCAAATAGCCCTTACTTTCAAAGTTTTCCCAATTTTTCGGCTGACTGACTGACCGACCTTCATTTCTTAAAGTAATGATGGCCACTCGTTTTTCTTTACTTAGCTGCTTTTTTCTTGCCATAATACAAATTCTAACACTCTATTCAGTAGGACTATCAGCTGTGTATCCACCTGACTTCTCCTCAACGCCACTGATGGTCCCAACCCCATTTATAAGGCAAGGAATCCCACTTATTAAACCTGACAGGGCACACCTGTGAAGTGAAAACCATTTCAGGGGACTATCTCTTGAAGCTTATCAAGAGAATGCCAAGAGTGTGCAAAGCAGTAGTCAAAGCAAAAGGTGGCTACTTTGAAGAACCTAGAATATGCCATATTTTCAGTTGTTTCACACTTGTTTGTTATGTATATAATTCCACATGTGTTAATTGATAGTTTTGATGCCTTCAGTGTGAATCTACAATTTTCATAGTCATGAAAATAAAGAAAACTCTTTGAATGAGAAGTTGTGTCCAAACTTTTGGTCTGTACTGTATATTTTTTCCTTTTTTTTTTTTGAGTATTCCTTCTGAGCAAAACGCCTGCCTGGCTTAAGTTTGTGGGGATTTATCAGATCTCCAAGGTAAAATGTCCCTTTAAGTTATGGAGTCCTTGCACTGAAAAGTATTAACACTTGTGGCCTGACACAAACAGAAACCCTAACTAACTACAGGCCTGGTCTCAGTCTCTAGGCGTCAAGACTGTGATGAGGTGCGTGCATGATCTTACCGACCCCGGTCTGCTTTGCATCCGCTGGAGACTCCGAAGAGAACAAACGTCTCTCCAACAAGCATGGGGTACCGCAGTGTATATTGCTTTGTAACTCTGCTCTCATCCGCATTTCTGGACACAATCTTCCTTCCTCTGGACAGGATCAGGGTCTTGGACATGATCAGCTTTACTCAGCTGCGGTTCTGGTATCTGAGGGTTGCTCTCACACCTGAATGCTGTCAGACTCTCTGCTCACACAGCTCCTTAGCTTCACCTCCCTCTAAGATGGCTCCTCTGTCTTTCTCTTCCTCTCCAGATCTTGTGTGAACCCCACCTCTCTCATGAATATGGAGATATATGTGCAGTCTGTAGCTGTGTTAGGAAACAGCGGCATCTTGTGGCCAAACGGCAGAATGTCAGTCTAGAACATTTAATTTAATCACACAAACAGTGTTCAGACAAGGAGAGCTGTTTCCCCATCTCACAGTAGGATCCCATTATAGTCAATGGGGATCCAGCGGTGCCCATGTCTCTGAATAAAAACTACCAGTATTCACGCATATGTGAACATAGCCTAAGTTTCCTTGCACAGGGGTGCTTACTGCCGCCCAGCTGTACCAACTGGGTGGCAGTAAGCATTGTGCTCTACAGCTAAATTTAGAATGGCACCACTCCAGGTTTTTTTTTTTTTTTCTTGGGTCACACTCCTGTGGAAGTTTATACAATTTGTTTTCACAGTCACAGGACTATTAATGCCTGAATAGGCTGAATAAGGTTCTGCCCATAAAATTGTAGTCTGGACAACAGAATATAAATTTTTCTGGAATGTTTAAGTGTACACTATTTTACATATTTGAGTAACTTTGTTAATAAATTACATTACTTATGTTGTAATGGTGCCAAATTTCATACTGTAATCTAGCCCACAGATTTTGCAGGATTCAAGGCTGAAATTATCACGACGTGCTGCGCAGAGGAAAGGGAACCCAGGTGCCCTAACACAAGTCAGAGGGAGGAGTGGTGACCCCTAACTCACCTAGCACTGGCACCTGGCTACCCTGATGTCCCTAGATGGGTTGCTCACCCGTACGCCGATCACGTGCCTCATCCCTGGCTTACCCTGGAAGGTGGCGGTGGGAGCACTAGTCCTCACCACTGACACCTAGGGTAACAACAGGGAGTGGACAAACAACACAAACACCACATATAATCCCTGAAGGGAGACAACAAACAATAGACAACAAACTGGAGAGAACCAGAGATTCGACAGCACTGGTTCCAACTGCTCCAGCAGCTCCACAGCAACACCACCTCAGGTCAGAATAGATAACCTGAAAGGAAGATCTATATCTAGCAACAAGGGAAGTAGGAAGAGAGAATATATAGTAGCTGGGAGTGGCATACCCAGAACAGCTGAATGGAAAACTACCGATACCTAGATAGGACAAAAAGGATCGTAAACTAAAACAGGAAAACCTGGACCGGAATCAATTCCCACAACTAGGTCATTGAGCGATCCCTAGAGATCGGGCGAGTAGCCACCCGCTGCAACCTTCTGACCCCAGGCACCACAGGGTCAGCAATAGGTCGTGACACCCTAGTGACAGAAATCTTCCCAACTGAATAGTCAATAAACTGTTATCTGATGTTGCCAATAATA
Organism: Bufo bufo; assembly: GCF_905171765.1. Lineage (NCBI taxonomy): Eukaryota > Metazoa > Chordata > Amphibia > Anura > Bufonidae > Bufo > Bufo bufo. Next base: position 128,865,338 of record NC_053396.1, read on the forward strand.
CCCACCCCAATGCATTATAAAAGCTTAATTGGAGTCTGTCTGAAGAACTACTGCCAGCACCATATCGGTGGCAGGGAGATCAGTGTGAACATATCTTAGGTGCAGGTTCCATAACTGAGATATCCATGTTTTAATCCCCCAGTGCAGTGCCCAGGGGTAAGTCCGTTCCACTGAACGCTCCCCAGCCCATTTGATCTATATGGTAGCTCTATCATCCCATTTGATCTATATGGTAGCTCTATACAAACATATATAAGTGAATGTTTGTTGGTTTGTTCTTCATAGGCTCCTACAGTATGTGCCCTGGGTGCAGAGATTGCATGGCACATACTGTAGGAGCCTATGAAGAACAAACCAACAAACATTCACTTATATATGTTTGTACATGCAATATTTTATTATATGGCTCTTTTATTCCACAATTGGAGGTGTCCGGAGAGCCGTGTTCTAAGTTATCATTTACAAGATGTTTATAAGGTTTGTGCATGTCATAGAATAAGACAGACCTTTAGAAAAGCTGAGAAAGAAAGAGATTTGGGCTGTAATATTTGGCTGGGAATAACAGCAGGCTTCTTCCTCAAAGCTGAAGGCACTTAGGTCTGTTCTCTCTAAATACAAGTGACTCAGCTGTGCTGTCTTATGAAAGGCAGCCAAGGTCACCAAAACATGCTGTTGACCTCCTTTTGACAGAAGGACATAAAATATCCGGTTGAATATGACAGCTCACAACTAGTCATACATGTGGGAGCTTTAGCAATATAAATGCATTGGTAGGAATATTACAGATTTTTTTGAATGCACTGTATTAGTACATCAACCTTACTCTTCTGGTGTAAATGAGCTAAAAGCACCTGACATGCAGAGCTGGATGTGATGCTATTTCACAAGAATAGCTCTCTCCTGTAAATGCATTCCGGCTTCTAAAGATAAAACAATATTTATTACAAAATCTCCTTTCACAGCCCCATCCCAGAAAAGTCCAAAGAGGTCTAAGCTCCCTACTATTATGTTGCTTCACATACCTCGTAAATTCAAAATGATATTATGGCGCTTTGATGTGCAATGGGCGGCCTCCCCCCAGGGCCCTCTATATATCGCATGTCCCAGGTGTAGGAATGCCAAGTGGTATAGTGCGGCCTAAAATGTCTCTTTATGTGTGTCACGGTGCTCCTACCAGGATACCGCTGGAACCCAGGCTTTGGCTCTGAAGCAATAAATAGGGGGAACAATTGAGGGACTTGAAGAAATAAGTCCAGACCTTGAGATAAAGTTCAATGGCAGCTTTACTTGAATAAACATTTCTCCAAGCAGTTTCAGGCTTTGTCTTGGTTCCAGCAGGCTTTAGCATTAATCTGGCAGGCAAACTCAACCCTGCTATGTCTTTGTTGCTCTCTGACTCTGCTGTACTGACAGGCTGGCTGTATAACTCAACTATTTCTGTATGCTTCACTTTTTCTCTGTAGCTAATAAACAATAGTGCAAAATAATGCGCCCCCAAGAGTAAGTGAGACGAAATGCGCGTCGGGGTTGGTGTCCCTCCCTTACTCCTGGTCTGTACTGGTTTTTGTCATGCTATTTTGCACTATTGTTTATGTGTCACTATTTACTTTTTATGCTGGTGATTATTTGTGTACATGGGAGTATTTCTTAGTGAGACTCCCAGCACTTATAAATTGGTCTTGTACAATGATGATGCATAGATTTTGCACAGATTCCTCAGGAGTTGTAAAACTGATAGCGGGATTTTAGGGGGGGATTCTTTCTTGTCGCAGTATTGTCCTGCATTGCTGCCATTATATGTATTTTGTTTAATATCATGTATTTATATTTTTTAAACAATAAAGAATGAATTTATATTATATGTGTGTGTTCAGATTTTTGGTGAGCTATTGCATATTGCCACACATATTGAGTTATTGGCGTTTCTCTAATATTGTTTTTTCATGCCAGGGAACTTTCCTCCTGGCTCCTGAGGCTTCAAGCTTTGGCCTCCATGGCTAGCAGAGCTTAAGGTGCTCTGGCTGGCGTGGGCACCTCCAGCAGAGATTTGCCCCTGCACACCCTTCCCCTGTCTAGGGAAGACCTAAACTGGACCTAACTGGTCCCCACCCTTCCTAAATGAAATAGGACAATCCCACTTCTCTCCAGAGGGGGGTAAAAATGGAATGGAAGACTCCATTCTACCTAAGTACAGCTCTGCCGGGTTTCCTGCCACCTGCTGGTGAACCAGGTACATTACATGAATACAACAGTTGCAAACAGATTAGGAATGCACAGTGTGGAGGGCCTGGACAAAATACATAGATGACATTGGTGTTAGCCCAAAAAAGATAGTAGCAGGGTGCAGGAGTGGTAACACCACTTTGGGGTGCTGCAGATGCAGAAGTCCAGAACTGTGCATGCGCCAACAGCTACTGATTCCAACTGTATTATACACTTAAAACCCTGCATAACTTCTGGTGGTGAAGCTACTGCAGAACAGCTGATCAGCGGGGTGGGAGGTGTTGGACCCCACCAACCAGATAATGATGGCCTATCCTGTGGTCAAACCATAAAATAAGTAATATAGCTATTTCTTAAATTAGGCTCTGTTCACAATGTGTTTACAGCCTATGTCAAAGGTATACTATGGGAAGAATGCCTCTAATACAAATTTTCTGTGGTATATGCAGAATGTATAAAACTCCAATTCCAAAAGAAAGTTGGGACGCTGTGTAAAATGTAAATAAAAACAGAATGCAATGATTTGCAAATCTTATAGACCCATATTTTATTCACAATAGAACACACAGTACACATCAGATGTTAAAAGTAAGACATTCTACCATTCCATGAGTTGACAGCAGCAATGCATCTCAGTTGGGACAAGGGCAACAAAAGGCTTGGAAAGTAAGTGGTACTAATAAAAATAAAAATAAACTGCTGGAGGAGCAATTTGATACTAAGTGACATGACTGGCTATAAAAAGAGCATGTTGGAGAGCCAGAGTCTCCCAGAAGCAAAGATGGGTAGAGATTCACTAATTTGCTAAAAACTGTGCCTAAAAATTGTGAAATAATTTCAGAAGAATGTTCCTCAATGTAAAATTGAGAAGCTGTTGAATATTCCATCTACAGTACATAACGTCATCAAAAGATATTGGATACTCCTGATCTATGGGTCCACAGGCATTAAAAACAGACATAATTCCTTACTGGTAATAACAGCGTAGACTCAGGAACACTTCCAGAAATCATTGTCTGTGAACACAGTTTGCCATGCAATCCACAAATGCAAGGTAAAAAGGGAAAAGATATGTGTCAACACAATCCAGAAACACAGTCGTCTTCTCTTGGCTAAAGTCAAAATGAAAACCAGAGCTGTGATCAGATAAATAAAAATGTGAAATTATTTTTGAAACCAAAGATGCTGTGTGTTGTGGACTCAAAAGGAGAGGGACCATCCAGCTTGTTCACAGTGCAGTTTAAATGCCTGCATCTCTGATGGTATGGAGCTGCATTAGTGTCTATGATGTGGGCAGCTTACACATCTGGAAAGACATTATCAAAGCTGAACAGTACGTAGAAGTTTTAGAACAATATAAGCTCCCACCCAGACGTCTCTTTCAGGGAAGGCCTTGCATATTTCAGCAAGACGCTGCTAAAACACATACTGTCTCCATACTGTCTCCAAACAGCATGGCTTCACAGAAGAATAGTCTGGGTTCTAAATGGGCATACCTGCAGTGCTGACCTTTTTACCAATAGAGAACATTTGGAGCATCATGAAATGAAAAACCCAGCAAAGAAGACCCAGGACTAATGAGCAGCTAGACTCCTACATCAGACAAGAACGAGACAACATTCTTTTCCCAAAACTCCAGTAATTAGTCTGCTCACTTCCTAGACATTTACTTAGGGCTCATGCACACACGTCTTTTCTTGCCGCTTTCGTTCTGTTTTTTTTGCTGACCATATGCAGAACCATTCACTTCAATGGGTCCGCAAAAAAAACGGAAGGTACTCCGTGTGCATTCCGTTACATATTTCCGTTCTGCATTTCTGTCACTATTTTATGCTGCCCTCAGTGAGGTCAGCATAAAGTTGATGACAGGTTCCCTTTAAAAGAAGAGGGTATGCTACATATTGGTACACATGGCCTTGTTCCAACTTTGTTTACTACATTTTTTTCATGAAATGGTAAAATGTATCACTTTCAACATCTGATATGTATTCTATAAGTGAGTCTAAGATATTTGATTCTGTTTTTATTAACTTTTTACAAAGTGTCCTAACTTTCTGTAATTGGGGTTGTACATAAAATATGTAAAGTGATTCTTTTTTTTTTTGGCTATCTAGCTGCTGATCTGTATTTCAAACTTAGGACAGCCTGAATTCACAGTGGCTGCCTTCCTGGGCCTCAAAGAAAACAGGCAGAGTGCCTCACAGGCCAGTATGTATTGACAATGTACAGTATTGTATGTATAGGGAAGGATGAAAACTAGAACTTGCTCACCTTGCTCATTCAGGGCACAGCTGTCTTTGCTGGATCATACTGTGGGAAGATTTTATGGCGGTGCTCCATGCCCATTGTTGTCTGGCCATCCAGGGAGGACACAGGCGCCGCATCGTTTACCCTGCTGCTGCCTGGTGGCCGAGCCCTGCTTATCCTTCCCTGCCTTTCAGTTGAAGGGCTGGCAGCCAGAGTTCTGTGTCCCTCGTTGAAGGCCGTACCCTGCGTCTAGCTACTAGGCAGCTTTCACTGACCCATAGGGCGTGTGCATGCTTCCCAATTTTCACCAGCCAGTGGTAGGACACCTGTGGGTACTTAAAGGGGCTGGCCACTTTCTGGCTACCTGTGTGATCTATCACCACAAAAAAATAGAGCATGTGCAGATGCATGGACCGAAATGCCATGGAAGCACTCCATAGTTCCGCTCCATGCCTCCGTACCGTATTTTCCGGACTTCGGACCCATTCAAGTGAATAGGTCCGCATCCATGAAACGGTGCGCACAGGGCCTGTGCCCGTATATTGAGGATCCGCTGTTTGCAGGCCGCAATACAGGCACGGACGTCACACGGTCAGGCACATGAGGATCACAATCTGGGCTCAAAATACTTGCCACTGAAATGCCATATCAGTGAAGAAAGTTCCAAAAGTCAAATGGCACTCATTCTGAGTCCTGCCGTGTGTCCACGTTTATAGCATTTCTGTACCAGTAGAAGCCGCCTAACAATTATGTTATATTTTCATTTTGCATGGTTCATTGCACATTCATTTGTGCACCTGTGGGGTCAAAATGCTCACTGCACCCCTTAATAAATACCTTGATGCTACAGTAGGTCATAGTTTCCAAAATGGGGTAAATTCTCAGAGGTTCAATATATTATTTCACCCCAGAGCCTCTACAGTTGTCAGCACAAGATGCGTAAATCCCCACATTGGGCCTTAAAAACACATGGGGTTCATTTACTTCTGATCCATGCTGAATGTCCAGGCAAAAGATTAGGGCCACATGAAGGGTGTTTCTAAAACCAGGAAATTGCATAATAACGACAGGGTTTACTTTTCACACTGGACGCAACATATCGGGCACTGAAATGGCATATCTGCTTTAATTATTGCAAAACATCCGTGGGATTAAAATGCTCACTACACCGCTTAGTAAATTCTGTGAGGGGTATGTTTTCTAAAATGGGGTTACTTCTTGGGGATGAAGATTCTTTTATTTACTTCATCTCAGAAAGCCTTCTGTTGTCTGCCATTGCTGTATAAATCAGGAGACCAGGCCTCTAATGCACATGGTGCTCTTTCTCTTCTGAAACCTGCAGTGTGCCCAAACATCAGTTTATGACTACATAGGGGGTATTAACATACTCAGGAAAAATTATATAACAAACATTGGGGTCTCTTTTCTCCTATTACCACTTGAGAAAATGAAACATTTGAGGATAAAATTACATATAATTGAAACATTTTTAATTTCCTGTGCTAATTAAAAAAAATAATCTCTGAAAAGCCTATAGGGTCAAGCCAATTATTATACCCATAGGTGAATTCTTTGAAGGGTTTAGTATCTAAAATGGGGTAATACTGGGTGGTTTACACTGTACTGGGCTCTGCAAATATGATATGGCACCGGAGAACCCTTCCAGTGAAATCTGCCCACAAAAAGCGTTGCGTTATGCCTAAATGTACCATGTACGACCACATATGGGCAGTTGCTATATTCAGGAGAAATTGCAAAACAAGTTGTGGCATGCTTTTTCCTCTGTTACCCCTTATAAAATGGAAAACTTTAGGGCTAAAGCAACAATCTATTGGAAAAAATGAAATTTGTCATTTTCATTGTCAAATGTTTTTAAACTCTATGAAACGTGTAACGGCGGTTGCTGACTGCCAATGTTCCTCTACTCACCACTGTGGCCCCAGGTTCCATGGTGAGCACTGTCCTTCCTGGATGTTTCCATCATTGTCCACGTCCAGCCGGACGTGCTGGTGTTTCCCTATTCACCACCGCGCACGGTCCCAGGCTCTGTCCTTGCAGGTGCCATCCTCCCCAGACACAGCCACCGTTTCCTTCTAGCCCTTGTGGGGATTCGCTCTGGTAGTTAGGATAAGCGGGCGCAGTACAGAGGCAAAATACAAGTTCGTAATTCAAACTTCACTGTTTATTCACACATGATGCCAAAAACAAAACGTCACTTTTGCAGTGTTGGTGTTACTTCACACCCAATGACAAGTTAAGAAAACAAAAGTCACCTTGGTGGCAGTTCTGCCTCAGAAAGTTCAAATGCAGGCTTTAGGCGGCCTGTTCCCCTGACACACGGGTCTCTGCACACCAGTCCAGCACAGGCCTCAGATCCCAGCACACAGACCTCCTGAGCTCCACTGTCAGACGGAGGTAATCCTCTTCCCCTGGCAGTGCTGGCTGGTTTTTATGCCTGCCAAAACCCGGCCTGGAACGTGGGGAGTAGTCATCCACCCAGCACTTTGACTACTCCCAGTAAGAGCCATCCTGGATCAGCTATTACAGCCATGCTAAGTACCAAGGTGTCAAACAGCAACTGCTGCTGACACATAAAAACTGGCTCTTACTCCACCGAGGCCTGGAACCTCGGTGACACGTACCTATCATCCACGATAATTGCTTGTACCTTCTTACACCCCGGGCGCGGCATGTCTTCCAGCCTGTTCCTGTAGCACATTTTTCTAAGGGCCGGCGCACTGCACTTCCTGTGACTTAAGGGTTAAGCACATGTGACTTGTGCGGGCCTTCTGTCCAATCCCAGCCTTCCTGCATCTATTTAAGTGGTCTAGCCCTCTTCCCAGATGCCTGAGTTTCAAAGGTCATTGTGTCCTGCTAAGGTCACTTTTGTACCTGCTTGTGTTCCTGAACTCCTGACCTGTGCTTGTCTTCTGGATTCCGCCACCTGTCTGATCCTTGCCTGCTCAGTCTCGACTCTCCTGTTACTGACCAGGATTGCCTGACCTGTAACTGTGCCACCTGCCCTGACCCATTGCTTATACGACTTCGCCTCTGCCTCATTCTTTGGTCCTGCACTATCGCTCCTGGTCATGACTCGGCCTGTTGACTACGCACTGGTACCCCATGTTTGCCTGGGCCAGCTGCTGGTGTTCGCCTCGGGAAAGTCTATCTTCGCCATTAGGGGTACTGTGAAGAATGAGGGGTTCACTTAGATAACGCCTTTATAGGAGGTTGGTCACGGGGTTCAGTGGGTCCACACCCGCTGATTTGTGGCAAAACATCTGTGGAGTTAAATTGCACACTACACCCCTCAATAAAAAAAATTTAGGGGTGTAGTTTCCAAATGGGGTCATTTTATACTGTAGTGGCACCTTAGGGTCTCTTCAAATATGACATGGCACCTGAAAACCATTCCATCAAAATCTGCCCTCCAAAAGCCATATGACTCTCCTCTTCTGAGCCCTGTGGTGTGCCCATACAGCAGTTCACAACCCCATATGGGATGGTTCTGTAAACTGTAGAATCAGAATAATACTGCAAATATTGCAGTTTGTTTTGCTGGTAATCCTTGTTGTGTTACGGGAAAACATAAAATCTGCAAGCAGAAATCCCATTTTGCTTTAATCCCTGGCCCATTTTCATTTTTGCCTCCCCATGTTTCAATAGCCATAACTTTTCGCATTTTCCGTTCATATAGCCATAATAATATATTATGATTTATTTTTTTCAAGAAAAGTTATATTTTTTAATGGCACCATTTAATTTACCGTGTCTTTGTGGGGTAAATTGAAAGAAACTCACAATTCTGACAAACTCTTTTGGTTTTCGATAGTGCCCTAAAAATAACATGGCGTCCTTATTCTGTGGGTATGGCGATAACAAATTTATATATATATTTTTTTCCATTTTACTAAATATAAAAAATCTACATTTTCTTTGCATTGCCATTTTTTGACAGCCATAACTTTTTTGATTTTTCCATCCACAGAGCTGTATGAGGGTTTGTTTTTTGTGGGATGAACTGTAATTTTTATTGGTACGATTTTTAAGGTACCCTTCCACAAAGAAAAATCTAATCCAGCTTCCCGTAAAAAAGCTTTATTTCCTTGTAATAAAATCTCCAGACATTAAATATACAAACTTTGTCTACGCGTTTCAGACCTTAGACATAGCGGTCTTTCATCATGACATGGAAGGCTACATGGTCGTTGTCCGGGACCTTTTTCCGAGCTTCCAAGAGAAAGCTCACAGGTGAGCGCTGCAGTTGATGACTTTGCATGGGATTTTTAAGGTACATACAAGTTTTTGGTCACTATGATTTTTTTGAGGGGATAAGAAGACCAAAAATTGGAGAGTCCCGTGTTTTTATTTTTTTATGTTAAAGCGTACACTGCGCAGGAAAAAATATTTGTATATTTTAATTATTCTGACATTTTCAGATGCGTTATGTTTAGGCCCCTTGCAGACGAGCGTGTCCGGATAGGGATGCGTTGCGAATGCGTTGCGGGAAACCCGCGCGAGTAGGTACACAATTGCAGTCAGTTTTGACTGCGATTGCATTCCGTTGTTCAGTTTTTATCGCGCGGGTGCAATGCGTTTTGCACGCGCGTGATAAAAAACTGAATGTGGTACCCAGACCCGAACTTCTTCACTGAAGTTCAGGTTTGGGTTCGGTGGTGTGTAGATTGTATTATTTTCCATTATAACATGGTTATAAGGGAAAATAATAGTATTCTGAATACAGAATGCATACTACAATAGGGCTTTACGGTTATTATACCGTATCTACATCTACTTTACCCCTGATGAATCTGACAGCATCATCTGTCAGAGGAAACGCGTCGGGAACGACCTTTGAAAAGAAACATCTGAACAGGCCAGCACTAGGAGATAACAACAGGGCCAGAATAACAGGGACAGCCACCGAGAAGTGGGGTCGCTCCGCAGGGGGTGATTCTCCCGCATATAGGCGGGAGACCTCTCCGCTTTTAGGCAGGAGAACAATAGCCTGCTAGGGACATTCTCCTACCTACCTGTCTGACCTACTGCCTCAAGCGACTTAGCAATTTAACATCACTTGGAACCACATTTGTTTCAGCAGACCAAGGTTACTACGGATCCAATTGATCACCCAAGCTGCCCTAAACATTGTGACCACCCATCCTCCATGCATCAAACCGTGAGTGGTTATCATAATAAGTGGTTTTACCATAGTGTTACTATCTATGCTACAGGACTATGTATGTGTGTATGTAATCTGATGCGGTATATACATATACTTAGTGCCTAGTAACTTCTGCCTATCTATACGCCTGAGCAAGGTCTGTGTGTTTCTTTCCTTAAGCAGTCATCACTATTATTATTGTGGGACATATATTTTATATATATACTATCTGATAAAAGTTAAGTTTTAAGTAGGATAACAAATCAGTGATACAGTTTAATTGTTCCTACAAAATATATATCATTAATTAATACTGTGAATTGTATTCTGAATACAGAATGCATACTACAATAGGGCTGGAGGGGTTAAAAAAAAGAAAAAAAAAAGTAACTCACCTTAATCCACTTGTTCGCGCAGCCGGCATCTCTTCTGTCTTCTTCTTTGAGGAATAGGACCTTTGATGACGTCACTGCGCTCATCACATGGTCCTTCACATGATCTTTTACCATGGTGATGGATCATGTGACGGACCATGTGATGAGCGTAGTGACATCACCACAGGTCCTTTTCCTGTGCACAGCAAAGATGAAGACAGAAGAGAAGCCGGGCTGCACAAGCAAGTGGATTAAGGTGAGTTAAAAAAATATATATAATTTTAACCCCTCCAGCCCTATTGTACTATGCATTCTGTATTAGGAATGCTATTATTTTCCCTTATAACCATGTTATAAGGGAAAATAATAATGATCGGGTCCCCATCCCGATCGTCTCCTAGCAACCGTGCGTGAAAATCGCACCGCATCCGCACTTGCTTGCGGATGCTTGCGATTTTCGCGCAGCCCCATTCACTTCTATGGGGCCTGCGTTGCGTGAAAAACGCACAATATAGAACATGCTGCGATTTTCACGCAACGCACAAGTGATGCGTGAAAATCACTGCTCATGTGCACAGCCCCATAGAAATGAATGGGTCCGGATTCAGTGCGGGTGCAATGCGTTCACCTCACGCATTGCACCCGCGCGGAAAACTCGCCCGTGTGAAAGGGGCCTTATGCATTTATCTGTTATGTTTATTTTTTATTATTGTTTATATATTATACATAAAATTGGGAAAAGGGGGGATTTAAACTTTTAATATTTTTATGTTTTTTATTTTTTCAACCTTTTCTTACTTTTTAAACAATAACTTTTAGCCCCCTTAGGCTACTTTCACACTTGCGGCAGTGTGATGCGGCGGGCAGTTCCGTCGTCGGAGATCCGCCGATCTGCCGCTGACTGAAAGCATTTGTGAGACGGATCCGGATGCGGATCCGTCTCATAAATGCATTGCAAGGACGGATCCGTCTCTCTCCGCTTGTCATGCGGACAGACGGATCCATCTTGTATCTTTTTTCACAAATTTTACCGGTCTGCGCATGCACAGGCCGGAAGGACGGATCCGGCATTCCGGTATTTTGAATGCCGGATCCGACACTAATACATTCCTATGGGAAAAAAATGCCGGATCCGGCATTCAGGCATGTCTTTAGTTTTTTTCGCCGGAGATAAAACCGTAGCATGCTACGGTTTTATCTTTTGCCTGATCAGTCAAAACGACTGAACTGAAGACATCCTGATGCATCCTGAACGGATTACTCTCCATTCAGAATGCATGGGGATATGCGTGATCAGTTCTTTTCCGGTATAGAGCCCCTGTGACGGAACTCTATGCCGGAAAAGAAAAACGCTAGTGTGAAAGTACCCTTAGGGGGCAGGAACCTGGGATCTTTTGATCCCTTGTCCCATGCACCATATTAGAAATATATTATGGTGAATGGCATTCTGCGTCTCTCCCTGCTGAGCTGCACCTCGTGCACAGTTTAGCAGGCAGATTACCATGACAGGCCTGGGAAGCTTCAGCAGGCCACAGAATGTCGTAGTAATGGATAAGAGCCCGGTGAATTCAGAACGGGGGCTCCAATCGGAAGGCAGAAGGAGCCGCATCCCTCTGCCTAACCTCACAGATGCCGCAATCGCTATTGAACACGGCATCTGAGAGGATAGATGACCATTTTTGGCCTCATTGCCGTCCCAGTCTTTGCGGCCGGGTGGCCTGCTTCATAGATTCCCTCAGTCACTGTGACGTACAGGTACAAGGGTTAGTTCTTGTGGGACACCTAAAGGGTTAACACAGTCTGTAAAATCAGTTTTAAATAATTTGAGGGGTTTAGTTTAAAAAATGGGGTGGTTTTTATTATGTAAGACTCTCAAACTAACTTCAGAACTGAATTGGTCCTTTAAAAAGTTGGTTTTGGAAATCTTCTTGAAAATTTTAAAAATTCCATCTAAAATCCTAAGCCTTCTAAGGGCCTAAAAAATAAAATGATATTTACAAAACATATAGAAGACATACAGTGAATGATTATTTTGCGAAGTATTACTATCTGTTTTAATAGCAAAGAAATTCAAATTTAGAAAAAGTTTCCAAATGTTCTGTAAATATTTATTTATTTTTTATAATTAAAAGGTTAAACCTATTGACCCAAATTTACCACTAACATGAAGTACGATTAGTCATGAAAAATGCGTCATGCGTCATCGCAGACTCAGAATCATTTGGATAAGGCTACATGCACACGGCCGTTGTTTTGCAAAAACTGCGGCTTGGATGCGGACCCATTCACTTCAATGGGGCCGCAAAAGATGCGGACAGCACTCCGTGTGCTGTCTGCATCTGTTGCTCCGCTCCGTGGTCCGCAAAAAAAATATAACCTGTCCTATTCTTGTCCACGCTTTGCGGACAAGAATAGACAGTTATATTAATGAATCTAATTGCAGTAATTGAATCTAATTGCATTGATTGACGGTCTTGCAGCAGGCAATTATATAATTTCAGTAAAAAAAAACAGAAAAATAAGATAAATTACTGTACTGCTCTGAACACTTCTTGTGTAACCAAGCACGAATAAAAGTCGAAATATGTAGTAATTATTAGAGATGGCCATGCGGTTCGCCCGGCGGTCATTTTGCGGCGAACTTTGCGTGTTCGCGATTTGCCGAACATGCGAACATATGGAGATATTCGCACCCGCCATATTCTTTTACATTGTGAAGAACTTTGACCCATGACACATCCATCAGGTAGTACATGACAGCCAATTGAGACATTTCAGCACATGGACATACCCCCTATAAATAAACCTGATCTGGGACAGGCTGTTAGGGACACCAAACGCTAGCTAATAGGGCCTCAAAAGTCTTTTTAAGAACTGGTATAGGTGTGCTATCGATAGGTGTGATACACAGAGGGGTGCGATATACTTATAATATACTTTTATAATGAGTCAAAAACACATAGATCTATATAGTAATCACCTGGAAGTCAGGGGCCTAGGGGCTAGGGGCTTACTAGGGCCATTTTTATATAGGGTAAGGTTCAGGACGGGGTCGCTCTTATCAGGGCGGGTGGTCTGTGGTTAAGCTATCAGGGCCAGAATAGCACCCCCCTGTAGGGCAATATCAGGGACAGTTCTTTGCCCACCCTGTCCTTCAATACCACATCATCATCTAGCCCAGGGATAGATGGTGTTTGCTTTCTCTCCGGGATTCATGGATGTGCACTGGAAACCCCCGGATTGTGGTAGGACATATGGTTTCTGATTTGGTGCTGCCGAGCACCTGATTTAGTGCCGCCGAGCACTTGTTATTGCCGACCACATCTATGCTTTTTGCTTAACTTTAAAAATGTAATTTACTTTCATTTTGAGGGATATCTTTTCTATTCACACGTCCGCATCCGTTCTGAAATTTTGTGGAACGGGTGCAGCCTTATTCATTTTCAATGGGGCCGGAATATGCTGTCCGTAACCGCATTTGCAAATCCGCACTTCCGTATCCCTGCTTCTGTTTCCGCAAAAAAATAGAACATGTCCTATTCTTGTCCGCAATTGCAGACAAGATTAGGCATTTTCTATTATAGTGTCGGCGATGTGCGGTCGGCAATTGCGGAATGCACATTGCCGGTGTCCGTGTTTTGCGGATCCGCAAAACACTTACGGACGTGTGAATGTACCCTCATAGTAACATTATTAAAGGTTAAGTTTTATCTTTATGCATATTCTAATGGATTGCCTTCCTTGTACAATGTTATAATATACTTTCTATGTTAGAAAATATATTATAGTGCATTTGTATTGTGCGGCAGTTGTGTGCGGTTCTGCTGCGATACTGCAGGTATATAGAGGGACAAGCGTTATTGGAACAAATCATTTCTACTGGTGTGATATACCAGTCGCCGCCCAAAAAAACTGACTGAAGCGGGGAGTTATATACCAATATACTTTCTTCATAGTGAATTTGGGTACTGTATAGTCCATTTGCGCATGCGCTTACGCGAAAACTATATTGCTGATATTTCGCATTGAAAAAAATTATGAATGGAAATCGCAAATTCGAATAATACATCTGGTATGTCACTGTGCATGTTGTGGGACTATTTGTGCACTTCTAGTAATTTTTTCTTCGCTGCAAATATGAGCTGAAGGTTTTTCAGGTTCGCCTGCCATTAAAATGAATGGGACTAGCCCCGAACTTGCGGTTCGCAAACATTTGATCGCTACCGTCCTGGCAGATGTTTGTCCATCACTAGTAATTATAGTAAATATTAAAAAAGCAGATTGTGAGATAGTTCTTTGCTGAGTACGCAAGCAGTTCTGTTGGCCTTATTATCGCAAAATCATGACATATGCCCTGCAGTTTATAGAGCACAGATCTAAATATATTAACTTTCCTAAGAAAACAGTTGTCAAGGACTATAAAGCATGCGAAGACACCCGAAGGGTACCCGCACGTGGTACAGATTACGCATGGTTTTCCTCGAGGATTCTCATGCAGAAAAACCGCACAGTTATACAATGCCAGCAAAGTAGACAAAGCTCATGTAAATGAATTATTTTTTTCTTTCATACGGATGACCTGCCATGCGGATTCTGAAATTCACAGCATGCCAATTGTATCTGCGGTTTTTAGTGCGGATTACAACTTTGCAATGCAAAGGGCGAGAAATCGAATAAAAATCCACGAGTAATACATGCAGATTAGGGCTCATGCACACGAATGTGTGCCGGCCGGGCCCGTGCTGCGGACTGCAAATTGTGGTCTACAATGCATGGGCCCCAAACGCAGGCTGCAATATGGGCACGGCTGTGTGCATGAGCCCTTATGGTGTGGATTTTTGTGTGAAAACGCAGAGAGATCCACAAGAAAACCTGTGTGTAAATTCTGTTTGACAACCCAAACTTGGATGCAGGTAGCTTTAAGGGGTTGTGTCACTTCAGCTAGTGGCATTTATCACGTAGAGAAAGTAAATACAAAGCACTTACTAATGTATTTTGATTGTCCATATTGTCTCCTTTGTTCATTTTTCCATCACATTATACTGCTCATTTCCATGTTTGGTGGTCGTAACCATGGATTTGGGCAGTGTATAATTTGATGGAAAAATGAATCCAGCCAGAAAAGGAGGCAATATGGACAATCACAATACATTAGTAAGCACCTTGTATTAACTTTCTCTACATAATAAATGCTATTTGCTGAAGTGACACAACCCATTTAAGGGTGCATGCACACGGCAATGTAGTTCATGCAAATTTTCAGCGTGGATTTTCATGCGGTTTTCACTGCATATTCAAACCAAATCCGCACCAAAATCTGCATTTCTTACTTGCAAATTGTGACATGGATTTTAATGCAGACCTCAACCATTGCAAAGGGGGAATTCTGCACTGAAAAGCCACACAAACAATTGACGTGTTGTTGATTTCAAAGAAAAAAAAAAAATTCAAAGGAAGATTTGATCTACTCAGCTGGTACTGTATTACGCTAGGGATTTTCCACACAAAATCTGTGTGTAACACACACTATGTACATATACAGTACCCTTAGGGCTCATGCACACAAATGTGTGTGGCCTGTGCCCATGTTGCGGCCCGTGCCCATATTGCGGCCCGCAAACAGCGGGTCTGCAATACATGGGCACCAGTCGTGTGCACTCCATATCATGGATGCGGATCCATGGGTCCGCAATCTGCAGGATACAGAGCGCTGCAGAGCCAAAGCCCACAGATGCACCATGGAGCGCTTCCGTGGGATTTCGGTCTATGCCTCCTCGACGCAAAAAAATACACCATGTTCTATTTTTGTGCAGTGCGGACTGAATCTTGTGGATCCCGGACCCATTCACTTGAATCCGCAAATGGAGGGCTTGCGCCTCCCACTCGTCCATTGCGGACCGCTATTTGCCGGTCCGCAGCACAGGCATGGGGCGCATACGTTTGTGTGCATGAGCCCTTAGGGCAGGGATGCCCAGCCTGGAGCCCTCCAGCTGCTGCGAAACTACAACTCCCAGCATTCCTGGACAGCTTGCTGCTATCACTCTGCAGCAGAGCACGGTAGTACAGATGTAGTAGAGTTAACACACATGCTTTATAAGACGGGTTATCTAAACTAAATGCGTTAAGCAAACACCTTCAATGGCTTTTGTTTCAAGATAACACGATGAGTTAAGAAATTTGAGTTAAGAGATTGTGTGCTAAGTAGTTGAGCATCCCTGCCTTGGGTATACTAACAACTTCGCAGATTTGCTTCTGCAACTGAAAATATCTTCCATATATTTGAATGGAGTTGTTTCTGCAGCATGCACATAGATTGCGTAATTCTGTTTGTTGTTAATTGCGATTGTACGTAATTGTGTCAGTCGATGAAATGAACATAACCTTAAAGGAGTTGCCACAGGAGCGAATAGAGTCGCCATGCGACTTGCACTTTTGCTGTGACCACAACACGCAAAAGATCCAACACTGCTGGATTGCAACCCCATTCATTCCTATGGCGACCTTGCTACATTGTGATCCTTGGTCGTGCAACAGCTGTCGCAACCAAAATTGCTGTGTAGATGTACCCTTGAAGATCTCCTGTCAGCCTCGCAAGTAATTACTAAGGAGAATTAATCAGAAGATGCAATAATTATAAATAATAATAATAACAAAGCATATGCTCTAGGCCTAGGGTGAATGCTAATTACATCATTTTAAATCTGAATTGAGGTAGGATTCGGGCCTCCCTATGACAGATCCTCTTAGTAAACTCACTTATAGGTAAGTAGCTAAATGTTTATAAAATAAATAACTGTACACGGTGTGACACCTAGTGGTGAAGTAAGAGAGGTGTAACAGTATGTACTGGAAGCACGGCCTACAGCACATAATTGTGTGGACATCTTGAGAGCATGATATGTGGAAATGGGCTGCAGAAAAATAAATGATTTATACTAGCATAACAAATAAAATAAAAATAAAAAAAACACCCATTTCTCCAGCACTGCCATATGTGGCACAGGTCTGGTCCTCCTGCCACTCTTGGTAAACAACAGATGTGACATGCTGGGATATGGCACAGGACTGCTGCAGCAAATCACTGTCCTCAGCTGTAGTCCGCTATGGAGAATGATTGGCTGTAGCAATCACATGCATCACCTGGTAAGGGGCGCTGGTCATTTTCTATTTTGAATAACCCTCATACAAACAACCCTGCAGTGGCGCAGTGGGATTACCACAAAGCTGGACAGGATTCTTACCATCATTCAATGCTGAAAACAATGAAGGGACCCAGGACTTACAGTATGTTAAGGATGAAGAGGATCAAATCCCCTAACCTGTGCTAAACCATATACCTTGGATAGATAACATAAAAGTGCAAAAAAATATTATATATATATATATATATATATATATATATATATGGATAAATCCAGAAAAAGGACGGCACTCCAGCTGGATGAAAGTGAAGTTTTTCTGTATTCAACCATACGGTGCAACGTTTTGGCTCCAAAAATGAGCCTTTCCTGCTTGAGAAAGGCTCATTTTTGAAGCCGAAACGTTGCACCGTATAATTGAATAAAGAAAAACTTCACTTTCATCCAGCTGGAGTGCCGTCCTTTTTCTGGATTTATTGATTGGGGTAAGAGGTCGATTCCCCTGGAACGTGCACCCAATTTTCCTGATTGCAGTCAGTGCCGCCATTTTTCTTCTATATATATATACACTGCTCAAAAAAATGGGAACACAACAATAACACATCCTAGATCTGAGTTAATTAAATATTCTTCTGAACTACTTGGTTCTTTACATAGTTGAATGTGCTGACAACAAAATCACACAAAAATAAAAAAATGGAAATCAAATTTTTCAACCCATGGAGGTCTGGATTTGGAGTCACACTCAAAATTAAAGTGGAAAAACACACTACAGGCTGATCCAACTTTGATGTAATGTCCTTAAAACAAGTCAAAATGAGGCTCAGTAGTGTGTGTGGCCTCCACGTGCCTGTATGACCTCCCTACAACGCCTGTGCATGCTCCTGATGAGGTGGCGGACGGTCTCCTGAGGCTAAGTTCACACGAACGTGTGTGATCTGTGGCCGTATTGCGGCCCGCAAATCGCGGGCCGCAATACACGGCCACAGTTCCGTGTGAATTCCGCATCACGGATGCGGACCCATTCACTTCAATGGGTCCGCTAATCCGGAATCGCGGAACGGCCGCACGGGATGGGGCCCCTCGGAAGCACTACGGAGTGCCTCCGTGGGGTTACGTCCCGTACTTCCGTTCCGCTAAAAGATAGAACAAGTCCTATCTTTTAGCGGAACGGCCGGATCGCGGACCCATTAAAGTGAATGGGTCCGCGATCCGATGCGGCAGACCTACGGCCGGCGATCGTGCATTACGGCCCGCTATTTGCGGGCCGCTGCACAAGCACGGGTCACACACGTTCGTGTGAACCCGGCCTGAGGGATCTCCTCCCAGACCTGGACTAAAGCATCTGCCAACTCCTGGACAGTCTGTGGTGCAACGTGACGTTGGTGGATAGAGCGAGACATGATGTCCCAGATGTGCTCAATTGGATTCAGGTCTGGGGAACGGGCGGGCCAGTCCATAGCATCAATGCCTTCGTCTTGCAGGAACTGCTGACACACTCCAGCCACATGAGGTCTAGCATTGTCTTGCATTAGGAGGAACCCAGGGCCAACCGCACCAGCATATGGTCTCACAAGGGGTCTGGGGATCTCATCTCGGTACCTAATGGCAGTCAGGCTACCTCTGGCGAGCACATGGAGGGCTGTGCGGCCCTCCAAAGAAATGCCACCCCACACCATTACTGACCCAATGCCAAACCGGTCATGCTGGAGGATGTTGCAGGCAGCAGAACGTTCTCCACAGCATCTCAAGACTCTGTCACGTCTGTCACATGTGCTCAGTGTGAACCTGCTTTCATCTGTGAAGAGCACAGGGCGCCAGTGGCGAATTTGCCAATCTTGGTGTTCTCTGGCAAATGCCAAACGACCTGTGGACGTCGGGCCCTCATATCACCCTCATGGAGTCTGTTTCTGACCGTTTCAGCAGACACATGCACATTTGTGGCCTGCTGGAGGTCATTTTGCAGGGCTCTGGCAGTGCTCCTCCTGTTCCTCCTTGCACAAAGGCGGAGGTAGCGGTCCTGCTGCTGGGTTGTTGCCCTCCTACGGCCTCCTCCACGTCTCCTGATGTACTGGCCTGTCTCCTGGTAGCGCCTCCATGCTCTGGACACTACGCTGACAGACACAGCAAACCTTCTTGCCACAACTCGCATCGATGTGCCATCCTGGATAAGCTGCACTACCTGAGCCACTTGTGTGGGTTGTAGACTCCGTCTAATGCTACCACTAGAGTGAAAGCACCGCCAGCATTCAAAAGTGACCAAAACATCAGCCAGGAAGCATAGGAACTGAGAAGTAGTCTGGTGTCACCACCTGCAGAACCACTCCTTTATTGGGGGTGTCTTGCTAATTGCCTATAATTTCCACCTGTTGTCTATCCCATTTGCACAACAGCATGTGAAATTGATTGTTACTCAGTGTTGCTTCCTAAGTGGACAGTTTGATTTCACAGAAGTGTGATTTACTTGGAGTTACATTGTGTTGTTTAAGTGTTCCCTTTATTTTTTTGAGCAGTGTATATACACAGTCAGGTCCATAAATATTGGGACATCGACACAATTCTAACATTTTTGGCTCTATACACCACCACAATGGTTTTGAAATGAAACAAACAAGATGTGCTTTAACTGCAGACTGTTAGCTTTAATTTGAGGGTATTTACATCCAAATCAGGTGAACGGTGTAGGAATTACAACAGTTTGCATATGTGCCTCCCACTTGTTAAGGGACCAAAAGTAATGCGACAGAATAATAATCATAAATCAAACTTTCACTTTTTAATACTTGGTTGCAAATCCTTTGCAGTCAATTACAGCCTGAAGTCTGGAATGCATAGACATCACCAGACGCTGGGTTTCATCCCTGGTGATGCTCTGACAGGCCTCTACTGCAACTGTCTTCAGTTCCTGCTTGTTCTTGGGGCATTTTCCATTCAGTTTTGTCTTCAGCAAGTGAAATGCATGCTCAATCGGATTCAGGTCAGGTGATTGTCTTGGCCATTGCATAACATTCCACTTCTTTCCCTTAAAAAACTCTTTGGTTGCTTTTGCAGTATGCTTTGGGTCACTGTCCATCTGCACTGTGAAGCGCCATCCAATGAGTTCTGAAGCATTTGGCTGAATATGAGCAGATAATATTGCCCAAAACACTTCAGAATTCATCCTGCTGCTTTTGTCAGTAGTCACATCATCAATAAATACAAGAGAACCAGTTCCATTGGCAGCCATAGATGCCCACGCCATCGCACTACCACCACCATGCTTTACTGATGAGGTGGTATGCTTAGGATCACGAGCAGTTCCTTTCCTTCTCCATACTCTTCTCTTTCCATCACTCTGGTACAAGTTGATCTTGGTCTCATCTGTCCATAGGATGTTGTTCCAGAACTGTGAAGGCTTTTTTAGATGTCATTTGGCAAACTCTAATCTGGCCTTCCTGTTTTTGAGGCTCACCAATGGTTTACATCTTGTGGTGAACCCTCTGTATTCACCCTGGTGTAGTCTTCTCTTGATTGTTGAATGGGTCAGGACCTACCTCCTGGAGAGTGTTCTTTATCTGGCCAACTGTTGTGAAGGGGGTTTTCTTCACCAGTGAAAGAATTCTTCGGTCATTCACCACAGTTGTTTTCTGTGGTCTTCCGGGTCTTTTGGTGTTGCTGAGCTCACAGGTGCGTTCCTTTTTTTTAAGAATGTTCGAAACAGTTGTTTTGGCCACGCCTAATGTTTTTGCTATCTCTCTGATGGGTTTGTTTTGTTTTTTCAGCCTAATGATGGCTTGCTTCACTGATAGTGACAGTTCTTTGGATCTCATCTTGAGAGTTGACAGCAACAGATTCCAAATGCAAATAGCACACTTGAAATTAACTCTGGACCTTTTATCTGCTCATTGTAATTGGGATAATGAGGGAATAACACACACCTGGCCATGGAACAGCTGAGAAGCCAATTGTCCCATTACTTTTGGTGCCTTAACAAGTGGGAGGCACATATGCAAACTGTTGAGATTCCTACACCGTTCATCTGATTTGGATGTAAATACCCTCAAATTAAAGCTGACAGTCTGCAGTTAAAGCACATCTTGTTCGTTTCATTTCAAATTCATTGTGGTGGTGTATAGAGCCAAAAATGTTAGAATTATGTCGATTTCCCAATATTTATGGACCTGACTGTATATATATATATATATATATATATATATATATAAAATTTACTACCCAAAAGGTACAATACCAAAGTGCATTAAAAGGTGCTAAGTGGTGGTAAAGAATGAATTGAAAGATGAAAAAAAGGCCCGGACGGCTCCCCAGCACCAAGATCGAGTGAGTTGTTCAGTTGCTATGACAGCCTTGCAGCCCATGGCTCCGAGGCTTGTCATAGCTAAGTTCCTATGGAGCCCTGCCTTTGCCTCTGTGTATAGATAACACAGAATCCTACATTCACAATAGGTGATTGTCAAAGCTTATATATTCTAGAAAACTCTCCAATAGAAGTCAATGAGGTCCCCTCCTGGCCCATGTGGCTGCTGTTAAGCAATTTTCCTTACTCTTTCTAAATGCTACATATAATAGTTATTAGGCCTCTTGCACACAAACGTTGTCTGCAATACACGGGCAGCGGCCCGTGTGCACTCCGCATCACGGATGTGGACCCATTCACTTGAATTAGTCCGCAATCACGGAGATGCGGAACTGAAGCACTACGGAGTGCTTCCATGGTGTTTCTGTCCGTGCCTCCGCACCGCAAATAAATAGAACTTGTTCTATTTTTCTTGCGGTGCGGACGGATCATGGACCCATTCAAGTTGAATGGGTCTCGATCCGTCCCGGCCGCCGCACGGATGTTGCCCGTGCATTGGGGACCGCAATGCACGGAACGGATGCACAACATTCGTGTGCAGGAGGCCTCACTTTACATTTCCCATATGTCTACTTTATGTTTGGATCATTTTGTGAATGCCATTTTATTTTTTTGGGGATGTTAGAAAGCTTAGAAGTGTAGAAGCAAATCTTAAAATTTTTCAGAAAATTTCCAAAACCCACTTTTTAAAGGACCAGTTCAGTTATGAGGTCACTGTTGGGCTTACATATAGAAACCACCCATAAGGCCCCTTGCAGACGAGCGTTTGTCACACTGCGAGTCCGCAGTGCAGCTCCTGGCCTGACCTCCCTGCGCTCACCGGGTCACATAGCATTATATTGATTTATGATGCTATGTAACCCTTACAGTTCTGGAATGTATTGGATAACACTGGCAGCATTATGTCAGTGTTATACAATACATTTCAGAACTGTAAGGGTTACATACAGTGGCATGCCTAGGGTGTTTGGCAGCCAGGGCGGGTCCTTTCTCTGGCACCACCCCTTCCCCCAATACTTTAAAAAAAATGTACCCCCTCACAGTAGTATTGCCCTCATTGTACAACCTTCACAGTAGTTTTGTGCAGATGTATGCACCCTCACAGTAGTTATGCCCTCTCTGTGCCACTTTCACAGTTGTAATGCCCTCTTTGTGCCCCCTTGACAGTAATAATCTCCATTGTGACCCTTTCACAGTAATAATTCCCATTGTGCCCCCTTCACAGTAATAATCCCCATTGTGCCCCCTTTATAGTAATAATGCTAACTGTGCCCCCTTCATAGTAATAATGCCCCTTTTGCCCCCTTCACAGTAATAATGTCCATTGTGCCCCCTTAATAGTAGTAATGCCCACTGTGCTAGTAATGCCCTCTGTGCCCTCTCCATAGCAGAAATCCCCATTGTGCCCCTTCGTTGTAGTAATGCCCTCTGGCTCTGTGCCCCCTCCATAGTAGAAATGCCCATTGTGCCCCCTATACATTAGTAATGCCCTCTGTTCCCCCTCATAGTAGTAATGCCCTCTGTGCCCCCAGCTGTTTGAAGAGAGGGCAGCGCTCATATGAGAGGTGCTTTCTCTGCTCTGTTCACCTGCTCGCCGTAGCATTTGCGGTGATGAGCAGGTAAACAGAGCAGAGAAGGCAGCACTCGTACAAAAAAAAAAAAAGCAGACAACCCCTTTAAAGACATAATTGGAAAACATTACATACAGCGTTATAGAACATACAGGGTAATACAGCGCCACTTCTCTTCTCTGATGTACGGTAGACATTCTCTTTCCTCTACTTCTCCTGTTAGACCAGACAACCATGGTGACCTCTTTCAGTCGCGCCTCATCTCTGCAGAGTTTAACAAACAGACATCTTATTTTCTTACTTTTCCATCATCCTCCCACCTTCTCAACACCCCGTCCTGCCACCCCCAATACTGTGTCCACTGTGCTCCCCAATACTTTCCTGCAGAAACAGTCCCCCCGAAAATACTGGTACCACACAGTACGTCAGTACAAAAACACCCCTTTATATTGTGCGCTAGTAATAAAAAAAACACCTTCCTTTTAGATCAGACCCCCATATAAAACCCTAAATGAGATCCCCCAATCTCAGACCAAACCCGCTTTAGACCTCTATGTCAGACTCCATATAAGACCCCAGTTTTAAACCTCAGATCAGACCTCAATTAGACCTCCAAGTAAGACCACGACCCAATATCAGACCTCAGATAAGACCCCCATTAGACCTTCAGACCCACATATCAGACCTCAGACACCCATTAGACCTCCAGACTCCCACTAGACCTCCAGACCCCCATACCTGAACCCATCAGACCTCCAGACCCCCAATCAGACCCCCATTAGACCTCCAGACCCCTCAGTCAGACCTCTAGACTCCCCCAGTCAGACCTCTAGACCCCTCCAGTCAGACCTCCAGACCATGTGTATTGATGGAAGCGCTCATTGCTTCTGTTCTGGCACCCCCCTGGGCACGTCACTGGTTACATAGCATCATAAATCAATATAAGGCCCTTTTCACACGATCGTGTTTTCCGCGCGGGGGCAATGTGTGACATGAACGCATAGCACGAACACTGAATCCTGACCCATTCATTTCAATGGGTCTGTGTAAATGAGCGTTTTTTTTCACGCATCAGTTCTGCGTTGCGTGAAAAACGCAGCATGTTCTATAGGCCTCATGCACTCGGCCGTTGTGCGGCCGTTCCGTGCATTGAGGACCGCAATTGCGGTCCCCAATGCACGGGCAACATCCGTGCAGCGGGCCGGACCCATTCAACTTGAATGGGTCCGTGGTCAGTCCACACCGCAAAAAAATATGACATGTCATATTTTTTTGTGGTGCGGAACAACGGAAAGAAACACCACGGAAGCACTCCGTAGTGCTTCCGGTGTTCCGTTCCGTGACTCTGTTCTGCATCTCACGCATCAGTTCTGCGTTGCGTGAAAAACGCAGCATGTTCTATATTCTGCATTTTTCACGCAGCCCTGGCCCCATAGAAGTGAATGGGGCTTCAGTGAAAAACGCACTGTATCCGGAAGCAAGTGCGGATGCAATGCGTTTTTCACTGATGGTTGCTAGATGTTGTTTATGTAAACCTTCAGTTTTTTATCATGTGTGTGAAAAACGCATTAAAACGCATTGCACCCACGCGGAAAAAGCAACTGAACGCAATCGCAGACAAAACTGACTGAACTTGCTTGCAAAATGGTGCGAGTTTCACTGAACTCACCCTGAACGCATCCGGACCTAATCCGTCAAGCTGGTGTGAAAGGAGCCTAAGGCCCCTTTCACACGAGCGAGTTTTCCGTGCAGGTGCAATGTGTGATGTGAAAGCATAGCACCCACACTGAATCCTGACCCATTCATTTCAACGGGTCTGTGTACATGAGCGTTTTTATTCACGCATCAGTTCTGCATTGCGTGAAAAACGTAGCATGTTCTATAGGCCTCATGCACTTGGCCGTTGTGAGGCCGTTCCGTGTATTGGGGACTGCAATTGCGGTCCCCAATGCACGGGCAACATCCGTGCAGCTGGCCGGACCCATTCAACTTGAATGGTTCCGTGGTCAGTTCGCACCGCAAAAATATATGACATGTCATATTTTTTTGCGCTGTGGAACAGTGGAAAGAAACACCACGGAAGCACTCCGTAGTGCTTCCGGTGTTCCGTTCCGCATCTCTGGAATTGCGTACCCATTCAAGTGAATGGGTCCGCATCCGTGATGCGGGGTGCACACGGCCAGCGGCCATGGATTGCCGACCCGCTGTTTGCGGGCCGCAATACGGCCACGGCCTCCCAACGGCCATGTGTATGAGGCCATATTCTGCGTTTTTCACGCAGCCCTGGCTCCATAGAAGTGAATGGGGCTTCAGTGAAAATCGCATTGCATCCGGAAGCAAGTAATTATGCAATGCGTTTTTCACTGATGGTTGCTAGGAGATGTTGTTTGTAAACCTTCCATTTTTTATCCGTTTTTTTTTTCCGTTTTTTAAAACGCATCAAAACGCATTGCACTCCCGTGGAAAAAACTGAACAACTGAACGCAATCGCAGATAAAACTGACTGAACTTGCTTGCAAAATGGTGCGAGTTTCACTGAACGCATCCGGACTTAATCCGTCACGCTAGTGTGAAAGGGGCCTAATGCTATGTGACCCCGGCAGCGCTGGGAGTTCAGGCCAGGAGCTGTGCTGCGGACTCGCATCATGACAAACGCTCATCTGCAAGGGGCCTAAATGCCCCCATTTTAGAAACTACACCCCTCAAGGTATTCAAAACAGATTTTACAAACTTTGTTAACCCTTTAGATGTTCCACAAGAATTAAAGGAAAATGTAGATGAAATTTCACTTTATTGGCATATTTTCCATTTTAATCAATTTTTTCCGGTAACAAAGGAAGGGTTAACAGCCAAACAAAACTCAATATTTATTGCCCTGATTCTGTAGTTTACAGAAACACCCCATTTGTGATTGTAAACTGCTGTACGGGCACACGTCAGGGCACAGAAGAAAAGGAACGCCATATGGTTTTTGGAGGGCAGATTTCACTGGGATAATTTTAAGCTGCCATGTCACATTTCAAGACCCCCTGATGCACTCCTAGAGTAGAAACTCCAAAAAAGTGACTCCATTTTGGAAACTATGGGATAGGTGGCAGTTTTGTTAGTACTATTTTAGGGTACATACAGTATGATTTTTGGTTGCTCTATATTACACTTTTTGTGAGGCAAGGTAACAAAAAATAGCTGTTTTGGCACAGATTTTATTTTTTGTTTTTTACAATGTTCATCTAACAGGTTAGATCGTGTGCTATTTTTATAGAGCAGGTTGTTACAGACGCGACAATACCAAATTTTTTGGTTTGTTTCAGTTTTACATCACAAAAGCATTTTTTTTTAAATGATGTTTTAGTGTCTCCATATTCTGAAAGCCATATTTATTTTTTATTTTTTGGGCGACTGTCTTATGTAGGGGCTCATTTTTTTCGGGATGGGATGCCAGTTTGATTGGTACTATTTCAGGGTGCATATTACCTTTTTATCGCTTGGTATTACACTTTTTGTGATGTAAGGTGACAAAAAAAAAAAATTTGCCACAGTTTTTATATTTTTACGGTGTTCACCTGAGGGGTTAGATCATGTGATATTTTTATACAGCAGGTTGTTATGGCATTGTGACTAAAACACTGATAGGGTGTCATGCCCTGCTCAGGTTATGTGCGGAGGTCTGCCAGGTTAGCAGCACGTGTGTAGTTTTTTATTTGTTTTGGGTTTGGAGTTGAGTTGTATCCGCCTCCCTTCAGGTGCACTGGGTGGGGTCGTTTGTGTGAGTTTAAATGACGCCCCTTCCCAGTGTCCTGTGCGGGTTATAGCTTATTTCTTGCTCTGAGGAAAGGTGGATTGGCTGTTTCTGCTCTGCTACAAGATAAGTTGGTTTTGTTTTACTTTTGTGTTCTGTCTAGGCCAGGCATCCTCAAACTGAGGCCCTCCAGCTGTTGTAAAACTACAACTCCCACAATGCCCTGCTGTAGGCTGATACCTGTAGGCTGTTCGGGCATGCTAGGAGTTGTAGTTTTGCAACAGCTGGAGGGCCGCAGTTTGAAGATGCCTGGTCTAGGCTTTTAAAGAGACACCTGCCTCCTCCAGGATCTGAGGAAGGAGGCTGCCTCTTTTCCCCTTTCCATAATCTTAGGGACTTTAGGGAATCTTCAGCCTTAGGCACGGGGGCACGTTTATTCCCACCTTTAGGGTCTGAACGTGGGCACAGAAGTCCAGGGAGAGCTGGTAGGGAATTGTCAGGAGGTGACCTTTATCCCCAGCCTCTGACCTAGACGCTTGTTTTGAGGTTTTCTGTGTGTTTATTGTATCTTGTATCCTACCCACGTGACATTATAACCCGCCCATACCTAGACTGCCATTTCTCAGCTGCTTTGAGATGGAGTCAATTGATGCGTTAGTTGATCGCATGCAGGGATTATCCCTAGAGGTTGCTGATCTGCGTAATTCTGTCGCATGGTGTCAGAATGCTCTGGCATCAGGTGCTATAGGAGGAAGTCAAATTTATGGGGAGCCTAGAGTCGCTTTCCCTGATAGATTTTCAGGGGGTGTGGATGACTTTATCCGCTTTAGAGAGTCATGCAAGCTGTATTTTCAGCTGCGGCCGTCTTCATCTGGTGATGAGAGTCAGAGAGTAGGGATAATCATATCCCTGCTTAAAGGGGACGTGCAGTCCTGGGCCTTTTCTCTGCCGACTGGTTCTCTGGCCCTCCGGTCGGTGGATGAATTAATTAATTTATGATGACCCAGATCGGGTCTCGATGGCGGAATCTAAGTTGCGTAATTTATTTCAAGGAGAACATACTGCAGAGGTGTACTGTGTTGAGTTTAGGAGATGGGCTACGGAGTCTGTGTGGAATGACCCCGCGCTACGTAGTCAGTTTTGTCAGGGGTTGTCTGAGAGATTGAAAGATTCCCTTGCTTTTCATGAGTATCCGGATATGTTGGAGAATGCTATGTCTTTAGCAGTACGGTTAGATAGACGCATTAGAGAGAGGTGTAAGGTTCCTTCCGCACGAGGGATCCCTTCTGTGAGTGGTTTTGTCTCACCTGTTCCCCAGGGTAATATGACATGTAATTCTGGGGTAGGGGAGGAACCCATGCAGCTGGGTCAGGTGTCTTTCCGTTCTGGTAATAGGAACTTTAGAAGGTTGCATAAGCTATGTTATTACTGTGGATAAAGTGGTCATTTTGTTTATGCTTGTCCTTTTGTTAAACCGCAAGTTGATGATAAAGAACCACAAAGAGGTTTACATAAAGAAAAAAAAAACATCCCTGACTCTTGTGTCATGGTCTTACCTGCTTGCTGCTCTCCTTCATTTGACATGTGCTGGCGGCCATCTTGGTTTCTGGGTTTCTTGTAGCCTTCCACCCTGCGGCTCCTCCTTCCCCTGGGAGGAGCTGGATGCCTAGCTCATATATATAGGAGGTCTGTGGCTTCAGTTCCTTGCTTGGTCCTCTTGTGTTCACATGCTTCTAAGACTGCTGCTGCTTCTGGTTCCTGATCCTGGCTTCGTCTGACTACCCTTCTGGTTCCTGATCCTGGCTTCGTCTGACTACCCTGCTGGTTCCTGATCCTGGCTTAGTCTGACTACCCTGCTGGTTCCTGATCCTGGCTTCGTCTGACTACCCTGCTGGTTCCTGATCCTGGCTTCGTCTGACTACCCTTCTGGTTCCTGACCTCTGGCTTCGCAAAGACTCTGCTCGGTTTCACCATCCGTTTGGACTTTTGCTTTACAGCTTTATTTTCAATAAAGCCTTCTTATTTTCACTTATCTCTTGTTGTACGTCTGGTTCATGGTTCCGTGACATTAGGACCAAGCCATGAATTCTGACGGTACAGGGCCATCCTCGCTACCCACGCTGGTTGCCAGACTTGATCAGCAGGATCACCTGTTGGGTCGGTTCGCTGTGGCGTTGCAAACCCTGCTTGAACGCACGGCTCATTTCGCTCCCGTTGCCGATGGGTCGGTTGTCGCTCCTGGGCTCGCTCCTACTGCCGCTCCGGTTGTTGCGCCAGAGTCTACCCCGACACCTGTTGTTGCGCCTGCGGTGTTTCGGGGTATGACCGGTTCTGCCCCTCTTCCACAGCGCTTTGGGGGAGAGCCAACTCAGTGCCGAGGTTTCCTTAACCAGGTGGGCATTTATTTCGAGTTGCTGCCACATGCCTTTCCTACTGAGAGATCAAAGGTGGGCTTCTTGATCTCGCTGCTCTCGGACAAGGCCTTGGCCTGGGCCAGCCCTTTATGGGAGAACAACAATCCGGTGGTTGCCGAGTTTTCCGGTTTTGTTGCTTCTCTTCGGAAGGTATTCGATGTGCCGGCTCGTGCTGCCTCTGCTGCGGAGCTCCTTATGTCCATCAGACAGGGTTCACGATCCGTAGCTGAATACGCCATTGAGTTTCGTACCCTGGCAGCAGAGGTGGGCTGGAATAATGATGCTCTGGTCGCTGCTTTCTCTCATGGTCTCTCGGATGCCTTGAAGGATGAGGTTGCAGCTAAGGACCTACCAGTTGAGCTCGAGTCTCTTATTTCTTTCCTGATTTTGATTGACACCAGACTCAGGGAGAGACCTTCCTTTAAGGAGAACCTGCGGAGGTCTTCTAACAGATTGGTGCCTACGTTTGCTGTCCCACCCGTGCCTCCCTCTCCTCCCACGCCTCCTGGGGATGACTTGTCTGGGGGTGAACCCATGCAGCTGGGGTTTGCTCGCCTGTCCGAGGGGGAGAGGGCACTCCGGAGACGTGAGGGCCGATGCATGTACTGTGGTCTCGGTGGGCATTTTCGGTTGGCATGTCCGAACCGTCCGGGAAACGCTCGTACACTGAGATCCTGTCGGGGGCAGATCTTGGGTGGAGTCTCCTCGTCCCCAGGTTTCCCGTGTTGACAAACCACTGATCACTGTTGTCCTCTCCTGGGTCGGGGGCTCGGTGACGACCCAGGCGTTGGTGGACTCTGGTGCTGGTGGTTTGTTTATTGATAGTGTGTTCGCTGCCGCCAATTCCATTCCTCTGCAGGCTCGAGGTTCCCCACTGGCTCTTGAGGCGATAGACGGCAGACCCCTTCTGCCGCCACACGTGACTCATGAGACCCTTCCAGTGGGGATAGCCATTGGTGCCGTTCACAGAGAGTCGGTCTGCCTCCAGGTTATTTCGTCTCCACACTACTCGGTGGTCTTGGGGTACCCCTGGCTCCAGAAGCATAATCCGACGAGATCCTCTCGTGGTCACCGCAGTGTGGGGCTAGTTGCATCCATGGGTCTGTCAAGTTGCTGTGTACTTCCTCGGACTCTCTGTTGCCTCCTGAATATGAGGAGTACCGGGATGTATTCGATAAGGTGCGCGCGGTTGCCCTACCTTCGCACCGCCCATATGATTGTGCCATAGAGTTACAATCTGGTGCCGTTCCTCCTCGTGGCAAAGTCTATCCACTGTCGGTAGCGGAGAATGAGGCCATGGAGGAGTACGTGAGGGAGGCGCTTTCACGCGGACACATTCGCAAATCTTCGTCCCCGGCAGGGGCTGGATTTTTCTTTGTGAAAAAGAAGGGCGGTGAGTTGAGGCCTTGCATCGATTACAGGGGTCTCAATCGCATCACGATCAAGAACGCTTACCCGATACCCTTGATTTCCGAGCTGTTCGATCGCCTTAAAGGGGCCACGGTCTTTACCAAACTCGACCTGAGGGCGGCATATAACCTGGTAAGGATCAAGGCGGGCGATGAGTGGAAGACCGCGTTTAACACCAGGACCGGTCATTACGAATCCTTGGTTATGCCCTTTGGGTTGTGCAATGCGCCCGCAGTCTTTCAGGAATTCATCAACGATGTTTTCCGTGACCTGTTGCAGCAGTGTGTGGTAGTCTATTTGGATGACATCTTGGTATATTCTGAATCCATGGAGGCCCACATTCTGGATGTCAGACGAGTGTTGCAACGGTTACGAGAGAACAAGCTGTTCGGTAAGCTTGAGAAATGCGAATTTCACCGATCCCAGGTAACCTTCTTAGGTTACATCATTTCCGCTGAGGGGTTCTCCATGGATCCTGAGAAGGTTTCGGCTGTCTTACAGTGGCCCCAGCCCAGTGGTCTTCGTTCCCTGCAGCGCTTTTTGGGCTTCGCCAATTATTATCGGAAGTTCATCAGGGACTTTTCCATGCTGGCCAAGCCTCTCACGGATCTGACCAGGAAGGGCAGTAATTTCCAGGTCTGGCCGCTCGAGGCCATCCGAGCTTTTGAGGCCCTAAAGTCCGCCTTTGTGTCGGCTCCGATTCTGTCGCATCCCAACCCTGGGTTGCCCTTTGTCCTCGAGGTGGACGCGTCTGAGACGGGAGTAGGCGCCCTTCTGTCTCAGCGTAGAACACCAGAGGGTCCTCTGCTTCCTTGTGGGTTTTACTCCCGGAAACTGTCTTCCGCGGAGTGCAACTATCAGATTGGTGACAGGGAGTTATTGGCCATCGTGCAGGCCCTTAAAGAATGGAGGCACTTGCTCGAGGGTTCGGTGGTTCCGGTTCTCATCCTGACGGACCACAAGAATCTGACCTACCTTTCTGAGGCCAAGAGATTGACACCACGTCAGGCCAGATGGGCTCTGTTCTTGTCACGTTTTAATTACGTGGTCTCCTACCTACCCGGTTCCAAGAACATCAGGGCGGATGCCTTATCACGGCAGTACTCCGAGCTGTCCAGGGAGGAGTCGATTCCGACTTCGGTCATACCTCCGAATCAGATCCTGGCAGCCATTCGCACCAGCCTGACCTCTCCCCTGGGTGAGCAGATTTTGGCGGCTCAATCTGGTGCTCCCTCTGGGAGACCCAACGGCAGATGTTTTGTGCCTGAGGAGTTGCGCACTCGGTTGTTGCGAACCTACCATAACTCCAAGACCGCGGGGCATCCTGGAAAGAATCAGCTGTCCTGGGCTGTTTCACGTCTGTTCTGGTGGCCTTCCCTACGTTCCGACATCGCCGCATATGTAGCGGCATGCTCCGTTTGTGCCCAGAGTAAGTCCCCTCGGCACCTTCCGTTGGGCCTTCTGCAACCCATAGCCACCGGGGAGCGTCCATGGTCACACCTGGGGATGGATTTCATTGTGGACCTCCCTGCATCCCGAGGCCATACGGTCATTCTCATGATTGTGGATCGGTTTTCCAAAATGTGCCACTGTGTTCCTCTCAAGAAGTTACCCTCTGCACAAGAGTTGGCCACGATTTTTGCCAGGGAGGTCTTCCGGTTGCACGGTTTGCCTAAGGAGATTGTGTCGGATCGGGGGAGTCAGTTTGTGTCCAGGTTCTGGCGCGCCTTTTGCTCCCAGTTGGGCATTCATCTCTCCTTCTCCTCGGCCTACCACCCTCAGTCCAATGGGGCCGCAGAACGATCCAATCAGGCCTTGGAGCAATTCCTTCGTTGCTATGTCTCCGATCACCAAGACAATTGGGTTGACCTCCTGCCTTGGGCTGAGTTTGCCAGGAACACGGCGGTGAACTCTTCCTCTGGGACGTCTCCCTTCATGGCCAATTATGGGTTCCAACCTGCCGTGTTACCGGAGGTATTCTCTCCCCAGGATATTCCGGCTGTGGAGGATCACCTTTCCGTCCTACGTGCTTCTTGGGTACAGATCCAGAAGTCCCTTGAGGTCTCTGCGCAGCGCCAGAGACTCCAGGCTGATCGCAGACGAGCGCCTGCTCCTTCCTACCAGGTCGGAGACCGTGTATGGTTGTCCACCCGCAACTTCAACCTTCGAGTGCCCACTCCCAAGCTGGCGCCTCGCTTTGTTGGTCCCTTCCGAGTGCTTCGCAGGGTAAACCCGGTAGCCTATGTCCTTGCGCTTCCTCCTGGCATGCGGATCTCCAACGTGTTTCATGTCTCCCTGTTGAAGCCACTGGTGTGTAATCGTTTCACTTCCTCGGTTCCTCGGCCTCGTCCGGTCCAAGTGGGCAATCGTGAGGAATATGAGGTGAGCAATATCCTGTACTCACGCCTGGTCCGCGGTCGGTTGCAGTTTTTGGTCCATTGGCGTGGTTATGGTCCAGAGGAGCGTTCCTGGGTTCCCTCCGCAGATGTCCATGCTCCTGCCTTGCTCCGAGCCTTCCACGCACGCTTCCCTCAGAAACCGTTTTGTGCTCCGCGGAGGAGGGGCCCTTGAGGGGGAGGTACTGTCATGGTCTTACCTGCTTGCTGCTCTCCTTCGTTTGACATGTGCTGGCGGCCATCTTGGTTTCTGGGTTTCTTGTAGCCTTCCACCCTGCGGCTCCTCCTTCCCCTGGGAGGAGCTGGATGCCTAGCTCATATATATAGGAGGTCTGTGGCTTCAGTTCCTTGCTTGGTCCTCTTGTGTTCACATGCTTCTAAGACTGCTGCTGCTTCTGGTTCCTGATCCTGGCTTCGTCTGACTACCCTTCTGGTTCCTGATCCTGGCTTCGTCTGACTACCCTGCTGGTTCCTGATCCTGGCTTAGTCTGACTACCCTGCTGGTTCCTGATCCTGGCTTCGTCTGACTACCCTGCTGGTTCCTGATCCTGGCTTCGTCTGACTACCCTTCTGGTTCCTGACCTCTGGCTTCGCAAAGACTCTGCTCGGTTTCACCATCCGTTTGGACTTTTGCTTTACAGCTTTATTTTCAATAAAGCCTTCTTATTTTCACTTATCTCTTGTTGTACGTCTGGTTCATGGTTCCGTGACATCTTGGTAGTGTGAATGGGGTGTCAGAGCAAGCAGGTATGCAATCTCCCTGCAATACTCGTTTTCTCCTTTCAGCTATGGTGGTGCTAGACTCAGGAAAATTAAATTTTGAAGTATTCATTGACTGTGGTGCTGGGGTAAACCTTATTGATTGTCTTTTTCTTCAAAATCTGGGCTTAAGTACTTGCACTTTAGAAAGAGAGATTCTGGTGTTCGCAATAGATTCTTCCTCTCTTTCTCAAAGGAGTCTCACTCATATTGCTCATAGTATTCAGTTAAGGGTGGGTGATTCACATGTTGAGATAATTTCTTGATTTGTCATGAGGGACTTGCCCGCTCCTATGGTCTTAGGTTTACCGTGGTTGATAAAACATAACCCTACTATTGATTGGCAGGCAAGGCAGATCATTGGTTGGAGTGAATTTTGTTCGGACCATTGTTATAGTGCATCTATCTCAGGGGTGTCAACTACGGTTCTACCTCAGTATCTCTCAGATTTTGTGGATGTCTTTTCGGATAAGTTGCCTCCTCATCGTGAATATGATTGTCCAGTTAATCTCATCCCAGGGGCTAAGTTGCCAAAGTCTCGGCTTTACAATCTTTCTTAACCCGAAATTGAGGTCATGCAAAAGTATATTGCCGTGAGTTTGGCAAAGGGTCATATTAGGCCATCTAAGTCTCCGGTCGCAGCTGGTTTATTCTTTGTAAAGAAAAAGGATGGATCGCTTAGACCTTGTTTAGATTTCCGGGAATTGAACCTCATTACGGTCCGTGATCCGTATCCCCTTCCTTTGATTTCTGACCTGTAGGAGAGTCCCCGGGATAATAATGGACGGACGATACGTGCCACCAGAGGTCCTGGCCTCGGTGGAGTAAGAACCGGATCATTGCGGTTACAGCGGCGAATGCTGCTGGCACAGCGTGTCCGGGCCGGTTCTTATTGGGAACAGGTAAAGAGCTGGGTGGGTGCCTGTTCCCCACGGCCAGCCCAGGTTTTTGGTGGAGCTGGGCCTTTAAAGAACCCAGCCTGCTGAAGATGGGGGTGGGGTGTGTCTTGCTGTGCTGGAGATTTCCACAGACAGAGTCAGTGCTGGTGAAGGAGAGTCTGGGCGCAGCACACATTGAAGGATAGCCCTGGGACCTGTGGTGCTACTAGCCGAAGGGGCTCTGGCCTGAGGGAGACAAAGGCAGGTAGCTTACAAGCCTGCAGGACCGCTGTGGTCTGTCCAGAAAGAAGGTGACTCAAACCTGCTGTTTACTTTCTATGGAAGGACTTTTGTTTTATGCACCATGTGGATATGCACCTGTTTGGTCTGCACATTGCCTGTTATGCCTTTGGTGTGAATAAAATCACGGTGTATCGTAAAGACTGTCTGTGATTGCCTCAATACTGCCGCCGCTACTGTAGCCTACCACGAGCACATCCCCACAATTGGTGGAGGATGCGTGCATTCCTGCAGTGAGGCAGGCCTGAGGTAAAAGTTGTGTTGGACTGCATGTCATATATCAGGCCTGCAAGTTTTATGGTTGCTGACAAGATGGAGGAGGCCATTAAGCACCTGATTCAGAGTAATTTACAGCAGCAACAGGCTTTGCAGGCTCAGAGGGAAAGTAATGAGCTACAGCAAAAAAGACATCAGGAGGCTATGTGTGCACAGCAGCAAACGAACAATCTCCTAATGCAGCAGCTGGTAGCCATGCAAGAGTCGGTGCGAACATCCCTGCAAGGAGTTTCAACTGCGACAGCCCCGACTGTATCTACCGCCAGGGACAAAATCCAATCCGCCCTGAGGAAAATGGGTCCGGAAGATGATATAGAGGCATTCCTGACGGTGTTCGAAAGAACCGCGGAGCAAGAGAGGCTGCCATTGGAGCAGTGGGCTGAGGTGGTGGCGCCTTTCTGGTGGGGGACGCACAAAAGGCCTATTTTGACCTCAGCCGCGATGAGGCCAAGGACTATGAGAAGCTAAAAGGTCAGGTAATGGCCAGGTTGGGGGTAAACACCTATGTGAGAGCGCACAGGGTATATCAGTGGGTGTTTGCCGAGTCCCG
The DNA here is from genome assembly GCF_905171765.1 of Bufo bufo. Taxonomy (NCBI): domain Eukaryota; kingdom Metazoa; phylum Chordata; class Amphibia; order Anura; family Bufonidae; genus Bufo; species Bufo bufo. The sequence goes on from NC_053396.1 coordinate 128,901,132, forward strand.
ACCCGCCCGGTCACAAGCCTATGACTTACTTCACCTAGTAAAAAAATGGCTTCAGCCTGAAATGTTGAGCCCTTCTCAGATGGTTGAAAGGGTCGTGGTCGACAGGTTCGAGCGTACCCTCCCGAGACCCATTCAGCGCTGGGTGGGACAAGGCGATCCAGGCAACCTGGAACAACTGGTTAGCCTAGTGGAGAGGTATATGGCCACTCAGGATTTTGTGCGGGACTCAGCGGTACTACCGAAGTCACGTCAGCCCCCGTTGCCAACCCGGGATCCTGAAAAAGGGATCCCATTTAGTAAGGGGGGGAGTGGATCCCCAGTCCGTGGGAGGAATACCCTGGGGAGGAGGGAGGCTGCGGGGATCAGATGTTGACATTGTCAGGACTGGGGACATGTGGCAGCCAACTGCCCTAGTATCACGGTCGGCGTGACTATCACATACGTGACACAGAGGGAGGGAACAAGGAAGGCCCTGCCCAAGTGAGAGGGAAGGTGGTGACCCCTGACTCACCTAGAGGCTGGCACCTGGCTGCCCTGACGTCCCTAGACGGGTTCCTCACCCGTACGCCGATCACGTGCCTAAAGCCCTGGCTTTCCCTAAGCTGAGCCCTAGATAGTGGCGATAACAGGGCGGTGGAAACACTAGTCCGCACCACTAGCTCTAAAGGAAAACACCAAGGGAAGGACAGACAATACAAACTCAACATATAATCCCAGGTGGGCGACAACAGGAGACAACAAGAAGCCCAACAGGGATCCGGAGGGTAGCACTCTGGAACGACAACCAGGATTCACAACTCCAGTGGGTCAGTATAGATGTCCAGGCAGGAAGCTCTATAACTGGCAACTAGAGAAGAGTGAGGGGAGAATATAAGGAGGTTGGGAGTGGCAGACAAGAAACAGCTGAGGAGGAGAAGCTACGGATCCCTGATTGAGACAAAAAGGATAGCAAGGCAAACACAGAAAACAATCACTAAGAAACAACGTGATCTTTAGATATAGAGCGCGCAGCCACCCGCTGCGACCTCCTGACCCCGGGTATAACGGAGTCAGACGTGGCTCTTGATACCCTCGTGACAGTATCCCCCCTTTCATGAGGGGCCTCCGGACACTCAGGACCAGGTCTCTCCGGATGAGAGGCATGGAAAGCCTGAATTAACCTGTTGGCGTTTACCTCTGACGCTGGAACCCACATTCTTTCCTCGGGACCGTAACCCCTCCAATGCACCAGATACTGAAGAGAGCGGCGGACCCGACGAGAATCAACAATTCTGGCTATTTGAAACTCCAGATTACCATCCACAATAACAGGAGGAGGTGGCAGCGGTGATGGTTCTAGAGGTGGAACATACTTCTTGAGTAACGATTTATGGAAGACGTTATGGATCTTAAAAGTCTGAGGTAGCTCCAGGCGAAAAGCCACAGGGTTAATGACTGCTACTATTTTATAAGGACCAATGAACCTAGGGCCCAGTTTCCAAGAGGGAACCTTCAACTTAATATTCCTAGTAGACAACCACACATAGTCATTCACCCCTAGGTCCGGACCTGGCGACCGTTTCTTATCGGCCATGCATTTATATTTACCACTCATCTTTTTCAAGTTAACTTGCACCTTCTGCCATACCGAAGAAAGAGATGAAGAAAACCTTTCCTCTTCGGGAACCCCAGAAGACCCCCCCTCTTTGAAAGTACAAAATTGGGGATGAAAACCGTATGCACCAAGGAATGGTGACTTGCCAGTGGACTCCTGATAATGATTATTTAGGGCAAACTCAGCTAACGGTAAATATGATGACCACAACTCTTGGTTTTCAGACACAAAACACCTTAAATATGTTTCTAGGTTTTGGTTGGTACGCTCAGTCTGTCCATTCGACTGAGGATGGAAAGCTGAGGAAAAGGACAAGTGTACCCCCAAACGGGAACAAAAAGCTTTCCAAAACTTAGAAATAAACTGGGTTCCCCGATCCGAAACCACATCGGAAGTGACCCCGTGAAGCTTCACGATTTCACTGATAAACACCTGAGCAAGAGTTTTAGCATTAGGAAGTGCGGGTAGCGCAATAAAGTGTACCATTTTGCTAAACCTGTCTACTACTACCAAAATAACTGTTTTACCCGCAGACAACGGTAAGTCAGTGATGAAATCCATCGACAGATGTGTCCATGGCCTATTGGGGATAAAAAGAGGCAATAAAGACCCTGCTGGACGTGTATGAGAGACTTTCGCGCGTGCACAAGTAGAGCAAGTAGACACGAAATCCATTACATCCTGACGCAACCTTGGCCACCAAAAACGACGAGATAATAGCTCCAAGGTTGCTTTACTACCCGGGTGCCCAGCAAGTGCCGAATTATGATGTTCTTTTAATAATTCAAGACGCAGGTTTAACGGTAGAAACAATTTCTCTGAGGGGCAAGAGGCCGGGGCGTCCCCCTGGGCCTCTAACACCTTTCCCTCTAGAACAGAGTGTACAGCAGAGACAACCACTCCTCTTTGTAAAATAGGTACCGGATCACTAGCATTACCCCCTCCAGGGAAACTACGAGATAACGCGTCTGCCTTGGTATTTTTTGCCCCAGGACGATAGGTGATTACAAAGTTAAATCTGGTAAAGAATAGCGACCACCTAGCTTGTCTAGGGGTGAGACGCTTAGCCGATTCTAGGTACAGAAGGTTTTTGTGATCCGTAATCACCGTGACGGGGTGGATTGCTCCCTCTAAGAAGTGACGCCACTCTTCAAGCGCCAGCTTAATCGCCAACAGTTCCCTATTTCCAACATCATAGTTCTTCTCTGCAGAAGATAATTTTTTGGAAAAGAAAGCGCAAGGGCGCCATTTGCCAGGAGACGGACCCTGAGACAATACAGCCCCCACTCCCACCTCTGACGCATCTACCTCAACAATAAAAGGCTGGGAGACATCAGGTTGAATTAGAACAGGTGCCGAGGTAAACCTCTCTTTTAGAGAGGAAAATGCATTTTTAGCGGCGTCAGACCATTTAGAAAAATCAGTCCCCTTCCTAGTCATGTCGGTAAGGGGTTTAACGATCACAGAATAATTTTTAATGAACTTTCTATAGAAATTTGCGAAACCCAAAAACCGTTGTAGGGCTTTAAGGTTCTCAGGAAGATCCCAATCTAAAATTGCCTGGACCTTCCCAGGATCCATACGGAAACCTGAAGCAGATAATAGATATCCCAGGAACTGTATTTCCTGAATGGCGAAGACACATTTTTCAATTTTCGCATATAATTTATTCGTCCGTAGGACCTGCAGTACTTGCCTGACATGCACCTCATGTGTTTTCAGATCAGCCGAATAAATTAAGATATCATCTAGGTATATGACTACAAACCTGCCGATGAGATGACTAAAAATATCATTAACGAAATGTTGGAAGACAGCGGGGGCATTGGTCAGACCGAAAGGCATAACTAGATTTTCATAATGCCCCTCAGGGGTGTTAAAAGCTGTCTTCCACTCATCCCCTTCCCTGATACGAATCAGATTGTAGGCCCCCCTAAGATCAAGTTTGGAGAACCACCTAGCACCCGCAATCTGATTAAAAAGGTCAGGAATGAGAGGAAGAGGGTATGGGTCTCGGATGGTTATCTGGTTTAGCTCACGGAAATCTAGGCAAGGACGCAGGCCCCCATCTTTCTTTTTAACAAAGAAAAACCCTGCAGCCACGGGTGAAGAAGAGGGTCTGATGTGTCCCTTAGCCAGACTCTCGGAGATATAATCTTTCATGGCTTGTCTCTCGGGACCCGAAAGATTATACAACCTGGACTTGGGTAATTTTGCACCGGGAATCAGGTTAACCGGGCAATCATAAGGACGATGAGGTGGTAGCTTCTGACAACCCTTTTCAGAAAAAACGTCCTCAAAGTCCGAAATAAATGTAGGTAGGGAAGCTATGGAGGCGATTAAGCAATTGTTATTTAAGCAATTCTCTCTGCAATGCTCACTCCACTCCAATATCTCCCTGGCCTGCCAATCCACCACTGGATTGTGCGCTACCAACCAGGGAAGACCCAATACCACAGGAGAGGGAAGGCCCTCCAGAACGTAACATGAAAGACACTCATTATGGTGGTCCCCTACCCGAAGGTGTAAATTATGAACAATGTGGGTGAGGTTTCTCTGAGACAGAGGAGCCGAATCTATAGCGAATACGGGAATAGGTCTCTGCAGCGTACAGAGAGACAAACCCAAATTGAGATGTTCGTATGGAGGAAACGTATACCCCCCGGCTGACATCCTCCGCACAGCCTGGGGTTAGTAGTTTTCCGACGGTCTTTTGTTTTTGAGAAAGGAGGGACAGACATTAATGAAATGACCCTTCCCCCCAAAGAAAAAACAAGCCCCCCCCCTACGGCGAACCTCAGGAGGACGGACCTGACGAGAAGTTCCGCCTAGCTGCATAGGCTCATCTAAGTCAGTACAGACTAATTGTTGCTTGGGAGAGGTAACCAATTGCTCAGGAATTTTCGATCTCTCCCTAAGACGCCTATCTATTCTGATAGAGAGGGACATAACAGCATCAAGGGAAAGGGGGGTCTCATACAGCGCCAGTGCATCCTTAACCCTTTCAGATAACCCAGAGCAGAACTGACTCCTGAGAGCTGGGTCGTTCCACTGAGTATCCGTAGCCCACCTACGGAACTCTGGGCAATATTCCTCTGCTGACCGATCTCCCTGTAGGAGTCTCCGTAACTTCGACTCAGCCAGGGCGACACGGTCAGGGTCATCATATATGAGACCCAAAGCCCCAAAAAATCCCTCCACTGACCGGAGAGCCTGGGAACCAGGGGGTAACGAGAACGCCCAGGATTGTGGGTCCCCCTGAAGCAGGGAAATGACAATCCCAACCCGCTGTTCTTCATTACCTGAGGAGTAAGGGCGCAACTTAAAGTATAATTTGCAGGCCTCACGGAACGTCGCAAATTTGTCCCTTTCCCCAGAAAATCTGTCAGGAAGAACAACCTTGGGTTCTGTAACAACCTGGTTACCCATAGCAACCGCTGGGGGTGCGGTCTGCTGCATTTGCTGCTGTTGTTGGAGGACAGACGCCTTCAATCCTGCCACCTACAAAGACAGGCCTTGAAGCTGTTTTGCCAAGGCAGCAATAGGATCCATATTGGATTCTAAGTAGAGAAAAAAAATATTTATTTTTTTTTTCTCAAAAAGTAAAGGCCAGTTATAATATCACGGTCGGCGTGACTATCACATACGTGACACAGAGGGAGGGAACAAGGAAGGCCCTGCCCAAGTGAGAGGGAAGGTGGTGACCCCTGACTCACCTAGCGGCTGGCACCTGGCTGCCCTGACGTCCCTAGACGGGTTCCTCACCCGTACGCCGATCACGTGCCTAAAGCCCTGGCTTTCCCTAAGCTGAGCCCTAGATAGTGAACAGGGCGGTGGGAACACTAGTCCGCACCACTAGCTCTAAAGGAAAACACCAAGGGAAGGACAGACAATACAAACTCAACATATAATCCCAGGTGGGCGACAACAGGAGACAACAAGAAGCCCAACAGGGATCCGGAGGGTAGCACTCTGGAACGACAACCAGGATTCACAACTCCAGTGGGTCAGTATAGATGTCCAGGCAGGAAGCTCTATAACTGGCAACTAGAGAAGTTATAAGGAGGTTGGGAGTGGCAGACAAGAAACAGCTGAGGAGGAGAAGCTACGGATCCCTGATTGAGACAAAAAGGATAGCAAGGCAAACACAGAAAACAATCACTAAGAAACAACGTGATCTTTAGATATAGAGCGCGCAGCCACCCGCTGCGACCTCCTGACCCCGGGTATAACGGAGTCAGACGTGGCTCTTGATACCCTCGTGACACCAGGGGCATCCGAACCCATGGACTGCGGGTTCGCTCGCCGGTCCTCTTTTTATGCCCAACCGGTGTATATAGCTGACCCCCTGCTGGCTGCGGACACGCCTCCGGTGTGTGATGTCGTTGTTAATGGACACTCCGTGCAGGCCCTGCTGGGCTCTGGGAGCCTGGTAACTCTGGTCCATGAGTTGCTGGTAACGGAAAAACTCCCAGAAAGGCGAACCCTTACCATTGTCTGTATACATGGGGATCGCCGGGAGTATCCCACCACTAAGTTTACCCTGGCGGTGTGTGGAAAGGAGGTACCACATGTCGTCGGAGTGGGGAGACGGCTCCCTTATGCCGCAATATTGGGGAGGGACTTTCCCCTGTTTTGGACTTTGTGGAGGAATGGGTTGCCTACCTGGGAGCCTGGTAACTCTGGTCCATGAGTTGCTGGTAACGGAAAAACTCCCAGAAAGGCGAACCCTTACCATTGTCTGTATACATGGGGATCGCCGGGAGTATCCCACCACTAAGTTTACCCTGGCGGTGTGTGGAAAGGAGGTACCACATGTCGTCGGAGTGGGGAGACGGCTCCCTTATGCCGCAATATTGGGGAGGGACTTTCCCCTGTTTTGGACTTTGTGGAGGAACGGGTTGCCTACCTGTGGGGAAGAAAAATGTCCGGGTCCCGAGCCCGGGGACCCCGAGGCAGGGGCCCCAGCTGTAGGGGTCACCGTAGGGGAGGTAGAGTGTAACCCTGACCAGTTTCCCCTAGAAGTATTGGTGGGTGAGACAGTAGAAAGTTCGTCCATCCTGGATCTGGAGGTGCCCCGAGAAACCTTCGGGACCGCACAGCTCCAGGATTCGACGTTATTGCGGGCTAAAGAAGGTGTGTCGGTGATTAATGGCGTTGCCCAGCGTCCCGGCGCTGATACTGTATTTCCTCATCTGGCCTATAACCAGGACCTGTTATACAGGGTAGACAAGGTGAGGCAGGAGGTGGTGGAACAACTGGTGGTGCCCCAGCCTTACCGGCGAATGGTCTTGGATTTAGCGCATGCGCATGTGTTGGATGGTCATCTGGGGGTTAAGAAAATGCTGGAGCGAATTCTACAACGGTTCTATTGGCCTGGGATATATGAGGAAGTCCGGAGGTTCTGTCAGTCCTGTCCAGTGTGTCAGGTGACTAGCCCCCAACATCAGTATCGCAGCCACTGGAACCTATGCCCATTATAGAGGTGCCCTTCGAAAGGATCGCCATGGATCTGGTAGGCCCCATTATTAAATCAGCCCGAGGTCACCAACACATCCTGGTAGTGTTAGACTATGCCACTCGGTATCCGGAGGCGGTCCCATTGCGCCATACGTCGGCCAAGGTAATAGCTAAAGAGCTCATCATGAGTATGTTCGCCCGGGTGGGGATACCAAAGGAGATTCTGACGGACCAGGGGACACCCTTTATGTCCAAAATAACAAAGGAACTGTGTAAACTATTAAATATTAAACACCTGCACACGTCCGTCTACCATCCCCAAACCGATGGGTTAGTAGAACGGTTTAATAAGACCCTGAAGTCCATGCTAAAAAGAGTCGTGGCTAAGGACGGGAGAGATTGGGGCTTACTGTTGCCCTATGTTTTGTTTGCGGTACGGGAAGTGCCCCAGGCGTCCACGGGGTTCTCGCCCTTTGAGTTGTTGTATGGGCGACATCCCCGTGGGCTACTGGATATCGCTAAGGAGGCATGGGAGCAACAGCCTACGCCTCATAAAAGTGTGATAGCGCACATAGGAAAAATGCAGGACCGAATAGGGGTCGTGTTGCCGATCGTCCGTGAGCACATGGAAGCGGCACGACTGGCCCAGAGTCGGGTATATAACCGATCCGCCCGGGTAAGGACATTTCACCCGGGTGACCGAGTTCTTGTACTCGTGCCCACGGTCGAGAGTAAATTCTTGGCCCGGTGGCAAGGACCCTATGAAGTTAAGGAGAAAGTGGGCCCAGTTGATTACAGGATATACCAGCCAGGGCGAAGGAAGCCCGAACAGGTATATCATGTGAATCTACTAAAACCTTGGAGAGACAGAGAGAATTTGTTTGGAGACAGCCCGCCCTCTGTCTGGACGGCAGGGAGTGACCCGAGGTCACCAGGGGTTCCGGAGAACGCCGCTGGGGTGACGATAGGGGACGGACTGTCGACCAAACAGGCACAAGAGGTGAGAGAATTCGTTAGTCGGAATAGTGACGTATTCTCTGACCTTCCTGGACGTACCACCTTGATTGAGCATGACATTGTCACCGAGCCCCGGGTGAAAGTCCGCCTAAGACCATACCGAGTACCGGAGGCTCGGCGACAGGCCATTTCGCAGGAGGTAAGATCGATGCTACGTCTAGGGGTCATAGAAGAGTCAAACAGCGAGTGGGCTAGCCCGATTGTCCTTATTCCCAAACCGGATGGTTCATTACGGTTCTGTAATGATTTTAGGAAATTAAATGAGGTATCAAAATTTCCGCCTATCCCATGCCTCGGGTGGACGAGTTGATAGAGCGGCTGGGAAAAGCCAGGTATTTTTCGATCCTAGATCTCACGAAAGGCTACTGGCAGGTACCTCTGACGGAGGCGGCAAAGGAGAAGACGGCCTTTGTCACCCCGGAGGGGCTTTTTCAGTATAGGGTGTTGCCTTTTGGGTTGCATGGCGCTCCGGCTACGTTCCAGCGTCTGATGGATGTTGTCCTCAAGCCCCATCACCAGTATACCTCCGCGTATCTGGATGATATAGTCGTGTTCAGCCCGGACTGGGAGGGTGTCACGGAACCATGAACCAGACGTACAACAAGGGATAAGTGAAAATAAGAAGGCTTTATTGAAAATAAAGCTGTAAAGCAAAAGTCCAAACGGATGGCGAAACCGAAGCAGAGTCTTTGCGAAGCCAGAGGTCAGGAACCAGAAGGGTAGTCAGACGAAGCCAGGATCAGGAACCAGCAGGGTAGTCAGACGAAGCCAGGATCAGGAACCAGCAGGGCAGTCAGACGAAACCAGGATCAGGAACCAGCAGGGTAGTCGGACGAAACCAGGATCAGGAACCAGAAGCAGCAGCAGTCTAGAAGCATGTGAACACAGGAGGACCAAGCAAGGAACTGAAGCCACAGACCTCCTATATATATGAGCTAGGCATCCAGCTCCTCCCAGTGGGAAGGAGGAGCCGCAGGGTGGGAGGCTACAAGAAACCCAGAAACCAAGATGGCCGCCAGCACATGTCAAACGAAGGAGAACAGCAAGAAGGTAAGACCATGACAGAGGGTCATTTGTCAAAACTTCAGGCAGTGATAGATTCTCTCAGGAAGGCGGGGTTAACCGCCAACCCCAAAAAATGCTCGGTGGGACTAGAGGAAGCTCGCTACTTGGGGTATGTGACTGGACACGGAGTCATTAGGCCCCAAGTGAATAAAGTTGAAGCAATCCTGAATAGGCCCAGGCCTCGTACGTCCAAGCAAGTACGGTCATTTTTGGGCATGATTGGGTACTAAATGAGGTTCATTCCCCATTTTGCCACCTTGGCAGCCCCGTTAACCGGACTCTTGAAGGGTAGAAAGTCGGTGATGGTTTGCTGGGGGGAGTCGGCCGTTTGAAGTCGGCCCTACAGTTGCAAGAAAAAGTATGTGAACCCTTTGGAATGATATGGATTTCTGCACAAATTGGTCATAAAATGTGATCTGATCTTCATCTAAGTCACAACAATAGACAATCAAAGTCTGCTTAAACTAATAACACACAAAGAATTAAATGTTACCATGTTTTTATTGAACACACCATGTAAACTTTCACAGTGTAGGTGGAAAAAGTATGTGAATCCCTAGACTAATGACATCTCCAAGAGCTAATTGGAGTGAGGTGTAAGCCAACTGGAGTCCAGTCAATGAGATGAGATTGGAGGTGTTGGTTACAGCTGCCCTGCCCTATAAAAAATACACACCAGTTCTGGGTTTGCTTTTCACAAGAAGCATTGCCTGATGTGAAGGATGCCTCGCACAAAAGAGCTCTCAGAAGACCAACGATTAAGAATTGTTGACTTGCATAAAGCTGGAAAGGGTTATAAAAGTATCTCCAAAAGCCTTGCTGTTCATCAGTCCACGGTAAGACAAATTGTCTATAAATGGAGAAAGTTCAGCACTGCTGCTACTCTCCCTAGGAGTGGCCGTCCTGCAAAGATGACTGCAATAGCACAGCGCAGACTGCTCAATGAGGTGAAGAAGAATCCTAGAGCGTCAGCTAAAGACTTACAAAAGTCTCTGCCATATGCTAACATCCCTGTTAGCGAATCTACAATACGTAAACCACTAAACAAGAATGGATTTCATGGGAGGATACCACAGAGGAAGCCACTGCTGTCCAAAAAAAAACATTGCTGCACGTTTACAGTTTGCACAAGAGCACCTGGATGTTTCACAGCAGTACTGGCAAAATATTTTGTGGACAGATGAAACCAAAGTTGAGTTGTTTGGAAGAAACACACAACACTATGTGTGGAGAAAAAGAGGCACAGCACACCAACATCAAAACCTCATCCCAACTGTGAAGTATGGTGGTGGGGGCATCATGGTTTGGGGCTGCTTTGCTGTGTCAGGGCCTGGACGGATTTCTATCATCGAAGGAAAAATGAATTCCCAAGTTTATCAAGACATTTTGCAGGAGAACTTAAGGCCTTCTGTCCACCAACTGAAGATCAACAGAACATGGGTGTTGCAACAGGACAACGACCCAAAGCATAGAAGTAAATCAACAACAGAATGGCTTAAACAGAAGAAAATACGCCTTCTGGAGTGGCCCAGTCAGAGTCCTGACCTCAACCCGATTGAGATGCTGTGGCATGACCTCAAGAAAGCGATTCACACCAGACATCCCAAGAATATTGCTGAACTGAAACAGTTCTGTAAAGAGGAATGGTCAAGAACTACTCCTGACCGTTGTGCACATCTCATCTGCAACTACAGGAAACGTTTGGTTGAAGTTATTGCTGCCAAAGGAGGTTCAACCAGTTATTAAATCCAAGGGTTCACATACTTTTTCCACCTGCACTGTGAATGTTTACATGGTGTGTTCAATAAAAACATGGTAACATTTAATTATTTGTGTGTTATTAGTTTAAGCAGACTGTGATTGTCTATTGTTGTGACTTAGATGAAGATCAGATCACATTTTATGACCAATTTGTGCAGAAATCCATATAATTCCAAAGGGTTCACATACTTTTTCTTGCAACTGTATGTGAGTCCCTGGTTCTGGTGATGCCCGACTTCAAGCGGGAGTTTGTAGTTCAAACAGATGCCTCGAGAGTAGGACTAGGGGCTGTGCTTTCCAAGGAGCTCAACGGGGAAGAGCACCCCATGGTTTTTCTAAGCCGCAAGCTTACCCCAGCAGAAACCCGGTAAAGCTTTGTGGAGAGAGAGTGCCTCGCCATCAAGTGGGCACTTGAGTCTCTCAGCTATTACCTTTTAGGGAGAAAGTTCCGTCTGGTGACCGACCACTCCCCTCTCCAGTGGATGAGTCGGGCTAAGGAGGGGAGCGCTCGTGTTACCAGGTGGTTCTTGTCCCTCCAGAACTTTAAGTTCACTGTTGAGCACAGGGCCGGCCGCTTACAGGGGAACGCAGATGCCCTGTCCCGGGTACACTGCTGTGCATGTGTTCACCCCCTCAGGCTTGAACAGTATGTTCAAGCCCTCAGGGGTGAACAAAGGGGGGGATATGTAGGAGAGTCCCCGGGATAATAATGGACGGATGATACGAGCCACCAGAGTTCCTGGCCTCGGTGGAGTAAGAACCAGATCATTGCGGTTACAGCGGCGAATGCTGCTGGCACAGCGTGTCCGGGCCGGTCCTTATTGGGAACAGGTAAAGAGCTGGGTGGGTGCCTGTTCCCCACGGCCAGCCCAGGTTTTTGGTGGATCTGGGCCTTTAAAGAACCCAGCCTGCTGAAGATGGGGGTGGGGTGTGTCTTGTTGTGCTGGAGATTTCCACAGACAGAGTCAGTGCTGGTGAAGGAGAGTTTGGGCGCAGCACACATTGAAGGATAGCCCTGGGACCTGTGGTGCTACTAGCCGAAAGGGCTCTGGCCTGAGGGAGACAAAGGCAGGTAGCTTACAAGCCTGCAGGACCGCTGTGGTCTGTCCAGAAACAAGGTGACTCAAACCTGCTGTTTACTTTCTATGGAAGGACTTTTGTTTTATGCACCATGTGGATATGCACCCGTTTGGTCTGCACATTACCTGTTTTGCCTTTGGTGTGAATAAAATCACGGTGTATCGTAAAGACTGTCTGTGATTGCCTCAATACTGTCGCCGCTACCGTAGCCTACCACGAGCACATCCCCACAGACCTTTTTGATCAAATTGTTGGAGCCAAGGTGTTCTCCAAGTTAGATTTAAGAGGGGCCTACAATCTGATCAGAATCAATGAGGGGGATGAGTGGAAAAGGCCTTCAACACGCACGAGGGTCATTTCGAGAATCTGGTTATGCCTTTTGGGTTAACTAACGCGCCAGCGGTCTTTCAGCAATTTGTCAATGACATTTTCCATCATTTTGTGGGAAGGTTTGTTGTAATTTACTTGGATGACATACTAATTTACTCTCCTGATCTGAAGACCCACCAGGATCACGTGAGACAGGTTTTGTCGATCCTTCGGGAGAATAAATTATATGCTAAATTGAAGAAATGTGTGTTTTCTGTTCAGGAGCTTCCGTTTCTGGGATATCTGCTTTCTGACTCTGGTTTTCGTATGGACCCGAAAAGGTCCGGGCGGTTCTGGAATGGGACCGACCGGAGAATCAGAAAGCTTTGACGCGGTTTTTGGGGTTTACCAATTATTACAGAAAATTTATCTTGAACTACTCTACCATTGTAAAACCTTTGACCGATATGACTAGGAAAGGCATCGACTTCTCTGTCTGGTCAGATGAGTCATTGCAGGCCTTTTCGTCTATTAAGGAATGTTTTGCGTCTGCTCCCATTCTGATGCAGCCCGATGTGTCTTAGTCATTCGTGGTGGAGGTGGATGCATCAGAGGTGGGGGTTGGAGCAGTGTTGTCGCAGGGTTCATCTCCTGGCAAATGGGTTCCGTGTGCTTTTTTTTCCAAGAAGGAATTATGATGAGGAATTATGATGTAGGAGATAGGGAATTGCTGGCCATCAAATTGGTCTTTGAGGAATGGCGTCACTGGTTGGAGGGGGCGTCTCATCCCGTTACGGCAAGCATGTCAAACTCAAAGGCTAACATGGGCCAAAAAAAACAAAATTTTAGTTTATGTGGGCCGCATCAAAAAAATAAATAAAAATCGTACATTTTCATAGAACAACATTGTTGTTTCATGACTGCTGACCCCCAACATCCCGTTGCCCAATAACACAAGTGAGACCTATATATATATACAAATATTAAACTTCACTATAAGACGCACCTAGGTTTTTGAGGAGGAAAATAAGAAAAAAATATTTTTAACCAAAAGTTGTGCTTTTGGTGGGCTTTGAATTAATGGTGGTCTGTGCATGACACTATTATGGGGGATCTGTGGATGACGCACTGTCATGTGGGGGATCTGTGGATGGCACTGTTATGGGGGACCTGTGGATGGCACTGTTATGGGGGATCTGTGGATGGCACTGTTATGGGGGATCTATGGATGGCACTGTTATGGGGGATCTGTGGATGGCGCTGTTATGGGGGATCTGTGGATGGCACTGTTATGGGGGATCTGTGGATGGCACTGTTATGGGGGATCTGTGGATGGCACTGTTATGGGGATCTGTGGATGGTACTGCTATGGGGTGGGATATCTGTGGATGGCATTGTTATGGGGTGGGGGGATCTGTGGATGGCATTGTTATGGGGTGGGGGATCTGTGGATGGTGCTGTTATGGGGGATCTGTGGATTGCATTGTTATGAGGTGGGGGATCTGTGGATGGAACTGTTATGGGGTGGGATATCTGTGGATGGTACTGCTATGGGGTGGGATATCTGTGGATGGCATTGTTATGAGGTGGGGGGATCTGTGGATGGAACTGTTATGGGGAGATCTGTGGATGACACTGCTATATGTCATCCACAGATCCCCCTCATAACAGTGTCCCCCAATACACCGGCCCTCTGCTCACCGAAGTATTTATAAACGTGAATCCTTATCCTGTTATTAAGTTGAACTAACGCTGCGCTCTTCCCTGTTCCCCTGTATCCCCACAGCACTTACGAACACGCTTCCATAGCAGGCAGAGCGGACGGCACCAGTAACGTCACTCACTGACGTCGCGCGTCTGCTCCGCCTGCTTCATTCATAAAGTGGGTGGAGCAGGCGCTCGACGTCAGTGAGTGACGTTACTGCTGCCGTCCGCTCTGCCTGCTATTGAAGCTTAAGTAAGTGCTATGGGGATACAGGGGAACATGGGAACATGGGAGAGCGCAGCGTTAGTTCAACTTAATAACAAGATAAGGATTCACGTTTATAAATAAAGCACTTACTTAAAGGGACACTGACAGGCCAAAACAGCATATATAGTTAGATATATCACATTACAGGTCTTATACAGTCTTTTAAAAGCATATAAGTATCCCCCCTGTCCACCTTATAAAGAGCGAAATATAAAGTTTTATAACCTGCTTCTCCGGTCAGCAATCTGCCCAAGGGGCGGCGTTTCATGTGAAAATGCGCCCAGCCAGCCTTCCCAACTGCCGTTTGAAGCCCCGCCCAGCTCATCAATATTCACTTTGCTGGGCGGCGGCTAGAACTCTCCCCAGTCCCGATCCTGCGCCTGCGCAATTCAATCCTCCGGGCTGCTCTGAACAGTGCATGGCTGAGGCTGCAGCTGCCTCGAAGACGCAGGCTGGTGTGTGTACGCAGGCGCGATCTAACGGCACGGCGGGGCGCAGGCGCAGAAGATTGGGCATGAACGATGCCCGGAGGATTGAATTGCGCAGGCGCAGGATCGGGACTGGGGAGAGTTCTAGCCGCCGCCCAGCGAAGTGAATATTGATGAGCTGGGCGGGGCTTCAAACGGCAGTTGGGAAGGCTGGCTGGGCGCATTTTCACATGAAACGCCGCCCCTTGGGCAGATTGCTGACCGGAGAAGCAGGTTATAAAACTTTATATTTCGCTCTTTATAAGGTGGACAGGGGGGATACTTATATGCTTTTAAAAGACTGTATAAGACCTGTAATGTGATATATCTAACTATATATGCTGTTTTGGCCTGTCAGTGTCCCTTTAAGCTTCAATAGCAGGCAGAGCGGACGGCAGCAGTAACGTCACTCACCGGCGCCTGCTCTGCCCACTTTATGAATGAAGCAGGCGGAGCAGACGCGCGACGTCAGTGAGTGACGTTACTGGTGCCGTCCGCTCTGCCTGTTATGGAAGCGTAACCAGAGCATGTTTGACACCCATGCGTTACGGTATATACTGATCATAAGAATTTGGCTTACCTGCAATCTGCCAAGTGCCTGAATCCTAGACAGGCTAAATGGTCACTGTTCTTTACTAGGTTCAATTTTGTGGTTACTTTTCGCCCGGGGGTTAAAAACGTCAAGGCAGATGCATTGTCTCGTAGTTTTCCTGGGGGAAGTGATTCAGAGGATCCTGCTCCGATTTTGGCTGATGGGATGGACGTCTCCGCTCTGTACCCCGAGTTGGAGATGGAGGTGTTGGGAGCCCAGGAGGGGCTCCTGATTCTTGTCCCCCAGGGAGGTTGTTTGTTTCTGCTGGACTGCGATACAAGGTATTCAAGGAACATCACGATACTGTCCTTGCTGGACATCCTGGTGGCAAGTCCACCTTTGATCTTATTTCTCAGAGGTTCTGGTGGCCCGGGTTACGTAAGAGTGTTGAGGATTACGTAGCAGCTTGTGAGACCTGTGCACAGTCAAAGGTTGCTCACATTCGACCTTCTGGTTCACTTCTTCCTTTGTCTATTTCATCTCGTCCTTGGACGCACTTGTCTATGGACTTTATTACTGATCTGCCGAGTTCCTCCGGGAAAACGGTAATTTTGGTGGTTGTGGACCGTTTTAGTAAAATTACTCACTTTGTATCATTAGCTAGTCTGCCCAATGCTAAGACTCTTGCTCAGGTTTTTGTTGATAACATCATTCCCTCGGATATAGTTTCTGATAGAGGCACGCAGTTGGATCCAGGTTTTGGAAGGCGTTCTGCTCTCATCTTGGTGTTCAACTTTCGTTCTCTTTGGCTTTTCATCCGCAGTCGAATGGGCAGACAGAGCGTACTAACCAAAACCTGGAGACCTACTTGAGGTATTTTGTGGCTGAGAACCAGGAGGACTGGTCCTCATTCTTATCTCTAGCAGAGTTTGCTTTGAATAACCGTAGGCAGGAGTCCAAGGGGAAGTCACCATTTTTTTGCGCATACGGTTTTCATCATCAGTTTGGTACCTTTTCTGGGACTGGTTCCTCTGGTTTTCTTCTGCCTTGTCTTCTTTCTGGCGGAGGATCCAAGTGAATTTGGAGAAGATGGGTGGAAGGTATAAGCGAATGGCTAACAGGAGACTTATGACTGGTCCGGACCTGTGTGTGGGTGATCTGGTGTTGTTATCTACTAAAAATATTAGTAGATAGCTTGCTCTGAGGAAAGGTGGATTTGCTGTTTTTGCTCTGCTACAAGATAAGTTGGTTTTGGTTTCCTTTTTGTGTTCTGTCTAAGCCAGTGGTGGGCAAAATTTTTTGTCAACTGAGCCAAATATCGCCAAAACCACGATTGAAATTTCTTTTGAGAGCCACATTTTTAAAAACTAAAATATATAGGAAGGAAGCGCATGCTGAAGCGAATGGGTCCATGATGCGGGCTGCGGTGTTCTGTCTCTGGCAGATTTCACTGCCCGGGAAGTTTTCAATACCCCTCGTCACTTCCTCCTCGTTCCGACGTCTACTCTGGAAGGAGGTGCGCACTGCCGGCCCTACTGTGATGCGCGTGCGCTAATACTAGTTATCTTGCCCGTGGGACACATTTACGTTCCACAAAGCAAGAGAGGGCGTGTTCGCTAACTAGTATTAGCGCACACGCATCACAGTAGCGCAAAACGGACAAGAATAGGACATGTTATATTTTTTTTGCGGGGCCATGGAACTGAGCAACGGATGCAGACAGCAAATGGAGTGCTGTCAGCATCTTTTGCGGCCCCATTGAAGTGAATGGGTCCACACCCGAGCCGCAAAAGCTCGGATGTGGACCAGAACAATGGTTGTGTGCATGAGGCCTTTTACTGTATAAACATTTAGTTTGGTGGTTTGATCAGTGAATTACGTTTTTTTCTTTTTTCCTGCAACATTGTACATAGGATATATATTTCTCATACACTAAAATCCAGTGGACCAAGCATTTAAAATCATAACATACATGCAGTGACATATGAACATATCAAAAACTACATAACACAAAAAAATAATTTAATCAGTTTTTCAAGTATATGTGTTTGTATATATGTGAAAAATACAGGGCCATCTGGATACCTATGCAAATATATGTTTCCGGCAGAGGCCCCGCACTCAGTCCCAAGCTGTGCCCATCTGGTGGGTGTATTGTACCACATCACTGGCTGTATGTAAGATTTGTCACAGTGTGTTAAAATAGATGTGACACAATGTCCATTGCTCCAGAGTTTTTTTACCTGCTTAGGCTTATTTCACATGAGCGATACAGATTCTGTCAGGCATTGCAGGCAAGTTCAATCAGTTTTGTCTGTGATTGTGTTCAGTGTTTCTGTTTTTTCCACGTGGATGCAATACATTTTTTATGTGTTTTTCACGCGTGATAAGAAAAACTTAAGTATAACACTCAACATTTAGCCACTATCAGCAAAAAACGCACTGCATCCCTATGCCTTCCGTTTTTCACACAAGCCCCATTCATTTCTATGGGGTCAGGGCTGCGTGAAAAACGCAAAATATAGATCGTGCTGTGATTTTTCTTGAACGCAAAATAGTGAAAAGTCATGTACACATACCCATTGAAATGAATGGATCAGGATTCAGTCCAGATGCTATCTGTTCACAACACGCATTACATCCGTACGGAAAGCTCGCTTGTGTGAAAGAGGCCTAAGACAGTGTATTATGTGTCATAAAACCATAACAGCTCAAGAAAACATGTGGTTAATAATAGTACAAATAGAGTGCGCTGCCTATAGCCTCCACATTCCAGATATTTTATTAATTTAGGATCTAAAATTATAGCATCTGATGTTGTGCGGAATAACATCGGTTTTTAACTGCTATATGTTTTGCCTATTTATGGCATTTTTAATTGTTAATAGTTTTTTTTTTCCACAATGGCTTTTTATAGAGATCTACAAATGAGGGGATCTCGGAGGGGGTACATACTTTCTTGTTTAAAAATGCATGATTCACAAAAAATGACCACAAAAAAACACATGTACTAAAACTAGCTATTTATAAACGAAAATGCCTCAAAATCCCACAATAAAAAGCTTGTAACATTTAAAAAATGCTGGTGTTTTTCTGGCTTTTTTGAACGAAAAAAATGCAAAAAAAAAAAAAAATGACGCTTGAAAAGGGTGGCCACTGGCTTCACCCAAGAAAGCCGTACCTTACCGGCCACGCCCTCAAACCAATAACCACTCCCACCCCCGTGAAGCCACACGGGTCCGCCCTTCACAGTAGTTATTCCCCCCTTTCAGCAGTCCCCCATTCACAGTAGTTATTAACCCCTTTTAGCAGTCCCCCCTTCAGTGGGGGTGAACTGCTGAAAGGGGTTAATTAATAAATACTGTGAATGGGGGACTGCTGAAAGGGGTTAATAACTACAGTGAAGGGTGTAGCTGGCCAGCTAAGACCTGTCCTAGGTTGCTAATATAGCTTGTGTGTTTATACACAAACACAGATAAAGCAGCAGCACAGTTAGACAGCGTAGATAGGGTGCAAATCCTCAGGGAAGGCAGGCGTCTCTTCCACTGGATACTAAATCCAAAAAACGATTCGGAGTGCTGCCTCGTTTTTGGATTTTGTGTGTTTATACAGCTAGACCTGCCAATAACCTAATACAGTTCCTATGTTTATGTGTTAAAGACAAAAGCAGAGTTATTTACAGTGACTTCATGTTTGGATGTCATATAACTGTTATATATAGAGTTGAGCGGACACCTGGATGTTCGGGTTCGGCAGGTTTGGCCGAACTTGAAAAAAAAGTTCAGGTTCGGGACCCGAACTTGACCCCGAACCCGAACCCCATTGAAGTCAATGGGGACCCGAACTTTTGGCCACTAAAATGGCTCTAAAATAGCCCTGGAAAGAGCTAGAGGGCTGCAAAAGGCAGCAAAATGTGCTTAAGAGCATGGCAAATGCCCTGCAAACAAATGTGGATAGGGAAATGAAACAAAAAAGACCTTAAAAAAATAAAAATTAGGAATGATGTAGAAGGAAGAAGTTGAGGAGGCGGTGAATGGGTGGATGTGGCCATGTAGGCTCACATGGCGGCCGCGAAGGAGGAATAGGTAGCCAACACAGATGTGTGTTATTTTGCATTTTTACATAGGGGTATCCCCCAAAATATTGGGACATATAAAAAAATAAAAAAAATGAATAAGTGCACTTGAGTACAAGGATGGATTGTTGAGGCTGTTAGAACTGTTTATTCTGCACAAGGTACAGACAAGTCTTGTGGGATCCTGGTTCATTTTAATGAACGTGAGCTTGTCTATGTTGGCTGTGGACAGGCGGCTGCGTCTGTCTGTAATGACGCCTCCTGCCGTGCTAAATACACGTTCAGAGAGTACACTGGCTGCAGGGCAGGCCAGCACCTCCAAGGCATACAGGGCAAGCTCTGGCCGTGTGGACAATTTGGAGACCCAGAAGTTGAATGGGGCAGAACCATCAGTCAGTACGTGTAGTCATGTGCACAGGTACTGTTCCACCATGTTGTTTAAATGCTGCCTCCTGCTAACACGCTCCATATCAGCAGTTGGGGCCGGTTGTTGCGGCGAGGTGACAAAGCTTTTCCACATGTCGGCCATGCTAACCCTGCCTTCTGAGGTGCTGGCGCTGACACAGCTGCGTTGGCGACCTCTTCCTCCTCCCCTGCCTTCGCCTTGTGCTTCCACTTGTCCCCCGGCGTCAGTCGGGAATGCTCTCAGGAGCGCGTCTACCAGCGTGCGCCTGTAGTCGCGCATCTTACGATCACGCTCCAGTGAGGGAATTAAGGACGGCACATTTTCTTTGTAACGGGGATCCAGCAGGGTGGCCACCCAGTAGTCAGCACACGTTAAAATGTGGGCAACTCTGCTGTCACGGGGTTCCGAAGGTGCACTCGGTCCCCCATTGCCCGCAGAACTGCTGCTTAGCTTTTGGAATGAGGTTCTGTGTTTGACCTCATTCCCAGGGCGGCTTTACTAGCTGGGTGGCTCCCTGCTCCTAGTCTGCCTTGAGCGCCGAGCTGATCACTGGCCACGACACATGACCCTCACTCCCCACTATAAATACAGGCAGCCTGCTGGCTACAGGTTGCCTGTTAATTTCTAGGTTCCTGGCTATTTGTTGGACTGCTGAATACTTACCTGATCCTGTTCACTGACCATCCTTTTGCCTGCTCCTCCTGTACTGCGCTTCCGTCCTGGTATTGTGACCTCGGCTCCCACCTGACTACTCTCTTAGGACTCCTCTTGTACTTCTCTGCTCTCCTGGTATTTATGACCCCGGATTCTCCTGACAATTCTCTGCTTGCTCCATTTGTACTTTGCAGCTTTCCTGGTATTGACTCGGTCCGTTCACGTCCTGTTGTTTGTCTGTCTATCATCCCTGCACTTACTCCAAGTTAGGGATTGCCGTCCAGTTGTCCCCTGTCATTAGGACTCGCGAGGCAAGTAGGCAGGGCCAGGGGTAAGGGTGGAGCGCAGTGGTCACTTCCCTCCCCCTGTGTGTGTGTGTGTGTACGCGACCGTTACAGATTAACAGGCCCAATAACCACTGTATTATGAATCCTCTGGTGACCCTGACTGACCATGTCTCTAATCTGACGCAGAGGGTGCAGGAGTTAGGGGAAAAACTCAGTTCTTTTGAGTTAGGGCAAGGTTCTTCCACTCCTCAGGCCTCCAGTCCGCATTTTGAGCCCCAGATTAAGCTCCCAGAACCCTTTTCTGGAGACCGGAGGAAGTTTCTCTCTTTTAAGGAGAGTTGCAAACTTTACTTCCGTTTGCGCCCCGTGTCCTCTGGCCCCGAGAGTCAACGCGTGGGCATTATCATTTCCCGATTACAGGGTGATCCCCAGGACTGGGCGTTCTCTTTACCTGCTGGCACCAGTTGTTTATATTCTGTGGAGGGGTTCTTTCAGGCCTTGGGTACCCTCTATGATGAACCAGACAGGGCTCTAGTAGCCGAGACGGCTCTAAAGGCACTGGTTCAGGGCAATTTACCAGCGGAGGATTATTGCACCCAATTCAGAAGGTGGTGTGTCCCCTCAGGATGGAACGAACCAGCCCTGAAGAGTCAGTTCAGGTCAGGTCTGTCTGATAAATTAAAGGATCTTCTGGTCAGTTATCAACTTCCAGAGACCTTAGAGGAGATGATGACCCTTCTATCCATGTCATGGCTATTGATGCTACTTCTCTTATTGGTGGTACGGTGAGCTTATGTACCTCAGAGATTTCTCTAACCGTGGGTGTGTGCCACTCAGAGAGATGTTCGCTTCTAGTCCTGGAGAACCTACCTGCTGAGGTGGTACTAGGGTTGCCTTGGCTCCGACTACATAACCCCACTATAGATTGGTCCAATGGGGAGTTGGTGAGATGGGGGCCTAAGTGTGACTCGTGCTTGTCCGTGGTACAGGCTGGGGTCTCAGTAAAGTCTGATACTTTACCCTCTGTTGTTAGAGAATATTCTGATGTATTCTCATCACCAACCCCGGAGGTTCTACCCCCCCATAGACCTTATGATTGTACCATAGAGCTAGTAGAGGGGGCCAAGTTTCCTAAAGGACGAATTTATAATCTTTCTATGCCCGAACGCAAGGCCATGGAAGATTATATTAAGGAGAGCCTTGGTAAAGGGCATATTAGACCTTCTGTCTCTCCTATGGGGGCGGGGTTTTTCTTCGTTAAGAAAAAAGATGGTGGTCTTAGGCCATGTATCGATTACTGGAGATTAAATAAAATCACTGTCCAGAATAGATACTCCCTCCCATTGATTCCGGATTTATTTAACCAGGTTCTGGGGGCAACCTGGTTTTCCAAAATTGACCTGAAAGGGGCATACAATCTAATCCGAATCAAGGAGGGAGACGAATGGAAGACGGCGTTCAATACTCCGGTAGGACACTTTGAATATCAAGTGATGCCTTTTGGACTCAGCAATGCCCCAGCTGTGTTCCAAAACTTCATGAATGACATTCTTAGGGAGTACTTAGGTAAATTTGTTATTGTCTATCTTGACGACATTTTGATATTCTCTCCTGACCTCGAATCCCATGTGTCTCATGTTAAACAAGTATTAGAGGTGTTGAGGGAGAATCAGCTATCCGCTAAACAAGAGAAATGTGTCTTTGGTGTACAGGAGATTCTGTTTCTAGGGCATGTTTTGACTCCTCACGCCTTCAAGATGGATCCTGGTAAGGTACTAGCAATTAAGGAATGGGTAAGACCTTCATCCTTAAAGGCCTTACAACGGTTCTTAGGTTTCGCCAATTACTATCGTAAATTTATTATGAATTTTTCCGTAATTGCTAAACCATTGACTGACCTTACTAAGAAAGGGGCGGATTTGGAGAATTGGTCTACTGAGGCCATTTCTTCATTTGAAAAATTAAAAAAGGCATTCAGTAGCGCTCCCATTCTGATCCAGCCTGATCAGGAGAAACCTTTTATTGTGGAGGTGGATGCGTCCGAGGACGGCGTAGGAGCAGTCCTTTCACACGGTCCTGCTAGCCTCACTAATCTGAGACCATGTGCCTTCTTCTCCAGGAAATTCTCTCCCACGGAGAGAAACTACGACATAGGGAATAGGGAGCTGCTGGCCATTAAATGGGCATTTGAGGAGTGGAGGCATTTCCTGGAGGGGGCAAGACATTGTGTAACTGTTGTCACTGACCATAAAAACCTTATGTTTCTCGAGTCTGCTAAGAGGTTGAATCCCCGTCAAGCCAGATGGGCTCTGTTTTTTACTCGTTTTGATTTTTCCATCACGTTCAGGCCGGGAAGTAAAAATGTGAAGGCGGACGCATTATCTCGGAGCTTCCAGGCTTTTCAACCTACTGAGGTACCACCTGAATCCATCCTACCAGCAAAAATCTTCTTAGCAGCTCTTACCCAGGATATCTCGGCTCGCATTAGGTCTGAACAACATCTGGCACCGGTATCCACCCCAACAGATAAGTTGTTTGTTCCCGTACAATTTCGTCTCCAGCTGTTGGGTGAGTGTCACGATTCTGCCTTTTGTGGACATCCGGGTGTTGAGGGCACTAAGGATCTGGTTTCTAGATCTTATTGGTGGCCCACTCTAACTAGGGATGTCAAGTCCTACGTGTCAGCCTGTGAGGTTTGTGCCAGGTCCAAGACACCTAGGACTCGCCCTGCTGGTAACCTACGACCCCTACCCATTCCCAGTAGACCCTGGTCACATATCTCGATGGACTTTATAACTGACCTACCGCTGGCGGAGGGTAAGACTGTGGTTTGGGTAGTGGTTGATAGGTTTAGCAAGATGGTTCATTTCATTCCCCTGTCTAAACTTCCGAATGCTAAAACCCTGGCGTCTATTTTTGTGAGAGAGATTGTTCGTTTACATGGCATCCCGGAAAATATTGTTTCTGTGTACAGTTTGTGTCCAAATTCTGGAGGGCCTTCTGTCAAAGATGTAAAATTTCATTGTCTTTTTCTTCCGCCTACCATCCTGAGAGTAATGGGCAGACTGAACGCCTTAATCAGTCTTTGGAACAATTCTTGAGGTTGTATGTTGCTGATGACCAGCAATTATGGGTCAAATTCCTTCCGTTGGCTGAATTTGCTTTGAATAACCGTGTCAATTCTTCTGCTGGGGTCTCCCCTTTCTTTTGTAACCATGGTTTTCATCCCCGTTTTCATTCTGGGTCGTCCGTCTCCTCCTCTAACCCTGAAGCGGATAAACTTTCCTCCGAACTGTGCACAGTTTGGGCCCGGGTTCAATCGAACCTAGAAAAGGCTCAATGTTCTCAAAGACTCAAGGCCGATAGGAGACGTTCAAGGGGGGTAAACTTTCAGGTTGGGGATAAATAGTTAAGGCTGCATGCAGCCTGTAATTGTGGGAGGGGCCAGGTCCCCCTTCTTAAACCCCCTCATACAGCTCACCGCACGGCGCCCGCCGACTCGCACTTCCTGTGACTCACGTCACTTCCGGTAAGCACGCTCCCCAGGTAAGTATCGCCGCACGCCGCACGCCGCCAGCCTGGAGTCTCCGGTCCGCCATCAGGGCCGTGGCCGGCCGCTGGCCTGCTCCCCCTCACCTTTTCGGCCACCGCGAGCTCCCTTCACCGCCGCCCTGTCGCGAGAGGTCAGGCGCATGCGCAGCCGGCCTGGTCCAGCTCCCGGCTGCCGCTGGCCGCCTAAGGGGGGGGGGGGGGACACCGAGGGGGAGCTCCGCTCACTGCCTCCGTCCCTCTGCCTCTGTCCGGCCGCACCACGGCCGCTCCTGTCAGGGCCGTTCGGAATGGAGAGTGTTGTGGTGGGGAGCTGGACATTGTGGCGGTGGATGTGTGCTTGTGGTCCTCAAGATATATATATATTTATGAATGTATCTTGCTCTGCTTTTCAGCTGCCCGCACTTCCATGCCCCCAGGGGGCGGGCCGAGACCAGCATGTCCTGAGTGCACCACACTCCGGTGGGGCTGCTGGCAGCCTTCTGCCTTTGGGTGTGCTCAGGTCAGCTGCCACCCGCACCGTCCAGCCAGCCCATGGACATCGTGGTGGCCAGCCTGCAGTGGTGCAGGAAGGCCAGGTCACGATCATAGAGGCACAGAGTTGGGCTGGCAGAGATAGCGCTTAGGTCATGACCGCCACATCCGGGCGGTCATGATTCCTGACATGCGTTAATTGCCTATCACGTGTGGCCCACTGATGGGCAATTAACGGGCCGCACCCCCCTACGTCCCACCTTGCTCAATCCAGGTCGCCCGTTCCTGGCTCCAGGGCTTCCACCTCCAGCCCACCCGCTCCTGCCAGGCTGGCATGTGCCACGGGCTCCGCCACGCACACTCAGGTCGGACCCGTGCCCCTCCAGGCCCGTTCACACCCCGGCCTACCCACGGCCTTCCAGCCGGGCCCTCGGGGGCTCCGGCCCTTGTTGCTCCCAATGTTCACATATGTGTTCCTTTCCCAGGTGCCAGTAGCGTTCGTGGTCCCCGACGTGTCTTGTCACGACTTCCTGACGTCAGGTTTAGGTCCTGCAGAAGGTCGCTGCCGGCCACTCGCGGGATTTCTCAAACTTGAGGGTTCTGGTAGGTAATCCTGGGCTGCTCCCAGCAGTTCCTCTTACCCACATCCCGGGTTGCCTCCCCGGAGGCACGCAAGGATGTTTTCTCTCTCACTCAACCTGAGACGTTCAGGTGTCTTTTCTGTCCTTCTTAGCCTGAGGCGTTCTGGTGTCTTCTCTGCCCAGATACCCTGAAGCGTTCAGGTGGTTTCTCTGTACATCTCGGCCTGAGACAGTCAGGTGTCTTCTCTGTCCAGGTAGCCTGAAGCATTCAGGTGTCTTCTCTGTCCATCTTGGCCTGAGGCGTTCAGGTGTCTTCTCTGTCCAGGGCCCTGAAGCGTTCAGGTGTCTTCTCTGTCCAGGTACCCTGAAGCGTTCAGGTGTCTTCTCTGTCCATCTTAGCCTGAGGCGTTCAGGTGTCTTCTCTGTCCATCTTAGCCTGAGGCGTTCAGGTGTCTTCTCTGTCCTAGCACCCTGAAGCGTTCAGGTGTCTCCT
The DNA here is from genome assembly GCF_905171765.1 of Bufo bufo. NCBI lineage: Eukaryota > Metazoa > Chordata > Amphibia > Anura > Bufonidae > Bufo > Bufo bufo. The sequence continues at coordinate 128,926,908 of NC_053396.1, forward strand.
CTGTCCATCTCAGCCTGAGACGTTCAGGTGTCTTCCCTGCCAGGTACCCTGAAGCGCTCAGGTGTCTCCTCCGTCCACGGCGGCCTGTAGCGTCAGGGTCGGTCCGGGTCTCTTCAGCCACGGGTGCAGCCACCCTTACGGTAGTCGCCGGTGCGTCAGGTGTCTCCCAGCTCCACGTACCTTGCAGCACTCAGGCACCCGGCTCACGTCCCCAACCTGAGACGTTCAGGTCACCCCTCGCCGCCCGTCCTGGAACTTCCAGGCCTCCTTCTTTTCGCAGTCCTTAGACTCCGCCTCCTGGCTCCCCAGATACCCCTTCTTTTTGGTTCATGTTTCATCCACGTCTCCCTGTTTCCGCTATTAGACGTCCCTGCGGTGTGTCCGCACGCATCCGCAATGGTTTTCAGGTCCCGCGCTGCAATTTTCTCACGTCGCTCCTAACTTTTCCAGTCCTCAGGGCCAGCCGGGTCGTTCCCGTCGTTCCTCAGACGGTAAGGCAAGGGTGTTGATTCCACGCTTTCAGGTACGTCCTCCAATACGTCCACCCACGATCTCAGTAGTCATGGTACACGTCCCCATGACCTCTCCAGCTGCCATATTGTTGTCTCTAATTCAAGGTCTCGCAAGGTCTCTGCTATTTGCGAAGCCATGTCGCAGGTCTCAGACGCCGACGACGCTTTGTCCCTCCCGGGTACTTCAGTCTCCGGCCAAGGCGGTCCAGCAGCCCTCCGAAGATGGACTGTGCCAAGGCTCATTGCGGAGTTGGGCAGAAGAGGTATCAGGCACCCAGCTTCAGCCAAGAAGGCCGAGCTATACTGGCTATTGATGACCGAGCCCAGCCCTCCTGAAAGAGAAGATCCACCCCCAGCCATCCAGCAGTCCCTGGTACAGTTACAGGCCTCCTTGGATTCGCTCATCTCTTCCGTTGCCGACATCAGGACCAGGGTGGTGGACTTGGAGTCCAGAACACCGGCGTCATCCCAGGCGGTGGTCCCCTTCACTGATCCCCCTCTATCTCAACTCATCTCCAGGTACGTCCCCGGCTGCTCCGGTGGTGGCTCCTGCGCACTTGGTGCCGGACCACATCAGGAGGGACATCTTAGCGGGCAAGGACGTGAACCTCGCGTCCATCCTGATTGCGTCCCATGATGCCGCAGACAACAAGACCTTTGACTGCGGGGAGGTCTCGGTGGTCCTTCGGGCCAAGGATGGCCGTCTCAACCGCAAGCTCTCGGTACCTGAGTTTGTTTTGGCCTTTGGCCTGTTTAGAGACGTGTTCTGCTCCGCCTTTCCGGCTCGCCGGGAGGAGCTGGACACGTATCTACACAAGGTTACTGGACTTGGGCACAAGTACGGCGGCACGGCTTTTTATGATTATCACCGCTCCTTTTCAGCCAAGGCCGCCGCCGCGCTTACCCAGTTTCAGTTTTCCGTCAACTGGGCTACGCTGGACATGGAGTTGTTCTGCCAGCATTTCGCCGGTCTCCGGGCCCCCGCTTGTTCGACTTGTCAGTCGATTTTTCACTCCACTGAGTGGTGTCCTCAAACTGCCACGGCCCAACCAGACAAGGTCATTCCAGGCCCCTCCGGGGTCCCCCGCAGTCCCTCCGCCACTGATAAGTTGGGCAGACCCATTGTTTACCTTGGCAACAGCCAAGTTTGCAACAACTTTAACTTTGGTTCCTGTCTCTTCAGCGGTTGCAGGGCCCTGCACATCTGCTCCATCTGCTTCAGGGCTCACCCCAGGTCCACATGTCCCAAGAAGGCGTACAAGCGCCTATGACTGGCCGATTGCGACATTGACCTCCTAGCCTTCCTGTTACGGGAACATCCGGTGCCGGGATTCGTGGACTTCCTGATCTCTGGCCTCTGCTCCGGCTTTGACACAGGGTTGGTGGCACTACCCCATTCCAACTGGGAGTGCAACAATCTGCAGTCAGCCAGGTCAGATTCCACCACTGTGCAGGAACTCCTGAATTCGGAGGTGGAGAAAGGGTTCCTCCTGGGCCCTTTCAACCAGGTTCCTTTCTCTCGCTGGCGGATCAGCCCCATAGGCATAGTGTCCAAGAAAGAGTCAAATAAAAAACGTTTGATTTACGATATCTCCGCCCCCCATGATTCCGTCATCCCCAGCATTAATTCTCTCATTCCCTCCGAAGAATTTGCCATGAAGTATGCATCCATTGACGAAGCCATTGCCCTCATCCTTAGCGCCGGGAAAGGTGCCTGGTTTTCTAAAACTGACATAGCGGACGCCTTCAAACTGCTGCCTATCGCCCCTCACCTATGGCAGTTCTATGGTATTCGGTGGGAGGGCAGGTTCTATTTTGCCAACAGGTTGACTTTCGGCTCGAAAACCAGCCCGTGGTTATTTGACCAACTGGCGCAGGCGCTACACTGGATCCTGATCCACCACGGCAGCGCCCCAGCGGTCATCCACTACCTGGACGACTTTCTCCTCATAGAACCTCCGCTATGTCGGCCATTCGGGCTGCACTCCCTCCTGGAGATCTTTGCCGCCCTTTCCATCCCAATATCGCAGGGGAAGACCTCGGGGCCGGTCACTTCCATCACCTTCCTGGGTATTGTCCTGGACTCAGACAGGATGGAAGCCAGGCTTCCAGAGGCAAAGCTGTCCCAAATCCGGGAAGTCGTGGCCAGGGCCATCACCTCTTCCCAGGTGACCAAGGTCGAGCTACAGTCCATCCTGGGTCGGCTGAACTTTGCCTTAAGGGTTGGAACCTCTTTCAAAAATTTTCCAGGGACCATCCCCAACAGGATACGGCCTTCATTTCTTACATCATGGCTTTCATGGGCCATTGCCATGTTAACCTCAAGCTGGCACCCAGCACCATCCGTTTGTACCTAGCCGGGGCGCAACATTTCTTGGTCCTACAGAATCCAGAAGTTCGCGCGGCGTTCACATCCCAAGCCGTCAAGGCCACACTCAGGGGCATTGAGAAAAACAGTAAAGACTCCAACCCGTCCCGTCGGCCGGTCTCCGGCGAGCTATTCAGGCAGCTGACTGCATCCCTAGATGGCAATCCTTTTGGCCCTTCCATTAGCCTGGTCATCAAGGCCGCTATGTATCTAAGCTTCTACGGCTTCCTTCGTCCAGGAGAATTCTCAGTTTCTTCCCAGAAGACGATCTTCCTGAAGAAGAAGCAGCTATCCTGGAGCCAGGATCATCTGGTGTTAAGCCTTCCTTCCACCAAGACGTCCCAAACCGGTCCTCCCATACAGATCCGCTTCTTCAAGTCCGAAAACGCCTGGTGTCCAGTGGTGGTACTCCAACGTCTCCTTGTTTCCACACCATCTCCAGATCCAGAGTCTCCTTTGCTTCCATTCCAAGGGAAACCTCTGTCCACGCCACAGTTCGTCTCTCACATCAGATCCCTGGTCGCAGGGTTGGGGGTGGACCCCAAAACTATATCAGGACATTCATTCCGCATCGGAGCTGCCTCAGCAGCTTCCAAGCACGGGACGCCTCCGCACGTCATCCGTCACATGGGTAGGTGGAGGTCTGCCTGTTTTTCCCGGTACATCCCGGATCCGCTGACTGAAACCCGGCAGGTATTCCTTTCCTTGGTTTTGTAATACTGTTCCAACATGCATTAAACAGCAGCACTTATCCTACTCGGTGTCTTTTTGGCCCTCTTTTAGTCAGGCCCACGTCCCGTGGCTCCAGGCACACACCAGCCACTGTTAAAGCCCCCTCTTGTCACATTACTGACCGTGGCCGCGGCCACAAATAGTTAAGGCTGCATGCAGCCTGTAATTGTGGGAGGGGCCAGGTCCCCCTTCTTAAACCCCCTCATACAGCTCACCGCACCGCGCCGGGCGACTCGCACTTCCCCCCCCCTTTTCCAACCCCTTTCTTTCTACTCTCCCTAGGGTTGGCCCTCTTTTAGGCAGGCCCACGTCCCGTGGCTCCAGGCACACACCAGCCACTGTTAAAGCCCCCTCCTGTCACATTACTGGCCGCGGCCACAAAGTATGGTTGTCCTCCAAGAATCTATCTCTCAAGGTAACTTCTAAAAAATTTGCTCCTCGTTTTATTGGACCATATAAGATCACGGAAGTGATTAACCCGGTATCTTTTAGGTTGGAGCTGCCTGAGTCATTCCACATTCATAATGTGTTCCATAAATCTCTGTTTAAAAACTATTTTGAACCGGTAGTACCATCAAAAGCCTCGCCTCCACCGGTTCTTGTTAATGATGCTGTTAAGTATGTGGTGTCTAAAATAGTGGATGTCAGGAAGGTGCGTAATTCCTTGCAGTACCTGATTCACTGGAAGGGGTATGGACCTGAAGAGAGATCTTGGGTACCTGCCAGGGAGGTTCATGCTCCTAGACTTGTTCGTAAATTTCATTTAGAACACCCTGAAAAGCCATCGCCTGAAGTCTTGGGTCCGGTGGCCCCTCGTAAAAGGGGGGGTACTGTCACGGGGTTCCGAAGGTGCACTCGGTCCCCCATTGCCCGCAGAACTGTTGCTTAGCTTTTGGAATGAGGTTCTGTGTTTGACCTCATTCCCAGGGCGGCTTTACTAGCTGGGTGGCTCCCTGCTCCTAGTCTGCCTTGAGCGCCGAGCTGATCACTCGGTGCTCGACTGGTTGGTCTGTCGGTCATGTGACGCTGGCCACGTCACATGACCCTCACTCCCCACTATAAATACAGGCAGCCTGCTGGCTACAGGTTGCCTGTTAATTTCTAGGTTCCTGGCTATTTGTTGGACTGCTGAATACTTACCTGATCCTGTTCCCTGACCATCCTTTTGCCTGCTCCTCCTGTACTGCGCTTCCGTCCTGGTATTATGACCTCGGCTCCCACCTGACTACTCTCTTAGGACTCCTCTTGTACTTCTCTGCTCTCCTGGTATTTATGACCCCGGCTTTTCCTGACAATTCTCTGCTTGCTCCATTTGTACTTTGCAGCTTTCCTGGTATTGACTCGGTTCGTTCACGTCCTGTTGTTTGTCTGTCTGTCATGCCTGCACTTACTCCAAGTTAGGGATTGCCGTCCAGTTGTCCCCTGTCATTAGGACTCGCGAGGCAAGTAGGCAGGGCCAGGGGTAAGGGTGGAGCGCAGTGGTCACTTCCCTCCCCCCTGTGTGTGTGTGTACGCGACCGTTACATCTGCTGTTGTTGCGCAGGCACTGCAGCATGTAGTCGCTCATGTGTGCCAGGCTGCCCAGAGGTAAGGACAAGCTGTCCTCTGTGGGAGGCGTATCGTCTGCGTCCTCCGTATCCCCCCAGTCACGCACCAGTGATGGGCCCGAGCTGCGTTGGGTGCCACCCCACTGTGAACATGCTTCAGCCCCATCCTCTTCCTCCTCCTCCAGTAGTGGGCCCTGGCTGGCCAAATTTGTACCTGGCCTCTGCAGTTGCAAAAATCCTCTTTCTGAGCCACTTCTAAAAGACTGGCCTGAAAGTGTTAGAGATGACCCCTCTTCCTCCTCCTCGTTCTGGGCCACATCCTCTTCCATCATTGCCCTAAGGAGACATAGAAGTGGTATTGTAACGCTGATAACGGCGTCATCATCACTGGCCATGTTGGTGGAGTACTCGAAACAGTGCAACAGGTCTCGTATGGAGGCCCAGTCATTGGTGGTGAAGTGGTGCTGTTCCGCAGTGCGACTCACCCGTGCATGCTGCAGCTGAAACTCCACTATGGCCTGCTGCTGCTCGCACAGTCTCTCCAGCATGTGCAAGGTGGAGTTCCACCTGGTGGGCACGTCGCATATGAGGCGGTGAGCGGGAAGGCCGAAGTTACGCTGTAGAGCAGACAGCCGAGCGGCGGCAGGATGAGAACACCGGAAGCGCGCACAGACGGCCCGCACTTTATGCAGAAGCTCTGACATGTCGGGGTAGTTGTGAATGAATTTCTGCACCACCAAATTCAGCACATTCGCCAGGCAAGGGATGTGCGTCAAACCGGCTAGTCCCAGAGCTGCAACGAGATTTCGCCCATTATCGCACACCACCAGGCCGGGCTTGAGGCTCACTGGCAGCAACCACTCGTCGGTCTGTTGTTCTATACCCCGCCACAACTCCTGTGTGGTGTGGGGCCTGTCCCCCAAACACATCAGTATCAGAACGGCCTGCTGACGTTTACCCCTGGCTGTGCTGAAGTTGGTGGTGAAGGTCTGTCGCTGAGGTGGTAGAAGAGGAGGAGAAAGGCGAGTAGGAAGAGGAGGCAACAGGAGGCAAAGAATGATGCCCTGCGATCCTTGGCGGCTGAAGGACGTGCACCAAACAGCTCTCCGCCTGGGGCCCAGCCGCCACTACATTTACCCAGTGTGCAGTTAGGGAGATATAGCGTCCCTGGCCGTGCTTACTGGTCCACGTATCTGTGGTTAGGTGGACCTTTCCACAGATGTGTCACGGCTGAGGATGGGGAAAACCCTCAGCCGTGCGATGATCGGAGATGGTGGTCGCTGCTCGACCAGGAGGACAGATTTAGGGAGCAGGTCACCTCCTAATCGCATCCCTAATCTGACCCTGACTCCTAGCTGCATGAGCCGACCTTGATGGTAGGAGGGCTCATGCTCTGGAACCTTGTTGTCCCTGCTAGCCCTCAGGACGGCCCTAAACTAGGAGCAGGGTAAGATGACCTGTTCCTTCTGGACACGGAGGAACAGGAGTCTCACTGGCCAAGCTGCAGGGAAAAGGGGAACACAAACAGTCCTATGGATATGGCAGGTGAACTGAACTAGTTCCACCTACCTGCCACAGCCTTGCTGACTGGATCCCTGTGCTGGCAAGCTGATGTCCACACAACATTCAATGAACCCAGCAAACTCACATCCACACACAGGAACCCAGATCCATAGCTGCACCAAATAACAAAAGGAAAATATCAACAGAACATCACATAGACATAAACTTATGACCACAAGGGTGGCCCTCACTGGCAGATGTTATATGTGACCAGGAGAGTACCTCCAGCTTACTACAAGGCTGGAGTACCCCTCAGACATCAGGTCTTAACTGAGGCTATATTGGCTCAAGTAGTCACATCCACACAGACACACCCAGTGTTCAGACACACAGGGAAGGAAGTTAACCCTTCCAACACCAGGGAGTGTAGTGGAACCACATAAAGGGGAATACACACAATCTCTCAGTGCAGCTGTTACCGTTGACAACGACATGCGTGGCAAAGTGTCCTGGGAGCAGGCCAAAAGGCCGAGACACTGCCACCACATGTACAAACACCAAACGTTGCCACGGGCAGCCACAGACAAAGGGAAAATGTCAAAGTGCATACAAAACATAAAACACAGTGCACACCAGACATTCAGAAGACACACCTAACAAACAGGTTGCCAGGTGCAACCGCATGCACATTACAACAAGCTGCCTAGCATCAGCTCAGGCTGCTATACTGCGACAACACAAAACAACTTGTTGCCCACGGCAAACACAAGTGAGGCAACACACTAGCGGCCCTCACCTGTGGTTGAACACCCAAACCAAACCGCAGGCAACAGCCTGCGGTTAAGAGTCACGACGCCGTGACAAGATGGCGTTGCGCAGTGCACACTTGATTTTATCCGATACTTGGTTGTGCAGGGAGGGCACGGCTCTCCTGTAGAAGTAGTGGCGGCTGGAAACGACGTACTGTGGGACAGCAAGCGACATGAGCTGTTTGAAGCTGTCCATCTCCACCAGCCTGAATGAAAGCATTTCAAAGGCCAGTAGTTTAGAAATGCTGGCATTCAGGCCCAGGGATCGAGGGTGGCTAGGTGGGAATTTACGCTTTCTCTCAAAGGTTTGTGAGATGGAGAGCTGAACACTTCCGTGTGACATGGTGGAGATGCTTGGTGATGGAGGTGGTGTTGTTGGTGGCACATCCTCTGTTTGCTGGGCGGCAGGTGCCAACGTTCCTCCAGAGGCGGAGAAAGAGGCCGAGGCAGCAGTAGAAGAGGGAGCAGGAGGGGCCTGAGCCCTTTCTTGGTTTTGAAGGTGCTTACTCCACTGCAGCCCATGTCTCACATGTAGATCCCTGGTCATGCAGGTTGTGCTAAGGTTCAGAACGTTAATGCCTCGCTTCAGGCTCTGATGGCACAGCGTGCAAACCACCCGGGTCTTGTCGTCAGCACATTGTGTGAAGAAGTGCCATGCCAGGGAACTCCTTGAAGCTGCCTTTGGTGTGCTCGGTCCCTGGTGACGGTGGTCAGTAGCAGGCAAACTGTTTTGGCGATGGCTGCTCTGCTTTTGCACCCTGCTCCCTCTTTTGCTACGCTGTTGGCTCGATCTCACCACTGCCTCTTCCTCCGAACTCTGAAAGTCAGTAGCACGACCTTAATTCCATGTGGGGTCTAGGACCTCATCGTCCCCTGCATCGTCTTCCACCCTGACCTCCTTTTCGGTCTGCACACTGCAGAAAGACGCAGCAGTTGGCACCTGTGTTTCGTCATCATCAGAGACAAGCTGAGGTGGCATTCCCATGTCCTCATCAGGAAACATAAGTGGTTGTGCATCAGTGCATTCTATGTCTTCCACCCCTGGGGAAGGGCTAGGTGGATGCCCTTGGGAAACCCTGCCAGCAGAGTCTTCAAACAGCATAAGAGACTGCTGCATGACTTGAGGTTCCCCGATATGCACGGGGGTGATGTGACAGACTGATGGGCATGGGTTTCAGGCGCCACCTGTGCGCTTTCTGCAGAAGACTGGGTGAGAGATAATGTGAACGTGCTGGATCTACTGTCGGCCACCCAATTGACTAGCGCCTGTACTTGCTTAGGCCTTACCATCCTTAGAACTCCATTAGGCCCGACCAAATATCGCTGTAGATTCTGGCGGCTACTGGGACCTGAGGTAGTAGGTTCAGTAGGATGTGTAGCTGTGGCAGAACGGCCACATCCTCTCACTGCACCAGAGGCTCCACCAACACCACCACCACGACCATGACCGCGTCCCTTATTAGATGTTTGCCTCATAGTTAGCGTTCACCAAGCAAAGTAAAAAGTGGTTAAGTCTGTTAAAAATAATTAACCGTCAATAAAAACCCTGATGTAGGGTATTGCACTAAAAAAATTTTTTTTTTTACTTTATATGACAGCGGTATTTGTGGCCTAAATTTCACAGTAACTTATGCACGTCTAATCCCAGATGTGCAGTATATCAGAGGGTTTTTTAACCCCAGTAAGCAAAAAGCCGTATTTGTGGCCTAAATGTGAAACTCCCTTATGCACGTCTAATCCCAGATGTGCAGTATATCAGAGGTTTTTTTAACCCCAGTAAGCAAAAAGCTGTATTTCTGGCCTAAATGTGACACTCACTTATGCACGTCTAATCCTAGATGTGCACTATATGAAAAAAAAATTTTTTTTAACCCCAGTGTCTCAAAGCAGTATTTCTGGACTTGCAGACATGCAGATATCTTGTGCTGGTGCACTATCGTTGCATAAAATGGCTGCCGATTATGTATTGATATTGACTAACTGAAGGAAAAAAAGTTCGTTTTCAGTAGTAGTTGACTCAGGGCAGGCTTAAAACAATTGTGCACTGCACCCACAAAACACATTTGTTGTAGATCGCTGAGTAAAGAAGCAGTTCTTCATAAGATTTCTCCCTGATCTCTCCCTCACAGCAGCTGCAGCCTATCCCTACACTAATCCGAGCAGAGTGACGGGCGGCGCTACGTGACTCCAGCTTAAATAGAGGCTGGGTCACATGCTGCAGTTGGCCAATCACAGCCATGCCAATAGTAGGCATGGCTGTGATGGCCTTTTGGGGCAAGTAGTATGACGCTTGTTGATTGGCTGCTGTGCAGCCTTTCAAAAAGCGACAAGAAAGCGCCAAACACCGAACCCGAACTTTTACGTAAATGTTCGGGTCCGGGTGCCGAAAAACCTAAAGTTCGGGTTCACTCAACTCTAGTTATATACACTCACCTAAAGAATTATTAGGAACACCTGTTCTATTTCTCATTAATGCAATTATCTAGTCAACCAATCACATGGCAGTTGCTTCAATGCATTTAGGGATGTGGTCCTGGTCAAGACAATCTCCTGAACTCCAAACTGAATGTCAAAATGGGAAAAAAAAGGTGATTTAAGCAATTTTGAGCGTGGCATGGTTGTTGGTGCCAGACGGGCCGGTCTGAGTATTTCACAATCTGCTCAGTTACTGGGATTTTCACGCACAACCATTTCTAGGGTTTACAAAGAATGGTGTGAAAAGGGAAAAACATCCAGTATGCGGCAGTCCTGTGGGCAAAAAAGCCTTGTGGATGCTAGAGGTCAGAGGAGAATGGGCCGACTGATTCAAGCTGATAGAAGAGCAACATTGACTGAAATAACCACTCGTTACAACCGAGGTATGCAGCAAAGCATTTGTGAAGCCACAACACGCACAACCTTGAGGCGGATGGGCTACAACAGCAGAAGACTCCACCGGGTACCACTCATCTCCACTACAAATAGGAAAAAGAGGCTACAATTTGCGCGAGCTCACCAAAATTGGACTGTTGAAGACTGGAAAAATGTTGCCTGGTCTGATGAGTCTCTATTTCTGTTGAGACATTCAAATGGTAAAGTCCGAATTTGGCGTAAACAGAATGAGAACATGTATCCATCCTCTGATGGCTACTTCAAGCAGGATAATGCACCATGTCACAAAGCTCGAATCATTTCAAATTGGTTTCTTGAACATGACAATGAGTTCACTGTACTAAAATGGCCCCCACAGTCACCAGATCTCAACCCAATAGAGCATCTTTGGGATGTGGTGGAACGGGAGCTTCATGCCCTGGATGTGCATCCCTCAAATCTCCATCAACTGCAAGATGCTATCCTATCAATATGGGCCAACATTTCTAAAGAATGCTATCAGCACCTTGTTGAATCAATGCCACGTAGAATTAAGGCAGTTCTGAAGGCAAAAGGGGGTCCAACACCGTATTAGTATGGTGTTCCTAATAATTCTTTAGGTGAGTGTATATTGTGTTCTCAGAAGAAGCAGAAAAGATAATATGCCATCATTATATGGCTGTGAGGTAAGCTCAATGACACAGCAGAAACAACAGAAAGCATAGAGTTAAAGGGGTTTTCTCATCTCAGACAATGGGGGCATATCGCTAGGATATGCCCCATTGTCTTATAGGTGCGGGTCCCACCGCTGGGATCCGCACCTATATCGAGAACGGAGCCCCGAAAGTGAAGGAGAGCGCACTGAGCATGAGCAGCCGCCCTCCATTCATTTCTATGGGGCCACCAAAAATAGCCAAGCGCTGGCTCGGCTATTGCCGTCTGCCCCATAGAAATGAATGGGAGCATGGGCCGCGCATGCGCAGCATGCTCCATTTCACTTCTATGGGAGAGGGGGGGATTAGCGCTTGGTGGTGGACGGACCCCGGGAAATCTGGGGTCCTCTAGCCACAGTGCTCCCCGCTCTGTGGGACCCGCACCTATCAGACAATGGGGGCATATCCTATTTGTCTAGGATGGGTGTAATGGGGTGCCGAAGGCACACTCGGTCTCCCATCAGCCGCAGACCTGCTGCTTAGCTTCGGGAGCGAGGATCTGTGTTTGACCTCGTTCCCAGGGCGGCTTTGCTAGCTGGGAGGCTCCCTGCTCCTAGGTCTACCTTGAGCGCCGAGCTGATCACTCGGTGCTCGACTGGTCGGTCTGTCGGTCATGTGACGCTGGCCACGTCACATGACCCTCACTCCTCACTATAAATACAGGCAGCCTGCTGGCCACAGGTTGCCTGTTAATTTAGGTTCCTGGCAGTTGTTGGATACCTGTGTACTTACCTGATCCTGTTCCCTGACGATCCTTTGCCTGCTCCTCCTGTACTGCGCATCCTTCCTGGTATAGTGACCTCGGCTTCCACCTGACTATTCTTTGCGGACTCCTTTGGTACTTCTCGACTCTCCTGGTATTTATGACCCTGGCTTCTCCTGACCTTTCTTTGCTTATCCCTCTGTACTGCATTGTCCTCTTGGTTTTGACCCGGTCCGTTCACTATCTGTTATTTGTCTTGTCTGTCCTTCCCGCACGTATACTAAGTTAGGGACTGCCGTCCAGTTGTCCCCTGTAATCAGGACTCGTGAGGCAAGTAGGCAGGGCCAGGGGTGAGGGTGGAGCGCAGTGGTCACTATCCTCCCCCCTGTGTGTGTGTGTGTGTACGTGACCGTTACAGATTAACAGGCACAATAACCACTGTATAATGAATCCTCTGGTGACCTTGACTGACCATGTCTCTAATCTGACGCAGATGGTGCAGGAGCTAGGGGAAAAACTCAGTTCTTTTGAGTTAAGGCAAGGTTCTTCCACTCCTCAGGCCTCCAGTACGCATTTTGAGCCCCAGATTAAGCTCCCAAAACCCTTTTCTGGAGACCGGAAGAAGTTTCTCTCTTTTAAGGAGAGTTGCAGACTTTACTTCCGTTTGCGCCCCGTGTCCTCTGGCCCCGAGAGTCAACGCGTGGGCATTATCATTTCCCGACTACAGGGTGATCCCCAGGACTGGGCGTTCTCTTTACCTGCTGGCGCCAGTTGTTTAACTTCTGTGGAGGGGTTCTTTCAGGCCCTGGGTACCCTCTATGATGAACCAGACAGGGCTCTAGTAGCCGAGATGGCTCTAAAGGCACTGGTTCAGGGCAATCTACCTGCGGAGGATTATTGCACCCAATTCAGAAGGTGGTGTGTCCCCTCAGGATGGAACGAACCAGCCCTGAAGAGTCAGTTCAGGTCAGGTCTGTCTGATAATTTAAAGGATCTTCTGGTCAGTTATCAACTTCCAGAGACCTTAGAGGAGATGATGACCCTTGTTGTCCGACTTGACCGACGGGTTAGAGCGAGACGACAGGAACGACAGTTCTCTTCCCAGATGGTGATCCAGCCAGAGGCCTATCCCAGAGACAATGCTTAGGTCTCCACCGAGGAACCCATGCAGGTTGGCATGACCCGAGGGAATCTTCGCCGCAGACGTGGAGAATGCTTTTACTGTGGAGATCCTGACCATTGGATCAACCAGTGTCCTAAGAAGGTCCTCTGTCAAGTCTCCTAAGGCAAGGCAACCTAAAGACCAGGTATACCCTGATTTTTCTAAATGTAAGCTTTTGGTACCCATTACGATTTCTCTGGAGGTAGATAAATGGCCGGGTAAGGCCTTTATTGATTCTGGCTCAGCGGCCAGCTTTATTGACTCTGAGTACGCTGTAAGATTGGGTATTCCAATGTTTGCTTTACCAACTCCTATCCATGTCATGGCTATTGATGCTACTCCTCTTATTGGTGGTACGGTGAGCTCATGTACCTCAGAGATTTCTCTAACCGTGGGTGTGTGCCACTCAGAGAGATGTTCCCTTTTAGTCCTGGAGAACCTACTGGCTGAGGTGGTACTAGGGTTGCCTTGGCTCCGACTACATAACCCCACTATAGATTGGTCCAAGGGGGAGTTGGTGAGATGGGGGCCTAAGTGTGACTCGTGCTTGTCCGTGGTACAGGCTGGGATCTCAGTAAATCAGTCTGATACTTTACCCACTGTTGTTAGGGAATATTCTGATGTATTCTCATCACCAACCCCGGAGGTTCTACCCCCCCCATAGACCTTATGATTGTACTATAGAGCTAGCAGAGGGGGCCAAGTTTCCTAAGGGGCGAATTTATAATCTTTCTAAGCCCGAACGCAAGGCCATGGAAGATTATATTAAGGAGAGCCTTGGTAAAGGGCATATTAGACCTTCTGTCTCTCCTATGGGGGCAGGGTTTTTCTTCGTTAAGAAAAAAGATGGTGGTCTTAGGCCATGTATCGATTACCGGAGATTAAATAAAATCACTGTCCAGAATAGATACTCCCTCCCATTGATTCCGGGTTTTATTTAACCAGGTTCTGGGGGCAACCTGGGTTTCCAAGATTGACCTGAAAGGGGCATACAATCTAATCCGAATCAAGGAGGGAGACGAATGGAAGACGGCGTTCAATATTCCGGCAGGACACTTTGAATATCAGGTGATGCCTTTTGGACTCTGCAATGCCCCAGCTGTGTTCCAAAACTTCATGCATGACATTCTTAGGGAGTTCTTAGGTAAATTTGTTATTGTCTATCTTGACGACATTTTGGTATTCTATCCTGACTTCGAATCCCATGTGTCTCATGTTAAACAAGTATTAGAGTGTTGAGGGAGAATCAGCTATCTGCTAAGCAAGAGAAATGTGTCTTTGGTGTACAGGAGATTCTGTTTCTAGGGCATGTTCTGACTCCTCACGCCTTCAAGATGGATCCTGGTAAGGTACTAGCAATTAAGGAATGGGTAAGACCTTCATCCTTAAAGGCCTTACACCGGTTCTTTGGTTTCGCTAATTACTATCGTAAATTTATTATGAATTTTTCCGTAATTGCTAAACCATTGACTGACCTTACTAAGAAAGGGGCGGATTTGGAGAATTGGTCTACTGAGGCCATTTCTTCATTTGAAAAATTAAAAAAGGCATTCAGTAGCGCTCCCATTCTGATCCAGCCTGATCAGGAGAGACCTTTTATTGTGGAGGTGGATGCGTTCGAGGACGGCGCAGGAGCAGTCCTTTCACAAGGTCCTGCTAGCCTCACTAACCTGAGACCATGTGCCTTCTTCTCCAGGAAATTCTCTCCCATGGAGAGAAACTACGACATAGGGAATAGGGAGCTGCTGGCTATTAAATGGGCATTTGAGGAGTGGAGGCATTTTCTGGAGGGGGCAAGGCATTGTTTAACTGTTGTCACTGACCATAAAAACTTTATGTTTCTCGAGTCTGCTAAGAGGTTGAATCCTCGTCAAGCCAGATGGGCTCTATTTTTTACTCGTTTTGATTTTTCCATTACGTTCAGGTCGGGAAGTAAAAATGTCAAGCCGGACGCATTATCTCGGAGCTTCAGTTGTTTAACTACTTTTTAACCTACTGAGGTACCACCTGAATCCATCCTACCAGCAAAAATCTTCATAGCAGCTTTAACCCAGGATATCGCGGCTCGCATTAGGTCTGAACAACATCTGGCACCAGTATCCACCCCAACAGATAAATTGTTTGTTCCCGTACAATTTAGTCTCCAGCTGTTAGGTGAGTGTCACGATTCTGCCTTTTGTGGACATCCGGGTGTTGAGGGCACTAAGGATCTGGTTTCTAGATCTTATTGGTGGCCCACTCTAACTAGGGATGTCAAGTCCTACGTGTCAGCCTGTGAGGTTTGTGCCAGGTCCAAGACACCTAGGACTCGCGCTGCTGGTAACCTACGACCCCTACCAATTCCCAGTAGGCCCTGGTCCCATATCTCGATGGACTTTATAACTGACCTACCGCCGGCGGAGGGTAAGACTGTAGTTTGGGTAGTGGTCGATAGGTTTAGCAAGATGGTCCATTTCATTCCCCTGTCTAAACTTCTAAATGCCAAAACCCTGGCGTCTATTTTTGTGAAAGAAATTGTTTGATTGCATGGTATCCCGGAAAATATTGTTTCTGACAGGGGTGTGCAGTTTGTGTCCAAATTCTGGAGGGCCTCCTGTCAAAAATGTCAAATTTCATTGTCTTTTTCCTCTGCCTACCACCCTGAGAGTAATGGGCAGACTGAACACCTTAATCAGTCTGTGGAGCAATTCTTGAGGTTGTATGTTGCTGATGACCAGCAATTATGGGTGAAATTTCTTCCATTTGGCTGAATTTGCTTTGAATAACCGTGTCAATTCTTCTGCTGGGGTTTCACCTTTCTTTTGTAACCATGGTTTCCATCCCCGTTTTCATTCTGGGTCATCCGTCTCCTCCTCTAACCCTGAGGCGGATTGGCTCTCCTCTGAACTGTGCACAGTTTGGGCTCGGGTTCAATCGAACTTAGAAAAGGCTCAAAGTTCTCAGATACTCAAGGCCGATAGGAGACATTCAAGGGGGGTGAATTTTCAGGTTGGAGATAAGGTATGGTTGTCCTCCAAGAATCTCTCTCTTAAGGTAGATTCTAAAAAGTTTGCTCCTCGTTTTATTGGACCATATAAGATCACGGAGGTGATTAACCCGGTATCATTTAGGTTTGAGCTGCCCGAGTCATTCCACATTCATAATGTGTTCCATAAATCTCTACTTAAAAAATATTTTGAACCGGTAGTACCATTGAAAGCCTTGCCTCTGCCGGTTCTTGTTAATGATGCTGTCGAGTATGTGGTGTCTAAAATAGTGGATGTCAGGAAAGTGCGTAATTCCTTGCAGTACCTGATTCACTGGAAGGGGTATGGACCTGAAGAGAGATCTTGGGTACCTGCCAGGGAGGTTCATGCTCCTAGACTTGTTCGAAAATTTCATTTAGAACACCATGAAAGGCCATCGCCTGAAGTCTTGGGTACGGTGGCCCCTCGTAAAAGGGGGGGTACTGTAACGGGGTGCCGAAGGCACACTCGGTCTCCCATCAGCCGCAGACCTGCTGCTTAGCTTCGGGAGCGAGGATCTGTGTTTGACCTCGTTCCCAGGGCGGCTTTGCTAGCTGGGAGGCTCCCTGCTCCTAGGTCTACCTTGAGCGCCGAGCTGATCACTCGGTGCTCGACTGGTCGGTCTGTCGGTCATGTGACGCTGGCCACGTCACATGACCCTCACTCCTCACTATAAATACAGGCAGCCTGCTGGCCACAGGTTGCCTGTTAATTTAGGTTCCTGGCAGTTGTTGGATACCTGTGTACTTACCTGATCCTGTTCCCTGACGATCCTTTGCCTGCTCCTCCTGTACTGCGCATCCTTCCTGGTATAGTGACCTCGGCTTCCACCTGACTATTCTTTGCGGACTCCTTTGGTACTTCTCGACTCTCCTGGTATTTATGACCCTGGCTTCTCCTGACCTTTCTTTGCTTATCCCTCTGTACTGCATTGTCCTCTTGGTTTTGACCCGGTCCGTTCACTATCCGTTATTTGTCTTGTCTGTCCTTCCCGCACGTATACTAAGTTAGGGACTGCCGTCCAGTTGTCCCCTGTAATCAGGACTCGTGAGGCAAGTAGGCAGGGCCAGGGGTGAGGGTGGAGCGCAGTGGTCACTATCCTCCCCCCTGTGTGTGTGTGTGTGTACGTGACCGTTACAGATTAACAGGCACAACCTGTACGTGACCGTTACAATGGGAATACCCCTTTAAACTGTTGTTGCTGGGAAGGAGTCTAGACCAATCACAGCCAGCCTCACACACAGCAGGAGTCTTGGCCAATCATAGCCAGCCTCACACACAGCCTGTGTGGGAAATTCTCTAGCAGGAGCTGCTAGAAATTATTATTCACCAGAGAGAGAAGCTGAACAGACATTCACTCCACTAAGAGCTGTGTTTTATGGAAACAAGAGGCCAAAATAGGTATTTAAAACAGTTATATAATGTTCCTACTGTTAATATAGTGATTAGAACTGTATACTGAACTGGTTATATGTACAGTATGTTTACTTACAGTTCCACCAATTGCAAATACCATACAATTGCAAACTACAAAGTTCACAATCCAAATTTAAATTCCATATTGCAATCCAAATTGCATGCAACCATACCAGACAGGGCCGGCCTTTGGGGTGTGCGGGCTGTGCGGCCGCACAGGGCGCCATAGTAACAGGGGCGCTGGGCGGCCGACAGCTCGCAATGTAATATGCGGCAGGCGAGGCTGAACTTGTGTTCTCCCTCGGGGCGCCCCCTCCATCTAGCCCTCCCCTGTCTGACCTGATTTGTTCCTCCTCCCCTGTGCCTGACCTGCCTGCTGCCCCCGCCGCTGCCAATAAGAAGAGACAGGAGGAGGAGGGGAGGGGCTGTGGCCACTGCGCCACCAATGAAGATAACTGACCTGAAATACAAATACAGGAGGCGGGTGCTGGAATCAAATAGCCGACACCCGACCTCTGTGACAGGGAGCTGCGATCAGCTGCAGTTGAGTTAACCCTTCAGGTGCGGTACCTGAGGGGTTAACTGCCGCTGATCGCAGCTCCCTGTCACAGAGGTCGGGTGTCGGCTATTTGATTCCGGCACCCGCCTCCTGTATTTGTATAAGAAACGTTGGTGGCACAGTGCGCCCCCCCCCCCCCCCCCAACACCCCAGTATAAGAAACGGTGGCACAGTGCGGCCCCCCCCCCCCCAACACCCCAGTATAAGAAAAGGTGGCACAGTGCGCCCCCCCCCCCCCCCCAACACCCCAGTATAAGAAACATTGGTGGCACAGTGGGAAGTGCCAGTGAGGGTTAAAAAATAATAAAAAAAAAATTAACTCACCTCCTCCAGTTGATCGCATAGCTGCCGGTCTCCTGTTTTCTTCAGGACCTGTGGTGACGTCACTGAGCTCATCACATGGCCCATTACCATGGTGATGGATCATGTGATGAGCACAGTGATGTCACCACAGGTCCTTTGACAGGTCATGAAGAAAGAACAGAAGACGATCAATTGGAGGAGGTGAGTTAATTATTTTTTAACCCTCATTGGCACTGCCCACTGCGCCACCAATGTTTATTATATTGGGGGGGGGCGCACTGCACCACCAATGTTTATTATACTGGGGTGTTGGGGGGGGCGCACTGCGCCACCAATGTTTATTATACTGGGGTGTTGGGGGGGGCGCACTGCACCACCAATGTTTATTATACTGGGGTGTTGGGGGGGCGCACTGCGCCACCAATGTTTATTATACTGGGGTGTTGGGGGGGGCGCACTGCGCCACCAATGTTTATTATACTGGGGTGTTGGGGGGGGCGCACTGCACCACCAATGTTTATTATATTGGGGGGGCGCACTGCGCCAATGTTTATTATATTGGGGGGGCGCACTGCGCACAACGATGGGTTAGGGAAATTTCACAGCAGAGTGCGCATGCGCTGGGAGCCTCGCCGGCGGTTAGGGTAGGGAAGAATTATGGGCCAGTGCACAGGTGCAGTGATCGGATGGATGTTCTCAGCTGGACACCGGCCGACACTGCGCATGCGCTGGGAGCCTCACCAGCGGTTAGGGTAGGGAAAAAGCACTGGCCCGTACGTAATTTTTCCCTACCCTAACCGCCGGCGAGGCTCCTGGCGCATGCGCACTCTGCTGTGAAACTTCCCTAACCTGTCGTTGTGCGCCTGCGCGGCGCTGCACACCTCCTCACGTCATGTCCGGTGCGACTGGAAGTGACGAGGGTAGGGAAATCTCACGAAGTAGGGAAGTATAACATTACACCGGCCTTTGGGGTGTGCGGGCTGGTAACTACTTGGTTGGATAGTCAGCCAGCCTATGCCATGATGCCAGCAACAAGCAGTGTTTTTTTTTTTTTTTGGGGGGGGGGGGGGGGGGCGCCACAAGGTTAGCTCGCACAGGGCGCCTGAACACCTAAGGCCGGCCCTGATACCAGATCATACTCAACCAATCTGCAAATAGTTACTGCTAACTGCATATTGCAAATTGTGACCAAATTCAGCAAGTACTATTAGTTGACCTTAGATAGACCTCTCACAGAGATCATAAAGTGCTTAAATAACTTAAAGTGAGAGTACAGATACTGAAGAGAGAAATATATCCACCATTTTATGTTGAATGACAAGATTGAACAGTTGAACCACCATCTTATGCATACCGCCATTTTGTGATATCTTTTCAACAGGTGTTCTGTACATGGACTATCTGCTGAGGAGGCAGCAGTGTTATATATGAAGAAAAGTTTAAGTTAATAAAGAAGTTATTTCAAGCATTTGGTGTGCTCTTTAAACCTACTGTTTCCATAGAGTGGCACTAGAGAAAATACAGAGTAACAGTCTGGTTTGACTAAAAAGTCAGAGATATCAAAATTCTTCAAATGCAACAGCGCAAAAGTCACTTCATAGTGCTGCGCCTGCCACAAAGAGGGGACTGCTGAAAGGGGTTAATAACTACTGTGAAGAGGGGACTGCTGAAAGGGGTTAATAACTACTGTGAAGGTCCTTCACAGTAGTTATTAACCCCTTTCAGCAGTCCCTTATTCACAGTATAAATTTTATTAACCCCTTTCAGTCCCCTCTTCATAGTAGTTATTTATTCCCCCTTTCAACTCCCACAGTAGTTATTAACCCCTTTCAAAATTAGCAGCGCCAGCCCAGTAGCCACTAGCCATTTACTTTCTTATAAGTTATTCACCCCTTCACAGCAGTTATATTACAGTCCCCGGACTTCCCCCCTCAGTTTCAGCAATCCAATCCCTGGGGCCCTGCCCGGCCACAGCAACAAGAGCACAGTAGGTTCAAGCTAGGACTACCTCAGCGCAGATGCGCTCCTCAGTCAGAGTCTGCTGCGCCTGCAAACTAGAATTGACTGCCGCGAATTTGCAGGCAGCGCTGCCGGACGTCACGCTCTGCACTTTTAATGATCCGGAGACCGTGTGTGACACGTGAGTGAATCCTTAAAGTGTCCCGCACTACTAGTAGCTGGACTTGCGCCGATAACCACAAAAAAGGAGGACTTCTTGCCGCCCTTCCTGGCCTTGTGAAGGACGAAGGACCAGGAGTCCAAAAACCAGACTCTCTGGCCTAAAACCAGACGTCTGGCGACCCTACGCTTGAAGGAAACCTTAGGGGGCTTATTCTATAACGCTGCAGTAACTTTTTTTTTTTTTTTTTTTTTACCATTTCTGATTATTATTAGGCTAGATTCACACACAGCACTTGGTAGTATTTTTGGTGGGATTTTTTGTCACAAATGCTGCAGATGTTACGGATGGAGTAGAGTTAACACCCCTGTTTTCTGAGTTGTTTTATCTAATCTAAGCAAACACCTTTAATTGCTTTTCAATGGCTTTTGTCTCAAGATAATGCAATGAGTTAAGAAATTTGAGTTAAGAGCTGGAGTGCTAACCCTGCTCCATCTGTACTTTCAAAGAGTTTTTTCTATTTAATTTTTTCAACCCCTGCTGTGGAACTTGTGGAAAAATCCATATTCACCTTCTCCCCGCTGTTCCATATCTGCTTCCTGGCTGTAACCACAGTAGGCAGGAATACAAAGACAGTGAGCTCTAAGGGTTCATGCACACAAACGTATTATATCATGGATGGGGACCCATTCACTGGAATTGCAGCGTCCCACTCAGGACACGTGGGAACTGCAAATGTATTGCTTCATTGTCATTGCTGTATTGCATGTCATTTTGCATTGCTACATCTGTTGTATCCCTGTTCATAGGCTGGTCAAGTGTGCTTTATACATCCCACCACTAGATGGGGATAGCACCACTCTGGGATATCTAGTCCAGCTCAGGTCTAATCTGTGTTCAAGTATAACTGTCGTATATATATTTTTTGGAGTATTGGATTGTGGTGATTAATATCTCCTTGGTGGCCCTATTTCAACTTTTCACTGTGTATTCAATTACCCCTTAATTCCACATTTTTGTTCCCTGTACTGCCTACTTTTACCTGTGCTTAAAATAGGGTTGCTAGGCATGGTCCGTCTATCTGTTGAAGGACGGAGGACGCAGAAGCAGGCTGCGTGCAAGGTCACATTACTGACAGCCAGGGACTCTAAGTAAATGATCAAAGCCAGGTCCTCCCCAGCAGCTGATAACAGTGCCTGGGCTGTGTGCACTTCTCCCTGTCCCTGCGCTTGGCAGACGCTCCCTCACTCAGCAGAGCTGGAGAAGGCAGAGTTGAAGCAGCGCACAACAGGGAAGGGAGATCTGCCATCTGCTCAGTGTATAAATGAAAGCAACATGTGGTAAGAGGACCCCTTTGTGCTGCAGGAGATTAACCCTTTAGGGGGAGGGCTCTGGTTACTGACACTTTTGGGGGGCTATTGTTACTGGATAGTGGGGGCAGGCGGGATTAGCCTCAGGGTGAGGGCAGTGGCGGCCATGTTAACTGAATAGTGAAATTGCAGTTTTATGCAGATTGGTTGCTAAGGGCTTAAATATGGAGTAAGTCAGTCTAATAGTAACTGATTCTGGAATATCATGTTATTAGTAACTACATATATGAAAATTGAAATTAGGGTCTAAGTGTGACAGTTATCCTTTCAGTTAGTGAGTGGGCGATCAAGCACAAGTCTGCTCAGGAGTGAAGTCTAGTCCAAAAAGGGACAAAGTAGAAAAAGGACTTAAACCAAAGGATAATAGCCACTACGCAGGCATCAAAGACCTTTGGGAGTCTAGGTGAAGGATTCTTTAGCCACCGACAACCTCACCAAACTACACTGGATTTAAAAGGGACCGGAAGCAAAGTCACCTACCAGTAGGAATTATACTGAACCACAGCCTGAGCCAGGACCTAGCCAAAACCTATTAACAGTGGATCAACAGAATTCCTCTATATACCCAGAGACTGTATTCTGTCTGGATGTTTATGCTGCAACTAAAACCAGCTGCAGTAAAAGTTGTGAGTTGTATCCTACCACTGTCTACCTCATTCTTCAATACCACCACTGCAGCTGGTTGTACCACCATAAACGTTACTAGCGTCACGACAAATACCACCGAGGGACCCAGCCGCCATAAGCACCCTAAACACCGCTGCCATCAAGGGCACCTCAACCTCCATCTAGGCTGGTGCTCTCCTACCACAGAGTGTGCCCCGGAACGTTTCGTGCTGTCTTCCTCATCACTGTGCTGCTGGCCCAGGGAGGCTTTCTGCTAACCGTGAGTAAACCGATGAACTGTATTAGGCTACTTTCACACTAGCGTTCGGAGCGGATCCGTCTGATGTTTCATCAGACGGATCCGCTCCGATAATGCAGACGTTCGCATCCGTTCAGAACGGATGCGTCTGCATTAAAACTTAGAAAATTTTCTAAGTGTGAAAGTTGTCTGAGCGGATCCGTTCAGACTTTACATTGAAAGTCAATGGGGAACGGATCCGCTTAAAGATTGAGCCATATTGTGTCATCTTCAAGCGGATCCGTCCCCATTGACTTACATTGTAAGTCTGGACGGATCCGCTCGCCGCCGCACGGCCAGGCGGACACCCGAACGCTGCAAGCAGCGTTCAGGTGTCCGCTCACTGAGCGGAGGCTGAACGCTGGCAGGCGGATGCATTCTCAGTGGATCCGCCTCCACTGAGAATGCATTGGGGCCAGACGGATGCGTTCGGGGCCGCTCGTGAGCAGTGTTCCCTCTAAGCCTTCGCAGCTGCTGAGTGGGGTCGGCTCAGAGCTGGGCACAGCGCCATCAAAGGTGGGCGATAGGAAAACCTAAGATAATTGTCACTTCAAAGAGCATACAAACCCCTGCACCATCCCGTACAATATACAGTATAGTCCTCTCTGTTATCACTGGACATTGCTCTCCATATATAAACCATACAGGGAAAAAAAATCTTTGATTCAGAGAACTTACATAGAAAAACTAATAACCAAGAGGCTAAACAAAACCCAGTTTCTGACCCTTATGTTAAAACATAACTTTCATTTGATTGCTTTAATAAGGAAAAAATTTATTTATTTAAAAAAGCTGCTGTTTCTCTAGATGACATTATGTTGATAGTAGTGGTAATAGTCTCAAGGGTCTATAAAAGCAACTATTTTTACAAACCATTGAAACTCTATTAACACTACTATCAACATAAGGTCATCTAGAGAAACCGTAGGTTTTTATTTATTTTTTCATCTCTTTAGGTGTTAAAACATAACTTTCATTAGATTGCTCTAACACCTAAAGGGGGGAAAAAAAAGAATTTTAAAAACCTGCTTTTCCTCTATGACCTTATGTTAATAGAGTCTCAAAGGTCTGTAAAAATAGTGTAGCTGCTTTTATAGACCCTTGAGACTCTATTACCACTACCATAAACATAAGGCCATCTAGAGAAACAGCAGGTTTTTAAAATAGTTTTTTTCCTTTGGGTATTGTTATGGGGATCTGTGGATGACACACTGTTATAGGGGACCTGTGGAGGACACACTGTTATGGGGGACCTGTGGAGGACACACTGTTATAGGGGACCTGTGGAGGACACACTGTTATAGGGGACCTGTGGAGGACACACTGTTATAGGGGACCTGTGGAGGACACACTGTTATGGGGGACCTGTGGAGGACACACTGTTATGGGGGACCTGTGGAGGACACACTGTTATGGGGGACCTGTGGAGGACACACTGTTATGGGGGACCTGTGGAGGACACACTGTTATGGGGGACCTGTGGAGGACACACTGTTATGGGGGACATTATACAGGGGTAATATAACTGAGGGGTATCAGGTAAATTATACAGGGGGTAATATAACTAAGGGGTATCAGGGTACATTATACAGGGGTAATATAAGTTATATTACCTCTGTATAATGTCCCCTGATAGCCCTCCTAAGTTATATTACCCCTGTATAATAATGTCCCCTGATAGCCCTCCTAAGTTATATTACCCCTGTATAATAATGTCCCCTGATACCCCTTAGTTATATTACCCCTGTATAATAATGTACACTGATACCCCTTAGTTATATTACCCCGCCCTGTATAATTTAACCTGATACCCCTCAGTTAGATTATATAACTGAGGGGGTATCAGGGTACATTATACAGGGGTAATATAAGTGAGGAGGGCTATCAGGGACATAATACAGGGGTGAGGGGTAAGATAAGTTATATTACCCCTGTATAATGTCTGATAGTAGCCTAGCCCTCCTCAGTTATATTACCCCTCATGTACCCTGATACCCCTAGTTATATTACCCCCTGTATAATTTACCCTGATACCCCTCAGATATATTATATAACTGAGGGGTATCAGGGTAATACAGGGGACAACAGAGGATTCGTAGCACTGTGGGACAGGGGGGGTATATACTTCTTTTTTTATATGCCCTCACCTCACCAGCTAGCAGACGGCCAGGCGCGCAGGGTACTCAGATCAGATGCAGCGTGACGTGACGTGACGTCAACATAGCCTGCGCCGCACAGCACGCACGCACGCACGCACGCACGCACTCCCTCCCTCTCTGCCTCCACCGGGTCCGGGACTCCGCCCCCCTATTTGAATACTAGCCACCGCCCACCGGCAGCCCACAGTCAGGTATTGTAAATGAACTGACCGTGCGGCGGGCGGCGTCAGCCTGCAAAACAGACAGGGGAATCAGCTGGGGGCCGGCACAGCTGAGTGAGCGGGCATTAAAAAATTGTGAGCGGGGCCACAATAATTGCTGCGCGGCCGCCCACCCGCGCAGCTTAGAGGGAACACTGCTCGTGAGCCCCTTCAAACGGTGCGCACGAGCGGACACCCGAACGCTAGTGTGAAAGTAGCCTTACTACTCCCCCTCATCGGCCCACCGTGCACCTCACGTGTCGCCCCTGCGGTTCTGGCTTGGCGCATTACAGAATGGGTCCACAATCTGCAAGATACAGAGAGGTGCTGAGCGGAGGCACTGAGCGCACTGACCGTCTGTGTCTCCACACTGCAAAAAAAGGAACATGTTCTATTTTTTTTTGCTGTGCAGACTGAATCTTGCAGATCAAACATCTGCAACACGGGGCACACATGTTTGTGTGCATGAGCCCTAACTGGAACCCAGCTTGCTTTCCCTGCCTACTTGCAGTGCAAGCCCCTCAACTGGTCGACGTTCCCTCACCTGCTAAACACAGAGACAAAACAACACAGAGACGGAGTCGTACAGAAATGGGTCGGAACTGGGCGAACAATGCATTACCAAGTCAGAAGAAAAAGTATAGTCAGATTAGCCAAGCTGAAGTCAGAACCAGACAGGAAACACAGCACCAAATCCCGAAACAGAGAATGGTCAAAGGCAAGCCGAGGTCAAATATACTGTATAAGCAATCCAAACGCACGCAGAACACAACCAGGAGCACAGCTAGGAAGGGAGAAACTATAACTGGCAAGGGTGTATTGCCAGCAGGGGATTTAAATAGAGCACCGAGTCCCTGGATTAGATCCTGACAGGCCCAAGGACTCGGCGCCCCATTGGACCAGAACACAAGTTGCCAAACAATAGGAAAACTGAGCTGTAACTCAGTCGCATCAGAACAAGCACACCTAAAAGATAATTACCTAATCTCCATTGCGCTCCGTTGCCATGGATGCGACTGCGTCACCAGAGGGTGTCACAGACCGCAGCACTGGAGCCCGGACAGGTAAGTTGGTGACCCTGGCTTTCCAGTGAACCTGCACTTAGGCTTTGTATGTAGACTTTTAAATCATTTGTTACAGACATTAACCCCTTAAGGACCTCCGCCGTATATGTCGTGCGGCGGGCGCCAATGCCGCCGGGTTTCTGCTATTTTAAATAGCAGAGACCCGCGGCACATGTATGCGATCAGCCATAAGGCTGATCGCATACATTTTCCCTTTCAGATGCCGCGGTCAAATGTGACAACGGCATTTTCGCTGTCCGGAAGCGGAAGTCGCGCACTTCCACTCCGGTAACAGCGTTTCCCGACTGAGATCGGGGAACCTGTTATATCTATGAAATAGCCTGAAGCCTCAAGCAGGCTTTGGAGCTTATTTTAGGACTATACCAATACAGGCCACCAGTGATGGCCAGTTCGCAGTGTTTGCCAGCGAACACATGCGATCTGCCATCTTAACTGACAAGTCCCGCGAGGCACAGGTAAGCCCTTACCTGTGCTTGTGCGCGAGCTGGAAATGAAATGCGGTCTCCGGGAGCAGGCAGTTCCGAGAACAGCCTCCGGGGGTTCTCCGCTGATCAGCTGATTAAGAAGGCAGTGGCGCTCCAGCAGCGCCCCGGCCTTCTCTCTGTTTACCGTGTGCTATTAACCACCTCCGGACCGCCTAACGCAGATTCGCGTTCCGGAGGTGGCAGCGCTGCGCACAGTCACGCATATACGCGTCATCTCGCGAGACGCGAGATTTCACTCAAAGCCGGCCCGCGCATGCGCATCGCGGGCCGGCAAAATTTAAAGAACAATTTAGTCACCAGCCTGCCAGCAACGATCATTGGCTGGCAGGCTGGCGATTTTCAAAAAATCCAATCACAAGTCATATAACAGATCATATTAGTAAATATGATCTGTTATATGGCTTGTCTGCTCCTCTGCTGGTCCTTTTCGTCGGTTGGATCCAGCAGAGGAGCAGACTGAACTGTGAGTACACCAAACACTACACCTTAGCCCCAGATCACCCCCCTGCACCCCAATTAACCCTTTGATCACCCCTTTGATCGCCCCTGTCAATCACTAGTGAAAAAAAAAAGTGATCAGTGTAAACTGTCACTTTTTTTTTTTCACTGGTATTGACTGTTAGGTTTTAGGGATAGTTTAGGCCCCTTGGTTAGGTAGTTTAGCGTGAGTTAGCGCCCAGCCCACCACAGCAGTGGCTCTCTGACCCAAAGTTCGGACGAGGAGGTGGAGGTCCCTGATAGCACCAGGCGTACCAGGCCCCGTGTCGCTAGACCACAGGTTATGCAGGATCCGCTTCAAGAGCAGCAGAGTGGGGCGGTCGCTGCCGGATCACGTGGTGAGGCATACACCAGCAGCGCAGCCCTCCCTGGACCTAGTACCAGCACTGCCGTACAACATGGTGACGTGGCGAGCACCAGAAGGGCAGTTGAAGCTGGTACGGTGGCACGTGCAGTAGTTACCCCGTCGCAGCCACCGCACAGACAGGCCCGTAGAGCCCCTAGAATCCCTGAGGTGCTGGCAAACCCTGATTGGCAGTCACCAACTTCAGCCGCACCATTAGTTCCCCCTTTCACCGCCCAGTCTGGAGTTCGGGTTGAGACGGCTCATATCGGTTCGGCCCTGGGATTTTTTGAGCTGTTCTTGACTGCGGAGCTCTTGGACTTAGTCGTGGCAGAGACAAACCGGTATGCCACACAATTTATATCCGCCAACCCGGGAAGCTTTTATGCCCAGCCTTTCCGGTGGAAACCAGTCCAAGTTTCCGAAATTAAAATTTTTTTGGGCCTTCCCCTCAACATGGGTCTAACTAAAAAGCATGAATTGCGGTCATATTGGTCCACAAACCCGATTCATCACATGCCCATGTTCTCTGCTGCTATGTCCAGGGCACGATTTGAGGCCATCCTCCGTTTCCTGCATTTTAGCGACAACACCACCTCCCGTCCCAGAGGCCACCCAGCTTTTGACCGGCTCCACAAAATTCGGCCCCTCATAGACCACTTCAACCAGAAATTTGCAGATTTGTATACCCCAGAGCAAAACATCTGCGTAGACGAGTCCCTAATACATTTTACCGGGCGCCTTGGCTTCAAACAATACATCCCAAGCAAGCGTGCCCGGTATGGGGTAAAATTGTATAAGCTCTGTGAAAGGGCCACAGGCTATACCCACAAATTTCGGATCTATGAGGGAAAAGATCAGACCCTGGAGCCGGTCGGTTGCCATGACTACCTGGGGAGCAGTGGGAAGACAGTCTGGGACTTGGTGTCACCCTTATTCGGCAAGGGGTACCATCTTTATGTGGACAATTTCTACACAAGTGTGGCCCTCTTTAGGCATTTGTTTCTAGAACGGATTTGCGCCTGTGGCACCGCGCGAACTAGTCGCGTGGGCTTCCCCCAACGGCTTGTAACCACCCGTCTTGCAAGGGGGGAGAGGGCTGCCTTGTGTAACGAAGACCTGCTCGCGGTGAAATGGAGAGACAAGTGTGACGTTTACATGCTCTCCTCCATTCACGCAGACACGACAATCCAAATTGAGCGAGCAACCTGTGTCATTGAAAAGCCCCTCTGTGTCCACGACTATAATGCGCTCATGGGAGGGGTGGACTTCAATGACCAGATGTTGTCTCCGTATTTAGTTTCCCGCAGAACCAGACGCTGGTATAAGAAGGTGTCTGTATATTTAATTCAATTGGCGCTGTATAATAGTTTTGTTCTCTACAGTAAGGCTGGGAGAACACGATCCTTCCTCAAATTCCAGGAAGAGATCATCGAGAACCTCCTGTATCCAGGAGGTTCCGTGGCCCCATCCACCAGTGTAGTTAGCCGTCTACACGAGCGACATTTCCCCAGTGTCGTTGCTGGTACCTCAACCCAACCGTCACCCCGAAAAAGATGTCGTGTCTGTAGCAGGAGTGGAATAAGGCGTGACACCCGCTATTTCTGTCCTGACTACTCTGCCCTATGCTTTGGAGAGTGTTTCCGGAAGTACCACACACAGGTACACTTAGCATAGGGATTGCATCTCACAGGACAGGCACATAGGGCTATTAGGGCCCTTTTACTCACAGCTGCTGCAAACCTCTCCTTTCACTTGGGATAAAGTGCATAACGTACTTCGCCACATCTTTGGGCGATTTGCGCTTTGCACATTGTCCCATGGGGAAGGAGAGGTTTGTTCTATAAAGGTAAAAAAAACTAAACAAAAAAAAAAATACTGGTAAGTAAAAAAGTTAAAAAAAGTTAATATGTTCTGTTCAAAAGTTAATAAAGTTATTGCGTTGCGGCCTGGTTTTTTCTTTTTCTTTTTTTACCTTCCAGGTGGACCAACCGATCGACTAGCTGCAGCACTGATGTGCATTCGGACAGAAGCATTGCGCTGCTGTCAGATTACACGCAAGTCGGTGTATGCGGCGCTGCAAGACGAGATTTCTCCTCTGCAGTAAAAGATACGTTTGCCGAGGCATATGAGCTGAGGAGGTGGCGGTGTTCATATACTTTGGCAAACACTTTGTATATATATAAAAAAAAAAAATCCCGGCAATGATTTATTCATCCACATCGATTGATGTGAATATAGAAATCTAGTTTGCCAGGGCATACGAGCTAAGTGGGTATGGATGTTGGGCGGAGCTCCTATGTCCTGGCAGACGCCTTTCCCCTCCTTTTTCTTTTTTTGGCAGAGATTTTTTCATCCACATTGATTGATGCGAATGAAGAAATCTGTGCCGTTCATTTTTTTCTTTCAGCCCAGAGGCTGAACGGAAAAAAAAAAATCTCATTACCCGTATGCTCAATATAAGGAGAATAGCAGAAACTCCTAATGCTGGCCATACATGTAATGATTGCGGAGACCCTCAAATGCCAGGGCAGTACAAACACCCCACAAATAACACCATTTTGGAAAGAAGACACCCCAAGGTATTCGCTGAGGGGCATATTGAGTCCATGTAAGATTGAAATTTTTGTCCCAAGTTAGCGGAAAGGGAGACTTTGTGAGAAAAAAAATCAAAACAATCAATTTCCGCTAACTTGTGCCCAAAATTTTTTTTTTCTATGAACTCACCATGCCCCTCATTGAATACCTTGGGGTGTCTT
This sequence comes from Bufo bufo, assembly GCF_905171765.1. Lineage (NCBI taxonomy): Eukaryota > Metazoa > Chordata > Amphibia > Anura > Bufonidae > Bufo > Bufo bufo. Next base: position 128,957,012 of record NC_053396.1, read on the forward strand.
CTTTCCAAAATGGGGTCACATTTGGGGTATTTATACTGCCCTGGCATTTTAGGGGCCCCAAAGCGTGAGAAGAAGTCTGGTATCCAAATGTCTAAAAATGCCCTCCTAAAAGGAATTTGGGCCCCTTTGCCCACCTAGGCTGCAAAAAAGTGTCACACATCTGGTATCTCCGTATTCAGGAGAAGTTGGGCAATGTGTTTTGGGGTGTCATTTTACATATACCCATGCTGGGTGAGAGAAATATCTTGGTCAAATGCCAACTTTGTATAAAAAAATGGGAAAAGTTGTCTTTTGCCAAGATATTTCTCTCACCCAGCATGAGTATATGTAAAATGACACCCCAAAACACATTCCCCAACTTCTCCTGAATACGGAGATACCACATGTGTGACACTTTTTTGCAGCCTAGGTGGGCAAAGGGGCCCACATTCCAAAGAGCACCTTTCGGATTTCACAGGTCATTTACCTACTTACCACACATTAGGGCCCCTGGAAAATGCCAGGGCAGTATAACTACCCCACAAGTGACCCCATTTTGGAAAGAAGACACCCCAAGGTATTCCGTGAGGGGCATGGCAAGTTCCTAGAATTTTTTATTTTTTGTCACAAGTTAGTGGAAAAAGATGATTTTTTTTTTTTTTCTTACAAAGTCTCATATTCCACTAACTTGTGACAAAAAATAAAAACTTCCATGAACTCACTATGCCCATCAGCGAATACCTTGGGGTGTCTTCTTTCCAAAATGGGGTCACTTGTGGGGTAGTTATACTGCCCTGGCATTCTAGGGGCCCAAATGTGTGGTAAGGAGTTTGAAATCAAATTCTGTAAAAAATGACCAGTGAAATCCGAAAGGTGCTCTTTGGAATATGGGCCCCTTTGCCCACCTAGGTTGCAATAAAGTGCCACACATCTGGTATCTCCGTATTCAGTAGAAGTTGGGGAATGTGTTTTGGGGTGTCATTTTACATATACCCATGCTGGGTGAGAGAAATATCTTGGCAAAAGACAACTTTTCCCATTTTTTTTATACAAAGTTGACATTTGGCCAAGATATTTCTCTCACCCAGCATGGGTATATGTAAAATGACACCCCAAAACACATTCCCCAACTTCTCCTGAATACGGAGATACCAGATGTGTGGCACTTTTTTGCAACCTAGGTGGGCAAAGGGGCCCATATTCCAAAGAGCACCTTTCGGATTTCACTGGTCATTTTTTACAGAATTTGATTTCAAACTCCTTACCACACATTTGGGCCCCTAGAATGCCAGGGCAGTATAACTACCCCACAAGTGACCCCATTTTGGAAAGAAGACACCCCAAGGAGGTATTCGCTGATGGGCATAGTGAGTTCATGGAAGTTTTTATTTTTTGTCACAAGTTAGTGGAATATGAGACTTTGTAAGAAAAAAAAAAATCATCATTTTCCGCTAACTTGTGACAAAAAATAAAAAGTTCTATGAACTCACTATGCCCATCAGCGAATACCTTAGGGTGTCTACTTTCCGAAATGGGGTCATTTGTGGGGTGTTTGTACTGTCTGGCCATTGTAGAACCTCAGGAAACATGACAGGTGCTCAGAAAGTCAGAGCTGCTTCAAAAAGCGGAAATTCACATTTTTGTACCATAGTTTGTAAACGCTATAACTTTTACCCAAACCATTTTTTTTTTTACCCAAACATTTTTTTTTATCAAAGACATGTAGAACAATAAATTTAGAGCAAAATTTATATATGGATCTTGTTTTTTTTGCAAAATTTTACAACTGAAAGTGAAAAATTTCATTTTTTTGCAAAAAAATCGTTAAATTTCGATTAATACCAAAAAAAGTAAAAATGTCAGCAGCAATGAAATACCACCAAATGAAAGCTCTATTAGTGAGAAGAAAAGGAGGTAAAATTCATTTGGGTGGTAAGTTGCATGACCGAGCAATAAACGGTGAAAGTAGTGTAGGTCAGAAGTGTAAAAAGTGGCCTGGTCTTTCAGGGTGTTTAAGCACTGGGGGCTGAGGTGGTTAACAAAAAAAATAAAAAATTTTTTAAAAACAACTATTTTTCATAGATTTTTTTTACAGTTATAAAAAAATATGAAAATAAACACAACACAAAAAAGCTCTGTGTATTGCTGAAAAATGGCGCAACAATTATTTACTTAACCTAATGGAAAAAAGGTCATTGCTTTGCGCCATTTTGTAAGAGAAAACTATAGAAGTGTATAGATATGCAGGTAAAAAGGATTTTTCACACAATGAACCCTAAGTGTCCCTCTTTGACCATCCAAAAAGTTGGGAGGCATGGTATTACCTGAGGTAAAACCTGGTCGGTTGCTATGGGCAACCGCACACAAATCCCTATATATCTGCTTTATGTCATTGCTGTACATTTATGGCGTTAGAAAGGGGTTAATAAAAAGAAGAAGTTGTGGCTGGGGGGAGAGCGGTGTGAGGAGGAGGAGGGGGCGGCCGTACAAGCCGAGTGCAGCAGCCGCCCGTCCCTGTGTGAGAGTGTGCGGCGGGGGATCACTTCCGCCTGGCTGCAGGAACAAGAAGCAGGAGCATCTCTTCCAGCGAGCAGCTCCTTGTCCGTGTCATGGAGAGCAGATGAGCCGCCCCTGAGAGGCTCTGCACCAGCGACCAGCGTCTCCACAGGAGCGAGGGCAGGAGACACTCGCCGAGGTGAGGACATGGCTGACATGGAAGCATCCTCTGTGTGTGAGAGACAGCAGCCGCCCCATACTGCCAGGGCTGCCCACTACACAATGGTGCCAGGCTGTCAGGCTCACTGCTCCTAGACTATGAAGAGCATATATGTCTATGTCACCATATAGATTGTATAGCACTGTGGTGTATATAGTATGTATGTATGTGTGTATATATATATATATATATATATATATATTTGCCAAGATATACATTGTACAGTGCTGAGATATTAGTGTGTGATTGCCGTATAGATTGTTAATCGCTGTAATATATTATATACCACGCCTCATCATTATATTGACGCGTTCCACCGTTTGCCCATGAATATGATGCAGATTACAGATGCCCATTTTGTGTACATGCCTGCCCCTCTGGGTGATGTATGGGGCATTGTCAGGCTTCACCTGCAGACCAGCAGGGGTTAATGGGGTAAATGCTTTGGGAGGGTCACATCTGATCCTTTGTCCCTCCACCTGGCCCAACGCTCCAGATGTCATCCCCAGGGTCAGATTTAGATGGAGAATGCTGAGCTCATGTATAAAGGGATACCTGGATGCGGTGTGCGGACGGCCTATATATACCGTGTGTGGATGGCGGCACACGAGGGCCAGCGGCTGATTGGCTAGATTGCTGGTACTTGCCATTGGCTCAGACTGTGGACTGAGGAACTGGGTTGCAGGGGAGAAATGCAGAGGCCTGGATCAGATGTACGCTATCTATGTGCCCCCCTCCTGTATTGTACGCTATCTATATGCCCCCCTCCTGTATTGTACGCTATCTATGTGCCCCCCTCCTGTATTGTACGCTATCTATATGCCCCCCTCCTGTATTGTACGCTATCTATGTGCCCCCCTCCTGTATTGTACGCTATCTATGTGCCCCCCTCCTGTATTGTACGCTATCTATATGCCCCCCTCCTGTATTGTACGCTATCTATATGCCCCCCTCCTGTATTGTACGCTATCTATATGCCCCCCTCCTGTATTGTACGCTATCTATATGCCCCCCTCCTGTATTGTACGCTATCTATATGCCCCCCTCCTGTATTGTACGCTATCTATATGCCCCCCTCCTGTATTGTACGCTATCTATATGCCCCCCTCCTGTATTGTACGCTATCTATGTGCCCCCCTCCTGTATTGTACGCTATCTATGTGCCCCCCTCCTGTATTGTACGCTATCTATGTGCCCCCCTCCTGTATTGTACGCTATCTATGTGCCCCCCCTCCTGTATTGTACGCTATCTATGTGCCCCCCTCCTGTATTGTACGCTATCTATGTGCCCCCCTCCTGTATTGTACGCTATCTATGTGCCCCCCTCCTGTATTGTACGCTATCTATGTGCCCCCCTCCTGTATTGTACGCTATGTGCCCCCCTCCTGTATTGTACACTATCTATATGCCCCCCCTCCTGTATTGTACGCTATCTATGTGCCCCCCTCCTGTATTGTACGCTATCTATATGCCCCCCTCCTGTATTGTACGCTATATGCCCCCCTCCTGTATTGTACACTATATGCCCCCCTCCTGTATTGTACGCTATCTATATGCCCCCCTCCTGTATTGTACGCTATCTATATGCCCCCCTCCTGTGTTGTACGCTATCTATATGCCCCCCTCCTGTATTGTACGCTATCTATATGCCCCCCTCCTGTATTGTACGCTATGTGCCCCCCTCCTGTATTGTACGCTATCTATGTGCCCCCCTCCTGTATTGTACGCTATCTATGTGCCCCCCTCCTGTATTGTACGCTATCTATGTGCCCCCCTCCTGTATTGTACACTATATGCCCCCCTCCTGTATTGTACGCTATCTATGTGCCCCCCTCCTGTATTGTACGCTATGTGCCCCCCTCCTGTATTGTACGCTATCTATATGCCCCCCCCTGTATTGTACGCTATGTGCCCCCCTCCTGTATTGTACGCTATCTATATGCCCCCCTCCTGTATTGTACGCTATCTATATGCCCCCCTCCTGTATTGTACGCTATCTATATGCCCCCCTCCTGTATTGTACGCTATCTATATGCCCCCCTCCTGTATTGTACGCTATCTATATGCCCCCCTCCTGTATTGTACGCTATCTATATGCCCCCCTCCTGTATTGTACGCTATATGCCCCCCTCCTGTATTGTACGCTATATGCCCACCTCCTGTATTGTACGCTATGTGCCCCCCTCCTGTATTGTACGCTATCTATATGCCCCCCTCCTGTATTGTACGCTATGTGCCCCCCTCCTGTAGTGTACGGTATGGAGAGGATGCTGCAGGATGTTTCTATACCAGAAGCTTCTGATTGGTTTTTGATGCTGTATATTTTGTATATAACTGATGGCCGTAGACCAGGCCTTCAGCCTACCAATCCAGATGTAGCAGAGCTGATGTGCAGTAAGTGTACCTGGCATCCTGTGTGACACTACAGATGTGTTACCTGGTGCGGAGCTCTGAGATGTCGCCATCATTTACTCTGTATGGGAGGTCGTGGTGCAGAATCTGCTTGCTCAGTGCAGCGGTCTACGCCATGTTCATTGGATCACTACGTTACATATGTATAGCAACCGATGCTGTCTCCATAGCAACAGGCAGTAAATTAATCTGCCTGATTCTGCGCTGATTACATTTTAGTAGTAACAGAACGCTCTTGGTGATTAGTGGCGGAGTTTATGGCGTCGGGGAAGGTTATCCATCATGTCACAGACCTGACTAATCATCTGCCTATTCCCAGCGGTATATGAACCGTGCCATGTATCTGCTACTCCTGCATGCAGCTGGTAGCAGACATCACTAATGTGCATTGTGTTCTAGTTGGCCAGCGATTCATCAGTATGGGGCGGCCTCAAGAAATGTGAGGTAACGGTACGTGCCGTGGACGCCATCGTGCTCCCAGACCTATTACTTTTTTGGGTTAATATGCTGCATGCAACTTTCAACACTCTAAGGCCTCTTGCACACGACCGTATGGCTTTTTCAGTATTTTGCGGTCCGTAAAAAACAGATCCGCAAAAAATACGGATGATGTCCGTGTGCATTCAGTTTTTTTGCGGAACGGAACAGCTGGCCCCTGAACAGTACTATCCTCTTCCGTTATGCGGACAATAATAGGACATGTTCTATCTTTGAATAGAACGGAAATACGGAAATGGAAGGCATACAGAGTAACTTTTTTTTTTTTTTTTTTGACGGATTAATGTTAATGAATTATTCCGCAAACGGAACCTAAATGGAAAAAAAACTTTCGTGTGCAAGAGGCCTCCCCCACCTCTCCGTTTTTCACTGACATGTGCTGTCCGCATTTTCCATGGACAGTACACGTACCCATTGATTTAACTGTCTGTTCACATTTCAGTATTTTCGTTTTACTGACCGCGGGTCAGTAAAAAAATCATGGAGACATGAACTACTTTGAGTGCGTCTGTTTTTCACTGAAGACTGATAGGAGATTCTTTTGGAAATTCAGTTTTCAGCTGAGCAACGCCAGTGAATTACGGATGGTGAAAACAGACACGCGGGCCAACCATGGGTCCTTCATAGACATTTTTATGGATAAAACGCGTATGCTTTTTTTTCACGGACGTGTCTCTGACACGGAAATGTGGACGAGGCCTAGTACACCATACACACACTTGTCAGGTCTCATTCACACTATGTCCGTGATGACATCTCTGAGGATGTCCATGAGGGATCTGCGTTTTGTCCTTGCTTTCGTTTTTTTGCTCTCCATGTGTCATCCGTATTCCACAAACCTTGCTAGGATGAAAATGAATTTCCAGAGCATCTCCTGCCAGTGGTCCATGTAAACTGTGAACTAAACTCAATGGCATCCATTTTTTGTCTGCGGTTTTCATGGACCTGTAGATGTTCATGAAGGACCCGTGATCTTAATAATAGGGCGTGCTTCTGTGGGGTTACAGTCCAATGTGCTTCACTGATGTGTGAAAGGGGCCTTAAAAGGGTTCTTGCATTCTTTAAGGTTACTTTCACACTAGCCTTTTAGTTTTCCAGTATTGATTTCCGACTTGGGGTCTCAATACCGGAAAAAAACGCTTCAGTTTTGTCCCCATTCATTGTCAATGGGGACAAAACTGAACAGAACGGAGTGCTCCAAAATGCATTCGGATCTCATACCGGAGAGCAAACCGCAACATGTTGTAGTTTGCTTTCCGTCCTGGGATGCGGAGGAAGACGCATCCGGCATAACCCACAATGCAGTAGAAAACGGATCCGTCCCCTATTAACTTTCAGTGGAGTTCATGACTGATCCGTCTTGGCTATGTTAAAGATAATACAACCAGATCCGTTCATAGCAGATGGTTGTATTATCGGTAACGGAAGCGTTGTAGCCTAAGTCTGATGACCTTAAAGGACTTTGAGATTTTTTTTTTTAACGGATGACCTATCCTCTGATCGGCGGGGGTCCGACACTCAGCAACCCTGCCGATCAGCTGTTTGAGAAGGCACCAATGCTCACAGGGGCGCCAGAGCCTTTTCTTAGCTCGCCAACCACAGCGCCATCCAGTGAATAGCGGATGTGTTTATTATCTGAGTAGAGATGAACGAATCCAATCCAACGAAGTGGAATTCTATCCAAATTTCAGGATGAATTCAATTTGGCGTGAAGCCGAATCTTCTCGTGCTTCGTGGTAGCGAATTGATTTAAACTGAAATAGTGTAAGAAACAAAAAAAATCATGCTTACCTCCTCCATTTGATCGCGACAGGCCGCCATGTTGATTGAGATCTCGGCATAAATCCTGTGTGTGGTGATGTATGATGTCACCACGCCAGCCGGCGTAATGTCATCTCGTGCCGCGCAAGAAAATTCGCACTAGATATTCAAGCAAGGTCGTCACATAGCCTAGAAAAAGCTGGAAGGCCGCAGAGCTATCCCCAGAGGATAGGTGATCAGTTTAAAAAAAAATAATCTTGGAAAGCCCCTTTAAGGTAAGTCATTATTGTTAGATCAATGGAGGTCTGTCTCCGCTGAAGGCGGTCGAAGGTGCCATGGTGCGCCAGCAAGCACTGCATTAGCGGGCTCCATATTTTCAGTTGTGGCTGTGCGTGGTATTACAGTTCGCTTCACCGTAGCACTGAATTGTAATACCAGGCACAGGCGCTAGTACAAGCAGTGTGGGGCAGTGTACGCAATGTAGGGTCTGCGACGCTTGCCAGGCAATGTGGCCTCTTCAGGAGCGCTGGAGTTGGATCTCCATGATCTAATATTGATGGCCCATCCTAATGATTGACTAATCATATATGCACACGTTGTGGGGCAGATTTACTAAGCCTGTGGATGGTATAAACATAGAGGGTAATGGAGTGATTTTTGTAGGTGGAATAAGCATTTGTACCAGATTTACCTATTTTGGCCATTTTTACGGTGGCTTGCGACGTGCCCAGATGTTTTGACGGTGAGCCTAAGTTTTTAGCCAGATTTATCATCGCAACTTTTTGAAAATATCATGTGTGCGCCACGCTGACGGTTTGTTTGCCGTGGTGCGGCTGGACCTCTGGCCTGCCCCCATTATAGTGAATGGGGCCGGAGCGGACTTCTGGCTGTACGGTGGACTTGCGGTAGCACAGATCCGTCAGGCTGTTCCCCTTGCCGGGAAGGGCTACGGCAAGTGTGAAAGTAGCCTTAGGCTCCATTCACACGTCCGCAATTTCGTTCCGCATTTTGCGGAACGGAATTGCGGACACATTCATTCCTATGGGGCAGCACGATGTGCTGCCCGGACACGGAATTGCGCATCCACACTTCCGGGTCCGCACTTCCGTTCCGCAAAAAAATAGAACATGTCCTATTCTTGTCCGCAATTGCGGACAAGAACAGGCATATTCTATTAGTCCCGGCAATGTGCGGTCCGCAAAATGCGGAACGCACATTGCTGCTTTCCGTGTTTTGTGGACGTGTGAATGGAGCCTAATAGTTATGATTTGACTTGAAAAATCAGTAGTCATTTCATACAACAAGTATAACAAATGGCAAACAGAGCAGATGCGCTGAAAGATAAAGTGCAAAAAGTTACATATTAATAAATGATCCCCTTAGACCTGCGGAAGATTTCTCCCAGGGGCTCAGGCTGGATGATAAATCTGACGCTGGGATAGACACTGTTCTCTGACTCTGTACCAAATGCTGGTTGGCTTAGGGCTCATGCACACGACCGTCGGATGTTTTGCGGTCCGCAGATTTGCAAAACTCTGATTCCGGTCGTGAACATTCTGCATTTTGCGGAACGGAACAGCTGGCCCTTAATAGAACAGTCCTATCCTTGTCTGTCATGTGGACAATAATAGGACATGTTCTCTTTTTTTTTCAGTGTGGAAATACGGACACGGATTGCTCACGGAGTCATTTCCGCTTTCTGTTCGGCCCCATTGAAGTGAAGGGTTCCGCATATATGCCACAAAAACGGAACGGACAAAAAAATACGTTTGTGTGCATGAGCCCTTAGATTGAGACAGAATTTTACTTTAGAATAGTGGCAGAATTTTCGCAGGAAGTGTCATCTTGGGCCGCGCCCCTTTCATTTCCCCATTCTGGACGAGCTGAACAATTTGGAGCGATTCTAGGTGCAGACACATTGGTAAATTTGGGCCTGTGTGTTTTACATACTACATGCCAGACAAAGCACTGGGTGAGCTGTGTGAATTCTGGCAGGCTGTCCGTAATATGGACAAGAATAGCAGACATACGCATGCGGACGGCACACGGTGTACTGTCCACATCTTTGGCGGCCCTATTGAAGTGAATGGGTCCTCATTTGACTCATTTACAAAATGCGGATCGAATACGGCCGAAATATACGTTCGTGTGCATGAGCCCATACTGTTAGGGCTCATGCACACGACTGTATGTATTTTGCAGTCTCTAAAGCACGGATCCGCAAAAAAAAACGGGTGCCGTCTGTGTCAGATCCGTATTTTTCGCGGATCCATTGAAACAATGCCTGTCCTTGTCCGCAAAACAGACAAAAATAGAACTTGTTCTATTTTTTTGCGGAACGGACTTGTGGACTTACGGATACGGTTTCGTTTCAGTTTTTTTTTTTTTTTTTTTCCAAGCCCAATTGAAATGAACTGTTCCGCATACAGGCCACAATAAAAACCGAATTGACACAAACAAAAAACTGTCCCATGTGCATGAGCCTTTATCCAGCGCCACAGAACAAGGTGTCAGATCCCTGTTTGTGTCACTGGGTACAATGAAGCAGCAGGTCCGATTATTGCGTTCCCCACAAATGGAGGCTTCATGATGCCAGTTGAGGGCATATGCCACCTGAGATCCATGAGCTTGTTAACCAGAACATTTCGGAACAACGTAGAGAAAATAACTAGATTCCTGGACTATGGGTTGCCCCCGGCTGTAGCTGTTTGCAAACATGCTAGGAGTGTTGGTATTGATGCTCTCCTGGGTCGCGGAGATGGCTGCACCGTACTAAGTGGCTTTTGCCGTTATTAATGAAGACCTAATGAAAGCAACTCGGAGGTATGAGCGGAGCAGAGGCGATGAAAAGAATTCACTGCTCGGAGGCAATCTGCGCTCGATATCCTGGTATTTTCATGTTAATTTGGAAGCGGTATCTCCACTGCCATCTGCTACTCCTAAAGTGGGAGCATTGAGAGCGCGCCTGCCTTATTAGCGACGGGCCTTCCGGATCATCAGCTGCACGCTTGATGCCTAATATAATATGGGCTATTTATATGGTGGTAATTGTCCTGTCTAATGCTGGACCAACATGCAACGTTAACCCTTTCCATTCAGGGCATTCTGTGCAGCCTGAGTCTTGATTTGTTGTGGATTTGTGTCTTTTCTTCCCCCAAAAACGTTGATGGGGGGGGGGGGGGGGGGGAAGCAAAAAATACTAAAAATTGTAAAGCGCATGCTGATGGTTTCTGCTGCGCGGTTGGCGGCACATTTGGCCATTATCATGCTAGATTATAACCTCTATAGGAGATGTAACAGCAGCTACATCTGTTGCTACCCAGCTTTCCCACAAACAGATGAAAGAGATATTTCAGTATACAAAAGAGGAAAGCCGCCCTATTGGGATGAATGGCTGTGGTTGCTTGGACCCCACCTCAGCAGCCAGAATGGAGAGCCCCTCGGTACGAGCAGCTCTGGCTTTGGCAGGCTTCGTTTGAATGGCTGCCGTGTAATACTACGTTTCCTTTGCAGTGTTCTTTTGGCTGTGGCTTCCCCTGACGAAAAAAGCCAGGAAATGGGATGCGTCCCAATCAGCTGATCGCCCCAGGAGCCGCATTTCGAAAGGAGATGTCTTTGAAACGGCTTCTTTAGGGCTCATGCACACAAACCTATTTTTGGGCCGCATCCGATCCGATGCATTCCGTTTCGTTCAGTTTTGTCCCCATTGACAATGAATGGGGACAACACTGAAGTGTTTTCATCCCCTATTGAGATCCTATGACGGATCTCAATAGCGGAAAGGCAAAGCGGAGATGTGAAAGTAGCCTTAGCTGTTTCCGTCTGAGATCTGTTTTTTTACACAGAGAAAAAAAAAAGTCTTGTATCTCAGACAGCAATCACTAAAACGGATACCAAATGTGCATAACGGATGCTTAAAACACAGGATCGTTTTTATTTTTTTGTTTTGTTCATCCAATGGATCCGAAGAACGGCAAACTAAACGGTGATGTGAAACCAGCCTTAGATGTGTGTAGTGGCAGAGAGGAAATTATCCAGGAATCTGATCACCTTCCTTCATATCAGTTTGCCTAACTAACCGTAAATTAGTGTACAGCTAGGCTAATGAAAACCACATTTCTGCACGAGTGTGGACCCAAGCCTATTTTCAGAATTAATGCTATGTTCCGGTGCAAGTCAGGCCACTGTGGACCAGCACCAAGGTACATTTCAATAAAAGTAAAAGAAGGCCAGCAGCACACCACGGATTTCAAAGGAAAACGTGCAGTTTATTCACCCAGTGTCAGAAGCGATTGAAACGTCGCTGCTGACACTGGGTGAATAAACTGCACGTTTTCCTTTGAAATCCGTGGTGTGCTGCTGGCCTTCTTTTACTTTTATATACACTGCTCAAAAAAATAAAGGGAACACAAAAATAACACATCCTAGATCTGAATTAATTAAATATTCTTCTGAAATACTTTGTTCTTTACATAGTTGAATGTGCTGACAACAAAATCACACAAAAGTAAAAAAATGGAAATCAAATTTTTCAACCCATGGAGGTCTGGATTTGGAGTCACACTCAAAATTAAAGTGGAAAAACATACTACAGGCTGATCCAACTTTGATGTAATGTCCTTAAAACAAGTCAAAATGAGGCTCAGTAGTGTGTGTGGCCTCCACGTGCCTGTATGACCTCCCTACAACGCCTGTGCATGCTCCTGATGAGGTGGCGGACGGTCTCCTGAGGGATCTCCTCCCAGACCTGGACTAAAGCATCTGCCAACTCCTGGACAGTCTGTGGTGCAACGTGACGTTGGTGGATAGAGCGAGACATGATGTCCCAGATGTGCTCAATTGGATTCAGGTCTGGGGAACGGGCGGGCCAGTCCATAGCATCAATGCCTTCGTCTTGCAGGAACTGCTGACACACTTCAGCCACATGAGGTCTAGCATTGTCTTTTATTAGGAGGAACCCAGGGCCAACCGCACCAGCATATGGTCTCACAAGGGGTCTGAGGATCTCATCTCGGTACCTAATGGCAGTCAGGCTACCTCTGGTGAGCACATGGAGGGCTGTGCGGCCCTCCAAAGAAATGCCACCCCACACCATTACTGACCCAATGCCAAATCGGTCATGCTGGAGGATGTTGCAGGCAGCAGAACGTTCTCCACGGCGTCTCAAGACACTGTCACGTCTGCCACATGTGCTCAGTGTGAACCTGCTTTCATCTGTGAAGAGCACAGGGCGCCAGTGGCGAATTTGCCAATCTTGGTGTTCTCTGGCAAATGCCAAACGTCCTGCACGGTGTTGAGCTGTAAGCACAACCCCCACCTGTGGACGTTGGGCCCTCATATCACCCTCATGGAGTCTGTTTCTGACCGTTTGAGCAGACACGTGCACATTTGTGGCCTGCTGGAGGTCATTTTGCAGGGCTCTGGCAGTGCTCCTCCTGTTCCTCCTTGCACAAATGCGGAGGTAGCGGTCCTGCTGCTGGGTTGTTGGCCTCCTCCACGTCTCCTGATGTACTGGCCTGTCTCCTGGTAGCGCCTCCATGCTCTGGACACTACGCTGACAGACACAGCAAACCTTCTTGCCATAGCTCGCATTGATGTGCCATCCTGGATAAGCTGCACTACCTGAGCCACTTGTGTGGGTTGTAGATTCCGTCTCATGCTACCACTAGAGTGAAAGCACCGCCAGCATTCAAAAGTGACCAAAACATCAGCCAGGAAGCATAGGAACTGAGAAGTGGTCTGTGGTCACCACCTGCAGAACGACTCCTTTATTGGGGGTGTCTTGCTAAATGCCTATAATTTCCACCTGTTGTCTATCCCATTTGCACAACAGCATGTGAAATTGATTGTCACTCAGTGTTGCTTCCTAAGTGGACAGTTTGATTTCACAGAAGTGTGATTGACTTGGAGTTACATTATGTTGTTTAAGTGTTCCCTTTATTTTTTTGAGCAGTGTGTGTGTGTGTGTGTGTGTGTATATATATATATATATATATATATATGTCCTGATCAAAAGTTTAAGACCACTTGAAAAATGGCAAAAAATCATATTTAGCATGGCTGGATCTTAACAAGGTTCCAAGTAGAGCTTCAACATGCAAAAAGAAGAAATGGGAGTGAGACAAAACATTTTTTGAGCATTCAATTTAATGAAAACAACGAATAAACTGAAACAGGCTGTTTTTCAGCTGATCAAATGTTTAGGACCACACCTCCAAAAAAAAACTAACCCCCCCCCCCCACCAAAACAGAAATCCAACTTCCAAACATGAACTCAGTAATGAGTAGCTCCGCCGTTATTGTTTATCACTTAAAAAATTCGTTTTGGCATGCTTGATGCAAGCGTTTCCATGAGGTGAGTGGGAACATTTCTCCAAGTGGTGAAGACGGCCGCACGAAGGCCATCTACTGTCTGGAACTGTTGTCCATTTTTGTAAACTTCCCTTGCCATCCATCCCCCAAAGGTTGTCAATAGGATTGTCCAGTGTCTTGACGGACAGCCAATTGGATCCTCCGGCTCAGTGCTGATGAACGGACCCATGGATGCGGACAGCACACTCTGTGCTGTCCGCATCTTTTGCGGCCCCATTGAAATGAATGGGTCCACACCCGTTCCGCAAAATTGCAGAACGGATGCGGACTCATTCATACGGCCGTCTGAATGAACCCTAAATTAAGAGACCAAATTGCTCATTAACCCAAATTAACACTACTAATATCATTTAAAATAGTACTGGTATAATAAAGGAAATTCTCCTCAATTTCCTTTTTTCTTTTTTTTTTCTTTATTATACCAGTAATATTTTAAATGATGATTTAAAATGTAAGTTTCATAATTGGTGTGAATTTGGGGTAATTTTTTCTTGAGGTTGACGTGGTCTTTTAGTAATATACATCCCCACCACATTAATGTGTGGATGTAATAATTTTTATTGTTTCATTATAGACTTATCTATGGTATTCTTTGCACCTGGCGAAAAAACGACTTCAGCCCCTAACCCTGAATACAGATAAGATCATGAGGAGACATGAAGTATCATATATTTCACCCTATAAGACGCACCGGCTCATAAGACGCACTTAGGTTTTAGAGGAGGACAATTTATTTTTCATTAGACCTCAGGTCAGACCACCAATCAGACCCCCCAATGTTAATAAGACTCCAATAAGACCTCAGATTAGACCCCCCCCCCCCCCCCCCAATGAAACCTCTCATCAGCCCCATTGCCTCATATCAGCCCCCATGCCACAGAGAGCACATAAAATTAAATATAAACACTTACCTCTCCTGCACTGGACACCACCACTCCCCACCTTCGGCGCTCCTGCTTTTCCTGCTGTCGGCTGTGCTGTGACCTGATGCGCCCAGCGTGATGTCACAGAGCACGCTTGCGCTGTGCACAGCCAAGGACCAGGAAGAGGTGAGACCTGAGCCTTCACCGCTTCCTGGTCCTCCGGTACTAATGAGTGCTTCCCACTTTTAGGGGGAAAAATGCATCTTATGGGGCGAAAAATACGGTACATAGAGGAGGGTAGATCATCAGTTAAATGAAAATGCAGAACCCCTTTAATGACCTATTGACTTATACTGAGAATAGACCATCAGGATTTAAACAAAAACGTTCAACGTTTGAAGAAGGGGGTGGCGTTTGCTGTTGCATGGTGGACAACTGTTGCAGTTGACAGACCCCATTAATTTATTGTAGGGGCCAGTGGCTTTTGCTGTTGTAGCTGTCCTTTTTGACTGGAAGAATATAGTTGATCACTGTATACTCATGGCCGTGCCTTGATTTGCAGTCTGCAAAACATGGACACCGGCTGTGTGCTTTCTGCATTTGCACATTGAAGTGAATGGGTCCGGATGCTGACCCAAGCAACATTCGTGTGCATGCGGCCTTATATGATGGAATCTGGGACGCGGCCAGTACAGTAGTATTGGAAATATTACATTGTCGGAAAAAGCTTGACTCTTTATTCACACATCTTGTGGGATGGGGGAAATTTCTTGGTATTTTAACAGTTTTTCAACCAACTTCAAAGCGGGGGACACGTCTGTGAATTGACCTTGTGCTTCAGATGATACAAGAGGAGACAAAGGCAGGCGTCACCAACCTACGGCCCTCCAGCTGTTGTAAAACTACCACGCCCAGCATGCACACTTTGTAGGCTGTTCTCGGACAGCACCTTGATTTTATTGTGTCTGTTCACATATCAGTATTTTTTACCCGATTGTGTGTCAGTGAAAAAATCATGGAAACGTGTACTACTTTTGGTCCGTGATAAGGACCAAACATGCGCATTATAGTCTAAAGGTTGTTAAAAAACAGACACAAAGTGGATGTCATCCTTGTTGTGTCCGTTCTCACTGAGCATTGGTAGATGCTTTGGAAATTGTCAGCTGAGCAGCGTCCGTTCAATATGGATGACACTTGGAGGACAAAAAACGGACACATGGACCAAACATATCCTTCATGGAAGAAACAGACAGTTGTTGTTTTATTTTATTTTTTTTCACGTATATCAAACGGACATGGAAATGTGAACAAGGCCTTAACGTGTGTTCACACTCCGATTCTCTGATCGGAAATGAGTCCGTCTTTGCTTCATCCAAGTTTGAGGATGCAGATTGGGCCACACTTTTTTTTGTCGTATTCTCTCCTTAATACCCTTGTTTTTTGTTTCCACACAATTCATTAACATTGCTGCGCCTGTTTTGTAGTTTTTTTTTGCAACGCCTGCCCCATTTTCTGATTTTACGACAAATTCTTTAGGCGCACTTGGGTACGGACATTTAACATGTGCGCCTATTTGTCCATGCTTTTTGGCGTACAAAGTGGCTTAAAACTACGACACTCTGGGGGTGTCTATTATTGTCCACATGTCTAGCTCGGATGTGTTTTACAATGTAATCTTTGACCTTTTCCAAACATATTATTTTTTTTGTCTGTCTAATACAGTGCTTCTCAATTATTTTCTGTCATGCCCCCCCTATCAAGAAGAAAACATTTTGCGCCCCCCGCGCGACTGTAAATAGTATCATTTGTCTATAAAATTGTTATAAGTACACCTCTGCATAACTCTGTATCCTTATTAACGTATAAGAGAATAAAAAAAGAAAGAAATGTGGATCGGACACACACTTATGGGGGGATCTGTGGATGACGGACACTTATGGGGGGGATCTGTGGATGACGGACACTTATGGGGGGGATCTGTGGCTGGCACTGTTATATATGTGCCATCCACAGTGCCCCCCCAGCCCATAACAGTGCCATCCACAGACCCCCACTCCTTAACTGTGCCATCCACAGATTCCGTGTGCCCGCCGCCGTTTAAAGT
Source organism: Bufo bufo (assembly GCF_905171765.1). Taxonomy (NCBI): domain Eukaryota; kingdom Metazoa; phylum Chordata; class Amphibia; order Anura; family Bufonidae; genus Bufo; species Bufo bufo. The sequence goes on from NC_053396.1 coordinate 128,973,717, forward strand.
TATTAAACATGCCCCCCTCACTCCTAATAGTACCGTATATCCGAATTTCTTCTGTATAATGCCGGCATTTCTTCATTCATAAAGCAGGCGGCGCAGGCACGTGACATCACTGAGGGACGCGCCGGCCGCCCGGCCTGCCTGCCGGCATTATACAGAAGAAATTCGGATATACGGTACTATTAGGAGTGAGGGGGACATGTTTAATAACTTTTAATTCAATAATACATTTTATATTAGTATACCGGAGGGAGCGGTGGGGCGGGGCTATAGTACAGTGACCGCACCGCCCCACCGCTATTGCAGGCCCCCAGCTCCTCCTCCCAATCCCTCCCCCGGCCCCCGCTCCGTACATCGCGTCCAGCGCCTGCGCCGGCCTCTGATCAGACTGGAGATGTGGAAGCGCTCATCTCCCTGCCGCATATTACACTGCGAGCTGTCGGCCGCCCGGCGCCCCTGTTGCTATGGCGCCCTGTGCGGCCGCACAGCTCGCACACCCCAAAGGCCGGCCCTGAACGAGCCCCCCTTTACGGAGCCTGGCGCCCCCCCTGGGGGGGCGCGACCCACTATTCGAGAAGCACTGGTCTAATAAACGTAGTTTTACTGTTATACCGGTAGTTTTATTAATTTTTTTGCTAATGTGTAAGCACAGTGATGGGAAATGTTTTTCTAATATACTTTATTTAGGGAAAACCTTTATTTATAGGAGAAAACTTGCAGGAAAGACAGGACAAAATAATTGTCCCCCACAGAGGCTGCCTTTTATATGGGTAATGGATGCGCCAAAAACAATCAGGACCACATAGACACTTGGCCACATGCGCCACAATAATAAATGTCGGTGCAATAGTCTGGCACCACAATTGCTAAGTCCTATCAGGCGTAAAACACCTGCGCTGCAGACAAAATATGTCTCATTTATGAACAGCTGTGCGCCAGATAATAAATCAAACCATAAATGCATGGACAGAAACTGATGGAGCAAAAGGAGAGCTGAGTAAATGTGCCCCATTGTCCTGATCTTCACAGCTGTGGCCTGAAGACGTTGGTAAGGGAAAATAATAGGATTTTGCTTCTTCATGAAGTGTTGCTCAGTACTGTACGCTGCGGCCATCATTAGTACAGCCGGCTGCGTCTAATGTCTCCCATCCATCGTTTTTAGTCCTCCAAGGTGTATAATCCACAGGTAACGTGGAGAACAGAGGCCACAGCAACTCCTAGAAAGCATATTCCTGGGTAAGGGTACGCTCACGTCTGCGGCATTTCTGGATTCAGATCTGGCATTCCCACATAAATGCACAAAATGATTTGCTAAATGACCTTAGAGATTTATAACTGATAAGTTTATCCGAATACATGAAATTGGTGCAAAACATGCATATGTGGTCCAGTTAATCCAGTAGAGGCGTAACCCTCCTACATCATATGTGATACATACAGACTGGAAATGGCAGGTCTGACAACTCCCATAGCCCTAGAAATATGTGACTGGAGCCCGGCTTTTGAGGTTATATATTATATTTTTTTATTTTTTTACTTTCACTAGAAAAGTTTTTGTTGGTGGCTATTAAAAAATGTCTCCTTGTTTCCTAAGGTGGCTGCACATGATGCGGATTATGTTGTGTTTTTTTTTCCGTTCTGATTTTCATGCAGAAAAATCGCAGCGTAATACGGAACCAGCAAAATGTATGCGATCAGACAAATCGTATATACACTCTTGCTCTTCTTTTTTTTTCCCCCTTAGGTGTGGAAATTGACCTGCTGTGTGGGTTGAAATCTGCAGCATGTTGAATTTAACCTTTTTGGTGCAGATTTCACGCTTTTTAATGGAAGGTTGAGATCCGCAGAAAATCGATATCAAATGCACACGAAAAATGCGATAAATAGTGTGGATTTATTTGCAGGCACCCTAACTGTTCCCTAAAGTCTACGGAGGATTGGTCATCAATACTTTAGCACTGCACAACCCCTTTAACGCTTACGCCTTAAGTATAGTCACAGCACGGGCTTTAGCCGTCTGCCTAAGCAATCGGGCAGCTGAATAGCAGGTCACCCGCTGTCAAGACGGTGGGGGACCCAAGAGAGAAGACAGAAGCGGTTCTCGCATACACAGAGCTTGGTGATCACGGTCCCTGGTAATCCACTTCTCAGAGACTGCCGCTCACTAGACCCAGCACATTTTTGACATGAGCTTTTTTTTTTTTTTTTTTAACAAGTCACAAGTATTATTTTTTTCGTTACAAGATAGTGAAATGCGCTTCCTTTTTTTTTTTGGGGGGGGGGGGGGGGGATTTCTTTTTCCCTATAGAGTATAGAGTCTGAAAAACCAATGCCATTGCTAATTAAATAAAAAAGAATGCCATGAATACAAAAAAATTAACCCAGTTGAAAAAAACACCAAAAAAACGTGTGTCTTGAGTTTCAAAATTACCGCAGACTTTCAGCTAACAACTGGCGCTGGTGTTTTTCCTGCAAAAAATGCATGAAATAATGCTAAAAAAACAGTAAAAACTCCTTAGAAAAAGTATGAAGCATAGGAACATCTGTTACGACCGATGCTTTATACGGCTATCTTATTCTCTGCCCTGCTTGTGCAAAGCTATGCACTAGAACTGAAATCCTAAGGCCGCGTTCATATCTCCATCAACCTGATCCGGCACAAATGTCGGCTGTCGGACGGACCAAAAACTGCTGCATGCAGCGGCTTTTGTCCGGCCAAAACCCAGCATTTATATCGGAAAGCAGCCAAATCCTATTATAGTCAATGTGGATCTGGCAGTGATCTGGTGAATCTGGATCTGGTGAACTCCTGCAGGATCATCTTTGCCGGAACAGCCTGCCAGAAACATTCACCAGGATTGTGAATGTGGCTTAAACCAGGAGCTGGTGTAAGTTCCAGGTATAATCTACACCATTTTCCTAGTGGTAGGTTTGGCTACTTTCACAAGTGGAGGATCTCAATACCGGAAAAAAAACGTGCATTCTGAATGGAAAGAGGTCCGTTCAGGATGTCTTCCGATCCGGCAGCATTCCGTTTTGTGACCGGGCACAAAACCTCTGCAGGCTGCGGTTGCGTGTCCTGTCATAAAAACAGATCAGGCACTGAAAAAAAAAAAGTCAATGGTGACAGATCCGTTTTCTTAGGAGCCTAAAAAAACGGATCCATCACCCATTGACTTTCAATTTAGTGACGGATCTGTATTTATTTATTTTTTATTTTTTCACACAACGCATCCTAATGGAACGGATGCATCCTGATGTGCAAAATCAAAATGGATCTGTTTAATTCCGGTATTAAGATCCTCAATACCAGAATTATTAACGCAAGTGTGAAAGTAGCCGTATAATAAATTTGTCTGACCCTGCAACGTCCACTCCCTGACCCATTCAGGGCACTTTTTGAAAAAGTGGTGAGCAGGGTGCAAAACACCCAAAAAGTTGCAGAACGTTCTGCAAGTGGGATGTGCGCCAAACATCGTGACTTTCTGATGCCAGTTTCCTGGTGGGCAGGGTTGATATGTCCCTTTATGAGTCCAGCCATAGGTAGCCATGTGGGTAAAGAAAATATCAGGCCACTTGAGATTTATTAAAATAAAATGAATCTGATAGTCTGACATTTCTATGAATCCTCCACCCAACAAATACCAACTGGATTTCTAAGGTGAAAATGGCAAAGTATAAAGCCTGGGCACATCTAAGAAGGTAGCTACTCAGTCGCAGAAACATATGGGTCATGACTATAGACATGACCCGCGCAAATGACATTAAAAGACCAAATCTGATCAAACCTCAAAATCCAATAATGTGCCGCCTCGCCGGTCCTGCGAATGCTGGGTTACGGTAGTCTGTACTAGTTTAGGTTCAGTTTTATCTACCAGGGCCACAGGCACTATAACCCTTTTAAACGACTTCATTGTATATTCTGATCAGCTCTGGTGCACCCTGCCGTCCTGTCCGAACAGATGTCTGCATGACACATAGAGACGTTCGAGAAGTCCACAGCATCCACTTAATCACAGGGTGGCATGAGATACGCAGCAGGCATTATCCCTTATCACGGGTGAAGGATGAAGAGGGTTTAATCTGGTGTCGCCCAGTAATAAACAGCATGAAGGATCAGGGACGTCACTCTTCTGGGCAAAAGCCGAGCAGATGGTACAGTGCAGAAAATCGCCAGCATCCATGGGCTTACACATATAATTAGTTTACTCTCTTTCCAAATAACCAGTTGGGTTTACAGTATTTCATCACAACATCTGAGGGGCTTCAGTACCAAACAGAGCCGTCTCGCCCGGCGCACTTCAAGCCTCGTAAGCTCTTCCTTGCCAGTGAGAGCTACATGGCAGGGAAGAGGCTAAAGCAGAATACAGAACGAGGTCTGCACGGGGAAAGGGCATGGCGTATTACATTGGATGTGTGAAGAATATGTAGATATTTAGGCATTCGTCTAGGGTAGCTAATGAGGCATGCCAAACCGCAGAAGACAGTAAATCCGGAACACATACAAATTAGGAAAAAGATGCAAAGCATAATCTGGAGTCTGCCTGATGTATAACAAGTAGACTTTAAAGGGAAGCTGTCCGCTCTCTCTGAGGGCTGTGTAGCGTAATGAGAGATGCAGCGATTTCAGTGGTCTGTCACTTGTAAGGGTCTATGGTTTGTTAAAGAACTTAAAGGGAACCTGTCACCTGGATTTTGGGTATGGAGCTGAGGACCTGGGCTGCTAGATCGCCGCTAGCATATCCGCAATACCCATAGCTCTGTGTGCTTTTATTGTGTCAAAAAACGATTTTATAGAGATGTAAATGAACCTTAGATGAGTCCTGTCTCCTCCGTGCTTCAGAGATGAGTCCAGCTTTCTCTGACTCTGAGCCCAGCACCACCCACTGTGAAGGAGCCCAGCACCGCCCGCATCCTCCGAATCTCCTCCTTGCTCCCCGACGTCACAAAGCTAGAGCGCTGTAATCTTGTGATGTGTGAGCTAGCGCATGCGCAGTTCGTTCCCTGAGGCTGTTGCCAGCACAGGGAAGGAACAGTATGCCGACACTGCGCATGCACTAGCTCGCGCATTGTGAGATTATGGCGCTCTACTGTAGCTTTGTGATGTCGGGGAGCAAGGAGGAGATTCGGAGGATGCAGGGTGTTGCTGGGCTTGGAAACGTTAGTAGCCTTATATAGTTTTTTTGACACAATAAAAGCACACAGAGCTCAGCTCAATACCTAAAATCCAGGTGACAGGTTCCCTTTAAAGGGGTTGTGTCCTCTGGCATGTTGCTAGGATATGCCATCACCTCTGAAACCCGCACCTATCTCCAGAACGGGAGCCCGAAAGTGAGGGAGAGAGCGCTGCTTGCTCTCCATTTATTTCTATGGCAGTTGTGAAAAAGATGGCAGCCTATTAACACTGAGGACTCTAGAGCACACACATATCATTCATAGGACTCCAGCACTTGGCTGCCGCTCACACAGTGGTTTTGTGAAAACTACTGCAAAAAAAAATATATTATTTTTTCCGGCCCCGGAGGCTGCAGGGAACAACTGATAGGTAGGGGTGCAGGACATCAGACCCCCACCAATCGGATATTAATGATCTATTCTGAGGATAGGTGATCAATATCAGGAGCCTGGAAAACCCTTTTAAGTATTAACTTTTTTGGGATAGACCCCCTTCTGTTAGGGTACTTTAACACTAGCGTTAAAGATTTCCGGTATTGAGTTCCGTCACAGGGACTCCATACCGGAAAAAAACACTTCAGTTTTATCCCAGTGCATTCTGAATGGCGAGCAATCCGTTCAGTATACATCAGGATGTCTTCAGTTCAGTCACTCTTACGATATTTGGCCGGAGAAAATACCGCAGCATGTTTTCTCCAGCCAAAATTCTGGAAAACTTGCCGGAATGCCGGATCCAGCATTAATTTCCATTGAAATGTATTAATGCGCAATCCGGTACCAAGTGTTCCGGAAAACCGGATCCGGTTTCCAGGTCTGCGCATGCGCAGACCTTTAAATCAGTGGGAAAAAAAAAAATACCGGAGATGGATCCGGTATTGCAATACATTTGTGAGACGGATCCGGAAACAAATGCGATCCGGCAGACGGAACTGCCTGCTGGAATCCTCTAACGCAAGTGTGATGGTACCCTTAGCCGGAGGGGAGAGTCTATGCAAGGAGAACTTGTATCCCCTGTACAATAGGATATTGTTTTTATTGGGTACCATGAATGTGCCCTCCAATAACAGGGCCTCCCACAATCAGCTCACTGTCACATACTTCAGGCGTGAATAGATTAATGTAGACCAGGGGTGCAAAACCTACTGCCCCGGGGGCCACATGTGCCCCTTGATGCCATTCTGTGTGGCCCCCAACCATCTACACACAGTAAATCTATCTCCATCATAGTTAATGGTTGTTGTGAAGTGCTATGCAGCTACCGTAACCCTCATAAACCACTACTGCGATACCGATGACCTATCCAGAGGCCATGTTGTGATGTGTCTTAATTAAAAATGCCCTGTTTTGTTTCTACAGCTCCAGCGCAGATCTTGGGTGGATTGACCCTGCAGTCTCAATCCATTCCGCGTTTCCCTTACTTTTTGCTTACATACATTTATATCCTACCAAGAAGCGGGCAACAGCGTGTGGCTGTAGGGTCTGACTACACAGGGCCTTTTGGAGTCTGTTACCATGGTGACACATAGTTCTCCACAGGAGCTGTAGAAACAAAATGGTAGGGCCTTTTTAATCAAGCTGATTTATATTCCTTCAGCACTTCTACTTCACCGTACCCTTAGGACTGTACGGAAGTACCCGTGTCGGAGACATCCAAGGAAAACCAGGTTGTCTACTTTGGCTTCAAGGGCAGAAGCAGCGGAAATGATCCAACCCTGGTAAGATCTGTTTGGACAGGTGTTATCATTTATGAGCTTTGGACACGTTTTAGAATAGATGCTATAACTACGTGAGATAATTTACGAGTAGCGATGTGTCGCAGACATTTTGATGACCTCCGCTCATCTGCTTCAGGAAAATGAGACAGATTTATAATGAGGAAGAACATAAATAAGGATGTATTTTCAGTCGCCATATGTTATCATTTACTTTGGTTTTCGGGAAGTAACGGCTGCGGAAGCCGCAATGGTAGAGACGTAATCCAGAGAACTAGCCGGGACGATGCTTTGTATGTGGCTAATCTGAGGTCGTGAGGCTTTTAGATGTTTCATCTCATGGGTGCGTTCACATGGAGATTTTTCTGATGCAGAATCCACTTTAAAATGCTACCTTTTTTTGTTTATGCAGTTTTTGAAAAATGTTTTTTGAGCCTACCCATTTCGATGGGAAATCCACACCAAGAACGGACATTTTTACTTATTATTTTTTCAGTCCTGCAATTTTTAAAACCACAAGCAGAAAGAAAAAGTGCTGTGTAAACAAACTACCGCATGGTTTTCCTATTGAAGTCAATGTGAGGTGGATTGTGTGTGTTTTCAGTGCGAATTGGGGGCAACGGGAATCTGAGCCGAAAACATCTGGGTGAGATTACCCTAAGGGATTCCAGTGATGAGAGCGAACAGTCTTTATAGCATGAAGGACTTTCTGCTAGGGTTAAGGGGGTTATATATATCTCGACCGTTGTTGGCTCGTGCCCATATTGTGGCCCGCAAGCAGCGGGTCCACAATAGACTGGCACCAGCTGTTTGTGCGCTGCACTCACGGATTCCGCAATGCGGCAGGTGCGTTGTGGAACGGAGGCACAGGACCTCATGGAAGCACTACGGAGTGCTTCCGTGGTTTTCTGCGTGTACTACTTTTTTTTCGGTGTGGCTCGTGGACCCCATTCAAGTGAGTCCATCCTGCGTCCGCATATAGCGGTCCTGTGGTTGGATCCCATGCATTGTGGACTCGGCCGGTACATGTTCCTCTGCATGAGCCCTAAAAGTCATATTGATGGGAGTCCAGCTTCTCACGCCCCCGCCGACCAGCTGTTTGGTGAAGAGGTCATAGTGCATGGACGAGCGCTGCAACATTTTCATAGTATACCAAGCACAGTGTAGCACATTGCATAGCGGCTGCACCCCAGGCCCATTCAGTTGCAGAAAGGTCATGTGACCGATGGGTATGATGTCACAGGCTGAGGAAAAGCCCAAAGCAGTTGCCCAAACACCATGGCTCCTTTTAACAGCTGATCAGCAGGGCTTCCAGGAGAAGGCCCATCGCGATCAGATGTTGATGACTTGTGTCCAAAAAATCACATGAACATTACACTTTTATCAGTCATATATACAATACAATATATATATTTATGAAGCATATATCTACAAAGGACATGACATGAATCTACCGTACATACAAATTCAAGTATCAAGGACATTTCCAATGTGGAAATAAATGTCTTCCATAGACAAATAAACCCAAACTCCCACCCCCCTCCCAAACCCTACAAGAGCAGGACACATTTATAACAGCCTTCTTTTTATTATTACTCCTGGGGTGTCGGCCCCTCTATACTCAATAGTCAACCGTCTCCTCGTAACAAGTTTCAACCATCTATATGTTCACAAAACATTACCCTCCAGCATCCATTCTTCCATACAGCCGCCTTATATTTCCACGTAAACCAATTTCCAACAGGCTTCTATACATGCACCACACCCCTACTACCATTTATGGCCTCCCCCCCCCCCCCCCTTTTGAGATTCACTTCAATATCATAACTATCCTCCAACTTCACTTTACTGCCCTTTTTCATATAAAACTCCTTGTAAGCGCCAACCAGGAGCTGCAGCACCCAGAATTATCAATCCAGCTGCCCCAGATCGCTTCAAATTTGGACAGACATTTCCTTTTTTGATATACTCCCCTTTCTAAGCGAATCACTACATTTAGTCTAGCAACATATTCCGATATATCAGGGGGTATGGGCTGGATCCACTTTGCTGCTAATGTTTTCCTAGCTTGATATAGCATCCTCTCTATTCCAGTAATTATAACCGATTGTAGATTATTTTCTGGTATCAAGCCCAGTACACACACTTTGGGTTCCAACTTAAGATTAGCACTATACACCTTGTTCACTAGATGCAGTACCGCCTTCCAGTAGGATGTCAGTGATGGGCACGACCATAACATGTGCAATAGATCAGCCTCAGCACTTCCACACTTCGGACAAGCAGGGCTGTCTCTGTATCCTATTTTATATAAAAACACTGGGGTCTTATATACCCTGTGTATTAAGTACGGGTGGGATAGCCGCGCTGCCTCACTAAGGGATAAAGTAGGGGTAAGTTCCACTACCTCCACCCACTGCTCATCCGTAAGTTCACCTAGATCTTTTTCCGATTGGCGTCTACTTGTTAGTGGATATCCCTTAAGAAAGTCTTCCAATAGGGCTTGGTATACCATGGAGATTGCTCCCTTTACTGATCCAGCAGCAACCACTATATTTAATGTCTGATTTGATATAAATGTCACCGGGGCTATCCTAGATTGAGCTTCCAAAGCATGCCTAAGCTGCAGATATTGATTTACACTTATTTTTTACACAAAAATTGATCTGTGTAAATTCATGAATAAATTCCTCATAGTGAAAAACTTGTGTATGATGGAGGCGTAAGGGTATGTTCACAGGTTACAGTTGATAAATGTATCTAAAGTAACCTCCACACGTTGCGGATTACGTGTGGTTGCCAGAAATAGTACCGATTTTATGTCCATTTCCTTGCGTGTTTTAATGCGGTTTCCATGTGGATTTTTCTGCATACAGATATGCAACGTGTGCAGGTAGCCGAACGCTCCCATGGCTGGGGTAAGTAGGAGGGCGAAAGTGGCCCATACTTTAATTTGTACACCCCTATATGAAGTAAATTGAGCAGTTGTATACAGAAGTTCTAGCGTTGCAAGGCCTCAGAGCTGCAGGTCCCTGTTCGTGTGCCCCCATCCTATGTCCTACACATCTGAAGTGAGGAGCTTCATGTGTCCACCTTACTTTATACTTGTGAAGCTCCTAGTTCTCCATGCTGTAGGTGAGACGACTCCTCTCAGTCCCTCTCATTGACTGTAATAGAGAAGGGACGTGGGTCAGATGTGTATTCTAGTTGTCATAGTGAAGGGAATTAGTTACCCCCTCATGTGTTCCTCTTCATTATTTTCAGGGTAATCCTTTGTTATGCTGAGTTGGCTTAATATGCTGCGGTCCGGAGGTTTGAGAAATGATTTTTGATGCTGTATTCACGTGCCTCGTTCAAATACCAGGAACGGTAAAAGGGCTGCCCTACGGGTGCACGTCTACTGTGCCTCGGATTTCACAGGTGGCACATGCTGCATAAATAATGACGTGTTGCAGTTTTTCTAAAGCAAAGTAAAAAAAATTACATTTACAAAGAAATCCTCCTCCTTATCCGCTCGTACAGATCTGCAACTGTGTATTTTCTGGTTCATTATTATTTTTTTTGTCTGCCACATAGGAAGGCACCCGAAGGGGAGTCAGGATTTTGGGCTCTAGTAGAAAAACAGCTCTACCCTTTAGGACTCATGCACACGACCGTATGTTTGGTCCGTATCCTATCCGCATTTTTAGCAGATCGGATGCGGACCCATTCGTTGCAGCAGGGCCACAAAAGATGTGGACAACACACCGTGTGCTATCTGCATTTCCGTTCTGCGGCCCTGCAAAAAAGAAAATTGGGTCACAAAACTGATTCGGTTGTGTGGATGAGCCCTCATACCGTGGTACTTGTGGCATAATAAAAGGTGCTATCAAATGTGAACTATGATGAGGAAAAACCTTGAGACCACATCTAGTAGAACGTTGCATAAGGCCTCTCACACGTCAGTCAATCACAGACGTGCACTGTCCGTGGTCTCCAAGGACAGCACACCTACCCACTGACTTTTAATGTCTGATTCACACATCAGTGATTTTCCGTGGACTGGGGGTCAGTGTTGACGCCACAGAAGCACGCCCTATTATGTCCCTCATACACATTTATAGTCTATTGGTTCTTGAAGACCACAGACTCTGCATGGATGCCATCTTTGTTTGGTTCGTGGTTTTCACTGTCCAATGGTAGGATATGCTCTGGAAATAAATTTTGATTGAAGCTGTGTAGATGGAATATGGATGACACATGGATACACGGGTCCTTCACGGCCATGGTCACGGTTGAACCACTCGCCATCTTGTCACGGATCATCACGAACGTGTGAATGAAGACTAACTTTTCATGATAACATTAATAATATCTCCAAGACCTGAAAACTCTAATTAGAGTTTTTTTTTTTTTTTTTTTACAATTTAAACTGTGACCCCTGTTAATGATATTCCACTTTTTTCTGCGGTATAATAGCGATCATTTTTATTTTTTCCCCTTCAATACATTTGCTTTGTGGGCGAGAGAAAATTGAAAGTGACTGTTCCATTCTTGGGCTCATTGTGATGAATGAGGACCGCGGTGGTAATACTTGAAGACTCTCGCAGAGAGACAAACCTGTCACTTTTCATTGACCTACAAAAACTACCTTTTTCTATGAAGTTGTCTTTGCTCTGCGTTTTTTGTGAAGCAGAAAATATTTGACAATATCTTTCTTGACTGTCAGTTTGGCACGGAGCTACACTGTTTAGGGCCTGCCGTTCAGGGGCCGCCCGGCGACCTGAAAAAACGCAGGTGAAACTTTCACCGTCTGATACACATTGTGACACATGTCTGCGACTCTTATAGGCTAGAAAACTGCAGTGCAACATCAGTACATTTGCACAATCAGCATTTTTCTGCAAAAAATGGGTGACTTTTGATGGTTTTCTGCTGCTCGCTTCACTTTTACAAAATGCATGCTTGGCATAAGTAGTTGGGCCAGTGTTGGCCCGACATATTTAAAGGGGTTGTGTCACTTCAGCAAGTGGCATTGATCATGTAGGTAAAGTTAATACAAGGCACTTACTAATGTATTGTAATTGTCCATATTGCCTCCTTTGCTGGCTGGATTCATTTTGCCATCACATTATGCACTGCTTGTTCCATGGTTATGACCACCCTGCAATGCATCAGCGGTGGTCGTGTTTGCACACTATAGGAAAAAGTGCCGCCTCTCTGGCCGGGACTGTGGGAGCTCACATAGGCTGGTGCTTTTTCCTATACTGTACAAGCACGACCACCGCTGCTGGATGGCAGTGGGGTTATAACCATGGAAACGAGCAGTGTATAATGTGATGGGAAAATGAACCAAGCCAGCAAAGGAAGCAATGTGGACAATCACAATACATTAGTAAGTGGCTTGTAGTAACTTTCTCTACATAATAAATCCTAATTGCTGAAGTGACACAACCCCTTAAAAGCAATATCCTTGTTGAGACAAATTATCCTCTATCCACAGGATAGGGGATAACTGTTAGATTGGTGGGGGTCCTACTGCTGGGACCCCCGTGATCGCTAGAACATAAACCCGATACCCCCTCGGGGACCCCTGAAGTGACCGGGGTGGCATGTTGAGCATGTGCACTACTCCTTAATAAATCTCTATGGGAGTTCAGGAGACAGCAGAGTAGAGGGCTTGGCTTTTTTGGGAACTCCTATAGAGATGAATAGAGCTACGTGTGCATGCCTGTCCTGTCACTCTGTTTGTTTATTTTAGGGGTCCTGAGGGGTACAGGGTCTCTGTTCTAGTGATCGGAGGGCGTCCAAGCAGTTGAAACTCAACCAGTCCCCTGTGGTAACTTGTCACAACCAAAATATCCCTTTAATATAATTTTATGGCAGAATACTATGGACTGGCATAGATTTGAACCTGGATGGTTCAAAAGAGCAGGTAGCCAGGGTGCCAGTTTTCTACTGGCAACTAAAGTGAATAGGAGCTGAGCTGCATTACCTTACAGCGGCCACTTCACAGTGTCTGGCGCTGTGCTGTTCCCGCTGCACACATTGTTTACTTCCTGGAATTGCAACTGCAGGTAACAGCTGATCGGTGGGGTGACGGGTGCCAGACCTCCACCGATCTGGAACTGATGACTGTCCTATGGATGTATCATCAATATCTTATTTAAGGGCTGATTTAAAAAAACAACATCTGTAATATGCTCATTACCGTTTTTTGTTGCGAATCATGTTTCCGCCGATATCCATCTCTCTAACATACGTCATTTGTTGACATCCCAGTGGTGTCGGGGTGAATGTCAGTAGTGTCATCTCCATACTGGAAGTATATTTCCCAGCATGCACTGCACTCTTCTACGCCAGCTGTCACACGCCACCCTCCTTTTTTCCTGCTGTCTCGATTGTATACTACTGTACATTAACATGGCGCTTCCTCTGGCATCGCAGAGGTTCATGAGACCAGTGTGGAAAACACCAGTCTTAATAAATGACCCCCTTTATGCCAGAAGAGTTCATAAAACAAAGTGTGAACAGAGCCTTAACTGGCTGCCCACGGCTAATCTTTTAGTTTTGGCACTTTTTTTTGCCCACTTTCACTCTCAAGCCCTCACCCAGGTTGTAAAAAAGGGCAAAAAAATGACTAAAACAGGTTAGTAAATCCTCTACCAAGGCCTCATGCACACGACCAGATGGTGTCCGTGTGTGTTCCGCAATTTTGCTGAACGGCACGGACAGCCTTTAATATAACTGCCTATTCTTGTCTGCAAAACGCTGAGAAGAATAGGACAGGTTATATATTATTTTTTTTGCGGACCACGGAATGGAGCAACGGGTGCGGACAGCGCTGTCCGCATCTTTTGCGGCCCCATTGAAGTGAATGGTCCGCATCCGAGCTGCCAAAACTGAGGCTCGAATGCGGACCAAAACGGCCGTGTGCATGAGGCCTAAGCATGTACGCCAGTTTGTTGATGCACATTGCACCAGAATTTTGGTGCATTTTTATTAGAAATTCTCCAGTTCATAGAATGCTATGGTTTTCAAAATTTTGGGCAGTTTTTCTATTTCATTTCAGCAGTTCTAGGCCATTGAAAGTCAATTCCAAAATATTATCAGAAACATTGTCCTACTGAATGGTAATTTAGGAGATTTGACATTTACAGTATATATGTAGAAGAGAATAGTTTGGGTATTTTGATTTCAGTTAAGGGTACTTTCACACTTGCGTTTTTCTTATCCAGCATAGAGTTCCGTCACGGGGGCTCTATACCGGAAAATAACTCATCAGGCATATCCCCATGCATTCTGAATGGAGAGTAATCCGTTCAGGATGTCTTCAGTTCAGTCATTTTGACTGATCAGGCAAACGATAAAACCGTAGTATGCTACGGTTTTATCTCCGGCGAAAAAAGACTTGCCTGAATGCCGGATCCGGTATTTTTCCCCATAGAAATGTATTAGTGCCGGAACGGCATTCAAAATACCAGAATGCAGGATCCGTCCTTCCGGTCTGCACATGCGCAGACCGGTAAAAATGTAAAATAAAAAAAGATACAAGACTGATTCGTCTGTCCGCATGACAAGCGGAGAGACTGATCCATTTTTGCAATGCATTTGTGAGACGGATCCGCATCCGGAAGCGTCTCACAAATGCTTTCAGTCACATCCAGATCGGCGGATCAGGCAGGCAGTTCCAACGACTGAACTGCTTGCCGGATCACACTGCCGCAAGTGTGAAAATAGCCTAAACCAAGCAGCAGTACTGGGGTTGTGCCATACACTTTAGAATGAAAAGTAGTTTATTTCCTCTTTGGATTGTGATATATTTTATTTTTAATAATTTTTTTTTTTTTTTCCTCACTTGCAGTTTTCTCTTATCGCCCTTGCTTAAATCCTACTTCCTGGTTTGTCATGTGACTTCTGCCCCATCATGCCTTAGGACAGTGAGCTATGTCCTCACATCAGCAGGACATGCGACACTCGCCACACCTTGGTGTCCAGGCTTACGGAGACGGGAAAGCGGGCAGGCGCTCCACTGTTTCCATATCTCCCATCATACAGCACAGCAGAACACGCTACTCTGCTTCTGTAACTTTCAGCTACACATGGCTCCCATTCGCTACAATGGGAGTTACTTTCCGTAACAGTGGAGCGCTAGCCCGCTTGGCTGCTTCTGTAAGCTTGGCCACCTGGGGCTGGCACTTAGTCCCATCTTGCTGTGGAAATGGCCATATTGGACAACCCTATTAATGCCAAACAGCAGCTGCAAAAAAGACGCCTTAGAGGTGATCTAATTTACATGATAAATACATGTGTAGTCAGTCCAAAGAACCAGGACATAATTTGCTCATTCCAAGGAATTTACAAAGGACCAGGGGTCGTTCTTTACACGTGGAGGGGTTCTTTACAGTTAGATCTGTCAGACTATGGAATACCCTGCCCCAAGAGGTAGTAATGGCAGATACTGGATGCTTATCTAATATCAAATGGCATTGAGGTTTATAATTAATCCAGCAATTAAAGGGGTTCTCCAGGCATTCAATATATAATCCAACACCTGTCGCCCCCACCAATCAGCTGTATGATGGGAAGGCGCACGCATGCTGTCTCCCTCCTCTCCTCTTGCTTGCCATAGACATAGCAGCAGCGAGCAGGAAGTTCATACAGGTGATCGGTGGGGTTGCTGGGTGTCGGACCCCTCCAATCTGATATTGATGATCTATCCTGAGGATAGGTCATCAATATTGAATGCCCGAAAAACCCCTTTAATGTTGTATAATTGATGTGAGAGAGGTTTAACTTGATGGACCTGTGTCCTTTTAAAGGATAACTGACATTTTTTTATTTTATTTGCTGGTTAATTACAGCTAGGCATGTATACTTGAGTTAGTCTGTCAATGATTGCCAAAAGATCTGTAATTACCTTATAATAATAGATTTCATTAATGTCTCCTGTCCCTTTCCACTGCTCCTCTTAAAAGACCGTTGCTATGGCTCATCTGTCTCTGGCTAGGAAGACAGAGGGGCGGTCCTTCACACTGCATGCCTGCATTAGGCTTCAGAGTGAGGAGGCGTGTCTCTCAGTAATCCAATCTGATTGGCTGGCAGGAAGCTGCTGGCTACAGCAAGTTTGTATGTGACCTGAGGGAATGCAGTTTTGGCCTCAGAGAACTGGCAGAGGAGCCATCTTGAGAAGATCCTCATAATGTAGGATTCAAAACAGCTGTAACTAAGGGGAAAACTCAAGAAAAACTATGCTAAGTGAAGAAACTAAAGATTGCTTTATGCATAATGCTGCTGCAGCAGTAACATATGCTAAAATTTATTTTATGAAAATATGACAGTTACCCTTTAACCTATTATGAAAACCTTGTCAGTCACTACAATCAGGGGGCTAGAAGATGCTGCACACTGCAGGGTACTGTCTCCTGACCAATCTGTTGTATTGTATAGGGAAGTCTATAAGCAGGAGATGGTTCACAACCGCCACTAAGTTCCTTATAATAGCAGATGAGCTGGAGCAAGAATGCAGAAGTGAGAAGGTGCTGCTAGTAGAGAGGAAATTGTTATAATAGGAGGTTTTTACTATCCTTAAGATTTATCACGCAGCAAGAATTTACTGCTAAATTGCTTCATAAACTTGCATGTGATTTCACATACTGGGCCCCTCACATTGAATATACTTATTACTTGGCTCCCCGCTCCCTGTGCCGCTCCTGGTCCCTAATGCGCAGATGAAAACATCCGGTGTCGGGGGGAAGGGGGGGGGGCGGGAGCCTCCCTAGCGTCACCCGAGATGTTAGGGAGGCTCGTCCCCCTCACCGCCTGCCATTGGCTGCTCCCCTGGACACTGCATGTACAGGGAGATGCAGCTGTGGGGTCGCGTGGAGCCAGGTAAGTATATTCAGTGTGTGTGGCGGGGGGCAGTTTATAGCCTTGGATAACCCCTTTAAATCTACAAATGAAGGGAACTAAATTTTAAATATAAATAAATCTGCCTTTTAGGGTATGACCACATGGTACAGTCGCCATACTGCGGTTGAGTTCTACATGGCCGTATCGACAGCAGAGGGCTCTGATTAAATGAGAGGGGTTATCCAGGTAAATATATTTACCTATCCTCCAGTTACTGTAGGTAATCATTATCACTAGAGCTATTTTGAAATTCGTTCACACTTTGTTTGGTGGTAAAAGGTGAATTGCGTTATGAATTTGGTTTACCATGGACCATAACGCAATTCTATAACGGAATGCATAACAAAATGCTTTTAGAGGCATTCTGTTATTCATTCCGTCATAATAGAAGTCTATGGGCTGCAAAAACGGATCCGTTCCTTTTCCGTTACGCAGTGGAGTCCTCTCCTGCGTAACAGAAATGGGATGGATCCGTTTTGCAGCCCATAGACATCTATTATGACGGAATGCCTATAAAGGCATTTTGTTATGCATTCCGTTATAGAATTGCGTTATGGTCCGTGGTAACGGAATCCATAACGCAATTCACCTTTTACCACCAAACGAAGTGTGAACGAATTTCATAAGCGGAAATTCGCTCATCTCTAATTATGACATCAGCTGTTACAGGGAGCCACCGCTCTCACCGCAGCTCTGTTGAGGCAGCTATCCAAGGCCAGCACTGTACATTGTATAGCAGCTGAGCGCCATTCACGTCAGCTGCAACTCGGCCATGTGACTGATGTACGGCGATGTCACACGGCCTAGGAAGAGGCGCCATGACTCATGGAGAGCTGGCCGCTTCTAGCTGATCGGAAGGGGTGGGGGCTGTTGGACCCCTGCCAGTCTATTAATGACCTATCCAGATGATGGGTCATCAATCTAAATTACTGTATAATGCTTTTATTAGGACCTCACTTAAGTTGTTCTGTGTCTTTAATGATCACGCAGTATTGCAGATGCCTCATGCCCATTAAAGGGGTTCTCTCGAATGGCATTTATCATGTAGATAAAGTTAATACAAGGCACGTACTTATGTATTGTGATTCTCCATATTACCTCCTTTGCTGGCTTGATTTATTTTTCCATCACATTATACGCTGCTCATTTCCAGGGGTTACGACCACCCTGCAATCTAGCAGTGGTGGTCGTGCTTGCACACCATATGGAAAATGCGCGTTTATAGGCTGACTTTTTTTCTTATAGCGTGCAAGCACGACCACCACTACTGCATTGCAGGCTCCACGGCATTTACCGGAGCTCTGGGAGTGCGGCAGCCTACTAAGCACAGTGCCGCCCATTGGTGCTTGGTATCGCAGCTCATCTCCATTTACATGAATGAGACTAAACTGCACTTGGGCCATGTGACCGATAAACGTGATGTCACATGGCCTAGGAAGAAGCCTAAGCACTCGCACAGTGGCACGGCCTCTTCATCCAACTGATTTGTTGGGAGTCTCACCCCCTCGCTAATCTCCTAAAATAGCCCAGACAGTTCCATAGAAGTGAATGGAGCTGTGACCACACATGCGTGGTGCACTCTCCTTCATTTCTGGCCCTCTGTTCTAGACATAGGTGTGGGACCGGCACCCATCTGACATTGGTGGCATATGCCAGTAATATGCCGCCAATGTCTGATGTGAGACAACCCTTTTTAATGAACTATCTATGCAAGGCATCAGGGTCCTGGATGGCATCCAGGTCCTGTCTGGGGATTTTATGGACTCACTGAATAGCTTTGGTGTAGTGTTGAGCGAACTTGTGTTTTAAGTTCGGGTTATCGAAGAATCGCACAAATATTTAGACAGCACTCCGTGATGATAAATAGTGATTTATTTCATATTATTTCAGCCGGAGACAGTGGTATATCGGTTGCGTGCAACATTTTGGGCTAACATATGCCCTTCATTAGGCTGACAAAGCATAATATACAAAAAATAGTTCATAGGATGGAAATACATCATAAATACATGAAACATGATTATACAATTTTGTAAAAGGATCCATACAACAATGTGGCATAATTAATTAGTCAAAGTATAAAGCAGGGGAGGTTGAGCCCCACGTATCATGGTATGCCATAGAGTACATGAATTGATAGTTGATACAGTATTAAACATTCAATAAGACATGATTATACCGTATCTATTCAAAATGAAGAACCTGATTAGTGTGGCAGGGTCCAGGGGAATGGGTCCAAAGGAATAGGACAGTACATGGGCCCTAAGTATAGTACCATGCCTTAAAGTGTATGAACAGGCTGTAGGATCAGGCCATGGGGTAATCCATGTGGATATGAGAGGTCAGACCAGGCGTGCGGCAAAAACCTACCTCAGGCCTGCTCGAAGTACTAAGCCACATCACTGAAGGCAGGCTGAAATCGTATGAGAAAATAATAATAAATAGCAAAAGACTCCTGGGAGTGGGTGCTCATACTTATGGAGCGATGCTCCAAAGCATGGGAAAGAAACCGAAAGGAGACCAAGAACAAACAATACTCTATTAAAATAGAACCTAGATGAGTCCCTACTGATGCAGAAAAATGTAAGTAATGTCAGGCTGACCACTATCGAGACCACAGTTGGTATGCAGCCGGCGCTGCTGTGGGATGCGGGGCGCCATGTTAAATAGTAGCTAAAGGATCTCTATTGGTGGTTCAGCGGCATGTGACACCCTTGGTGGGCGGTACCATACCCAAACCGAGGCTAGGGACGCAGGTGGCTAGCGCAGGGGGGATCTGACGTGCGCGACATGTGATCGGAAGTGACGTGCGCGCCACGTGACTAACCCGTCACGTGACCGCGCCTATACAAAGCAGGTAGGCGGAACCACTGGTGAGTGGGGGAGGCAACTAGAATATGTGACGCGTCTGTCAGAGTGCCACTAAGAAAAATAGTATAGTTCATATCGGTGGACATGTCACTATGCATGAATGTTATGCCGCCCTATATTAGAATTAGAAACACGGGGTGCAAAAAAGCGGTGCACGGGGTGCAAAAAATATCTACTTGGCGCATACGCTACCCCCCAAGAAGTTCATGGGCAGCCATCTTACAATATGGCAAATTACTGGCATCAGGAGAGACTCCTAATAATACTAGATATAACACAAAAATCAGTGCAAAAACATGTGATGAGAGTATATAACCGTGGAACTATCTATTTATGAAAACCTATGCAAAAATATATAGCTCCAGGGCCAACATAAGAGGAGGAAATCATTGGAACATATGAATTAGTATGGCCGTGGAGTTATAATGATTAGTGCTCCCATAATCATATATGTAACTCCAGGGTCAGCCACAGTTGAAATGCCGAGGGCCATATGAGCAAACGGCTAAATGGAAAGAGCCAAGATTACTGCACTACCGTTTGTATGAAACACACTCTACATAAGCAATAGGTCACTTCAAGTTGACGCATTGGATGCTTAAAACAATGGTAAGCCATGGAGGAAGCTGGGACCGTAAAATGTGCTTGACGGATGTCGCCACCCGCTACTGGACAGTTCTGGTCCTGCAAGGGAAACAGGAGAAATGTTAGTAACACACAGGACACATTGAAAAGCAATGCTTAATACTAATCATCCTAAAGATAATCCTTATTAAGTCCAATCGATTGTAAGGTACACAATCCATGACATCTCCCTCTCCCGCAGCACCTCCTGGCGATCACCTCCTCTTCTCAGAGTTGGAATCCAGTCAATTACCTGAAATCGTAATTGGCTGATGGCGTGTTTATGTTCAATGAAGTGTTTGACTAGTGGAGCGTCAGTCTTTTTGGTACGGATATTGGACTTGTGTTGGCAGATACGTTCTTTGATTTTCTGGATAGTCTGACCAACATAGCCAAGCCCACAAGGGCATTTAATGAGGTAAATGACGAAGTTGGTTTGACATGAAAAATGGCCCTGGACGTTATACGTTTTACCTGACGTCAGGTGGGTAAAAGTCGGGCCCTTGGTGACATTGCTACATTGGGCGCATGAGAGGCAAGGGTAAGTGCCATTAATAGGAGAACCTGTGATGATGGTCTGAATGGAGTTGCCCTTACTGCTCCCAAGGTCAGATTTTTCTAGTAGGTCTCTGATGTTTTTGGCCCTTTTGTAACACATTAGGGGCATCTCCTTGAAGACATTGTGAAAATTATTGGTAAGAATATGCTAATATTTGTTTACAATTCTTTTGATATCCATACTCTGGTGCGAGAATGTAGTCACACATGGGATCCGTTTCTGAGTTGGTGTTTGAGTACGTAGTTTAGGTGTCAGTAGATTACCTCTAGACATATCAGTTACTTTGAGTATGTGTGTAGGATATGGGCCGGGAAACCCCTCGCAATAAATTTAGATGACGTTTCTTTTAACCTTAAGTCTACAATCGATGGATCCGAAACAATGCGTTTCACCCTCATCAGCTGTGATCGAGGTAACGACCGGATTAGGCCTGGCGGGTGAAAACTATTAAACCTAAGTAAACTATTTCTGTTTGTCGGTTTAGTGTATAAGTCAGTAATGATAGTGTTATCTCTTACCTTAAGACAGACATCTAAGAAGGAGATTTCGGACCGGCTGGAGCTCAGAGAGAGAGATGGAGGAGACGCTAGAGTTGATGTCCTGATGAAGGACAAGGAGATCTTCCTGTGTACCCTGCCAAATACAGAAAATGTCATCGATATATCGGATCCAACAATAGGCAAAATCATTGAACATAGCATGGGGATACACCACCTTTTGTTCAAAGGAGTTCATATAGATGACGGCAAACGTAGGTGCTAAGTTACACCCCATCGCTGTCCCGGATGTCTGCAGATAGAATTGGTCCTCGAATAGAAAGTAATTGCGTTTGAGGACAAATGACAACAGGGACAGTATGAATTCCTGTTCACCCGGGGAGAATTCCACCTGTTTTAGCAAAGCGGCCTTGACGCATTAAATTCCTGCATCCGTAGGGATGTTGGTGTACAGGCTCGTAACATCCATGGTTACTAGAAATGGGGCATTATCCCCTAGTTGGACCTTTTGGATTTTATTCAAAAAATCTGTGGTATCCTGGATGTACGATCTACCACTCAGGGCATAGGGTCTAAGCAGATTGTCAAGCATTTTTGCTGCCGCCTGGAACATAGAATCGCACCTGGACACGATCGGTCTCCCAGGTTTTTTTTTTCTTATTTTTGTGGACCTTTAGTAGGGTATAAATACGAGTGTGTTGGGGGATCAGGTATTCTACCATCTTACTGGTCAGGATACCATTTTTATGGGCATTTCCCACAATCACAGATGGCTCTGTCAGGAACTCTCTAGTGGGGTCCTGATCCAGTGGTAGATAAGTCCCATGTCCCCTCAGTTGTCCCAGAATTTCATTTTTATACTTAGAGCGATCCATTATTACTACCCCCGAGCCTTTGTCGGCCGGCTTAATTACTATGTTCCTATCACTAGAAAGGTTCTTTAAAGCGCATTTCTGTCCCTTGGACAGGTTAAATCTCACCTTTCTTGAAGATGGTCTTTTCTCAAGGCTATTCACCTCGTCCTGAACCTTCGATATATATTTCTCAATCATGTCATATCTTTTCGGTGGCATGTACTTGCTTGGTGGTTTGCATCCCTTGGTCCGTACTTGGAATGGTGAAGATAGTGGTGGTAGTTCATTCATCCAAGATGGTTTCTCAATGTCCAAATACGCCCTTAATCTGATAGAGCGGAAGAAGCGAGACATTTTTGTCCAATAGGTATGGGTTAGTAAAATTAGTCAGAACAAAGCCAAGCCCCAAATTCAGTGCAGACACTTCATCCGTTGAGAGGACTCTTTTTGATAGGTTTATGGTTAGATCCTCAGAATATGAAGAATAACTGTCTAATTCCTGTATGTTGATCTGGTCTGGATTGGTTCCCGTGATTGTGAGCGGTAATTCTGTCCGCCTCTTCCTATGTTTCTTCCCCCCCTCCTTGGCGGCCTCTGCCTCTGTTCCTGGCGGCGTCTGTGTCAAAAAAATCGGCATCACTGGCACTTGAGGAGCCTGAGGTGCAGCGACAGTGCCTGAGGTGGAAAAATTCCGGGGAACCGTACGATACACCTGGTTCGTGGTGTAATCCTGGATATCTCTTTGGAACTTGGACGTTTTACGTTCTTCTAGATTACGTCTAATGTGATTATTCTTTTGGGTGAGGTTGGTTCGAATTGATGATGCTTCTTCCGTAGGTGTTTCCTGGAATAGGTTATGTTCCAAAGTGGTGATTTCATCCTTCGTCTTCTTAATCTCTTTGGTAGCACTCTTAACCCGGACGTGCACCCACCCCTGCCATTATTTGGAAAGCGTGCTGCGGCCTATTGATTTTAAACTATCGAAGAATCGCGTTATGGATTCCGCTACCACGGACCTAACTTAAAACACAAGTTCGCTCAACACTACTTTGGTGCGTTCTGTTGCAGATTAGACCAGTGTATACTTATGACTTTCCTGAAACCCAACGGACGACCTGAGGATAGATCATGAGTATATAAGACCTGGATAACCCCTTTATCACTGCTATGTTGCTATTTGGATGTTGCTAGTATAATGTTATAGGTGCCCCTCTTGTGACATGCACTTCTGCCCTTCCATCACTGTCCGCCAGCCTTTACAGTCGGCCACAGACTGGTGAACTGTGAAAGTGAATCTCTGCTGTTTTGCTCTTTAATCATTAGGGTTAGGGTCTCCCTCTAATTGCTTAGATCAGGGGTAGGCAACCTCCGGCACTCCAGCTGTTGTGAAACTACAACTCCCAGCATGCCTACTTGCTCTTTTCTTCTTAAAACTCCCATATAAATGAATGGAGCATGCTGGGAATTGTAGTTTCACAACAGCTGGAGTGCCGAAGGTTGCTGATCCCTGGCTTAGATCATCAAAAGCTAATGCTGAAAAATACTGTCTGCTAGTTCCTTAAAAAGCCAGTTCTCAGTTTTGCAGAAATTATTTTTACATAATTCTGTGGTAAAGCCAGGATGTTATGTAAAAAAGGCAGAGGGCAGGAGATGCGGTCTGTGATATGCGGGAGCGTCGCCTAGCCGCTGCTTTTTTCTTTGGTTCCTCAATGTAGTACTTCTTGTGCAGAATTTGACCAGAACACGCTGGACCCCTTCAGCTGGAGATAAATCTCCTGTACGGCGGCTGCACCTTACGCCCTGATTCGTTAGCCGTGATTGGTGACTCAAACAATGGTGATTTGTGCCCGTAAGGGTCGTTCATGCTGCGTTATTGGCTTCCGCTTAGTTTGACTGTGCAGAATTTTCATGTTATTGAGGATTTGCTTTTTTTTGTGGTGTCTACAGCCTTTTTCATCTTTCCCACCCTTCTGGATGGATTTGGGGTGACCCTGTCCTTCACAAGCATGGCGTACAGCTGCAGCGCAGGTGAAGTACACTGTTGTCCTGTCAGTAAAAGAGATTTCTGTTCCCGGGCACACGGCGACGAGCGCATGAGATGCAGAGCACAATGCATGTCTGTTTTACTTTTCAGACAATTGCTTGACATCATCAGACAGTGCCTGCTCCCTTGTGTGGCAATGCCAGCTCTGCTAAGACTCAGCCTGTGCCAGTTATTCTAATTCTTTCCTCCGCTCTGCCCCTGGCAGAGGTGCAGAGACGCTGTTCATCTCTTGTGACAGCAAAGGTTTCTATTCCGGACCTTGGTGGTTTATGAACAGCGCGATTATGTGAGGGAAGGTTAAACGTTCCTTGATTAAAGATTATTGTGCTTGATCTCACCCAGAGCTGGCATCCAAATCATGCCCTTTTCACCATCATAGTGAGGAGCGTTGCTTTTGTGGAGCATGTAGCATGGTTTGTTTCTCTTCTACAGGTTTAGCATTCATTCATACAACCACGTGTGCCCCGCAGTGCGGACCGCAAATTGCAGTCCACAATGCACGGCACCGACCGTGTGAATCCTGTATTGTGGCACGATCCATTCACTTGAATGGGTCCACGATCCACAATATGCGCCAAAAGATAGGACATGATGACATAGGTCTTCAATATCTGATCGTCGGGGGTCCAACTCCCAGCACCTCACCGATCAGTTGTTTGAAGAGGCCGTTGCACTCCCTGAAGCTCTCTGCTTACCAATCACAGCATACATAGTATACCGATTGCCCTTGGTATTGCAGCCTCGGCCCATTCACTTGAATGGGACTGAGCTTCGCCTAGAACTCATGACCGATGTACGATACGTCTCTGGCCTAGGGAGAGGACTAAGTGCTCATGAAACTCTGTGGCTTCTTTGCCTAGCTGATCGATGGGGGTGTCACGTACTTACCCATCTGCGCTCCCTCAGCAAGTCTGGCTGCACTATGGTGGCACCACTGGCATTGCTCTGTTGCTACAGCTACTGTCAGTGGGGCTGGTCGACCTATCAGGTAGCAAGCATGCCGCGTCACATGCTTCTTGAGGGTGGGCTGTTTAAACAGGCAGTTGTTGCCTGTGATATTCCTGCCTCACTAACTAGTTTTTTGTCAGTTTCTCTGGATTGCTGACTTTTTGCCTGTTTTTATGACTTTCTGTGTACTGATTTTTGCCTTTGACGTGACCTCCTGGCATTTGACTCTGCCTGTTATTTGACCTTGCTTGATATTTGACACGGTTTGGTATTGGACTCTGCTAGTTTGTGACCTTGCCTTTACCTGCTGACTTCATCTATCTCTGATGTTCTCTCCTCGTCTCACTTTGCTCTGTATTTGAAACAGATTTTGGATTCTGCTCCCATCCTGGTACCGTCTTTCTGTCCGACTACTCTTTACCCATTTTGGTTTAGGCTCCTGTACTTAGTCAAGTCAGGGACCGTCGTTGTGGGCTGCTATTTAGGACAGATCGTACAAGAAGGTAGGGACAGTGGTGCGGGTGGAGTACAGGGCTGCACTGTTCCCTACCCTTTCATGACAGGGGGTGCCGGTAGTCATACCCCACCGATCTCATATTCATTACCTTACCTGAAGGTGGGCTTTCAATATTGAATTCACAGATAACCCCATTAATGGTTTTACACCACAGGGTACTCCTGTGTCTGCAGTATTCAGCAGGAGATGTTACCAGATTAACATATTAGGGGCCACAAGCTTGGTGCTCGCTGGAGATTAGGAATGTGTACTGGGTTTCCTTTAGTCATAGCTGTATCTCTCCAGCTGACTCCAGATGTTGATGCGTTACAGTTTCACCATAGCCCATGGTGATGGACATCTTATTTCTAGAGAACCTCTTGTTTCTTCTCAGGTTACCTTAGACTTGCGGTCACGGGGCAACAGAATAGCGCTTTGTCCTTGGGAACGAGCAGTTTTCTTCTGTGGGTTATGGAAGTCATCTGTTCAGGCCCATTGGTGCTGCTGGTAATGACAGAAAAGCTGACGGCTGCCATCAACTGCTCAGGTCCCAGCTTAGTTACACCAGATAGCGGAATAGTTCAGTACAAACCTTCAAGAACGTTGTACTGCCCAGGACAGGATATTAGTGTGCCGTAATTCAATGTGTGCTGTGGGCAAGAAGGTCTTTGGTTGCATTTGAGCAAAATATGTTTGAAGCCTTCTTCCCAGGTCATATTGCCATGGTGTATTTAAATAAGTAAAGCTAGAATATACAAATTAGAGGCTCACCTGAGGGACTCCTATGGACTAGGTGCACTCCTCTGGAATCACCCAACTCCAAAAATAAAATAAATCTAGTATATGAGGGGTACTCAAATATCTGAGAGCTCTGGAAAACAATATATATTATAAATCAATATTTATTGTACTCCACTAAAAATACCATAGAACAAATAAAATGGAGTAAATGATAATATAAAATCAAATGGATTATTGGCACATCAGCACAAAATTTCATATAAGGAGTGGACTGCTGAAAAATGCTCTGATGTACGAGCAGTATCTGACACATATAGCAAACCTGGTTGTTGCATTCAGTGTCTGTATTGCTGTGAACAAACTGATAGGGATTATAGGATGGTAAGTCGAGCCGCCTGTTGGAAAAAAGGGGCTGCTTGGGAATGTCACGTATTGGATTAAATCCCTTGTTATGAGAATATGTCCATCTCCTTAAATTCAAATATAGTTACATTTCTATACAAGTTTGTGTCAGAATTTATTGTGCTACATGTCTTTGATAAAAAAAAATCAATAAGTGTATATTTATTGGTTTGCGCAAAAGTTATAACATTTACAAACTATGGTACAAAAATGTGAATTTCCGCATTTTGAAGCAGCACCTGTCATGTTTCTTGAGGTGCTAGAATGCCAGGATAGTATAAATACCCACCAAATGACCCCATTTTAGAAAGAAGACACCCCAAAGTATTCGCGGAGGGGCATGGTGAGTTTATGTATGATTAAAAAAAAATTCACAAGTTAACGGAAAATGACACTTTCTGAGAAAAAATAAATAAAAATAAAGTTTCCATTTCTGCTAACTTCTGGCAAAAAAAATAAAAATCTCCCACAGACTCACTATGCCCCTCAGTGAATACCTTGGGGTGTCTACTTTCCGAAATGTGGTCATTTGTGGGGTGTGTTTACTGTTCTGGCATTTTGGGCGGGGCAAAATTGTGAGCAACCCTGGAAAGCCTAAAAGTACTCTTTGGAATTTGGGCCCCTTTGCCCACCTAGGCTGCAAAAAAGTGTCACACGTGTGGTATCGCCGTACTCAGAAGAAGTAGGGCAATGTGTTTTGGGGTGTATTTTTACATATACCCATGCTGGGTGAGAGAAATATCTCTGTAAATGACAACTTTTTTTTTTTTTTTTATACAAAGTTGTCAATTTACAGAGATATTTCTCTCACCCAGCATGGGTATATGTAAAAAGACACCCCAAAACACATTGCCCTACTTCTCCTGAGTACGGCGATGCCACATGTGTGACACTTTTTTGCAGCCAAGATGTGCAAAGGGGCCGAAAGTCCAACGTGTACCTTTTTAGGAGGGCATTTTTAGGCATTTGGATTCCAGACTTCTTCTCATGCTTTAGGGCCCCTAAAATGCCAGGGCAGTATAAATACCCCACATGTGACCCCATTTTGGAAAGAAGACACCCCAAGGTATTCCGTGAGGGGCATGTCGAGTTCATAGAATATATTTTTTTTTTGGCACAAGTTAGCGGAAATTGTTTTTTTTATTTATTTTTCTCACAAAGTCTCCCTTTCCGCTAACTTGTGACAAAAAGTTCAATCTTTCATGGACTTAATATGCCCCTCAGCGAATACCTTGGGGTGTCTTCTTTCCAAAATGGGGTCACTTGTGGGGTATTTATACTGCCCTGGCATTTGAGGGTCTCCGCAATCATTACATGTATGGCCAGCATTAGGAGTTGCTGCTATTCTCCTTAGGCCTCATGCACACGACCGTTGTTTGGGTCCGCATCCGAGCCGCCGTTTTGGCGGCTCGGATTTGGACGTATTCATTTTAATGGGGCCGCAAAAGATGCGGACAGCACTCAGTGTGCTGTCCGCATCCGTGGCTCTGCTAAAAAAATATAACATGTCCTGTTCTTGTCCGCGCTTTGCGGGCAAGCATAGGCATTTATATTGCTGGCGCCCGTTCTGTTCCGCAAATTGCGGAAGTCAACACGGGCGCCTTCCGTTTTTTGCGCGTTTGCGGATCTTAAAAAACGGCACGGTCGTGTGCATGAGGCCTTATATTGAGCATACGGGTAATGAGATATTTGTATTTTCCGTTCAGCCTCTGGGCTTAAATTAAAAATGAACGGCACAGATTTCTTCATTCGCATCGATCAATGTGGATGAAAAAATCTCTGCCCAAAAATGTGCAAAAAAAAAAAAAGCTGCGATCGCTAATAAAGATCCAAAAAGCTCAAAAGTGATCTTTTATAGCGTCACAGCGATTTTACGGTGTTTTTGCAGTGATCAGAAAAAAAACCATTTGTCACTGCGGTCGGGCTGACTGAACGCAAGTGTGTGTGCACAAGATCAGACCTGATCGGGCGAACACTGCGTTTTTTGTAGAGCCTAAGGTGACCCTAATGTACTGATATAGATCTGATTGCGATCAGTCTTGATCACTTACAGATACTATATAGTACTAGTGCTGATTAGCAACAGCGATGACGCTAATCAGCGACTAATCAGTGACTGCGGGCTGGGCGCTAACTACCTAACAAGTGGCTAACTAACTGGCGGTGATAAGGGACCCTTAGGCGCCATTTACACGTCCGCAATTTTGTTCCGCATTTTGCGGAACGGAATTGCGGACCCATTCATTTCTATGGGGACAGATTTTGTCCCACTCGGATCCGGAATTGTGGATCTGCACTTCCGGGTCCGCACTTCCGTTCCGCAAAAATATAGAACATGTCCTATTCTTGTCTGCAATTGCGGACAAGAAAAGGCATTTTCTATATAGTTCTGGCAATGTGCGGATCCGCAAAATGCGGAAAGCTCATTGCCGGTGTCCAAAACACATACGGACGTCTGAATGGAGCCTTACAGGGGGATGATCAATGAGTCTATATGGGGTGCTACTTACAGAGCTGCCTGTGTCCTCTGGTGGTCGATCCAAAAGGGACCACCAGAGGACCAGGTAGCAGGTATATTAGACGCTGTTAACAAAACAGCGTCTGATATACCTTTCTGATGTTAAAAAAAAAAATCGCATCTGCAGCCTGCCAGCGAATGATCGCCGCTGGCAGGCTGAAGATCAACTCGTTTACCTCGCAATCCTGTGAGCGCGCTTTCACAGGAAATCTCGCGTCTCGCGAGATGACGCGCCGATGCGTCCAGGAGGAATATCCCGGCCGCCCGCATCCCTGCGTTAGGCGGTCGGGAGGTGGTTAAGGCAGAAAAAATTTAAGTTGAACTTGGGTACAGACAGTTAGGGTCCATTCACACGTCCGTAATTTGGGTCCGCATTCGTTCCGCAATTTGCGGACCCTTTCACTTTCAATGGGGCTGGAATGGATGTGAATCCGCATTGCCGGGATCCGCATCCGTTTTTTCGGGATCCGCAATTCCATTCCTGAAAAAAATAGAACATGTCCTATTCTTGTTCGCAATTGCGGACCAGAAAAGGCATTTTCTATTATAGCAAATTGCGGATCGCACATTGCAGGTGTCTGTGTTTTGCGGATCTGCAAAACACTTACGGACGTGTGAATGGACCCTTAAAGGGGTTCTCCAGGCTTTTTCATATGCATGACCTATCCTCAGGATAATTAAAGGGAAAAAAAGGGTATTACAGCAGCATCTCCAGCGATCTCCTTCAAAGCATATGTGCAACCAGACAATGCAACATTTCGGTTTTCCTCAGCCTTTGTCAAGCATACAATACAAGTCAATTGATCCCACATATAAATAGTAAAACACATATACCGCCCCCAACAATCCTCTCCAATCATCAGTGTGTGGGTAGATACCTGCTATCCCAAAAATTTCTCATTGGGTAGAAATCTCAATGCTTACTTTGCATAGTTAATGATTTGCACCTGGGGTCTTACCTCAAAGGAGTTGTCATGGCGGAATGTCACGGTACATTTCTAGCTACCTGTTGGCGTCCGTCAAGCGCTACCGCGCATGTCAGAATACAAAGCGTTCCTGCGTGTACATGGCAACATTGCATGTGAGTCCAGCATCGTGGGAATTGGCGAGATCCGGTTCGCGATCACATGTTCATGCCTCCACATCACCAAACTTCGTCCCGGTCACCTGACCTGTGTGTTGCGAACCTCTCGCTCCTCCCACTCGCCCGACGGATAGGTCATCAATATGAAAAAGCCTGGAGAACCCCTTTAATTTTTCTATAGGAAGTAGGGCTGCACAATATGGTAATTTTGTGCGATTGCGTTTAGGGCCCTAAAAATTGCGCTAGAGGTCTATTTGCTTGGATTTTCCCATATGAGCCGCTGACGCGGCTGGGTATGACATAGTTATGGGGGATCTGTGGATAGCCCTGTTATGTGGGGGATCTGTGGGTGGCCCTGTTATGTGGGGGATCTGTGGATGGCCCTGTTATGTGGGGGATCTGTGGATGGCCCTGTTATGTGGGGGATCTGTGGATGGCCCTGTTATGTGGGGGATCTGTGGATGGCCCTGTTATGTGGGGGATCTGTGGATGGCCCTGTTATGTGGGGGATCTGTGGATGGCCCTGTTATGTGGGGGATCTGTGGATGGCCCTGTTATGTGGGGGATCTGTGGATGGCCCTGTTATGTGGGGGATCTGTGGATGGCCCTGTTATGTGGGGGATCTGTGGATGGCCCTGTTATGTGGGGGATCTGTGGATGGCCCTGTTATGTGGGGGATCTGTGGATGGCCCTGTTATGTGGGGGATCTGTGGATGGCCCTGTTATGTGGGGGATCTGTGGATGGCCCTGTTATGTG
Source organism: Bufo bufo (assembly GCF_905171765.1). Lineage (NCBI taxonomy): Eukaryota > Metazoa > Chordata > Amphibia > Anura > Bufonidae > Bufo > Bufo bufo. The sequence continues at coordinate 129,004,887 of NC_053396.1, forward strand.
GGGGATCTGTGGAGGGCCCTGTTATGTGGGGGATCTGTGGATGGCCCTGTTATGTGGGGGATCTGTGGATGGCCCTGTTATGTGGGGGATCTGTGGATGGCCCTGTTATGTGGGGGATCTGTGGAGGGCCCTGTTATGTGGGGGATCTGTGGAGGGCCCTGTTATGTGGGGGATCTGTGGATGGCCCTGTTATGTGGGGGATCTGTGGATGGCCCTGTTATGTGGGGGATCTGTGGATGGCCCTGTTATGTGGGGGATCTGTGGAGGGCCCTGTTATGTGGGGGATCTGTGGAGGGCCCTGTTATGTGGGGGATCTGTGGATGGCCCTGTTATGTGGGGGATCTGTGGATGGCCCTGTTATGTGGGGGATCTGTGGATGGCCCTGTTATGTGGGGGATCTGTGGATGGCCCTGTTATGTGGGGGATCTGTGGATGCAGACATCCCAACCTGCAAAAACTCATTTCAGGGAGGTGCACTTCTCATTTCAGGGAGGTTTTCTTTTTTTTTTCTTTCACAAACTTTTTATTACATTTTCCAAACATATGCAGTATCTGCACACTTTGCTCTATGGTGTGGATGACTGGGCTCATTACCCTGCCCCAAATTATCATATTTATGTATATGATTAAAGGGATTCTGTCACCACCTATCAGCCCTGTGAGCTAAACATATGCTCATGTCCAGGGCAGCATTCTGATTTCTAAGGTGGCCTTATAAAAGCTATTTGTGGCTTTATTCTGCGGAAAAACAGGTTTTACTAACCTGTCAATCACTGAATTAAGGTGCCCAAGCAGGGGTGGTCTGTGGAAGCATGGTGCCCGGCCGCACGCATCGCCGTTCGTGCCCACCGCCGCCTTCTACTCCTCAGTGCCTCCTCTCCCTCCCTCCCTCCCCCTCCTCCCGCTTTGAGATCCCGCACGTGCGCACAGGCTCAGCCTGGTGCGCCGTTGCGGACTGCTGGCCTCGCCTTCTTCTTGCACTGTGCGCACGCGCCGAGAAGGGGACACTGCTACAGGTTGCCGGAAAGGTTCGGCTCTTTCACATGAATCGGTTCATTCGCTGAGCTGACAAGAAACAAGTGAACCGAAGCTTAGGATGCGCAATGCGCAATGCGCATGCGCGGATGCTTCGATTCACTTGCTGACTCGCTGAGTCGGCTCTTGGTCTGAGTCAGGAAGTTTATTCTTTAAAACCCTGTGTGTAATTATCTACCCCACTGTAGGAAAAAATCAAGCATCCAGGGGGGGGAATTTAACACTGGGGTAAATAATATAATTAAAATGGAGGGTTAAATGTGTAAATGTATTAAAAAAAAAATACATCTCTCTAAATAGTTCTATAGCTACTGAATGAGACAGAAGAAGGGATGCCTTTAACATACATATCTCCTTGAGAAGCCAATTTGACCCTAAAGGGTTAATTCAACCTGTAATCTAAACTCTGTATCATCTGTCACTTCTCTTATCTCTCTGCTCTGCTATCAGTAAACCTTTCCGGGGATATATTGTCTCACATGCTCGTGTCAGGGAGCCGCTATCTAATAGCGGGAGACTCCCTGAACCTCCGGGAGACTTGAGATCCCTGTGGATGGCGCTTTTATGTGGGGGATCTGTGGATGGCGCGGTTATGTGGGGGATCTGTGGATTGTGCTGGTATGTGGGGGATCTGTGGATTGTGCTGGTATGTGGGGGATCTGTGGATGGCGCTGTTATGTGGGGGATCTGTGGATGGCGCTGTTATGTGGGGGATCTGTGGAGGGCGCTGTTATGTGGGGGATCTGTGGAGGGCGCTGTTATGTGGGGGATCTGTGGAGGGCGCTGTTATGTGGGGGATCTGTGGAGGGCGCTGTTATGTGGGGGATCTGTGGAGGGCGCTGTTATGTGGGGGATGTGTGCTATGACACATAGGGCCATGAGGGGGGCCAGCATAAGACACACATAAAGCATCTTATGCTGGTCCCCCTCATGGCCCTATGTGTCCCCTCATGTGTCCTAAACTGCGCACATAACTGGCTTTGTGTGTAAAGTATTTTACTACTGTCTGAAACAAGCTCTCTCCTATTGATAAAATGGCCAGCCTCTGTACTCACTTTCACTATGAATGCACGGCAGCGAGCGGGCCGGCCGGCGCGTGACTGACGTCACTGTCACGCTCCTCCCACTTCAGGAAGCAGGAGCGTGACTAAGTGACGTCAGTCACGCGCCGGCTTGCTCGCTGCCGCTCGCTGCAGTGACTGCATTTATCGTGAAAGTGAGTACAGAGGCTGGCCATTTTATCAATAGGAGAGAGCTTGTTTCAGCCAGGAGTAAAATACTTTACACACAAAGCCAGTTATGTGCACGGGTCCCCTTCATATATAATCGCAGCATTTTCGGCTTGGCCATATCGCATTTGGCGATTATCGCGATTCGATAATTTTTTCGATATATCGTGCAGCCCTAATAGGAATGTATTGATAAATGAGATTGAATGGGAGAGATTTATTAAAACTGTTGTGACGGAAAATTGCCTCAGTTGTCCATAGCAACCAATCAGATTTCACCTTTCATTTTCCAAAGGAGCTCTGAAAAATAAAAGGTGGAATCTGATTGGTTGCTATGGGCAGCGAAGCCGGTTCTACTTTACACCAGTTTAGATAAATATCCCCCATTATCTCCCTACACCAGTTTTCTGGCCAAAAAAAGTTGCAAACCACCATGACTTTTTAAATGCCACTGCTGCAAAAAAATTAATAAAATTGTGTCGTTTCTACGCTTGGTAGGTGGCAGGGCCATTTATCTTTTTTTAGGCTACTTTCACACTCTCGTTTTGTGTGGATCCGTCATGGATCTGCACAGACAGACCCGTTCAGATAGTACAACCGCATGCATCCATTCAGAACGGATCCATTTGTATTATCTTTAATTTAGCAAGACGGATCCGTCTTGAGCACTATTGAAAGTCAATGGAGGACGGATCCGTTTTCTATTGTGTCAGAGAAAACAGATCCGTCCCCATTGACTTGCATTGTGTGCCATTGTGTTTTGGACCGCTTGTAAGAGCCCTGAACGGATCTCCCAAACGGAAAGCCAAAACGCCAGTGTGAAAGTAGCACTCCAGTTTTCTACGTCAATGAAGACTGATATCTACAGCATCCCCGAGCTACCACAGATTTCAGTTTAAGTGCAAGGACTGCCAGAGGATGCTCCTAATATGTGACCAGGCCTGCACTTCGCCGTAAATTAGTCGCATCCTCTGACAGCACGGCTGAAATTAAAACCGGTGTAGAAAATGCCGGTCTTGATAAATCTTCCCAGATTTCTGGTGCATTTTGGGAAGCCCAATTTCTCCATAGATTTCAATGAGAATCATAATCCACCATGAAATCGACAATAAAATGTGCATCAAAATCTGCATGAACCTATCGCCCACGCTGTTTTCAGTGCCCAGGTGTGAAGGCACACTTAGGCCCCATTTACACGACCACATATTCTTGCGGATCGAATACGAACCCATTCATTTTAGTGGGTGGCTGTCCGCGTCCGCACATCCTTTCCGCAGCCCTGCAAAAAAAGATGGAACCTGTCCTATTCTTGTCCATTTTGCGGACAAGAATAGGCATTGTCCCGACAGGTCAGCAAATAAAAATAAATGGACGCAACACAGACGTCACGCGGATCCGCGTTTTTTTTCCTTGGCTTTGTGAATGCACTCTTAATTCATATGAAACTAATCGGAGACCATCATGAACTGGGTGGCATAGATCATGTAATCCATTGTAAGTGCTGGTAGCGGTAGGTCCTTCATTAGCAGAGCCTGATGTGACTTACCTGCCATTAGCAGGTACATGAATAATTTTCCAACATGTTACTGGCCTTTGGGGACCGAAGCCAAGTCAGCCCGGTTTACAGGTTCCTGGCACTTACAGTAATTAGGCGTCCTTAGGTTATACGCTCATTAAGAGCAAGCCTTCTGCGTTTCCATGGCAACCGCTGCATTTGTGCAGACAGCGGTTAGAAATAAAAAGTCGCCCGATGGAGCCGTGTGCGGTGAGTCACCGGTGTCCTCTCCAGACACGTCGCTCCGCAGACTACAGCAGTGCCACGCGTCCATGTTGTTTGCGGTCCTCACAGAGCTAAAGGTTGGTAGATGAAGTGTAAATGCCAGGGTGAGTTGTCCCCTGACGTTCAATGCCAGAGCCGATAGCCGGTCCGGCGTCCATAGCCAAAGATAGGCAGACAGAAACAGGTCTGCTGCTATACAGCCGCTGCACCAGGCGTCCGAAACCTTCACCTAGAAAACAACGAGAGAGAACACTTTTATACCCCACTTTTCTAGTGTGATGCCGATTACGGTATATATGTCCCTCTGTGTTTTACCATTGTACTCCTTTGGAGCTCCAGTGCGGTCTTCTCCCTGCTTAACCTTTAGGGGGTCTGACTCCCAACGCCCCTGACGATCAGCTGTTTGAAGAGACCACAGCACTCCACAGAGCACTGGAGCCTCCTTGCAGCTCACCATTGTATATTTTCCATAGGTGCTACTGTAGGTATTAGAAGATACTATGCCTCTAATGGAGAGAAGACGGGGACAGGTTCCTTTAAGTATGTCTGCCACTAGAGGTCCCTAACTCCACACCGACGTTACTGAGCATATTCTGCTTGTCTTCCTGCTTCAGACATGCAGGACAGGTTAGAAAAATTGACTATATGTTCAGCTTTCAAGGGGGGATTGGCAAAAAGTTGAGCGTCTGCAAGATGTCCAGGTAAGGGTAAAGCATTGGGTGCATGTGCCTTCTCAGCCTATGAAACAGTAATAACATGTACTATAAAAGGGTTAACACTGCTTATTGTGGTCTCCTAATATGTCATTTGTGGCTTTACACGGGACATCCGGTAAATTCACTACATTATCGGAGAAGTATCGCAGCGCTCAGAAGACGGCTAGGCCGGTACTTATTCAAGCCAGTCGGACATTGGGTTCGGTGAGTAATCACTGAGGTTCCACAGGGTCAGGAATAAAGGGGCAGCAGTGTAAGGCCTCGTTCACATACACCATGGCCCTGATTTATTAACAGGGGACAAATTGAAGTTTCTTTTCACATTTGTCTATTTGTGTCAAGGTAACGGTCTGTGCGCCAAATTTATGAAATTGCCGCACAGCCAGAGGTCCCAGTACATTTTCCGGAAGAGTAAAAGTACTTGGTATTTTTAAGTATTACTTTAGTCATGGAGGAGTACAAATTAAGACGCTCGGCGGCTGTTTTTCTTTTTTCCGGACATAACTTTTTTTTTTTTTTTCTGTCAATGTAGCCATATGACGCAAGGTGAATTGTCTTTCTTAGTGCCACTATTTTGGGGTACATATAACATATTAACTTTTACCTTTTTTGCCATGATAATGGGGGAAAAAAACAATTCTGCCATTGTGCACCTTAAATCTACAACATTGCCGTGTGGCATAATTAGTGTGTTACTTTTTATCCTGAGTCAATACAAAATATGTATGGGTTATGCGTTTTATATTTTATTTTTTAAACTTTTGCACGGTACTAACACATCTTGTGCATTCCAAGAGTCCAAACCCATTTCTAAGATTTTGTAGCCATATGAGGGCTTTTTTTTTTTTTTGTTAGGCTCGAGGCTCCAATGATATCTTGTAGGGACCCCACTATTATATTCACGGGGATCTGATTGTGACAGGGAGCCCCCTCCCTCTAACTGCCTAGATGCCGCGGTGGTGTTGACTGTGGCATCTAGGGAGTGAAGCGGCTGTCATTTGCTATATGAGCGCAGCATCTGTAAGGCCTGTTCATTTTCTGCCACCCGCATCGGGTTTAGTAGTGCTGGGGAATGTAAAGGCCAGACAGGCTGCGCCGATGCAGCACTTTGGAGCATGAAAGTCTTTCTTCAGAGAGTAAAATTGCCTCTGACACCTGCACAGGCATTATTGTGACCTCTGTACACAAATGATTACATTCGGACTTGCTACAGCATGTCGGGAGTGGAGAGCACTTGAGAAAAATTTTCAGAGATTTTCCCTATAATAAGGAAGGCCAAAAACCAACACATTCCATAGGAACACCCAAAAACCAGCTGGATTTCTGAAACTGAAACACATAACATTGGCCTATGCATAATGTGCCTTATAATGAACACAGAAAAATCACAAGAGGGAACCAGTGTAATCGGGGCCTGTGAGTTTCAAGGCGTTTCATAGGTTTTTGTAAGTTTCTTTGGTGGTGGTATTTATGTTTTAACATTTAAAATGTGCTTTTTTTTGGAATTTTTCTATATGGACTCTAGAAATATGCCATTTAAAAAAAACAAAACACAAACCTCAAAAATGCCAAAAACAACTCTATGTAGCCTTTTTAACAATTTGCTATAAACTTTAAAGAAACATCTGACTGCAGTATTCTGTGCAGGCGGCAGTGACCTTGCTAGGTAGAGGCTGTGGTGGACTAAGGCTCAGTTCAGACCTGAGCGTTTTACAGCGCGTTCCTACGCGCTGTAAAACGCTCAACAAGGAGAAACCAATGCTTCCCTATGGGAATGGTTCTCACCTGGGCGTTTTACAGCGCGTACGATCGCGCTGTAAAACGCCCGACGCTCAAACAAGTACAGGAGCGTTTTTTTGGGCGCTTGTCGCGCATTCCCGTACATAGACTTTCGGGAACGCGCGACACTGTGTGTACACTTGTCTCTGTATGCGCGATTGTAAACGCCCGTACAATCGCGCATACAGAGCGCTCCTTTCAGAACGCTCAGGTCTGAACTGAGCCTAAAGGCCTCATGTAAGAAAAAGTATCTTAGCTCGGGAATGGAGCCTCGGATCAGCAGAAGAAAAACTGTGTTTTAGGCTACTTTCACACTTGCATTGTTGTTTCCCGGTATTCAAATCCTGCAGAGGATCTCAATACCGGGGGAAAAAATGTTTCAGTTTAGTCCTCATGCATTCGGCATGGAAAGAGATCCGTTCAGGATGCATCGGGATGTCTTCCGCTGCAAGCTGTGTTTTTGTGTCCGGTCATAAAAACAAAAACAAAAAAAAACTGAATCGGCACTGAAAACAATGTAAGTCAATGGTGATGGATCCGTTTTTTATGGAGACTAAAAAACTGATCTGTCACCTATTGACTTTCAATGTATTTAGTGACGGATCCGTTTTTTTCCTGTTTTTATTTCACACAACCAAATCCTAACTGAACGGATGCACCCTCATGTGCAAAATCCAAACAAATCTGTTTTATTCCAGTATTGAGATCCTCTTCTGGATCTCAATACCGGAATTAACAACGCAAGTGTGAAAGTGGTCTTAGTCATGTGAACCGCAACTATGTGTCTGTGCAGACAGTTTGAGACGGAGGTACCTGGTGAGCGATTCCCATTAAAGGGGTTATCCAACGTTTCCAACAGCCCCCCCCCCCCCCATGTGCCGGACCCCTCACAGGTAATATACTTACCCCGTTCCTGGTCTCTGGACCGCCACCGCTGTACACGGATTAAAACATCCGGTGTTTGGGGGGGGGGGGGATGGGGGGACACACAAGCCTCCCTAGCGTTACCCGCGATGCTAAGGAGGCTCATCCCTGCCTGCCAATCCTTTGCAAGTAAAGGGGTCTGTTCTTGTAACAATTTCCAGTAAAGGCAGTCTGTCAGCAGTTATGATTGTGGTAAACTTCTGATTTGCACTATAGAGAGCAGTACAAACATAACTTTTGTAGAGCTTTGATTATCAGGAGCAGTGTGAACATGAACTTTTATTTTGCTGGATTAAGCTCCTGTAAGTGCACTGAAGGCGGAGCTTCACTGAAGTGCTCTCTGTATTGAGCGGCTTCACAGCCCCTCCCCTCTGATATGAGTGACATCTGTATCATCCAATCAGGAGACACTACAGCCGTCACACAGAGCAGAGGGCAGGGGCTGTGAAGCAGCTCAGTGCCGGGAGCACTGCACAGTGAAGCTCCTCTGCAACAAATCCAGAACAAAATCTGCATATGTAACTTGTGGGTTTGATGCCATTTTGCCACAGATCTCACCCTTGTGAAATCCTCACAAAAACCGCAAAATTGACATGCTGCGGACTTCTAAATCCACACGGCAGGTCAGTCTCCGCATAGAAAGAAGGAAAAGCGAAAAGCAACGTGTACATGAGCTTTGTCTAATCTCATTTACTTTGCTGGTACTGTACAACTACCGTGGCTTTTCTGCAAAGAATCCATTGCGGGGAAAAATTGTAATCCACAACGCGTGCAAGTTCTGTAAAAATTCACCACAATAAAAGCTCCACAAAAAGTATGTTGTGCGGCTATCCCCAGCTCCTACCTAGTGCTGTCAGCATTTTAGCATGGTCAAAACTGCTGATAGATTCCTTTTTAAATGAAGTATGAACAGACACTGTTGAGTCTGTGCAACATGACACGTGCAGCAATTACTTGAAAGGTAACAATTTCTATAATTATATATTACTAGCCTTCACATTCTTATTAAAGGGGTTGTGCCGCAAAAAATATTCTACGTTTTTCAAGCCAGCACCTGGATCTGAATAATCTGTAATTTAAAATTTTAGTTTAGCCACTGAGTTATTCAATAAAAGGTATTGTATAGCGCCACCTGCTGTTTCTTATTTTCTTGTCCCCGTCACTGAAGTGGTCCGTCACCAGCCCTGTATTCTGTTAAAAGCTGCGGCAGTTAAAGGGAAAGAGCTACAGCAGAAAAGACACGCCCCTTGCGAAAGGATCCGCCCCTGAGCTTCCGGCCTGCAATAAACCTAACAGAATATTTGGAGCAGTGAATGGGGAGATCTCTGCATCCATGGGGGGTACAGGGCCGGTTCTAGATTTGCTAGAAAGAGACTGTCGTGTGCTGTATGATGTCTGATGTCTGATTTTCATTTTTTACATCAATCATGGCATCTCCCTTTTTTAACAAGTTCTTGGTCGTATAGAATTTTCATCTCCAGTGTGCCCGGTATCATGCTATTGTCTCTACAGCTCTGCTTGCCTAGTTATAGCCTAGTGTGGCAGACTGAACACAGTGACACAAAATGACATGTTCAAGGCCAGAAGAAGCTCGAGAGCAGGATAAAGGGAAGTCCCAGCCAAGCGCTGCCTCATTATAGCGGTACAGATCCTTCCAGGCATGTCTCAGTGTTGCCCTTTGATTAATATTATACCTAAATATGCATTTATTTAATTATGCAGCGGTCAACTTTTTTTTTTTTATTTAGAAGAAAAATCGCAGATCTGTATGGGTGCAGTGCTCCTGCCTCAACCTGTACACTGAACGACAACCAGTAACATTTAATGCATGCAGTGTTTTTCCTCCAGTCAAAACAACGTGAACCCCCCACCCCCGCGGGGCCTACAATCCCAAAATAGAGACATTTCTGGAGCATAGAACCGTAGGAGAGACGCATACTGATGTAGAAGTGCTGAATTTGACATTACCGTTTCACTGTCGACTACCATTATATTGTGATACTTTTATATTCTAGGCCATTTTGCCCTGTTTTTTGCAAGGGCACATTCACATGCAGCCGACATGTTAAAGAAAAGTCTGCTCTAAACGTGTGAAAGGGGTTGTTTCTGCCCATGTGCATGGCACGCTGCAAGCCCCTTTCAGATGAATGTAACATTTCTGCAAGACACCTGTCACGTGTGAATGCATCCTTAGGGTCCATTCACACATCCGCAAAATGGGTCCGCATCCGTTCTGCAATTTTTGCGGAACGGGTGCAGACCCATTCATTTTCATTGGGGCTGGAGTGTGCTGTCCGCATCCGCATTTGCGGATCCGCACTTCCGCATCCGTGCTTCCGTTTCCGCCAAAAAATAGAACATGTCCTATTCTTGTCCGCAATTGCGGACAAGATTAGGCATTTTCTATTATAGTGCCGGCGATGTACGGTCCGCAAATTGCGGAATGCACATTGCTGGTGTCCGTTTTTTGCGGATCCGCAAAACACTTACCGACGTGTGAATGGACCCTTAGGACGCCTGCACCAGGGTGCGGGTCAATGCACAAATGTCAGTGTGGATTTATGTGCGTTTCTACACCAGATCTACACCAAAATCCGCACTTTGTAATTGCGGATTTTGGTGATGTGTTTTTTGCCGCAGATCTCACCCTTCATTCATTGGAAAAAGGTGAAACCTGCAGCAAAAACCCGCAAACATAATTGACATGCTCTGGATTAGGAAATCTGCACGGCAGGTCAGTTTCCGCACCGATTAATCTCATACTTTGCTGGTACTGTACTACGCTGCAGTGTCTCCACTTTGCTGGTACTGTACTACGCTGCAGTGTCTCCACTTTGCTGGTACTGTACTACGCTGCAGTGTCTCCACTTTGCTGGTACTGTACTACGCTGCAGTGTCTCCACTTTGCTGGTACTGTACTACGCTGCAGTGTCTCCACTTTGCTGGTACTGTACTACGCTGCAGTGTCTCCACTTTGCTGGTACTTTACTACGCTGCAGTGTCTCCACTTTGCTGGTACTGTACTACGCTGCAGTGTCTCCACTTTGCTGGTACTGTACTACGCTGCAGTGTAAAAGTGACAGGAAATATCTTCCGGTTATTACACAAGACGGCACAGAATAAAAGAGGCAGAAAGTGTCGAATGAAAGCATAATTTCATATACAATTTCAGCTCCGCTAATCCGGCCATCTGTTGCATGGGTGCACAATATTTTCTGGTCCGAGCAGCATAACCGAAAGGGATATTTCCATCTGAGGCATTTATAGGAGATGTGAAATGCTAGGCTGTCACCCCCACACCCATAGTGCATGAGTGCTGATTGGGGAGAACTGCAGGCGGAACCAGCACCTAGCAGAGATTTCTGGCATCTACTTTTGATAAATGTCAGTTAGGTACAGGTTCCACTTACAAGACTCCCACTATGGGAAATGGGGTTTCCCCATTCAGAACACAACAGCCTAGTATTTCACATCTCCCATAAGCTACAATGGAGAGACCCTCGCATACATATATAGACTGCTGCCTCTAAGGCCTCCTTCACATTAACGTCCTGCCAGAACAGCCTGTTCTCTGGATCCGTCATTGCTGAATGTTTACTGCAGTGCCCGCCGGCCCCATTGACTATAATAGGATCCGGCAGTGATCTGGCCGTTACCCAGTAAATATGCTGGGATTCAGCTGGATGAAAACCATAGCGGCCAGATCCTGTTCTAGTCTATGGGGCAAGCATTGTGGTAACATCGGCTATGCCAGATGCAGAGAGCTCTGGCAGGCTGCCACCGCTAGTAATTCTTGTGTGAAATTATGCAGATCAGATGTGGACCAAAAATACAGTTGTGTGAACGTGGTCTAACTCCTATACTCCTTTCTGTAATGCAAAACAGGAGTCAAGAGACCCCATACGGCTCATATATGGGGGAACCCCAGATGGCTGCACAGCGCCCCGTTAGTACTTGACCACCTTTGCTCCTGAGCGCCCCTCTCTGGCTGCATTTGAGTAGCCATCACATATAGGTATGAGTATGTCTATGACCAGATGGTTAGGTGCTGCACGAAATTGCATTATAGGCTGCATGTGGCCCCCTACTCTATTGTACATTTGCTTACAATGCAGTAGTTATAAAAGTTGTTGTGGCTGTGAATACCCCCTTAGATGTTTGGGTGCTGATTTTCTGTGATGAGGGGGTGCACTGGTCCAGACAGCAGAATGAATTGTATGTGTGTCCTGATCTGATGCTAAAGGCTGGGCCCTGACGTTGCGGCTTTATTGCTGTCTTTACGGGTTTCAATATGAAAGCAGTCTTTTCATGATGGCCGTGAGATTTTGCCCCACACTTGGCTGCAGTGAGTTATGGTATGGTGTTATACAGTACAGTGACTTTTGCTAGGGGGCTATTCATTTTCTTGCGAGTTGTAATCTCGCTGTACCTTCCAGGGAGTACAGGGTTAACCTAGTAATTAGTCCCCTCGGTAATGACTCCTATGGTATTCATGATTCAGCAGATATCGGCTTCACAGGTATGACTTCTTTGTTATCTGGTGAGTTTCTCTGTAACCCCATCCTTTCACCCAGACCAACACTGGCATCTAATGTGACAGCTGAGTGGGTCGCTTGCTTAATATTTAAGTGCCGCGTGAATGGCGTCACTGGGCAAAGTGATACCTCTAGTGACAGACGCAGAGGGCCGGGTAATAGAGACTGTGCTGGCAGAAGAATAATGGGAACATTTACTGAACGCCTTCTTGCTGTGGCCTTTACAACCATATTTGCTCACATCGGCAATGTCTGATTTTATTATCATTTTCAAATGTTTTTATTTTAGGTTGACATAAGAAAGAGTAACATAAATTTTACTAAGGAGCAGTAATATTTGTCAGTATTATTAAAGACATGTCTCTGGTGATGGTCCCAATACAAGTAAATAGAGCAATATATTAAAAGTCCTTTCGTCAACCTTCCGACGTCCATCAGTTTTTTTAGAGTGGGAATGAGGGAAGGGGAGGGGGAAAGGATGGGTGTGGGGAAAAAGAGGTGGAAGAACCATAACTAAATTCTCTGCAAACCGCGGAGCCAATAAAACATAACATTAGCCCAGCTCAATCATCTCCTCTCCATATTCAGTACATGGAAGATCTAAACATGCACGCGGCGCAGGGACCCCCATTAAGCACTCAGATTAAGGCCTCATGCACATGGCCATTGTTTTGGTCCACATCTGAGCCACAGTTTTGACGTCTCGGATGCGGACCCATTCACTTCAGTGGGTCATTAAAGGCTGTCCTTGCCGTTCCGCAAATTGCGGAACGCACACAGACGCCATCCGTGTTTTGCGGATCCGCGGTCGCGTGCATGTAGCCTAAATCACATCCCTGATATAGGCGGGTCATTTAATAGGATTCGTGTCTGGTACCAGGAGGTGAGCTGCAAGCATTCCTGAATACATCTCCTAACCCAGAGGCGCAATATGTCTATAAAACTCTCCCAGCACGCCAAAAATTGCTTCACGTGAGCCTCCCTTTTTTTTTTTTTAAAGATGCCTCTACCCAGTCCATCTTCATTAAGAAGGAGAGTTTAATAATAACTTTAAATGGTGGGGGAGTAGGATCGATCCATGTATTGAGGATTGTCTTGACCCCTGCTGCTGCTATTAAACATAGTAGTTTCCGGCTGCCCAATATCATTAGACCCAGAACTGAGTGTGGACTGGCATGGTGGCAGACTCGCTAACATCTCACCAACACCCAAAAAAAAAAATATATATATGAATTCCGCGGCACCTCCAATAAAGTGACATGTGCTTTATTCACCAATGTGGCGCCAAGAAAACCGCTTATAAAACAAAAGCATAGTCTCAGACCCTCTCCAGGTCCACCCCGGTCAGCTGTTATGGGCAGGGGAAGCCTGCCCATAACAGCAGCCGTACCATTTCATGCCATAGCTATGAAATGGACAGGCCAGGCTCTCCGCCAGACCCCCCCCCCCTCTTCTGCATAAGGCCCTCTTTAACCCTTTTACTGCCAGAATTATAAAATGGAAAGAAAAATCCTATTCTACTACTATATTGTGGAGATCCAGTCAGCACTGTGCACTTTCTATTCTTAAAGGGGTTGTGCCGCCATTAAATGTTTTTTTTGAGATAACATGAAAAGCTAGATACCTTTTTGTAATTTACTTAGTTACAAAAAGTCTCCAGTACTATATATACTATTATATATTATGTTTAATCTGTGTGGTAATATGCAGGTCCACTTACTGAGGTGGTCGCACATGCTCCATTACATCCCTCACCTGCTGCCAGATAATGGACACGCCCCCTGAGCTGGCAGCCTGAAGAGAATCTAGCAGAGCAATTGGATAAATGAATGGGGAGATCCCTGGACCCATGGGAGGTACAGGGCTGGTTCTAGCTATGTTAGAAGGAGATTGTCATGTACCATATGATGACCCAAGCGGAGGCTTATATACCCAACATCTAGAAAGAAAAGTTCCACTTGCACACGTCTTCTGCTTTCTGGAAATTAATTTCCTTCTAAGAGTTTTCCAACCTATCCATAGAATACTAGATCGGCGGGGGTCCTACCGCAGGACTGCTGCTGCTCCATATATGAGTGGTTGAATTTAAAGGGGTTGTCCCATCTCAGACATTGGGGGCGTATTACTAGGATATGCCCTCAATGTCTAATAGGTGTGAATCCTACATCTGGGACCCAAACCTATGCTTAGAACGGAGTTGGCAAAGTCCCGGAGGGCGCATCATGAATGCCCAGTTGCCCTCCATTCATAGTTAGGCTATTTTCAGAAGTCCCATTAAAATAAATGGGAAGCGCACCGCACAAGTGCGACCACCGCCCCATTCACGTCTATGGGGCTGATGGAAACAGACAGCGCTTGGCTACTTTCACTGCTCCCATAGGAATGAATGGAGGGTGGCCGCGCTTGTGCGGTACTCTTCCCATTTATTTCAATTGGGACTTCCGAAAATAGCATGGTGCGCCCTCCGGGACTTTTCTGGCTCTGTTTTAAGTATGGAAGCGGGTCCCAGAGGTGGCCATAGCGATATGCCCCCAATGTCTGACATGGAAAATACCCCTTTAAGAAAGAATTATACCGGGTTTGATCACGTTAATATTGTGAGGGATCAGCAGTGTAACACCCTGGCTCTGCCCACTTTAGGGTAGACCTGCTACTGTACAAGTTTTACGTAAAAGTTGAAGTATGGAGTGTACACCTGCAGATGATGTTGGGAGTTGTAGTCTTATACCCCTGCCCTGGACAATGTGCTGTCTCGCTGCAGTATTATAGGACACCTCAGTACTGTAGTTTCCGTATGCTATTCTTGGAGTGTGTCGTCGGTTTCATCTATTTTTAACATCATTTTTGTTAGAAGATTTTTTTTTTTATATAATTTTTTTTTTTAATCAGAGAGAAGTTTGAGATTTGCCCCTTACTTGGTAATTAGGCAGATTGTGTCTCCGCCACCATAATCAGTGCCATCTGTCTGCAGATCCAGCACACTGTCATTAGCGCTGAGAAGGTAGGGTGATAGCATTGTACTAAGAATATCTTTAGGAGGAGATGGATGTTATAAGATTTCTACCTCCACCAGTGTCAATTCCTATAGGATAAAGTGGAAAAAACTCCTCTTTTAGGCCTCATGCACACCACCGTTGTGTGCATCCGCGGCCGTTGTTCCGTTTTCCGTTTTTTTTCGCGGACCCATTGACTTTCAATGGGTCCGTGGAAAAATCGGAAAATGCACCGTTTGGCTTCCACGTCCGTGATCCGTTTTTTCCAGTCCGAGAAAAAATTAAGACCTGTCCTATTTTTTTCACGGACCCATTCAAGTCAATGGGTCCGTGAAAAATCACGGATGCACACAAGATAGTCGTCCGTGATCCGTGTCCGTTTTTCCTATCATTTTGAATGCAAACTTGACTTAGTTTTTTTTTCACTTTTCATGTCCGTGGATCCTCTAAAAATCAAGGAAGACCCACGAAAAAAAAAACGGTCATGGAACAACGGAAATACATTTTGTGGACCGCAAAAAAAACGGTCGTGTGCATGAGGCCTTACTGGTATGCAAGTTAGCTCTCCTCCAGAAGAAAGAAAACGGTGTCTCTTGTGGCTCATATAGGTAGGTATCTTGTAAGTCCATGTCAGATTTCCACAAGATGATTATGGGGGCGGCTATCTTGCCAGAGCTGTTCTTTCCAGCATTTAGAAAGGATTAAGGAAATTGCTTTACGCCAGGCCCATGGGCCATAGGGGACCTCATTGATGTCTATGGCAGAGTTTTCTAGGCATGTGACCTGTGCAGAGGTCACTGTACAAGGAAAGAATAGATGAGATCTGACAATCACCTATTGTGAATGATGGATCCTGCATTATCTATACACAGAGGTGATATCATTATAGGCAGGATTAGAATGACAGATAAGAAGATAACTAGAGTAAAGTGATTGGTACAGACCAAGGCTTAGTGGCCTGTGCAAAAACTGCAGGATTTTATGATTTTAGTTTAAATATAAATATTGACATGGAAAATGTAAAATATCATCAAACCTGTGTTAAACATGATGATAAAAACCCTAAGTCACTTTCTGATGACACATTCCCTTCAGCTGATGGCTATCCTCTGAACAAGGCATCAGTATTTGGTCGGTGGGGTTTCAACACCTGGGACCCCTGCCGATCAGCTGAGAAGGCCCGTGCCTTTTGGGTGCTGTGGCCTTCTCTCAGCTTGCCCTAGGCCAGCGATGACACATTCATTTACTTGAATGGGATTAAGCTGTGATTCCATACAGTGTACGGCGCTGTGCTTGTTTAGCAGGCCGCGGCACTCAGTGTCCTTGCCTTCTCAAACAGCTGATCGGGGGTCCTGGTTGCCAAATCCCCCACCAATCAGATAGTGATGTTCTGCTGAAAGAGTGTCACTTGGTCTCTCTATGTACTGTATTACTCCATGTACTGTATTCATTTGGATGGCAGCCATGCAATACTACTTGTAGGCCTTGTCTGATCAGTGATTTCCATCAGTGGTTGTGAGCAAAAACCTGCATTAAGGCTCATGCACACGACTGCAGATCCTCAAAACACAGATCCCGACCGAGTGTATGCTCTAGGAATGTCCTAGCCCTGCCTGCAATACGGACAAGAATAGGACACGTTCTATTTTTTTTTTTTGCGGGGCGGCGGAACGAAACTCCAGATGGGGACAGCCCTTTATGTGCTGTCTGCATCTTTTGCAGGCCCATTGAAATGAATTTTGCTGCATCCAATCCAAATGCGCATAAATCCACACGTAAATTTGTGCGGATCTTGTGTGTTCACCTCCTCTCGTGTGCAGGTGGCCTTAAAGCTTGTGCACATCTGTGTTGGAGGCTCCATTCGAGTCAAAAGCAGCGGAGCGAAAAGTCCTGCATGTGGGATATTTTTATTTTTTTTCTCTTAAAAAAAGCAGGATTCTGAATGGAAATTTATAGTCCATGGGATCAGTTTAAGTCAGTTATGCGCTGAATTCGGCTCCTCTGTTATTTTCATTTTTCTGCTCCTCTAACAAAACAGAACAATGGAAACAACAACACTGGTGCGAACGCAGCCCTAAGTGGAATGTCCAGTATAATACTGGGCAAGGTCTGTAGCCTGTAAGCGGAGTTTTATAAAGCATCATTTTCTCATCATACGGTTACTGGAAATAAGCTGTAAGTGCTTTCTGCATTACAATATTCTAATGTTAAAGTCTGTGTGTGAGTCAGTCACCCAGCGGTGTGCGGCCCGGACACGCTCTTCGGGTTCTGTGGGTGGTGCAGAATAAGCCAGGCGGAGGTACAGAAATCTTTGCAGCAAACTTAAACTTTATTGTACAAATATGTATGTATGTATGTATATATGTATATATGTATATATGTATATATACACAGTACAGACCAAAAGTTTGGACACACCTTCTCATTCAAAGAGTTTTCTTTATTTTCATGACTATGAAGGCATCAAAACTATGAATTAACACATGTGGAATTATATACATAACAAACAAGTGTGAAACAACTGAAAATATGTCATATTCTAGGTTCTTCAAAGTAGCCACCTTTTGCTTTGATTACTGCTTTGCACACTCTTGGCATTCTCTTGATGAGCTTCAAGAGGTAGTCCCCTGAAATGTTTTTCACTTCACAGGTGTGCCCTGTCAGGTTTAATAAGTGGGATTTCTTGCCTTATAAATGGGGTTGGGACCATCAGTGGCGTTGAGGAGAAGTCAGGTGGATACACAGCTGATAGTCCTACTGAATAGACTGTTAGAATTTGTATTATGGCAAGAAAAAAGCAGCTAAGTAAAGAAAAATGAGTGGCCATCATTACTTCAAGAAATGAAGGTCAGTCAGCCGAAAAATTGGGAAAACTTTGAAAGTAAGGGCTACTTGACCATGAAGGAGAGTGATGGGGTGCTGCGCCAGATGACCTGGCCTCCACAGTCACTGGACCTGAACCCAATCGAGATGGTTTGGGGTGAGCTGGACCGCAGAGTGAAGGCAAAAGGGCCAACAAGTGCTAAGCATCTCTGGGAACTCCTTCAAGACTGTTGGAAGACCATTTCAGGGGACTACCTCTTGAAGCTCATCAAGAGAATGCCAAGAGTGTGCAAAGCAGTAATCAAAGCAAAAGGTGGCTACTTTGAAGAACCTAGAATATGACATATTTTCAGTTGTTTCACACTTGTTTGTTATGTATATAATTCCACATGTGTTAATTCATAGTTTTGATGCCTTCAGTGTGAATCTACAATTTTTTCATAGTCATGAAAATAAAGAAAACTCTTTGAATGAGAAGGTGTGTCCAAACTTTTGGTCTGTACTGTGTGTGTGTGTGTGTATATATATATATATATATATATATCTATCTATATCTCTATATATCTATCTCTCTCCGTGGGATGGCGCGCGCACACACACTTGTAAGGATGCATGTACACATCTACAATACTGGCTTCCGATTGCAATCACTCAACACAGGTTATAATATCATGCAGTAATCTTTTAAAGGCACATAGCGATTCTCCCTAGGTGCATTCTCTCTCTGAGGTACAGTAGGTAATATTTACAGTAATATTTACATCAGTGCAAGTCCTAAGGAGGACCTCCCTGATCCAGGGCCAGAGCTTAGCCTTTAGGCCTCCCGATCCTTTGCTTTGCTTGCCCCGGGCATTACCCATTCCATTGATCCAGTGTTCTCAGTGCAGAGTCCCTTCAGTTCACCTGATTTATTCATAGATTAAAGGGGTTATCTGGGAATCAATATTGATGACCTATCCTCAGGAGAGGTGATGAATATCAGGTTTTTGAAGAGGCCGGGTGTTCCTTGGGACACCGGTCACATGGCCTACTATCAGCTCAGCCTCATTGAAGTGAAGGGGACTGAGCTGCTATACAATGTGGAGGCCGCTGTGCTCAGAACTCCGATAAGCGGTGCAGCATCCCTAAACGGCCTTGGGTTGGTCATCAATATTATTTCCCAGATAACCCTTTAAGGTCTGTTAGCTTCATATTTTTTTTAGTACAGTAAATTGCATATGACACAACACCACTTATTCTGATATGTTCTAATGTGTTGAAAAAAAGTGGTACAGGCGCCTCACAGATAGCGCTCTGCCGGAAAGCCATATTGTATGTACGCTAAACACTGACCCATTTTCATTGATAAATGTGCCCAAATTTGTCATGCTGCAGATCTCCTGGCCTTTCTGTCTTAGTAAGTACTTGTATCCCCCATAATAGAACAATGCTGGGGCATCTTTATTTTATTTAATTTTTTTATTTTATCTTTGGATTTATGCGTTGTGCTGTTCCTCTGTAACTCCTTCTTAAAATATAGGAATAAATTGACAACTGAGTGTCAGCACTACCCTTGTTGATAGAGTATGTCCCTACATATTCTGACACAGTCCGCACTGATTGGGCAATGTCACAATGTATAGGGACACGTCCACTTGATGAGGGGTGGTAGCATCCATTTCTCTATTTTATATTTCATTTCTAGTAGAAATAATAGTGGAACTGTACAACAGTATTTACTAAAAACAGATTGGAGGATTCTTTGCCCATGTTGAGCATCTGCACTTCCATCCCCTTTTGTCTCCATGAGATGGATTGGCAGTGGGCATTCTGGGCTCGGTGGGTGTCTCAGTGATCAGATGCCCACAATGACACACTTCTGTTCTGTGGTTAAGATGATAAGTGTCACTATTGCTACAACCACATTAATTTAGGTGATGTGTAGTCAGTAAGTTGTCAGGTGCTCCTGCCAACCCACATAGGGTTAAACTAAGTTGTCAGGTGCTCCTGCCAACCCACATAGGGTTACACTAAGTTGTCAGGTGCTCCTGCCAACCCACATAGGGTTACACTAAGTTGTCAGGTGCTCCTGCCAACCCACATAGGGTTACACTAAGTTGTCAGGTGCTCCTGCCAACCCACATAGGGTTACACTAAGTTGTCAGGTGCTCCTGCCAACCCACATAGGGTTACACTAAGTTGTCAGGTGTGCCTGGCAATCCTCATAGGGTAAGATTTATTATGGTGACAACTGCCCTGCGTGTGGGAATTTATCTCTTCCCATTTACACAAACTCTTAGTCTTACTACTCCGTCAGGGATGGGGGGAGTGATACTTATAAAAGTGACCGATTTGTATTTAAGTGCTGAATGGGGTTAGCCAATTTCAGGAAGAAACAGGACTTTGTGATGACTTGCCTAGCAGATCCTGCTCAGCCACTCTGACTCTCCTGTCAAGGCTCTGTTTACCTGGCTGCAGGCTACAACATGTGACCACTGCAGCCAATCACTAGCTTCTTTGGTGTACCGCTGAGACCAGTGATTGGCTGCAGTGGTAAGTTGCTATCATTGCGACGTCCCCGCTTCAGCCAGGTAACACAGAGCCTGAGAGGCATTTCTGGAGCTGCTAAGTTAGGCTACTTTCACACTGGCGTTTTGGTTTCCATTTGTGAGATCCGTTCAGGGCTCTCGCAAGCGGTCCAAAACAGGTCAGTTTTGCTCTAGTGAATTCTGAATGGATAAGGATCCGTTCAGAATGCATCAGTTTGCCTCCGTTCTGTCTCCATTCCGCTCTGGTGTCCGTCTGACGCAACTGAGCCAAACGGATCCTTTATGACACACAATGTAAGTCAATGGGGACGGATGCGTTTTCACTGACACAATATGGCACAATAGAAAACGGATCCGTCCCCGTCCCCCCCCTATTGACTTTCAATGGTGTTCAAGAGGGATCCGTTTTGGCTATGTTACAGATAATACAAACTGATCCGTTCTGAACGGATGCATGCTGTTGTATTATCTGAACGGAAGCGTTTGTGCAGCTCCATCCGCACCAAACGGGAGTGTGAAAGTAGTTTAAGTCATTATCTATTCTTTATTGCAGGCACATCCCAAGTGTTGTCCAATTTATCTGAAACCGGACGTGTATAACGTAATTTATTAATTTAAACCTCTACTCTTTCTATGCTTAGGAGTCCAGTGGGTGGTCCTTTTCAATGATTCGTAAACTACTGCTGTGTGCATAGTAAGGAAAGACTGTCCGTCACGATGGAGGACCACCCCCAGGACTAATAAACCCAGGATAAGCAGAGATTTAAATGATTACACAATATACAGTACTGAATCTTTTCCCTTTAAAACTAAAAATCTATCTGCTCAGCTCCTCCCGCTCTATAACATGCTGCCGATATATCAAATGCCCTAGAGCTGGAGTATTTTATAGGACATCTGTCAGCAGATTTGTACCTATGACACTGGCCGACCTGTTGCTCTTGGCAGCTGAAGACATCTGTGTTGGCCCCATGTTCATCTGTGCCCGCATTGCTGAGAAAAATGTATGTTTTAATATGTGCAAAGAGCCTCTAGGAGCAACGGGGGCGTTGCCATTACTCCTAGAGGCTCTCTCTGCAACAACTGCCACGCCCTCTGCACTTTGACAAGGCCAGGCAGTGTAAACGTCATCACATCTGGCCCTGTCAATCAAAGTGGAGAGGGTGCAGCAGTTGCCTAAAGTGCTGAGTCTCTAGGTGTAACAGCAACGCCCCCGTTGCTCCTAAAGACTCATTTGCATATATTAAAACATCATTTTTCTCAGCAATGCGGGCACAGATGAACATGGGACCAACACTGATGCCTTCAGCTGCCAAGTGCACATGGTGTCATAGGGACAAATCTGCTGACGGCTGCCCTATAAAGAAGCCCTGATCTAGTTCTGCGTACATATTCCATGTACCGGTCTAGCCCATGCAGTGGTAAGCCTGCCGCCTGGCTCCAGCCTCCCCTCGGTGGGAGGAATGCATTATGAATGGGGTTTGGGTTCTTTGAAAGCAGTGCCTTCCAAGATGTATTAATAATTACACATGTTTTAAGGCCACGATTCAGCCGACTCCACCAGACTACCTCATTATTCTGTTATCAGGGGCTGACACTACGGGGGTTGTCAGGACAACGAGGCACGATTGTGAGCCGCTGTGAAAGCCTCGTACCTCGGGCAAATGGGCAGCCTTGAGCTCCCAGCAGATGCTGGCTAGCCGGGCCAATCGCAGGCGAGCTGGCAGACTATGACATCATATTCCAGCCGGGCCCAAAGCTTAATTCTTGGTTTGCAGTTCCCTTCCTGCTCCTTTATATTTATGTCACAGCAGAACGCCAGCTGCTCCTGCAGTCTTAACCCTTCCACTGCCGCCTGGGTAGGCCCTGTTCTTTCACAGGGATCTAACGTCAGCCAGTTGTCTTTCTGCTTCAATTGACGCTTTTTCCAGTGTGTTTACTGTACGGGGGTCTCGGTCTGTGAATGAGCTACATTATTACATAGCTGTGACTCCAATGTGTGAACAGGGTCTTGGGTAACAGTATAGAACATGCATACCGCCTGTTAATGTGTTACTTCAGTAAAATGAAATAGATATTGACCTGGTTTGCTGAAGCGTCAGTGTAAACGTTTGCCTTTGCATTTTTTTTGCATCGTTTAAAGGGCATCTGTCAGCAGTTTTGTCCCTATGACACTGGCCGACCTATTACATGTGTACTTGGCAGCTGAAGACATCTGTGTTGGTCCCATGTTCATATGTGCCCGCATTGCTGAGAAAAATGATCTTTTTATATATGCAAATGAGCCTCTCAGAGCCAAGGGGGGGGGGGGGGGGGGGTTACCATTACACCTAGAGGCTCCACTGTCTCTGCAACTGCTGCACCCTCTACTTTTATATGGACAGGACCAGCCCTGCATGATGACTTTTTCACTGCCTGGCCCTGTCGGTCAAAGTGCAGAGGGCGTGACATTCCTCCCAGAGGGGAGATCGGATATTGGGCAGTCTATCTCTAAAATGCGTGGTTAGCAGTAACCCTTACCCTCCAAATATTGATAGGGGGAGTGTCTTTTCTGCTGCAGCTCAGGGGGTGTGTCTCAGCTCTCCCAATCACTGCTCAGGATGCAGTTGAGGGATGAAACTGAGCATGTGCGGCCTTCTTAGTGAGCAGGTCAAATAAACCAGAAAAACAAACAGCAGGTGGCGCTGTACAGATACATTATATTGAATAGTTCAGTGCCTATGTGAAATTTTTAATTTATATGCTATTACAAAAGTATTCAGATCCAGGTGCTTGTTTGAAAACTGTAGAATATTTCTCGTGGGACAACCCCTTTTTAAAGGGGTTTTCTGGGGATTTCTGATTGGTGTTTTTTTGAGATCATGCTCTCTAATGGAACTGAGCTGCGCCCTGGTCATATGACCAGGTCTGAACTGGCCATAAAACCTTACAGGGAAATTTCCTGGTGGGCCGATGCCCAAGGGACTGTCTGAGCCCTCATGGCTGCTGACCAGGTACATAATGGTCTGATGATCTTGGCATTCATTTAGGAGCATCAGGTACTTATGTACCTAACCAGTGTGTACCTAACCAGTAGTAATGTATTATTTGGTTCTGCGGAGTCAGTATTTTGTTCTGCACTGTAGTATTTGGTTCTTCTAGGATGGTATTTTGTGCTGCACGGTGGTATTTTAGCCCCCCCCCCCCCCCCCCTACTTCTGTTGGTCCTGCATACTATATGGGGCCACCTTTTAAAGGGCTTGTCCAGGTTCAGAGCTGAACCCGGACATACCTATATTTTCACTCAGGCAGCCCCCCTGATGTTGGCATCGGAGCATCTCAGATCGCGCAGGGCACAGGCTTTTTTGTTTACAATAACACGCTGCCGGGCGGAGGCTTCCACCCAGCAATGTGTTCGGTGACGTCACCGGCTCTGATGGGCGTGCTTTAGCGCTGGGCTTCATGGCAGCCCCATGGAGAGCCTGATTCGTCATCGGAACTCCTGAAAATACCTTTACCCTGCGCGATTTAGCGCAGGGCAAAGGAGAGCATGAACTGCTCCGATGCTCATGTCACGGGGGCTGCCTGGGTGAAAATGGAGGTATGTCCGGATTCGGCTCTGAACCCGGAAGACCCCTTTAAGTTCCCAATCTGCCACTGAATATGAACGATGAATGGATGTCACTGGCCTAGGAAGAATTGAGCTACCTACTCAATGGAGCACCATAGCCTCTTAAACCAGTTGATGGTCAGGGGTACCAGGAGATGGACCCCCACCAGTCAGATAATTATGACCTATCTTCAGGATTGGTCATAAATATTAAACTCCCAGAAAACCCATTTAAAAGGGTCCTCTAAGTTTTCCTGTTGGCTGTTGTGTCAGTAAGAATGAAGACTTTCTGTGACTTGGTTTGGGATACTTTTTCCTCTTTTAGATAATTTTTAATTTTTGTAATTTTTGTTATTGCCTAGCACCAGGCAGTGTTAATCCTTATGTACTGTACTACCTGCACATGGAGTGGGAAAGCTGCCAAGGACGAAGGCCCAATGGTGACTTAGGCTCCATTCACACGTCCGCAACGTGTTTTGCGGATCCGCAAAACACGGACAGCGGCAATGTTCGTTCCGCATTTTGCGGACCGCACATTGCCAGCACTAATAGAATATGCCTGTTCTTGTCCGCAATTGCGGACAAGAATAGGACATGTTCTATTTTTTTGCGAAACGGAAGTGCGGACGTGTGAATAGAGACTTAGACACTACTTTCACAATTGTTCTTTTACTCCATTTCTTACGAGTAAAATGCTTCAACATAACCGTCCTGTAGCCAGAAACCACCTGACCTCCCTGACAACTGTACAAGTAGTCAGCAGAATGAGACGTGTATGGTGTTTCTTGTCTTTTATTACTCTGTTGTTGCTTCTTTATTGTCTACTAGGGTTGTTGCGGGTAATACATGCATTTTTTTGCGTTTGTTTGCGGCGGAAGCGCAGAATTGGTTTAGTAACCACCCCCACAACTTCCTGTGACATCAGTTTTTCTAGCAGCCCACTTTACACCATGACGGTCACGCCAACTCTCCGCTTTATGCTTTCGCTGCTGTATGGCAAGTGCAAATAAAATGACAAATGTCTTGAAATTGTGTCACTAGCATAGTCTAAATGCTCCTGAATTAATGTTTTTGTAACATTTGCTTTACTCTTCGTAAAGTTAAACTCCACTTTTTGTTAACTATTGCCAAAATGTGGAACCTAAAATATCAAGGGCATTTGATGCCTCCATTTTCTGCTTTTAGCTACTAAAAGCTGAGAGGCAGGATTTCATTCATCGGCTTCTCGCTGCGCTCTCCTTACCTTCACTTGCATGTAGTCCAGATCATACAAGTTAAAGTATGGCTCTACTGATTGTTCTAGTTAACAGGGGACCTCCTTATTGGTGACTTTTGGTGACTTTGGGTGAAGGATGCTCTGTAGTAGACTCCCTGGCATCCAAAGCAGCTGAGAGGAGTATACAGTGAAATCTCTTCAGAAGACCACCTCTTTGGGAGGACTACCCCCCCACATCTAGCTTAGTAGAATGTAAGTTCCCCTATCTTCTGGTTATATCGGCGCCTTCTTTGAACTACCTCCCCATAAGACCATTTTTCACTGCAGTTTTGCATGGTGGTCTCAGAGGTCTCACTGTACTTGCTGTACATGAAATAGCTGATTTTGGCAGAGTAGAATATTTCAGCAGGTTTATTCATAGCTGTGGGACAAGTTTATATTGTTTTATATAGATATTATCCCATATCACCAATGTCTCCTGCATTGCATGTGCTCTTCCCATCATGAGGCCGTAATTGTGCAAATGAATACAAGTTCTGCAATTTAAATAAGTTTGCCATGTTCCCCTTCTTGTGGAAGCTGTCTGAGGCTACTTTCCCACTGGCGTTTCTGGGTCCGCTTGTGAGATCCGTTTCAGGGCCCAAAACGGATCAGTTCAGCCCCAATGGATAAGGATCCGCTCAGAATGCATCAATTTGGCTGTGTTTGGTCTCCGTTGCGTTTTTTAGGCAGCGTTTTGGTGACTGTCTGACGATGCAGAGCCAAACGGATCCGTCCAGACTTACAATGTAAGTCAATGGGGACGGATCAGTTTTTCACTGACACAATATGGTGCAATTGAAAACGGATCCGTCCCCCATTGACTTTCCATGTAAGTCAAGACAGATCGTTTTGACTTAGACTTTTTTTTTTATTGAATGATTCAAACAGATCCGTTATTAACGGATACAAGCGTTTGCATTATTGGTGCGGATCCATCTGTGCAGATACAAGACAGATCCGCACAAAACGCGAGTGTGAAAGTAGCCTTATTTAGCAACCAGCCTTACTATTTTATTTTTTCCCTTGACCATTGATGGTAAAGGCGGCCGCTGAGAACTCGAGGCTTGGCTTTCACTGCCGACATCTCATGTCTAACCTGCAACCTGCCAAGAAATTTTACAGTGCATTAATCTGAAGGTTTATGTGCAGCAGGGAATGTTGTGTTACCACCGCGAGCACCTGGACCAAATGAATCTGTTCAGCTGGGCGATCAGGCCTCCTCCTAAGTCCTGTCTGTATGTATGGTAGAAATAGCAGAGAGCTTCTGCAGACTTATCTGGGAGAGATTTATAAAAATATGGCATTATTGCCATTTTTACCAGACTTGAGGTATGCGATTACTGTAGTGCCACCTATAGTCACCAAATATTGCCATACAGTGCCCAAATGAACTATCTTAGCCACAGCAGCACATTATATTCATATTTACACAGTTAATAAGGTTAAAAAATCTGCATTTATTCCAACCTGTAGCCCTACTGTGTCAATCCAAAAGAAGGCAAAAACCCACTATGAGGTGGTCACCAATTGCCCCATGTTTGAAGAAAAATTCCTTCCAATTCTAAACATGGAAATCGAAATAAATCTCTGGATCAATCAACATCCCCAAAGTGTTGGGGTCCTGAAAATTGACATGACAGGGAAGTTTACACCCCTGTTTTACAGAAAGGTTCAGGGAGGGGTCCAAACCAGTTGGGGTCCTTTCCTCCATCTGCTCCGACATCCTGAGAATCTGGATGTATAGATGGTCCCCTGTGCTCCGCAGGGTACTGAAGGCCTGTGGATGGCGGAGGCAGCAGGGCATAATTGCTTCCTGTTGGTGACGTCCATCATTTGCCAGGGTGGTTTGTGGTCACCTAGCTATGGCTGTAGATTTATAATGACCACATTGCAGTGTGCAGAGCACAGCTCACATACCACCTCTCCCAGAATCATTTACCATTTCCATTAAGAAAGTCCCAGTGGCAGTGTTTAGCCATTCGTCAGTGTTCTCCTAATGTTTAAGGCTACTTTCACACGAGGGTTAATATTTTCCGGTATTGAGATTCGTCATAGGGTCTTAATACTGGAAAAAAAAACTTTCAGTTTTTTCCCCGTTCATTGCCAATTGGGACAAAACGTAACTGAACAGAAAGGAATGCTCCAAAATACATTCCGTTCTCATACCGGAGAGCAAACCGCAGCATGCGGATCAAAACGGATCCGTCATGACCCACAATGCAAACACAATAGAAAACTGATCTGTCCCCCATTGACTTTCATTGGAGTTCATGACGGATCCTTCTTGGCTTTGTTAAAGATAATACAAATGGATCCGTTCATAACGGATGCAGACGATTGTATTATCAGTAACGGAAGCGTTTTTGCTGAACCCTGCTGCATCCAGCAAAAACGCTAATGTGAAAGTAGCCTAAAGGGGTTGTCTCACTTCATAAAATGTAATGTAGCATGTAGAGAAAGTTAATACCAGGCACTTACTAATGTATTGTGATAGTCTATATTGCCTCCTTTGCTGGCTCAATTCATTTTTCCATCACACGACCACAATGCAATCCAGTAGCGGTGGTCGTGACTGCTGGTCTCTCTGGTGGCCAGGACCACGGGAGTGTGCATAGGCTTCCATCCCTGCCGCTTCGTATCTGCGCTGCAGCAATGGTCATAACCCCTGGATGCGAGCAGTGTTTAATGGGATGGAAAAATGAATCAAGCCAGCAAAGGGGGCAATATGGAGAATCCCAATACATTAGTAAGTGCCTTGTATTAACTTTCTCTACATGATAAATGCCATTTGCTGAGTGAGACAGCCCTTTGAGCATTCTGCTGTTCTGACTAAAGGCTTTTATCATTTCTGTGAGATATTACTACTTGTTGACTGTTATTAAATGTCTATTCCCAGCATCATCTGGCAAGATGTGCCTATACTCTAAAGGGGTTGTCCACCTTCCCGTAATGTACCCTAAATTGTCTTTTCATATATATTTAAATCCATATAAATAGGTAATGGCTTAAAGCTGTTTTGTGTACTGGCATACCAAGCCATTATTGTTATCAATTAGGGATGAGCGAATCAACTTCGGATGTTTTATCTGATCTCGATTCGCTCATCCCTATTATTAATGTATAGTATAACTCTGTCAACTATTGTAAAATGCACAAAGACCAAGGGTACTAAACCTAAGCTAGAAGGATGGAAAAATGTTGAGCTATGAGGGAAAAAATGAAAATCGGACATTATATAGTACATGGCAATCTCTTTCTATCAAAGCTAGAACCAGCCCTGTACCTCACATGGATCCAGAGCTCTGCCTATTTATTGCTCCAATTGCTCTGCTAGATTTTCTTCAGACTTCCAGCTCAGGGGGCGTGTCCTTTCTGCTGCAGCTCTCTCCCTGTAGCTGTCACAGCTTCTAACAGTACATACAGCTGGATGGAGCTGAGCATGTGCGACCTCCTCAGTGGACATTAATATACAGATTAAACACTGGAGGCCCCATTATAATGAAGTAATGGGAATCTCTCGCAACTGGAGGATTTTTGTAACGGAAAGTAATTTTACAAATGTAACTTGATTTTCAAAATATAATTTAAAGGGGTTGTCTCACTTCAGCAAAGGGCATTTATCATGCAGAGGAGGCTAATACAAGCCACTTAATGTAGTGTTTTTATCCATATTGCCTCCTTTGTTGGCTGGATTAATTTTTCCATCAGAGTATACACCGCTCGTATCCATGGTTACGACAACCCTGCAATCCAGTGGTGGTCCTACTTGCACACGATAGGAAAAAGCGTCGGCTTCTCTGGTGGCTGGGACTGTGGGACCGCACATAGGCTAGTGTTTTTCCTATAGTGTGCAAGCACGGCCACCACTGATGGATTGCAGAGTGGTCGTAACCATGGATACGAGCAGTGTATACTCTGATGGCAAAATGAATCCAGCCAGCAAAGGAAGCAATATGGACAATCACAATACATTAGTAAGTGGCTTGTAGTAACTTTATCTACATAAATGCTTTTTTGCTGAAATCACACAACCTCTTTAATGCTTAAATAGGCTTTGGGTTCTCCTTTATGTCCAGTACATGTTACTGTAGGGCAATGGTTCCCAACCAACAAGTACCTTCTTTTTTTTTTTTCTTTCTTTTTTTCTACAGTATTGATGGCAAACTGGTATTATACATTCTTACCAAAGTGCAAAACAGTCAGCAAATCTGGGCTACAATTTAGAATTACAGAATGCTTCACCCTCCCCTACTGTAAGCACTTTTAGGTAGAAATGAGAACTGGGGTCCCTTGGGTGTAGGACAACTTTCCAGGGGTTCTCTCATGGAAATTAGTTTGAGAATCACTACCATAGAGTATCTTGGTCTCCTGGCAGTAAGCAAACTCTCTTAAAGCAAATAGATATCCCTATATTAGCAGTGTATGTGGTGACATGTTCTGGTAGGCAGTATGCACTAAAAAGATGTGCAGATGTGATATTACCCCAGAGAAGTGCACACAACGGGTTAATCCATTTTCCATAATGCTAGGTGTCATGTTGTGACTTCCGCTCATAGATTCATGTTGTGGTTTCACTCCTTGACATGACTTCCCTTTTGCAGTAAGATAATTGCTCTCGGTGTGGGGAAAGGAGCACATTAGGGGTCATTTATTAGGTGGATCTGTTTAGGACTGGTGAATGATCTTCATGGCAAGGTGGCTGTTCATAAGACCTGAGCAGTTGGCGTCCTTGCTTTGTGAGCAACAGGGTGCTGCATTCTGGCACTACCAGGGCAAGGACTCTACAGTTTGTATAGAATCTGTTAAAATAAGACTTGTGTAGAGTTTGTATGGCTTATATACAGTAGTAGAGCATTAAAGGGAATGTGACACCAGAAAACGACTTGTTGAAATTAAGGTTTTTTTTTAGGCAAAAAAAAAATAAATAAATATATATATATATATTAGAATTGATGATTTTGTTTTTTAATTTTCCATGTTACTATATTTAGAAAAAAAATCCTAAAATCCTGATGTTTTTGCATCGGCCACGAAGCCTAATTAACATGTCAAGACTTTTCAATAGTCATCTCTTTATCATCACATGTAAGATTACAATGGGAGAAAAAAACCTCTGTATAAATAAGGGCAAGTTCAGATATGCGTTGGAGACTCAGTTTGGGGGTTCTATTGCAGATTCCATTAAAAAGACCAAAGAAAAGGTAAAAAAAAATGAATTCCCAAGCTTACTCTGTTTCAGTTAGGTGCAGACTCTGCATTTCCATTATTTTCATAGTTCTGCTCCTCTAATGGCTCAGAACAACAGAAATCTAAAAGGGGGTTGTAAAAGGGGCTTTACATAGGATCATTCACAAGAGGTGATGGTCACAACTTACCTACTCCCCCTCCCTGCACAATGACCTCTACACAGGTCACATAACATGTCTAGAACAGTCTCTCTTGTGGCTATGTCCCCTGTAGCTGCTGTAAAACATATGTCCATATGCTGTTAACTGCTTTGGCAACATAGCTGCCCAAATAATCATATACAGGAAACAGTAAAAATATCTAATAATAAGGCAATAAAAAAAGTTGAGAAAACTGTGAAATCATGAAATGCTTGCCATTACATTCTGCTGTGTGCTTGAGTTTCTCACTATCGAGGGAACACTATTTGCACTTTGAGGGTGCTATGGGAGCCACATAGCTGGTGGTTGTTATTAATGGGAGGCAGGGTACCATGAGGCACGGTAAGGTGTAGGGTAAGACTGTGAGCAGTTGTGGTAGCACTATTGGGGTACTGTGTGGTCACTGTGGCAGTGGTATGGGTGTAATGGGGACATTAGAACTGCTGGGGTCAGCTGTAATATTGGGGAGGGTGCTGTAACTACCAAGGGCGTGTGATGAGGGCTGTATGGGACTGTCCATATATACAGGTTTCGGCAGTGTACGATACCTACCAACCAGACAGGGCCTACAATGTAAAGTAGATTGCAGTATGTATTAGGAGCTGGTGCTAGTAAGACAGATATTAAAGGATTATTCTGGCAGTTTGAATTTATCGCCCCTCCACAGGAAGGGGGGTTAACTATCAGATCGGTGGGGGTCCTACTGCTGGGATCCCCACCAATCAAGAGAATAGGGGCCCTGTACTCCCTGCAGCCCCCCTCAAATGATCGAAGCGGCTGATCACACATGCACATGGCCGCTCCATTCATTTTTATGGAGTGCCGGAGATGGCCGAGTACAGCGCCTGGCTATCTCTGAAATTCCCATAGAAATGAATTGAGGGGCCGCATGCATGCCCGACTGGCTGCTCTGTTCATTTTAGGGAGGGCTGCAGTGTGTACGGGGGCCCCCTTTCTCGTGATTGGTGGGGATCCCAGCGGTAGTACCCCCACTGATCTGATAGTTACCCCCCTTTAATATCTGTCTCACTAGCACCAGCTCCTAACACATACTGTGGATGGAGGATAATGTCATGGAATACCCATTTAAAGTCCCGAATGATTTCCATGATATTAACCCCTGCCTTCACGCAGTAATCAAGATATACAATACAAAAATCAGTTTGTATCATGTTTGACCTTTCTGGCATATGTCACCCATACGCTGACATTACTTTACTGTCCGCTATATGCTTTTTTCACCGGATACCTTGGCATAGAATAGCATAATCTTAAAAAGGACCGTCTTGGCATCTGTATGGTGAGCCCTATGGATATGGTTTATGTATACACAAGAAGCATATGGCAATGTGAACAGGGCCTCAGAGTGTCATAGAAAACTATGTAAAACGTTCAGTTTGAGGGGTGTTCACATTTGCTTCGGGGGCCTCACCCCAGATTCTGCCACTAAGGCAGACAAAGTCCTGCATGCATTTTTCCTCCAGAGGGGAAACTGTACCGATCCCACTACAGTCATTGGGGTTTGCCCGGTTTGGTTCAGTTATGTGCCAAATCCAGCACTTCTGTTGATTTTCTTTTTTTCTGCTCCTGTCACTATGAAAATATGAAGGCAACTTATTATAGAGTAGGAGCAGCTGAGCAGATTGATATATAGTTTTGTTGGAAAAAAAAAATCAATGTAAGGGCTCGTGTTGATGCCCGTTGCCGTATTGCGGACCGCATTTGTGGATCTGCAATACACGGGCATCTGTGCGGCCAAGCTGCGAATGATATAACAACATGTCCTATTCTTGTCTGTTTTGCGGCCAAGATTAGGCATTTTTTCAGTGGGTCCTGCGAAAAGTGTGGGATGCACACAGACCGCATCCGTATTCTGCAGATCCACAAAACGGATACAGTCGTACCTTGTGTTTCATTCATTTACATTCCTGTTGGTGCTGGGCTTTGAAGGGTTGACAGCTCTCTGTATACACAGTCATAGAGGGAAGGCTGTCAGTGACTGATAGGACCGAACCCTCGACTTCAAAGCCCAGAAGGAGCAGAAATATAAATAAATGAATAAATAATAAAAATGAGTTATACTAAATATTTCCAATAAAACTACATATCAGTCTGCTCAGCTCCTCCTGCTCTATAATGTGCCGTCTGCAGCTCAGACACCATGTTCAATATGACAGGTTCCCTTCAACAGCAATGAATTGCTAGTGTGAACATGTGCTTAGATGCTGGAATATACTGTACATTACTGTATGAAAATGGAAACAAACACCTATATGTCCGTTATAATTCTACACGTTTGCGGTATGGGCCGCCAGGTGTGTGCTGCACAGGGTTATGTCGGTGGCAGTGAAGCTTCACATTTTTAGGCTCCCTCCCTCTCTGGCTCTGAAAGGTTTCTGTGCACTTCCTGCTTCGAAACAAAAGATTTGCCTATCCCGGCCCTCCCCGTGCTATTAGTAGTAGTATTATCAGCCTCCTGGCGGCCAATCAGGGATGCAGGAGGACGGTGACATCATGGGCTAGGGAACAGCAAGGAGGCAGCTGAAGCATCCAAGCCACTAATGTGAGCACTGGAGGTCAGGAGAACCTGGAGAAAGGATGGCAGCGTTTCTGCAGATGGACTAATCCAGGGCTTCCCTTGTATCAAGAAGGCGTAGAGGATACAGCATGCCAGGGTGTGTGCCAGGTAATGCCATCTTCCATGCTGCCTTATGTTCAGCCCTGCTAGCAATGGCCTGTGCTGGTCTCTCCCAATTCTAGCGCAGCCTGCAGGATTGTGCCTGATGGGTTGTGGCGGTGACATTTCATTAGAATATAGGATTTTAGTCCACGCTTGGTATGTTATGGCTGGAGGAATGATTATACTGCCTTTCTGTTGGTTATATGGATGTTACATGTGACATAGATGGATGCAGGTCTATATCATCTATCTGATATCTATCTATCTATCTATCTGATTATCTATCTATCTGATATCTATCTATCTGATATCTATCTATCTGATATCTATCTATCTATCTGATATCTATCTATCTGATATCTATCTATCTGATATCTATCTATCTGATATCTATCTATCTCATATCTATCTATCTCATATCTATCTATCTCATATCTATCTATCTCATATCTATCTATCTCATATCTATCTATCTCATATCTATCTATCTCATATCTATCTATCTATCTCATATCTATCTATCTATCTCATAT
The DNA here is from genome assembly GCF_905171765.1 of Bufo bufo. Lineage (NCBI taxonomy): Eukaryota > Metazoa > Chordata > Amphibia > Anura > Bufonidae > Bufo > Bufo bufo. The sequence continues at coordinate 129,038,676 of NC_053396.1, forward strand.
CTATCTATCTATCTCATATCTATCTATCTATCTCATATCTATCTATCTATCTCATATCTATCTATCTATCTCATATCTATCTATCTATCTCATATCTATCTATCTATCTCATCTCATATCTATCTATCTATCTATCTCATATCTATCATTCAGTCCATCTGATATCTCTCTCATATCCATCTATCTAATCTACCTTCTGTGTAGTAGAGGTATATATGTTTCTGTCTATAATATAGTACATTGTGTTTTACATCTGCATTTGTAGATTTCGGGATTTGTGCACCTCTTACGTCTGGAGGGATGGGGCTTTGTATATCTTAGAAGTGGGATCTGTGTATACCTTGGGAGACGTATGGCGGTGTAGCTGGAGAGCTGACTGTGAGTGTTTGTGGCTATTAATATTTACACGCTGTTTGATGTATGACGGCGCCCTGCATTCGAGTGTCGCTATAATGAAGGTCAGAAGATCCAGACTGAGGTTCATTTATGGTTTCTTTGAATGGTAAACTTATTAAAGGCCACTCACCCTCACTGATAATTGCTATGTGGTTCCTAGAAATATAGGGATAGAAAGAAATGGAAAGAGGGGGGTTCACTGTCCAAAGAGCTTGCAATCGGTGCCATCTGCTGTATGCTGCTGGTGAGGGCAATAAATCCCCTTTGCATATATTATCCTCTACCCCTTTTGTGCTCCCCGTGAAGACACCTGCTCTTGTGACTGGGAAGCTCAGTAATAGGCCCCATATGCATATTAGCCTTTGTCCGAGCCCTGCTCCCTGCTCCAGTGCTGGGGCTGTCATTATACACACTCGGCCTCCTCTCTGTCATCAACCTGCCGACTCAAAAGATCTCAGCAGTGACTATTGTTGTCCTTGGGACAATTCTGCCAAATGTGCCTGTTTAATCTGTGGGACCTTCCTTCATGCATACAAATACTGCAGATGCTCGGTGCCAAGCGATGATATATTTGGTTGGATGTATTTTGCATTTCTGGAGCTGTTATGTATCCAGAGAGGCCATAAATAATTCTGAGAGTTCAGTAATCATATACATGGGGAATATAGATGGAATCACATTTTGATAGTACAAAAAATTCTTCTTTTTCATTAAAAAAAAGGGCCCATGCCCTTATCATTTTATTATAGGCGGCCCCTTTATAAGCGACAATCAGCTATGAGTCCAGCTCCCAAGTCAGCCAAGCTTTTCTTGATTGGCAGTCCATGTAATACATGGGTGACCACAGTCTACTTTTTAGCGTCTTGCCGATCTGGCTCCTACAGGATGTTCCCAATAGAGAGCCCCCCCTTCCCATCTTTGATGATCATATGCATGGGACAACCTCCTTAAAGGGGTTACAGTTTAGAAAATGCTTTGTTATATGGCCTGTGAATTCTCTGTTTATAAAAAGAGAGACCTCTGATCAGGATCCTCACCTCTTGGCCAGAGTAGAGAGCGATTATAAAGAGTGTCTATTGCTCTGGAGGACCCGTCCTGTCCTGCATTACACAGACAACACATACATTTGCATGGAAAATGTGTAATGCTACAAGTCTCCTGTGGTGGTGCTGCAGACTAACGAAACGGTTAGGGACCATTCACACGACCATATCTTCAGTACTGTATTTTATTTCGTTTGTTTGGCATTATCTTGTGTTGGGGGCCCCTTATATATATATATTGGGACCGTTAAGGTGGCATTTACTACGCAGGGGGCACTATGGGGACTGTTTAAATACTGGGGCACTATGGTGGCTATCACAGATACCGGGGCACTATGGGGGCTTTTATATGTGCTTGGGGCATTATGGTGACCATTAAATATACTGAGGGCACTGTGAACAGACGCACGGAAGCAAACAGCACACCGTGTGCTGTGTGCATCTTTTGCAGCCTCATTGAAATTAAAGTGTCCGCATTTTTTGCGGATTGGTTGCGGACACTTTCATTTCAATGAGGCTGCAAAAGATGCACACGGTGTGCTGTTTGCTTCCGTGCGTCTGTTCACAGTGCCCTCAGTATATTTAATGGTCACCATAATGCCCCAAGCACATATAAAAGCCCCCATAGTGCCCCAGTATTTAAATGGTCCCCATAGTGCCCCCTGCGTAGTAAATGCCACCTTAACGGCCCCAATATATATAAGGGGCCCCCAACACAAGATAATTCCAAACAAACGAAATAAAATGCAGTACTCCTCTCATCTCTGGCATGCTGGGAACACATTCTCTGCACTGGAGACAGCAGGACCTGATCACAATGCTGGGAGCGTCAGGTCCTGCTGCTTCCAATATGGAGCAAGTGTTCCCACACACACCTGTGGTATTTTTTTTATTTTATATTTTTTTCATAATGTCCCGGGCATGTTGATTTTGGTGGGATCCTTGTGGCCAAAAAGAGCACATGTCCTATTTTTTGACAGCCACTATACACTGGCCATAAAAAAAAATAAGGTAATTTGAATAGCGCTATAGACTGCAAAGGTTCTGAAAACTTCCTTGTGAATGAGGCCTTAGGGTATGCCCACGGTGAATGAAAACACGGTGGATTTGCAGCTGTAAATTTAAATGGGGCAAATCCTCAACGTATTATGGTACCAGCCAAGTGTATGAGATTTGACAAAAACTCCTCCACGTGTGGTCACGTTGGAATATTTTTTTGGAGTGGAGAATGGTAACATACAAATATTACAGCTCTCCGGAGGGGTCACAGACTGTGATCTAACCCTATGTGATGTACATTTTATGCATACTAATTATAAAAGGGGTTTTCTGGGTCTCCTATATTGATGACCTATTCTCAGGATAGGTGTTATATATCTGATTGGCGTGGGACTGACACCCGACACTCCCGCTGTAGCCGCAGCGACCTCTTCCTTGGTCAATGGCGTCACGTTTATTGGTCTCATGGCCCAAGTCCAAGTCAAATGAAGGGGCCTCGGCTGCAATTCCAAGCACAGCCACTGTACAATGTATGGCGCTGTGAGGAGGCCATAGTGTTGCACCCTCCTCAAACAGCGTCGCAGCATGTTGCATTGAAGTCACGCAACACATGTAGCCGTGTAGCTGTACCCTAATAAGTCTCACCCTTTGGATAGTCAGATCTACCACTACAGACTACATGTACTCGGCTTTCCCGCAAATATGGATCAGCTAAACTAGGTTTATTATCATTCTGATGATTGTTGATTTCATTTTATAAAATCTCGATATAATGCTGTATTATGAAAACTTTCTAATGGTAATTTATCTTTGATTAATTTGATGCCAGTGACATCAATACTGGAGTAAACTGGGAAAGCTCGGACACTATATAATACAGTTCCTTAAAGGTTAAATAAAAGGATAACCAAAAGTGAGAGAAATCAGGATTTCGAACCTTACCTGGCTCCCAGGGTTTGACCTGCTCGGCTTCCTCCTTGTAACTGAAGGAATTCCCACCATGTTAATGGATGGCATATCACTTAGGGTACTTTCACGCTAGCGTTATTCTTTTCCGGTATTGAAATCAGTTCTGTCCTAATGCATTCTGAATGGAAAGCAATCCGTTCAGTATGTATCAGGATGTCTTCTGTTCCGTCCCTTATACGGTATTTGCTTGCTGCAGTATTTTTTCCAGCCCAAATCCCGGAACAATACCGCAGTTGCCGGATCCGGCATTAATTTCCATGGAGATGTATTAATGCCGGATTCGGTACCAAGTGTTCCGGAAATTGCCGTATCGCTGATCCGGTTTTCTGGTCTGCGCATGCGCCGGGATAGAGGAATAGCTACTTTTCTCTTTTAATCTTTGAATTTTTTTTAATACCTGATCCGTTATTCCGGATGAGACGGATCCGGAAAGAAAGGCTATCAGTTTGTATAAGGCCTGCCGGATTCTAATAACGCTAGTGTGAAAGTACCCTAAGATGGTATCGGTGTTGCTCCAATCCCTGGGATCCCTATGGATCCTCGGAAACCCGTACGCTGTTGTATAGTAATCAGAGTGACCTTCTGCATGGAAAAAATACAGATGGGGCGATGGAAAGGCGATCCCTCACTACCATCAGATGGTTCTGGAGAATTGAGATGGGATTGTTAAAACTAGAAATTTAGCTTTTTTTTGTGCTGCGGGAAACTACTGATGTCCTCACAGTGCATTGTACCACATGTGCTACTGGGCTTTTCTAGAGAGGACCTGTGCCCGACACGTTTTATCAGGATTGAATTGTGACTGGTCTTGTTTTAAGGGGTTCTCTGGACTTTTTACAAACCCCATCTTTTCTTCTGCCCCGTGGTTAATACTCTTGCCACCGATGCTGCCGTCTCCGCCGCACTCGCACAAGACTGCTTGGGTCCCGACCCTGTGTGTGTCCTCTTCCTGTGCAGCTGCATGAACAGGAGCCAAAGGGCACACATCTGGCTGAAACCCGAGCAGCGGAGTCCGCAGCCTGCGTGAGTGCAGCAGAGACGGAGGGGTAAGTAAACTTTCTTTCTTCCACAGGGCAGAAGAAAGGACCCCTTTAGGCGACTTTCACACTCGCGTTTTGGGCGGATCCGTCTTGTGTCTGCACAGACGGATCCGCACGAATAATGCAAACTCTTGTATCCGTTAATAACGGATCTGTTTGCATTATTCATTCAAAAAAAAGTCTAAGTCAAAACGGATCCGTCTTGACTTACATTGAAAGTCAATGGGGGACGGATCCGTTTTCAGTTGCACCATATTGTGTCAGTGAAAAACGGATCCGTCCCCATTGACTTACATTGTAAGTCTAGACGGATCCGTTAGACTCCGCATTGTCAGACAGTCACCAAAACGCTGCAAGCTGCGTTTTAGTGACCGTTTAACATGCGCAACGGAGACCAAACGCAGCCAAATTGATGCATTCTGAACGGATCCTTATCCATTCAGAATGCATTGGGGCTGAACTGATCCGTTTTGGGCCCTGAAACGGATCTCACAAGCGGACCCAGAAACGCCTTTAATGAACAATTCAGTTGAGGAGCATCATGCGCAATGGCGCCGTTCACACTGAAATTATTCACCGTCCCATCAAGGTGCCAGTATTTTTGATGGTAAGAATAACATATTCTGCAGCACCAATAACATAAAAAAATACTGGATTCCTAAAGTTCCGCAATTATAAGTCGATACATGGCAGCTATAACTGATCAAATTGTGACCTATTGTGAACAGAAACCATTGCTCTAGTGTGAATAGCGCCAAATACAGGATAAATCGGTGTCTGAGCCGGTGCTCCTCTGTTAGTCATAGCATCATGATGACTACCTTGTGTTTCCCGGTAAAGTCACTATATTGACACGTAAATTAGCATTTTACGAGGGATGTGTTTTAGTGCTTTGATCTTATGTATAGGATAACAGAAATATGTATGTGATGGCGTATAATTAACCCTTGAGGGTACTTTGACACTTGCGGCAGCGGATTCCGGCAGGCAGATCCGGCAATCCGGACGCAAACTGATGGCATTTGTCAGGCGGATCCGTCTGACAAATGCATTGAAATACCGGATCCGTCTCTCCGGTTCATCCAGAAAAACAGATCCGATATTTTTTTTGCATTTTTAAAGGTCTGCGCATGCGGATCCGTTTTGCCGGAACACTTAATACACTTCAATGTAAATTAATGCCGAATCCGGCATTCCGGCAAGTGTTCAGGATTTTTGGCCGGAGAGAAAACTGCAGCATGCTGCGGTATTTTCTCCGTCAAAAAAAAACGTAAGAGGGACTGAACTGATGCATCCTGAACGGAATGCTCTCCATTCAGAATGCATTAGGATAAAACTGATCAGTTTTTTTCTGGTATTGAGCCCTGAGGACGGAACTCAACACTGGAAAACAAAAACGCCAGTGTGAAAGTACCCTGAGATGGATGAAAACCCTGATCCTGCTTCCTTTAGGGCTATACCAGACAGTAAGGAAGCGTTTTGCTTCTTCTAGGAAAGGGCAGCTAAACAACGCTTTCCTAAGTGACATTTCTGACCTGTTCTGCGCCTGCAGCTAATCTTGGTTGGAGCTGCAGTGTCTAGATGCCAGGCTGTATTTATCACAGGCAGCCAGCCACAGTGCCAGCTTAGCCCAGCCCCTGCTAGCTCCACATAGTGCAGAGATTCAGAAGCCAGTGCTTGCTTTGTTTGCCGGGAATATCCCCTGACTTGCATTATCTGCCTGCAGACATGCAAAGGTTTTCTTCTTTAGCAAGGAGGGCTGTCAGGTCGGTGTCCTTGTGAATGGTTCGCATTGGTGGTCATTGTAAGGTCCAGTATATTTCTGCCAAGTGTCAATGGGCAAACAATACTAAAAGTAAAGGCTTTTTTCAGCAACAATTTTTCAGTGTTGCCTTACGCCATTCAAAACCATACAAATTCAAGTGAGGCAACAGTTAAAGTGAATCTGTGAGCAACTTTGACCATGCTAAACTGCTGACAGCACAAGGCAGGGGAGATCAAGACAAACATACCTTTTGTGGGGCTTACTTATTATTAGGAGTAGTGTGAATTTGAACTGCTATTCTGCCAGACTTTGCTCCTGCAAGTGTCCTAAAGACTTAGCTTCACTATCAAGTGCCTTCTTCATTGAGCTGCCTCATAGCTCCTCCCCTCTGCTGTGAGTGACAGCTGTAGGATCCAACCAGGAGACCACTACAGCTGCCACTCAGAGTAGAGAGCACCCTGCAGTGAAGTGCCACCTCCTCGGTGCTTGCAGGAGCAGAATCTGGTAGAATAAAGGTTATTAGTCTCACCCAGTGCTGTAAGCAGTTTAGCATGGTCAAAACTCCTGACAGATTACCTTTAACTCCATTGTCCCTCTTGCCTTTGCAGTAGGACAAATAGGTAAGGCATCTATGAAGTTGTAGTAGTGTCTTTGCATTGGAAGGTCTCTAGCTGTCCCTGATCCTGCTTTAGATAAGGAGGAAACGCCATAGTAATATAGAATACCTGTTTGCAACCCACTTGACTCTGTGGTCACTATTTCAGCCGAGCATAGATACATTTATATCTACAACAGATTTTATTTGCAACCACTGGAATAATGTTTCTAAACTGCTTGGCAAACAGGTTTGATTAAACGTCAAAGTAGAGTACATTAGAGTCATGGTCTTCTTCAGGAGCGGCGTTCCATCTCTTCATTGTGTGTTCTTCTTCTGTATAGCAAAGGCGGCTTTATAGATGGATGACACTCTTCTGTAGCCCTTCACAATTCACGGGATTCCATGTCCTTGACTTCTCCATTTTCTTTCTTTCTGTAGCAGCGTATTCTCTTGCTGCATTTGGGAAAAGTGTTAATTAACACCGTTGTTTATGGCACAATTGCTGCATACAGTACAATGGCCCATTTCTCTCTGAAGCTATCCACATCTATGCTCTTCTCTCTCATCCTAATAATTCATCGATGATGGTCTCCCTGTATCCTGTAAGTCCAACTGCTCATTCCTCATTATAGGATCACAGGACACAGGGTAGGGGATAACTATCTGATTGCCTGGGGTACATCTGTTGGGACCCAAGTGATCAGAGAAATAGAGGTTTTGAAGTCCCCTATGAGAATGTAGTGGTAATGCACATGCGTGACCCCCTATGAGAATGTAGTGGTGGTGCACGTGCGTGACCCCCTATGAGAATGTAGTGGTGGTGCACGTGCACGACCATCACTTCTGAGACTTCTCGAGATACACCAGGTGCTGTACTTGAGAGCCGCATCTCAATGAATGGACCAGTGGTTTTGCATTCGTCCCACCACTACATTCTCATAAGGCACTTTGGCAACTCTATTTTCTTGATCACTGGGGGTCTGAGTGGGATTGATAGATAGCTAGATATCCATTCTACTGATTTTTTTTTTATTTTTTATTTTTGTAAATATGTGTATTACCCATAAAATATATTCTTCTCTTAAAACTCCTCTTTCTACTATACTTCTTTTATGGTGATTTTCACATGTGCCCTTTAAATGTTGACCGGATAAAAAAAAATAAAAATAAAAAGTCAATTTTTCTTATAATTCCCCTCCCATTACAATCCACTCCTGACCCGACATTAGCTTCAAAATAGCACCACAGGGGTCTGTGCTGTGGCCGGAATACAGATGTTAAAATACACCTGGGTTGGCGGACCCTCACATGCAGAAACGAGGATGATCATAATGTATCCCAAATTATAGAAAATTATTGGAAACAGTAAAAATCTTCATTAGACATCATTCACATTTGCGTATTTGGTCAGCATTTTGTATCAATATGTGTGGGCCAAAACAGAGAAGAAGAGAAATACTTTCCATTATGTGAAATTCACATGGTGTTTGTTGTAGGCTGAATTTGGTGCCAATTCTGGACCAAAAAAATCACTGGATGAGTGTCCCGAAACTGCCTTCTTTTGGTGTGAAACTATATATTTTATGATCGCGCCAAGGAGGGCCATGTCCTTTCTTGACGTATTTACAACGATGAACCGTGGAAGAAGCTCGGTGTTCCATTGAAAACAATAGGAGGTGGTTTCTGTACTGCAGCCCGGCAACATGATCTTCTAGGCTGGTTTCTACACCGTGACAAGCTGACCAACACTGTGAGGAGGGCTACGTTATTGCAGCAGTCACACAGTCAGTATTCTGGGATATGTGTTGCACCGCACTTACATTACTAACTACTGTTTTGCTGACTGTGGACGGAAAGAGAGAAGTGGAAGTTGAACATGATACGAAGAACCCAGTCGGGATTGTTGCCTGATGCTGGTCTAGTGGGCATTGTGTCCACACACTTGGTATCAAGTTTGGCTTGTTTTTTTTCACCTATTGCTTGATGTTTTGCCTTTTTAGGTTGTTTTTAAAATTCTTTTTGACATGAATCTGTGTTTTTATAGAAATGTTACATTCTTTCTCAAAATAAAAAATCTGAAGTACTGGTCTCACAGAGCTATTCTCACAACCAGACAGCACCCTCTGCTTTTTAACATCAGGGTGTAATGAGCCAGATCCAAAGATAAGGTCTGGCTGAAAAAAGACAAAGGCACTGGGATGATCGCATCTTAACTGGCTGTAAAACCATAACATCTGCCACATTGATCAGTGACCTGCCACAGGGTCCTCCCATTAAGGAGCCTTGACCTGGAGCCTCAGGGCCTCCTTATTTAAAAGAGTGATAAAAAAAAAACTTGACCCCAACACCCAGCATCTCTGGTTCCTTATGACCAATCTGTTTAACCCTTTCTCAATGCAGCCATTTTCCTTTTTTACTCTACACCTTCCAAAAACCTTAACTTTTTTTTTTTTCCTGTTCACATAGCCATACACGGGCTTGTTTTTGTTTTTTTCGGACAACTTGTACTATCCAATGACCAGCCTTAGGAGAAGTTATTACTATCAGGCTGGTGGGGGTCCGAATTCTGGCTTCACCACCCATCTGCTGTTTTCACAAGTTTCGACACTAAAACTACACAGCTCTGTCTACAACTCAGTTCATCTTTAAATTTGAAGTGAAACTCTGGTCAAATGAAAACTGGGTTAGGGTTGGTCTCTCGCCCTATAAGCTCTTCTTGTAGAGTGTCTTCACCTGAAGCTGCCAAGATGCACCAACAAAGTGACAAATACTGCTGTTTTACACCAAATTAGCATGGTTTTCACATGGGTTAGGGCTCATGACAGTATACGACAGTATTACGTCAGTATTTTACGACAGTATTTTGCGTTCAGTATACTGGCCGTTTTTTGAGTTCAGTATGCGGAACATATACTGACCCATTCATTTCAATGGTTCAGCAAAAAATACTGAAGTGTCTCCGTGTGCATTCCGTTTCAGTATTTCCGTACCGTGAAAAGATAGAACATGTCCTATTCTTGTCCGCAAATCACGGTGCTTGGCTCCATTCAAGTCAAGGGGTCCGCAAAAAAACGGAACACATACGGAAATGCATCCGTATGTCTTCTGTATCCGTTCCGTTTTTGCTGAATCATTTATTGAAAATGTTATGCCCAGCCCAATTTTTTCTATGTAATTACTGTATACTGAATATGGCATACGGAAAAACGGAACGGAAAAACGGAAACAAAAAACGGAACAGATCCGTAAAAAACGGACCAAAAAACACTGAAAAAGCCATACTGTCGTGTGCATGAGCCCTTATATAGCGGCTTCCAGATTTTGGGGGGTAAAAATGCTTTTTACCTGCAAAATTGTGCAGCCATTATTAATCTGCCAAAATCGGATTGGGTTAGAACTGTGCAGCTTGGCTTAGCTAGAAAACAATAAATTAAACATGATGATTATAAACTGGTGAAAACTTCAGCATAAGAGAAGAGAAACATCAATGGGGAACTTTTAGTGAGAAAGTGGAAAGACTAAATATGTTATAATAGTTTTTTTTTGTTTGCTATAGTTGAATGCCACAGAGTTTACTGTCATAGCATGTGAGATTAGGTATAGGGTAAGTCACAAGAAAAAGCAATGTCTGATTTTGAGGTAGCTATTTAGTGTTTTTTTTTTTATCATATCTCAGTCTGGTTAGTACTTCTCTAACTGTGGTGTACCTTATTAAAATCTATTGGGGGTAACTTTACTATTGGGTACTGTTGCTTTGTATTCTGATTTACTTTGTTTTGCTATATAAGACACACGTAACCATCTAACCATAAGACTCACCTGGGCTTTGGAGGAGGAAAATAAGAAAAAAATTTTTTTTTCATCAGATCCGATTCCCCCCTCCTTCCTTCCCCATCCTCATCAGACTTGGATCAGACCCTTAAACCTCATCAGACCCTTAATCCTCATCAAACCTCAGATCAGGCCCCCAGTTCTCATCAAACCTCAGAACAGACCCCAAATCCTCACCAGACCTCAGAAAATAAAATAATTTACCTCTACTGCTCCAGACGGTGTCGCCACTTGGGAGATCCAGAACACTCTTCCTGCAGCGCTGCACTGTGACCTGACATCGCACAGCATCAGTTCATAGCGCGTACACTACGTCCTTATGCTGTACGCAGTCAAAGTACAGCACTACGTTGGCAGCAGACCAGGGAGTGATGAGTGAAGCCAGCACCAGGAGCACTATATTCACCGCTCCCTAGTCCTACTGTGTACTAATGAGCACTTCCATAATGAAGGCGCTCATTAGTATTAGTTTCATAATAAGCACTGCCATTTTCCCCCCACTTTTGAGGGGGAAAAAGTATGTGTTATGTAGCAAAAAACTAGTGTTCATTGGTGTCTGTGTATATCTGACCATCATATGACTTTTATATGGCCCGTTCACTAGTAATCCCATCTTCAGTCTCCATCCCTTATTGTTCGCTTTTGCTGAGCACATCTCCAAAGGGAGCAGAGACTACCTGCTATGATTTCTCCCATGCACAGTTCACCGAAATGAGCAGATTCTGCTCCCCTAGCAGTGTAACCGTGAATCCAGCACTGGATTAAGACAGTAAAATACTCACTGGAGCCAGCAGCAGCCTTCCAGTGTCTCTGCTTCGTTCTGATTCTGTAGCTTCCCCCCTCATAGACTTCTGTGAGCAGCATGTAACCTGATGTATCAGTGAGCTGATAATCTGTCTAAGACAATTTTTAGCTTTGCAATGAGAGAGATGATCAGTGCAGGAGGCAGGGGAAGAAGTGTCTGATAAGTAGAGAGAGAGGCATTTTTTCTAATAACATATGTTAGAAAATATTTAAATGAAATTCTGAAAATTGTTTTGCATTCCTTAACAAGTTGGCTTCTCGGACTCCTTATGACTGGTCCTAAAATTGATGCTTTCCTTGAATACATTTCAAGAGATAGGAGAAAAGTAAAGCCAGCACCAATAAAGTCATGTGCCGATCATTATATTTCTTAAGACCCTAAATATCCTGTAGCCGCTACTATATGTCATTGGTAGCTTTTCATCCCAGACCCATTGTCATAGTGTGTGCTGTAGCTATCATACAGATACCGAGTAGCTTATGTATCTCATGATGATGATCGTCATTCTGTCTCATGGCCTTTTCATGTGGCTTTACCCATGAATTGCTCATAGCTATTAATTTTCTTCCACAGGGATTGCTTGGAGATAAAATTCAATTTGATCGAAATTGTTTGACAAATTGGCTTAAACAGACAATTATAGCCGCCTTCTTGTATGCAAGCGGAATGTGAAATTAGGTTGTGTGTTTTTTTTAGCAGCAAGTCAGGGTCATAGCGAGTCCTCCAGCTGTTGTGGGCAGTACTGAAAGCTGTAGACACAGAATGCTGAAATAATTACTGATTGATGTATGAGTTAATTAACTTTAATACAGAGGTGGTATGTTTCTAGGTCCGAATCCAGAGATTAGTGACAATGGGATGACACCTTTTAGGCTTCGTTCACATCACCGTTCAGCCTTTTCCGTTCTCCTGCTCCGTTTAGGAAAGGACGGATTCGGCACATAACTGTGACGAACGGAACCTAAGGACCCAATAGACTATAATGGGGTCCGTTAGGTTTCCGCTCAGAAGATGATTTCCTCTGAGCGGAAACATAACGGACCCCACCCCATTATAGTCTGTCGGGTCCTTAGGTTCCGTTCGGCTCAGTTATGTGCCAAATCCGTCCTTTCCGTTCTCCTGAACGATGATGTGAACGAAGCCTATCTTCCTTTTATCTTCACCTTTTTCAGAAAGCTCCCAAAATTGCAGATGGCTGATGTCTACATAGAAAACATTTGACAGATGGCCAGCAATGTACAACTTGACCTCCCAGGGTTTGCGTCAATTCTAGTAATTATATAGTTCTTATAGTTCTGAAAACCCAGGGTCTTTTGGTAGCACAGTGGCTTAATATTGATGACCTATTATCGGGATAACTGTAGAGGAGCTCTTGCCAGATAGTTAGTATAGACAGAGATCCAGATGACCAGGTATGTGCTTGAAGGCTTTATTGGGCAACGCGTTTTGTCACCTCGATGGTGACTTTGTCAGGGCACATGCATCCTAGATACCCACCTTTCCTGAAGTTGGCTGCTAATGTTGTGCTTACTCTATGTACCTCTCACAAGTATGTGGCCTATTCTACCATTTTGTGGAATGGACATACGTATGCGGAAAGCACGTGGATCATCCTTATGCTTTTCGCATCCGTATGTCCGTTCTGCAATGCATCGTCAGAATATGGACCATGGACCCATTGAAGTCAAGCACAGACCGCATCTGTTGTGTGCATTGGCCTTCGGCTAGTTTTACACATCAGCATTTCTGTGAGAACAGACACATTTTTCATGGCTTTTTAGAGTGTGTATGTAGGCCAAAAACACTATGGCAAGAAGTTACCTTCTGGACCAGACTTAACTTTTAGATTTCTGGTTTATATGTTGTTTTTGTGGACAGGGCTAGGACATTTCTGCAGAAGGGAGAAAGAAAATGGTGGCATGCACATAGTCGGTATCCGTGGTTTGCGGATCTAAAAACACATACTGTCATGTGCATAAGGCCTTAGGTTTATGATTTTTATTGTATATTTATTTTTATATGTAAAATTGGAAAAAGATTAGGTGATTTTCATTTTTAATATTGGTGCGTTTTTAACATTTTTCTTTTTACTGTAATTTTAGTCCCCTTAGGGATCTTGAATATGTGATTTTCTGATCATAGGTACCGTGTTTCCCCAAAAATAAGACATCCCCCGAAAATAAGACCTACTTCCAGTTTTGCCTCTCGCTGTAATATAAGGCATCTCCCCGATAAAAAGGCCCCCGAAGCTACTGTAAGGCGTCTGACTCCTATGGACCGTAGCGGCGGGCGCCGCCGCGCAGCTCACTGATCAGCTGTTCAGGCAGTGCGAGGTCTCTTTAAATCAGAGAGCCCGCGCCGCCGCCAGGACAAGCTGCCGCCTTCTGCTCACTCTGCCCTGACGGAATCTGGCTGACTCACAATTAGACAGTGAGTGAGTCGCGCAGGGCAGGAGTCTGGCACATTGTGTGGAATCTGGCTAGCATGGACACACAGGGGTGACTGAAGTAGGGGGGAAATATCTGATAAAGTGGTTGGGGATGTCTGGTGAAGTTGGGAGGGGGGGGAGAGACTAAATAATCCACTGTCCGCTGGCACAGGGGAAGGGGATCACTTAAAATGACACAGGGGGATCAGAGGGGGGAATCAAAATGACACAGGAGGATCAGAAGGGGGTACTAAAATGGTAATCTCCCCTCTGATTCTCCTGTGCCATTTTGATTCCCCCTTCTGATCCCCCTGTGTCATTTTGATTCCCCCCTCTGATCCCCCTGTGTCATGGAAAAATAAGACATCCCTGAAAATACGACCTAGCGCATCTTTGGGAGCAAAAATTTATATAAGACACTGTCTTATTTTCGGGGAAACGGTACCATAGACTGGAATAGAATACTATTGCATTCTATGGAATTTTGACAGGCTTCCTGTTAAGCCATTTCACTGCAGAGGCTCCTATTGGAGGACATAGGGAACCCCGCGTGCCTGTAGCCCTAGCCTAAAGGCACCTTGACACTGCAGTGTGACCTTTTAGGGTCAAATATATCCAGGGGGCAATTGGCTATAGACCTTACAGGGAAATTTTCCAGTGGGCCGATGCCCTCTCTGCTGCTGGCCAGGTACATAAAGAGCTCTCAGCGGTAATTAACGCTGTGAGAATCAAGTACTCATGTACCCAGCCAATGACCGCATGTGTCCTCCTGAATTCAACTCTTGTGGCCGGCAGATCACCTCCTAAGCCCCCCGCTTTATGTCTTAATCTGAGACAACTGGAGGAGGAGAACAGCTACTGATGGCAACCACAAAGGGACAGCCTTTGGGGCAATATATGGTGCTGCACTGTGGTAGATGGTATTGCTGACCCCTCCTACTTATGTTGGTCCTCCTCCTGTCAATTTAGACACTTCTACAACATGGGGCCACTTTTAGGTTTGTGTTTTTAGGGCCACTTTAAGTTCCCAAACTGCCCCTGAATATAACACTTACTTAAAGGAAGGAAAAAACTTCTGGTTTTAAAGGGAACCTGTTGCGTTGGACATGATGTCTGAGCTGCAGGCAGCAGGTTATAGAGCAGGAGGAGCTGAGCAGATTGATAAATAGTTTTGTGGGAAAATATTCAGTAAAACGTGCAATTATTTTATCTAAATATCTGCTCGTTCTGAGCTAAGGAGTCATGTGGGCGCTCCTGCTCAGTGACAGACAGCCATTTCTGCTCAGCTCCTCCTGCTCTATAACCTGCAGCCTTCATGGTGGCAGGTTCCTTCAAAGGGAATGCGTCATCAGAAAATGACCCATTATTTACATCATCTTTTTATGGTAAACATATTTTTAAGAATTTTGGGTGTCTGGAGTTATTATAGGCGGACCAGCAAAGATGATGCAATACAGACCATTTCTGTTGCATTATTCAGTTGTGTGCGTTTTTGTTTTTTTACATTTGTGCTCTCGGCGGTGTCACATCATATTTCTCACATTTGACATGGATGGCTCTAGGGCTTGTCACAGATTAACCGCTTCATCGCGGTAGTTTTGTTATTATGGATTGAGAAGAACTGGTCCTAGCTGACAGGTATGGCGGAAGTCCAAAGGATATGGCGCTTTTATTTTTGTTACAATGTGTCATTTTCTAAATCCGAAGACTATTTGTTTTTGTGTAAAAGTCTTCCTTTAATAAAAATGAAATCTGTCTCTGTGACCGGCAGAGGAGGGTGGTGTCTGCCCATCAGCGTGTGTCACTGCAAGATGACATGCATCCTTTTACATAGTTTGGGTAACTATGCACACCCATAGAACTGGAGGGCGCCTCCATGAACCTCTAGGGGTTAATTTATCAAAGTGGATGTTTGATATACCAGTCTTTAGCCCCTGTGCTGGAGCGAGAGGCATAATAAATTAGGCATATCTCTAAGCCCCCTTGCGCTAGAAGCTGCTGTAGATTTTAGCTGCAATTAACACCAGTTTTTGGCCCCCTCTCCGAGACCGCACTTACTTTTCAGTGAAGTGGGTCGATTGGTGGAAAACGGCCAAAAATCACAACATTTTCCACAAATAAAACACCTAAACACCCAAGGCACCTAAAGTTGTGACTTAGTCTTCATAAAGAACGTGATGAATTCCCCTGCGCACGAGTTGCAGGTGAACACGCATAAGATCATGTGCATTTCTGCAGCATATCTGCACCAAAACCCAAAGTTAGAGAATTAGGAAATCCGCAATGCAGGTCAATTTCCGCACGGAAACCTGCGCAAAGTGTAGATAAGATTTGGGTAATCTCATACACTTTGCTGCTACTGTACTACGCTGCGGTTTACACACTGGGATTTGCATGGAAAAAACATGCATATTCCACAACATGTGTCTAAGGGTGGGCTTAGTGTCTAAGGGTGGGCTCACATCATGTTTTTGCCATCCCTTTAATGTACACGTTGGGAAATGCTGAACAGATGCCACTGTATAGCATCTGTCTGCGGCATCCGTTAACGATATGCTACCAATATTTGAGAGGACACAACCTCTTTAAAGTGCATTACATCCAACCTCATTCACTTGAGCATAGCTGTAAGGGCTCATAGACACGACCGTACTTGAATGGGTCCACAATTCAGGCAATGCGGTGCGGAATGGAGGCACAGATCGGAAGCTGGACAGTTTTCTGTCCGTGCCTCTGCACCCGCAAAAAAGTAGTGCATGTTGTGGTGTGGATTGCGGACCCCATTCAAGTGAATGGGTCCGCATCCACAGACAGCGGGCACAGGGTCGTGCCCGTGCGTGGCGGACCGCAATTTTGCGGTCCACAGCACAGATCAGGCCAGCACACGGTCATGTGCATGAGGCCTAAACGAGGCACAACCAGCCTCCAGGTGTACAGCAGTTTCTCAATGAAATGAGCCGGCCGTGTGTTTGACCACCAGCGTTTTTTTTTAAATGTTATTTTTCCCCTATAGAGAAGGATATTTTAAAATGCCTGAAAAAAAAAAAACATCAAGAGCTTCACCAGGCTGCATTATTGAAAAGAAGCCAGAATGACAAAAAACACCACCTAGTGAACAAAAATTAGTGTTTCCAATAGATCTGCAGCTAACATCTGGAGTCAGTGATTTTATCGCAAAAAAAATTCAATAAAGTGCAGATTAAAAAATGCGGTAAATGGCGTAACTGAAAAAAATATAAAAATAAATAAAAACATCAAACATCAAATTGGCCGATACATCATTTTCTTTTTTCTTTACTCCCCCCCCCCCCCCAAAAAAAAATAAAAAATGAAGGTGACCAAAAAGTCACCCACCCCAAAATGGTATAAATGACAGAGCTTTGTAGATAAAACTGTAAAAAAAACTTTTATTTTATTTTTTTAAGTAATAAAACACAAGAAAAACTACATGGATCGGGTATCGCTGTAATTGTACTGACCTGGAAAATGAAGGTCATGGGTCAGTTTTTCCGCACAGAGAACATTGTAGAAACAAAACCCATAAAATTGTGGAGGAATTATAGTTTTTTATT
Source organism: Bufo bufo (assembly GCF_905171765.1). Classification (NCBI taxonomy): domain Eukaryota; kingdom Metazoa; phylum Chordata; class Amphibia; order Anura; family Bufonidae; genus Bufo; species Bufo bufo. Next base: position 129,056,122 of record NC_053396.1, read on the forward strand.
TTTTTAAATTTCACCCCATGTGGAATATTTTTTTTTTCCAGCTTCCTACTACATTGTATAGAATAATTAATAAAGGATTGCATTAGAAAATACAACTTTTCCCGCAATAAACAAGCCCTCGGTAATCTGTGAACGGAAAAATGAAAAAAAAAGTTATGGCTTTAGGAAGGCAGGGATTCAAAAATGAAAATACAGAAATCGGAAATGGCCGGGGATAGAAGGGGTTAATCTTTTAGGATTTTTCAGTGAAATGACACTGACAGAAGAAAACCAGTCTGGCCGGGCTAGTGAGCAGTGAGGTGTTCTCTGTGGATTTACAGCCCGTAAGACGTAAATCCAGAGGAGTAGCTTCAGGTTTAAGGCGCTTTGCATAAAATAAGTTGTAATTAACGGTAGGTATATTATTAATAATGGAAATAGGAACGCCACCGGTACTCTGAACTAAACCCTCTGACCTGCTCTGGGTTCTCCTTGGTAAGCTGCGTAGCATCGACATGTAGCAGGCAGATTGTATATTGTCATAGAACCGCCTATGACCTGCTTACTGGCTGCCAGTAAAACCAGAGGTAATATAAAGTGTACCTCTAGCTGTAAAACATACTGTTCTCCATATACCGGTATGTAACAGGGCATACTATTGTGCTCATTTACTGTGTTATGGATCAGCTATCCTCGACAGAACTGTTGTACAATTGCATATAGATCTCTTACCTACATGGGCCGGTTATTGGGAATAAATCTGGAAATATCCATATGTAGTTATTTGTTTTCCTCACTTACAGTTGCAAGAAAAAGTATGTGAACCCTTTGGAATGATATGGATTTCTGCACAAATTGGTCATAAAATGTGATCTGATCTTCATCTAAGTCACAACAATAGACAATCACAGTCAGCAATATTCTTGGAATGTCTGGTGTGAATCGCTTTCTTGAGGTCATGCCACAGCATCTCAATCGGGTTGAGGTCAGGACTCTGACTGGGCCACTCCAGAAGGCGTATTTTCTTCTGTTTAAGCCATTCTGTTGTTGATTTACTTCTATGCTTTGGGTTGTTGTCCTGTTGCGAGAACCATCTTCTGTTGAGCTTCAGCTGGTGGGCAGATGGCCTTAAGTTCTCCTGCAAAATGTCTTGATAAACTTGGGAATTTATTTTTCCTTCGATGATAGCAATCCGTCCAAGCCCTGATGCAGCAAAGCAGCCCCAAACCATGATGCCCCCACCACCATACTTCACAGTTGGGATGAGATTTTGATGTTGGCGTGCTGTGCCTCTTTTTCTCCACACATAGTGTTGTGTGTTTCTTCCAAACAACTCAACTTTGGTTTCATCTGTCCACAGAATATTTTGACAGTACTGCTGTGGAACATCCAGGTGCTCTTGTGCAAACTGTAAACGTGCAGCAATGTTTTTTTTGGGACCGCAGTGGCTTCCTCTGTGGTATCCTCCCATGAAATCCATTCTTGTTTAGTGTTTTACGTATCGTAGATTCGCTAACAGGGATGTTAGCATATGCCAGAGACTTTTGTAAGTCTTTAGCTGACACTCTAGGATTCTTCTTCTCCTCATTGAGCAGTCTGCGCTGTGCTCTTGCAGTCATCTTTACAGGACGGCCACTCCTAGGGAGAGTAGCAGCAGTGCTGAACTTTCTCCATTTATAGACAATTTGTCTTACAGACTGATGAACAGCAAGGCTTTTGGAGATGCTTTTTTAACCCTTTCCAGCTTTATGCAAGTCAACAGTTCTTAATCGTAGGTCTTCTGAGAGCTCTTTTGTGCGAGGCATCATTCACATAAGGCAATGCTTCTTGTGAAAAGCAAACCCAGAACTGGTGGGTGTTTTTTATAGGGCAGCTGTAACCAATACCTCCAATCTCATCTCATTGATTGGACTACAGTTGGCTGACACCTCACTCCAATTAGCTCTTGGAGATGTCATTAGTCTAGGGGTTCACATACTTTTTCCACCTGCACTGTGAATGTTTACATGGTGTGTTCAATAAAAACATGGTAACATTTAATTCTTTGTGTGTTATTAGTTCAAGCAGACTGTGATTGTCTATTGTTGTGACTGAGATGAAGATCAGATCACATTTTATGACCAATTTGTGCAGAAATCCATATCATTCCAAAGGGTTCACATACTTTTTCTTGCAACTGTATATAGCACTGACACATTCCGCAGCGCTGTATATAGATTATCATCCCTCACATGTGGTGGGAATTCACCGGTTCTGACGCTGCCGGATGCAGAGGGAATGCCCGCTGGCCTCATTAAATATAATGGGGTCTGGCAGAGATCCGGCCATAATGCGGAGACAGAAACTGTTGCACGCTGTGGTTTGTGTCCGGCCGATTCCTGGAATTGCCTGCTGGAATTAACACCGCCATCATTATTTCTTTGGAGTGTAGGAGGAAACCCACCAAAACACGGGGAGAACATACAAACTTCATGCAGATGTTGTCCTTGGTCGGATTCAAACCTAGGACCCCAGCGCTGCAAGGCACCAGTGCTAACCACTGAGCCACCACTGCCAATATGGTATGTTCCTCTGTGTAAAGATGCTGCTGATCACCCAATGAACTAGCTCAAAGTAGTTTCCGGGCAGCAGATCGTCCTGTGTAAATAGGGATCTGTTGCTCAGAAATAGTGTTTCTTTATGGCAGTGAGCGATCATAGTAGCAATTAATGGTCCCCATGTAGCAGAGGCGATTGCTACCTGTTAATGCAGCTCTCACCCCCTCTGAAGAGCAGGCAGATATCAGGAACAAACAATCACCGGTAGTTCTCTTACGGTGCCTTCACACGCTGGGGATTTTGCTGCACAATTTTCTGTGACTGAAAATCAGTTCCATCCACCTGGATGGGTCGGCACGACTCATTCAAGTGAATGGAACAGATTTTCAGTCGCGGAAAATTCTACAACAAAATCCTCAGCGTCTGAAGAGCTCTTTATTGTCTGCAAATACGGAGTCTGTGACTGCTGGTTCTGAGCCGCTATGGCAGATTATTATTTTTTTAAGCCATTTTATGGATCCATGTACACAGACTATTTTAATTATGTAAGAGCATCTCACTAAGGGTACTTTCACACTGGCGTTTTTTGTTTTCCGGTATTGAGTTTCGTCACAGGAGCTCAATACCTGAAAAAAACTGATCAGTTTTATCCTAATGCATTCTGAATGGAGAGCAATCCGTTCAGGATGCATCAGTTCAGTCCCTCTTACGTTTTTTGGACGGAGAAAATATGGCAGCATGCTGCAGGTTTCTCTCTGGCCTAAAATACTGATCACTTGCCGGATCCGGCATTCATTTACATTGAAGTGTATTAGGTATTAAGTGTTCCGGCAAAACGGATGTGGCGTTCCGGTCTGCGCATGCACAGACCTTTTAAAAATGCAAAAAAAAAATACCGGATCCATTTTTCTGGATGACACTGGAGAGACGGATCTGGTATTTCAATGCATTTGTCAGACAGATCCGGATCAGTCTGACAAATGCCATCAGTTTGCGTCCAGATTGCCGGATCCGGCAGGCAGTTCCGGCGACGGAACTGCCTGCCGGAATCCTCTGCCGCAAGTGTGAAAGTACCCTAATGCTCAGATGTTAAATTTAGGTTTACATGTTAAAATCGGCAGCAGAAAAGTCACAAGGGGTGGATAGTTCAATCAGCAGCTGAATACAGGTTTTTGTGAGGTTTTTCTGCTTTCCCATTGACCTCTGTAAAAACCACCATCAAATTTGCTTCAAAGAACTAACATGTGGCATAACGGACTCCTAAAAGATGCAATGTTTGGCCAGCGTATGTCAATTTTCATGGATCCAAGTTGGTTTTGTTATTTATGGGTATGGCCATCTTGTTAAAAGATGGCATATTGCTAGGAAATGCCAAGAGTTTATGATTGGTGGAGGTCCTATCTCTGAGCCATCCTGAGATTGAAAAGACAGAAGTCCTTCAGACAATTTACCAGCTAACTGATCCTCTGGGACCCCTCCATTCCCCTGATCTGATGGAGCGGCTGGTCAAGCCTGGGCCCTGCAGCTCCATTCATTCTCTGGAAATAGCCTGAGCACTGTACTATCTCCAGCAGTCCCATAGAGAGTGAATAGAGCAGCGGGGCTCATTCTCTACCTGCAGCTTCATCAGATCAGGGGGAAAGAACCCCCAGTCTATGAATCAATGGTCACAGTAGTTTGACCTCCAGCGATCAGTTACTTATCCCCTATCCTATGGATAAAGGATGACTGCAGATCTGATTGGGCATAACCCCTTTAAGGTTACATAATCAGAATGAAGTGAACCTTCAAAGGATATCTGCAGAGGATGGAAATAAATTATTCGTAATCTACTTTAATGCATTTTGAAGTGATGTAACATATAGAAGAATAATAACAAGGAGAACCATACAGATAATGGTTTATACTGTGCCGCAGGCTATAGCCCTAGAGCAGCAGATGGATCAACATGGTGCACTTAAAGGGAGTCGGTCACCAGGATATTCTCAGTTAGGGCTCATGCACACAGCAAAACATGGATACCGGCCAAGTGCACGCCGCTATTTTTTTAAACTCCTGCAGAAATGTCTTATCATTGTCCACAAAACAGACAAGAGTAGGACATGTTCTATTTTTTTTTGCGGGGCTATGTAATGGACTTACGGATGTGGATTGCGTATAATGTGCTGTCAGCCGTGTTCATGAGCCCTTAAAGGGATTCTGTCACCTCTTTTTACCCTATAGAGATGCGTACATGCCCGGCTAGATCGCCGACTAGCATGTCCGCAATATACCTGTCCCATATCTCTGAGTGGTTTTATTGAGTGTAAAAAATGATTTTATATATATATGTAAATCAGCCTGGTAAGGAGCCCAAGGGGCTGCACTAACCGTTCTGGAGCCCAGCCATGCCGCCTGTGAAGGAGCCCAGCACCGCCTGTAACCAGGAATCTCCTCCTTGCTCACGAAGGCAGATCGCCGTAATCTCGCAATGCACGATGCCGGCATAGTGTTCCTTCCCTGTGCTGGCATCCGCCTCGGGGAAGGAACTGCGCAAGCTTGCGCACCGCGAGATTACGGCGATCTGACTTCGTGAGCAAGGAGGAGATTCCTGGATATAGGCGGTGCTGGGCTCCTTCACAGGGCGGCATGGCTGGGCTCCAGAATGGTTAGTGCAGCCCCTTGGGCTCCTTACCAGGCTGATTCATATATAATATATATATAATAATTTTTTACACCTAATAAAACCACTCGGAGCTATGGGACCGGTATATTGCGGACATGTAACGGCGATCTAGCCGTGCATGTCCGCATCTCTATAGGGTAAAAAGAGGTGACAGAATCCCTTTAAATCTGTCATCTGAATGCAGTGATACCTTTGCATGTAGTGAGACATTGCTTTATTTTAGAGGAAAAGTACCTTTAATTCATAAGCAAACGAGCAGCAAAGTGCACTGAGGGTGGGCCCAAGCCACTCTGTGCACCCTTGCTTTTCCTGCATCCTTTGCCAGCCCCTGCCACTCAAGTGACAGGGCCAGGAGGGATGACTATGCGGGAACCTGCCCCTGTCAATCAAGAAGGAGAGGGAGGTGCAGACAGAGGAAGCAGGAGGAGCAAGGGTGCACACAAAGGCTGGTGCCCACCCTTAGTGCACTTAACTGCTCATTTCCATATGGATTAAAAGTACTTTTTCAACAGATGAAAGCAGGAGATTGCATAATAAGGTATTGTTACATTCAGCTGAACTAGCCATACAAGGCATTGTGCTTGGTGTAATAGGGTTTTCTGGCGACAGGCTCCCTATTAGCCTTCATAGGAGCTGTATATACAAATTGGTTGAATCATTTTGAACAACACTGTTATTTTATCCTAGATAAAGTGGAGCAAAATATAAAAGAGCTGCACATACCCATTCATATTGGCATTGTCCACTGTGTAACTTACTCCCCGCTCGGCAGAGGGCATCTGTCTGTTTGCTATAGATCAGGTGACATTAAAGGGATAAATGAGAAAAGGATATGAACACACACGTTTTGCTGGTTTTTTCATAGCGTGATGTGCTTTTGATGCCAATGACCTTGTTCTATGAGGCAAAATGGGAAAGAGCTGCAGAAATGTGATGCCCAGTTGAGTTGTCTGATGAAGGAGATTTATCGAGACCAGTGCTTTCTGCAGCAGTCTTAATACCCCCTGTGCTACTGGAGGATGCACCTAATTTAGGATGAGTTAAAGGCCTCGTCATAAATTAGGCGCATCCTCCGGCAGTCCATGCGCCTAAACAGAAATCTACAACAGCTCTGAGCTGCCGTAGATTTCTGATTTCATTTGCGCCAAAAAACTGGTGTAAACAAAGGTAAATTTGCTCCTGCAGCTGGCCAAGCCCCCTTCTTGCCCTTGCCATGTTCCCTGTTGGAAATGTGGTGAGGGTGGCATAAAAAAGCGACTTGTGACCATTTAAAGAAAAAAATTCTTATTTGCCCCCTTTCCCATACAAATATCTTTTGCTGGGGAAAAGCTGGCTCAAAAGTAAGGAGCTCTGTGGTTTGCAATGAGATCCATTTATAAAATGAGTGGTAGTGTTGCCGGCATGAAGCATAAATCCCATTCCAGCTGTCGTTTTTCTAATATGGGTAATAAAATGAAAGAGTGACCTGAATGGTTTCCTATGATAAGTTTTCATAGATGAGTCCCGGTCTGAATGTCATCCGGAAGGCTTTTCTTCATTTTGTGCCTTACCCCTTCCATCCAGGAGCTCGCTTGCCCTCCTTTCTAGGTAGTATCGCAGTTCACTCAAGGACAAGTCGCTCTTACTGGCTGCAAAAAACTTGATTACTGTTTAACGGAGTGTGCCGCCAGATGAACCGCTCAGACCGCTGTGTCCGTATTACTGTGGAGCGTATTAAAAATTAATAAACTATAGAATGTTTAAATAAAATAAAGTATTTTTCACTGTATTTCACTAGGGCAATGCATTTAATATACGGTAATTGTAAATAAAAATACATAGCGCAATTCTCGAATTACTGTATTAGTTACTGCTTTAGCGGGTATATTCATCTGTTATACCATTGCATTGTTCATAAACCGCAGCCGGCATCCTGCAAGTGGGTTTGCAAGACAAATGTTGACATTTTTTATTTTTTTATTTGAGTTCCCCTCATTTCCTCGCCAACCAATGTATTTCAGACTCCATCCTTTAAATGACAGTACTTTTGGACCATAAGACTCTTAATTAAAAGTGCCTGCGTCTTATAGTCAGCAGTCAGGGTGCTCCAGCTATGCCAGACCCCCTTGACTGCTTCCTTAAAGCGGTTGTCTCATTTCAGTAAATGGCATTTATCACGTAGAGAAAGTTAATACAAGGCACTTACTAATGTATTGTCATTGTCCATATTGCCTCCTTTGCTGGCTGGATTCATTTTTCCATCACATTATACACTGCTTGCACCCAGGGGTTACGACTGCAACGCAGTTACGAGAACAGGAACAGCAGCTGCTGTGCATGCGTTCCTATGTGTCCTCCCATGGTCCTGGTCACAAGAAAGGCTGCTGTTTTTTTCCTGCAGTGTGCGAGCACGGCCACCGCTGCTGGATTGCAGGGTGGTCGTAACCCCTGGAAGCGAGCAGTGTATAATGTGATGGAAAAATTAATCCAGCCAGCAAAGGAAGCAATATGGACAATAACAGTACATTAGTAAGGTCTTTGTATTTACTTTGTCTACATGTGAAATGCCAATTGCAGAAGTGAGGCAACACCTTCAAGGGCTTAATGTAAATATAACTGGTGGTCTAGGGCAGTAAGAGGGTCCTGGCGATTGTGGGCAGTCAGATGCTTGTTTTAGATTTCTGGTGAGTGGCAGTGGAAAGATTATTAATGCAGCATAAACTGGGGATCAGTGGTTACTCACCTCTCCTGTCACCTCTGTTGTTCAGGCTGATCACTGATGATTCTGAGAGAGAACTGTGCAGCTGTAGCTGTATGGCTGCACAGCTGTCTCTATGATCAGACAGTTTCGGAGTGCTCTACCCAATCATTTCAGAGAGAACTCAGGTAGTCTGCTGCACGGGAGCAGACTTTCTCTAAATGGGGACGGCTTTTGAGCTGCTCTACTGCGCAGATTAGAGGGACCATATCCTAGCCAAATGCTATCACATCTTTTAGTGGGAAATCCCTTTTAGTGTCAAATATATCACTTATTTAAAAGAAGGAAAGAAAACTTCCGGTTTTAAATTTTGTGGGGGTTATTTCCTAACAGAAATACGTCTATATTAGGCGAATTTCTGGCACACGCCAGGTCTACAAAAGTGGGTGTGGTGGGAAAAGGGGAGGGGCCGGTAGACCCGTCTCGGTCATCATCTTCTACGCCGGTCTTAGATGTTGAAAATGGTCTAAATCTACTCCAGCAAGAGAGCTGGCATAGATTTAGAAGCGGCGGTGGATGCTCCGAAGTTATGTAGAGGCTGGCTCCTCTACATAACTCTGGCCGATCCACCGCCAACTATAGGGGATATTAAGACTGGTCTCTAAAACGCCGGTCTTAATAATTGACCCCCTGTGTGTTTTATAGACCGTCACAAGCACTCCACTGCGGAGAATAGCCGTACCCGGACTGTTCATTGGGCATCGGCTGGTCATAATTAAAGTGTGTGAATATAGTCATTGATCAGGGATTCACTTCCACATTGATGCTGCTATTTTCTTATGCAGTTTACACTGGACGTAGATCATTGAATTGGGCCATTATGCTTCTTTCTGGCGTTTCTAAAACCAACATTATTCCTAATGAAGCCATTTAGGATGCGGTAATTGGTGGGTGCAGCCAAATGAGGCTTGTATTCTTCCGTGGTCTACAAAGCTCTGACTTACTGCTGAATGTCACAGGAACATGACTCGAGTCTCCATAGAGAACGCGTGACGACCTGGAACGACATGGAGTAACCTTCAGCGTTAATGAATGGAAGCGGCGTTCGTAATACAAGAGATCTCTGTTTCTTCTATTAAATGCATATCCTGTAGCCTGGAATACAAAGAGTACGTTTTTACTGTGTGTCCTAATGTTCCTCTAAGACAACGTAAAGGAACATTGTGTAGGTCCAGTGTGGGATCCTCGTTATGATTGTGACGGGATGGATTTCCAATAATATGATCCAGTAATTTAGTATCTTACAACATACAGTACATGTCACTGTTCGCCTGACGTGTCCTAATGTAGGGCAATTGTCCTGTTTTATGGTCTCACCGACCATACTAGATGCTTCCTCCTGGGGCTAAGTAGGCTAAAGTATCAAGCATTTTTTTTTACTTTAGTCACTAGTGTGAGAAATAGTTTTTAAGCCTGTCCTGACATGTCTTATAAATTCTTGTGTTTCCCATGAAATGACTATTTTGTCATTCCTCTGTTATTCCTCTTAGGCATTTATGAATGGATGGACAACTGGGCATCACTTTTTCCTTGGCAAAGTGTGACACTGTTAGCTTTGTTTGGATGGTATTCGAGTGTATAGGGACGCGCGCCCCCCAATTGGTAACACCCGGTTGACGATTTCTTCATAAATTTCTATTAGGAATGGCAGAGGAATGGCACAACACAGAGATGCTCCAGTACGATCTTATTGTACAGACAAGTGAGGAGAGCTGACAGGGCCTCGTTAAGTCTACGTTAAAGGGTTTGTCTCAAAATCTAAACATCCCAGGGCAACTGCTGGGGGTCCCAGCAATCAGACTCGCACCAATAAGACACATAAAGGGGTTGCCCACCGGATGAGCCATAAATGTCCGGTAGTTGAGGGTCCCACCTCTGGAACTGATGGAGAGTCGGCCGCACTTAAAGGGGTTGGTTGTTCCACGGAAAATATTCTACATTTTTCAAATCAGCACCTGGATATGAAAACTTTTGTAATTGTATGTCATTAAAAACTTAGTATAGCCGCTAAGTTATTCACTGAAATCCATCTGTATAGCGCCACCTGCTGTCCAGCTCACTGAGGTTTACATACATGCTCAGTTCCATCCTGCAGCAGAAAGGACACGTCCCCTGATCTGCCAGCCTGAACAATTGCAGCAATGAATAGGGGGATCTCTGGATCCATGTGAGGTACCGGGCTGGTTCTCAGTTTGTTAGAGAGTGTTGTGTACTATATGATATCTGATTTTCATTTTTACATTCACTGGTATGAGACTTCCAACAATAGACAAGCTTAGGCTACTTTCACATCTGTGCTTTCCCTTCCCTCTATTGAGATCCGTTATAGGATCTCAATAGCGGGGGAAACCCTTCCGTTTTGTCCCCGTTCATTGTCAATGGGGACAAAACTGAACTGAACGAAACGGAGGGCGCTAGAATGCATTCCGTTCCATTTGGCCGTGACCCCATCGCAGACAGAATAACTCTGCGAGCAGCGTTTTTCTGTCCGCAATGTGGTGCGGAGAAAGACTGATCCGACATGACACACAATATAAGTCAATGGTGGCGGATTTGTTTTCTCGGACACAAAAGATAACCGATCCGTCCCCCATTGACTAATACAACCGGATCCGTTGAGAACAGATGCAGACGGTTGTATTATGATGACGGAAGCGTTTTTGCTGATCCCTGCCGGATCCAGTGTGAAAGTAGCCTTACTTATGGCTATTTTTGCATGCCCACCCTTCTCTCTGTTTCTGGATGGTTTATGATGGCACATCTTTTATTCAGACTTTTTCCTTGAAATCAGCATTTTCATCATTGGTTTTTATTTTTCTATCTACAGGAGGCTGTGAGGACTGCTGAAGATGTCCGATAGTGTGGATATTGAAGAGAAACCTCCAGCCCCCCCTCTTAGAATGAACAGTAATAACCGCGATTCTTCAGCGTTAAATCACTGCTCGAAACCACTACCCATGGCACCCGAGGAGAAGAACAAGAAGGCCAGGCTGCGCTCTATTTTCCCAGGAGGGGATAAAAGTAAAGTATCTGTGTACAACAGTAGAATAGGAGTCATGGCTGTAGTGACCTGATTTGCTTGTATGCTGTTTATTGGATTATGTGGCCTTTCAATATTGTACAGAGCAAGATGGAGGCTCATGTGGTTTCTATTAGGAACTATGACCGACACATCCTTGGGGAATTTCCAAAGTGAAGTAATACACGGCTAATTGGTGTTGCACAATTTTACTATAAGGAGAAGCATAAAAAGAAAGCGAGCAAAGAAGTAGTGATTCTTCCCTCCCCGCGCTTAACAGTTAAGTGCACCGTGGGTGGGCCCAAGACTCTCTGTGCACTGCTCCTCTTGCTTCCTTTGTCAGCCCCTCCCTCTCCTTTTTTAAATCACAGGACCAGGTTCCTGAATAATCATCTCAGCTGGCGCTGTCACAAGGCAGGTATCATTTTAATCAGCAGGACCAAACCTACCAGGCAGTATGTCTAGTTTGATAGGGCTAAGCCTGCTGACAGGTGCTCTTTAAAGTAGATTAAAATTTTCCCTTGTGAAACTAAATAAAATATGTCCCTAAAATAAAAAAATAAAAAATTGTCTTCCTCTTCCTCCTAGTGTCTGTATAGAAAGTCTGCAGCAGTGATGTAGAGGTACATTGCAAAAACAAAAGACAAGGTTAGTCAGCACATCCTGTAAAATAAAGTGAATGCACAGGTGCGCGTCGCCATGGCAGACACTACAAACGTAAAAGCAAATGGATTGCAACAGCACCCTGCAAACAAAGAATACATGAACTAATTCTGTGTTCACTATATAGAATGAATGTGAGGTATTTAACAAATATATTTGGATCAAAATCAATTGTGCCCATCCACCACGGCAAGGTGACCCTTTCTGGATGGGAACCTATTCTGACACCTCTGTGTCAACGGACCTCTTAATTCAGGGAGTTCAGGTATGATGTCGAGGTATATGGCTCATGACTGCTGCAGCCAGTCACTGTCCTCCCAAGTCTTGCACACTGCTGCAGCCAGTCACAGTCTCCCCCAAGTATCACGCACTGCTGCAGCCAGTCACTGTCTCATGCACTGCTGCAGCCAGTCACTGTCTCATGCACTGCTGCAGCCAGTCACTGTCTCACGCACTGCTGCAGCCAGTAACACTGCCCCCAAGTCTTGCGCACTGCTGCAGCCAGTCACTGTCTTCCCAAGTCTCGCACACTGCTGCAGCCAGTCACTGTCTTCCCAAGTCTCGCACACTGCTGCAGCCAGTCACTGTCTTCCCAAGTCTCGCACACTGCTGCAGCCATTCACTCTCCTCCCAAGTCTCTCGCACTGCTGCATCCATTCACTGTGCCCCCAAGTCTTGCGCACTGCTGCAGCCAGTCACTGTCTTCCCAAGTCTGACGCACTGCTGCAGTCTTTGTATACAAACACTGTGATGAGGAGGACTGGAGGCACAGAGGACCTTGGGGAACAAACAGGTGAGTATATGATGATTTTGGTTTTTATCTGAAGGTATTTAGTGTATGTATGTAGGTATTTTATGTATTTACTTAGTCAACCCCTTTAAATAGAACAAATTATTTTAAAGGTATTGATCACCTATCCACTGCATCACTGGGTGTGACCGTCACCTCAGTGAGGAGGAAGTGAATGGGCTAGAGGTTACGCATACGCGCATCCTATCCATTCATGTGTATAGGGCCGAGTGTTGTACTTGGCGGTGTTCGGTCAGCCCCATTGACATATGGATAAAGCAGGAGGGTGTGTGCTCGATCACTACTCCACTAGAACCAGGGCTTCTGAGCCCCCTGTTCCTCCTCCTTGCATAACTGCAGTGAGGGGGGATTTAAACCAAGGTGGGGCCCCAAGTGATCAGACATCACCTTTTCTGTGGATAGGTGTTATATGTCCTTCATGGACCAACCCTTTTGCCGGAATACCATCTGCTGTATACAATTGTGTGATCCGGTAGGAGTTTTATTGGAGCGATGTAGCAGTTGTTTCTCTAAAGGCTGAGAATCATACAAATTAATCCACCACAGATCAACTTTAAAGGGAATCTGTCACGTAGTTTGACTCAATTTAACCCTTGGCATTGCAATGTAGTGCTGCTCAAAATAATCAAACACATACCTTTTGTTAGACCTTAAGGCCCTATTACACCTGGCAATCTTCCCGGCAATCGCCTGCTCGCTAGCGGAGGAGACCGCTATTACATGCATGGATCTCCTCCTCAGTATGGGGACGTGTGATAGCTAATGCCATCGCTCGGCCCCATACTGATTCATTGTTTCCTGTCAGCACAGTGCTGATTACATGGTACGATCTTCCGCCGGCAAACGATTATTTTTAAACATGCTGAAGGACTCCGATTTCCCAATGAACGAGCGCTTGCTTGTTCTTCGGGTAATTGGCGGCAGTATTACACTGCCAGACTATTGCTAATGAGCTTTCATGTTAGCGATTATCTTAGCGATTTATCTGCCAGTGTAATAGGGCTTTGGTTTGGAAATCGCAGTTTTACTGGTATGCTTATGAGGACTCAGAATGCCCAACGGGGCATGAATAATAGTTCCAGGAGCCAAAGGAGCAAGAGGCTTCTTCACTCAATCCCAGTACCTCCCTTTGTGCCATCCAGTCCACCCCCTCCTCTGCCACATCCCCATCAGCATAGGACTCCTCCTGCCTAGTCCTCGTGTCTTTCGGGGAAACTGTCTGCACTTGCACATTGACTTCCCTGCAGTGGCCTTTGACCTCACTTTCCTTACTGCGCATATGCCAAACCCTGTGATGTCGATTTACCAGGGTGCAGGAGTTCTATGCTGATCAAGGCATCGCAGTAGGAGGCAGACTGCATGGAGCGAGTGGAGGTACTTGGATCTAGTGAAGAGGCGGTCTTAGGCTCTTGCTGAAGGTGGTCATTGGCTCTTCAAGTTGTTATTCACGCCCCCGCTGGGCACTTTGAGGCCTCATTAGAATACTATTTAAGCTGCGATTTCTGGAGTTCTAAACTAAGGATAATGCTAACAAAGGTACGGAATGTTTTTGATTATGTTAAGCAGCTCTACATAGCATTGCCAAGGGTTACATGGAGTCAAACTAGGTGACAGATTCCCTTTAAAAGTGTAAGAGTGCAAGCACTTTGGGTTGGCAAGGTATATCTGTGCAATGTGTATAATATACCTGAAAGGCCAACGATCTAGAGAAAAGTATGAAAACGGTATAAATGAAGCATGCAGGGAGAAATCCTCCGCCTGTGTGAATTGAGTGCCTGGGACTGCACCTTCAATTACCATGATGTGGAACAGACTCTCAGAAAGGAAATGCCTTCTACAAGGATCGCTCCAGACTAAGCAATGAAACACAGTCTACTTAGTCTTACTTGTTATCTTGTAAATCATACCCACATGTTTTAACAATTTGGGGTATCTGCCATTACGTGTAGCGTTACTAGGCTGCTTTTCATTAGAACAGCTTAGATTTCAGTCCTCTTGCACGTGCCAAGGGACCGCGCCGAACCCAACGGAAATATACTTGGAATTGACTTTCCAACCACATTGGGGGTTATTTACGGATCACTGGGGAACAGAGCGGTGAAGTTTATATTCCCAGGATTTAGGATAGTGTCGTAAAGTTGAACTCAGTGCAAAAACCCAAAAAGCTTTGTGGGGTTGTTTGAGATTAGAAGAAAAGTCTGATGTTCCCATTGATGCCCCACTAATGAATGAAGCTGAGCTGCAATACCAGTCATGTCCTATGGACAAGAGTGGCAGTGTTTCTGGAGTTTCATCTGACCTCTTTGATGGAACACTAGATGTGAGCACCATCTGAAATCTAGTGAGGTCCTACCATGCAGATGGGAATATTCTACAGAGGAAAAATGGACGTGCTGTTGTGCCAACTATGGTGACACCGGAGATGTGTGCCAACCCCATAAAGCAAAATATGATCTGGACTTACCCTTCAAAATGTCACTAAATAGTGTTCTCTAAATCTTCATGCTGCCACACACACATTATCCCTAAAGTCCAGACTGCTGTGGTAAAACCTGGCAGATTATGTCCGGCTATGGGCATAAACTTTCCAGTATACTTTTTTTGTGTTTTAAGTGATTGTTCCAAGATGAAGGCCTCACGCACAAGACCATATGTATTTTGTGGTCCACAATTTAAGGATCGCCAAAATACAGATACCGTTTGTGTTTTTGTTTTGCACCTGCATTTTTTGCTGACCCATTGACATCAATAGTTCCATGGTCCGCCTTTTGTGGCCAGGTATCGGATATGTTCTGTCTTTTAGCGGGACAGACATATGAATGTGGTAAGCGTAACGGGGGAGATTTATCAAAAAGGGTGTTAAGCAGAGATGAGCGATTTTCATATTTTGAAATTCGTTCACGCTTCACTTGCTGGAAAAAGGTGAATTGTGTTATGGAATCTGTTACCACCGACCATAACGCAATTCTATGACGGAATGCCTCTAAAGGCATAACAGAAGTCTATAGGCTGCAAAACGGATGCGTCCAGTGTCCAAAAGATAAGGGAGGACTCCCCTGCATAACGGGAACGGGACGGATCCGTTTCGCAGCCCATAGACTTCTGTTATGACGGAATGAATAACGGAATGCCTCTAAAGGCATTCCGTCATAGAATTGTGTTATGAAGTTCGCTCATCTCTAGTGTTAAGGAAAACTGGCTTAGTTTCCCATAGCAACCAGATAACCTTTTTCAGAGTTCCTTTAGAAAATGAAAGGTGGAATCGGATTCCTTTCTATGGGCAACTAAGGCTATGTTCACATCTGCTTTCCAGCATGAGTGCCAGGATTCGGCCAGATCCCATTATAGTCTACGGGGTCCGGTAGTCCGGTGAACAGCCTGCCGGATCAGGTTACCAGAGATGTGAGCGTAGCCTTACCCAGTTTTCATTTACACCACTTTAGATAAGTCTCCCCCAGTGGGTTTACTAGAACTTAACGGCAGGGTCAAACCATATCACTGGCCGTTAACAGTAAGTAAGTACGGTAAGTGTCGTATCTTTTAATAGACCGTTCCCTTTTAAAGAGGTATTCCCATCTCATAATGCTGTGATTATTGGGGTTCGACCTGTGGAACCCCCACTGATCCTGAGAACAAATGGGCTGCAGTGCGGATTCAGCTGTGTGGCCCCTGCAGACTGGATCTTGGCACTATTCAAGTGAACAGTTTCCTGCATAGCCTAGGACCACTGTGGCCCCTTCTTTCTCCGTGTCAGTTATCACTTTTTTTTTAGATGGAAATACCCCTTTAATGTCCAGTCCACCATATTCGAAAGTGGTTTATGTCCTACAAAAAGTTGGACCTCCTTTACTCTGTACAATGTGAAGGTGCCTGATGTTTCCTAAGGCCCCTTTCACACGAGCGAGTTTTCCCGCGTGGGTGCAATGTGTGACATGAACGCATAGCACCCGCGCTGAATCCTGACCCATTCACTTCAATGGGTCTGTGTACATGTTTTTTTCACGCATCAGTTCTGCGTTGTGTGAAAAACGCAGCATGTTCTATATTCTTCGTCTTTCACGCAGCCCTGACCCCATAGAAGTGAATGGGGCATCAGTGAAAAACGCAAGTGTGGATGCGATGCGTTTTTCACTGATGGTTGCTTGTAGATGTTGTTTGTAAACCTTCTGTTTTTTACCACGCGCGTGAAAAACGCATCAAAGCACATTGCACCCGTGCAGAAAAAACTGAACGCAATCGCAGACAAAACTCGCTGAACTTGCTTCCAAAATGGTGCGAGTTTTACTGAACATACGCTGAACGCATCCGGAGCCGATCCGTATCGTTCGTGTGAAAGAGGCCTTAGATTCCGTCCCTTACCAGGATTGTAGAGCTCCTGTGGCATATGTAGAGAATTAGATTGGTTACCATCTTCCATGCTTGGTGAAGAAATCAGGTCCTTATTATAATTGTTCTTTAAACCCTAATATGTATTTTATGTTACTGTTGTCCCCAGCCAACAAAAAGAAAGAGAAGGAGCGTCCAGAGATCTCCCTCCCTTCAGACTTTGAGCACACCATCCATGTTGGCTTTGATGCGGTGACGGGCGAGTTCACTGTGAGTACCGCTGATATACACCCTGCCAGTCTGCACACAACGCACTATTTTCAGCCGGTGTTCAGGGGAAGAATATACAAGGCTTTGTAGAATTTTCCATTAACTGCCAAAAAAATGTAGCTGTTGACGGAGGTGACAGGTTTATTGCGAGCTTTAGACATAGTGAGGATTTATCCTGTGGATTTAGCTACTTTTGCTTTTCTCTGAGATTATAGGTCCCATATGAAAATGCTGTCCTCCATTTTATGAGCCATCAAGTAGCACCTGCTGAGCTTGAAGTTGAACAAAACAAAAACCTTCATGACGACATCTAGTTTTCTTTGTAATACACACTAGGTAACTTGGCAGAAGGCTGAATGGACTTACAGCTGTTCCTTTCCTACACACATACTATATTCTCAGGAGGAAGAGAGGAAAAAGCTGCTTCCATACAGCTCTGGTGGCAGCTTGTCTTCCTTAAAATCCATCTGCCTGATCCTTCTTTCCATCCTCATATCTGCCTTTGGGGAGAGTCGGGACACCCCCTTACACATTAGATGTTTGACCAACATTTATCTAATGTGTTTGACCACCTTCAGTAGATGGTTATGAAGCGATCCTTCCTATGATAAGCCATCATGGATGAGCAGCCTGACAGGAACACTCACCAATATGTGGTAAATGGAAGTGTAGTGAGCCCCCCTGTCAGGCAACTCTGCAAGTGGAAGGTAACTAGTCCTAGATGTGATTGCCTGATTGGAGTCGGGAAAACATTTTTTTCTCAAATTTTTTATTTTTTTGCCTTTCTCTTATAGGCTAACAGGCTGAACTGGATGGGAGTATGTCTTTTTTCAGCCTTACAAACTATGGGGGTCATTTACTAACCAGAAATACGCCTATATTAGGCGTACTTCTGGCGCAGATTGCGGCTCAAAGGTCCTTTGCGCCACAATCTGCAACTTTTCCTCACTCATGCCAGGTCTAAAAAAGCGGCGTGGCGGGGAAGTCGGCCTGCCTCATTCATCATTTTCTACGCCTGTTTTTAGGCGTAGAAAATGGTCTAAATGTAAGACGGCTAGGAAGCTGCCTTACATTTAGAAGCGGCGGTGGATCCACCGAAGCTATGTAGAGACCGGCACCTCTACATAACTCAGACGGATCCATCGGCAGCTATAGTGGATATTAAGACCGGCGTCTCAAACGCCAGTCTTAATAAATAACCCACTATGTCATATTCTAGGACTACTTGCTTGTGACCATTTTAAATAATTCCTGGAGAACCCCTTTAAGAAAAACATAAGCAAGAAGTTTGATCAGTTGGTTGATTGTGTATAGTCTTCTAAAAGGAGAGCACGGTTATGTAACTGTACATTTTCCCTTATCCTGCAACTCCCTTGCCTTGTAGGAAAGCAGATTATAGAAAGAAGGTGGCAATAGTAGAATCTAAAAATGAACAGATGACATAAAGTGTAAATGGCATGTGAAGTGCACCAGTATATGGACTGTTTTATATAAATATATGGATATGGCATTATGGGTATAGCATTATAGTATTTCATATCTAGTTGTGTTATATGCAGTCCTCCATAAAACTGCAAGTAAACCAGCTGAGTTGTTATGGTGCACGAAAACAGGTGACACCCAGTATACATAGACATACATTTATCAGTTGGGGAGCAGTTTAATGCAGCTTTTTCATCTATGACAGATTCCCTGACATCAGTGCTAGGGCGCATTCAGACGGCCGTAAGTGTTTTGCGGTCCACAGCTTGCGCATCCACAAAACACGGCTACCTGCAGTGCGCGTTGCGGAATGCACAGGGCCAGTACTATGTAGAAATGCCTGTTCTTGTCTGCAATTGCGGACACGAATAGGACATGCTTTATATTATTTGCTGGGCCGCGGAATGGAACAGTGTTCTGTCCGCATCTTTTGCGGTCCCATTGAAATGAATGGTTCCACACCCGTTCCACAAAATTGCGGAAGGGATGCGGACCCGTACATACAGCTGTTTGAATGAGCCCTTGAATAGGTGTGGGTCCCATCTCTGGTACCCACTTCTATCTCTAGCATGGATCCCCCGAAGTAGAGAGCGCAGTGACCCTCTATTTGTCACTATAGGAGTTCCAAAAATGGCTTGGCTCTTTCTGGCAATCCCATAGCAGTGAATGGAAAAATGGCCGTGCATGCGCGGTGTTCAGGCCATTCACCACTATGGGACTTGCAAAAATAGAGTATGATCACTCAGCTATTTTTGGAGTTCTCATAGCAGTGAATGTAGAGGACGCCACATGTGTGGTGTGCTCTTCTTCACTTTGGGGGTCCGTCCTGGAGAAAGAAATTGACTGACATTGATGCCATATCCTAACGATTGGTAGCACCGTTTTGCTTTTATTTAATATGATACATTTCCAGTGGTGGAAATGTGGATGTTGGTTATAATGTATAGGACAAATTTTATTCTGTTACTTTTGACTATTATATGAGAAAATACATGAGCACCAAAGTGCATAGGCAATATTGTCAGGCCTAGGAATTATGTTCCACATGGAGAATCCTAGGGCTCTTATTGTTTTTACCTCCTTATGTGGTGAGAATCAAACATTTGTTTTGCCTTCCTCAGGATTGACACAGACATCATGGCTGGTTGAACTAGAAGGGTCAGTCGTCGGTTTTGATTTGAGACTGTTGCTGCTTTGACGTACAGTTACATTGTGGTGTAGTGTAGAGAGTGTATGGAGGCTGTTGCATACACAGTGGGTGCTGGCTGTGTAATTCAGCAGGCACCCGGCCACAATGACTGGATTTAGTGAGGACACCGATCCTAATTATGTAACTCCATCAGATACTGTGGTCAATAGCAACTTCCTGGGGAAGTTCCCAGGACTTTCATGGCTAACTGTGTCTGCACATGATATGGCTTCTCAGGCCAAGCTGTCAGAATCCCATAGACCGCAATAATTTTCTATTGTGGTCTATTGGACAAGCATTCAGAAGATCACATGTTCAAGTCCCCTAATGGGAATAAAAATGTAAAAAGTTTTAAAAAATGTAAAAAGTTTAAATTTGAATCATCCCTCTTTTCCAGTTTTACATAAAAAAATAAATTAACAATAAAAAAATAAACATAACCGGTCTGAAAGTGTCTGAACTATTAAAATATAAAAATATTTTTCCTGCACAGTGTATGCCGTAATGAGAAAAAAGTGAGATTTTTTTAAATTTTTTTTTATCTTATCCCCCAAAAAATATGGAATAAAAAGTGATCAAATAGTGCCCCAAAATGGTAATGCAGTTTGCCCCACTAAATACAAGCCCTCATACAGCTCTGTAGACAGAAATATAAAAAAAGTTTGGAAAATAGTGATGCAAAGAAAAAAAAAGTTTTTTCATAGATTAAAATTTTTGTTAAAGTAGTAAAACATAATACGGTGTAGCTATTAATTTGGCATGGCTGTAATCGTACTGACCCGCAGAATAAGGGTGTCATGCCATTTTTAGCACACAATGAATGGCGTAAAAACAAACCCCAAAAATCCTTGGCAGAAATGGGTAAATAAAACCATTTTCTAGGGTTTCGGAACACTGGGGCTCAGGTGCGGTACAATAATTCCACAGTCCTTCCGGAAGGACACTACTGTAATTGGATGCACTCCTAATCTTTGATCCAAAAGCTTGTTGAAAGCGTCCACTGTCTCATGATGATGGTCTCAAAGTCACTGACACATCACCGTTTATATAGGACAAACCAAACTGTCTATAAAGACGTGACCTAACATCTTATAAAATGAACCGCACTCCGAGAACAAAGTGCTATGCGTTGTATTAGGCGTGTGAATCACACACATTAGTCCATTACATCACCAAGCGATGCTGCCAATAAAGAAGTACGTGCCATTTTGTACAATGTACATAGCCTTGTAGCATCCATAGAAGATGGAAATGAAGCTTCTATTGACTTGTCTGTAACACACAGATAGCAAGTAATATGCTAACACCAATAAAAAAAAGTTGAAGAAATTGTCAGCAATTTGTAGCTTTTTAACACTTTTAAAGTGTTCCTACCGGCTGGAATACAAAGGCTACTTTTAAGTGATGGTTTTTCTGTACCTGTGTAGAAGATGTTATTTGATGGAACGAGTAGTGGAAAGTGCTTAGATCAGCAGGTCTGGTAACTGTAAAAACGCACTCACAATCCTTCACCCGACTTGTGGTTGATGGTTAAGTACAGAGTATAGTTTATATCCAGTCGCATGACTTTCAACACATGACTTGAGAAATGGATTTTTATAGATGAGAAATGCCTGGAGCTCATCAATCAGCCCTGCACCTCTGTACTGGGAGAGCCATACATCAGCAGAATAAGAGACGTGTTCTTCTGTAGTAACATCTTTACACGTCTTTCATGTTCTCGTTCCTGCAGTTGCACGTTCTTTTGGATAACTTTTGCTATATTCTATCTATACCTATAGCCTTAGAAAATAAATCTAAACTGATTGTATAGTGTTTCTTAGGTTAAACAGAGTAAGGCCAACTTGTCTTTGGGTGCAGATGTTTTGTGTTGATCCAGAGGAAGGCAAATTTTAAAGGGCATCTGTCAGCATGATCAACATTATCAAACCAGGTATACTGCCTGTTAGGGTTGATCATGCTGAGTTAAATGATCACTGAGTAGTTCAAATCTGTGGCCATGTTCTAGAGAAATGTGCTATTTATTTAATATGGTAATTAGGTATTCTGAATATCGAGAGGTAGGCCTTGTCCTCGGAGCACTACTTGACCACCGCCTTTCTACCTTACCTTTAGCCACTCCCTTGTCCCCTTGAGTGGAAGGGCCAGGATCCTTTCTGTGTTCCTTCCTGGCCCTGTAATCCCGACACGTTCACTGGTGCATGCACAGACCAAAATGTGCTTTCCCAGATGCTGAGATCTGAACTGTGGCTGCTGCGATTCAACATCCATCAGCGCATGCGCAGTTTGGATCTCTGCATCGGGGATGATGCCGAGATCCAGTCTGTGCATGCGTCAGTGTTACAGGCCCCTGCAGAAAGGCAGTGAGGTTGCCTGGCTTTGTCACTAAAGAGGAGAGGGAGTGGCTAAGGGAGAACGGCGGTGGTTAAGTGGTGCTCCAAGGAGCTAGGTCAACCCCTTTGTGCTCTGGACACCTATTAAACATATTCAATAAAGTGTATATTTCTATAAAACAGTCAGTGTGTCTGGTTTAATAGGGTTGATCATGCCAATAGATGCTCTTTACAGTCCTTGTAAACAATGCCCCAGTAAAGGGGCTGTCTGATGAATACAACCTCTGAAGTGAAGGCCAGCCTGCCAATCAGCTGATTGTTTAGGGTTTGATACCACTGGCTGTCAGCTGTTATCATCGGAAGTTACTTCAGCCAGCCATACACATACCACTTTATAAAATATAACAGTGACCATTGAATGGTGGGACAGGACCCCCAGAGTTAAAGGGATTGTGCCAAGATTAGAAGTCCTCTTCTACCAACAGGTTCGCTCTGGGTCTGACACCTGAGACCTCAACCGATCCCAAGAATGGAAATCCTGTTCCCCTGATCCGATGGAGCAGCAGATCGGGCATGTGACCTGCCGCTCCATTCATTCTGTATGGGGCCACCAGAAATGGCCTGTACTCACAGAGAATGAATGGAACGGCAAGGTGCATACCCAACCTTCCCCTCCATCATATCGGGGGAATGGGACACCGATCCTTGGGATTGGTGGGGGTCTCAGTGGTCACTGGCCCGTGATCAGTATGGGTACCCTTACACAAGCCGGTTATCGTGTAAATTATTGTTAAATCGAGCGAAACTGCACGATTATTGAGCATTGTAAAAGCAATGATAATCGGCTATTGTAAAAGCAAACGATAGACTGACAATCGGTAGATTTCTCGTTGGTTCTATCGTTTGTGTGGACATAAAAATCATTGTTGAACGTTAACGATTTCACAGGAATCGGTCATTTATGTAAATGTACAGTCTGCTTTACAGACGATGGAATATATCATTGAAGTTACGATTTTGTGAACAATAATCGGCGCGTCTAAAGGGTCATTGGTGAAACGTTCACTACACCAAGAAACGACTCGTTTGTCACTCAATCGTACCGATCATCGCCTCGTCTAATGGTAGTTTTAGTTATCCCCTTTTAAACTTGGCACAACCCCTTTAATGGAACGGATAGCGCATATCAAAAGAGGTTATCATTGGGAGACAACTGTCTCCCACTTTTCAGTCAAGTTTCCATTGTTTCTGACAGATTAATGTGAAGATCATTTACAGACCAATTTAGAAGTCCGTGAAGTAATGAATAAGTCTAAATAGATCTATCCTGTCATTGATCACAAGATCACTGAATCCATAGCTTACCCTGCTTGTTCATACATACAGAAGGCCTTGCAAGCGATCCTGTATGACTGACATATTCTGCCACAGCTGTTTAAATGTATCCGACTCCCCCTCTTTCTACATTTTGAGAAGGAAGAAGAATTAGAAGATTGCATTAGTCAGTTGCTTTTCCTTTTATGTTGCAGCAGTTGAGGCGTTGATTCATATGCAGCAAATTCCTGCAACTGTTTTTTTAAGGCTAATTTCACACTAGCGTTTTTATTTTCCGGTATTGAGAGCCGTCATAGGGTCTCAATACTGGAAAAAAAACGCTTCCGTTTTGCCCCATTCATTGTCAATGGGGACAAAACGTAACTGAACAGAACTGAATGCTCCAAAATGCATTCCATTCCGTTCTCATACCGGAGAGCATGCTGCGGTTTGATTTCCATCCTAGGATGCGGAGCAAAACTGATCCGTCATGACCCACAATGCAAGTCAATGGGGACGGATCCGTTTTCTCTGACACAATAGAAAACGGATCTGTCCCCCGTTGACTTGCAATGGAGTTCATGACGGATCCGTCTTGGCTGTGTGTTAAAGATAATACAACCGGATCCATTCATACCAGATGCAGATGGCTGTATTATCAGTAACAGAAGCGTTTTGACTGAACCCTGCCAGATCCAGCAAAAACGCTAATGTGAAAGTACTCTTACAGTACATCTGGATGGCGCTTGCAGAAACCCATTTAGACATATGGAATGGACTCTTCAGCTGCTAAATTTCTGCTGCAAATGTGTCTCTTGTGAACATACCATTTAATTGTGCTATCCAATTATGGACATTTATCACCTATCCACAGGAACAGGAGCCACGAGCTATCTCTATCAGTCCCATAGACTTTGATTAGAGTGACAACGTGCATGCTTGACCACCGCTCCGTTCAAAGCTCTCCTTACTGTGGTAGTGCAGTGAGGAGGGATGGGGATCCGCCACCCCCCAGCAGGGTGGGATAGGTGATAAATTGTGGTAAACCCCCTTTAAGTGAGCCAAAGTTTTCAAGCTATCCCCTGTTCACAGAATACAGGATAACTAACTCATTGGGTTCTGACTGCTGGGACCCCTACCGATCCCGAGATCGGGGATCCTGTTCCCTTGTCTTGTACATACGCTCTGCTGCTCCATTCATTCTCTATGGGGCCACTGGAAATAGCCAGGTTATGGGATTAGATATCTTCAGTAGTTGCATAGAGAATGGAAGGTGCACCAGGGCACATGTGTGGCCTGCCATTCCATCATAACTGGGGAATAGGACCCTTATTTTCACGATAGATGGGGGTCCCAGCAGTCAGACTGTTAGAGGCAAAGAAAGATAACATGTAGACATGTTGGTAAGTGCAACAAAGCTAGTAGGACATGGGACATACAAATCACACCGTTGGCCTTATTTTGGTAGTTCATCCTTCTGTAAATGTATATATATGAAAGTAAAATAATATAGCAAAGAATCCAGACGAGCAGTTGTTTCTATATTTTTTCAATTAAGGAGGAATTCTGTCAGTAAATACATTAAGGTCCAACTTGGCAATGTTCTTTTGTGCTCTAGCAAGTCATATTTGTTCATTTTATACTCCCTATATGCTCAAACATAAACCTCTGTATAAATCTGAGGAGACCATAGTTTACACATCTAAAGTTCAAATAAAAGTTGAGTTATGTAAAAAAAAAAAAGTGGCCAAAATTGTAGCTTCTATTGTGCTTGGTAAATGATAATACTGTAGTACTGTTACTTAAAGGCTATATCCACCTTTTAAACCAGTTTTTTTTTTTTTTTTTAAGGAATTTATCCTAAAGCCTAAATCTTTTCTTCCATTTGTCGCCTACTTTTTAGAGACAAGTAGGGAACAGATGGGGGAGTGTGACTACAGAATCAGACTGCCTAGAGTGTTTGTAGTCTGTTACCACGGAGACGCACACGTCTGCTTAAGAGCAGTAGAAACAAAATGCTTAGAACGTTTTAATCAAGACTATTTGGGATTTGCTTCACTTCTTATTTGCATTGAGATAATAAAAATGGTTTGTAAAGGTGTATCTAGGCTTTTTGAATAAAAATAATTAGACCGTTTTATACATGACTTGCATATTTTACAGAAATGAATAAGATCAATATCACTAAGCATAGCAACCAATTCTTTGGTTACCAGTTTGTGCCATCTCAGCACCTGTTGCCTGGCATAAGTCATTCTGTGCGCCAAGCCACTACTGAATGCAACCCTTAGAGATGTTACTGGTTCCTTGTTCATTTTTTAGTGCTTTGGCCCGCCGAATACCTATTGTGCACTACAGTACGGAAGGCAACAGGTGCATGGTAAATGACTTCTAATGTGAGAGGCCCTGGGGCTGGTTTCTTGTACAATTTGACTTCATTGACCACTTTGTCCTTCTCTTTCACTTTTATCTTACTGGAAAGTTTGGAAGTGCCATTGGGATTTCTAACACTGTATGATGATTTTTCCTATGATAATAATTACACCAGTTCCCATAACAATTGTCTGCTCCTTTTGGTGACATGTACTTCATATACGCCCCCTGTAATCCCTTTGTTATCACCTCACCTTGGCTGCGCTCTGTGTTTGCTACTAGATTAATATAGAGCCACAATTGGAAAGTCTGCATGGGCTCCTGAGTTGGACTTTTTTTACGCTTCACATGACACGACTGACCATTGCATGCCAGCACCTCTCGGCTTGTACTAACCAATCTTCAGTTTGATTCGGAGCCGTGGAGCTGTTCCACAATGTTAAGACGCATGTCCCCGGAGTTTTAGTTTTTGGAAAATGAGCCTGATTGTCAAAACAGCAGCACTAAATCTCCAGAATAACACATCTGTTTGATACCAGCCACCTGTAGATACTGCAAGTAATGATACAATACTCACTTATTCAGTTGCGCATTAAATGGTAATAAAAGTGGGAAGTGGCTATGTCACTGTATATGGGAACATGGAAATTTTGTAAATGCCATTAATATATTACTAACTACAAGATTTAGCCTTTTTTTTTTCATTTAGTTAAAATTTACTCAAAATAGATTATTGTACCAGCCTTCTAAGATCTTTGTATTGATTTGTCAGAGGAACTATAGCCCCACTGATAGGTCTGCTCACGTTCTCATCGGTGTCATGGCTTTTGTTTTGCTGGGGCCATGGAAAATACTGTAGACTGGATCCATCCTGGCAGATGTCCTCACCATGCTGAACATGTCCATATGATCAGATGATATATTGGGCCCAGCACATTCCAAAGTAGCGTCATTTGATCATATCATTGGCATAGCTTTTTTCACTCTATTAGGTCAGGCAATACATATCTTTTCTAGATCAGATTTTCTCAATCTATGTGCTGCATATTCCATTTCAATTTCTTTCTCTCTTTCTTATGAGTGTGAACAGAGCCCAAGAAACTGAAAATACATTGCAGCCCTTATTTTGTTATTGGCTTCCTTTCCCCTTAAAAGGGAAATGCAGATGAAAACTAATGAAATGCAGACATTTTTCATGAGCTAAAACATATAAACATGCATGCTCAAACACTTGCAAAATCCAGAATGTTATGGTAAAATGTAGGGTTATAATAATGTACTCTAAGATGGCTGAAACAATTGTAAAGATCTAGCGTTCCCTAAGCCTGATCTAGAACCTATTCAAGATTGTATTAGAGCAGAAGACAACTAAACCTGTTTTCCAAAACCTGTCCTCCTGCAACCTGCACTACACCCTGCCCCCTGGACACTTCATAGTGTTCTTCTGCCACATACCATGAAACCCCCTCCTCTTCCCCCATCATAAGGTCATTTCTCTTTCCACCCTCTGAGTTCTCCCCATCCTATTTTAACTTTTCTTTTTCTTTCTTTATTTACGTCCATTGCAGCCAGATCTCTGTGGTTCACAGATGGGCTCAGGGAAACTCGCAGAGGTGCGTCACAGGCCCAAAAAGAAGCTTGCATCAAAAGTGCTTCTTTGAGATGTCCTAGCGTTTGCAGCTGCAAGTTCATGCGTGTGCTGTAGATATGTTGCTTGGATCATCCTTTTGTCATTCAATCCCAAACTCCAGGGGCCCATGTCACTCATTCCAAATCTGTTTTATACAATCGTATTATTCCGCACAGACTGTATGTCTAGATTGGGGTGGCACCAAAGAAGAAGCATATACTCATGATTAAAATTCCTCACTGTCCACTTTATGAATTTTGTGTGACTAGCGCTGTAACCACAGGATGATAAAAGTGCATTCAGATATATGTTACTTGATGAATTATCATTTTTGTTGCTTTGTACTTTTATTTTTATTTTTTATGATTGATATGCAGAATGCAACATTCAGAAATATCAAACTAAATGCCTTGACTCTTGACAACTAGTGTCCTTTATCACAATCCAGGTGGCAAGCAGATGATTTTCCTTTAGGTTCTTTGTACAAACATGTGTTTTCTTGATCTACTAGTGACCTCTGGACCTTCATTCTAGTGATCGGTGAGGAGCTCAGCAATGATCACACATTTGTCAGCTATGCTTTGGATAGGTGATAAATGTCCAGTGTTGGGAACCATTAAAGGGGTTGTCCAGAAGTACAACATTTATTACGTATTCTCAGGATATGTCATCAGTATCTGATCAGTGGGGGTTCAGCTCCCAGCACCCCCACCAATCAGCCGTTTGAAGAGGCTTCAGTGCTCCGCTCATTACTGCAGCTTCTTCTTAGGCTAGTGACTTTACATTCACTGGCTGCGTGGCTTATGTGTAGCTCTGTCTTGTTCAAGTGAATGGGCATGGTCTGCAATGCCAAGCACAGCCACTATACAATGTACAGCGCTGGAGCCCCACGTACTCTTTATACAGCTGATTGGTGGTAGATCAAGAGGATAGGTCATCAGTATTCTACTCCCCGAAAACCCCGATAATTTTAACCAGACATGTTGGATAAAAGTTGTCAGAACTTGATTTTGATGGGATTATTTTTTCTCTGACTACAGAAATCTTTGGTTGAGCAACTAAACTTATTCCTTAAAGGGAACCTGTCCTCAAATTTATGTTGTCCTCACTAATGGCAGTATAAAGTAGAGACAGGTGAGTTGATTTCAGCGGTCTGTCATTTATAAGTTAAAAGGTAAGTGGTTGCCGAGAACCAACATCACAATCATTGCAGACTGGGCCTGGAAAAGAGTCACCTGAGAAGAGTCCTGGTTATCCATGAATTCCTCCCCACCTGCTGATGGCTGACAGGCTTCTACCTAGTTTTCTCCCTTTGTCTCTCGGAGAGAACTTCCAATCATCAGCAGACGGGTGAGAGAGCAGGAGATTATGAATAACCAGGACTCTTCTCAGGTAGATTTGACTCTTTTCCAGACCTGGGCTGCAATGATTATGATGTTGGTTCTCGGCAACCACTTACTTTTAGCTCATAAGTGACACACCGCTGAAATCAGCATTTCTGTCACTATGTTATGCTGCCCTCAGTTGATGACAGGTTCCCTTTAAGATGCAGGTGAAAAGGATATAGAGCATTGCATTGTTATTAATTTTGGCTTTGACTTTACCCTGGGTAATACTGGGTTCTGGATGGCAAAAAAAGTTTAAGCCCTGACCTAAAGTGCATAAGGTGTTGGGAAGAAAGAGCACTCGGGTGTTTTTGATTTCCTATGGGAGATAAGCCACAGCATGCAGTGTATGGTATCCACTTAATCTGGCCATGTACTCGGAATAAGCATTGGCTGCACCTGACAATTTTGGAGGACACCAGGGTTGGGCGATATCAAAAATTATTCCCACGATAACTATATTAAGAAATCTATTGCAATAACGAATAAGGAGACATTATACTGTATGGGGCAGCAGGACACAAGGAGACCATAAACAGTATGGGGCCACAAGGAGACATTATACTGTATTGGGGTGATGACATCACCTTGACCTCCTGCGCCGGGTCGCGGGCGGGGTGATGACGTGGTCTTGTGCCTACGTCCGACTGTGACCCAGAGAAAGAGGTTGCAATTAGGTCATCGCAACCGCCTGCTCCGTTCTACAGCCTCATAGCTCTATGAGGCTGAATGGTGGCAAACTTCTGTCCTCCTGCCTCATGGCAGAGGTGGGTATGATGTCGCTAAAATACCATGGTAAATAAAAAAAAATGATAATGTAACGTTCTTTGTGGCAGTGTTCTCTATCGTGCCTCTCTAGAGGGTGGTGATGGATGAGATTTCCTGATGTTTTTCCTTGTGCTGTACATGCCCATCTAGTCTACACTTGCCGCTTATTATACTACTACATTTCTACTAGCTATAAAGTATTACGTTGATCTTAAAACAAAAATATATTTGGCGTGTAGTAGGCAAGGCACCGTAGTGTGCACAACAACAAGAAGAAGTGTGAAGCTTGTTTGGAGTATCCAACACGGTAGGAATCAGAGAGTCTGATCTTGACCTGTGAATTTATCCGGTGACAGATTAGTTTACAAATTTGTCAATCCATTAAAAAAATTAAATTTCACTGTATTATACAAATATTAGTGTAGTAAGTTACAAAGACAATATTTATTTTGAGTAGACCTTTTAGGCTACTTTCACACTAGCGTTAATATTTTCCGGTATTGAGATTCATCATAGGGTCTTAATAGCGGAAAAAAACGCTGAACGGAACGCTCCAAAATGCATTCCATTCCATTCTCATACCGGAGAGCAAACTGCAGCATGTTGCGGTTTGCTTTCAGTCCTGGGATTTTCTCTGACACTCTGAAAGCGGATCTGTCCCCCACTTTCAATGGAGTTCATGACGGATCTGTCTTGGGTATGTTAAAGATAATACAACCGGATCCGTTCATAACGGATGCAGATGGTTGTATTATCAGTAACGGAAGCGTTTTTGCTGAGCCCTGCTGCATCCAGCAAAAACGCTAGTGTGAAAGTAGCCTTAGTGTGCGCTGCAATTATTCCGTCTGCTAAATGTCTCTTGATTTTAAAGGGGTTTTCCAGCGAAACAAAACCTATTTTGCAGCGGGGGCTTAAAAACTTAAAAGACAACAACCACCCGGTCCAAACACACACACACACACACACACACACACACACACACACACACACACACACACACACACACACCAATCCAACACTGCCCAGATCCCCGCTGCTGTCTAGTTGGAACTCCCATTTTCACATTCAGCAAATGCCTCAATGCCCTCTCAGCCGATCACTGACTGAGGCTGCTCAGTGAGACAGGAGCTGGAAGTAGAGATCATCGGGGACCCGAGCAGCATCCGAACAGCAGTCACTCTCTCACACCCATGTAGGCATCCAGCAGTGCTCCTTCTTGCTTTTATGCCATTCGGTACATTTTCTCTTAATTTTCCAGCTGACCAACTCTAAAAGATAGTTTTGTTCTGTTATGATCAAATTGAGGCCTCTTTCACATGTTCGGGATGACTTCAGTAACAAGATGGTCAGTGGTTCATCTATGAAGATGTCCATGGAGAATGTGTTTGGTCCGTGTGTTAGTTTTTTTTGCCCTCTGTCATCAGTACTCCACATACACTGCCAGAACATCTCCTACCAATGTTCTGTAAAAACCATGGATGGCATCCGTGTTGTGTCTGTGGTTTCATGAACCTGTAGACTACATATAAGGGTCCATTTACACGTCTGTATGTGTTTTGCGGACCCGCAAAACACAGACTCTGGCAATGTGCGTTCTATTTTTTTGCGGATCCGGAAGTGCAGGTCCGCAAATACGGATGCGGACAGCACATTCTGGCCCCATTGAAAATGAATAGGTCCGCACCTGTTCCTCAAAATTGCGGAATGGATGCGGACCCACTTTGCGGACGTGTGAATGGACCCTAATGTGCGTGATGGAGCCGTTATGTCAGACAAAAATAGGGAATGCTTCCATAGTGTCACCACAGTTTGTGGAAAACCACTGATGTATGAATGCGCACATTAAACACAGTGGGTACTTGTACTTTCTGTAGAGAACACAAACAGTGCACATCCATGATTCACTCATGTGTGAAAAAGACCTAATAGAACAAAGACTCCTCATCGTCAGCTTGTGCTAGAAAATAGCAATATTAGCGCTGCGGCATTACAATTCCAGTTAATTAGATATGATTATCGCATAAAACAGTCTTCTGTCCTGTACAATTTTCATCTCTTCTGAACCATGGGGTTCTGTTTCTTAGAATCCAGACATAATCTAGAGCAGGGATGGCCAACCTGCGGCTCTCCAGCTGTTGTAAAACTACAATTCCCACCATGCCCTGCTGTAGGCTGTCTGGGCATGCTGGGAGTTATAGTTTTGCAACAGCTGGAGAGCTGCAGGTTGGGCATGCCTGATCTAGAGCTACCACTGA
The DNA here is from genome assembly GCF_905171765.1 of Bufo bufo. Classification (NCBI taxonomy): domain Eukaryota; kingdom Metazoa; phylum Chordata; class Amphibia; order Anura; family Bufonidae; genus Bufo; species Bufo bufo. The sequence continues at coordinate 129,087,858 of NC_053396.1, forward strand.
AGATGCTGTCTTTGGGTAAGGCAAAGCAGTCAGTAGGTATGGGTTGGTGCATGCTGGCTCACTAGTGCCTTGCAGGGGTTCTAGGTTGAAATCAGACCAAGGAGAACATCTGAATGGAGTCTCTTTGTTCTCCCTGTGTTTGTGTGGGTTTCCTCCAGGTGCTCCAGTTTTGTCCCAAATTCCTAAGAGATACTGATAGGGAATTTAGATTGTGAGCCCCACTGGGGACAGCCAGTGATAATAATGTCTGTAAAGGGCTGCAGAATAGGTCAGCGCTATATAAATAAGTAAAATAATAATAAAATGATAAAATTTATTTCAGACAAAACATATTCCTGGAAGAGAATCTAGGAATGTCTTGCACACCCAGATCACAATCTGAGTCCGAAAGAGAGAAAATTATAAGAAGGAAAAGGGAATTACTGATTACACTGTTCTATAGCAGATACCTGGCAAAAAAAGCATTTGTGAGTACACTCTTGTGGAACGACAGGAAGCTAACATTTCATCTGTTGTAGGCACACTATTTAAAGCATAGCCATCGCTTCAGATGATGTTTCAGCATAGGCAGCCATGTGTGCACATGAGTGATAGCACAATATCTGACTATTATATTACTTGTATCTGGAATTTTTTAGCAGTTTTCTCCACTACAGGCTCAATCTCTAATTTTAAATTATTGATGAGCTGGTGGGTGGAGGCAAGCTGTAATTATGACTGTCCTAAGGCTACATATAAAGACAGGAGGTACTGCCTTCTAACTTAGAAGCCATATAGGATATTATTAAGTACTGAGCAGTATAGATGTGAATATAGCATTTGAAGTGAGATATAACACATTATTATTATTATTATTATTATTATTATTAGCTGTGAAATAATGGCTGTCTTTTTGATGGGGGGAGGTGGGGAGCTGATAACTGGGAGAACAAGGCTTTTTTTCTCTGATAATATGTATTACAAAGATCCTTATATTTGCCTGTACTATTGATAAATGCAAGTTTGTGTGCAACAACAAAGCCCATTTAAGCATCTATGAAATAAAATGTGTGTGATTTCAACACTTGGATGGATTTATTGATGAGCACATGGTCCTAGGATTTACAGAGATGCATACAGTGAGGAACAGAAGTATTTGAACACCCTGCGATTTTGTTCTCCCACTTAGAAATCATGGAGGGGTCTGAAATTCACATTGTAGGTGCAGTGCATTCCCACTCTGAAAGACAGAATAAAAAATAAAATAAATCAGGAAATCACATTGGATGATTTTTAAAGAATGTATTTGTCTTGCACTGCTGAACATAAGTATTTGAACACCTGAGAAAATATGTGTTAATTTTTGGTACAGAAGCCTTTGTTTGCAATTACAGAGGTCAAACGTTTCCTGTAGTTGCACACACTGCAACAGGGATTTTGGCCCACTCCTCCACACAGATCTCCTCTAGATCTGTCAGGTTTCGGGGCTGTCGCTGAGCAACACTGAGTTTCAGCTGCCTCCAAAGATGTTCTATTGGATTTAGGTCTGGAGACTGGCTAGGCCACTCCAGAACCTTGATATGCTTCTTACGGAGCCACTCCTTGGTTATCCTGGCTGTGTGCTTCGGGTCGTTGTCATGTTGGAAGACTCAGTCAGAGCATTGAAGATGGGTCGTGGCTGAGGGAAGGAGGTTGTTGCTCAAAATCTCACAAAAAAATGGCCCCATTCATCCTCTCCTTCATACACTGCAGTTGTCCTGTCCCCTTTACAGAAAAGCACCCCAAAGCATGAAGTTACTACCCCCATGCTTGACAGTAGGGATGGTGTTCTTTGGATGCAACTCATCCTTCTTTTTCCTCCAAACACGACGAGTGAAGTTTAGACCAAAAAGTTCTACTTTGGTCTCATCTGACCACATGACTTTCTCCCATGCCTACTCTGGATCATCCAGATGGTCATTGGCAAACTTCAGACAGGCCTGGACATGTGATGACTTGAGCAGGGGGAACCTTCCATGCAATGCATGATTTGAAACCATGACTGCATAGTTTTCTACCGACAGTGACCTTTGAAACTGTGGTCCCAGCTCTCCATGTCATTGACCAGCTCCTCCCTTGTAGTTCTGGGCTGATTCCTCACCTTTCTTATCATCAGTGATACCCCACGGGGTGAGATCTTACATGGAGCCCCAGTCTGAGGGAGACTGACAGTCGTCTTTAGCTTCTTCCATTTTCTAACAATTGTTCCAACAGTTTCACCAAGCTGCTTGGCAATTGCCCCGTAGCCCTTTCCAGCCTTGTGGAGGTCCACAATTTTGTCTCTGGTGTCATTTGACAGCTCTTTGGTCTTGCCCATGGTAGTAGTTGGCGTCTGACTGATTGTGGGGTGGACAGGTGCTACTAAATTAGATTAATAAGAGGAGTAGAGGTGGACGTTTTAAAAACACAGTAATAGGTCTTTGAGAGGCAGAATTCTTGCTGTTTCTCAGGTGTTCAAATACGTATGTTCAGCAGTGCAAGACGAATACATTTTTTATACATCATACAATGTGATTTCGTAAAAAAAAAGTTTTTATTTTTTTATTCTGTCTCTCAGAGTGGGAATGCACCTACAATGTGAATTTCAGACCCCCTCCATGATTTCTAAGTGGGAGAACTTGCAAAATCGCAGGGTGTTCAAATACTTCTGTTCCTCACTGTAGCTTCAAGGGAAGAAATTACATCTATGGTAATTGTTTCCTATATCACATGATGAGCAAATAAGATTGCATCTTATAGGATGAAATAAAAGGTGAAATATAATGTTTATAACAAATGTAAAGCTTTTTGCTTTTGAGAAGACCCTTGGAATGCCAGGGCTAGCGAGGAAGCCACACAAATGGATCCTAAACCAAAGTATATTTCTCCTTGAAGCACGCATTGACAGCCTTATGTTGAAGAGGAAAGCGAAAGAAGGATTTCCAGCAAGATACATACTATACACCTTCAATTACTGTTGGCCAAGATTGCCCAATATCTCTTCCTCCTAAGCTCTTCTCCCATACGTATGCATGGTTGGTTCAGATAAACATGCACGTGTTCTCTGTGTGGAGAGAATAATAAGCCACTACCACTTATCTCTCTTGAGAACATTATGGCCGATCCTTCTTTTCCCCAATATCTGCCATCAGGGTAGAGTCGGCGCACACTTATGCACATGAGATAGTCAGCTGGTCCTGCTGAAAACAGCAGGTTCATCAACTTTGTTCTTATGTGTGGTCACCTGAAGACATAAGTACGTAAATAGTTTGAGGAAGCTGAAAACCTAAATAGAAGACAGGATGTTTTGCAGAATCACGATACACACATGGTATAGGGCTATATGTACAACATCAGATCAGCTGTTTTCCAGGTGAAAGGGCCTGAGCTGTAATACCAGACAGCCCATACACAAGAATGGCTATGCTTCCCCCAAAAAATCACCCATTTTTCTAATCCTGGATGACCATTGTAATGCATCCCCCACCCTTCCTGCCCAATACTAGCAAGAGAGAAGTAGTAAGGTGTTTTATAGGCCTCTTTCATTGATCCTATACAGTGTGGCCTAATGGGCCATAAGATGCTAGCTCAGTAAAGAGGGAAATCTAGTTAATGGTATATGCTTATAGAGTTGGGGATGAATACAATGGTTACCCAGCAATAATAGACATGAATAGAAAGCAACACAAAATCTTTGATGCTAAAAAAGGTGGTAGCAACAATTACATAGACATGATACATGTGGGTATTCTATGGGTAGGCTTTATATGTTATTATTTCTCTTGCTTATATAGCGCTGACATATTCTGCAGCACTTTAGACGTTATAATCACTCACACTCCCTATCAGTATGTCTTTGGAGTTTGTGAGGAAACCGGAGTACTCGGAGGAAACACGGGGAGAACATACAAACTCCATGCAGATGTTGGATTTGAGCCTAGGACCCCAGCGCTGCAAGGCACCAGTGCTAACCACCGAGCCACCTGCCCACCCTTTCTATCCTAAATGGCAGAAAAAAAATAATAAAGTAGGATTCACAAGGATAAAAAAAAAATGTAACTGATAACCATTCTCTTCTCGTTTTTTTTATGTGATTGTCCAGCCAGCAGCTTAAAATTATATGTAAGTAAAAGGGGGGTGATTGCCTGCTGTGTAGTTTCCTTAGATCTGACGCGGACTGCTTTTTGGCTCAGCTACATTAGGCCAGAGCTGTAATCTGTGACTATAGCTAAACTACAGTGTCTTCGGGGACTCTGAAGTAGTCTGAAACACACCTCCTGTCTCCTCATTGGTTCAGGCTGCCGTTCCCTCCAGCTCTGTCTTCTCTGATTGGCTGCTGTGTGTAAACACGTGTCACAAGCTGGTCAGTGCACGGAGAGCTAATTTTTATGACGGCAAGGGCAGAATGATTAAAAGTAGAGACTACTAAACCACTAGTGAGAACAAGATGAATTTCGGGTGACTGACACCTTTTTTTGGGTATTAAAAGCTAACCTGTGGAAGAAAGATTTATTGATCCCATACTTGCCTTCCAGAGTGCAGCTGTTCTTAGGATCTGCCTCCCGGTCACGTGGTCCCTCCAGATGGCTTTTCTTTGCTTCCGGCCGAAGTCCGTCCTCTTATCTTCCTGTCCTCTCTTCCTTTCTTGAGCAGGAGAAGCCTGTACTGACTCCTGCACAGCGCGATGTAAGCGCTGTGCAGGAGTGACAGCTCATCGATCAGCCACAGTGGCTGATTGCTATGCTGTGGATCTCACTGGGGGCGCTGACTGTCACATGGGGAGGGGGCACTGTGGAACTTTAGGGCACTGGATTTCACTGGGGTACAGTGGATGACACAAGGGGACACTAGATGGTACAAGGGGGCAATGCATGGCACAAGGGGGCACTGGCTGACAAATAGGGGGTATTGAATGGCACTATTATGGGGCACTGTGGATGGCACTGTGGATGTCACTGTTATGGGGGGCACTATGGGGGCCACTGTGGACGTCACTGTTATGGGGGCCACTGTGGACGTCACTGTTATGGGGGCCACTGTGGACGTCACTGTTATGGGGGCCACTGTGGACGTCACTGTTATGGGGGCCACTGTGGACGTCACTGTTATGGGGGCCACTGTGGACGTCACTGTTATGGGGGCCACTGTGGACGTCACTGTTATGGGGGCCACTGTGGACGTCACTGTTATGGGGGCCACTGTGGACGTCACTGTTATGGGGGCCACTGTGGACGTCACTGTTATGGGGGCCACTGTGGACGTCACTGTTATGGGCGCTAAGTATAGGGGCTCATGCACACAACAGTATTTTGCGTTCAGTATACTGGCCGTTTTTTGAGTTCAGTATGCAGTACATATACTGAACCATTAATTTCAATGGTTCAGCAAAAAAAAAACCTGAAGTGTCTCCGTGTGCATTCCGTTTCAGTATTTCCGTACCGTGAAAAGATAGAACATGTCCTATTCTTGTCCGCAAATCATGGTGCTTGGCTCCATTCAAGTCAATAGGCCCGCAAAAAAAAACAGAACACATACGGAAATGCATCCGTATGTCTTCCGTATCCGTTCCGTTTTTGCTGAACCATCTATTGAAAATGTTTATTCCCAGCCCAATTTTTTCTATGTAATTACTGTATACTGTATATGGCATACGGAAAAACGGAAAGGAAACGGAAACACAACAGAAACAAAAAACTGAACAACGGATCCGTAAAAAAACGGAACGCAAAACACTGAAAAAGCCATACTGTCCTGTGCATGAGCCCTAAGTGATAGGGCTTGTGCACAGAACCGTATCTGTTTTGCGGTCTGCAAGTCGCGGAACCACTAAATAAGGTTACTGTCCGTGTGCGGTTCACATTTTTTTGAGTTCTATGGGTTTTAGATCTGCATTATAAGGACCAGAATAGGACATGTTCTATCTTTCGCAGAACTGACATACGGATGTGGAAAGCACATGGACGTCATCAGTGTTTTTTTTTTTTTTTTTTTTTTTTTTTTTGTTTTTTTCCATCCATATGTCAGTTCCAGTAAAGACAGAACATGTCCTATTCTGGTCCTCAAAATGAGGACCTCAAATCCATAGAACTCAATGGGACTACAAAAAATGCGGATCGCAAAATGGATACGGTCGTGTGCATAAGGGTTTAGCTACACAGCTCAGCAGACAGGATCATTCAAGATAGGCTTAGATACACCACTCAGCAGGCTGTGTCATACAAAATGGGATTAGATATACAGCTCAGCAGGCAGCATCATAAGAAATGGGATTAGATACACATTTTAACACGCAGTATCATAGAAGATGGGATTAGATACACACATCAGCAGGCAGTATCGCACACAACAGCATGTGTATCAGGCACACATACAGGATAGGATTAGATACAGATGTGATTGGATACGCTTGCTGATTCCAGCTGTTTATCACACTCTGGAGATAGTGAAGGAAGACCCTATGCACTGTCAGTGATGGGATTAGATACACCGCTCAGCAGGCTGTATCACACAGGATAGGATTAGATACAGATGTGATTGGATATGCTTGCTGATTCCAGCTGTTTATAACACTCTGGAGATAGTTACGCTGGGTTCACACCAGAGCGTACTGAACGTATGCTCTGTATGCGCGATTGTACGGGCATTTACAATCACGCCGCGGAGACAAGCGAACGCCCATTGTCGCGTTGTCACGCACGACACTACGCCCCAAAGAAGCTCCTGAACTTCTTGGGGCGTTGGGCGTTTTACAGCGCGATCGTACGCGCTGTAAAACGCTCAGGTGAGAACCATGCCAATAGGGAAGCATTGGTTTCTCCTTGTTGAGCGTTTTACAGCGTGTTAGGGACGCGCTGTAAAACGCTCAGGTCTGAACCAGCTGTGAGGGAAGAGCCTGCAGACGGTCAGTGATGGGATTAAATACACAGCGGGCTGTATCACACAGGATAGGATTAGATACAAATTAGGGCAGAGCATGTGGACAGTCAGTGATGGGATTTAGACACTGGGTGAGAAGTAGATTCCGGTCTGGGTGTAGAAAGATAGACACAGGAGTTATAGATGGAGTAGCTGCTGCAGGCAGAGCAGTGGGGGGCGTGTCCAGCCTGTGACTCATCTCTGTGCGCTGCAGCCAGGCTTGTGTATCAATAAAGTTATGTATTCAACAAAACAAGAAGGGGAGAAAGTAAACAGATCTGCCAGGATAATGTGATGTCTTCCAGGGGGGAATAGAAGCTCAGACATGAAATACAGGTATTAGGGGCATGTGTATGCATGGTGAGGGGTGTTAGGAGCACATACATTTTTTTGATCTTGGGACTGGACAACCTCTTTAATACTTCTGTACCTCGTGAGAACCAGCCAACTCTATTACACACCACAAGAATGGGGATGACCTATTTCATCGGTGGGGTAAGACTTAGGCTACTTTCACACTAGCGGCAGGCTGTTCCGGCGGGTGAAAACTACATGTCGTAGTTTTATTCCGGCCGCCGGAACTCTAGCCCACCCCCATTATAGGCAATGGGGCCGGAGCGGACCTCCGGCAGTACAGATTCGGCAGGCTGTTCATCCGCCGGAACAGCCTGCCGGAGAAGGCTGCGGCTAGTGTGAAAGTAGCCTTACCAAATTAATAAATCGCATCAACGCTTGCCATACAGTAGCTACCGATTCTAATGAAGTTCAGGCTTCTCTGCTACTTAAAAAAAAATATATATATATAATTATAATTATTTTATTTTTTTTGTGGGCAACAATGAACAATGTGTTAGTGTCTGGTTGCAGGAGAGTATTCAGTAGCAGCAATTCTGTATACAAGCTATATAAGCCAAAAAATCCATTAACAGGAATGTGAAAACGTGTAAAATAAATGTTTTGTATAAACCAATGTAACTTACACATTTTTTGGCACCTCTATGTTTTGCTGCTGTTTTTTGTGTTTTTATTTCTAACGTTTTCTGCACACAGTGAGGGGCAGTTATCAATGCATTTCTGCCCCTTTTGTTACGTAAAGAAGTCTCAGATTATGGCGCTCACCATTTGTGCAGCATAATTTGCAACTTTGTAACCTTCTCGCGGGAGGGTGGGCTTCACAGGGCCTGTGCCAGATTTAGTGTAATTTACGCCAGTTTCCAGCATAAGTTAAAGCTGAAGTCTGAGCCAGCCCCCTAGTTAGCGTACACTTCAGTTTTTGGCCAACGGACTGCCAGAGATATGCCTAATTTATTAATAGGCATCTCAGGCACACAGGGATCAAGACTGGAGTGTGGGAACACCTGTCTTGATAGATGTCTTACCACAAGCGTTTTCTTCATGGCATTTTTCAACTATAGAGATGGTGATGCCAAAACTTCTTAAAAAAAAAAAAAAAACAACAACTCCATGCTTTGTTTTTTAAAGGAAGCTAGAACGACCAAAATACGCTACCTAATTAGCAAAAACATCAGTAGCAAAAAACTCTGTGTGCTGTGTTTCTCTTTAACCAGCTGATCTGTGGGGGTGCCGGTAATCTGACCCCCGTCGATCTGATATTGAGATAGGTCATCAATAAAAATAACTTGAACAACCCCTTTAAGTTAACATCTAAGGCCTCGTGCACATGACCGTTTCGTTTATTGCGGTCCGCAAAAAAAAAAACTGAAGCCCCTTTGTGCCTTTCGCAATTTGCGGAACGGAATGGGCGACCCATTGTAGACACGGAGTGCTGTCCGCATCTTTTGCGGCCCCATTGAAGTGAATGGGTCCACACCCGAGCTGCAAATACTGCGGCTCGGATGCGGACCCTAAAAACGGTCTAAAGCTGATGTTCTTTTTGTAAAAATTTTTTTTAAAACATGCAGAAGTGCAGAGATACACCACAGAAAAAAAAAAAACTATATGTGAAAGCAGCCTTCAAGGGGAACTGCCAAATAGATATTTTCAAATATTTTTCATTTACCATTTTTTTTTCACCCTTGGGGGTCTTTCGGTCAGAAATCTAATGTGGCCAGACCTGTAGATGAAATCATACTTCACTGATCCCTCACCGCTGGGTTCCAGCTCTTTCTCCTCCCCACTGCTGCGCGTCTCCCTTCGTGAACATCCAGTTTGACAAGGGGTGGCGGCTGCAACCAGTGACATGTCCCCCATGCGTTATGTCACTGGGTCAAGTGATGCATGGGGGACACATCACCTCTGCGGCCAGTCAAAGCGGAGGTTGACATGGGAAGACTGGAGATCTGCACCGGGGAAGCAAAGGGGCCGGAACTAAGTGGTTGGGTTTGGGTAAGTAGGATTCCCTCTGCAGGTCCGACAACTCTGGGAGGTCTTCCCGAAAGGCCTTAGGTGAACAATCGCATTATAGCTTGTAGTAATTACTACAGTGTGTGATTTTTATTTTATTTTTTTCATTTACAATTGGAGATAAGAATTCTTGCAGTTTTCAGTTTCTCTTGACTTGCTTGTTCAAAGGCTAATACCATGAAATTCTGAAACCTAAGCAGATACTTGTACACTGTTTTGATATTTCCATATTTGCTTTGAACATACTAGTAATCGGCTCTGCCGGCTAACATTTATAGCCACTCTTTCTTGCAGTGTATGTGGTCTCGAGGGATCTACACTAGATGTGAAAGGCACTTTTATCATTCCTATATTATTTTTAGAGGTGTAAACTGCGACTAGGCAACAGGTTGACCTCACACAAAGTAATTGTGCTGACTAGTTGCCCCCTTATCTAGACATGGTCTTTAACTCTTTCACCATACCTACTAATGGCAAGGCTGAGTATGCCATATTACCATGCTGGTGATGATAGAAGGGCACATATCTAGATCTCAGCTCCACTATGTATGTAGTCATTTGTGTTTTGCACCTGACCACCATAAGTAAAGCTTACCCCTCCACCATCTTTCATAAAAGACCTGATTACCAGACATGATTCATTCATCTCTTTCCCTCACAACCATAATGTTCTTTTCTTGTCTCCATCTGGGATCCTTTGTTTTTATGAAGGCAATGAATGCACTCCTAGCAAAACCAAGGTCTCAACCCAACCCTTCTTCCAGTGTTTTTTTTTTTTTTTTTCATACCGAAGTGGCTGATGATGGACAACTCCAAATACTGTTTTCTGTCGTTTGTCACACAGGGAATCCCAGAGCAATGGGCTAGATTACTGCAGACCTCAAATATTACCAAACTGGAGCAGAAGAAGAATCCTCAGGCTGTGTTAGATGTTCTCAAATTCTACGATTCCAAAGAGACTGTGAACAACCAGAAGTATATGAGCTTTACATCTGGAGGTACAGTAACAAGAATTTCGTTTTTTCTTTGCGTGGATACATATCCAAGTTTCCTTACTATTCAGTGACCTTATTGCTTGTCAAAACATGTAGTGTATATGCAAAAGTCCAGTATTTCAGTAATGTAAATCAGGAGGTGGAAGCATAAGGATAAGCCCTCATGCACACGAACCTTGTTTGGGTCCACATCCAAGCTGCATTTTTTGCGGCTCGAATGCGGACCGCAAAACACGATCCAACCGTGTGCAGTTGTTGAATAATTCTGCTCCATCCATCTTACAGAGCTGTTGTTGGGCTAACAATGTAATTCAAGTGCAAAGTTGGTTTACATTTACAAGATGCAAAAAGAATAAAAGAAAATGCTGACTAGTACCAATTGCACGTGCACTTGTCGCGATCTATATGTATAGGCGCAGTTGGCCGTGACACGACACGATAAATTCAGAGGATTGGACATGATTTGGATAGACACAGATGAGTCAAACGGTGGCATCAAATTCTTCTGCATTTTATGGCCCTGTCTAGGCACAGTCACCTTAGTAAATGTAGCCCATTGCCTTCAGCCTTTTTTTGGTACCGTTGTCTAAATACTTTTTTGTGTACAAAAATGCTTAGATTTTTATATGTTCAGAACCATAAAAGTACAGATTATTGTCTGATATGCATTTATATTTTGCATCTGAAATTGCAAGTTTTTTTTTTATTGCAGACAAAAGCGCACACGGATATATAGCTGCTCACTCTTTGGTAAGTAGAGTATTAACGTAATATGGCATATAAACATAGCTTAATAGTACATAAGTAGGCAGAGTTGACGCCCCATTTTATTCCATTCGTGGAGTGTATGCTGGGAAATATGTGGAATCAAGGGCCTTAACGCATGCAACGGTATGCTGGGCACTTGCATGCATTGCGCCTAGTTTTTTGCGGTATAGGTTATATATTTTTTTTTGCTGAATCCCTTTGCTTTTAGAAGCGTACTTGGCGCACACTGGCCGGACTCAGGCTGCATATGGGGCATTATACCACATAGACAGACTCGACATATACACCGAGAGCATGCAAGGAAGCAACTGCCTGGGACTTAATGTCAAAAAGCCCACAGATGCATGTATTTCCTTCATTATTTTGCATTTGTATTTCAAACTGTTAATGGAAAATACACACAACATAAAGATGTGTTCCCCTCCCACGTTTGAGACCAGCCCTGTTTTTGGTTTCCACATACTGATGCAAAATACTGACCAGAATACTTCCATGTCGAGGCTTTGAGTTAGTGCCTGTTGTACCCACCAGACAGGTTCCTGATGAAGAAGCTGCTAGATGGCCTTGAGAGAATAAGGGCAGTGTTAGACCTGCAGATCAGCATTTTGATTTTCGGGAAGGAAGTGTTCCTTCCCAACAGTCGCTTGCTCATCAGTGAAGGAGACCGCTTCTGTTACATGCAGCGATCTCCTCCACAGTATGGGAAGGAGCGATTGCTAATGTCATCGCTCGTCCCCATACAGAATCATTGTTTGCTGGCAGCAGAGCATGATTAGACAGCACGATCTGCCGCCGGCAAACAATGATTTTTTTAGCCTGCGTCAAAAATGCGATTGCCCGAGGAACGAGCGGCACTTTTATACAGGTATATCGCTAATGAGTGTTGCTAAGAATGCTTGTTAGTAATGATCTGGCCGACTATCTGCAGGTCTAATACAACCCTAAAGCATTTACTGAAGAGCAATCTAATTCCAAGACCAGCACTCCTCATGTCATGTGTATTCTCTTGTCCGATCTGACGTAGCGTGTGAAGAGACGCTCCTGCTCTCTGAACGGTGTAATTATAGTTGTAAGATGATGGTACGGTCATGATCCTCGGAGAGTGTTGTGCAGTGGTCTCTAAAATTGTACCGCCCGACGTGCTGGAGTACAGACCCATAGGCACTACTTGTGGTGCTATATAGTGATCTGTACAGTGCCATATGAGTGGGAGAATAGCGCCGCAATACTATGTCTGATGAAGGATATCACACATTGTTTTCTGTATACTATAGCTCCATATGAAATCGGAGGCATACCATAGAAGTTTATGGATGTCCGATTTGGTGAGCCTTCAGAAGGTAGACTTCTAATTTAGCTCTGAATTCCCTGCTCATCTAATTATGGAAGTATACTGCTTCTATTCAGTAGATTTGGGACCCTGTATGTTGTAGACACAGTTCTGACCCTAATACAGTAATGGTAATTAAGAAGTCCATGATGATGGGTACTTTTTAAGGATGCCGCAGTTAATTGGTGTACTGTTTTCAGCGGAGGGCATAGAAGGAGCTGTTTTTTTTATTGCTCCGTTTACTTGGTCACAGCCAGAAGCAAAGAGAACAGCACATTGACCTCTTTATTTCATCACTTCTGTTGCAGAACACAAAGACTGCATCAGAGCCCCCTCTAGCCCCTCCTGTCTCCGAGGAGGAGGATGAAGAAGAGGAAGAGGAGGAGGAGGATGAGCCCCCACCTGTAATAGCCCCACGTCCTGAACATACAAAATCTGTAAGAATCTTTTTTTTTTTTTTTCCAGGTTGTAAATAATGACTATGATGTTCACGTAGATAACGCATCAAACACCTTAGGGCCTCATTGTTCCTACTGTAAATGACTGTCACATAGCAGTTCTGCCTTCAAGCAGGAGTTTCTAAATAAAAGATAAATCTTGTGGCACATATTTATTTTAGTTGTCTTCTATAGCAGTCTAGTCAAAGTTATGAGCTGCAGCAATTTTAAATTCAAGGGGCGGGCCCCCTAGAGACTGCTGGCTGCCCCCCTAGAGACTGCTGGCTGCCCCCCTAGAGACTGCTGGCTGCCCCCCTAGAGACTGCTGGCTGCCCCCCTAGAGACTGCTGGCTGCCCCCCTAGAGACTGCTGGCTGCCCCCCTAGAGACTGCTGGCTGCCCCCTAGAGACTGCTGGCTGCCATTCACAGCTAACAGTAAGGAACTAATGGGATTACATCGTGGTTATAAGAGCAGGGGGGTCTTTTTAATTCTTGAAGCTTGATCTGTAGTGTCGGCTAAATTATCAAAACTGATCCAGTGTACTAATACAAGGACATTCAATTCCTAATAAGTAGCTGTATACCTTTCATATGGACCAGCACGCACAACATCACTTTTAAGACAGATGTATTGTATTTGGACGACCCCTTCTCGGTTCGTGGGTCCCACAAGGTCCTCTGTTGTGAATGGACACCCCCAGGCTTTCAGCTCTAGGGGAGTTTCTACTCACCGCAGCCTTTTACATGTTTATTGTGCCCATAAATCCAATGTGCATTATTTTCAGGATTTTATCATTCCTATATAAAGCTAAACACTTTGGTAATATATTCGGATAAAATAAGTACTAATGCCTGTAAAATAATCTTAAAGGTGGTCCTCCACTCAAGTGCAATGTGTTGTCAGAGTAAACTGATGCAAAAGCATAAGACTTCAATAAAGAAGCATACATACAATGTAGAGATACTTCAGCATATGAATAGCTGCTCCTGTGGGAATGTCTTACAGGCAGAAGGCTTTGTGAATTGGTCTATTTAAGGCATTTTATATATGAGCTATACGAAATGATCTATTGCAGTGTTCAACCCAAACTATAGGCCGATACACCAGAGAAAAGCTGCTTGGTAATATCTAGGGATTAGGCTGCTTTTTCAGAGTTTATTATAAAGACCATTAACATACAGACACTTTTCCCTTGCTGCTTCCTGGTAAATACATATACATCCCAGTAATACATTTCCCACCACGTTTCCTTATGTCGACTATGTGAATGATGATGCCAGTGGTGGCATTTCAGAACTTTTTTTTTTTTTTGTCTGTAAATATCTATCTTCTTTAGGTTTAAAACCTAAAAGTAAAATGTTTGCCTTAAAGCGCTTCTGTCACCCTCAAAACACTTATTTTTATTTTTTTGGGCTTGTTAAAATCCTTATTTAACGACTATTCCCTATATAGGGCTCTTATCTTTTGTCTGTGGCTTCTTTTCCTTAAAAATCGATCTTTTAAAATATGCAAATGACTTCACTACCAGCAAGTAGGGCCCTACTTGCTGGTAGCCGCCGCAAAAAACCGCCCCCCTCCTCCTGTTGATTGACAGGGCCAGCGAGCGCTCTCCTCCTCCGGCTGGCCCTGTCAGCATTTCAAATCCTGCGCCTGTCTTCATTCGGCGCAGGTGCTCTGAGAGAAGGAGGCTCGCCTCCTCAGCACTCCCTCAGTGCGACTGCGCGGATGACGTTACCGAAAGAGAAGACGTCATCGGCGCACTGAGGGAGTGCTGAGGAGGCGAACCTCCTTCTCTCAGAGCGCCTGCGCCGAATGAAGACAGGCGCAGGATTTGAAATGCTGACAGGGCCAGCCGGAGGAGGAGAGCGCTCGCTGGCCCTGTCAATCAACAGGAGGAGGGGGGCGGTTTTTTGCGGCGGCTACCAGCAAGTAGACTCCCTACTTGCTGGTAGTGAAGTCATTTGCATATTTTAAAAGATCGATTCTTAAGGAAAAGAAGCCACAGACAAAGGTAAGAGCCCTATATAGGGAATAGTCGTTAAATAAGGATTTTAACAAGCCCCAAAAAAAAAAGTGTTTTGGGGTTGACAGAAGCCCTTTAAAGAGGAACTGTCATCTCTCCTGACATGTGAGATCAGCCTTGGAGCATCATTTAATGTAACTCTGTTATGCCATTTCTCTTTTATTCCTTCTAGAAGTTTATGAATGAGTTGCCAGCAGTCTCCAATAAAGGTCCATTTTGGGGTTACCAGTTGGTGGGGTGTTTCTGCACAGTCTGCACTATGCAATCAGTGCAGACTGTACATGGACATCCCCCAAACTGGTAACACCCAGATGGACCTATCTTGCAGACTGCTAGCAATTCATTCATAAACTTCTAGAAAAATGGCACAACATAGACGTAGACGAAGAATAAATGTTCCAGATTTTTTTTTACATGGGGAAGTAGGAGACGTGTCATGAGAGGTGACAGGTCCTCTGTAATGAGGAGTCGTTCTCCTAAACTTCAAAGTATTACCTACCTGTAATGTGTTTCTCTTTCTTCGTATTGTACCTGCTTTGTGGCAACATCAGCACATACTGTATACTAGAGGTGAGCGAATTGATTGGTCTTAGCAGGACTTCTGCACCTGTGGGGAAGAAGCGCATTTACCCCGGCCCTGACAATTTCTTGCCTGCGCTGCTGCTTCAGTTAGCAGAGCAAAGTTAGAAGCTCTGCTTTGGCGCAGCGACTTTGCAGGCGCTGCTACCCTTTCAGAAAGTGGCTCCTGTGCCGAAGCCGAGCCCGTGCCCTTTCTCGGATAATTGAAGCAGCAGGAAATGCTGATGAGACAAATCAGTTTGCTTATCTCTACCCTATAAACCTCCTGCTTTGCATTTGCTCTCTTCACATTAATACATTTTAAATTGCTTCTTTTACTATTATTTTTAGTTAAAAAGTGTATATTTTTCTTTTCATGCAGATTTATACGCGGTCTGTAATTGAACCAGTAGCTGTACCTGTACCAGCTAAAGAGGCCTCGACTTCCCCAGTAACCACCCAACCAGAAAACTCAAGCACGAGCACTTTGTACAGGAATACCGACCGACAACGCAAAAAATCCAAGATGACAGATGAAGAAATCCTGGAGAAATTAAGTATGTTTTCCTGGGCACAAGGTCATCTTTATATTTCCAAAAGACACCATCTAAGAAAAGACAAAATAGGCAGGAACATTTCACAGATCTCAACACAGTAAGGCCTCATGCACACGGCCGTTGTGTGTTTTGCAGTCCGCAAACCGTGTTTCCGCAAAACACGGATGGTGTCTGTGTGCGTTCCACAATTTGCGGAACCACACGGACAGCCATTAATATAACTGCCTATTCTTGTCCGCAAAATGCAGACAAGAATAGGACAGGTTATATATTTTTTTGCGGACCACGCAACGGATGCGGACCAAAACTGCAGCTCGGATGCGGACCAAAACAACGGCCGTGTGCATGAGGCCTAAGGAAGAGCTCACACTGATTTTACCTGCAGAAATGTGGAGGTAAAATCCGCAGCAGATTGCAGCACAAGGCAAGTGAAGGGGATTTTAAACATGCTTCCACATGGTGCACACGTTTTCTGTAAGGATTAGCCGGCATGCTACAAGATTTTCAACAGCATTCTCAAACTGTAGTGGATTTGTTTTGAATTTCACCAATTTCAGTATAGAAAGGGTGAAATTCTTGGTGAATCCGCACCACATTGCACATGCAGATTTCTCGCCCATATTCCTTGGGGGACACAGGAAACCATGGGTATAGCTCTGCTCCCTAGGAGGCGTGACACTAAGTGAAAGCTGTAAGCACCTCCTCCATCAGCTATACCCTTCAGCCTGGAGAAGAGACTGCCAGTTTTTGCTTAGTGTCCAAGGAGGCAAGACACCCCCTGCTTATGCAGGGTTGTTTTCCTATAATTTTTTATTTTTGCGTTTTTTGTTGTTTTAATTCGATTTTTTTCTACTTACAGGGACAACAGAGGCGCATTAGACCCCTCTGTTTCTCCCGGGGTTGAGTTGCGCCAGTGCCGGTAATTCCGCACTGCCGCCTCCCCCACAGAAGACAAGGTGGACCAGGGCAGCCTCGCTCCCCTGCGTCCCGCCAGCTCAAGGGTCGCCCGCACGCCAAGTCCCTCCCCCGGCTTCCTGCCACTGCGGTGCCAGTAGCTGAAGGGGCGACCCTGCTGGATGGATTGAGGGCGAAGACAGCGTATGGTGAGAGTGGCTGCTCCAGCCTCCCCTTCCTTCCTCCCACCGCTGCTACATCCCCCCCCCCCCCCCATGGGCATATCGGACCGGCAACCTTACCGGGTATCATTTGGGGGGGACTTTGTCTGGGCAAGTCCTTTATTTAGCGGCAGGGCACGGACTCTGCCTTCAGGGGACGGCTGTAGGCAGGAGGCCGTCTGCCACATCCAGGCGCGGCGGGGGCCGCTTACTTGGCGCGAACGGCGCCATTTCATCTTGGCCGGCACTTCATCCACCTCAGGGGTTAAAATCATTTTGCCGCGCGCGCGCGGCTCTGCTTCTCCTTCAGCGCGGCAGGGGGGGGTGGAGCTTCCTACATGCGCTCCGCTACTTCCGGTTTCGTCGGGCTCCACATCTCATAGTGCTGCGTGGAATCCTCTCTGCCGTCCGATCCTGAAGCTATTCATCTCCGTGCCTGCTGCCTCTCCTCCACAGCCTCCTTCAGTCTGCTCCCCTTGCTGCTGCCGCTTGCATCATCCGGGTCTGGTAGGACTGTTAACCCCCTCCGTGCCACCAGTACTGTTGCTTGGGTGTAATCCCCGTTCCGCTTTTGCCCTGGGGTCTCCCACTTTAAGTGCAACATTTTTTCCACCATGTCAGACCCTTCTGCAGCCACCAAGCCTTGGTACCATGCCTGTACTGCTTGTAGGGAACCCTTTCCCCGGGGGCAGTCTGATCCGCACTGTCCTGCATGCCGAGCTCCACCGCAGCCTCAGTCGCCCGCTGTGTCGCTCCCTGCTTCCTCTGACCCGCCTGACTGGGCTAGATCCCTGTCCCAGGCCGTGGAAAGCCTCACTCATGTCGTGGGCCGCCTAATAGACAGGCCGCCTACCCCGCAGGACGCCACTCTTACTGTCGCGCCCTCCGAGTCCACCACTTCTGCCGCTGCAGCGGGTTCACCCTTTCTTAGTGACCCCTCCCGAGCTAGGCACTCTCAGAAGCGTCTTAGAGTAGAGCGAGCCTCCTCCTCGGATGCCTCCCTCTCCCCGCCACGCGTGCGCACTCAGACGGGCCTCTCCTCTCCAAAGGATTCGCTCTCTGAAGGTGAATTGGCGGTTTCAGATTTGGAAATGGACTCGGCCCTGCCGTCCAAGCTAGCCTCAGCGATGGGTCAACTCATCTCTGATATTCGTGACACCTTTAAGGTGCAAGATGACCCCCCTAGTTCTGACGCAGCTAGCGTCTCCTTTATCAGACCCAGGCAGGCCTCAAAAGTCTTTCCAATCCACTCTGATTTCTCCTCCGTGGTGTCTAAGGCTTGGGCTCGCCCGGACGCCCGTTTTGTCAATCCCAAGAAGCTGGACATTTGCTATCCTTTTCCAGCCGATGTCGTGGCCACCTGGTCGTCCCCACCCAAGGTGGACCCCCCTGTGGCCCGTCTGTCAAAGAACACGGCCATCCCTGTTCCCGACGGGTCCTCTCTTCAGTCAGCGGAGGACCGTCGCATGGAGACCCTTTCCAAGGGCATTTTTGCTGCCTCCGGTTCTGCTCTCAGACCGGTTTTTGCCTCTGCTTGGGCAGGTAAAGCAATCTCTGCTTGGGGTGCGCAGCTGGAACAGGAGTTGGACTCGGACGTCCCCATCCAGGACCTACGTTCCTTGGCCCAGCTTATTATTCGGGCCGGGAATTTTGTTTGTGAGGCCTCCATTGATGCGGGAGCCCTTATTGCACGCTCCTCCGCCCTGGCAGTTTCCGTCAGGAGGGAGCTCTGGCTGAAGGTTTGGAAAGCGGACGCTGCCTCCAAACGTTCCTTGGCGGGGCTACCGTTTGCGGGTTCCCGCCTTTTCGGGGTCCGCCTAGACGAGCTTATTTCGGAGGCCACGGGTGGTAAAAGCACCCATCTTCCTCAACCCCAAGCCAGGGGCGCCCCCCGCGGACGCCCTGGTGCGTCTCGTTTTCGGTCCTCCCGCAGGACCTCTGGGGCTCCCCCCGCAGCTGCCGCTTCGGCCCCTCCCCAGGATAAGCGTAGGAAGCCCTTTTTTCGGGCGCAGCCCTCCTGGCGCAGGCCGCAGGCTGCCCGCACACCCGCAGCAAAGCAGTCCTCTGCCTGAAGGCGCGCCCCCACCCACCCGGGTGGGGGGCCGGCTCCTCCTTTTCAGGGACATCTGGATGGCTCACGTCTCCGACGCCTGGGCTCTCGAAATTGTGTCCTCCGGATACAAAATCGAATTTGCGTCCTTCCCTCCAGATCGGTTCTTTCGCTCCCGCCCACCGCGGGACCCGAAAAGCGCGGCTGCGTTCTCCGCGGCTGTTCAAGCCTTACTGGACAGGGGGGTGATTACCCCCGTTCCTCTAGAGGAAAGGTTCCAAGGGTTCTATTCGAACCTCTTTGTAGTTCCCAAGAAGGGAGGTTCGGTGCGGCCCATTTTGGACCTCAAAAAGCTCAACCGTTTTCTCCTCCTTCGACGGTTTCGGATGGAGTCCCTCCGTTCCGCGGTGGCTTCCCTGGAGCAGGGAGATTTCATGTCTTCCATCGATATACAGGATGCCTACCTCCATGTTCCGGTAGCCCGGTGTCACCATCGCTTCCTCCGATTCGCCGTGGGGGACCTCCACTTCCAGTTTGTCGCCCTTCCCTTTGGGCTGGCAACAGCCCCCCGGGTGTTCACCAAGGTCCTGGCCCCGGTTTTGGCCTTACTCCGTTCCAGGGGTGTTTTTCTGCTACCGTACTTGGACGATATCCTCATCAAGGCTCCGTCCCTTTCTTAAGCGGTTGCCAGCGTGGATCTCACTCTAGAGACTCTGGCGAGATTCGGTTGGGTCATCAACTTCCCCAAGTCCTCCCTTCCTCCCTCCAGACAACTGGTCTTCCTGGGAATGCTTTCAGACACGGGAGCGGCGGAGGTACGTCTTCCCTCGGAAAAACGACTGATCCTCCGTCGGGCGATTCGGGGTCTCCTTCTCCACCGTCGACCGTCCTTCCGCTTCTGCATGCGGGTCTTGGGGCAGATGGTTGCCTGCTTCGAGGCGATCCCATTTGCGCAGTTTCACTCCCGCCCTCTCCAACGGGCGATCCTCTCCTCCTGGGACAAATCGCCGGAGTCTCTGGATCATCCCTTCCATCTATCGTCTCCGGTGCGGTCATCTCTCCGCTGGTGGTTGCAGTCCCCTCTTCTGGGCAGGTCCTTTCTGCCGCTCAACTGGTTGGTGGTTACAACCGATGCCAGTCTCTTGGGCTGGGGAGGCGTGTTTCCTCCCCGATCCGTCCAGGGCATTTGGTCTCCATCGGAGTCCAAACTCTCGATCAATGTCCTGGAGCTGAGAGCGGCCCTTCTGTCTCTGCGACACTGGACTCATCTGCTGAAGGGTCATCCAGTTCGTGTGCAATCGGACAACGCCACGGCCGTGGCGTACATAAACCACCAGGGGGGCACTCGCAGCGCTGCAGCAATGCGGGAGGTCACCAGCATTCTCCGTTGGGCGGAAGCCCACGTCCCGGCCCTATCTGCAATTTTTATTCCAGGGGTGGACAATTGGGCGGCGGACTTCCTCAGTCGCACCACCGTCGACCCCGGCGAGTGGTCTCTTCACCCGGAGGTGTTCGAGGCCATTTGCCTTCGTTGGGGCATACCGGACGTGGACCTCATGGCCTCCAAATTCAATCACAAGGTACCCGCCTATCTGTCCAGGGCCAGGGATCCGGGAGCCTGCGGAGCCGACGCCCTCGTTCTTCCTTGGCGAGGCTTCGCGCGTCCATACATATTCCCTCCCATCCCACTCCTGCCCAAGGTCCTTCGGAAGATCGCGGCGGAAGGCGTCTCGGTGATTCTGGTCGCTCCGGACTGGCCCCGCCGGTCTTGGTATGCCGACCTCATGCTGCTCCTGGCAGACGCACCCTGGCCGCTGCCCGCCAGGAAAGATCTTCTCTCTCAGGGACCAATCTTCCACCCGCGTTTAAGGTCCCTACGTTTGACGGCGTGGTTGTTGAGACCACCGTCCTGACACGTAGGGGTTTTTCTGCGGACGTCGTCCGCACCATGATCCGCGCCCGTAAGCCGTCCTCTTCTAGGATCTATTATAGGACCTGGAGGACCTATTTGGGGTTCTGTGCCGATCTGGGGATTCCTCCGCTCCGCTTTTCTCTCCACACCGTTTTGTCCTTCCTGCAGAGCGGACTTGCCCAAGGTCTGGGCCTTAGTTCTTTGAAGGGTCAGGTGTCTGCGCTGTCCATTTTGTTTCAGCGCCCACTGGCCCCCCTTGGTCCTGTCAAGACCTTCCTTCAGGGCGTGGCTCACGCGGTTCCCCCGTACCGCCCTCCGGTACCGCCCTGGGACCTGAACCTGGTTCTCTCAGCGCTCCAGGCTTCTCCTTTCGAGCCTCTGCGGACGGTTTCCTTGCGACTTCTGTCCTGCAAGGTTATTTTCCTTGTAGCCGTCACCTCTCTTCGGAGGGTGTCCGAATTGGCTGCACTCTCCTGTCTGGAACCTTTCCTAGTGTTCCACCAGGACAAGGTGGTTCTTCGTCCGGTCCCTTCCTTCCTTCCTAAGGTGGTCTCCGCCTTTCATCTGAACGAGGACATCGTTCTCCCCTCTTTGTGTCCTTCCCCTTCCCACCCGCGGGAGAGGAAGCTTCATCGCCTGGACGTTGTCAGGGCGCTCAAGGTTTACCTGGAGGTAACCAGCTCTTTCAGGCGTACTGACTCGCTCTTTGTGGTTCCGGAGGGGTCGCGCAGAGGGATGGCGGCATCCAAAGTTGCTATCGCCCGTTTTGTCAAGATGGCTGTTACTGAGGCTTATCTCGCCAAGGGCAAGGTTCCGTCCCTCGGTGTTACCGCTCACTCCACTAGAGCGGTCGGGGCTTCCTGGGCTCAGAGGAATCGGGCTTCTACGGAGCAGATTTGCAAGGCGGCCACTTGGTCCTCCTTGCACACCTTCACCAAGTTCTACAGGGTGCATACTCATGCGTCGGCTGACGCTGCTTTAGGCCGTCTGGTGTTGCAGGCGGCAGTTGATTGATGCCTCTGGTGTTGGTCTAGTTTGTTCTGGTCCCTCCCTTCTGGGACTGCTCTGGAACGTCCCATGGTTTCCTGTGTCCCCCAAGGAATATAGGCAAGAAAAGGAGACTTTTGTATTACTTACCAGTAAAGTCTCTTTCTCGCTCTTCCTTGGGGGACACAGCACCCGCCCTTCATTTGGGTTACAGTTGTGGTTCCGGCTTGGTTGCCCCCGTTGGGGCTCGACAGTTCTTTTTTCCGGTTGGTGGTTATCTTTCACTACTTGGACACGCAACTGGCAGTCTCTTCTCCAGGCTGAAGGGTATAGCTGATGGAGGAGGGGCTTACAGCTTTCACTTAGTGTCACGCCTCCTAGGGAGCAGAGCTATACCCATGGTTTCCTGTGTCCCCCAAGGAAGAGGGAGAAAGAGACTTTACTGGTAAGTAATACAAAAGTCTCCTTTTTGCTGTAGATCTGCCTCATACAGCATTATAATACACATGAAATGTGGTTTTTCAAAATCATGCTGTAATTTAAGGCAGATTTCAGGACAAACTGTGGATTTGCATGTGCTTGTTTCCTGGGTCCCGTATTAGAGCTTAGGAAGAAAAAAATTATGATGTTATTAAATGAAAATGCATATTCCTATAGTTTTATTTACTATAAAAGCGCTATCCCATGGTGTATAATACATGACATTACATCATTCTGTACTACTGGGCCACTTTATTCACAAGCAGGATCTGTGTGTGCCACAGGGACGATTGCCAACGAGTTTACAGGGGAAGCGTTCTTGAATGACACTTTTTTCCTGCTCTGTAGAACATTTTTGCCCAGGCAATGTTAGACCCTGTTCAGACTGAGCTTTTTGGCATGAATTTCGCACCATGGGGCAGTCGGTGGGAGTAAATCAATGAGCAGGTCTGCAACATTCACAAAAAACTGCAGCAGAAACCGGAGGGATTTCTGCCAGCGAATACGTGGCGGTTTTTGTCTTCGTAACATCTGTCTTGTGAATAGGGCCTTAGCTCCTGTAATGACAACTGGAGGCCTGCTCATTTGTTCGTCATGGCTGTGGGAATGGCAAGCGCACAATATAAGAAATTGCTGTAAACGTGCCTTTACATGTATTGTGGGGTTCTGTGAAGGCTGCAGTGCAGGACAGTTACTGTAAAAACAAACAAAAATCATTTAAAAATAAGAAAAAAGTAAAATAAGCGTCAATGATTTTGGACATGACTGTCATGCCACTCTAAAGTTGTGCAGCCTTGTTTTTCTAATTCTGTACAACCCCTTTAAGAACCTTATGATTAAGAGTGTGGGCATTAATAGTTTTCCTATAAGCTGTCCCTTTCAGTGCATTTATACAGTGCATTCTATAGAAGTATGGGATGGATGGACTATTGATTAATGATCATCAGTGCTATGAGCTGCATCCATCCTGCCACCTGTCCTCCTATAAGAGTCACTGTTAATTTGTGATGTTTGGTGGGAGAGATGAGTTTCTCTTGCTGCTGGACAATCAGGTGATAAAGACTAAAGATGGCCATACACACCAACACCAGAAGTATGTCAACCATACCATTCAATTTCGGTGAGAATGCCCAATCATCGAATGTGTATGGCGGCCTCCCAACTGTACCTCAGTGGTAGATGTCTCCAACATGCTCAGTCTATTGTGTCCTTGGAAGGATAAGGTGTCTACTAGAGGTTTCTAGCTGTGGCTTCCTGGGCTCTCCTATTGACAACTCATGCCTGCTGTGCCCGTCCATACGTGTGCATGGGGGGGAATAGTGAGAGATAGCTGTCAGCCAAACATTATCTCAGGTTTGGCTGTGTTAAAGGCTATGTACACCTTGGGAGGCAATTTTTTTATGATTGCATTTTACTCATTTTTTGGCTAAAATAAATTTTTTAATTTATCCTTTACTAAAAATGTTGAGCCGTTTTGTCACAAAGGGTTAAAGTCATCCTGTCATCAGCTTTATGCTGATCTCACTGAGGGCAGCATACAATAGTGACAGAAATGCTGATTTCAGCGGTGTGTCACTTATGAGCTAAAAGTAAGTGGTTGCCGAGAACCAGCAACATAATCATTGCAGCCCAGGCCTTGAAAAGAGTCAAATCTACTGAGAAGAGTCCTGGTTATTCATAATCTCCTGCTCTCACCCGTCTGCTGCTGATTGGCAGTTCTCTCCTAGAGAGAAAGGGAGAAATCTAGGTAGAAGACTGTCAGTCATCAGCAGGAGAGCAGGAATTCATGGATAACCAGGACTCTTCTCAGGTGTCCGGGACTCTTTTCCAGGCCCAGTCTGTAATGATTGTGATGTTGGTTCTCGGCAACCACTTACTTTTAACTTATAAATGACACACCGCTGAAATCATCTCACCTGTCTCTACTTTATTCTGCCGTTAGTATGGGCAGCATAAAGTTGATGACAGGTTCCCTTAAAGGGCTTCTGGTAGCCGCCGCATCCTCCTTTCAAAAAAACGCCCCCTCCTCCTGTTGATTGACAGGGCCAGCGAGCGCTCTCCTCCTCCGGCTGGCCCTGTCAGCATTTCAAATCCTGCGCCTTACGCGTCTTCATTCGGCGCAGGCGCTCTGAGAGAAGGACGCTCGCTTCCTCAGCACTTCCTCAGTGCGCCTGCGCCGATGACGTCTTCTCTTTCGGGTTTAGAGGTGACGTCATCGGCGCAGGCGCACTGAGGGGAGTGCTGAGGAAGTGAGCGTCCTTTCAGAGCGCCTGCGCCGAATGAAGACGCGTAAGGCGCAGGCGCGGGATTTGAAATGCTGACAGGGCCAGCCGGAGGAGGAGAGCGCTCGCTGGCCCTGTCAATCAACAGGAGGAGGGGGCGTTTTGAAAGGAGGATGCGGCTGCTAACAGCAAGTAACCGCCCTACTTGCTGGTAGAAAGGTAATTAACATATTATAAAAGTGCGGTTTTTAAAGAAACTAAACCACAGAAAAAGGTAAGAGCCCTATATATTGAATAATCACACTATAAGGATTTTAATTAGCCCAAAAATGAAAAATTACTTTTGGGGGGTGACAGAAGCCCTTTAAACTGTTTTTCTAGTTGTGTGACTGGTATGTTAACTTTCACTTTGTGCCGCTCATCTAATAACCCTGATCTCTAAACTAGAGAGGTCATAAACACTTATACTTATCAGTAACATAAGAACTGAGCTATAATGAGTGTTTAGGAGGTCAGAGAGCAAAGATAAGGAGCCCGTCAGCTCCTGGTCTGATGGAAAAGACAGAAAATACAAAGGGTGCCACTGCAGCATGTCAGCTCTGTACAGAAAAAAGGATGCCATCTTTTTTAATAAAGACCAATTTAAGAAATCATTTTTAGCTCAAAATGAGTACAATGCAGTAATAAAAAAATTGCCCTCAAAGGTGTACATAGCCTTTAAAGATTTTGTATAATTTTGGGGGAAAACAGAAACTGATGTTTGTCTGTTTTTGTGATTCTGTATCTTTACATTTCATATTGAATCAGTAATACCATTTATCTATTTAGTTATACTTTTAAAAAAAATATATATATAATTTTTAAAAAAAATATTTGTCTGCAGGAAGCATTGTAAGCGTGGGTGATCCCAAAAAGAAGTACACGAGGTTTGAAAAGATTGGCCAAGGGTGAGTATATAAAGAATTCTATCTAGTTCTATCTAGCATGCTGCAGTATTTTCTCCGTCCAAAACTCCGGAACACTTGACGGAATGCCGTCAGATAAAAGATAAATACCAGATCCGTTTTTCCGGATGACAACCGGAGAGACGAATCCGATATTGCAATGCATTTGTGAGACGGATCCGCATCCGGATCCGGCTGGCAGTTCCGGCGATGGAACTGCCTGCCAGAATCCACCAACGCAAGTGTGAATGTAACCTTAGACTACATGCACACGACTGTATATGTTTTGTGGTCCGCAAATTGCGGATCCGCAAAGAAAAGAATGTCATCCGTATGCCATCCGTTTTTTTTGCGGACCCATTGTAACAATGCCTGTCCTTGTCCGCCAAACGGACAAGAATAGGACATGTTCTATTTTTTTGCGGGGCTACGGAACAGACATACTGATGTGGACAGCACATGGTGTGCTGTCCGCATTTTTTGCGGACCCATTGAAATTAATGGGTCCGCATCCTATCCGCAAAAATAAAAAAAACGGAACGGACACAGAAACAAAATAGCTTTGTGTGCATGTAGCCTTATACTGAGAGAGACTTATGGAAATTGCTGAGAAGTGTGTGAGTTTCCCTATCTTACCCCATGCTGAGTCTTCAGTGGATGCTCTCCTCTCTTTCCTCCCTGAAAATGTTCCACCTCTCCAATCTCTGATCTGTCGTGTACAACGTCCTTCCTCTTCTTGCTAATATCTCTGATACAGAGAATGGAGAATAAAACAGAAAGAACACAGCCAGGAGCTGTGAGGACCTGGAATGCTGTCAGATCTGTCACAAGCAACAGCAGATACAGCTATGTGAAGGAGTTAAACACACTCTGCAACAACAAAAAAATTATATTTCTCCATGTAAAATGTGTCCATAGTCTATAACCTTTACATGCACCATGATGTACAGTTATATCATGGTGCAGTGTAAGGAGCTTTTAAATGGTTAAAAAAAATTATTAAATAAAAAAAATTCCAAGTAAAAAAAAGCACACAGTTTTACCAATGAAAATGCTTTCCAATGGAAAACATTGCAAAAATAAAATCTCCACATATTTGGTATCACCACATCTGTAGCAACCCACACTACGCAAATAATTGAAGTAAAAAGTGATCAAAAGTTATGTACCCAAAATGATACCAGTGAAAACTATAAGCCATCCTGCAAAAATCAATATATTGATCAAAAATCAATAAAAATAATAAAGTTATGGGGCTTGGGATGCAGTGATGCAAAAACCCTTTCTTTAAAAAAAGTTTTTTATTATGCAAAAAAAGTATATGTATTTAGTATCGCTGTAATCGTACTGACCTAGAGAATAAAAGTTATAGTGCCATTTATGCTGGAAAATGAAAGTGCAAAACTCAGTGGCAGTTTTGCTGTTTTTTTCCCCATCCCTCTTCCAGAAAGAGTTAATAAGTAAGTTATGTGTACCCCAAAATGGCGCCATTAAAAACGACAAAAAACAAGCCCCCATATGGCTACTTAGAAGTTATAGCTCTTGGAAGGCGACAATGAAAAAGATCTCATTAGGCCGAACACGCGCTGGTCACTAAGGGGTTAATTTTAGCCCTGCTATGTCTGTGTACCATCATCTTGCTTGTACCACTGTAAAGGAGTTGTTTGCATCAGTGCAGAATACTGGAATTATAAGATGTCTTACTATGGTAGGCTTTCATTCTTGCAACTTACCAGTATATGACCAGGTCACATTATCCCTAATTGTCTGCATTTTATGATTCTGCTATAATTCAGAAAATTTGCAGACTGATGATTCTAATCGGTCACTATCCATAGAGCAACGGTCTAGCCTTGTATGCGGCATCATCTGACAGCAGGCAAGCTCTTTCTTCGAGCTTTCCCTGTGCAGTCTGTCTTGGCAGGGTGAAGCAGGTAATGAGGTTTTGTGAGACCGCCAAGATGTATATTTAGAGCTGATCTAGAAACAGATTTATCGAGTCTGTTCCAGAAGACTAAGAGCCGCAGAGATGTCACCATGTGAAGCACCTCATCGACGGTGCTCTCGGACCATAGGAGATCGTTTGTTATTAAAGCCATAAGAAATAATGTATTCAAGAAAGCCGGGAGCCTTCATCCAGTGTAGGACGGCACAGAGCCGGCCTTCAGTGTGGTCATATAGTGCAGCAAAGGACACGCTCATTATGAGGACTCCTTTCATCAGGAAGTCCCCGAGATCCGGATGGAGATTCCACTTTAATCACTGCTTCAGTCATGTAGATGAAGGAAATCCTCAGGCAATATAATGGGTAGGATGGGAGACTGATAAATGGTAGACTTCTTATCTGTGCACCACCACACGGGTTAACGGAATGAGCAATATGACATTGAAAGAGAAGCGGAAGACCCTGGTTTTATATTGTCTGCTCAGAACATATGGCTTTATCTAGTTTTATACATTTTTATGTAACGTTGGAAATTGCCACTTGCCATAATGCTCATGAGGCGAGACTTATCCAATATCTCCAACATCCCCCCCCATGTCCCGGTCCCCTCACAGGTAGTATATTTACCGTATATACTCGAGTATAAGACGAGTTTTTTGGCACATATTTTTGTGCTCAAAAAGCCCCCTCGTCTTATACTCGAGTCTAGGTCTTAGCTCCGGTAATAGCAGGCAGTGCGGGGGGCGGTGCTCACTCACTGACGTCACGCGCCTGCGCCGCCTAGTGGGAGCAGGCGTGTGACGTCAGTGAGTGAGCGCCGCTCCCCGCACTGCCTGCTATTACCGGAGCAAAGACAAAGTAAGATATCCAAAGTTAAAGGTTACTGATTAGTTTAAATATACTGCTGTGAGCGTCGGGGAGGGGGATCTGTGGATGGCACTGTAGGGGGATCTGTGGATGGCACTGTAGGGGGATCTGTGGATGGCACTGTAAGGGGATCTGTGGATGGCAGTGCCATCCACAGATCCCCCTACAGTGCCATCCACAGATCCCCCTCCCCTAAACAGTGCCATCATGGCACTGTTTAGGGGAGGGGGGATCTGTGGATGGCACTGTTTAGGGGGGATCTGTGAATGGCACTGTTTAGGGGGGGATCTGTGCATGGCTCCCTGTATTTAATGCAGAGTGTATGTGTATATAATGCACACACTCTACATTATATACAGGGAGTCAGAGTCAGACTCCCATCAATCTGAGTCACCCTCTTGCAGATGTGTGTATATAATGTAGAGTGTGTGCATTATATACACATACACTCTGCATTATAGCTGCATTTCCCACCCTAGTCTTATACTCGAGTCAATAATTTTTCCCATTTTTTGGGGGTAAAATTAGGGGCCTCGGCTTATACTCGGGTCGGCTTATACTCGAGTATATACGGTACCTCGCTTCCGTAATGGAGATCTGTCCTAGGAAAGCGCTTCAGCTTTGTCCCCATTTATTGTCAGTGGTCACAGAACTGAACGGAGCTGAGTGCACCAGAATGCATTCCGTTTGGTTACGTTCCCGTGCCGGACAGAAAAACGCTGTAAGCAGCATTTTTGAGTGCGTCATGGGATACTGATCAAGACACAAAAGAAAATGGATCCGGCGCCCATTGACTTACAATGGTTTTAGTGCCAGATCCGTCATGGCTATTTTAGAGATAATACAACCGGATCCGTTCTGAACAGATACAGACGGTTGTATTATTCTAACGGAAGCGTTTTGCTGATCCATGACGGATTCAGCAAAAACGCAGATGGGAAAGTAGCCTTACCCATGACCTCACTGTGTGCCTTATCGATGAGGTACAGCGGTGGCATACACACTTGGAAAGAGATAAGATACTGGGGATTATTTATCAAGGGAGTTACGACTATCTTAGACGTAAAAATAGTATCAAGTCCCCATTTTGAACGGCTGTGAGACCATATCAAGTTGCACAGCTGGTGTCAAAAAGTTTTCGACAGTTGGGTGGGACGGGAACGTGTCAGGGCCCCGGTAAAATTTACTAACATGCACACCTGGAAACAGATGTACACGTTGGCTATAAACCACGCCAGCCTGGGGCGGTCATAGATTTCCCGCCAGGCGCACAGCTGCCAGAGGATTAGCCAAATTTGTGAGGAGGCACAGCGCAAGAGGAAACAAAACCACAAGTTTTTTTTTCTTTTTTCTTGATCACTTTTTGTAAAGTTTCACTCCAAACTTGAGTAGCTTATACCTACCATAGGGCGTCACCCTAATGACCCATCCCACAGTGATGCACAACACTTGTATGTTCCGCTCATTAGGACTGCATACTCTTCTGTTACTGTTGCTCACGTGGGTCAAAGAATGAATAACTTGTTTGTGTGTTAACGCCAAAAAGTAATAGGGGGTCATTTATTAAGGAACTTGCGATTATTTTAGTCATAAAAGTAGTCGCAAGTCCCTTTTTTGTAACCACCCGTATGGCAATATTTTGTCGCACACCGGGTTTTACTTTGTGTTCGGCAGTTGGAGAGGGGGCATGCTGGGGCAAATTTACGAATATTTACTCTTGGAAACAGGTGTGAATGTTGGCAAAAAAAAAATACTCCATTCAGGCTGGAGTAGTTTTTCTCTCCTGGGGCCCGGGCTTGCCTTAGATTTGCCCAATTTATGACGAGGCACACAGCAGCACAGGGGTAAATCTAAGACCGGTGTCTTAGTAAATCACCCCCAATGATCCTAGCAGGCGATCTGCTTCAGATGAGGTGGTCTTTTTCTAGACCTCTTGAAGCCTGCTGTGGTTCATTCTCCCATCATACAGTGGCGTATCACTTTCTGATCAGTAGGGGTCCAACTAGTGGGATCTTAAAAAAACAGGCCACATAACACTAGTCGGACAGAGGATGATGTCAGTTTATAATATATTACAGTCTAATATGGCCTTTTACTGCCCTCCAGTGGCTAAAAGGAGATTGCAACTAATAAAATTTGCTGTGTACAGTAACAGGAATTGCACTTGTGTACAGTATAAATCTGGTTTGTACATTAGAGGCTTTATAACAGAGCAGGAGAAGTGCTGTTTGAGGTAGATTTCGAGCTTCTGTTGCTCCTGGTTGGTTATTAAAGGACATCTGTCAGCAGATTTTTACCTATGACACTGGCTGACCTGTTACATGTGCACTTTGCAGCTGAAGACATCTGTGTTGGTCCCATGTTCATATGTGCCCGTACTGCTGAGAAAAATGATGTTTTAATATATTCAAATGAGCCTCTAGGAGCAATTGGGGTGTTGCCCTTACACCTAGAGGCTCAGCTCTCTCTTCAACTGCTGCGCACTCTGCCCTTTGATTGACAGGGCCAGGTGGGATGATATTTACACTGTCTGGAGCTGTCAATCAAAGGGGAGAGGGCGCGGCAGTTGCAGAGAGAGCTGAACATTTGGGTGTTATGGTAACGCCCCCGTTGCTCCTAGAGGCTCATTTGCATACATTAAAACATCATTTTTCTTAGCAATGTGGGCACATATGAGCATGGGACCAACACAGATGCCTTCAGCTGCCAAGTACATAGGCAGCAGGTTAGCCAGCTTCATAGATACAAATCTGCTGAAAGGTGCACTTTAACCACCTAACTGTTTTGCCCGAGCCCAAATCCGGCACTGGGAAAAGTAGCTAACTGGAGGGGGGAGGGCTGCTTTAGATTCTGCTATCTCCTGAATGGTAACAGAAACATACAACTGGTCTTGTTTGAAAGCTGACATTCCAAGCTTTCAGACAATACAGAATGACAGCAATATGTTCAGTACAGGGGAAGATATCACTGATAGAATTCAGGATGCTGTGAATGCAGCTGAAAGTGAAAGTAAAAGCAGGTTTCGATTTCTAACATTGATTTCCCCTCTGTTGCTTGGACTTTAGCTGTATTTTGGACTTGTAGGAAAGCATGGACTGTCGGCTTTCAAAAAAGACCAGTTGCATGTTTCTAGCTGCTACCATTCAGGAGATAGCAGCATCTAAAGCAGCCCCTCCCCCCTCCAGTTAGCTACTTTTCCCACTGCCCAAGCTGGACTCGGGCAAAACAGTTAGGCTTCTTTCACACGGGTGAGATTTCCGCGCGGGTGCAATGCGTGAGTTGAACGCATTGCACCCGCACTGAATCCGGAGCCATTCATTTCTATGGGGCTGTGCACATGAGCGGTGATTTTCACGCATCACTTTTGCGTTACGTGAAAATCGCAGCATGTTCTATATTGTGCGTTTTTCATGCAACGCAGGCCCCATAGAACTGAATGGGGATGCGTGAAAATCGCAAGCATCCGCAAGCAAGTGCGGATGCTGTGTGATTTTCACGCACGGTTGCTAGGAGAAGATTGGGGTGGGGACCCGATCTTTATTATTTTCCCTTATAACATGGTTATAAGGGAAAATAATAGCATTCTGAATACAGAATGCATAGTACAATAGGGCTGGAGGGGTTAAAAAAAAAAATTAACTCACCTTAATCCACTTGTTTGCGCAGCCTTCATCTCTTCTGTCTTCTTCTTTGAGGAATAGGACCTTTGATGACGTCACTACGCTCATCAAATGATTCATCACCATGGTAAAAGATCATGTGATAGACCATGTGATGAGCGCAGTGACGTCATCAAAGGTCCTATTCCTCAAAGAAGAAGACAGAAGAGTGGATTAAGGTGAGTTAAATTATTTATCTTTTTTTTAACCCCTCCAGCCCTATTGTACTATGCAGTCTGTATTCAGAATGCTATTATTTTCCCTTCTAACCATGTTATAAGGGGAAATAATACAATCTACACAACCTTTCAACCCAAACCTGAACTTCTGTGAAGAAGTTCGGGTCTGGGTACCACATTCAGTTTTTTATCACACGTGTGCAAAACACATTGCACCCGCGCGATAAAAACTGAACAACGGAACGCAATCAAAACTGACTGCAATTGGGTACCTACTTGCGCGGGTATGCTGCAACGCATCCGGACCTTATCCGGACACGCTCGTGTGAAAGAGGCCTTAGGTGGTTAAGTGGTTAGATGGCCTCTTGTGCTTCTTTCAGTATAGCGATCATTGGCTAAGGTTGTGAAATGCCTAAATACAAGGCACTCCTCCTGTAGTACCAGTGATATCATAGGTGATGAACCCCTGTCTGTGAACTAAATGCTTTTGCCAGTGTTTGGGGCCCTGTATTTTACGACTTATGTACACGTGTATACTTTAACTAGATTCCTCTTAAGACTTACTATCTGATTTTCTGTCTGTGCACAGGGCATCTGGTACAGTGTACACAGCTATAGACATTGCTACAGGACAAGAGGTAAGCCGGTCACTACACAGTGGTGAACGTGTCTGAGCAGCTCCATTTTGCGGCTGGATTTTGCCCTTTCTATGGCAGTTTTTTTCGTCTGTAAGCATCCAATGTGCTAATGAGGCTCCTTATCCCTTTTGTCTCTCTCAGGTAGCAATAAAGCAAATGAACCTTCAACAGCAGCCCAAAAAAGAATTAATTATTAATGAGATCTTGGTCATGAGGGAAAATAAAAATCCTAACATTGTGAATTATTTAGACAGGTGAGTGGCCGTGCCTCAATGAGATAATTTCCATATCTATGACGGATGGAGCAGAGCTGACAGACAGGACTACATTTCTATCTCTGCCATATGTAAGGGCTGCATGTTACATTACTACTCATGGCCAAAACAGCACATAAAAGGGCTACTAGGGTCTTATAAAGCATCTGAGAGACCACTATAACCACATGCAAAAACTGCCTGACAGCTCTGAGAGTCACATTCTAGTATCTGGTATGTGCACCCTTCAGCTTCATCGAAGCAAAACTGGGATTTGTAGTAAACTGTACGAAGATGCATTAGATTGCGGGTTTTATGTTTGTTACATGATATACGCTGCACTAGTTTTTACGTCTTCTCGGTGCTTTGGCTAAGGCTTCTTTCACACTGGCGCTAGGCTTGTCCGGCAGGCTGTTCTGGCAGGGGAACAGCCTGCCGGATCCGTACTAACGCTTGCACACATGTGCGGCCCGGCCCCATTCACTATAATGGGGACAGGCGGGAGATGCGGCCGCAGCACGGCAAACATGCCGAGAGGCAGCCGGACAAAAAACAGAGCATGCCTAAAGCTAGTGTGAAAGAAACCTAAAAATGTAGTTTTACACTAAATATACATAGTAAAAAAACCTGCAGGATACACCAGTAGAAATGCTGTAATATCTGTGCATTGACTGCTCTAACTGCCTGTATAATTGTTGCGCTGCAGTTATCTGGTTGGGGATGAGCTCTGGGTAGTGATGGAGTACCTGGCTGGGGGTTCTTTGACTGATGTCGTAACAGAAACGTGTATGGATGAAGGACAGATTGCAGCTGTTTGTCGAGAGGTAAGATGCAGATTTAACCTCTATAATTTACAAATTTTTCTATGTGGTATCATTGCTAAAGTCCAGTAACCTTATCCCTGAGCTAACATGTCTGCATCACAGTAATCACAGCTTAAAGGCTATGTACTCCTTCAGGGGCATTTTTTTATAATTGTAATTTACTCATTTTGGGGGTTAATAATTTTTTCAGTTGGTCTTTCTTAGAAATGTTCATTTCTGAGAAACGAGGGTTTAAAAAAAATCTGTCCTGTTTGCAGACTGTTTTCTTTGCATCCCGTCATCTGACAGCTCATGTACAGCTCTTTATCTCTGATCTCCCGACCCTATAAACCTTCATTATAGCTCAATTCTTATCAAACTAATAGGAATATGGCTTAAAGGCTACGGACACCTTTGGGGCAATTTTATGATTGCGTTTTGGGCTAAAAATCTTTTTTTTTATTTTTTTCAATTGGCCTTTATAAAAAAAATATATATATAATGTTCAGCTGTTTTTAAATACAGGGTTAAAAATCAATCTTGAGGTTGTCTGTTTCTGTTTTCTTTGAATCCCATCATCTGATGGCTCATGTGTTGCTCTTATCTCTTGACTTCATCATTTGAAAAAAAGATTTTTAGCCCAAAATGAGTAAAATGCAGAATTAATAAAAAAGAATTGCCTCAAATGTGTTCATAGCCTTTAAATAAGCGCAGATAGCTAGTAGAAAAGTGAAGGGGAAGGGGGGGTACTCAGACTGTGGGAGCAGATATTTCCTTTCACTGGCAAGGATTCTGAAAATGCAAATGTGTTTTATGGCTTGGGGGTGACTATTGCAAACAGCACGATTGCTTTTTCCACAATGAATTTTTGTATACACTGGATTTGTTGCCTATTTAACGTGTGTTCGTTTTCTCAGTGCCTACAAGCCTTGGACTTCTTGCATTCAAATCAAGTTATACACCGAGATATCAAGAGTGACAACATATTGCTTGGGATGGATGGATCAGTTAAACTTAGTGAGTATCAGATGCCCGGTGTCCAGTGAAAACACATTTTAAATGTAGGTCGCTTGACTAAATATAACAATTTTGCTCTCTTTTTTATTTAATGAGGAGATGCCGTTTTGGTAAAATGCAGTAGGACACGTGGCAGTCGAGTTTTGAAGCTATTAGAGAC
Source organism: Bufo bufo (assembly GCF_905171765.1). Taxonomy (NCBI): domain Eukaryota; kingdom Metazoa; phylum Chordata; class Amphibia; order Anura; family Bufonidae; genus Bufo; species Bufo bufo. The sequence continues at coordinate 129,123,035 of NC_053396.1, forward strand.
ATAGTGGACTTACATTTTGTGCTTTTTTTTATGTCTCATTTTCAGCTGACTTTGGTTTCTGCGCTCAGATTACGCCTGAGCAAAGTAAACGTAGCACAATGGTGGGGACACCTTACTGGATGGCTCCTGAAGTGGTGACGAGAAAAGCCTATGGACCTAAAGTGGACATTTGGTCCTTAGGAATAATGGCCATAGAAATGGTTGAAGGAGAACCGCCTTACCTTAATGAAAACCCTCTCCGAGTAAGTTTGCTTTATTACTACATTGTTGTGTTTGTTGCACATAATTTGTCCATTTGGCAGCTGCCGAGAAATCCCTACAGGTCAGTACTTGGGGCCCAGATTTTTATAGGTTCCACTTGGGACATACCTAAAAGGATGGGTTGGGGCTTTGTTGATCTACCATGATCAAGCGATTGCAGAGGAAGATATTATCTAAACCCGAGGAATTCTGGAATATACAGGTTTTTAAAATGGAAGCAGCCCAGTTGACAAAAAGAAAGCTTCACATATCTGCCCATCAATCCAAAAAAACTTGAAGTAGAGATATGAGTAGTCTATAAGTAGTATAGTCCTACTGCATTTTTGATGCTAACATTACATTTTCTTACACATTAAATAATTTAATTCTATTTGCTAAACTCAATCATGGTTGAAAAGGAGCTGTCACCTCTTCTGACATATCTGTTTTAGCAACTACTTGCATTCCCCATGGAATAAAGGTTCTGGAGCATCTATTTTTATGACTGTATGTAGTGGCATTCTTTTATTATTCCTTCTAGAAGTTAAGAATTATTTACTAGCAGTCTGCAATGATGGTCCAGATGGGTGCTACCAGTTGGGGCGGTGCCCACACACAGTCTGACACTGGCAGCACTGATTGGGTAGTGCCACACTGTGCAGGGACACCCCCCCCCAAACTGGTAACACTTATCTGGACCTTCATTGCAGACTGCTACTAATTCATTCATAACTTCTAGCAGGAATAATAAAGGAATGGCACAACATAGAGCCATAAGAATAGATGTTCCAGTTATTACATGGGGAAAGCAAGCAGTTGCTAAAACATGCCATTGTGTCCCTCTAAGCGGAGCTTTCTGTGAGAGGTATACATCAGGAACTTCCCCTAGCTTGCAGTATGTCCCTGATGGAACACAGTGACCACAGCCTTGGATGTTCCTCCTGGAAACTTTCCATTTTCTAATGATACTACTGGTTTCTTTTGTGTAAAGGCGTTGTACCTGATAGCAACCAATGGAACTCCAGAACTGCAAAATCCTGAGAGACTGTCAGCTGTTTTCAGAGATTTCCTCAACCGATGCCTAGAGATGGATGTGGACAGAAGAGGTTCTGCCAAGGAGCTTCTACAGGTGATATTGCATGCTCTGTAATGCCGATATTATTTCACCGCACATTGTGGCCGCAGCATGTGAACACAGCCTTAGGGCAGTTTAAGTGGCATGGGAACAAAATGAATTGATATTATCAGCCATGCTAATCAAATCGGCATTCAGCGTGTACATACGATAGGTTCATTTATTTTACAATTGATGGCCTATCCTCAGTATAGGCCATCACTATCTGAGATTATTATAAAATATTACTTTGTGTGAGCTCTGCACAGTCATATCCAGAGGTAGGTTTTATCAGAGCAGATTGAAGCATCAGTTATCGTTGCTGCAAAGACATTGCATTATCAGTAAAGGTAGCGTTTGTGTTTGTCATTAATGTGGGGGTTATGCTGAAAAGCTTCATATTCTTTTCTTGTAATGGACATCAAATATTTACGGCTACTTTCACACCTGCGTTCGGTGCGGATCCGTCTTGTATCTGCACAGACGGATCCACACCGATAATGCAAACGCTTGTATTCAAAAGAAAGTCAATGGGGGACGCATCCGTTTTCAATTGCACCATATTGTGTCAGTGAAAACAGATCCGTCCCAATTGACTTACAGTATAAGTCAGGACGGATCCATTTGGCTCCGCATCATCAGGCGGAAACCAAAACGCTGCTAGCTTCGTTTTAGTGTCCGCCTCAAAAGCGGAACAGAGACCTAACGCAGCCAAATTGATGCATTCTGAGCGGATCCTTATCCATTCAGAATGCATTGTGGCTGAACTGATCCGTTTTGGGCCGCTTGTGAGAGCCCTGAAACGGATCTCACAAGCGGACCCAGAAACGCCAGTGTGAAAGTAGCCTTAGTTATAAGATGCCAATAGTATTCACTGATCTCCCCTTTTATACAAAAGTTTATATTTTGTGATTCCTCAAGCCTACAAAAGCTTGTTCATTGTATTATAAAAGTCTATGCTTGTGTAATTTCTCCTGGTTTCAAAGATCTCTGCTTGCATCCATTGTATGAGAACCTCCATAGTTTACTTCCAGATGATAATCTGTCCATGGTCATGTACTGACTTGTGAACAGCTTGTTACCGTACACATTTCACAGCCTTGAACAAGCTGTGCCCCCTGTATTATCCCTACATGACCGGGAGAGATTGTCATCATCTAGAAGCAATAAATCCAAGCCATTGCTGGTGCAGCCAACCACAGGTCCATGCACTCTTTATGCCAACGCAGCTTGTATTCAACTGAAAAAATGCACAGAAAGCATACATTTTATACTTGCTTATTCACTTTATCACAAAATTACAGTGGAAAACTTAATGCAAAATTCCAATCATTATGACTGGCAAGCAGTTACTTGTGTGAAAAAGACACCATAATAAGACCATAAATACCATATACCATATTGAAAGTCCATGTGGAGACACTGCCAGGGAGAAGTAAAGCAATAATTTGAGAGAACCTCCATCTTTCACCAACCACTAATATAAAATCATGTATACATTGATTATTGGCAGCACACCTTCCGATGTACTCAGGAATTTGCTTCTGATCATGAATACAACTGAATGGGGAAAGATCAATCCTTCCTCCCAATATACTATGTATTGGCCTATGTAGTAGGCCAAAACAAACCAGCATCAATCAATGTGTTTATTCTTGATCAGTTCTCGTCCTGTCCCAGTATCAGGCAATGTCAGCCTCAAATTAATTCAGGGAGAGCAGACTACAGCTATCTACTGCACTAATTGAAAACGGCCTATAGAAAAGATGGGTTTGCTAGGTGTGCATGACCAAAATGGTGGCAGCCACACCTCCAAATGCATACTGCAAAAACAAAAGACAAAGTTAATCAGCAGATCCTGTATAATGAAGTGAGTGAGTAGGTGTGCGACGCCAAGTACAGGTAAACACAATGCAACGGCCCTCTGCTGACATAAAATATATGAAATTAATGCTGCTATATTCTCTGTAAAAATTTATATGAGGTACTTGGCAAATATAATTTGATCAAAATCATTTGTGCCCATCTATCACGGCAAAGTGATCTCTTTATGGATGGGAAGCTACTCTATATGATACCTCTCTCTGCCAACCAGCGGGCCTCAAATTAATTTTGACACCAGCTGGCAAAGAGAGGAGTCACATACAGCAGATTCAGAATACATATGGAAGCTGCTTTCCCTGAATTAATTGGAGGCCCTTTGGTTGGCAGAGAGAGAGGGATCATAGAGTAGATCCTATCTAGAAAGAGATCACCTTGCTGTGATGGATGGGCACAAGTAATGTTGATTGCAAATATATTTGCAAAGTGTCTCATATTCATTCTACATAGTGAATATATCATTAGTTTTATATATTTTATGTTTGCAGAGTGCTATTGCATTGTGTTTGTTCGAACTTTTGTCATTTCAGCTAAGGCGACCCACACATGTGCTTTCACTGGTGACTGACTTTCTTTTGTTTTTGCAGTAGGGCTTCTCTCATGTATTGTGCTTTACCTATTGCAAAACACAGCAGTAAAACACTGTGAGACCCCTAGGCATGTGATGTGTATCCCCTGGGGCACAGATAGCCCAGGCTGAGAATCTAGGAGACCTTGGGGTTTATTACAGTCTTGTGGTCTAACTATTGCTCTGTGAACCAAACACAAGATCAGCACTAATCTCCCTCTTACACCGATACACTGTGCTTCAGCTCTGTGGAAAAAAGGACCTAGGTCAGGTCAGTTTTGCAGGTTGCTTCACATATGGCTGGGCAGCCATGTAAGACAGCATGCCAGTGTACGACCTGGTGAATTTACTACGTTTAATCTGCCAGGCATATAATGCTGGTATTTAATAAAGTAGGATGCGGACAGTTATGATCTCACTCCAGGACTTTTCTTTTAGTTTGTGGGACTGAATCTTTTTCAAGCAGCTGTTATGTCATAAAATCTAAAGACAGGATGCCGTAAAAGTATGATGGGAATCATAAAAGCTGAATTATGAAGTAATGTGTTGTGTTGGCATAGTCAGCACCTTTTCCTAAAGTCATTGTAAAATAGTTTAGTGTCTCATGAAACCTTCCATTTCATTTGGGGACTTTTCTTATACTTTTGTGCTATAGCTGGCACACCGTTCTTGGGCCAGTGGGACCTTCACCACAAATTATGGTATGTCCAAAGCCAGACTGCAATTGTATAACTAGGATTCTTTCTGATTGCCTTGCAGCATCCATTTTTAAAACTAGCCAAGCCTCTTTCTAGTCTGACTCCATTGATTATAGCAGCAAAGGAAGCCATTAAGAACAGCAGCCGCTAGCTACGCCGGACTCGAGCTGTAGCCTTCACGTGAGAACACAGAACTCAGCAGAATCTGCAAACCTCATCCCCTCACAGCAGGATTAACCAGCTACTGTCCTGGGGAAACTTACCCCACCATGATGCACCTACTCGTGTCTTCTTCTACCTGCCCTCTTGGATTCCTCAAACTCCAATTTTATTTTTTATTGTAAGTAGGAACAGGACTTAAAATTCTACATGGCACGTTACAAAGAAATGGTGCTGCACGTCCGCACGTTAATCCGCTGCAGAAACTCTCCGTAGATGGGTTCTTTCATAACGGACGATTCATTTTCTGTCTGGTTACTTCTTTGCTTTGTATTAAAAGAGAAAAAAAAACTGAAAAAAAATGTTTCTGCATCTCCAAATATGCAGCATCTGTAACAGGTCTGATGGTCTTTGTAGGCCTCGAATCCCCCTTATTCTCCTGGTCTCCCGTTCCTGTTTTTCACCACAGGGTCTGTTTACTTACGGTACAATTTGCATGTAAGAGCAACCATTCAACAAGGGAAGGTACATTGTGTTGTCCATGACGCAGCCAGATTAGATCATACAACATGGAGACCATTGCGCCTCCGAAGAAGCATTGCAGAGGTTAATAAAGAGGAAGGAATATGGCACAAATATTGTCTGGAAATATGTGGCTCAGTTTGATACTGTTCACCCTTCTTAGTGCTGTTGTTTTAGCATATAAGAAGATTTTTGTGGCCAAACGTTCACTTTTAAAAGATAATCAATAGGCACCTATAGTCTACAAACTCAGGGGACGCAGCCATCTTGGGCTTGGGTTTTCCAGGTTGTTAATTGCCTAGGGGTAGAAATTATATTTATATAATACGCTACCACACCAGTCACGAAGTGGGTCAGTGAAGTTACAAAATGGCTGACGACACCATGTATAGGCTGCATGCATTGTGTGAAGGTGACTCTTTGGTGAATCATGCTAAACAGCAATTAAAAAATTCTCTAATTGTTATTACTTTTCATTTTTTTTTTTTTTATTAAGCACCAAAGACAAAAATAGGCTAAAAAATGTGTAATTATCCACCTACTGAAATGCTGTACCTTTTTTGTCATAATTTGAGGAATTCCTGTATCAAAATGGTCTTGTCTCCTACTGCAGCAGATCATACAAGGATGAAAGAATGTTCCCAGAAAGATCGTTCATCCATCGTCTGGTTTCATTGAATGTGTATGGGCCTTTGAACAACTGTAAAGGCCAGCATGGACTAAACTATTTATGGCTATGTCTGTGAAAGGAAGGTTCACCAGATGTTTTTTCAACTGCTTTTCGACCATCAACTAACCTCTAGCTGTAATGTGTAGGGGAACCATTAGTGCCATGTTAGTTCTGCCAGATGATTAGGTGGGTGGTATAAGTGACAGAACGTAGAGCTGAAGTCATCCAGGAGGCTTCTAGAACTAGGGGTTATCTCCTGGAAGAACTGGCAAGTCCTCCTACTGTATATAGCGCATTGAGAGCTGCTTGCTCTTGGAAAGCAGCTCTCCTTAGGACATAGCCTGCAAGGGAAAGGGGCATGGACTTTGAAAAAAGTGGTATGTCCACAGCAATGTGTTGGCAAGTATGGATGAAGTTTAAAATCTATTGAGCTACAGTAAAAATAAAAAATTGTAACATCTTCAACTGACGGATGTTACTTAGACCATTATGTGAAAAGGATGAGCTGGATTTAGTCCCATAATCGTTAATCGATCTCCATATTCAGTACTGCAGGGAATGAAGACGAGCTCATAGTAGATATCATATACAACGTCATTGTGTATAGTTTGGCAGGGCATGGACAGGCCCGCTCCACGGTCGCAGGAGCAGTTGATGCTATGCAGCTCTCCCCTATGGGTCATAGCGTAAAGGGGTCCTTTTTTTTTAATTTTTTTATTCTAGGGCAGTGTAGAACAAAATTCAATCTATTGTTGCTTAATGTAATATTTTACAGTTAAAATGAAACATAGAAGGAGTTACTCTTATTGTAAGGGTTAATCTGCAAGGTATACTGGAATTTTATTTGGAATAGCACAAAGAGAAGAGCATGGCAGTTTTAAAAAGGTGAGCGATATCTTGAAGACGGTACAAAATGAAAAAGATAAAAATAAAAAGGATTTTTAGATCTTGGATGGTACGTTTTGTCTGGAATCTTCATATTCCCACTTGTGTACCGTATTTGCTACCGGTACATTTTAGGCTATGGCCACACATAGCAGCTGCTGTGGATTTTGCCTCATTTTCAGAAATTCCACATTTCACATGAGTTTTGCTGTGTATTTACTGCAAGTTTCAACCTGTGCAGATTTAAATCTGCACCACAGGTCAATTTATGTTGCAGATTTTTTTCGCAATGCTTGAATGTGATTTCTTTCCATCTCATTCACTTTGCGGATTTGCAGCGCAGATGTTTCATCCTATATTTATTTATGACTTATTTTCTTATGTTTCTTTTATTTGGTTCTTATTATGCTATGTTCTGCACAGTTCTGTATTGTTTGAATGTTCGGCTTTGCTTATTTTTTTTATTTCCGACATAGATTGCAGGCTTTCTATGAGAATCAAAAGAATGAAAATGACACCAAAAAGGGCAGGAGAAAGCAGCCAGACCAAATTCTCTAAAATATTTCCTGCCTGTCCCGCTATGACTGTGGTAGAGCACTATTCTTTAGTCATGTGAGCAGCTCTCTCCGCCCCAGAGGTTCTGATTTCTGTTTCATCACTGTTAACAGCCCGACAAATGTGGAGTTATGACATGATTGGTGGAAAGTGAAGAAAGCAGCAATCTAAACAGTTCCAATATTGCTGTTAACAGATCTGCTTTAATATATTGCTTTCCACATTCTAGACCTCAGGAACAGTCAAAGCACTTTGATGTTCCTTATGGATAAGTTGTAATAAAACTTAGAAAAATAGAAGAATGGTACTGTATCTGGAAATTTGCCTGTTTCCAGTTCATTTAGATTGGTTATTTACCAGTAAAATGCTGGTAATGTTGAAGGTCAATTATAAAAAGAGATGGGACTATAGATAAGATGCCTAACATCATATTAGGTCCAATTAATGAAGTACTAGGCAAGAGTCTTACACATCCAATTGCACTGTCAGTCTATTCTCATAATTTAGGCACCAGGCACACATGCATCCTGGGCTTCTCTCCTCTTGGGACAGAACCTATCTTGAGGAGAAGGGAAACCTTCCTGTTCTTGCAATTAAAAGGGTTGTCTGAGATATTTCTACTGATGACCTCTGGATAGGTCATCAGCATCTGATCGGTTGGGGTCTGACACCCGGGACCCCCGGTGAGTAGCAGTTTGAAAAGCCATCGGCACTCACAGTAGCGTTGTGGCTTTCTCCTTGCTCACCAAGCACATCTCCATCCATGTCACTGTGCTTGGTATCGCAGCTCAGCCCCATTCATTTCAGTGAGGCTGAGCTGCTCCTAGGGTATGTGAGCAGTGAGCGTGACGTCACATGGCCTAGGAAAAGCTGGAGAAGACCGCCGCACTGCATAGAGCGTTGGTGCCCTCAAACGGATCAGCAGGGGCCCCAGGTGTTGGACCCGCACTAATCAGATACTGATGACTAATCCAGAGGAGAGGTCATCGGTAAAAATATCTCTGAAAACCCCTTTAAAGATATATTGGAGAGCAGAACTCCTTAATGCTACTGGTTGACTACACTTCGCAAGAAAATAGGCCAAAAAAGAGACCAATTCAGTTGATTTTTTACATTGGTTTTAATAAATATATTGCTCTGTGTGAAGGGCTGTCACTGAGCCAGTTGCCCCTGAAGTTTTAACCATAATTTAAACACCTATAAATAGGGGGAAAGCCCCCTGTAGTATCCAGATTTTTTTGTAACCCGAACTTTGTATATGTGCAGCATCATACTGAGCCAAATGTTACTAGCAGACATTTGCTACATATGACCAATGGTACAATTGTAACAGAAATCCTTTACTGTAGATACGCACTGTATGATCTATGGTGCACCCTTTCACGAGTTCTGTAAGTTGGGGATAAAATCGTAAGGAATTGTACTCCTATAAAGGTGTCACTTTGTATTCCACGTCCTCAGATCTTGTCTCATGTAATGCATTATCCAGCAGGCATCCAGCTTCTGTGTATGTGGCCATTCTGTCACCTGAAAACGATACCTGTACATCCACATCTGGAGTTCTAGTTTTACAAGTTCTGACTGAGCAGTATATTCACAGGGTACCTGTTTGTTTTTTTCCAGTACTGTGACGGGACAGTTTGTCAATTTTTGCTAAATTTTCTTCCAACAAAAAACAGGCTTACTAAAAGAAATCTGGTGTTATAAATATATTATCTCCCCATTGTCTCTCTCAACTGTAACACATTTGCTGTACATTCCTCTTTTTTAGGGTGTGTTATCTGTAAAATACAAAAAATGTGTAGTGATATCATTCTGTAACTTTTTGGAGATTTTTTTTTAAAAATTGGAATTAAGTTATTTATGTTGGATATACGCTGAGAATACAGGATGGTCTGAATACCTCAGTGTCTAATCTTTCCTTTTTTTTAAGAAAAACAAAAAGAAAAACTAAATCTTTTGCATTTTATTTTGGGACATTTAAGTTAATTTAAATTGTGGTTGAAGCAATAGAAAATTGAAATATGGATTGTGCATGACTGTGTCTTGAGTGTAAAAATATTGCAGTTTGAAATCTGGACCTGCAGTATTGTGAATAAAAGTTAGAAATGCCATGGTTTGGGGCTATTAATTTCTTTAATCTTTATGCTGATGATGCGTACAGGAGACATTGTGAAGGTAACAGTCTAGGCTGAAAGAAGGGACGTTCTGGAATGTATTGTATAACACTGACACCAATATGTCAGTGTTATACAATACATTCCAGACCTCTAAGGGTTACATAGCATCATAAATCAGTATAATGCTATGCAACCCCGTCAGTGCTGGGAGGTCAGGACGGAAGCTGCCACATACTCTCGCTGCGAGTCCGGACCATGGAACTCGCTAGTCTGAAAGGAGTCTTAGCCTAGATGTGAGCATTTAACTTTCACTTTGAGCGATTATCTGGGTTATCTGCCGGATATGCATATCCCTTATTTTTGAACTACTAACGTCTCATAAACACTTATTTAACCCACGTTCTTATCAGTAAGATGAGAAATGAGCTACAATGAGTGTTTATGAAGTCAGGAGATCAGATACCAAGAGCTGTCAGCTGAGCTGCCTGATGGGAAGCAGTATAAACACAGAGCCTGATGTTGGTGAATCTCAGAGTTGTACAGAGAAAGGGACTGAACATTTTTAGTAAAGACCAATTGGAAAATAATTTTAGCTCAAAGTAAGTACAATGCACCTTAATGGTGTCCATAGCCTCTAGTGCAGGATAGGTCCTCAATATCAGATTGGCTGGGGTCCAACTCCCGCCACCCCTGACGATCAGCTGTTTGAAGAGGTAGCGGCACTAATACAAGCGCTGCCTTCTCTTCAAAATTACCTGAGTGCCGTATCCTTTGCTTTGGGTCAGTGTAATTACAACTGCTCGTCCCATTCACTTGTAAATACACTGCACCGCCTCTACAGAGGAGATAATGCGCAGGTAATTTTGAGGGTCACTGTGTGACATGCCGTGTTATGGGGGAGCTAAGTGCACACTTAAGGCACACTTATGGGTGTCATTGTGGGGCTGGCATTGTTATGAATATGGTTTGGGGCTAAATGCTATATTTGACGGCACAATCCGGGAAAAACTATTGCTGTGTACTGCCTAGTCAGGCCTAAGGTTGCGGTGCATGCCTGACACAAGGCTTTCTTTGGACTTTGAATCCCTGTCATGTACCTTTCTGAGATTTCCGAGATGTGTTCTCTAAACTAAGCAAACACCTTCAATTGCTTTTCAATGGCTTTTGTTTCAAGATAACACGATGATTTAAGAAATTTTAGTTAAGAGTTTGAGTGCTAACCCTGCTACATCTGTACCTCTTAGGCCCTGCACTAGGCATTATGCAGTGTGTTATTTTACAAAGTGTGATCTTTAGAAGGGATGTTCCAGTCTAAGGCCAAGTTCACACTAAAGTTATTTAGTCCGTTATTGTGAGCCAAAACCAGTAGTGAAGCCTCCACAGAGATCAGGTGTAATGTAAAGATCTGCTCCTGTTCTGTATTTTTGACCCGCACCTGGTTTTGGCTCCCAATAACGTATTGAAATAACTGACCAAATAACTGAAGTGTGAACTCAGCCTAAGACATGTATAACATATCCTCTTATCTGCAGGATGAGGTTCAGTGGCCACGCATGCTGCTCTTTTTATTGTAACACTAGCAGAAGGACCCGGCTTCGCACGGGTATATTTAATCTATTTTATTTTATGTTTGTGTGTGTCATTAAAAGATATTGACCATATCCCCATACAGTGACCTCTACAGCACCCTGCCCCTTTTAACAGTGAATTCCACAGTCCACCACCTCTTAACACTGACCCCCCCCCCCCCGCCCCCAAAGTGCCCTGCCACTTTAAAATGGGACCTTCACAGTAGACCGCCCCTTTAACTGTGAGTTTCACCGCACTCCACTCCCTTGACATTGACCTCCTCAGGGGCCCGCCCCCTTAACAGTGACCGCCACAATACCCTGCTGCCTTAACAGTGACCTCCACAGCAGTTGCCCCTTTAATAGTGGCCCCTGCCCCCTTAACAGTGATCTCCACAGTGCCCTGCCCCTTTAATAGTGATCTCCACAGTGCCCTGCCCCTTTAATAGTGATCTCCACAGTGCCCTGCCCCTTTAATGCTAGGGCTACACGACAACATGTGTTGCGCGACATTTAGTCTCAACAATTTTTATGATGATAGTCTATGGTGTTGCACTGCGACATGTGACATGTTGCGACTGCAACACAACAGTTGCAAAAAATCTATCCAAGATGGATTTTTCTGCGACTGTCGCATCGCAGTCGCAGCATGTCGCATGTCGCAGTGCAACACCATAGTCTATCATCATAAAAATTGTCACACGACATTGGTGCGACACATGTAGCAGTGTAGTTGCGCCCTATGTGTCGTGCGACTTATTGTCGTCGTGTAGCCCTAGCCTAAAGCTGACCTACAGCAGTGAAGAAAAATAGCTAGGTTGTTATGGAAACCTGGAGTACCGTTCATGAGATATTACCAAAAATGACCTGCATTAGCCAATACAAGCCTGCAAGTCGTTCTCTTCATATCCCAAATGCCATACACAGGGTCACATGTCCCTTATCAGCCAATAGAAGTTCGCAGGCCCTTAGTCCTAGAAAGCTGAGACCCCCCCACAAGATTTATTTCCAGGTAGCAAGGGATGTGTTTAACATGTTTCGTTGAAATTGATGGTTGCATTTTTTTAGTGATCACGGAACATACATACATACATACATACATACATACACACATATACAGTACAGACCAAAAGTTTGGACACACCTTCTCATTCAAAGAGTTTTCTTTATTTTCATGACTATGAAGGCATCAAAACTATGAATTAACACATGTGGAATTATATACATAACAAACAAGTGTGAAACAAATGAAAATATGTCATATTCTAGGTTCTTCAAAGTAGCCACCTTTTGCTTTGATTACTGCTTTGCACACTCTTGGCATTCTCTTGATGAGCTTCAAGAGGTAGTCCCCTGAAATGGTTTTCATTTCACAGGTGTGCCATGTCAGGTTTAATAAGTGGGATTTCTTGCCGTATAAATGGGGTTGGGACCATCAGTGGCGTTGAGGAGAAGTCAGGTGGATACACAGCTGATAGTCCTACTGAATAGACTGTTAGCTGCTTTTTTCCTGCTATAATACAAATTCTAAGTAAAGAAAAACGAGTGGTCATCATTACTTTAAGAAATGAAGGTCAGTCAGTCAGCCGAAAAATTGGGAAAACTTTGAAAGTAAGGGCTATTTGACCATGAAGGAGAGTGATGGGGTGCTGCGCCAGATGACCTGGCCTCCACAGTCACCGGACCTGAACCCAATCGAGATGGTTTGGGGTGAGCTGGACCGCAGAGTGAAGGCAAAAGGGCCAACAAGTGCTAAGCATCTCTGGGAACTCCTTCAAGACTGTTGGAAGACCATTTCAGGGGACTACCTCTTGAAGCTCATAAAGAGAATGCCAAGAGTGTGCAAAGCAGTAATCCAAGCAAAAGGTGGCTACTTTGAAGAACCTAGAATATGACATATTTTCAGTTGTTTCACACTTGTTATGTATATAATTCCACATGTGTTAATTCATAGTTTTGATGCCTTCATAGTCATGAAAATAAAGAAAACTCTTTGAATGCGAAGGTGTGTCCAAACTTTTGGTCTGTACTGTATATATACATCCTTCTTTATTTATATAGATATAGGGATCTGTGAAATGCTCAGTTGTGTCTGTGTTTTCGTGGTAAGGTGTGAACACATGTATGGCATATACAGTGGATATGCCGTATGTGCTCACTGTACTGGGAAAATAAAGGAACTAATACCACGTTACTGCAGGATTAAGGGATTACAGATGGTTCATATAAATTCAGAAAATATTCTACTCGTTGCAAGACCAGAGCAGTCTCTTCATTAGGATTTTACACAGTAGATGGCGTCGTGTCTGAAACACAAACCAGGTGAGCAGACGAAAGGGGAGACTGTTTACTGGTAAAAGGTGAATTGCGTTATAGATTCCGTTACCATGGACCATAACTCAATTCTATGGCGGAATGCATAATGGAATGCTTTTGTAATAACCATTCTGGAGCATATTTTTATATAACTTTGTTTTGCCATTCCTCTTTTATTCTTACTAGAAGTAAATAAATGGAATGAATTGCCAGCAGTCAGCAATTAAGTTCAATCTGGGTGTTACCCATTGTGTTCTTACCTGCAGTCTGCTACTGCATCAGTGATTAGATAGTGTCAGACTGTGCGAGAACTCACCCCCAACTCGTAACATCGAGATGGACCTACAGTGCCTTGCAAAAGTATTCACCCCCCTTGCCTTTTTTTCGTGTTTTGTTACTTTACAGCCTTAAGTTCAATGTTTTGTTAATCTGAATTTTGTGATGGACCAGAACACAATAGTCTAAGTTGGTGAAGTGAAATGAGAAAAATATATAAATAAAACTATTGTTTAGAAATAGAAAACAGACAACTGGCATGTGTGTATTCACCCCCTTTGTTAGGAAGCCCATAAAAAGCTCTGGTGCAACCAATTACCTTCAGAAGTCACATAATTAGTGAAATGATGTCACGTGTGTGCAATCTAAGTGTCACATGATCTGTCATTACATATACACACCTTTTTTTGAAAGGCCCCAGAGGCTGCAACACCTAAGCAAGAGGCATTACTAACCAAACACTGCCATGAAGACCAAAGAACTCTCCAAACAAGTAAGGGACAATGTTGTTGAGAAGTATAAGTCAGGGTTAGGTTATAAAAAAAAAAAAAAAATCCAAATCTTTGATGATCCCCAGGAGCACCATCAAATCTAACATAACCAAATGGAAAGAACATGTCACAACAGCAAACCTGCCAAGAGACGGCCGCCCACCAAAACTCACTGACCGGGCAAGGAGGGCATTAATCAGAGAGGCAGCACAGAGACCTAAGGTAACCCTGGAGGAGCTGCAGAGTTCCACAGCAGAGACTGGAGTATCTGTACGTAGAACGACAATAAGCCGTACGCTCCATAGAGTTGGGCTTTATGGCAGAGTGACCAGAAGAAAGCCATTACTTTCAGAAAAAAACAGAAAGGCACGTTGTGAGTTTGCGAAAAGGCATGTGGGAGACTAAAATTGAACTTTTCGGCCATCAAAGAAAACTCTGTCTGGCGCAAACCTAACACAGCACATCACCCAAAGAACACCATCCCCACAGTGAAACATGGTGGTGACAGCATAATGCTGTGGGGATGTTTTTTTAGCAGCTGGGACTGGAAAACTGGCCAGAGTTGAGGGAAAGATGGATGGTGCTAAATACAAGGATAATCTTGAGAAAAACCTGTACCAGTCTATGTGTGATTTGAGGCTAGCATTCTACCTTCCAGTAGGACAATGACCACAAACACACGGCTAAAGCAACACGAGTGGTTTAAGGGGAAACGTGTAAATGTGTTGGAATGGCCTAGTCAAAGCCCAGATCTCAATTCTATAGAAAATCTGTGGTCAGGCTTAAAGATTGTTCACAAGCACAAAACCATCCAACTTGAAGGAGCTGGAGCAGTTTTGCAAGCTGGAATGGGCAAAAATCCCAGTGGTAAGATGTGGCAAGCTCATAGAGACTTATCCAAAGCGACTTGGAGCTGTGATTTCCGTAAAAGGTGGCTCTACAAAGTATTGACTTTAGGGGGGTGAATAGTTATGCATATTGACTTTTTCTGTTATTTTGTCCTATTTGTTGTTTGCTTCACAATAAAATTAAAAAATCTTCAAAGTTGTGGGTATGTTCTGTAAATTAAATTATGCAAATCCTCAAACAATCCATGTTAATTCCAGGCTTTGAGGCACCAAAACATGAAAAAAGTCAAGGGGGTGAATACTTTTGCAAGGCACTGTATATTTGGACAGGAACAGTACACCATAAAGTTATATGAGAAGATGCTCCAGAACTATTACATGGGGAATGCAAGTAGTTACTAAACAAACCTAACAGGAGAAGTGACACGTCCTCTTTAAGGGTCCATTCACACGACCGTAAATGTTTTGTGGATCCGCAAAACGAGTACCGGCTGTGTGCGTTTTGCGGAACGTGCACAGCCAGCCCTATGATAGAAATTCCTATTCTTGTCCACGATTGCAGCCAAGAATAGGACATGCTCTATCTTTTTGGCAGGGTCACAGAACAGAACTATGGGTGTGCTGTCCTGTTCTTTTCCGGCCCTGTTGAGATAAATGGGCCTGCACCAGTTATGCAAAATTGCAGAAAGGATGTGGACCCAGAAATACGGTCGTCTGAATGGACCCTAAAGGGAGTCTGCCACCACTGCGGTGCATTTTATACAGTTTCCAGCAGACTGTAGTTCTAATACTCTGAATCCCAAACATACATTTGTGCTGTTTCTCCCCCCCCCCCCCCCAAAAAAAAAAACAACTTGGTTTTTGCTCCCCAAAAACAGTTTTTAATCAAGATGCAAATTGGTATCAAAGTCTGAGGCTCAGAGCCCAGCTGCACCCATTCAAATCGATCTTTCTCCTTTGAATCTTTACACCACCTCCCTTGCCTCCCAAGGTCATCACACCACTACTGGAAATCCTGCGCAGATGCACAGCTCAGCTCTGTCTATAGCGGTGCCTTCTATGAACAGGGGTGTCAGCAACTAAACTGCACATGCGCGGGAAGGATGCACAGTTCAGTCTATCCAAAAGAGGAGATTGAGTTACAGGAAGACCCGGAGCGGACGGAGCTGGGCAAATTGATCTCATATGTATGTGAGAAAATCCCACCATTGCTTTACAACATGGAAGCACTTTAAAGAACAATCAAGGAGTTGTTCATTGATTGACACTGATCTTGATTTACAAAGTTGTGTCAAATTTTCAATAACGGAAATCTCCAAGCAGTGCCAAAAATGAGTTAGGAGCCCATTCATTCTGAAAATTACAGGCGGTCCGAGATCAGACTTCAATATATCTTTGACATAAGATAACGGATTGTCGCCTAGTGCGGCACAAACCTGTAAATCTGCACTGCTATAGACCATAATAATATAGATTTACAGTGAGGAACAGAAGTATTTGAACACCCTGCGATTTTGCAAGTTCTCCCACTGATGGAGGGGTCTGAAATTCCCATTGTAGGTGCATTCCCACTCTGAGAGACAGAATAAAATAAAAAAATTCAGGAAATCACATTGTATGATTTTTAAAGAATTTATTAGTCTTGCACTGCTGAACATAAGTATTTGAACACCTGAGAAAATCAGTGTTAATATTTGGTACAGAAGCCTTTGTTTGCAATTACAGAGGTCAAACTATGAACAGTTGGCTGGCTTTACACGTTAAAATCGCAATAAAGTGACCATCTGGGCACGCCTGGAGTAAAGATAATGCTGGCTACATCTGTACTTGGTTGTCTTCTGTTTTCTGTATGGGGATAAAAATTCAGAAGAGAGGAAACGGTTTCCAGCTATTTCTTATTTTAAAGGAAAGTACAGAAATGGTAGAATACATGCATTTCTTGACCCTCTGGAGGTTTAATGGGCTTTAAATGAAGCAAAAGATATCTTATAATAGTTTTAATATTCAATACATGTTTCATAACAATTTTTTACATATTCCTGTATGACAAGATACTATACTTTTTATATATATATATATATATATAAAAGTGTTTATTTATGGAGCTCTGGTTATAACACAGTATTAGTAATAGTGTACCTGTATAATAGAGGGGATTTCCAGGATTAGAAAGATATGTCTGGCTTCTTTCAGAAACAGCTTCACTTTTGTCCACGGCGAGGGGGTGTGTGTGGGGGGGGGGGGGTAGTAGTTTAATGTGGCCCTGGAAAAAAACTAAAAGTGGCCCCACATTGTAGGCAGGTCCAAATTGACAGAAGGCGGGGCAACACAAGTAGGTGGGGCCAGCAATACCATATTGCAGCACAAAATGCTACTCCAACAGAATAAAATACCACAGTGTAGCACAAAATACTGCTGCCCCTGCTGCACTATTCAACTACCGTATTTTTCGCCATATAAGACGCACTGGCCTATAAAACGCATCTAGGTTTTAGAGGAGGACAATAAGAAAAAAATATTTTTCATTAGACCTCAGATCAGCAATCCAGACCCCCAATGTTAATCAGACCTCAGCTCACAGCCCCAATCAGATCCCCAATATTAATAAGATCTCAGATCAGACCCCAATGGGAATAACCCCTAATCAGACCTCAGATCAGAGCCCAATATAAAGAAGACCCCCAATCAGACCTCAGATGAGACTCCCATGCCTCATATCAGCCCCCAGCCATATGTGATCAGCCCCCAGTCATATAATCAACCCCAGTATGAATCAGCCCCCAGCCATATGTGAGCAGCCCCCAGTCATATAATCAACCCCAGTATGAATCGGCCCCCAGCCATATGTGAGCAGCTCCCAGCCATAAGTCAGCCTCAGATCACAAAATAAAAAAATCCACTTACCTCTCCGGCTCCTGGATGCCGCCGCTCCTCACATTGCGATCCTCTTCCTCCTGCTGTGCTGTGAACTGGCGCGCACAGCGTGACAGCCAAGGACTAGGAAGCGGTGAGTACACTTTGGGGGGGGGGGGGGGGGCCTCTTATGGGGTGAAAAATACAGGTATATCACTGTCCCAAGAATGGCGATGCGGTTGAATTCAGAAAGGAACCTATGGCTGCTAGCCAGGTGCCTAAGGCTACTTTCACACTAGCAGCAGCCTTCTCTGGCAGGCTGTTCCGGCGGGAGAAAAGCCTGCCGGATCCGTGCTGCTTCTAGTGCACCGTGCCACCGGAAGTCCGCTCTGGCCACATTGACTATAATGGGGGAGGTCCGGCCGCAGCACGGCAAACATGCAGAGAGGCAGCCGGAATCAAACTACGACATGTCGTAGTTTTATTCCGGCTGCCTCTCAGCATGTTTGCTGCGCTGCGGCCGGATCTCTGGCCCGCCCCCATTATAGTGAATGGGGCCGGAGCGGACTTCCGGCAGCAAGGTGCACTAGCGACAGCACGGATCCGGCAGGCACGTACCCCCGCCGGAACAGCCTCATTAGTACCAGAGGACCAGGAAGCGGTGAAGACTCTGCTCACCGCCTCCTGGTCCTTAGCTGTCAGCTGTGAAGGCTGCGCATAAGGGCGCTCTAACCTCACTCTGTGCGCATCAGATCACAGCACAGCCGACAGCAGGAGGAAGAGGATTGCGATGTAGGTGAGGAGCGTTGGCGTCCAGGAGCAGGAGAGGTAAGTGTTTTTTTATTTTATTTATTGAGGCTGATGGGGGCTAATATAACATGGCTGCGGGGGGCTGGTGAGAGGTAATGGGGGCTGAGGAGAGGCTGGTGAGAGGCATATTGGGGGCTAATATGAGGCATGGGGCTCTTATCTGAGGTCTGATTGGGGTCATTCACATTGTGGTCTGAGCTGAGGTCTGATTGGGGGTCTGATCTGAGGTCTCATTAACATTGGGGGTCTTATTGGGGCTGTCAGCTGAGGTATGATTAACATTGGGGGTCTGATTGGTGGTCTGACCAGAGGTGTAATGGAAAATATTTTTTTATTGTCCTCCTCTAAAACCTAGATGCGTCTTATGGGCCGCACTGGGTGCGTCTTATAGGGTGAAAAATACAGTAAAAAAAAAAGCATCCTTTTCCCAAAATGAAGTAAAAAATTGGGAAAAAAGAAAAGTAGACATATTAGGTATCGCCGCGTCCATATTGACTGGCTCTATAAAAATATCACATGACCTAACCCCTCAAGTAAACACCGTATAAAAAATAAAAACTGTGTAAAAAAAAAAAAGCCATTTATTGTCTCCTTACATCACAAAAAGTGTAATAACAAGCGATCAAAAAGTTATACGCACCCCAAAATCATACCAATCAAACTGTCATCTTATCCCACAATTTTTTTTTGCATTGGTTGATTTCTGTATTTTTTTTATCTTTATGATCTGCTCTGTCATGCCTGCCTGCGGACCTTCTAATTTGGAGTTCAGTAGGTGTTTCCCATAAAGCGTGCAGCTCAGAAGTCTCCTCCTAGATATATAACATGATGTGTGAATGAGACTTGCTGTAAATGCAATAAGCAATAATACATTGGCATGAAAAAAATAGAAAATTAGACGCTGTATATAACGAATATAATAATCATAGAAATGCTTATCAAAATTCAGGTAATGGCCTTATTCACACAGTCAGTGTTCGGTCAGTGATTGGGGCCCAAAAACAGGATTGGATCCTCCAGTAAGATAAAGTATAATGGAAATATTTGCCCCTCTTCTATTTTTTTGGCCCACTCCTGGTTTTGGCTTACTGATGTGTGAATGAGGTCAATGTCTATTGAAAAGATTACTGTTCTCGCTATTATCATTACTGTATATATCTTTATGTGTTTGTATGTTTTTAATGAATGTGTTCTTATTCATTTCTATATCCGTAATGAGACTTTATTGACAGAATAAGTATCACATAAACTGCAGGATTATATTAGAATACTGACCTGCTCCGACCACAGACTACCACTGTGCTCAGGAGTAGGTTAGCAAGAAGAAGGGCGGAGTGATGCATGACTACAAGATTAGACTATACACCAGTAACCATGGAGCGACATGGGTCTGCATAGAAGCTGCATACATATAATGGTAAGTTGTTTTTTTTTGTTTGTTTTTTAGATTCATTGGAACAAAGTAAGATAAAAACAGTAGAGATGGCAAAGTGCAAAGAAGTGTAAGGCCCCTTTCACACAAGCAAGTTTTCCGCACGGGTGCAATGCGTGACGTGAACGCATAGCACCCGCACTGAAGCCTGACCCATTAATTTCAATGTGTCCGTGTACATGAGCTTTTTTTTTTCACGCATCAATTCTGCGTTGCGTGATAAACGCAGCATGTTCTATATTCTGTGTTTTTCACGCAGCCCTGGCCCCATCGAAGTGAATGGGGCTTCAGTGAAAAACGCATTGCATCCGCAAGCAAGTGCGGATGCAATGCGTTTTTCACTAATGGTTGCAGAGTGCTATTGCATTTGTATTTTGCGTTTGTATATGTATTTCGCCATAGCGATGTGCACCTGCATACAGGGTTGTGCTGACTGAATCACCCACAGTTGCTAAGAGATGTTGTTTGTAAGCCTTCAGTTTTTTTTTTATCAAAAAAACTGAACGCAATCACAGACAAAACTCCCTGAACTTGCTTGCAAAATGGTGCGAGTTTTACTGAACGCACCCTGAACGCATCCGCACCTAAGGCTCCTTTCACACTGGCGTTTTGGTTTCCGTTTGTGAGATCTGTTTCAGGGCTCTCGCAAGCGGTATAGAATACCTAATAGCGAATACCTCACAGCGACAATGCAATACCTGTCTTCCCCCTTTTTTTATTTTTTATTATTATTCATTTTTATCTTCCTCATTATTGTAATTGCACTATATTTTTATTTCCATTTCCATAATCGTAACATGTTGGTTTTTATATTTGTATGCTGTTGTAAAGTATAATAAGACAGTTGATTATATGTATGTATACCCTTTTTATTAATAAAAATTATAAAATATAAAAAACAAACAAAAAAAACGGATCAGTTTTTCCCTAATGCATTCTGCTTGCATCGTTTTGCTGTCCGCCTGACGATGCAGAAGCAAACGGATCCGTCCTGACACACAATGTTAGTCAATGGGGACGGATCCGTTTTCACTGACACAATCTGGCACAATAGAAAACAGATCCGTCCCCATTGACTTTCAATGGTGTTTAAGACGTTTTGGCTATGTTACAGATAATACAAACGGATCCGTTCTGAATGGATGCATGTGGTTGTATTATCTGAACTGAAGCGTTTGTGTAGATCCATGACGGATCCGCACCAAACGCAAGTGTGAAAGTAGCCTAAGGCCTTGTTCACATGTCAGTTATTTGATCAGTTATTTCCATCAGTTTTTGGCCTCATGCCGGCTCGGATGCGGACCCATTCACTTCAATGGGGCCGCAAAAAAAGCGAACAGCACTCCATATGCTGTCCGCATCCGTTGCTCCGTTCCGTGGCCCCGCTAAAAAAAATATAACATGTCCTATTCTTGTCTGCGCTTTGCGGACAAGAATAGGCATTTATATTAAAGGCTGTCCGTGCCGTTCTGCAAATTGCAAAGCGCGCAATGACGCCATCCATGTTTTGCAGATCCGTGATTTGTGGACCGCAAAACACACCACGGTCGTGTGCATGAGGCTTTTGTGAGCCAAAACCAGGAGTGGAGGCTACTCAGAGATGAGGTATAATGAAAAGATCTGCAACCTGGTTTTGGCTCACAATAACTGAGGGAAATAACTGATCAAAAACTGATGTGTGAACAAGGCCTAATCCGTATCGTTTAAGTGAAAGAGGCCTAAATGTTCTATTTTCTGTAACTATTAGGCCCCTTGCAGATGAGCGTGAGCGGATTAGGTCTAGATGCGTTGCGAATGTGTTGAGTGAAAAATGCGCGATTTCGCAAGCAAGTTCATTCAGTCTTGCCTGCAATTGCGTTCAGTTTTTATCGCGCGGGTGAAATGCGCATTGATGCGTTTTTCACGTGCGTGATAGAAAACGTAATGTTTACAAACAACATCTCTAAGCAACCATCCGTAAAAAACGCATCGCATCCGCACTTGCTTGCGGATGTGATGCAATTTTCACGCAGCCCCATTCACTTCTATGGGGCCAGCGTTGTGTGAAAAACGCAGAATATAGAACATGCTGTGATTTTCACGCAACGCACAAGTGATGCGTGAAAACCAACGCTCATGTACACAGACCCATTAAAATGAATTGGTCCGGATTCCGTTTGCATCACGCATTGCACCCGCGTGGAATACTTGCTCGTGTGAAAGGGGCCTTAGTCCCAGGGCAGGTTCACATCTGCGTTGGGAGTCTCCGTTAGGACCCCCGTAAAAGATTTTTCAAAAACAGCTGAAAGAAAAGTCCTGCATGCAGAACTTTTTTTTTGTCCTATAAAAAAAGCAGGATGGAAACCTGGCATTTTTTTCAGGACTGCAGCAATTTAGAGTTCTGGATTCCGACGACAACTCTGTAGGGTAAGCAGAGTGATAAAGAGGTAACAGAAGAAGCTCTATACGGTTTCCGTCACACTCGCTGCCTCTGTATGACGATAAAACAAAAAAAACTAAAATCACTTTATTAAATTCTCATTAAAAATAAAGGCAGACACCCTCTAAAGGACTTTTGGTTGCTTAAGTTCCAGAACACAGTGGTCTGCAATGGGGCGTGCTATCGATATGGTCTATTATGTTGGGATATATCTGGGATAAGCCAGACCAGGTCCCCAAAAGTACATGCACACCCAGTAACGTACTGATGCAATATAAGCTATATGATCAGTCACTATTTAGGTGAGGGCAGTATTGCTAAGCACAATGTGTCAGTACAGTAGTGTTATGTATCGGGGACTAAAACCAGCAGTTGTGCGGTCAGTCCTGAATATAAGCAGATACTGTAAGGGGTAGAGACCAGTCAGCTAAAGGAATCCTATCCTGCTCTACAAGTTTCAACTAGTTCAATTGTGAACATCTCATCAGGAGCCAGAAGGAAGGAGTGTGATTCCCTAATGTAACAAAATGATATACGAGCAGTGCTGCCTGCAAGGTATCCAGCGCTGGTATGGGCAAACGCCTCGTTCCCCAGTGCAATAATAAAAGAAAATGCCTCCAAAAAGGTGTACATAGCCTTTAAGGAACACTTCTAAACGTCTCCAGGATTTTATTAAAAAAAGGGGAGAAAAAACTGATGGAGTTCCACTGTGAAGCCTCGCCCATTTTTTCCTACGTGATTTAAAAATGTCGCATGGAGGAAAAGAAAGGCACGGGGACGCAGTGGTGTATTCGTGAAAAATGCACTGACAAAAGTTTGGGTGGAAATGGCTTCAAAGTTCTATTGTATTTCTATTTTATCAGATTTCCTCTCAAAAATCTACTGGTTCAGTTTTAGGATTATTGGAAAGCTTGGAAATAAGTAGTACAGCCCCTAAGGGCTTGTATCACCACCCCCCATCTTCAATTACCTTCATAAAGTTCAAATAATGCTCCCAGCACTGCGATATCTTCATAAAACCAGAACTATTATTATAGTGGGGGTAAAATACAAATAAAGCTGACTCATTTTGAGCAGGGCTTGTGTAGCCCAAAATGCATCAGCCTTACTAGTCTTTTAACCCCGCTATAATAAAGTTCCGGTTTTATAGAGGCATCGCGGTGCAGGACGCATCACTTGATCTTTGTCTTGGAGCTCCAACTTGGTCTGAGCTATGCCACTATTTAGATGCACATTATCGTATTTTTGGTCTGTGTCTGTCTTTTACGGATTGCACTCTGACCCTTAATTTCTATGGGGCTGCAAAAAGTATAATCCATGTGCTGTCCACATAGAACATGTCATGTTCTTGTTCTTTTGGGGACAAGAATAGGCATTTCTACAATGGAACCTGTGAAAAGTGCGGGATGCACCCAGACCGCATCCATATTTTGCAGATTCGCGATTGTGTGCAGGAGGCCTTAAACAGATTCTGCTACGGCTGGTGAGAAGCAATATCTGCTGCATGCCTTTATGGAGTGGTGTGGAAAATAAAATGACAGGGATATTTCCCCTTCGATGACATAATCCTCAGCTTCTAGCTGCAGGCAGTATTTTAGGATTCCTTGTATGTACCATAAGTCTCGATGCTTTAGAATAAGGAACATTTCTATGGTCTTGCCAGATGACTTGAAAACATTGGATGTGGTCAGAACCAATATAAATTACTAGTGCGTGTGCATGCGAACTAAAGACATCATCTACTCAGGCATATCAGACAGTCTTTAGCTCACAGCTCTGTCTGTGTCCGGGAGACACTCTCACATTCACAGATCGAGGAGGTCATCAGAGGAGGCAACCTTGACATTTATCCGGCCTGGCATCTCTTGCGCTGCTTGCTCATCCTTATTGTGCAGCTGGAGACTCTGCTCTTCTACTGGGTCATTAGGCGATGCAGCCAGGAGCACTTGGCCCAGGAATTGGTCACACAGGATCTTGCTTCCCCAGACCTGAGGTTAAAGTAGAAGAAACTGGCTTTATGTTAGTTAAATGATTGCAGCAAATATTGCCTTAATTCAGTAGACTAACGTATTGCCTTTGGAATTCACATGCAGTGCAGCCATCCAAGAAACAATTCAAAGGTGCTGGAAATAATGTAGCAAACATGAACATGACAAATGCAAATCATATTCTAAATGAACAAGGAAAGGTATACCAGTTAGCAAAATGCATAAGAAACCCTGAACAAAGACCTCATTAAGATTGGGTATTGTACCTGTATTGAGTTTTGTTCCATTGTACTTCAATGACTAAGGACCTTTTTAGGGTGGTACTTCACTATCCAATGTTCGGACAGTGCTGGCGCCAATGGAAGGTAATGCATTCATCTGTGTTTGTTTGCTGATTACACAGGGAGATACGTTGCCGATAAACGAGTGTTTGCTTGTTCAAAGATAAAGATGGACCAGATTTAGCACCACAGGGCAGGTTTTGGTGCATTTAGCCAGTGGAAATTCTGCTGCACATTTGCAGCAGATTAAATCCCTATGCGTTGCAAAGGGTAAAACCCACAATGTGTGGATAAGCATTCCTAAAATCCCATCCACTTTTCTGGTAGTGTAAATGATGCAGCATATCTGTGGATGTACCGTTGGACAGTCTAGTCTAAGTTGATACCATAGGACCTGTCACAAGATGTGAGTATGAAAACACCTGTTCTGTAAGGCCCCTGAGTCTACAACCCTAAGCAAGCAATATGAAGACCAAAAAGCTCTCCAAACAGGTGAGAGATAAAGCCGTGGAGAAGTATAGATCAGGGTTCAGTTATAAAAAAATATATCCAAACTCTGAACATCTCACAGGGCACCATTAAATCCATTATAACACAATGGAAAGCAATAGAGGACATTAGCCACAGAGTTAACAAAGACACCAATGATAACACTGAAGGAGCTACAGAGATCCAGGGCGGAGATGGAAGTTTCTATCCATAGGATAATTCCCAGTTGTAACACAACAAAACAGGAAAATCGCCAAAGGGGAAGGGGGTGAATGCTTTCACAAGATACTTACGTTACACATTTGTATAATGTTTAATTTAGACAGAGGTTAAAGGGGTTATCCCATGAATAATGTAAAAAATGAACATCAGACATCACACAGAACATGACAATCTCTTTCTAACAAAGGTAGAACCAGCCCTGTACCTCACATGGATCCAGAGATCTGCCCATTCATTGTTCTGCTAGATTTATATATTTATATCAAGCTGGCATCTAAAGGGGAGTGTCATTTCTGCTGCAGCTAAGGGGGCGTGTCCATGCTCTCCAAATTACAACTCAGGAGGCAGTTGAAGGATGAAACTGAGCATGTGCGGCCTACTCAGTGAGCAGGTCAAAGAAATAAAGTGGCACTATACAGATACATTTTATTGAATATCTCAGTAGCTATACAATTTTTTTTATTACATGCAATTACAAAAGTGTTCAGATCCAGGTGCTGGTTTGAAAACTGTACAATATTTCTCGTGGGACAACCCCTTTAAGTTTAAATTGTATATATACCTTAATGACCAAGATCTTTTTGGCATTAAATGCTTTGTACACATCAAAACCTTATCTATAGGATATGGAATAAGCAGCTATGGTAGTCCGACCGCTGGGGCCTATACTGATTACATAAACGGGGCTCCAGGTGTCCCCTGTATGAATAGTGGTTGAGTATGCACACTGCTGCCACATTCTTTCTCTATGGGACTGCCAAAGACAGGCGAGAATGGAGAGGCAGTGCACATGCTTAACCACTGCTGCATTCATTTGGGGGAATCAGGACCCCTGTTCTTGTAATTATGGGGATCTCAGCGGTTATATAGGGCATATAATTTTTTTTGTTTCTATCTTGCCACATTCAGAGGGCCACACTTTTTTTAGTTTATTATTAATGGAGCTGTATGGGTGCTTATTTTTTTGGGAGGAAAAGCCATATTATTTCATGGCACTATTTTGGAGCACCTATAATTGAACTTGTGTATTAACTTTTAATGTTATTGGGGGTGTATGGAGAAATAAAAAGCGGTTTCTATATTGTTTTTTTTATTTTTAACCTTGATCACTGTGCAATATGAACATCCTGTTTTGGTTCAAACACTATGTGGAGACACGAGGGTCAGTGGGTGCTCTCGTCCGCCGGCCTGGCTATCTTCATTATGACTGCGCAGGGCCAGGGCTCATAACACCGACCACCCGTGCTCCTTTCCCATGGGTGGAACACTACTCAGACAACACAGGGTTAGGGTACAACACTCCGGGAAGACTTTATTAGATAACCAACAGTCAGCAGCATATAGTACAGTCCCAACAAGGACACAGGATGGCACAGGTGACAGTGATTCACCCTTCTGCTGACTCGCCAGGGATTAAACCTCCGCGACTTTGTGGGGACCTAGGACCAACCACCTCAGCTAGTAGCACTCCACTTTGGGCGGGCACCACCAAGAGGAGGTAGCTGCAATCGTAGGGAGCCGTGCACAGCGAGGCATGTGGCCAGGTGACCCGCTCATCCCAACCTGGACTCTCCAACTGAACCCGTAGGCTTGAGGTTGGGCAGTTTTGAACTCCACCAGCTGGAACCGTAGTCCCTAGGCTGAAGTCCTGTAGAATAGCCGCTGATGACAGGGGCAGCTGCCCTTTTATTTCCCACAGCCGCCATGTCAGTGCATTGGCCCCCATAGGATTGGTGGGAGATAATCGTGACTGTTCTATAATTGGTTGTCAGTTCAATCTGACTGCATAATGTCATTCTGATAACACAGCTTTTCCATCATAGGTGATGTAATTAGCAGGTCCTTTCCTATACATCTACTGGCTTGTTAGTCAGCCCAAAAAACTCTGCATAGTTAATTCAAGTTGCTGTGGAAGTCAGACAGCTATAAGCAAGACACATATTAAACATTAGCTCCTGTACATCCCCAAAATGATGGACAAAGAAACCGTACACATGGCGCAAATTAATAACAACCCACCCCACAAGTGGTCAGGTGTTATCAAAAGTGAGCATGATGTCATCACATTCTACAATTAGGTAGTAATAGTACGTCCAAGTGCAGGAAGTGGTTAAAGCCAAAATCCCAGCTTGATAAATATTCCTACTATGTGTATTTGGTAATAATAAGCATTACCTGAATGACAATTGGTTCACTCATTCTCCTACGGTAGAAAATCGCTTTCATATCAATAACAGCGCTGGTTGTATTTTTGTGGACATCAGATCGAACACTCTCATTTTCACATTTGATGATAACGTATAGATCAGATCCTGCAATTACACAACATTAAAACACGGTATGTTATCCACAATAATATGCCAGTAACAGGAAAGCCTTTTAATTGTAGTGATTTTTTTCTAATGGCTAGAGTAGATAAGATCGCTAGTTTCATGTTGCCCTGTCTGAGGAGTATAAACTGGTGACTGTGACCCTGATGAGATCGCTGCATCACTTAGCTGAATTGACCCAGTTGTGTTGCTGAAAGCTCAGTTGTGATCCAGGTGTTGGAGACCACTTAGTACACTGCATGAGCTCAGATAGGGCAGCATAAACGGGTCACAGATTCCCTTCAGGCCTGGTTCACAGTTAAATGCTTGGTCAGTGATATCCATGAGTGATTTGTGAGCCAAAACCACAGAACAGGTGCAGATCGTTCCCTTATACCTTATCTCTGTGTAGACTTCACCTCTGGTTTTGGCTCACAAATCATTGATGGAAATCCCTGACCAAACACTGAAGAGTGAACGAAGCCTTAGTGTGCTTGTTACATTTTCCATCAAAGCTGAAGGGAGTAGCTTTGGGGGGCTGATGGGGAATGTGCCCCAATGAGGATCACTGTAGAAGAATGAAGTCGTAGCTAAGAGTCAACCATATTTTTTTTAGTCAGACATCTTAGGCTACTTTCACACGAGCATTTTCCCTTTCCATTAGTGAGATCCATCATAGGATCTCAATAGCGGGGTGAAAACGCTTCAGTTTTGTCCCCGTTTATTGTCAATGGGGACAAAACTGAACTGTATCAAACTGAGTACACCAGAATGCATTCCGTTCCGTTTGGTTGTGTTCCCATTGCGGACAGAATAAGGCTGCAAGCAGCGTTTTTCTGTCTGCGATGCGGAGCAAGACGGATCCGTCCTGGCATACAATGTAAGTCAATAGGGACGGATCCGTTTTCTTGGACACAATAGAAAACGGATCCGTCCCCCATTAAAATAGCAATGACGGATCAGTCTCTAAAACCATTGAAAGTTAAAGATAATACAACCGGATCCGTTCAGAACGGATGCAGACGGTTGTATTATCGTGACGGAAGCATTTTTGCTGATCCATGACAGATCCAGCAAAATTGCTGGTGTGAAAGTAGCCTTACATTTGTACCTCAAAGGGTTTAGGGAAGAAATAACTTAGTTAATTAGTGTATAAATTCGGATGTGCTATGTTGTGGCTAGAAAGTAGAACTTCAAGTAATCAATTAAAAGATGTCTTCAAATAGGACTAGCTATGTGGTAATAGTGTTCAGTGACCGATAAATGCACTCCATTGATTCCTTCTAGTCTAGGGTGTTG
The DNA here is from genome assembly GCF_905171765.1 of Bufo bufo. Taxonomy (NCBI): domain Eukaryota; kingdom Metazoa; phylum Chordata; class Amphibia; order Anura; family Bufonidae; genus Bufo; species Bufo bufo. The sequence continues at coordinate 129,152,048 of NC_053396.1, forward strand.
ATATTTATGATTGTGCCTAATTGGTGTGTCAAGTTTTGATACTTTACGACAAGTGTATACTTTTAGCGAGTATGAGCAAAGAAAGAAAAAAGATTAAAGGTTATTTTAGCGAATCAACAATTATAAAGTATACCAAGAGGTGTAACTTACCTTATGCATAATAATAATGTTCTGATGTCATCATGTGCATGAATAATAATTTATCAATGATTTCGGGTTTGTGAACCATTGATGTCTACGTACTGTAGTAGACTGCAGCATTTTAATGATATGCCTATATATAAAAATCTATTGTTTTTTACCATTCCACCATTCGACCTTTCTTCCATTCCAGACCAGACCATTCTATACTTTGCATTCTAAAATCTGCCTGACTTTTCAATCTTTTCCTTAATTTGTCATGGGGTTTGTCTCAATAAACATCTCAAGAAGAATTGTCTTCAGAATCTACTTCAGCTGTGGGTGGAGTCCAGCAATCATCAAGTCAGTCTGCCTTGGTATTTAGATAAAGGTTATAGCTGCAAACTAAATCTTTGATTTACCAGAAAAAGCCTGCGAGCAATAATTATATTACATATGAACATGTAAAACCAGAGAGGCCAAAAAGCACATACTTTACAGCAGCTGACTGACCTAATTGCTCTATAAATTTGTCTCTAGTAACCTTAGACCTCTGAGCGAACCATATGTTTGAATTTGCATGACAACTGAATAATTCCTAGGCATTTCCAGCATTCTTCACCATTTACATTTCATCAGTTCTGTAATTTAAACCTGGCTTTGACCCCTGGAGGCAATGTTGTACAATATATACAAGCAATTAGAGACCAGGGCAAAAAAATGTCATAAACTGTTCCCAAAGTCAGTAGACAATTTATCAGGAGGGAAAGCAATTATAGGTGCACAGAACCAAAATCCTATCATATTAAATCTCTGAAAATCAGACCAAATGTTTCATATACTATAATAAGTATAATGTTTCATAAATAAATGAGCACATACAACTATGGAAATTAGGACATGTCAGAAGTTTTCATCTTTGAGACATCTAAAATCACTAGAATGAAGGGATCCCTTCAGCTTTCGATTTTAGATGTAGGTGTGTGTGCATTACAGGTACATTATTGAGAACCTCTCCATCATTTGCTTGGAGGTCTACAAGGACTGATACTATAGGGAGCTTACTGAAATCAGATTTCCACAACTCAATAATAAATCTTTTTTTTTTTTTTATCAGATAATCTTTATTTATTAGATTTAAAATGTGAAAATTCAAACATAACCCAACTACCTGGGCTATCCAACCATGGAGCCCACAATTTTTCAGATTTAACATAAGCCCCTCATTTGTTATATATTATTCTTTCATTCATTACCAAGGTATTTACCAGAATTTATCTATGAATTCCCTTCTACTAGGGGAAATTGGCTGAATCCTATGGTAGGCTATGAGTTTACGGGTAATATACAATTGCTGTCTATCAACAGCTAATTTCCGATGTGTGTCTAACAGTAAATCTTCCACCAGTCCCAAAAGACAAACTTTAGGATTTTGCTGGAGATTAACCGAATATACTATATTAATAATCCATACGATCTTGTCCCAAAAAGTACAGAGATAATTACAGCCCCAATGCATATGGAGAAGATCTGCCGGTTCTGAGGCACATTTAGGACACTTAGCACAGTCATGCCCTGCTCGGGTTATGTGCGGAGGTCTGCCAGATTAGCAGCACGTGTGTAGCCTTTTGTTTTTGTTTTGGAGTTGAGCTGTATCCGCCTCCCTTCAGGTGCACTGGGTGGGGTCGTTGGTTTGAGTTTAAATTACGCCCACTCCCAGAGTCCTGTGCGGGTTATAGCTTTTGTCTGGCTCAGAGGAAGGAAGGAATGATTTGCTGTTCCTGCTCAGTAACAAGATAAGTAGGTTTTGTTTTCTTGTGGTTGTCTGTCTAGGCTGTTAGAGAGACGCCTGCCCTCTCCAGGTCCTGAGGAAGCAGGCTGCCTCTTTCCCCCTTTCACCATCTTAGGGATTTTAGGGTATCTTCAGCCTAGGCATGGGGACACGTTATTCCCACCTTCAAGTTCTGAACGTGGGCATAGAAGTCTAGGGACAGCTGGTAGAGATTTGTCAGGAGGTGACCTTTATCCCCAGCTTCTTACCTAGACACTTGTTTGGTGGTATTCTGTGTATCTTGTATCCTGTCCATCGTGACAAACATCTAGTCTACATCCTTGGGGCTCATGCACATGACCTTTGTTATTTTGTGGTCTGCAAATTGCGGATCCGCAAAACACGGATACCGGCTGTGTGCATTCCGTATTTTGTGGAAGGGAACAGCCAGCCCCTAAGAGAACAGTCTTATCCTTGTCTGTAATGCGGACAATAATAGGACATTTTCTGTTTTTTTTGCAGAATGACCATGCGGACATACGGAAACAGAATGCACACAGAGTCATTTCATTTTTTTGCAGCCCCATTTAGTGACTGGTTACATATGGGCCGCGAAAAAAAAAAGGGAACGGACACGTAAAAAAAAAATACGTTCGTGTGCATGAGCCCGTAGGAAGTTGCTAATCTCCTCACAGACGTAGCTGCATCTAACTTTTATGGTATATACCAGGAATGGCCAACCTGCGGCTCTCCAGCTGTTGCAAAACTACAACTCCCAGCATGCCTAGACTGCCTACAGCTATCAGCCTACAGAAGGGCATGGTGGGAATTGTAGTTTTACAACAGCTTGAGAGCCGCAGGTTGGCCAGCCCTGGTATATACAGTCAGGTCCATATGTGCTTTAACTGCAGACTGTCAGCTTTAATTTGAGGGTATTTACATCCAAATCAGGTGAACAGTGTAGGAATTACAACAGTTTGCGTATGTGCCTCCCACTTGTTAAGGGACCAAAAGTAATGGGACAATTGGCTTTTCAGCTGTTCCATGGCCAGGTGTGTGTTATTCCCTCATTATCCCAATTACAATGAGCAGATAAAAGGTCCAGAGTTAATTTCAAGTGTGCTATTTGCATTTGGAATCTGTTGCTGTCAACTCTCAAGATGAGATCCAAAGAGCTGTCACTATCAGTGAAGCAAGCCATCATTAGGCTGAAAAAACAAAACAAACCCATCAGAGATAGCAAAAACATAAGGCGTGGCCAAAACAACTGTTTGGAACATTCTTTAAAAAAAAGGAACGCTCCTGTGAGCTCAGCAACACCAAAAGCCCTGGAAGACCACGGAAAACAACTGTGGTGGATGACCGAAGAATTCTTTTCTTGGTGAAGAAAACACCCTTCACAACAGTTGGCCAGATCAAGAACACTCTCCAGGAGGTAGGTGTATGTGTGTCAAAGTCAACAATCAAGAGAAGACTTCACCAGAGTGAATACAGAGGGTTCACCACAAGATGTAAACCATTGGTGAGCCTCAAAAACAGGAAGGCCAGATTAAAGTTTGCCAAACGACATCTAAAAAAGCCTTCACAGTTCTGGAACAACATCCTATGGACAGATGAGACCAAGCTCAACTTGTACCAGAGTGATGGGAAGAGAAGAGTATGGAGAAGGAAAGAGCCGCTCATGATCCTAAGCATACCACCTCATCAGTGAAGCATGGTGGTGATAGTGTTATAGCGTGGGCATGTACAGTCGTGGCCAAAAGTTTTGAGAATTACATAAATATTGGAAATTGGAAAAGTTGCTGCTTAAGTTTTTATGATAACTATTTGCATATACTCCAGAATGTTATGAAGAGTGATCAGATGAATTGCATAGTCCTTCTTTGCCATGAAAATTAACTTAATCCCAAAAAAAACTTTCCACTGCATTTCATTGCTGTCATTAAAGGACCTGCTGAGATCATTTCAGTAATCGTCTTGTTAACTCGGGTGAGAATGTTGACGAGCACAAGGCTGGAGATCATTATGTCAGGCTGATTGGGTTAAAATGGCAGACTTGACATGTTAAAAGGAGGGTGATGCTTGAAATCATTGTTCTTCCATTGTTAACCATGGTGACCTGCAAAGAAACGCGTGCAGCCATCATTGCGTTGCATAAAAATGGCTTCACAGGCAAGGATATTGTGGCTACTAAGATTGCACCTCAATCAACAATTTATAGGATCATCAAGAACTTCAAGGAAAGAGGTTCAATTCTTGTTACGAAGGCTTCAGGGCGTCCAAGAAAGTCCAGCAAGCGCCAGGATCGTCTCCTAAAGAGGATTCAGCTGCGGGATCGGAGTGCCACCAGTGCAGAGCTTGCTCAGGAATGGCAGCAGGCAGGTGTGAGCGCATCTGCACGCACAGTGAGGCGAAGACTTTTGGAAGATGGCCTGGTGTCAAGAACGGCAGCAGCCACTTCTCTCCAAAAAAAACATCAGGGACAGATTGATCTTCTGCAGAAAGTATGGTGAATGGACTGCTGAGGACTGGGGCAAAGTCATATTCTCCGATGAAGCCTCTTTCCGATTGTTTGGGGCATCTGGAAAAAGGCTTGTCCGGAGAAGAAAAGGTGAGCGCTACCATCAGTCCTGTGTCATGCCAACAGTAAAGCATCCTGAGACCATTCATATGTGGGGTTGCTTCTCATCCAAGGGAGTGGGCTCACTCACAATTTTGCCCAAAAACACAGCCATGAATAAAGAATGGTACCAAAACACCCTCCAACAGCAACTTCTTCCAACAATCCAACAACAGTTTGGTGAAGAACAATGCATTTTCCAGCACGATGGAGCACTGTGCTATAAGGCAAAAGTGATAACTAAGTGGCTCGGGGACCAAAACATTGACATTTTGGGTCCATGGCCTGGAAACTCCACAGATCTTAATCCCATTGAGAACTTGTGGTCAATCCTCAAGAGGCGGGTGGACAAACAAAAACCCACTAATTCTGACAAACTCCAAGAAGTGATTATGAAAGAATGGGTTGCTATCAGTCAGGAATTGGCCCAGAAGTTGATTGAGAGCATGCCCAGTCGAATTGCAGAGGTCCTGAAAAAGAAGGGCCAACACTGCAAATACTGACTCTTTGCATAAATGTCATGTAATTGTCGATAAAAGCCTTTGAAACGTATGAAGTGCGTGTAATTATATTTCACTACATCACAGAAACAACTGAAACAAAGATCTAAAAGTAGTTTAGCAGCAAACTTTGTGAAAACTAATATTTGTGTCATTCTCAAAACTTTTGGCCACGACTGTATGGCTGCCAATGGAACTGGTTTTCTTGTATTTATTGATGATGTGACTACTGACAAAAGCAGCAGGATGAATTCTGAAGTGTTTCGGTCAATATTATATGCTCATATTCAGCCAAATGCTTCAGAACTCATTGGACGGCACTTCACAGTGCAGATGGACAATGACCCAAAGCATACTGCAAAAGCAACCAAAGAGTTTTTTAAGGGAAAGTAGTGTAATGTTATGCAATGGCCAGGTCAATTACCAGACCTGAATCAGATTGAGCATGCATTTCATTTGCTGAAGACAAAACTGAAGGCAAAATGCCCCAAGAACAAGCAGCAATTATGGCGAAAAAAGATAGGAAGACGCTCATAGGGTAGTAAGTTCGATAAAAAATGTGTGAAAGTTAGACATCAATGGTTGTGCTCACCTTATGGTGTTGTGCATACGTAGGCACAACACTCGTGAGGACAGGGGGTCGGTGCAGCCGGTATCTCTCAGTCCTCGTAGGTGGAGTAGCCAATTCTCCAGAGGAATGATATCGAACACAATGGGGAGAGTTTTGTGTACTATAACAGTACACCAATTGATACCTGCTGGCGCTAAGACACAACCACAAAGTCTAAAAAGATCACAAAATTAAAAGGGGGGGTTTTGTGCAAGAATAAGTTATTTATATATATATATATATATATACACATATAAATATAAAATAAATAAATATACACATAGATATGTGTACCCACACAAATGTCAATAAATACGTAGTTAAAATTGTACACGCATGTATGGATATATATCGTAAAATGAAGGCAGAAAATAAATAATAATAATAAAAGTGCATGTGTGTGTGTGTATATATATATATATATATATAATGTACACATACAGATATACACGTAACCACATATATAGTCAGAATTACTATCGGTAATATAAAATAAAATACTATGAGATATAATAATAGTAATGTCATATGTTCACAAATCCACATTGGATACTATTAAATTTAATGTCACAAAATGGTCGATAATAGTGGAAAACCGGCAAATCCATTTACAAGTACATATCCACTATATGATGTTAGGAGGGGTCACTGGACGGCTAACACGATGGACTGTAGTTAATGGGGAATCTCATTAGCTTAGTATACATACATTAATGAATAAATATATAAATGAATAATTCAATAAATAAATCCGGATTCTCACAACTTCATGAGTAAAGGATAAATATGTACAGTACTGACCAAAAGTTTGGACACACCTTCTCATTCAAAGAGTTTTCTTTATTTTCATGACTATGAAAATTGCAGATTCACACTGAAGGCATCAAAACTATGAATTAACACATGTGGAATTATATACATAACAAACAAGTGTGAAACAACTGAAAATATGTCCTATTCTAGGTTCTTCAAAGTAGCCACCTTTTGCTTTGATTACTGCTTTGCACACTCTTGGCATTCTCTTGATGAGCTTCAAGAGGTAGTCCCCTGAAATGGTTTTCACTTCACAGGTGTGCCCTGTCAGAAAAACGAGTGGCCATCATTACTTTAAGAAATGAAGGTCAGTCAGCCGAAAAATTGGGAAAACTTTGAAAGTAAGGGCTATTTGACCATGAAGGAGAGTGATGGGGTGCTGCGCCAGATGACCTGGCCTCCACAGTCACCGGACCTGAACCCAATCAAGATGGTTTGGGGTGAGCTGGACCGCAGAGTGAAGGCAAAAGGGCCAACAAGTGCTAAGCATCTCTGGGAACTCCTTTAAGACTGTTGGAAGACCATTTCAGGGGACTACCTCTTGAAGCTCATCAAGAGAATGCCAAGAGTGTGCAAATCAGTAATCAAAGCAAAAGGTGGCTACTTTGAAGAACCTAGAATAGGACATATTTTCAGTTGTTTCACACTTGTTTGTTATGTATATAATTCCACATGTGTTAATTCATAGTTTTGATGCCTTCATAGTCATGAAAATAAAGAAAACTCTTTGAATGAGATGGTGTGTCCAAACTTTTGGTCTGTACTGTATATAAATTGCACATAATTCTAATGGTGTATAAAAGATGGCAAACGAGGAAATTGATTAGTTACATGATTGAGAAACATATGTATGTGAAAAGATATATAAATATATATTTTTATGGACTGATCCCATACAGGCTGGTATTTTGGGGAATAAATGAGGGATATATAGCAGGGATGTGGACCCAGAAAAAGTACTAATGAAGTGACATGGAGCTAGAGATACAGAGCTGACAGGAAGGAATAAAAAAATATATATATATATCTGCTGATGGTACCTGTGGGGTCCGTGCTGAGGCTTGTAGCGCGGCCTTGCACGCCTGTGAAAAAGTGTGCCTAGAAAAGCAGGAGGGAAGGGGGCGGAGTCGGAGATTTACTGCTGCTCGGTCCGTCGGAGTGGTCACACAAAGGTGTGCCGAGCGCTGTGTTCAGTAGAAACTGCCTGAACAGCATGCGCACACAGGGAGATTGCCGGGCGCTGTATTCGCTGGGCAGCATGATGGAGTGAATAGGACTTGTGTGAAAAAAGATAGGGGCAAGAGGGGTGGCTTGATTGTTTGACAGGGACGTTTGGAAATGATTATACGTTAAACTAGGGGAAATGAGTAATGAAATGAAATTCTAGACCCAAAACCTGATGGTATAGAGACAAGTATTGTAGGGGAGGATTGGGCTGGGGAAATAAGATTTGATAAATGATAATTGAATGATGGATGGGTTAACTGATAAAATGCAGAGGGATGGGGATAAGAAAAGAAAAAATAAAAAAAACAAGAAAGAAACAGATCATAAGATGAGCCAATGAGAGTGTGGCAGAGGTGATATGTGATGGGGCCAATGGGAGATGTGGGGGGATAGGGGGGGAGAATATGATGGAATGAGGGGGGGGAATCCTTGTACGGTGTAAATGATTGCAAGGGCCGTGGGCAAAATGGAGTAATGGCAAGTAGGGGAGTGGACTCATTAGGATAATATTGTATGATGATGGCGAGGGCCATAGGCAGTGCGCATTATAATGAAGTGATAGCAAATGAGGGAGTAAACTGATAAGGATAAGGACATAGCCAAGGACCAGTAGTTGAGATAGGACTGGTCAGAAACAATTGCTCTCCAGTGGTTCGTTTAGGCCGTACGGTTCTATAGTTTGTATCTTAAAAATCCAAAACATTTCTTTGCGTCTCAATTTCTGAAAAAGGTTTGAATGGGTGGCTGGAATTTGTTCAATTGGTGAAAGGTTTGTCGGGTCTTTGTTATGGACTTGGAGGAAATGTCTAGATACACCATGTTTGGTAAAACCGTTTGTTATATTCCAGCGGTGTTTGTTGATCCTTTCCCTCAACGTTTGGGTGGTGCGGCTTATGTACTGTAGTCCGCATGTACATTCTAATAAATAAATAACGTAGCTCGAGGAGCAATTTTGAAAATATTTTATCTCAAATTGCTCTCCTGTAATATTACTTGTAAATTTTGAGATCCGAGAGGAAATATTCAAGCAACATTTGCAACGGCAATGCCAACATTTGTAGCTTCCAAGTAATTGGGGAAAAAAGTGGTAAGGCTTGTTGTATTCTTTTTGAAGTTCCGTAGCCGGCTTGGAGCGATAATATTTTTGAGAGTTTGAGCCCTCCTGAATGTTGTTTGAGGTTTTTGCTGAATGTGTTTTTTTAGAAAGGGGTCCGCTTGTAGAATATGCCAATGTTTACTAAGGGTATTCCGCAGGATATTGTGATTAGTATTGTATGTCGTGATGAAAGTGGATTAAAAAATTTCCGGTAGCCTTTAGGTCATCTGGTTTAGTTGTACATGATGTAAGGCACTCTATTTGAGTGTGCTCCTGGGCTCGCTGGTAGGATGCTTCTATAATCTCCCTAGGATACCCTTTCTTTTGGAATCTTCTTTTGATGACTTGGCTTTGGTTCCTAAAATCTTCATCATTAGTGCAATTCCTGTGTATACACTTGAACTGGCTAAATGGAATATTATTTTTCCATTTTTTGTGATGGGAACTCTGGTAATCCAAATAGCTATTACCGTCAACTTTAAAAAAAAAATGTTTTGGTCTCTATGGTGTTTCCTTTTGAGGATAGGACCAGATACAGGTATTCTATGGCCACCTTTGAGTAACGTAGTTTGTGGTAAAAGTAAGATTAAAAGTATTGTTGTTCAGGTGAGACGTGAAGTTGGCAGCATCTTCCATATTTCCATCCCAAATTAGTAACAAATCATCAATGTACCTCCAGTAGAAAATCAATTGGTTGTGCCAATGGTGCTTATTATAAATATATTGGGTTTCAAATAGACCCATATATAAATTTGCAAAACTTGGTGCAAATCGCGTGCCCATCGCGGTCCCTTTTGTTTGTTTAAATATTTTATTTTCAAAGGTAAAGATATTATGGTTAAGAGTGAAATCTATTGCATCCAAAATAAACTGGCTCTGTAGATCAAGTAAGGTTTCATCCTGTTGGAGAAAAAACTGTATTGCACTTATGCCCGCTGTATGTGGAATGTTGGAATATAACGCTGAAACATCAAGTGTTATCCACATATAAGATTCTTTCCATTCGATTTCCTTAAGGAGAGAGATTAAACTTGCTGAATCCTTTAGGTGCGAGGGTAATTTCATTACGTATTTCTGTAATAAAATGTCAATATAGTGTGAGAAATTGCAGGTTAAGGAGGAGATTCCGGAGATAATTGGTCTCCCCGGCGGATTATTGATAGACTTATGCACCTTGGGTAGATGATAGAAAAGGGCCAAATTCGGATGGTCCACTAGGATGTACTCTTTTTCTTTTTTTGATATGACTTGTTGTTTCTCAGCGGTTTCCAGTAGATGTATTAGTAGTTTACTGTCTTCTTTTAGCGGATTCACAGCCAAGACTTGATAGTATTCTTCATCTCCCAAAATTTTTTATGCTTCAGTCAAATAATCACTTTTATTCTGAATCACGATACCACCTCCTTTGTCAGCGCTTCTGATCACAATGGACTCGTTGTTCATGAGATCCGTTAGATCGATCTTTTCCCTCTTATTAAGGTTATCAGGAATATTTAAACCTTTGTTAATGGTCCTAAAATCTTTAGTCACAAGGGCAGAGAATGTTTCTATATGGCTTCCCCTATGGTATATGGGGTTAAATGTTGATTTTGGTTTTATCCCTGTGTTGACAGCTTTTGGTGTTACGTCTGGGTCTATTGTGGTATTTTCCAACATTATTTGCGGTAAGGTTTAAGGTTTTAGTGCTTGGATCTCAAAGTGCCGATGTAGCGTTAGTTTACGGATGAAAGTGTTTAGATCCACGAATAGTTCAAATTCATTGAATTTGCCCGTAGGGCAGAAAGATAGGCCTTTTTGTAACAGGCTCGTTTCAGCATCAATCAGTGGATGTGAAGATAGATAAAAAATACGGACTAGTGATTCTTCTTGTTTCTCTTGGGACTTACGTTGATCACTGTTTCTTTGATGGTAGTTTGTGGCCCAGTTTGGTCTTGCTTTCTCTCCTCGCTGTCCTCTTCTGAGCTTATTCTTCTTTTCAGTCCTCTGTTTGGGACTGGTCGTAAGAAGTCCGTGATCATTGTGGTCCCTGAAGGTTGTCGCAGGACATATATTGCTTCCGGGCTCAGGGCCCCGGGTAGGGGTAAAAAAGACTGGTGATCGATGGAGTCCGGATTATCCTGAGGGCTGGTGTGAACGGTGATGAGCGAATCTTCAAACAAAGCAGAATGATTGTGGTCATCTGCTGAGTTGAGCACAGTTCCTAGGGTAGAGGGCAAAGAAGAAGTGGGTAAAGAGGAAGTTACTGGCGGATTGAGAGATAATAGCCGAATATCAGTGGAGGGGCCAAAAGTGGTGGGAGGAAAACTCAAATGATCAATAGAGGGATCACTGGCCTCCATATGGGATGGCATGGTGTGACGGTTTAGGACAGGCCTCTGGCTTGATCTTTTGGAGGCTTTGGGAGGTGAATCCTTGACACATTTGGAGTGATGGGTGGAGGGAAACGGAAGGGGAATAGCAACAGGTTCAACTGAGGCATGTGCTCCAAGGACGGGGCTAAGGTCCCCATTTGGATGAAGAGCAGGTTCGTTCGGAGGTTTCTTTCTATTGCTGTTGTTAAAAGTATTCCTTTGGTGATGTGTTCTGACGTTAGTGTTTCGGTCAGGTGGGCGTAAGAATCTCAGTGGTGTATTAGGCGGATAGATATCCCGATGTCGGACTCTAGGGGATTGAGTAACTGTTTGTACTGAATTAGACATAGACCGAACGAAGTTATGGGGTGGTGCTGTAGGTAAGTTAGGGTCAGGCAATTGTTCGTTATTGTGTCTGTTTGACCAGAATTTTATATTGTTATTGCGAAAATCCGTCCTATCTCTATTTAGTTTAGAAGATTTAGTTTCAATGGTTTCTTTTTCATATTGAAGGACTCTAGTAGTAATGAGCCGATCGAATTTAATAAAATCATAATGTGTTGAATACTGGGCTAAGTTGGCCACATGTTCATCAATCTGTGTTTTTAGCGTCTCACAAAGTTGTTTGCATAAAGTCTGTTTAACATACCCTGGGCACATGTTAACATATACTCGTCCCATTCTTTTGAAAAAATAGGGTCATTTTTTAAAGTGCTTTCAAACCGTAGTCTTATACCTCAAAGAGGACCTTGTACCTAGAGGCCTATTTCTAAAAGTAGCCAATCCATGTGATGTTGGATCTCTTCTTTCAGTAATCTTTCTAGGCCAAAGAACAAATGAAGTAGATCTTTAGATGCAATCTTTGGCTCTGTGGATTGACCTGCTGGTTGTTGTAGTACTTTTTTTTTTTTATCCCCTCCTGTCAGCTCTGTATCTCTAGCTCCATGTCACTTCATTAGTACTTTTTCTGGGTCCACATCCCTGCTATATACCCCTCATTTATTCCCCAAAATACCAGTCTGTATGGGATCAGTCCATAAAAAAATATATTTATATATCTTTTCACATATATATGTTTCTCAAACATGTAACTAATCAATTTCCTTGTTTGCCATCTTTTATACACCATTAGAATCATGTGCAATTTATATACATATTTATCCTTTACTTATGAAGTTGTGAGAATCCGGATTTATTTATTGAATTTTTCATTTATATGTTTATTAATTAATGTATGTATACTAAGCTAATGAGATTCCCCATTAACTACAGTCCATCGTGTTAGCCGTCCAGTGCCCCCTCCTAACATCATATAGTGGATATGTACTTGTAAATGGATTTGCCGGTTTTCCACTATTATCGACCATTTTGTGACATTCTAATTGATAGTATCCAATGTGGATTTGTGAACATATGACATTACTATTTTATCTCAGTATTTTATTTTATATTACCGATAGTAATTCTGGCTATATATGTGGTTACGTGTATATGTGTACGTATATCTATATATACATGCACTTTTTATTATTATTATTATTATTATTATTATTATTATTATTATTATTATTTATTTTCCCCCTTCATTTTATGATATACACTCAACTAAAGAATTCTTAGGAACACCATACTAATACGGTGTTGGACCCCCTTTTGCCTTCAGAACTGCCTTAATTCTACGTGGCATTGATTCAACAAGGTGCTGATAGCATTCTTTAGAAATGTTGGGCCATATTGATAGGATAGCATCTTGCAGTTGATGGAGATTTGAGGGATGCACATCCAGGGCACGAAGCTCCCGTTCCACCACATCCCAAAGATGCTCTATTGGGTTGAGATCTGGTGACTGGGGGGGCCATTTTAGTACAGTGAACTCATTGTCATGTTCAAGAAACCAATTTGAAATTATTCGAGCTTTGTGACATGGTGCATTATCCTGCTGGAAGTAGCCATCAGAGGATGGATACATGTCTCAACAGAAATCGAGACTCATCAGACCAGGCAGCATTTTTCCAGTCTTCAACAGTCCAATTTTGGTGATCTCGTGCAAAATGTAGCCTCTTTTTCCTATTTGTAGTGGAGATGAGTGGTACCTGGTGGGGTCTTCTGCTGTTGTAGCCCATCCGCCTCAAGGTTGTGCGTGTTGTGGCTTCACAAATGCTTTGCTGCATACCTCGGTTGTAACGAGTGGTTATTTCAGTCAACGTTGCTCTTCTATCAGCTTGAATCAGTCGGCCCATTCTCCTCTGACCTCTAGCATCCACAAGGCATTTTTGCCCACAGGACTGCCGCATACTGGATGTTTTTCCCTTTTCACACCATTCTTTGTAAACCCTAGAAATGGTTGTGCGTGAAAATCCCAGTAACTGAGCAGATTGTGAAATACTCAGACCGGCCCGTCTGGCACCAACAACCATGCCACGCTCAAAATTTCTTAAATTACCTTTCTTTCCCATTCTGACATTCAGTTTGGAGTTCAGGAGATTGTCTTGACCAGGACCACATCCCTAAATGCATTGAAGCAACTGCCATGTGATTGGTTGACTAGATAATTGCATTAATGAGAAATAGAACAGGTGTTCCTAATAATTCTTTAGGTGAGTGTATATCCATACATATGTGTACAATTTTAACCATGTATTTATTGACTTTTGTGTGCGTACACATATTTATGTGTATATTTATTTATTTATATGTGTATATATATATATAACTTATTCTTGCACAAAACCCCCCCCCCTTTTAATTTTGTGATTTTTTTTAGACTTGAAAAAGGAGTATATTGACTCCGAAACGCGTTGTCACTCATCAATAAAAGATCCCTTATCTATCTACTGAGGTCGTGTCTTTGCACCAGAAGGTATCAATTGGTGTACTGTTATAGTACACAAAACTCTCCCCATTGTGTTCCAAGAACAAGCAGGAACTGAAGAAAGTTGCAGTAGAGGCCTGGCAGAGCATCACCAGGGATGAAACCCTATGCGTTCCAGACTTCAGGCTGTAATTGACTGCAAAGGATTTGCAACCAAGTATTAAATAATGAAAGTTTGATTTATGATTATTAAAATGTCCCATTACTTTTGGTCGCTTAACAAGTGGGAGGCACATATGCAAACTGTTATTGTTATTCCTACACCGTTCACCTGATTTGGATGTAAATACCCTCAAAGTAAAGCTGGCAGTCTGCAGTTAAAGCACATCTTGTTCGTTTCATTTCGAATCCATTGTGGTGGTGTATAGAGCCAAAAATGTTAGAATTGTGTCGATGTCTCAATATTTATGGACCTGACTGTAGCAGGGCATTTGGAGGTTTGTAGAGAAAAAATGAGGATACCATATTTTTCGCCCCATAAGACGCACTTTCCCCCCCCCCAAAAGTGGGGGGAAAATGCCCCTGCGTCTTATGGGGCGAATGCTTCCATTTTACATCGCAGACTGCGACGCTGCAGCATCGCAGACTGCGATGTATGAGCCGGGAGAGAGGAGGGGCTGGAGTCTGGAACTAGGGGCAGGGCCCGGTGCAGTCACTGTACTCTTACACCGGGCCCCGCCGCTCACCGAAGTATTTATAAACATGAATCCTTATCCTGTTATTGAGTTTAACTAACGCTGCGCTCTCCCATGTTCCCCTGTATCCCCACAGCACTTACGAACAAGCTTCAATAGCAGGCAGAGCGGACGGCAGCAGTAACGTCACTCACTGAGGTTGCGCGCCTGCTCCTCCCACTTTATGAATGAAGCAGGTGGAGCAGGCGCGCAACGTCAGTGAGTGACGTTACTGCTGCCGTCCGCTCTGCCTGTTATTGAAGCTTGTTCGTAAGTGCTGTGGGGATACAGGGGAACATGGAAACATGGGAGAGCGCAGCGTTAGTTAAACTTAATAACAGGATAAGGATTCATGTTTATAAATACTTCAGTGAGCAGAGGGCCGGTGTATTGGGGGACACTGTTATGAGGGGGATCTGTGGATGACATATAACAGTGCCATCCACAGATCCCCCATAACAGCGCCATCCACAGATCCCTTATAACAGTGCCATCCACAGATCCCCCATAACAGTGCCATCCACAGATCCCCCATAACAGTGCCATCCACAGATCCCCCATAACAGTGCCATCCACAGATCCCCCACATGACAGTGCGTCATCCACAGATCCCCCATAATAGTGTTATGCACAGACCACTATTAATTAAAAAACCACCAAAAGCACACCTTTTAGTTAAAAATATATTTTTTCTTATTTTCCTCCTTAAAAACCTAGGCGCGTCTTATAGGGCGAAAAATAAGGTATATTATGGAATAATTCAGTAAAAATGTTGCACAGATTACCTTCTGTTTTCCCCTGAGGTTCCACTCCTTCTATGCTCCTCACCAACACTTGACTGACCCTTTTAGGATATCCCAACAAGAGGCTCCAACAGGTTGCACTGGGCTTATCATGCAGCAGCTCCCTACAAAGGTCATCAAATAACAAAGGTCATAATCAGAAGAGCCTAGGCTAGAAATATCTGATTATTATACAGAGACCAAAAAGTATTACTTTACTGAGAGAGTAGTGGATGCATGGAATAGCCTTCCTGCAGAAGTGGCAGCTGCAAATACAGTGGAGGAGTTTAAGCATGCATGGGATAGGCATAAGGCCATCCTTCATATAAGATAGGGCCAGGGGCTATCCATAGTATTTAGTATATTGGGCAGACTAGATGGGCCAAATGGTTCTTATCTGCCGACACATTCTATGTTTCTATCTAATTTCTACAAAAAATGTTAAACCATGAACATATACTATATGTTTAAAGCACCTTATGAATCTTTAGTAGCATCCAAAGGTTGTCTGGCCTAGTTGTTGAATTAACCCCTGCCCATAACATGTGGCCAAAAACAAAGAAAAAATTGCACTTAATTGTCCACAGTCCTGCTCTTCCAGCTCAGCATCTCGTTTCCTGGCCACTTTGGCTGCTGGCTGGACTGAAAGTGGCTTGGTCCTATGACGGCTGCGGGCGATCTCTGGTCTTAGCAGTCATGTACTGCATTTTTTTTTATTGGTCACATGTTACAGACAAGAGTTAAGTCAGCTCTGAGGCCAGATTACCCCTTTGACCCATATTGCTTTGCTTTAGTTGCTTTTAATGCAAGGTTGCAGAGCACTTGCCATAAGTGTTTAAGTGCGGAGAAGTGCACCCTAAGGAGTAATTACAAGGGTCTTGTTCATTTTATGTTCTGCTTGTTTTTTTACTGATATTGTTTTTCGGCTAAATTTTAACATAAATATTCTGCAGTACTGTCTGTCACCACAAGGTGATGCACCATCCTTGCACTAAATTTTTGGCTGTATTATGTAGACATAGTTATTTCAGAATGAATAGAATAAACCATACGTCTTTATATATTGTATGAATGAGGATAACCAAGCGGGATAGCATTTCTAGGTTGTAAACTTGGGAGTACCTGAAATTGGACGGCACGTCTGTAAAGAGTCTAAGGTTGAATTCACAAGTAAGTCCAGCCTGAAAAGTTGTGGGAACAATGACGTATCTACCTTTCTTCAATACCTTCCTCATGAAGACAGACCTTAGATTCATGTAGGGGGAGGAGGCAGCTCTTTCCTGTCCTTCCATCTTGTGGATTCTATACTGTCTATTCTGTTCCACCTAGGCGAAGCATGGCAATAGATTATTTTTTCTGTTTTTCTATGTTAGGATAGAGATTGTCTCTTAATTTTGCATTGAAACTACAAATCCCATAATGTTAAGACCAAACTTTTAGAATAAAAGGAAGACCCTATCTGTGGGAAATACTGAATATCCCATACGTAGCCAACACACTGGAAAATTTCAGTGTAAGGGTGGGTTCTCATCTGCGTTCTGGATTCCGTTATGGCTTTCCGTTATAAAATGGTTATAATGGAAAATAACGGAATCCATAAGACGGAAGTCAAAATAGAAGCCTTTAGAGGCATTCCGTTTTGATCCGTCTTAATAGAAGTCTATGGGGAATCATAATGGATCATCTGTGTCCCGTTATGCAAGTCCTGTCGACAGGACTTTTTTCTCCGTTCTGCATAACGGAAACCAGATGGATCCGTTATGCTTCCCCATAGACTTCTATTAAGACGGAAAGCAAAACTGAATGCCTTTTAAAGGTTTCCGTTTTGCATTCTGTCATAATACAAGTCTATGAGCAGCATAACGGATCCGTCCTTCCGTCTTATGGATTTCGTTATTTTCCGTTCTAACCATTTTATAACGGAATCCAGAACGCAGATGTGAACCCACCCTTAAAAGGAACCCTGTAAGAGGGGAAGATATGAATTATTACACATGCACCACTGGTGAGATCTATGAGATCACATGGGTATCACATCATTTGTCATGGAGGTTTTGAAGTGTCGCCTTGTATTATTGCTAAGGAGACGTCTTCCCCTGTTCTGTGGGCCTAATCGTAAGAAGATATCAGAATATACAAATTTCGGATCGGTTTATTTCAGCTACAGAATCCAGGTTGCTTATTTACAGGAGACTGTCTTTTGTCCATGGAGCAGCAGATGCAGGCTGTCATAAAATAGGATTTGAAATGTGTCTTGCTTTCTCTGCTCTAAAAAAAAAGTTTCTGCTTAAAAAATATCAATTCCAATGGTATATCAATATTATGTAACTGTTATCCTGTACATATTCATACATACATAGATACGACACTGTGGCCCATTGATAAGTACTGGTCTAATGCTGCACTGAGGTCATATGTCCAACTTTCAGATGTATCAGTACAGTACTGTGGACTATGTTGATTGTATATAAGCAATTTAAAAAGTTGGGTACCGTCATAGGCCTTATTCACATATCAGTGTTTTGGTCAGTGATTTTTATCAGTGATTATGAACCAAAACTAATAAGGGAGGGTACATAGAGAAAAGCTATAAGGGAAAGATCTAAAAGATCTGTACCTGTTCTGTGTTTACTGCAGCACCTGGTTTTGGCTCACAGTCACTGATGGAAATCACTGACCGAACACTGACTGTGAAAAAGGCCTAAACCAGTAGAAAACAGGTTTATATCTCTCATTAATGGGGTTTTCCAGGTTTATTTAACTGAACAGTAGGGGTCTGACACCTGGGATCCCTGCCCATTAGCTGTTTGAGGAGAGACATGGTGTAATAAATGGACATTTGAAAAAATAACAGAATAAGGTCTCATGTACTGCGGCCTGCAAGCAGCGGGTCCTCAGTATACAGGCACCGTCTGTGTGCACCCCGCATCACAGATGCGGACCCATTCACTTGAATGCATGCACTACTTTTTTGAGATGCGGACTGTAGGATGCGGATCACGAACCCCATGCAAGTAAATGGGTCCGTGTCCGCCTGCAGCGGCTCTACGGTCAATGCCCGTGCATTGCGGACCGCAATTTGCAGTCCGCAGCATGGGCCCGGCCGGCACATGGTGTGCATGAGCCCTAACAAGAAGATTTGGAGGAAGGGCAGTGTAAAAGTTTTATGGTCTCTATATTGATGTTGCCATAAATCCCTGGGACAAATTCAATCCTAGTGTGACAAATAATGTCATGAATTTATATTCCAAAATTATTCTGGCTCTTTGCGATTTAAAATTGCCTTTTAATATGTCTAATTTCATATCTGCTTTATTGTGTCCTAGACTACAGAAATGCTTGGCTACAGGAAAATGTACCTTTTCGCCTTTTATTGTGGGGTGATGTGACCCCATCTTTGCTTTAAATTTACATTTAGTGCATAGAATCAGTACATAACATTTGATGTACAACATGTGAGTGTTGGGGATCCGGATGTTGTCTGTCGTTATTACATGTTTAGCATCTCCTTATGCGGATCCAAAAAATACAGATACTGTCTTTGTGCTATCCCCATTTTTAGAGCACCAATTAACTGCATCCGTATGTCGGTTATAGAATTATAGAACATGTCCTTTCCTGGTCTGCAAAATGTGGTCCACGGACTCATGGAAGTCAACGGGTCTGCATAAAAATGTGAATGGCACATGGAGAGTATCCATATTTTGACGATATGGTTTGTGGACCACAAAATGGATAAGGTCATGTGCATGAGGCCTTATTCCTTCATGTCCTCTGATATTGTGTTTCCCTTTGCAAATCCTTTGGGAAATTTTCTTTAGAAATTGTGTTGCACACATAAATACAAAAACTTTTTTTTAATATTTTCTACCTTAAGAATTTCAAAGCCAATAATGAAATTGTCTCCTTTCCCAAACTTCTTGTGTGTTCGCTGATCCTCTTGTTGTAGAGAAACAAGCACATCATCATTTTCTTTCTTCACCTCAAAGATGTACTGAAAAATAATATAGGAAGGTATTGGCTAATGGACAAGGTACCGTGTAGTCCTTTTTCCATGAAATAAAATTATGTATACACTAAGGGAGATAAAATTTTTGCAGTGCCTCTCCTCTACAGCTGATATATCAGACCACAAAAGGAGGATCCCCCTCTATGATGTCCATGTACTTTATTATGAAAAGCAGTTTATACACCATCTCTTTAAGCACAAAAATCTAATAAATCACCATTGGTCAAGATTTCTGGCATTACCATGGACAGCAAGGAAGACAAACAAGTGGTTCGCTGACCAAAGTGTGAAATGTTTTTATTATTTTTTTTAATAAATCAAAGGTGTATACACAGATAATGAACTTTGCAATATATCTTTTCAAAAGAAAATGCCTCTTTCTTCACTTACCAGAGGCATTTTTACCAGAGGCCCCTACACATGACTGACTATTGAATTGTCTGTAACAGTTCAGAATCTCTGCACTGAAAAGCCATAATGATTACTAGTAGGTTTTTTCAGAGCTTCTCACTGGGGGATATTATTGCCTAGAGGAGAGAGGCTGTGTGATGGAGAGGGGAGAAGGAGATAGGGAGGCTGCCTGCACACATAAAAAAAATTATAGAGGCTCTCTTGCTGACAGATTATCATTTAGGCTACTTTCACACTTGCATTGTTAATTCCAGAATTGAGATCCGGCAGAGGATCTCAGTATCGGATTTCAACAGATCAGTTTTGATTTCGCACATCAGGATGCATCCGTTCAATTAGGATGTGGTTGTGTGAAATCAAAATTGAAAAAAAAAAACGGGTCCTTCACTAAATACATTGTAAGTCAATGAGTGACGGATCAGGTTTTTTAGGCTCCTAAAAATGGTTCAGTCACCATTGACTTACCTTGATTTCAGTGGCGGGTCCATTTTTGTTTCCATTTTTATGACCGGACACAAAATAATAGCTTGCAGGGTTTTGTGTCCGGTCACAAAATGCAATGCTGCCAGAACGGAAGACATCTTAATACATCCTGAACGGATCTCTTTCCATACAGAATGCATGAGGACTAAACGGAAAGTTTTTTTTTTGCAGTATTGAGATCTGCTGGATCTCAATACTGGAAAACAACAACGCAAGTGTGAAAGTAGCCTAAGTAAGAGCTTAATTGCTCAGTGTTTTCAGTACAAAAGCATAGTTTTAATGTTAAAAACACCATTGCTGTCAAGTCCTGCTCTCCCATGAAGAAAAAGATATTTGGTCATATTATGATGGTGAAAAGAACATGCGAAGAACTCAGAAGAACACAAAACAATGATCAGGACCACTTCAGGAAAAGCTGTCAATTAGTGATGGAGCTTACTGAAAAATACATCCTATAGGTGACAGTGTGTTCATAAATACTGTAATTACTACCGGTAAATACACACAGCGGCTTATTCTGAGAATGCACCTGGAATCATAGTAATAAAGGTAATAGAAAGGACAATTATGCTTGGTATACTTGAAAGAAAAAATGCACGAGAATAACCAGCATTAAGATGGGTGGATAGGATCATGACCATTGAACACTGAGCAGGGCCGAAATGGAAAAAAATACATTCTGGAAAAATACTGTTCATATGGTTACCTGGAATCAACATGATCTACTCATCAGTCATCCAATTTACCATGGAAGTATGTGTGACAACTTTATGTATAATACACAATAGGTCTATACATGATGCTGAGGATTTAACTTGTTAAAAATAATTTTCAAGCAATTTACCTAATTTCCCTTTTGCACTTTTATAACCCATTGCTAATTGTGTGAGAGAGAAGGCATTGGGGATAAATAAAAGTAATAACTGATTCGCCTTGAGGAGGCATTAGTGCAAGGCTGGATATGCCACGTATGCAGTCTGTACGGCTACAGAGGCCTGTGAACAAAGGGGTCCAACTGTGTGACATGCACTTGGCGGGCCCTTACCACCATATTATAAGCTGTCTCTAACAAACAGGCTGGCAGTCACCTGTGGATTCTGAAAAAATGTACTTTTATTATTGAAGCATCCTCCAGAGCGATTCAGCAGAGCGTCAGCATTATTAGTCCATTTTCCGCGATCCTCCCCCTTCTCCCATGTTTTATGTTGGCTAAAATATGAAGTGTTTATCATACGGCAGACATCGGCATGAGTGAAGTTACTACACCAGTCCTCGAACGTCATCCTACAGGAAAGAGAACAGCACAAACTCACCAAGAAATTGCCGAGAAACAAATGCAATAAACCAATTGAAGGGGTCAGACATTTTTATTCTCTCTCTTTTTTAATTGTATTGTTCTTTTGCTGCTTTTTAAACTATGTTACTGTCTATGATCTGAGCTACATATACAGGGTGGGCCATTTATATGGATACACCTTAATAAAATGGCAATGGTTGGTGATATTAACTTCCTGCTTGTGGCACATTAGTATATGTGAGGGGGGAAACTTTTCAAGCTGGGTGGTGACCATGGCGGCCATTTTGAAGTCGCCCATTTTGAATCCAACTTTTGTTTTTTCAATAGGAAGAGGGTCATGTGACACAATAAACTTATTGGGAATTTCACAAGAAAAACAATGGTGTGCTTGGTTTTAATATAACTTTATTCTTTCATGAGTTATTTACAAGTTTCTGACCACTTATAAAATGTGTTCAATGTGCTGCCCATTGTGTTGGTATTTTTTACCACAACTTTAAGTAAATGGATAATGTTCAGAATGTATAATGTGCTGCCCATTGTGTTGGATTGTCAATGCAACCCTCTTCTCCCACTTTTCACACACTGATAGCAACACCGCAGGAGAAATGATAGCACAGGCTTCAAGTATCCGTAGTTTTAGGTGCTGCACATCTCGTATCTTCACAGCATAGACGATTGCCTTCAGATGATACGAGATGTGCAGCACCTGAAACTACGGATACTGGAAGCCTGTGCTAGCATTTCTCCTGCGGTGTTGCTATCAGTGTGTGAAAAGTGGGAGAAGAGGGTTGCATTGACAATCCAACACAATGGGCAGCACATTGAACATTCTGAACATTATCCATTTACTTAAAGTTGTGGTAAAAAATATATGAGCCTCCCTTGCAAAAGAAAAATAGACAAGAACAAACCCTGCATGTAATGCTTATGGGCACTACAGGTGGTCTGATTTCAGTATACTGTTGGCGTCCCATTCTCACCAGAACTCGCCATCATTCTGCATAGTCAGTCCGAGTTTTCCTTTCTCCGATTTGCTCACTTTTTTCCACTCTTCAGATCTTCAAGACAAAATAAAAAGAGATTCCTTATATCTCCTTTCCATCTAAGGAGAACTATAATTGTTTGCTCTTGAACTTCACTTTCAAGGAAGAAATTTCCTTCAGGCAATATGACAAAGACGAATAAATGCAGTGGATTGTGACATATTAGCTCTGCCAACATTAAAGTAAGTGGCTTAGCAAGGCATGATGTTTGCTGTTTCTTTTGGCAGGACTCAAATTTTGACATCTGTCTTAAATAAAGTTATATATATTGCTTAGCAATTTTCAATCTAAGGTCTAATGTTGTATAGGCAATATCATCTTCTACTACTATAACAGGTCACTTGCTCTGGTTTAAAAAGCATGTGTCAGCAGGATCAACCCTATTAAACCAGGCGTGTAGGCTGGTAGGGTTGATGATGCTGACAAAAACAATACCCTGATGATGTATTTCTGTGGTTCCATTCCCCAGAGAAGCACATTTTTATTGATATGTAAATAAGCTTACTGGAGCACCAGGAGCTGGCCAGAGCTCTCGGAGCACCAGTTAGTAACACCCCTGCAGCTTTAGTCCCTCCCTTTTACCCTTTATTGAATAGGCAAGATATTTTGTCTAGCCCTGTCTTCCTGCGCCATACCTCCTGGTCTAGGTGCAGTTGATCTTCTGCTGCTCTCCAAGCAGCGCAGATTCCAACTGGGCAAGCAGTTAGACCGTGGGACACGGCACATACGCGAGAAGACGGGGCTCCGTGGTTGCTCAGTTGGAATCTGCATTGCTTGGAGAGCAGCAGCAGATCCAAAGCCTACGTGCTGAGACCGGGAGGCATAACACAGGTGAAAGAATATAGGGCTAAATGAGATGTCTAGCCCTGTCATTCCTGGGGAAGTGGGAAGATGTATGGATGTCGCTAACTGGTGGCCAGAGGCTCTGACCAGCCTCTTGGTGCTCCAATAAGCTAATTTACATATCAATAAAAACATGTTTTTCTGGGGAATGGAACCACAGAAATATACAGATGTAGCAGAGTTAGCACTCAAGCTCTTAACTCAAATTTCTTAAATCATCGTGTTATCTTGAAGCAAAAGCCATTGAAAAGCAATTGAAGGTGTTTGCTTAGTTTAGATAACACATCTCAGAAATCTCAGAAAGCATGAGTGTTAACTCTACTACATCGGTATAACCAGGGTATCGTTTTTGTCAGCATGATCAACCCTACCAGGCTATATGCCTCGTTTAATATGATTGATCATGCTGAAAGATGCTCTTTAACCACTTAAGGACCACAGGTTTATACCCCCCTAAAGACCAGGCCCTTTTTTACAAATCGGCACTACACTACTTTCACCGTTTATTGCTCGGTCATGCAACTTACCACCCAAATGAATTTTACCTCCTTTTCTTCTCACTAATAGAGCTTTCATTTGGTGGTATTTCATTGCTGCTGACATTTTTACTTTTTTTGTTATTAATCGAAATTTAACGATTTTTGTTGCAAAAAAATGACATTTTTCACTTTCAGTTGTAAAATTTTGCAAAAAAAAACGACATCCATATAGAAATTTTGCTCTAAATTTATAGTTCTACATGTCTTTGATAAAAAAAAAAATGTTTGGGTAAAAAAAAAATGGTTTGGGTAAAAGTTATAGCGTTTACAAACTATGGTACAAAAATGTGAATTTCCGCTTTTTGAAGCAGCTCTGACTTTCTGAGCACCTGTCATGTTTCCTGAGGTTCTACAATGGCCAGACAGTACAAACACCCCACAAATGACCCCATTTCGGAAAATAGACATCCTAAGGTATTCGCTGATGGGCATAGTGAGTTCATAGAACTTTTTATTTTTTGTCACAAGTTAGCGTAAAATGATGATTTTTTTTTTTTTTTTTTTTCTTACAAAGTCTCATATTCCACTAACTTGTGAGAAAAAATAAAAACTTCTATGAACTCACTATGCCCATCACGAAATACCTTGGGGTCTCTTCTTTCCAAAATGGGGTCACTTGTGGGGTAGTTATACTGCCCTGGCATTCTAGGGGCCCAAATGTGTGGTAAGGAGTTTGAAATCAAATTCTGTAAAAAATGACCTATGAAATCCGAAAGGTGCTCTTTGGAATGTGGGCCCATTTGCCCACCTAGGCTGCAAAAAAGTGTCACACATCTGGTATCTCTGTATTCAGGAGAAGTTGAGGAATGTGTTTTGGGGTGTCTTTTTACATATACCCATGCTGGGTGAGATAAATATCTTGGTCAAATGCCAACTTTGTATAAAAAAATGGGAAAAGTTGTCTTTTGCCAAGATATTTCTCTCACCCAGCATGGGTATATGTAAAATGACACCCCAAAACACATTCCCCACCTTCTCCTGAGTACGGCAATACCAGATGTGTGACACTTTTTTGCAGCCTAGGTGGGCAAAGGGGCCCATATTCCAAAGAGCACCTTTCGGATTTCACAGGTCATTTTTTACAGAATTTGATTTCAAACTCCTTACCACACATTTGGGCCCCTAGAATGCCAGGGCAGTATAACTACCCCACAAGTGACCCCATTTTGGAAAGAAGACACCCCAAGGTATTCCGTGATGGGCATGGCAAGTTCCTAGAATTTTTTATTTTTTGTCACAAGTTAGTGGAAAATGATGATTTTTTTTTTTTTTTTCATACAAAGTCTCATATTCCACTAACTTGTGACAAAAAATAAAAACTTCCATGAACTCACTATGCCCATCAGCGAATACCTTGGGGTCTATTCTTTCCAAAATGGGGTCACTTGTGGGGTAGTTATACTGCCCTGGCATTCTAGGGGCCCGAATGTGTGGTAAGGAGTTTGAAATCAAATTCTGTAAAAAATGACTTGTGAAATCTGAAAGGTGCTCTTTGGAATATGGGCCCCTTTGCCCACCTAGGCTGAAAAAAAGTGTCACACATCTGGTATCGCCGTACTCAGGAGAAGTTGAGGAATGTGTTTTGGGGTGTCTTTTTACATATACCCATGCTGGGTGAGATAAATATCTTGGTCAAATGCCAACTTTGTATAAAAAAATGGGAAAAGTTGTCTTTTGCCAAGATATTTCTCTCACCCAGCAGGGGTATATGTAAAATGACACCCCAAAACACATTCCCCACCTTCTCCTGAGTACGGGGATACCAGATGTGTGACACTTTTTTGCAGCCTAGGTGGGCAAAGGGGCCCATATTCCAAAGAGCACCTTTCGGATTTCACAGGTCATTTTTTACAGAATTTGATTTCAAACTCCTTACCACACATTTGGGCCCCTAGAATGCCAGGGCAGTATAACTACCCCACAAGTGACCCCATTTTGGAAAGAAGAGACCCCAAGGTATTCGCTGATGGGCATAGTGAGTTCATGGAAGTTTTTATTTTTTGTCACAAGTTAGTGGAATATGAGACTTTGTATGAAAAAAAAAAATAAAAAATCAGCATTTTCCACTAACTTGTGACAAAAAATAAAAAATTCTAGGAACTCGCCATGCCCCTCACGGAATACCTTGGGGTGTCTTCTTTCCAAAATGGGGTCACTTGTGAGGTAGTTATACTGCCCTGGCATTTTCCAGGGGCCCTAATGTGTGGTAAGTAGGTAAATGACCTGTGAAATCCTAAAGGTGCTCTTTGGAATATGGGCCCCTTTGCCCACCTAGGCTGCAAAAAAGTGTCACACATGTGGTATCGCCGTATTCAGGAGAAGTTGGGGAATGTGTTTTGGGGTGTCATTTTACATATACCCTTGCTGGGTGAGAGAAATATCTTGGCAAAAGACAACTTTTCCCATTTTTTTATACAAAGTTGGCATTTGACCAAGATATTTCTCTCACCCAGCATGGGTATATGTAAAATGACACCCCAAAACACATTCCCCAACTTCTCCTGAGTACGGCGATACCAGATGTGTGACACTTTTTTGCAGCCTAGATGCGCAAAGGTGCCCAAATTCCTTTTAGGAGGGCATTTTTAGACATTTGGATACCAGACTTCTTCTCACGCTTTGGGGCCCCTAGAATGCCAGGGCAGTATAAATACCTCACATGTGACCCCATTTTTGAAAGAAGACACCCCAAGGTATTCAATGAGGGGCATGACGAGTTCATAGAAATTTTTTTTTTTTGGCACAAGTTAGCGGAAATTGATATTTTTAATTTTTTTCTCACAAAGTATCCCGTTCCGCTAACTTGGGACAAAAATTTCAATCTTTCATGGACTCAATATGCCCCTCACGGAATACCTGGGGGTGTCTTCTTTCCGAAATGGGGTCACATGTGGGGTATTTATACTGCCCTGGCATTCTAGGGGCCCTAAAGCGTGAGAAGAAGTCTGGAATATAAATGTCTAAAAAATTTTACGCATTT
Source organism: Bufo bufo (assembly GCF_905171765.1). Lineage (NCBI taxonomy): Eukaryota > Metazoa > Chordata > Amphibia > Anura > Bufonidae > Bufo > Bufo bufo. The sequence continues at coordinate 129,179,092 of NC_053396.1, forward strand.
GGTTTCCGTGAGGGGTATGGTGAGTTCATGTGAGATTTTATTTTTTGACACAAGTTAGTGGAATATGAGACTTTGTAAGAAAAAAAAAATAATAATTCCGCTAACTTGGGCCAAAAAAATGTCTGAATGGAGCCTTACAGAGGGGTGATCAATGACAGGGGGGGTGATCAATGACAGGGGGGTTGATCAATGACAGGGGGGTTGATCAATGACAGGGGTGGTGATCAGGGAGTCTATATGGGGTGATAACCACAGTCATTGATCACGCCCGTGTAAGGCTTCATTCAGACGTCCGTATGCGTTTTGCGGATCCGATCCATCTATCAGTGCATCCGTAAAAATCATGCGGACATCTGAATGGAGCTTTACAGGGGGGTAATCAATGACAGGGGGGTGATCAGGGAGTCTATATGGGGTGATCACCACAGTCATTGATCATGCCCCTGTAAGGCTTCATTCAGACGTCCGGATGCGTTTTGCGGATCCGATCCATCTATCAGTGGATCCGTAAAAATCATGAGGACGTCTGAATGGAGCTTTACAGGGGGGTAATCAATGACAGGGGGGTGATCAGGGAGTCTATATGGGGTGATCACCACAGTCATTGATCACGCCCCTGTAAGGCTTCATTCAGACGTCCGGATGCGTTTTGCGGATCCGATCCATCTATCAGTGGATCCGTAAAAATCATGCGGACGTCTGAATGGAGCTTTACAGGGGGGTAATCAATGACGGGGGTAATCAATGACAGGGGGGTGATCAGGGAGTCTATATGGGGTGATCCCCACAGTCATTGATCACGCCCCTGTAAGGCTTCATTCAGACGTCCGGATGCGTTTTGCGGATCCGATCCATCTATCAGTGCATCCGTAAAAATCATGCGGACATCTGAATGGAGCTTTACAGGGGGGTGATCAGGGAGTCTATATGGGGTGATCACCACAGTCATTGATCATGCCCCTGTAAGGCTTCATTCAGACGTCCGGATGCGTTTTGCGGATCCGATCCATCTATCAGTGCATCCGTAAAAATCATGCGGACATCTGAATGGAGCTTTACAGGGGGGTGATCAGGGAGTCTATATGGGGTGATCACCACAGTCATTGATCATGCCCCTGTAAGGCTTCATTCAGACATCCGGATGCGTTTTGCGGATCCGATCCATCTATCAGTGCATCCGTAAAAATCATGCGGACGTCTGAATGGAGCTTTACAGGGGTGTGATCAATGACAGGGGGGTAATCAATGACAGGGGGGTGATCAGGGAGTCTATATGGGGTGATCCCCACAGTCATTGATCACGCCCCTGTAAGGCTTCATTCAGACGTCCGGATGCGTTTTGCGGATCCGATCCATCTATCAGTGCATCCGTAAAAATCATGCGGACATCTGAATGGAGCTTTACAGGGGGGTGATCAGGGAGTCTATATGGGGTGATCACCACAGTCCTTGATCATGCCCCTGTAAGGCTTCATTCAGACATCCGGATGCGTTTTGCGGATCCGATCCATCTATCAGTGCATCCGTAAAAATCATGCGGACGTCTGAATGGAGCTTTACAGGGGTGTGATCAATGACAGGGGGGTAATCAATGACAGGGGGGTGATCAGGGAGTCTATATGGGGTGATCAGGGGCTAATAAGGGGTTAATAAGTGACGGGGGGGGGGTGTAGTGTAGTGTAGTGGTGCTTGGTGCTACTTTACTGAGCTACCTGTGTCCTCTGGTGGTCGATCCAAACAAAGGGGACCACCAGAGGACCAGGTAGCAGGTATATTAGACGCTGTTATCAAAACAGCGTCTAATATACCTGTTAGGGGTTAAAAAAAACACATCTCCAGCCTGCCAGCGAACGATCGCCGCTGGCAGGCTGGAGATCAACTCTCTTACCTTCCGTTCCTGTGAGCGCGCGCGCCTGTGTGCGCGCGTTCACAGGAAATCTCGGCTCACGCGAGATGACGCCTATTGGCGTTAGTGTGACCTGGGAGCGCCGCAGAAATGACGCCTTTCGGCGTTAGCGTGGCGGCAAGCGGTTAATGAATATTGTATACAATGCAACATATTAGTAAATTATGTCAATTGCATTTTACATACTCATCATTCCATGTGCCTCTCCACTCTCTCTTTCCCCATGGGTTTCTCATTCTGATCATGAATAATTTAGTGGTCTTTCCAAAACAAAGAGTCTTCTCTCCCAGAGTCATCTTCTTTATGTCAGTCACTGAGTATGCATGTCCTTTGATAAGTCCCATTGGAGTAACTGTCTCCACATCCCTGGAGGAGGCAGCCTAAGGAGAGAATGAGAAATATGTATCAGATCAACACATATAAAATAAACACCTTGCATACTCTATCACACTAGCTTTTTACAGACAGTACAACAGTATTGTGCACTAATTTGATTGTGGCAGGCGCAGCACTATGAAGTGCCTTTGCACTGTGACATTAGAATGATTTTTATATCTCTCACTTTTTAGTCTAACCAGACTGTCTGTTACTCTGTAATTCCTCTAGCGCCATTCTATGGAAACAGTAGGTTTAACGAGCACACCAAATGCTTGAAATAACTTCTTTATTTACTTCAAATTTTCTTCATATAGAACACTGCCGCCTCTTCAGCAGATAGTCCATGTACATAACACATGTTGAAAAGATATCACAAAATGGCGGTATGCATAAGATGGTGGTTTAACTGTTCAATCTTTTCATTCAACATAAAATGGTGGATATATATCTCTCTTGAGTATCTGTACTCTCACTTTAAGTTATTTAAACACTTTATGATCTCTCTGAGAGGTATATCTGAGGTCTAACTAATAGTTTTACTTGCTGAATTTGGTTGCAATTTGCAGTATGCAGTTAGCAGTAACTATTTGCAGATTGGTTGAGTATGATCTGGTATGGTTGTATGCAATTTGGATTGCAATATGGAATTTAAATGGTTGCAATTGGTGAAACTGTAAGTAAACACACATATAAATAACCTGTTCAGTATACAGTTCTAATCACTATACTAACAATAGGAACATTATATAACTGCTTTAAATACCAATTTTGGCCTCTTGCTTCCATAAAATCCAGCTCTTAGTGGAGTGAATGTTTGTTTAGCTTCTCTCCTCTGGTGTAATGATTCTAGCAGCTCCTGCTAGGGGAATTTCCCACACGGGCTGTGTGTGAGGCTGGCTGTGATTGGTCAAAACTCCTGCTGTGTGAGAGGATGGCTGTGATTGGTCAAGACTCCTGCCCAGCAACAACAGTATAACAGTTTCGGGACTACGGTCCCTTCCTCAGTGGTAGACAGTGTACACCCGAAACGCATTTGGTGCTAAAGACAGTATACAAACTCAAGCCATTACACATTAAATGGAATGATTGCTAAATATGAAATACTCGAATACACTAAGGTAGCTACCAGACTATAATTGAGAACGAGTATCCCTGAGCAAAAGTGATGCAGAAAAGAGAACGGTGATCCCAGTACACGTGGGACACCACGAGGGACGCCAACTGGAGCGCTTACCATTGCAAGCATCGCTTATCATTGCAAGGATCGCAGGATACATGCAATATTCTACCAAGTCCTCAGGAGGGTAACGTAGCCCTTGTGGCAAATATACAGATTTATAAACATAATGCCTCAAGGGGTAATATATGCCGATGAATGATTATACCAAGCACGGCGGCATTTACAATCTAACCTCAGCGATAAAACAGTGGTAACCTACGGGGGACTACAGAGATGTCTGGATAGTGTATACACATATATATACACTCCTGATATCTATACCCCTGACAATACAGTGAACTACATTGCTGTCGGTTAAATTCCACTGAGGGTGATTGATGTAATGGTCTATAGGAGGACACTTTGAATTTCAATTTTGCGTACCTTGCAGTTTTACCGATATCCTGGCAGAATTATCATATTACAATATAGCGGGACTGGTTATTAATGTGATTATCGGGAAGAATCTGGAATAGACGAGCATTTTTATTTTTTTTCAGCGTCCTCCAATTCACAAAATTTGCACTATATTTATACTAATATTTATTTTTCCATAGTTGATTACAAATTTTTTATCTTTTATTTTTATTTATCACCTTCTATTTTTTCACTACCTTTTTTTATAAATATATATATATATATATATATATATATATATATATATACACATATATATATATATACACACTCACCTAAAGAATTATTAGGAACACCTGTTCTATTTCTCATTAATGCAATTATCTAGTCAACCAATCACATGGCAGTTGCTTCAATGCATTTAGGGATGTGGTCCTGGTCAAGACAATCTCCTGAACTCCAAACTGAATGTCAGAATGGGAAAAGAAAGGTGATTTAAGCAATTTTGAGCGTGGCATGGTTGTTGGTGCCAGACGGGCCGGTCTGAGTATTTCACAATCTGCTCAGTTACTGGGATTTTCACGCACAACCATTTCTAGGGTTTACAAAGAATGGTGTGAAAAGGGAAAAACATCCAGTATGCGGCAGTCCTGTGGGCAAAAATGCCTTGTGGATGCTAGAGGTCAGAGGAGAATGGGCCGACTGATTCAAGCTGATAGAAGAGCAACGTTGACTGAAATAACCACTCGTTACAACCGAGGTATGCAGCAAAGCATTTGTGAAGCCACAACACGCACAACCTTGAGGCGGATGGGCTACAACAGCAGAAGACCCCACCGGGTACCACTCATCTCCACTACAAATAGGAAAAAGAGGCTACAATTTGCACGAGCTCACCAAAATTGGACTGTTGAAGACTGGAAAAATGTTGCCTGGTCTGATGAGTCTCGATTTCTGTTCAGACATTCAAATGGTAGAGTCCAAATTTGGCGTAAACAGAATGAGAACATGTATCCATCCTCTGATGGCTACTTCCAGCAGGATAATGCACCATGTGACAAAGCTCGAATCATTGCAAATTGGTTTCTTGAACATGACAATGAGTTCACTGTACTAAAATGGCCCCCACAATCACCAGATTTCAACCCAATAGAGCATCTTTGGGATGTGGTGGAACGGGAGCTTCGTGCCCTGGATGTGCATCCCTCAAATCTCCATCAACTGCAAGATGCTATCTTATCAATATGGGCCAACATTTCTAAAGAATGCTATCAGCACCTTGTTGAATCAATGCCACTTAGAATTAAGGCAGTTCTGAAGGCAAAAGGGGGTCCAACACTGTATTAGTATGGTGTTCCTAATAATTCTTTAGGTGAGTGTATGTATATATATATATATTTGTGTTAGGTGCTTACGGTAGTACAGAGAAGAGCCCTGGGAAGCAGGGAAAGAAATGCAGTCGGTTGTGGTGTGCCGAAACCGAGGACGAGGTAGGCCTAAGAAAGAAGAGGGCCCACCCAAGGAAAAGACATAAAGAAATGAGTTGTAAATGAGTGGAGTGGTGGGAGGGACAAAGCTCAGACCTTAGACGGTGCAGGAGCCAGGTAAGGGGGGTGCCCTAAATAGGCTGGAGGCGGACCTCAGCCCCTCCCACAAATCCAGGCAAATGCCTTAATACTTGTGTTAGGTGCTTACGGTAGTACAGAGAAGAGCCCTGGGAAGCAGGGAAAGAAATGCAGTCGGTTGTGGTGTGCCGAAACCGAGGACGAGGTAGGCCTAAGAAAGAAGAGGGCAAAAATGGAAATAAACCAGTTTATTTGTAACCAATAAAACATGTAAACAGCTCAACCCGACATGCTTTGGAAAGCCACCCTTAACTCTTGCGCTGGATTGGGAATGTATCGTGCGTAAGCGGACGACTTCCAGCGTCCCAATTTCTTGATAACATGGGCAGGGATGTTGGCACTGGAGGCCGTGGATGCAGCTCCGATGCGAAAGGAGTGCCCCGAGTAGTTGGCCGCGTCAAGGCCCAGTTGGGTGAGAAATGATCTGACATGGATCATGAAGGTGGTCGTGGTGAGCACCGATCCATGAAGTTGAAGTAGCGGTTGAGAGGGTAGGAACCTGTGAAGCTGACTGTATGTGTCCAGCACCCTCACCGGACACCATTTGTTGTGCGTGGGGTAATATGAGATGTTGACAGGTGAACGCTGACTACTCTTGGAGTGAGGTAAGGTCAGGACGTAGTGATCCAGGTGTTTAGATAAGTGGGAGACAAGGAGACAAGATGAGGTTTGGTATGTGGAGGTGGTAGTGAATTCCCCGGGCCTCAGGAACCCGTAGAAGGCCAAGTAAATAGCAGCTTTGATGACCGCGTTGGTATTTGTATCAAAAGGCGTGGCGTCCAGCAGGTCGGATAATGCCTTGAAAACATGACTGTTGATGGGCAGCCTTTGGGCTGGACGTGCGGGTTCCGTCTTCTGAATGCCTCTGAGTATTGTTTTGATTTGGTGGGAGGCCATGAAGCTGGTGTAGTTAGGGTGCAAGATTAGCATATGATGTTGAATGCCAGTAAGATACAGTTTGATGGTGTTGTATGACATTTTTAGTTTGAGGTGGCAAAAGAAGCAAATCCCAAAACAGACGTCATGATGAAAGGGTGCGTGATGTTGTGTTCTACCAGGAATCTGTTGAATAGCGTGAATGCTCTGTTGTATGCTCTATGTGTATTGACTGATAGTGAAAAGTGGGACAAAGACTGGCTATGCCGCATGATGGCCTCTAGTCCAGAATGAGTTGCTGAAATGACGGGGTGCTGGAGGCAGTGGGTGATGCTGATGGGAGATCCTGATGAAAAGCCTGAAATTTGAAGCGAGATAAATTGTCAGCAGCCGAATTGCACACCCCTGGGACATGGAAACAATGCAGGAAAAAATTGTTGCAGGCGGCCAGCCAAGTAAGTCTTCGCATGAACCTCATGATTGTGAGGGATTTAGAACGACCTTTATTTATAATCTGGCAGGTTGCTTGGTTGTCCGAGTAGCAGCGGACCGCCAGATTTGCCCATAAATGACCCCACGCCACGGCAGCTGCTACGATGGGATAGATCTCAAAAAGCGCTGAGGTAGTGGAGAATCCTTCCAGACCCTGGACCTCAGGAGGCCAGCTGCCCCACAGCCAATCGTCCCCAAATATGGCCGCAAAGCCTGTGGTAGATGCCGCATCTGACCAGATAGAGGGGGAAGAGTCCGACAGCTGAGGGAGAAACAAGCTCCTACCATTCCAGGTGGACAGAAATCTCCTCCACATTCCCAGATCCGCCGCAGGGTGGGCATCCAGGGACAATCTGTGCGAGTCGTGTAGGAACAAGGGGAAGAGGTGCAGAAGCCGTGAAATAAACGAGCGACCCTGGGGTATGATGCGCATGGCAAAGTTCAGGGAGCCCAGCAGGGACTGTAGTTCTCTGCGGTTGCAGGTGCCGAGTTGAAGATAGCCGTCTATGTGGGTGAGGATGTCCTGGATCTTCCCGGACGGCAAACTGGCTTGCATTGAAGCTGAATCCAACTGGATACCCAGGAAGGTGATGATCGTGTCCGGCCCCTCTGTCTTCTTGGTGGAGAGGGGGACCCCCAGTTCCTTGAACAGCTTGATGGTGGCTCTGAGGCTGGAAGGAGGGGAAGTGTTTTCTTCCACCAATAGGAAGTCATCAAGGTAATGTAAAACCAGCGGGCACCTTGCTATATTCAATAGCAACCAGCATAATGCTTCCGCAAACACGTCGAAGATGGCCGGGCTGCTTTTGGACCCGAAGGTCAATCGGGAGAAAAAATAATAATCCCCAGACCACTTGATGCCATGCAGGTGCCACAGTGTAGGGTGAATCGGAAGTAATTTGAAGGCGTTGGCGATGTCGGTTTTGCTGAGCCATGCCCCCACCCCTGCTTGACTGATGGCCGTGATGGCGTGATCTATGGTGGTATACTGCAGAGAGAATTCCTCCGAGGGAATGAGGGAGTTGAGACTGGGGTTGCCCGTCCCGTGAGGTGCCGATAGGTCGATGATGAGCCTCTGTTTCTGGGAAGATTTCCCAGTGACGACGCCAATGGGGTTGGTGCGCCATGTGGCGAATGGGGGAGTCTTGAAAGGACCTAGCACAAAACCCTCTGTTACCTCTTGGGCTATGAGGGCGTCAATGGCGGTGGGGTTGTGTAGAGCGGATAAAAGATTGGGACATTCCAGGGTGCCTGTTGGCATATACAGGATGCCCGTGTGAAATCCTTCTGTCAATCCTGAAACGAGGAAATCTGATAGATGGCTGGAGGGGTGTTGCGACATGAGCGCGGTAAAAACTGGCATGTTGATAGTTGTTAGATACGGTTGTGTAAACATTTTATTTGGACACATGGACTTGGCATGTGCCCGGAAACATTTGGTGCATATGTGTAACAATTTACATCCGTTATAATTACAGGACCCCTCATTGAAATTATTGCAAATCATCGATTTGCCTAGAAATTTGATCGGCCGACCCAGTTTGTCCCGGGCCAGTCTCTCCGGGACCCCGGAGGGACCAGCTGCCTGGGAGGGGCCCTGTCTGACCGACGTGTTCGGGCAAAAATTGGTGGTGTGGGCCGTGGAGGAGCAGTGCGCACAGGCTGGGGTCCTAAGGCCTGCGAAGTGGCGACAAAAAATGACCGTGTCGATCCTCGCCCAGTTGGAGCGGACTCCGTACTGGGAGAAAGCCCCTGCCACCTTTGCCGAAAAAGACCTGTGATAGTCATAAAACGCTGACCCTCCGTATTTGTTGCCCAAATCCACCAGTTTGTGTAAGTAGAGGTCGAATTCCTCCCTTCTGTTGGGGTAGACCGCACAGATGACCTCTCTGTAGATTCCGAAGGCCAACACGAATTCGGGAATGGTCAATTTCCTATTGAGCCGGGCATCCCTGGACTTGACCACAACTGACACCTCGTCATAGGCGTACGTCGTGTTTTCGACCACGTCCTGGGAGGCAATCAGAAGGGAGGCCAGGTTTATATCCTTACCTTCCAGGATATCCCGTTTCAAGTGCTCAGGAATCATATGCGCCGGGTTGACTTCCCGGTCCTCCAGGCTAGTGGATGGTGTGACCACCGGCAAACCGACCGGTGCCGGTGATGCCGCCGGTGGCGGACCCGCCAAGGAGAGGGTCGTGGTGACCGTTTCCAGCCTCTCCAGCCTGGCGTTGATTGTTGACATGGATGTCATCAGAGAGGCCAGCATGGCATGGATGTCCCCGGTGCCGGACTGGCTGGGTCCTTGCCCCGCATCGCTAGTATCGGTTGAAGCGCGTAACAGCCGGAACAGCTCCGCTTTCCTAGCCGTGGCGGGGAAGGGAACATGCCGTTTCCTCAACTCCGCCGTGATGCGAGGAATTGTCCAGGACCGGATGGACGCTGGACTGGCTAGATCGTCTCCCGAAGTGGCAGTGACAGATCTAGCAGGGGTGCCAGGTAGGGAGAAGTTTTCCAACCCATCCAGCGACATACTACAATAAAAAAGTTGATTAATTTGAGGCCATGCAGGATCGTGCTGGCTAGCTAGGCCAAATGGCGAAAAATTACACTTGCATGGTGACAGATGAGGCCCTGCTAATTGCCAAGCGGCTTTGAGAGGCTCTATCTATGATTTGGCGCGAGGGGGTAATGAGGCCACTCGTGGTAGCGGCAGGAGCGTTGGCCTCTCGGTGACTGTAAGACAGGACTAGGGGAAGGGAGTGACAGGTGAGGCCCTCTCTATGCAACATGCGAGGCGGCTTACTAACGAGGTGGCGCGTTGGGCAGGTGCCTCCGTACGTTTGAGGCGGGGTGTCGGCCTCGCGGGACCACTAACTGTCGGCGAAGCCAAGAAAAGGGGGGGGGGGGTTACCTAGTGGGATGATCGTGCCCCTAAAGCCAGCACGCTGACCCTAACGGGACCATCCGAAATGTAAGGAAGATTTTGGTAAATGAGCAGGTGAACGTACCTGGTACCAAGAAAAATTCTCCGGATACACGGTAGTGTAAAACAGTATAGGTTGACCGCCTAAAAAATAAGGGGGAGGGTAAACATGACATAGCGTGATGAAAAGCGTAAATGCATGTGGTACATATGTATGACCGGGAGGATCATGGCGGTTACACATGAAATGATAGCTTGCGCCTGATGTGAACGAGACCAGTGCGTGCCGTGGCCATGGGCAGGCGGAAAGTGTGCTAGTCAACCCGGCGATTTTGGCCAAGAGGGGCCTGCTCATGATTCCCTGTTTATTTCATGGGTGTGATGTGTTTCACTGTCTGTATTGGGGCTCCTGGGGAATGTGTAACAAGAGGGGCATGTTGTGGCCTCCCCTGCCGCCCGACGGCGGCCCCCCTGACACAGATGCCGCGCGCACGGCCGCCGGGACACCGCGCATGCGCCGACGAGCCGTCGCGCATGCGCAGAACCCCGGCCGCGCACGCGCAGATCAGGCCCCAGGACGCGGCCGGCCGCGCGGCAGGGGGAGCGGCAACCAGGCAGCAGGTGGTGAGGGGATGTTACGGCCGCGGTGAGCCCAGTGCAGGTAATGAATGGAAAAGGGGGGGGGGGGGGGGTTGTGCGGTTGCACTGCTGCTGGCCCCCACGACTGCGCACATGAATGACCGGGGGGGGTTTGTGACTGAGGAGTGACATGGGAGGCTGGGAAAAATCAGTGTGTTGAACACCAACGTCCGGAGGCGTCGGGACACTGCGCATGCGCCATCGAAAATGCCGCGCATGCGCAGAACCCCCCGGCCGCGCATGCGCAGACCAGGCCCCAGGACGCGGTCGGGCGCCATCGGCCGCGCGGCAGGAGGAGCGGCAACAGGCAGGAGGCGACAGGGAAGGGACGAACGGCAGCCCAGTGAAAAGTGAAAATGAATGGTGGGGTGCACGGCAGCGGCCCACTGTGCTGTGCATGATGAATGTTTGTTTGGGGTGAACCAAACCGGGGAATGTGCAGGGATCAGCAGGTTGCTGGCCGGCATGACGGCCCTGTGGAGACGCCAGAGGGCCTAAAAAGGAGCTGCTGGTGACATGGGTGCAGCGTGTGGACAACAACAGAAAAGGGGGGGTGTTTGAACCAGGAACCATGCCGCATGCTGCCAGTGTGTATGACCAACTGGTGGTGCGGATCGTAATGAGAACGCATGAACAGGTGTGACAGAAATGAATGATGGTGACTTGCATGAAACCGTGACATTGGTGTGCCTTGATGAAATGAGATGAACCGGTGCTGGGGCAACCGTGAGGCCCTGCAGACCCGTACGAAATAACTCACAGTTGACGGGCAAACGCGACCCACAGTGAACCGAGAGAAACTGGGAAAAGAACAGCAATGCTCCACAACCAGAACCAGACGGCGACGAAAAAAGCTCTCAGAAAAACAGCGGCTCGCAGGTAAATTCCTCAGAACTCCAACAAGCGACTTCCTCTCACAAAGCTCAGACCTCAGACGGTGCAGGAGCCAGGTAAGGGGGGTGCCCTAAATAGGCTGGAGGCGGACCTCAGCCCCTCCCACAAATCCAGGCAAATGCCTTAATACATATATATATATATATATATATAGTACAAAGAGAGGGCAGCAGCACTTGTAGATGAAGCCGGGTGCAAAATCCTCTGACCTTAGACTGTTCGGTCAAAATAATTGTAGATATCTCAAAGAAGAGGCAGCACTCCAAGATACAGTGAAAAACGACCCCCTTTATTCCCCCTGTGCAACGTTTCAACTGCTCATTGCAGTCTTTCTCAAGCATATATTATATTTGTGTTATTCTGTATAATCGATTGCTGCAATCTTTTGTGGATGTAATTGGGTTGATGCTCTAGATGGGGGACAACGCTCATCATACAGTAAACTCTACCTGATACAAGGAGTGAGCGCTGGTATCCACACAGGGTTCCACACAAGGATTCTCCCTGGAATAGAGCACTCTAGTACCATCTAGACTACAGACCGGTGTTTTGCTAAGAACATGCAGTGTTTATCACTATTGCCATTTCATGCTTGGTGAATAAAGCTTCTTATACTTCTTTACCACTTGGATGTGCTGCGGAATTCTTTTATCCTACATTTTTGGAGGTGGATCACCTACTCAGCCGCTGGCACTTCGACTGTACTATATAGACAGTGGTGCTGCCCACATTCCTCTTTTTTATTGATATTGCCATTTCTATATATTATATTTTATTATATATCAATAAAAAAAATTGTCTGAATGAAAGTTATAATCTCTATTTGATCTCCTGGTATTTGAGTGCCCTCCAACTTTTAATTCTAACCACTTTTGTCTATTTTATTGGGCTTGGGGTGTTGCCCTTGGAGTGAGCACCATATCACGGTTGTGCATGCAGATAAGCCACTGACATTCACTGAAATATTATCTTTTCTGCTTCTGTGAACACAATATATAACAGTTATATGACATGCAAACATGAAGTCACTGTAAATAACTCTACTTTTGTCTTTAACACACAAACATAGGAACTGTATTAGGTTATTGGCAGGTCTAGCTGTATAAACATATGAACTATATTAGCAACCTAGGACTGATCTTAGCTGGCCAGCTATACTCCCACCAAAATTACCTATAATTCTATGTTCTTAGTGGTAGGACTTAAAGGTATCCTGTCACCGGGATTTTGTGTGTAAAGCTGAGGACATGGGTTGCTAGATGGCCGCTAGCACATCTGCAATACCCAGTCCCCATAGCTCTGCGTGCTTTTATTGTGTAAAAAAACCAATTTGATACATATGCTAATTAACCTGAAATGAGCTTCTCTGGTCACACAAGTAAGATATAACTCTTTTATGTTAATTTGCATAAAAGGCAGGAAGTACAAAATACTTATTGAATTCGTCTGCAAATGAAATTAAAAGTGTCATTTATATGTTATGGGTAACACAATGAACATTTAGAAACGCTCAGTGAGGGTAGCATAGTAGAGGTGACAGGTTCCCTTTAAACATGAATTTGAGGAATTTTCCATCAGGTTCTCAACTTCCAAGTGTCTTTTATCACTCTTAAGTAGAACAACTAACTTCTGTATAGGACGTTCCAACTTGAGTGGAGTAGTGAGACTTTTGTCAAGTTTTGAGTCTCCTATTTGTAACAACACTCTTTTTACTAGTTTGTCTTCATCCTTTTGAACTTCTAGAACTTTGGCCTATTTTCATTGACTTCTAGGTAAATCTTCTTCTTTCACTAACACTATGTCACCAACTTGGTCATTTCTTCTGGGTGTTTGCCATTTACTTCTTAGCATAAGATTGGCTAAGTACTCTTTTCTCCATCTATTCCAAAACTGTTCTGATAGATATTGAACTCTTCACCATTTCCTTTTGGCATATAAATCCTCTTTGGTGAACTTGCCAGGTGGTGGCTGTATGTAATCAGACTTAAGGTGAAGTAGATGGTTGGGAGTTAAAGGGTCCAAACTTGTTGGATTGTTGATGTTATCAACTGTAAGTGGACGACTGTTAACAACAGACATTACTTTATAGACTAGGGTCCTAAGTGAAGCATCATCTATTCTTCCGACGTTCTTTTTCAACACTGAACTTAACACATTTCTTACAGTTCTGATTGGTCTTTCCCAAACTCCTCCTGTATGGCTTGCATGTGGAGCATTCATATGAAAATCACACTGTTTCTCTAGCAAATACTCAGTTACCTTTTCTTTATCGATCTCTTTTAGAGCTTTCTTTAATTAATTTTTTGCTCTGACAAAATTAGATCCTTGGTCAGATCTAAGCTCTCTGACAGTACCTCTAACAACTATGAAACATCTCATGGCGTTGATGAATGCGTCAGTTGACATATCCTCTAACATTTACAGGTGAATTGCTCTGGAGCGCAGACATGTAAATATTAGTCCATATCTCTTGTACTCCTTGTGGTTCTGTTTGGTGATGAATGGGCCAAAACAATCCATTCCGCTATAAAGAAATGGTGGTGATGGGTTTACACGATCTGCCGGTAAATCTGCCATTCTTTTATCCTCGGTAGGTCTACGTGCCTTTCTGCAGACTACACATTTACTTATATACTTTGCTATAACTTTGCTTCCTTTCACTATCCAGTAACCACCTCCTCTCAAACAGCTTCGGGTAAAGCTTCTTCCTTGATGCAAGGATTTGTTGTGGTAGTGATCAACAATCAATCTTGTGAAGGTAGAGTTTTTGGGTAGAATTGCTGGATGCTTCACTCTGACGTTTATGACTGTATTCAATTTTGAACATCTGGCTAGTCCTTCAAGTATGTCATCTTGACACTTGACGGCAGTGCTCAATTTTTGTACAACTTTTACTTCTGGATCACCCATAGACAATTCTGTGTAACCTTTACTGGGCATGATTTCCTTTTCCCAAAGGAACTCTGGGTCTTTGAACCAATTAGAATTTTTCAATTCTGTTACATTCATGCCTCTTGAAGCATGATCTGCTGGGTTATGCTTTGTGTCCATTTGATGGCAATGTTCTGGATTTGCTATTTCCCAAATTTTCTCAACTCTGTTGGGGACAAAGATATGGAATCTTCGAGCTTCGTTGTTTATGTATCCTAGGACAACTTGTGAGTCTGTCCAAAAATATTCTTCATCTATTTTCAATTCCAATTCTTCTCTCAGAAACTTGCTTACTGATGCTGAAACAACAGCTGCTGTAAGTTCAAATATTGGTATTGTCTGAATACTGGTAGGTGCAACTCTGGCCTTCCCCATAACCAGGGAACAGTGTATCCTTTCTTCTCCTATTACTCTGATGTAGGAGCAGTGACCATAACTACTGGCATCTGAAAAGTGATGAAGTTCTATTTTCTTGTACTTTCCGAAATCATGAGGTACAAAACATCTGGGTATCCGAACTTCTCTCAAGTTTTGTGAGTCTCTTATCCCACTCTCCCACCTTGGCCTCAAATTTTCAGGTATCGGCTCGTCCAATCCGAAATTCTGTCTGAATAATTCTTGTAGTATTTCTTTTGCTTTGAGGATTACTGGGTCCAAGAATCAAATATAGAAGCCATTGCGAAAAGAATGGTACGTCTAGTTGCAACTTTCTCTTCAATAGATACTTTAAAGAAGAACTTGTCATTCTCTACATTCCATCCCAATCCAAGTACGTTCTGGACTGGAAGATGATCATAATTGAGATCTACATTCTTCATTGTTGCTGCACGTTCAGAGTCGCTGGTGGATTCCAGTACCTCTCTGTTGTTTGAGATAAATTTATGAAGGGGCAGGTTTCCACTTGCGCATAACTCTTGGCTTTCTTTCACTAGTTTGATTGCACATTCTGTGGACTCTAAACTTATGAGACCATCATCTACATAAAAGTTTTTCTTCAGAAAATTTGCTGCTGATGGGCAATCCTTTTCATTCTGATTGGCCAGGTACTTCATACCATAATTGGCGCAAACCTGGAGACAATGCTGCACCAAACAAGTGTACTTTCATTCTGTATTCTGCTAGCTCTGTATCTCCATCCTCCCACCATTGAAACGTCAGGCAGTCTCTATCTTTATTCTTCACATCAAACTGGTGGAACATCTTTTCAACGTCACACATGACCGCTACGGGATACTTTCTGAATCTACAGAGTACTCCGGGCAGAGTGTTTGTAAGATCTGGTCCTTTTAGTAGATGATCATTCAATGCAACACTATTGTATTTTGGTGAGCAATCAAATACTACTCTAATCTTATATGGTTTCTTTGAGTGGTAAACACCTTGATGTGGGATGTACCACATTTCTCCTTCTTTAGGTTGGTTGTTAACTTTCTCTGCATGTCCTTCTTCAAGGATACCTTCAATGAATTTCAAATAATCATTCTTGAGTTTGGGATCTCTTCCCATGCTTTTCTTCAAACATTTCAATCTTGCTAGGGGAAGATTTCTGTTTTTGGCAGACGAGGTCGCTCTCTAAAAGGTAAGGGCATTTCAAGATGACCATGTTGATTCTGCTGAATACTTTCTTCTAGAGTGTGTACGAACTTTATGTCTTCTTGGGACACACTCTGTTCTTTAGAACTTATGTCTGCAAAGTTGGATTCAAGGATCTTGATTACTTTTGCTGGACTTACAGTTGGTAACTCTTGGACAGATATTCGATTACACAATCCTGTCACCTTCAGTTTGCAATCTTCAGTTTTCCTCCAACAACACCCCATACTAGATCAGTTTGAACAGCGTAGGGTCCACCCTTTCCTCCTGTGATTACCTTTCGTGGTACCAAGGCTTCGGGACAATTGTAACCTATTAACAGTCCAACACCAAAATCCTTCAGTAGGGACATTTCATGAGATATGACAGATAGGTGCTCCCTTTCATTGGCTGTTTCACAGGTAGATATGCGATCTCGATCTAGAGGTATATCATCCTTTATATCAGCTGGAGATAGATCTAATGTGAAGTTTGAATGAAGTCCTCTAACTCTCAGTCCTTTTGACCCTTTGACTGTTCACTAATGTGTCTCTTTCCCCGTCATTGTGGTGAGTTTGAGCTTCACTGGTTCTGTAGCCACTTGCAATTTCTTGCAGATTTCTTGATCAATGAAGGTGATGTCACTCTGGGCATCCAGTATCGCATAGGCATATACCTTCTTATTCCTCCTTTTAGGATTTGAAATGCACACTGGTACAACCATTGATGTGCCATTGCTCTCTTCTTCCCTCACTCGGGAAGAGAATACTAATACTTTCTTTCCTTCCTCAGTATCTTTAGGTATTGAGAATATATATTTCTTTGGACATTCTTTATGTAGTGGTGTAGAATGGTGTCCTTTGCAAATGCTGCATGTGGCCTTTTTCTTACACTCCTTAGTAACATGGCATTTTCTTAGACAACCGAAACACAGTTGGTTCTCAAGTACAAACCTTTTCTTTTCATCTGGGGACTTCTCCTTCAATTGTTGGCACTTGTGTATGGAGGGGTTCTCTCCACAGAACATACACTTGAATGTAGTCTGAACATTTGTCGGTTCTGTCTCTCTACTGATCCCAGTAGTGACTTTGAACTTGCTCTCGTAGGTATCTGGACCTTTAGCTGCTGCGTTGGTTGCAAAGCTAGTTGCTCTTGCACGTCTTATCTCTCTTGCAGGCGTTTCTTCTAAGGATTTTAAGACGCAAGATGATGTTACTGAATAACATGCTATCCGTGCTTCCTTATTGACTAACTCAGAAAACTCTTTAAAACTTGGGAAGTTCTTGCCTAGATCTGTTTAGTCACATAGCGATTCCATCTAGAAGCCACTTCTTCAGGTAGCTTGCCTAGCATCCTGTAGTTTTCTAGATAGTTTTTCAGTACTGTTAGACCTTGAACATGTAGGATGGCATTGCTGCATGCTTGCAGGAAGTCACCATACTCTTGGAGTCTGAAGTGTTCTTTGGGACCTATTTTAGGCCAGTTATTCCGTTTCTCTCTAAAGGCTCTTTGCACTAAGAAAGGATGACCATATCTTGCATTTATTTTTCCCAAGTTTGCTTGTAGGCTTCTTCGTCTTTTCTATAGAAGTTACCTTCAAGAACTTTCTTTGATTCCCCACCAACATATCTATGAAGGTAGAATAACTTGTCAACTGGACTGAAGCAATGATGCTCAATGATCATTTCAAAACTTGCCGTCCACTCTATGAACTTCAGTACGTCTCCCGAAAATACAGTAGGTTCCAGAACGGGAAGTTGTTAGGACTGTTCTCTGTAGTCTTGCTGGGACAATGGTTGTAACATTCTCCTGAGCATTGCCGTGGCATCTAGGAATAGAATCATCCGTTACTATTTTCTCACTTATTTCTAAATTACGTGAGTCCCTTTCTTCTTCTTTTCCGGTAGAGATAGAGGGTAAATCCACACACCTTTTTCCTAACACTGGACTAGGCCTCTCTTTGTCTTTCTGAGCAGGGATGGAAGTATAATGACTTCTTATTTCCTCACTAAGTGCTGGAGATTTCCTTCCATTCTCCTGGGAGTATGTAGGAAAGTAGGAGTCTGCTTCTTCACTTAGTACAGATTTGAATCTATAACTACTCTGATTCATATCCTCTTTGTGTATTCTGAGTCTGGCTTCTATGATTTTAACTTCTTTTTGCCTTTCCAGACTTTTCAATTCAGCTTCCATTTGATGGCGCTGTGCTTCCATTTGACAGCGCTGTGCCTCGATGGCAGCTTCCATTTCAATTTCTGCTCTCTTGACAGCAATTTGTTCAGCTAATTCCTTTCTTTTGACTGAAGTATTTGAGGACTCTGATATATGGGTGGCACTTCTGCTAGCGAAGGAAGTCACACTTGAGATTATGGTTCCCCCTAAGGACCTAGCATAGTCTCTCATAAAAAGCTCATTCATTCTACTTCTTGCTTTAACTTCATCATAATTAGCTGCAGATGAAAGTTCTCTCATGAGCTTTACTAAATCTTTAGTGACTGCAGTACATGTGTCCATGTTCCTTACAATATCCTGGGAAGGTGTCGTAAACGACCGCAGGTTGACATATGCTGCCATAAGCTCTGATTCAGATTCTTCTACCGTCTCTACCATTTCACTCAAGTTCCCTTTTATACTTTCTTCCTTTAGATTTTTACGAATGTCTTTAATTTATAATTTCCACTTATCATACATTCTGGCAAACTTTTTTCCTTTCCGTGCTGCTTCTTGCTCCAAATTTTCCAGCATCTTTGGGGTCGGTTTTCTGGCATGTGATGAACGTCTTAGCTCATCTGCTTGGGCTATATTTGTTTGAGGCAAGACTAATGCTATATCAGACTCTTCTACCTCAGACAGGTTCCCTTGCTGTTCAACTTCTACTCTATCTATCTTTGCATCCTCTAACAGTGGCATGGTAATACTAGGCTCAGACATTTTACTTTTAATGCTATCACAATCAATACAAATAATAAGATGCCTTTCACTTTAAATGCAATACTGACAAATGCAGAAATAAATGATTTTCACTTTAAATGCAATACTGACAAAATGCAGAAATAAATGACTTTCACTTTAAATACTTTAGAGTCCATATACTACAAAGTGTCCTTTGTTTTTACTTTAAAGTCTCTTATTTCTGAACACAAAAATGTCTCTTTATGCCAAAGTCTATATGCAATAATAAGTAATAAAAGGAATGCTCTAACCTTATTCTGAAGAGCAGGAACAAATGTCAATCTTAAGGGAGACGTGTCTTTCGCTGCTTGCGATGTTCTGTGCTGACTTGCGATGCGCTGGCTTGGATACACCGCTGCAGACCTTAAGCCTAGTGGTGGGAAACTAGCTGAATGCAGTACATGGTCTCTCCGTGGATAGCGGTGTCGGCACTCTAGCTCTGGACTTTGGCCTCCCACCATGCGTCTCTTTCTCTGACTATTTTGCCTTTGCTGTTCTGCCACTTTAAGAGTCGGCTGCAGTTTGAATAATGCACACGTTCTATGGCCTCTAAGGTAGCTCTACTGAGGTGTCTTTGCTGGCTCACTCAGGAAACAGTTGCTGCGCGGTGGTATATGCTGGCGCTCTGCTGCTCTAATGCGCTCTTTACTGTGCAAGTTGAGGAGCGCTATCACTTCGCCCTCTGAGGGTAATAGAATAATTTTAATATCTCTGACTTTTTAGTCTAACCAAACTGTGTGTTACTCTGTAATTCCTCTAGCGCTATTCTATGGAGCAGTAGGTTTAACGAGCACACCAAATGCTTGAAGTAACTTCTTTATTAACTTCAAATTTTCTTTATATATAACACTGCCGCCTCTTCAGCAGATAGTCCATGTACATAACACGTGTTGAAAAGATATCACAAAATGGCGGTATGCATAAGATGGTGGTTCAACTGTTCAATCTTGTCATTCAACATAAGATGGTGGATATATTTCTTTCTTGATTATCTGTACTCTCACTTTAAGTTATTTAAGGACTTTATGATCTCTCTAAAAATGTATATCTGAGGTCTAACTAATAGTTCTACTTGATAAATTTGGTCGCAATTTGCAGTATGCAGTTAGTAACTATTTGCAGATTGGTTGAGTATGATCTGATATGGTTGTATGCAATTTGGATTGCAATATGGAATTTGAATGGATGCAATTGTTTGTATGGTATTTGTAGTTTGCAATTGGTGGAACTGTAAGTAAACACACATATAACCAGTTCAGTATACAGTTCTAATCACTATACTAACAAGAGGAACATTATATAACCGTTTTAAATACCTATTTTGGCCTCTTGCTTCCATAAAACATAGCTCTTAGTGGAGTGAATGTCTGTTCAGCTTCTCTCCTCTGGTGTAATGATTCTAGCAGCTCCTGCTAGGGGAATTTCCCACACGGGCTATGTGTGAGGCTGGCTGTGATTGGTCAAAACTCATGCTGTGTGTGAGGCTGGCTGCGATGGGTCAAGACCCCTGCACAGCAACAACAGTTTAACTCTATGCTTTCTGTTGTTTCTGCTATGTCATTGAGCTTACCTGACATTCATATAATGAATCTTAAAGGCATATTATCTTTTCTGCTTCTGTGAACACAATATATAACCGTTATATGACATCCAAACATGAAGTCACTGTAAATAACTCAGCTTTTGTCTTTAACACACAAACATAGGAACTGTATTAGGTTATTGGCAGGTCTAGCTGTATAAACATATAAGCTATATTAGCAACCTAGGGCAGGTCTTAGCTGGCCAGCTTCAATGATTGTTCTAGATATTTCTAGTGTCTAAAATGCAATTTTGAGCTGTTCAGTCTTGAAGAATTGAAGAGAAATATTCAATTAGCTTTTTATGTAATTGGCCCTAGTGTGTGTGTGTGTGTTTGCCTGACTGAACCTAAAATAAGGACCACATTTATCACATCATTTTACCAAGCTACATTCAATTACAGGTACTGTGTCTTCCACAATAAATGGGTTTTCCAGCTTTCCAAAAGACATTACATAAATGTCTGTAAGGCTGGCTCCATAACCCACCTATAGAGAACAGGGGTCTCCTAATGTCACGGCCTTTGGTTTGCGCTGTGACACTGTTGCCACACTTGCGGTTGCCTGCGGCAACGTGTTGCTGTGTGTGCATGCGGTGGCAGTGTCTTGGCCTTCTGGGTGATTGCCGTGACATGGTTGCCACGCATGCTGTTGCCGGTGGTAACATGTGGTTTAGTATGCTTGTGTGTGCACTTCCCCTTTAAGTTGTAGCCTTCCCTTGTCTGGTGTTGGAAGGGTTAACTCCCTTCCTGGTGTTTTGTGAATACTGGGTTTTTGTGTGTGTGGGTGTGGCTGCTTGGGCTATTTAGTCTCTGCTGGATGCTTGAAGCCCGGTGTTCCTCCAGCCTTGGTATATGCTGGTGGTTCTCTGTTCCATCTGTCCAGTGAGGGCCACCCTTGTGGTCATCAATGTTATCACGGTGTCTCCTTCCCTTCCTGTCCCTTTGTGTATGGAGTGGGTTTTGATCAGGGTGTTGGTATGTCTATTTTTGGTGTTACATGTCTGGTAGTGTTTGGTGTCCAGCATGTTTATTAGACATTCCCCTGTTTCACATTTATTGCAGCTATGAGTGTCCTGGGTCCCTGTGTGGTTTTGTGGTGTGTGCTGTGTCCTTTGATGTTGGTGTGGACACCAGCACTTGTGCACGTGTTCCAGTCAGTGTGTTGCTGGTTTCACTTACCTGCCATCTCCATAGCTGTATGTGTTACCCTCTGCTTGCAGCCTGGCCTTAGTTAGAAACTCCTGTTCCTCCGTGTTGAGGATGAACAGATAGTCTCTCCCCTGCTCCTTGGTGAGGGATTACCAGGGCGACTTAGGGTCTTTAGGTATCCTGAGTATGAGTCGTCCTACCATCGGGGTCCGCTCATACAGTGAGGAGTCAGGGAGAGGATTAGGGATGCAGTAGGAGGTGACCTGCTCCCTTATTACTCCTTTTGGCCAGGCTGATCCCCTTTACCCTTTGATACCGCACAGTGGGGGGTTTCCCCCACTCCCCACCGTGGCACCTAAGGCCTTCTTTTGCAAGCTGAGGCTTACCGGCTGTTACAGTAGCTATGATTGACTTTGTGGAATAGGTGTCAGAAGTTGGAGCTCTACCTATTCTGTTGCTATGCCATAAATTTCAAAGTGGGGGTTTTTGCAGAAATTACTAGACTAGTCTTTTTTGTCATATAGTTAAAAGACCCAGATCACTGGACGGTTATTCTTAGAAAACGCTGATGATATATATATATATACACTCACCTAAAGAATTATTAGGAACACCATACTAATACGGTGTTGGACCCCCTTTTGCCTTCAGAACTGCCTTAATTCTACGTGGCATTGATTCAACAAGGTGCTGATAGCATTCTTTAGAAATGTTGGCCCATATTGATAGGATAGCATCTTGCAGTTGATGGAGATTTGAGGGATGCACATCCAGGGCACGAAGCTCCCGTTCCACCACATCCCAAAGATGCTCTATTGGGTTGAGATCTGGTGACTGTGGGGGCCATTTTAGTACAGTGAACTCATTGTCATGTTCAAGAAACCAATTTGAAATGATTCGAGCTTTGTGACATGGTGCATTGTCCTGCTGGAAGTAGCCATCAGAGGATGGATACATGTTCTCATTCTGTTTACGCCAAATTTGGACTCTACCATTTGAATGTCTCAACAGAAATCGAGACTCATCAGACCAGGCAACATTTTTCCAGTCTTCAACAGTCCAATTTTGGTGAGCTCGTGCAAATTGTAGCATCTTTTTCCTATTTGTAGTGGAGATGAGTGGTACCCGGTGAGGACTTCTGCTGTTGTAGCCCATCCACCTCAGGGTTGTGCGTGTTGTGGCTTCACAAATGCTTTGCTGCATACCTCGGTTGTAACGAGTGGTTATTTCAGTCAACGTTACTCTTCTATCAGCTTAAATCAGTCAGCCCATTCTCCTCTGACCTCTAGCATCCACAAGGCATTTTTGCCCACAGGACTGCCGCATACTGGATGTTTTTCCCTTTTCACACCATTCTTTGCAAACCCTAGAAATGGTTGTGCGTGAAAATCCCAGTAACTGAGCAGATTGTGAAATACTCAGACCGGCTCGTCTGGCACCAACAACCATGCCACGCTCAAAATTGCTTAAATCACCTTTCTTTCCCATTCTGACATTCAGTTTAGAGTTCAGGAGATTGTCTTGACCAGGACCACATCCCTAAATGCATTGAAGCAACTGCCATGTGATTGGTTGACTAGATAATTGCATTAATGAGAAATAGAACAGGTATTCCTAATAATTCTTTAGGTGAGTGTATATATATATATATATATATGCAAGGATGGATTCATACCCACATCGGTTGAGAGTGCCTTCCACATGGATGAATGGGCCATTGAAGCTTTTTCTGACAATGCAA
This sequence comes from Bufo bufo, assembly GCF_905171765.1. NCBI lineage: Eukaryota > Metazoa > Chordata > Amphibia > Anura > Bufonidae > Bufo > Bufo bufo. The sequence goes on from NC_053396.1 coordinate 129,202,331, forward strand.
CTTTGTTCCCAGAGGTGCAGTGACCATCTGTCTGGCGGTGAGTTCTCCGCTGTAGAGTATCTGTCTGCCCTTGAGCACTTTCGCAGCTGACTTCAGCATCTTACATCAATGGCACATGGTGCTCTGCTGTTTCCATGTCACTTATTCGCAATGGTGTCATTTGTCCACTCACAATACTCTTTCACCACAGCAGCACGTGAACAGTTCACAAACTGAGCAGTTTCAGAAATACTGCCACCCTTGGCCTGAAAGCCAATAGTCATCCTTTTTTGCAACTCTGATAAATTGCCCCTTTTACCTATGACAGTAGCAAGGGATATGTGTGCAGACAGCCTACCACACGCCTTATATACCCCCCACGCCAGCTTACGACATGAGACTTCCTTTATGAGCTACACACTGCCGACTTTGAAAGTAAGAAATGGTCTTATTTATACAGTATATTGCAATATGATAACCACACCCTTGACAGTAGAAAACTGATAAACCAGTAAGGTAAGCTAAGGCAGGTGAGGGAAAGGTTAGTGACTTGGGTTGCCCTTATTAGGGCAGGTGCTCTTATCTGACACCATTAAATAACCTTTGATTAAAATGGGTTTTCCGAGAGTACAGTATTGATAACCTATGCTTAGAATAGGTGAGCAATATCAGATCAGTGGGGGTCCAACTCTCGGCACTCTGGCTCATCAGCTGTTTGAAAATGCTACAGTACTCTGATGAGTACGCATAATGAGCACAACACCATATATTGTTTAGTGGTTGTGCTTGGTATTGCAGCCAAGATCCAATGAATTTGAATGAGACTGAGCTGCACATAGGGCATATGATCATGGAACATGACATCACTGGCCTAGGAAGCGGCTGCTGCGCACAAGAGACCCCCACCAGTCGTATACTGATGACCTATAAATTAATATTGTACTCCCAGAAGCACCTTTAATGTTACCCTGAATGAATAACAGATTTGTCCCTTGACAGCCAAACTAGCTCCTATGAGAGCTTCTAGGCCCTAGTCCACTAGCCGCGCCACACATACACTAAATTCTTACACATTGTGTGAACTGGCTATGAAAATTTTAAGCAAAATCCTTGACAGGCTGCAGTTCAAATCATCACCACTGGGTGGCTGCACATAGACACAGAGGATAGACATCTAGTGGCACAAGATCACAAAATGATGTTGTTTTTTAAGTTGGTTACTTTGTGCCACACATTTTAGGATATATTGAGTCAAGAGTTATGGTAAAGGAAAAATATGTTTGTAGCAACAATTTTAAGATGATGACACTATGTATATAAATATTTATGCATCTATTACCAAGCAAGTTACACACTGCAAGCAAGTTATGATAACTTAGCAGACAAAGTGTTCAGGGACCTATACTGGAATGGCATGCAACAGATTTCATCCAAACTTAATTACTCCCTTATCCAGAGACAGTTCATATTACAGATCTGGAGTGTGTAACACTGACTTGTTAGAAGTAATGTGAATTGGTTGCAGCTGGTGTTAAGTAAACAAGCGCACAATCTATTGCATTTCATTGACTTGTTCTAAGGCAGGGATCAGCAACCTTTGGCACCCCAGCTGTTGTGAAACTACAATTCCCAGCATGCTCCATTCTTTTTTATGAGAGTTCTGAGAAGAGTAGAGGAAGTATGCATGCTGGGAGTTGTAGTTTCACAACAGCTGGAGTTCCAAAGGTTGCCTACCCCTGTTCTAAGGGATATCGACTTATCAAAGACTATGACAGTTCTAGATTCCAAAATTAATTGTTGGAAATATTTTGTTTTGTTTTCCTGCATATACTCAACATTTTTATCATCACATCTTCAATACATAAAAAATAGCATTAACAGATCCCACATAGCCTTGATATGATAACGCAAAGCTCGTACAAATTATAGGTATTGAAGACAAAAAAGCAAAAAATAAAAATAAAAAATCTGCAAAATTACATACAATGAGATTCAAGAAAGATGGATTCTATTGATTTGTCAAGCCATGTGCAAATACTGTGAGATTTTAAATAATGCTCAGAGAAGTTATGGTCATTCACAAGTTACGTAAGCCTGCATGAGCAGATGCACACATGGCAACCGTTTAAATGAGCTGAATTTCAGCAGCGAGATTACTACAAGGACTAACATAATTGAAACAGAGGTTAAAACCTACAAACAGTGACAACACTTCTAAAACAAATCCATTTCCTGATGGATGATTTGGGGGTTCTATCTCTCCTTGGGGAGAGAACACCTTAATCGGCGCGAGGAGTCTTACAGGCCATACATGGTCCTCTGGAATTCTGGGAAGAAAGGGATGCAAATGAGCTCTTAACAAACTCTGCCTCTAATGCCACTGAATGTAAGGCAGCTATCCTATAAGTCAATGTTCGACCCTTTTAATAGGCCTTGAGACATGACTAGGATATTAAAAAAGCCAGCATCTCATCTGCAGACAGGTGCCTGCCCCTCATCAGTGCAGAGCAGAGTACTGGTTTAACTGGGTGAGAGGCCTAAGTCAGGATTGATGATGTCATGATATCACCTTCATGTAACTTTACATGAACTGTGATTTATTGCAAGAATTCCCCAAAAATGTTATTTTGGTGCAAACATCACCATTCTCACTGTAAAAGTTCAGAGTATGAGAAGCTCATTTACCACATGTATATTGCTAATAAGTGTAAAGTATAAGGGGTTGTCCAGGCTTTTAGCATTGATGACCTATCCTCAGATTGGCGTGATCCAACACCCTGCACCCCCACCGATCAGCTGTATGAGGAGACGGTGTGTGCAGTGCGCACGTGCAGTCTCTCTTTTCTCCGAGACTGGAGATGGCACGTGCACACTACGCACACCGTCTCCTCATACAGCTGATTGGCGGAGGTGCCAGATGTCGGACCACGCCAATCTGAGGATAGGTCATCAATGCTAAAAGCCTGGACAACCCCTTTAAGTAAAATAACAGTAGTCAATAATTTTCACTAATGGCCTTCCTGCAACTTGTGTCAAATAATGATTAGCTGCAACAGCTGTGCGGAGCATCCACACTGGAATCCACACATGACGTGAGGTAACCTGACATGTGATGTTTTGCAGTAGCTCTAAAATATTGTTGATGTGGCATACATCTGTATGTCATATCATAGCTTGCACCCTGCCATACAGCAAAAGCCCCTTGGTCCCAATATGTGGCCTGGGCAAATTCCTACAATTCTCTGATACTGGATCCATAGGGCACACAATGACAGTGGTGACATGATTCGCTCAGACGCCCATGTCAACACTTTCTCTGTCACTGAGCAGATCATCTTCTGTGCTTGTTCCACTACTTTTCAGCGCATGCAGAGAAAAGAATCCAATCAGGGACAGCACAGAAGGCAGGAACCGTATCCAAACATCTCAACCTTCTCATTGGGGTTCCAGCTATCATTGATAAACTTCTCCCTGCTCTTGCATCTGCACATAGTCCATAAACATGCTTGCAGATATGAATCTGGACTGCCCAGACGTTTATAGTTTATGGGCAGTTCAGAACTGGTTAAAAAAATAATAATCAAGGATGCATCTATTTTTCATTTTGGACAGTGGCCAAAAGTCCACTATTTTTAAACACGGTCTATGAATTTACAGACAGGTGGTAACTCTGCCATTCAATACGGTTGTTTAGGATCATGACTACCTTCATGGAACTTTGTAATAACACCCCCCCCCCCCCCAAAAAAAAAAAAAAAAAAAAACAGAAGTATATGAAAGGAAAGAAAAAACATGCATCAAAACTGAAGGGCTCCTCAAATATCCATATAAACCTGTGTCATAAAAGAACATTGTCAACCCCTACAAAATCCATATGCCACAGGACGCATACAATAATCAATTTATGAAGTCTTTATAAACAAAAATCACATATACAATCATAGCTAAAATATTAAATCTGGCAAAGTCTATCACACACAAAAAATACTAAGGTAGCCAGGATCGAGCAGGAATTAGGGATATGGTAACTAATATTTTCTTATATCTTCAATAACTATGTATTTATATGTATCTGAATGCTGTTTCTTTATAAGGGAAATGTTAAACTAATTCAATGAAAAATAATATCTTTAAAGAAAGATATCAGAGAAAGCTGTTTCTAAGGATTTGAGTGGTAAATAAAACAGTAAAAAATAAATAAAAAAAACATAAAAAAACAAAAGTGTAACGTAAGTTAGTTTTTGCCTAATGATCTGACTGGACAGATTTATGGTATGAGTAACATATTTGTTTCAGCCGTGATGTGTTTTAAGCAGGTCTGCCTGATCAACTTCATCAGTCCTATGATCATTAGTAATATGTGCAAATATGATGGCACTGTGGAGCATTTACACTGTATTAATGTTTCCTATGAACTATTACATTAATCTGATATGCAATAAATATCTGATCATTGTCGGGGTGGGCCTTTTGTTGTGAGAATGAAGTTGCCCAGTCCACTGCTCCCAGTAGTGCAGTGGCTGCATTAATGTCTATAGAAGATACTGAAACAGCATTGAAGGTGTATCTTCCATAGACTATAGTGGAGAGTTACCATGAGCATTCTTGAGATAGGTAGGTGTTTTAGTGATTATTCAGTCCTAGGCATGATGAATAACAGAACTGAAGACTGACCATAGGTGTCTTTTGCATGATGACGATGGACTAGACTGTGGGAGATGCAACGTGTCTTCTAACATGCCTTATGCAACCTATGCAAACCTGTTGATTTTCCATTAGTCTCAAACATTAAAGCCTTCCACTATGGGATTGGGGATCCGAAGTCATAAGGATACAGACAGTCAATACCTTAAGATGACAGCAGATGAGTCCACCTCTTTTATGAACTTTTAAAAGTTCTTCAAACAACTTTGTTTGTTCCACTATATTAACTTTGTATTTGCCATCTGATAAGTCAATGCTTTCTGCAACTGCCCCTGTGAAATCCACTATGGCATCAGCTGTGCTGCCACCATCAAGGGCTTCATACGATCCAGCCAACCTGTAGAAAAGCATCATCATGGGTCAGTATTTTACAAGCGGCTGCTTGGAGTAGCAGGTAGAGTAGCGGGTTTACTATCACCAGAAACTAGCTTCTATACTAAGCCACACTGATCATGTGAAAAGTGTTACTGGACCTGAGCCATATGTAGATCAATGGTGGACAACTTATGTGAATTTGGTACAAGAACCATATATTGGTGTTAACTTGCTAATACCAGTGTTGTTGCGAAAAGAAATGAGGAAACAAGAACACTTTGCCTTTCAGAACCCTGGATCCATTTCAGCTTTTTATCTCGAGATATAGAAGGTTCTCACTTTGCATACGCCTTCTCCAGTAGAGCACTCCAGAATTCGTTCTTCACATTAGAATGGCAGTAGATCAAATTCCCGCCTATGCTTGGCAAACGATCATCAATGACAACATCAACCCAATCTCCCAAACACCAGAACTGGAAATGGAAAATTCCTGAATATCTGTGTGGTCTTCTTGGATCCCATTCTTGTTTTTTCCACTTTGGAATAACCTACAGTGCAAGAATAAAATATCAACACAGCAACAAGATAACAGTCAAATAGCAATCTACATATCACAATTACTAATATTGTATATGAAGTATGGTATGTAAATTAGAAAAGAATATGGATCTTGTATGTCATGTTTACCTGGTAATGTTCAAATCCATACTACGTGTATGTAAGAAGTTCCCTTAGTCTTACTGACGTTATGTTCTGGGCATATACTTTATACAGTGTTATGTTTTTTATGTGTAGACACTGCTGTACGGTACATGTGTCTACTCTTTTTACCTTTTCCCAAAGAGCTTTTCTGAGAGCAAGACAGGAGCATGCGGCCACAAACCAGCAGTTTCCCAGCTGGCCTTGATGTAAATCATGTTGGCTGATTCCTTCCACAAACAGGTGAGGGTCATCACAGAGTTCCTTTAAATAAAGAAATTACCATTCATAGTGACTTAACAAGGTCTTCAAGGTACTCAAATACAGTTATATGGATTTAACGTGACATACAGTAGTTATTAGAGACATATTTGGCTAAAAGTAGTATTGAGAATGTAGAGATATTGTAGATATTGAAAAGCAGGTACAGTCATAAATAATCCATAAGAGAAGAGCTGCAAACAATTGCCATCATACAGTACATGCAATCAAATAAAGGACTAGTCCTGGTATCATATATGTACACAGGACCATATGCAGCACCCCAGAGCAGGGGGCATCTACAAATGGTTTGTTATTTAATATGTTGTAATCTCATGCTATGTATTGTGCCCAGTATAGCTATGTATAGATGGCACAGCCAGGGTTAATAATCCTGGCTCAACCCCTGTAGGAGGTTAGATGTGGGCTTGCCCCACCCCTAGGCTTGAGGAGAGTCTAGACTGGAGAGGAGGCAAAGTCCATATGCTCCCTCTTCTTAGGCCCAAAAAGCTACAGAGACTCACCGAACTCTGCATGATCTACAGAAGAAGAGAACCTATAGTCTGCATGGCTGAGCATTGAAGTCAGTAAGGTAACCTGCTACCAAAAGATGCTAAAACTTTACTGCAGTGAGGGACACTGTTTCACCCATCAAATCTGGACACGACCTGACCAGTCGTATCTCTAAAACGCTGTGTCTCTCAGTGAACATTACCGCCATCATTACATGAGTATGATTTCCTGCTATAGAGTCGTCAGGAGGAGATTTGACATAGAGAGAGAAAAGGGCCATAACTTGCATCCTTGCCTAAATCCTTACATCATTATCTGGGAGAGAATTGCACTGTGTACAGTTGTAACCGTGTCTGATATAATTGGATGTACTACAACTCTCATTTTGTACTTAGGTAAAAGAGACATTTGTTCTAATACATCTGACCTGGTTACTAACTTCTGCACCATATGCTGGTCATTGCACGCCACACACCCTGCCTTGCACCCATACAGACACCTAACATCATGGGCGCCCCAACTACCATCAGGCAGGTGCCCTTCAGCACCAGGGTGTTCCCGGAGGGAGGGAAGAAAAGGTGTCCCCTCCTGTCCTGTCCCTAGGGAGCAACTGTGATAAATTGTTGTGGCTAGAGCCACTACGACCCTCATTCTCCACTCCGGGCTATAGCACATACATAAAAGAGAGTGGGCCCCATTGTAAGAGTGAATTAGGGCTCCTTCCTGGTGCTGACCATGCCATCTTTGTAACTGGACAGTCAGGAACTTTTAGCCATTGATCTTCTTTGCCCTTATTTACTATAGCAGGTCTTATAATGCCATGTCTAGAATTGATCTAGCTCTGGCTAGTCCAGAATTTTTAGATAGGATAAAAAAGATGAAATACGAAGTCCATGGCATTTCCGACCAGTCCCCGATTTCACTTCTGATTGAGGATTCAGGAAGATATAAAGGTATTAAACCTTTTAGACTAAACCCTCATTGGATCCAGGTGATACAGGAGCAGGAAATCATTGGGATAGAGATCTCAGAATTTTGGGTACAAAACATTGAGTCTACCCACATTCAATTTGTATGGGACGCCTTTAACCCCTTAAAGACTTAGGGAATACCGGTACGCCCTATTTCCCGAGTCCTTAAGGACTCAGGGCGTACCGGTACGTCCTAAGTTTAAATTGCGATTGCCACCCGGCGGGGGTTAATCGCAACAAGATGCCGGGGGGGTCCCCCGTGTTGGCGATCGCCGCAAACTGCAGGTCAATTCAGACCTGTGGTTTGCGGCTTTTACCTATTGCGGTGGTGGCATGTGGCGGTGCCATCGGGTCCCCATGCGGCTGTAGGGGGGACCCGATGGCATGGAAGGCAGCGCGATGTCTAAGGAAGGCATCGCGCTGCCTTCCGGTGGAGAGCCTGTGAGATTCAGCCCCCTGGATCTCACAGGCAGGAAGCTGTATGAGTAATACACACAGTATTACTCATACAGCCAATGCATTCCAATACAGAAGTATTGGAATGCATTGTAAAGGAATATACCCCCCAAAGTTCAAGTCCCAAAGTGGGACAAAAAATAAAGTGATTTTTTTTTTGAAAAAATAACGTTTTCCCCCAAAAAAAATAAAAGTTTCAAGTAAAAATAAACAAAAACGTAATTTTCCCCAAATAAAGATAAAAAAATTGGTAAAAAATAGGGAAAAAAAGTATACATATTAGGTATCGCCGCGTCCGTATCGACCGGCTCTATAAACATATCACATGACCTAACCCCTCAGATGAACACCGTAAAAAATAAAAACTGTGCTAAATAAACAATTTTTTTGTCACCTTACATCACAAAAAGTACAACAGCAAGCGATCAAAAAGGCATTTGCCCACCAAAATAGTACCAATCTAACCGTCACCTCATCCCGCAAAAAATTAGCCCCTAACTGAGACAATCGCCCAAAAAAAAAAAAACTATGGCTCAGAATATGGAGACACTAAAACATCATTTATTTTGTTTCAAAAATGATATTATTGTGTAAAACTTGCATAGATAAAAAAAAGTATACAGGTAGGTATCACCGCGTCCGTATCGACCGGCTCTATAAAAATATCACATGACCTAACCCCTTAGATAAACATCGTAAAAAATAAAAAATAAAAACTGTGCTAAATAAACCATTTTTTTGTCATCTTACATCACAAAAAGTGTAATAGCAAGCGATCAAAAAGTCATACGCACCCCAAATAGTGCCAATAAAACCATCATCTCATCCCGCAAAAAATGAGACCCTACCTAAGATAATCGCCCAAAAACTGAAAAAACTATGGCTCTCAGAATATGGAGACACTAAAACATTGTGTAAAACTTACATAAATAAAAAAAAAAGTATACATATTAGGTATCGCCGCATCTGCGACAACCTGGTCTATAAAAATATCACATGATCTAACCTGTCAGATGAATGTTGTAAATAACAAAAAATAAAAACGGTGCCAAAACAGCTATTTCTTGTTACCTTGCCTCACAAAAAGTGTAATATAGAGCAACCAAAAATCATATGTACCCTAAACTGGTACCAACAAAACTGCCACCCTATCCCGTAGTTTCTAAAATGGGGTCACTTTTTTGGATTTTCTACTTTAGGGGTGCATCAGGGGGGCTTCAAATGGGACACGGTGTCAAAAAAAACAGTCCAGCAAAACCTGCCTTCCAAAAACCATATAGCATTCCTTTCCTTCTGCGCCCTGCTGTGTGCCCGTACAGCGGTTTACGACCACATATGGGGTGTTTCTGTAAACTACAGAATCAGGGCCATAAATATTGAGTTTTGTTTGGCTGTTAACCCTTGCTTTGTTACTGGGAAAAATGGATTAAAATGGAAAATTTGCCCAAAAATTTTAATTCTGAAATTTCATCTCCATTTGCCAATTACTCTTGTGGAACACCTAAAGGGTTAACGACATTTGTAAAATCTGTTTTGAATACCTTGAGGGGTGTAGTTTCTTAGATAGGGTCACTTTTATGGAGTTTCTACTCTAGGGGTGCATCAGGGGGGCTTCAAATGGGACATGGTATCAAAAAAAACAGTCCAGCAAAACTGCCTTCCAAAAACCGTATGGCATTCCTTTCCTTCTGCGCCCTGCCGTGTGCCCGTACAGCGGTTTACGACCACATATGGGGTTTTTCTGTAAACTACAGAATCAGGGCCATAAATATTGAGTTTGGTTTGGCTGTTAACACTTGCTTTGTAACTGGAAAAAAAAAATTTAAATAGAAAATCTGCCAAAAAAGTAAAATTTTGAAATTGTATCTCTATTTTCCATTAATTCTTGTGGAACACCTAAAGAGTTAACGACGTTTGTTAAATCAGTTTTGAATACCTTGAGGGGTGTAGTTTCTTAAATGGGGTCACTTTTATGGAGTTTCTACTCTAGGGATGCATCAGGGGGGCTTCAAATGGGACATGGTGTCAAAAAAAACAGTCCAGCAAAACCTGCCTTCCAAAAACCGTATGGCATTCCTTTCCTTCTGCGCCATGCCGTGTGCCCGTACAGTGGTTTACAACCACATATGGGGTGTTTCTGTAAACTACAGAATCAGGGCCATAAATATTGAGTTTGGTTTGGCTGTTAACCCTTGCTTTGTAACTGGAAAAAAATTATTAAAATGGAAAATCTGCCAAAAAAGTAACATTTTGAAATTGTATCTCTATTTTCCATTAATTCTTGTGGAACACCTAAAGGGTTAACGACGTTTGTTAAATCAGTTTTGAATACCTTGAAGGGTGTAGTTTCTAGAATGGGGTCATTTTTGGGTGGTTTCTACACTGCGTGCAGAATTATTAGGCAAATGAGTATTTTGACCACATCATCCTCTTTATGCATGTTGTCTTACTCCAAGCTGTATAGGCTCGAAAGCCTACTACCAATTAAGCATATTAGGTGATGTGCATCTCTGTAATGAGAAGGGGTGTGGTCTAATGACATCAACACCCTATATTAGGTGTTCATAATTATTAGGCAACTTCCTTTCCTTTGGCCAAATGGGTCAAAAGAAGGACTTGACAGGCTCAGAAAAGTCTAAAATAGTGAGATATCTTGCAGAGGGATGCAGCACTCTTAAAATTGCAAAGCTTCTGAAGCGTGATCATCGAGCAATCAAGCGTTTCATTTAAAATAGTCAACAGGGTCGCAAGAAGCGTGTGGAAAAACCAAGGCGCAAAATAACTGCCCATGAACTGAGAAAAGTCAAGCGTGCAGCTGCCAAGATGCCACTTGCCACCAGTTTGGCCATATTTCAGAGCTGCAACATCACTGGAGTGCCCAAAAGCACAAGGTGTGCAATACTCAGAGACATGGCCAAGGTAAGAAAGGCTGAAAGACGACCACCACTGAACAAGACACACAAGCTGAAACGTCAAGACTGGGCCAAGAAATATCTCAAGACTGATTTTTCTAAGGTTTTATGGACTGATGAAATGAGAGTGAGTCTTGATGGGCCAGATGGATGGGCCCGTGGCTGGATTGGTAAAGGGCAGAGAGCTCCAGTCCGACTCAGACGCCAGCAAGGTGGAGGTGGAGTACTGGTTTGGGCTGGTATCATCAAAGATGAGCTTGTGGGGCCTTTTCGGGTTGAGGATGGAGTCAAGCTCAACTCCCAGTCCTACTGCCAGTTTCTGGAAGACACCTTCTTCAAGCAGTGGTACAGGAAGAAGTCTGCATCCTTCAAGAAAAACATGATTTTCATGCAGGACAATGCTCCATCACACGCGTCCAAGTACTCCACAGCGTGGCTGGCAAGAAAGGGTATAAAAGAAGAAAATCTAATGACATGGCCTCCTTGTTCACCTGATCTGAACCCCATTGAGAACCTGTGGTCCATCATCAAATGTGAGATTTACAAGGAGGGAAAACAGTACACCTCTCTGAACAGTGTCTGGGAGGCTGTGGTTGCTGCTGCACGCAATGTTGATGGTGAACAGATCAAAACACTGACAGAATCCATGGCAGGCTTTTGAGTGTCCTTGCAAAGAAAGGTGGCTATATTGGTCACTGATTTGTTTTTGTTTTGTTTTTGAATGTCAGAAATGTATATTTGTGAATGTTGAGATGTTATATTGGTTTTACTGGTAAAAATAAATAATTGAAATGGGTATATATTTGTTTTTTGTTAAGTTGCCTAATAATTATGCACAGTAATAGTCACCTGCACACACAGATATCCCCCTAAAATAGCTAAAACTAAAAACAAACTAAAAACTACTTCCAAAAATATTCAGCTTTGATATTAATGAGTTTTTTGGGTTCATTGAGAACATGGTTGTTGTTCAATAATAAAATTAATCCTCAAAAATACAACTTGCCTAATAATTCTGCACTCCCTGTATTATGTAAGCCTCGCAAAGTGACTTCAGACCTGAACTGGTCCCTAAACATTGGGTTTTTGAAAATTTCAGAAAAATTTCAAGATTTGCTTCTAAACTTCTAAGCCTTGTAACATCCCCAAAAAATAAAATATCATTCCCAAAATGATCCAAACATGAAGTAGACATATGGGGAATGTAAAGTAATAACTATTTTTGGAGGTATTACTATGTATTATAAAAGTAGAGAAATTGAAACTTGGAGATTTGCAATTTTTTTACAAATTTTTGGTAAATTCTGTATTTTTTTATAAATAAAAATGAATTTTTTTGACTTCATTTTACCACTGTCATGAAGTACAATATGTGACGAAAATAATGGCCAATATCCAATCTCAGAATGGCCTGGATAAGTCAAAGCGTTTTAAAGTTATCAGCACTTAAAGTGACACTGGTCAGATTTGCAAAAAATGGCCAAGTCCTTAGGTGAAATAGGGCTGAGTCCTTAAGGGGTTAAAGCTTTCTTACAGGGCAGTTATTTAGTGAAAATAGGCAAAATGAGGGCAAAATGTATAAAAACTGAGAAATTACTGGCTGAAAAATTAAGGGGACTGGAGCAGGAAATTAGTAAACATAACAAGACTATTCAACAACAGTTGATAGAAGCTAGGGAGGAACTCCAAAAACATTTAAAGGGTTTCTACCGCCAGAATTTCTGTTATGTAGCTGACTTATATAGCGATGCGCTAATGTCAGCACTACATAGCAGTATGTTTTTTACATTTCTCCCTGCAGCCGTTCTGATAAAATAAGCACTTTTATAATATGCTAATGAGTCTCTAGGTGCTATGTGGGCGTAGAATCAGCACCTAGAGGCTCCATATACTCACCCTTTATCCCGCCCAGGTCGTCCGTTCTGCCCGCCCCGCTCCTCTTGATTGATGTGACGGTTTGCAGCATCGCTGACTAAATCCTGCACCTGCGCCGTTCACTTCTGTATTCGGCGCAGGTGCAGTGAGTAAAGGCCGCTCTCCTGATGCCCGCTTCCTCACTGTGACGTTGTCGGCGCAGGCGCAGTGAGGAATCTGGCACCAGGAGCGCATCATTCACTCACTGTGCCGAATACAGAAGTGAACGACGCAGGCGCAGGATTTCGTCAGCGATGCTGCGAACCGTCACATCAATCAAGAGGAGCGGGGCAGGTAGAACAGGAGACCTGGGCGGGATAAAGGGTGAGTAGACGGAGCCTCTAGGTGCTGATTCTACGCCCACATAGCACCTAGAGGCTAATTAGCATATTATAAAAGTGCTTATTTTATCATAACGGCTGCAGGGAGAAATCTAAAAAACATACTGTTATGTAGTGCTTACATTAGCACATTGCTATATCAGTCAGCTACATAACAGTAATTCTGATGGTAGAAACCCTTTAACTAATAAAGCGCAACATAAATAGTTTTTTGCTGGTCAGAGGGCCTTCCGAGAGACAGGTAAACCTGGTAGAATGCTATCATCTGTAATCGCAAGTCAAAAGAAACTGAATAAAAAAAAGGGTCTTAGGATAGGTCCTGGCAATATAACTTATAATCCTGAAACTATTAAGATGGAATTTATAAGATATTTCTCTACGCTGTACCAAATGGAGCTCGTGGAAAGGGAGGAAAGAATAGACTCTTACATTAATAATGTAGAGCTCCCCAACCTAACTGAACAGGAATGTTCTCTATTAAATGATCCAATAGGTTTGATGGAGCTACAGGAGACCATAAGGCTACTTTCACACTAGCAGCACTGACCTCCAGCAGGCTGTTCCGTCGGGTGAACGGCCTGCCGGATCCGTCCCGCCGCTAGTGAACGTGTGCCCCCGAACTGCTGCTCCGTCCCCATTGACTATAATGGGGGCGGGGGCGGAGTTCCCGGCGAGGCACGGCAGAGCATGGTGAGAGGCTGCCGGAATAAAACTACGACATGAACGACATTTAATCCGGCAGCCTCTCGCCGTGCGCTGCTGTGCCTCGCTGGGAACTCCGCCCCCATTATAGTCAATAGGGACGGAGCGGAACTCTGCTCCCGGCAGAGATTGACTTCCTTTTGAAATTTATAGATTCCACAGAGAAACTATATTGCCCTATCTACACTGCTCAAAAAAAATAAAGGGAACACTTAAACAACACAATGTAACTCCAAGTCAATCACACTTCTGTGAAATCAAACTGTCCACTTAGGAAGCAACACTGAGTGACAATCAATTTCACATGCTGTTGTGCAAATGGGATAGACAACAGGTGGAAATTATAGGCAATTAGCAAGACACCCCCAATAAAGGAGTGGTTCTGCAGGTGGTAACCACAGACCACTTCTCAGTTCCTATGCTTCCTGGCTGATGTTTTGGTCACTTTTGAATGCTGGCGGTGCTTTCACTCTAGTGGTTGCATGAGACGGAGTCTACAACCCACACAAGTGGCTCAGGTAGTGCAGCTTATCCAGGATGGCACATCAATGCGAGCTGTGGCAAGAAGGTTTGCTGTGTCTGTCAGCGTAGTGTCCAGAGCATGGAGGCGCTACCAGGAGACAGGCCAGTACATCAGGAGACATGGAGGAGGCCGTAGGAGGGCAACAACCCAGCAGCAGGACCGCTACCTCCGCCTTTGTGCAAGGAGGAACAGGAGGAGCACTGCCAGAGCCCTGCAAAATGACCTCCAGCAGGCCACAAATGTGCATGTGTCTGCTCAAACGGTCAGAAACAGACTCCATGAGGGTGATATGAGGGCCCGACGTCCATAGGTGGGGGTTGTGCTTACAGCCCAACACCGTGCAGGACGTTTGGCATTTGCCAGAGAACACCAAGATTGGCAAATTCGCCACTGGCTCCCTGTGCTCTTCACAGATGAAAGCAGGTTCACACTTAGCACATGTGACAGACGTGACAGAGTCTGGAGACGCCGTGGAAAACGTTCTGCTGTCTGCAACATCCTCCAGCATGACCGGTTTGGCATTGGGTCAGTAATGGTGTGGGCTGGCATTTCTTTGGAGGGCTGCACAGCCCTCCATGTGCTCACCAGAGGTAGCCTGACTGCCATTAGGTACCGAGATGAGATCCTCAGACCCCTTGTGAGACCATATGCTGGTGCGGTTGGCCCTGGGTTCCTCCTAATGCAAGACAATGCTAGACCTCATGTGGCTGGAGTGTGTCAGCAGTTCCTGCAAGACGAAGGCATTGATGCTATGGACTGGCCCGCCCGTTCCCCAGACCTGAATCCAATTGAGCACATCTGGGACATCATGTCTCGCTCGTCACGTTGCACCACAGACTGTCCAGGAGTTGGCAGATGCTTTAGTCCAGGTCTGGGAGGAGATCCCTCAGGAGACCGTCTGCCACCTCATCAGGAGCATGCACAGGCATTGTAGGGAGGTCATACAGGCACGTGGAGGCCACACACACTACTGAGCCTCATTTTGACTTGTTTTAAGGACATTAGATCAAAGTTGGATCAGCCTGTAGTGTGTTTTTCCACTTTAATTTTGAGTGTGACTCCAAATCCAGACCTCCATGGGTTGAAAAATTTGATTTCCATTTTTTAATTTTTGTGTGATTTTGTTGTCAGCACATTCAACTATGTAAAGAACAAAGTATTTCAGAAGAATATTTAATTAACTCAGAGCTAGGATGTGTTATTTTTGTGTTCCCTTTATTTTTTTGAGCAGTGTATTACAAGTGTTTAATGAGTCTTAGGAGGAGGGCTCCCTCCTTTCCTACTTAATGGAGGCCTCAATTACATTGATCCCACAAAAAGAGAAAGATGATATGGAGATCGGATCATACCGCCCAATTTCGCTACTTAATTCTGACTACAAGATCCTCGCAAAGCTCCTTGCTAACAGGCTTAAGAAGGTTATTCACAGATTGATTCATTCGGTTCAGATGGGCTTCATCCCCAGACGACATATGCAAACCAACATCCGGAGAACCCTCTTGAACATCTATGTAGGGGAGGGGGAGGAGCGCTCCATCCTGTCTTTGGATGCCGAGAAGGCGTTTGACAGGCTGGAGTGGCCCTTTCTTTGGAAGATATTGGAGAGAATGAACCTGGGCGGGAATTTTATTAGGTGGGTACATCTACCTTATCATAAACCTATGGCTAGTGTCAACATAAAAGGGGTAGGTTCCGCGCTATTTCCATTATATCGTGGCACTAGACAGGGTTGCCCCCTCTCCCCGCTATTATTTGCTCTGTTTTCGGAACCCTTGGCCTCCAAGATTAGACTGGATGATAATGTCATAGGTTTTGAGGGAAGGGGGATAGATGATAAAATATGTTTATATGCCGATGACATTCTTATCTTCTTAAAAACTGGATGAAAGGGTTTTTCCCCTGTTATGGACATTATAAATGAATGCGGCTCTTTTTCGGGTTCTAAAATTAATTGGAATAAATCGGTATTGTTACCTTTGGTCGAATCCATACCCTGCAACATTTCTACTGTGAGAGTATTGTCCCCCACTGATCATATAGAATATCTCGGGGTAAAAATAGGCGCGGACTTAAGGAGATACAATACATTTAATATCAATCTCATGATTAATAAAGTGAAAGACAAAATTAGGACGTGGCAGAAATTACCACTTTCTCAGGTGGAGAGGATCGCGCTCGCAAAGATGGTGGTGCTCCCTATGGTACTATACACTATAACCCCTTGTCCAGTTTGGATTGAGGACTCATTCTTCAATCTGTTAGAAAAACTATTAAATGACTTAATTTGGGGCAGGAAGAGGGTGAGAATAAAACAAAAATATCTCTGGCTAGCAGAGAGGCATGGAGGAACTTCCTTCTCCTTCGTTTTGGGCTATTATATTGCTACTCAACTGCAATGGGTTATGAATGGCGCAGAAAACCACTATCTCTCGTTTTTTATTAGGGACTTTAAAGGTCCGTATAGGGATATTTTTAGTATTCTGGAAACTGAATATCTAGGTAAAAAGGGGAAACAGTGCCCTATTAGTGCCATGCTTCAGAACACATG
Source organism: Bufo bufo (assembly GCF_905171765.1). Lineage (NCBI taxonomy): Eukaryota > Metazoa > Chordata > Amphibia > Anura > Bufonidae > Bufo > Bufo bufo. Next base: position 129,219,169 of record NC_053396.1, read on the forward strand.
GAATAAAACCAAATCTATATTAGGAATAACACATTCACTTCAGTTCATTCCACTTTGGGACAATTTAAATTTAAGAGAGTTTACACTCATTTCTGATCATAATTACTGGACACAGAAGGGCATAAATGAAGTGTCCCACTTAGTCGTTCACGGAAAGATAAAGCCTCTAGAAGACTTAGGCCTCTTTCACACGACCGTATGGCTTTTTCAGTGTTTTGCGGGCCGTTTTTTCCGGATAAGTTGTTCTGTTTTTTGTTTCCGTTGTGTTTCCGTTTCGGTTCCGTTCTTCCGTTCCGTTTTTCCGTTTGGCATATACAGTAATTACATAGAAAAAATTAGGCTGGGCATAATATTTTCAATAGATGGTTCCGCAAAAAACTGAAACGGATACGGAAGACATACGGATGCATTTCCGTAAGTGTTCCGTTTTTTTTGCGGACCCATTGACTTGAATGGAGCCACGGAACGTGATTTGCGGGCAATAATAGGACATGTTCTATCTTTCAACGGAACGGAAAAACAGAAATACGAAAACGCAATGCATACGGAGTACATTCAGTTTTTTTTGCGGAACCATTGAAATGAATGGTTCAGTATACGGACCGTATACGGAACACAAAAAACGGCCCGTAAGCTGGAAAAAAAAACGGTTGTGTGAAAGAGGCCTTAGTTTGTATTTCTGATGAATTGTCTTCACTAAATAAATTCAGTTATGCACAAATAGTTCACGCACATACTTACACACAGGATAAAAGACTTTTGTACATCAAAGATAATCTCTTTTTGGATTTCTATTTTAAATTTAACGGGACTAGGTTCACTATTTCACAAATTTATCAGTCTACAACAAGCTATGGGTGTAAATATAAAATTTAACAGTGAGAATAAATGGGAAGAGGAGTTGGGCACTAATACACTTAATTGGGGGGAAATATATAAGAATATGAAGAAAGCATCTACAGGGAGTGCAGAATTATTAGGCAAATTAGTATTTTGACCACATCATCCTCTTTATGCATGTTGTCTTACTCCAAGCTGTATAGGCTCGAAAGCCTACTACCAATTAAGCATATTAGGTGATGTGCATCTCTGTAATGAGAAGGGGTGTGGTCTAATGACATCAACACCCTATATTAGGTGTGCATAATTATTAGGCAACTTCCTTTCCTTTGGCAAAATGGGTCAAAAGAAGGACTTGACAGGCTCAGAAAAGTCAAAAATAGTGAGATATCTTGCAGAGGGATGCAGCACTCTTAAAATTGCAAAGCTTCTGAAGCGTGATCATCGAACAATCAAGCGTTTCATTCAAAATAGTCAACAGGGTCGCAAGAAGTGTGTGGAAAAACCAAGGCGCTATCACGGTCGGCGTGACTATCACATACGTGACGCAGAGGGAGGGAACAAGGAAGGCCCTGCCCAAGTGAGAGGGAAGGTGGTGACCCCTGACTCACCTAGCGGCTGGCACCTGGCTGCCCTGACGTCCCTAGACGGGTTCCTCACCCGTACGCCGATCACGTGCCTAAAGCCCTGGCTTTCCCTAAGCTGAGCCCTAGATAGTGAACAGGGCGGTGGGAACACTAGTCCGCACCACTAGCTCTAAAGGAAAACACCAAGGGAAGGACAGACAATACAAACTCAACATATAATCCCAGGTGGGCGACAACAGGAGACAACAAGAAGCCCAACAGGGATCCGGAGGGTAGCACTCTGGAACGACAACCAGGATTCACAACTCCAGTGGGTCAGTATAGATGTCCAGGCAGGAAGCTCTATAACTGGCAACTAGAGAAGTGTGAGGGGAGAATATAAGGAGGTTGGGAGTGGCAGACAAGAAACAGCTGAGGAGGAGAAGCTACGGATCCCTGATTGAGACAAAAAGGATAGCAAGGCAAACACAGAAAACAATCACTAAGAAACAACGTGATCTTTAGATATAGAGCGCGCAACCACCCGCTGCGACCTCCTGACCCCGGGTATAACGGAGTCAGACGTGGCTCTTGATACCCTCGTGACAGGCGCAAAATAACTGCCCATGAACTGAGAAAAGTCAAGCGTGCAGCTGCCAAGATGCCACTTGCCACCAGTTTGGCCATATTTCAGAGCTGCAACATCACTGGAGTGCTCAAAAGCACAAGGTGTGCAATACTCAGAGACATGGCCAAGGTAAGAAAGGCTGAAAGACGACCACCACTGAACAAGACACACAAGCTGAAACGTCAAGACTGGGCCAAGAAATATCTCAAGACTGATTTTTCTAAGGTTTTATGGACTGATGAAATGAGAGTAAGTCTTGATGGGCCAGATGGATGGGCCCGTGGCTGGATTGGTAAAGGGCAGAGAGCTCCAGTCCGACTCAGACGCCAGCAAGGTGGAGGTGGAGTACTGGTTTGGGCTGGTATCATCAAAGATGAGCTTGTGGGGCCTTTTCGGGTTGAAGATGGAGTCAAGCTCAACTCCCAGTCCTACTGCCAGTTTCTGGAAGACACCTTCTTCAAGCAGTGGTACAGGAAGAAGTCTGCATCCTTCAAGAAAAACATGATTTTCATGCAGGACAATGCTCCATCACACGCGTCCAAGTACTCCACAGCGTGGCTGGCAAGAAATGGTATAAAAGAAGAAAATCTAATGACATGGCCTCCTTGTTCACCTGATCTGAACCCCATTGAGAACCTGTGGTCCATCATCAAATGTGAGATTTACAAGGAGGGAAAACAGTACACCTCTCTGAACAGTGTCTGGGAGGCTGTGGTTGCTGCTGCACGCAATGTTGATGGTGAACAGATCAAAAATCTGACAGAATCCATGGATGGCAGGCTTTTGAGTGTCCTTGCAAAGAAAGGTGGCTATATTGGTCACTGATTTGTTTTTGTTTTGTTTTTGAATGTCAGAAATGTATATTTGTGAATGTTGAGATGTTATATTGGTTTCACTGGTAAAAATAAATAATTGAAATGGGTATATATTTGTTTTTTGTTAAGTTGCCTAATAATTATGCACAGTAATAGTCACCTGCACACACAGATATCCCCCTAAAATAGCTAAAACTAAAAACAAACTAAAAACTACTTCCAAAAATATTCAGCTTTGATATTAATGAGTTTTTTGGGTTCATTGAGAACATGGTTGTTGTTCAATAATAAAATTAATCCTCAAAAATACAACTTGCCTAATAATTCTGCAGTCCCTGTATTTCCAGTAAATAAAGACTTATTCAATTTAAAATAGTCCATCGCCTATACTACTCACCCTCTTTTCTCTCGAAAATTTATAAGGGGAAAGATGATAGCTGTCATAAATGCCATAGGACCGATGCAGGTTTCAGCCATCTCTTATGGAGCTGCCCGTATTTACAGATTTTTGGGCTCCAGATTTATAGAGAGCTGGGTAGATGCTTTGGGATTAAGCTGAAACCTAATATGCAGTAGAACAAGCAATATTATAATTATCTATCACTGATGATGTCCCCTCACTGAATAAAGAAAGGTGTATGGGGGGGGGGGGTTTAGTGGCAAAAGTACTTATTGTGAATAGATGGGGTTCGGAAAAAAAAACTGAATTCCTGGAGTGGAAATCACTGATGGATAAAATAAGTATCTAAGAACAGATAAAGGAAAGACGGGAAAGAATCGGCAGTATTTATCCCTTTCATTTGGATGATTGTATAGACTACAATATGTGGTAGCTCTCCTAACGGACCCAGTGACAGCGAAAAGGGATGGGAATGGAAGGGGGGGGGGGTATTAGTTTAGATAAAAAAATATGTTTGGTAGCTTCAATAAGGTGGCTTAATAATGTGATACTTGCAACTGGATTTTAATTGCCTTATTTGATTGTTAATTTTTTTGTATTTGTTAATAAAAAAAATTGTATATATTTTTTTAAATGTAGAGGTCCATGTGGAGAGGAAGCCTTGTGCAGGTACCAACATTTATAGAGAAAAAGGTTGGGTAACGTGATTTGGGTCAGCTTACTTCATAGACCCCACTTCAGTGGCCTTTGCTGCCTTCATGGTATGTTTACCTTTGTATGTAGCTTAATATCTCATATTGAAATTGTCCTCAGAGAGTAAAAAACTATACCGTTATGGTTAAAGGGTTTGTCCAGGGTTATGAATGGAAACCACAGCACACATGTGAACATAACCTACCTGTATGATTTCTACCAAACTGCTCAGGTGGGGTTTTCCAGTTACTAGTTCATAGATCGCAGGGACTGGTTTTGAAGTAGTCTTACTGTACATGTACAGTAGGGGCTCCAAAACACAACCATTTCCTGTGAAAATCCGATCCTCTAATCCAGAGAAATGCTTTTTCAAATATTTATGCAAATAGGGTTTTCAGTGCACTGTGGGCAGGGCTGATCCATTGGGTGCGCCATTGCTCTGCCAGTAATGCTGCCCAGTACCTCATTTTCTTGTTTCATTGACAGTTCCTGAGATTTTAGAGCTGGTACTATAGCAATGACACAGGGGAAGCCAGGTGCACCGATGCCCCGTCAATGCTGTAAACCTTATGCATAACAAAGAAGCATTTCTCAGGATTAAAGGACCAGATTTTCAAAAGAATGGTACCCTTGTGTTTCGGGGATTCTGCTCTCCTTGACGGTATGCTTACTGTACTTTGAAATAGATTTAGGAGGTCACAGACTATCTTGTTGCCAAATATGATTTTCAATACAATGAAAGTATGCCGACGAATGTTGTCCAAATTATACCCCTTGGACTTATTTGGGGGAAATGAAGGTAATCCCATGTGTTTTTTTGCAAAACTGCTCAAGGAGAAAATTAGGGCAAGACATAAGCAGTAACATCCTATAACCTATAAAGTTTTTACGGATACGACAGCAGCTAGACAGGGCACAGACTAGTAATTTCTCCATATTTATCCAAAACATCACAATTTCATATTTTCTGCCAAGTCACAGAGCCTGTTAGCCATGAGATCTGCTAGAAGCGTCTGGGTCTTAATGGCTGTAGTCCCTTGGTGATTAGAATAATTTGATATCATATTCCCCTTTTACCTCATATCTTTTTTAATAAACCCTTTCTGTTACTCCATGTATTTTACATTACCTCTCTCATCTCGTGTCCCACAAGATTACATTTTCCGATGATGTAAATTCATTACCATTCACCTCCTCTCACGACATCACCTGCCAACCTTCATTTTCTGCTCCATTTCATTTACACAGTGAGTGAAGTGCAATAAACATCTCAGTGATCTGTGTTCTGCTGGCCGTCAATGAAATTTAGATCAGTGAATCTGACTGGCCTTTTCCATAGTCCTGAGTGGATGGTTAAATTTTACTTCCTTTTTCAGGTTGAAAAATATTGAATAAAATAGAGAAATATCATGTCTGCGCTCTGAATAATATAAAGCAGCATAGAGGATTAGAAAAGCATAGCTACTCTCATTCAAGATATCGCAACATCTGCCCTTGGTTATCTGTGGCATTAGCTCAGCCCCACTGACTTTAAAGGGGTTTTCTGGGAGTAAAATATTGATGACCTACAATCAGAATGGGTCATCAATATCTGACTGGTGGGGGTCCAACTCCCGGCACCCCCACCACACAGTTGTTAGTAGAGGCTTCACCACTCCTACGCTTACCTCTTCCCATGCCAGTGTTGTCATGTTCATTGATCACATGACCTCAGTCTCATTCTAGTGAATGGGCCAGGGCCACTATACAATTTATGTTGATGTTCTTAGTATGCTGTGAGGAGTCAGAGTGCTACGGACAGCCAGTGGCGTGTCCTTTCTTTGGCATCCCTTTCCCCCCAATACTTTAAAAAAATTGTACACCCTCACCGTAGTATTGCCCTTATTTTGCAACCTTCACAGTACTTTTGTATAGATGTGTGCCCCCTCACAGTAGTTATGCCCACATTGTGCCCCCTCACAGTAGTTATGCCCACAGTGTGCCCCCTCACAGTAGTTAAGCCCCCTCTGTGCCTCTTTTGCAGTTGTAATGCCCTCTTTGTGCCCCATTCACAGTAATAATCCCCATTATGCCCCCTTCATAGTAATAATCCCCATTGTGTCCCCTTCATAGCAATAATCCCCATTGTGCCCCCTTCATAGTAATAATGCCCATTGTGCCCCCTTCACATCAATAATGCCCATTGTGCCCCCTTAATAGTAGTAATGCCCACTGTGCTAGTAATGCCCTCTGTGCCCCCTCCATACTAGAAATCCCCATTGTGCCCCTTCAACAGTAATAATGCCCTCTGTTCCCTCTTCATTGTAGTAATGCCCTCTGGCTCTGTGCCCTCTCCATAGTGGAAATGCCCATTGTGGCCCCTTCACATTAGTAATGCCCTCTGTGCCCCTTCCATAGTAATAAAGTCCTCTATGCCCCCTCCATAGTAATTAAGTCATCTGTGCCCCCTCCGTAGTAATAAAGTTCTCTGTGCCCCCTCTATAGTAATAAAGTCCTCTGTACCCCCTTCATAATAATAATGCCCATTGTGCCCCCTTCACAGTAATAATACCCAGTGTTCCCTCTTAATAGTAGTAATGGCCACTGTGCTAGTAATTCCCTCTGTATCCCCTCCATAGTAGAAATCCCCATTGTGCCCCCTTCACAGTAATAATGCCCACTGTGCCCCCTTCACAGTAATAATGCCCTCTGTGCCCCCTCCATTGTAGTAATGCCCTCTGGCTCTGTGCCCCCTCCATAGTAGAAATGCCCTCTGTGCTCCCTCCATAGTAATAAAGCCATCTGTGCCCCCTCTGTATAAAAAAATAAATAAAAAAAACCACAGTAACTACTCACCTTTTCCCGTTCCTGAAGCTCACAGTCCTCTCTTCCCTGCAGGTACAGATCGCTCTGCAGCACTGTGTGGGCGGAGCTTATGCAGGTTTCTGGGCTTCCGGCTCCGCCCACACAGACTGGCAGTGGGATCTGTGCCTGCAGGCTGAATGGTGGAGCGGGTAGAAGTCTTCCTGCTTCACCATTCTGTGTGCCGCTGGCCTAAAGGAGGGGAAGAGTGCGGGGAGCTGAGAGGTGAGTGACAGGACCACAGCTCCAGCTCCCACCGATCTGGCACTCCCCTGAGAGCTGACAACCGGGGCTGATGGCCCCCCCAGTACACCACTGCGGACAGCTGATTGGTGCTGGTGCCGGATGCTGGACCCGTGCCAATCAGATGCTGATGACCTATCCTGACAGGAGCAGACGCAAACTATAGACATGTTTGGTGCTGTTTCTGAATATGAGCATACATGTTTTTCTAATGCCATACAACACTTTAAATTCTCAACTCTGTTTTGGGTTTACATATCCAACTTTATCAACTTGAAGGGAACCTGTCACATTGAACATGGTGCCTGAGCTGAAGGCAGTATGCTATAAGGCAGGAGGAGCTGAGCAGATTACTATATAGCTTTATGGGAAAAGATTCAGTAAAACTTGTATTTGATTTATTTAAGTTTCTGCTCATTCTGGATTTTGAATTCAAGGAGATGGTCCTATCAGTGGGGATACATAAACTAACAGTTATCTGTGAGATTTACTACTTCTGCTACAGAAAGAGAGAGAAGGATAAACACGAACTCAGAATCTGCACAACCAAACATAGGAGTTAGCAAATACTCATGCATCCACAGCTATACAGACATTGCTGCTTGTGAAGGACTACAGTTAAGACACCCATCACACTTAACCCCTTAAGGACTCAGCCCTATTTCACCTTAAGGACTTGGCCATTTTTTGCAAATCTGACCATTGTCACTTTAAGTGCTGATAACTTTAAAACGCATTGACTTATCCAGGCCGTTCTGAGATTGTTTTTTCGTCACATATTGTACTTCATGACACTGCTAAAATTGGGTCAAAAAAGTAAATTTTTTTTGCATAAAAAAATACCATATTTACCAATAATTTTGAAAAATTAGCAAATTTCAAAGTTTCAGTTTCTCTACTTCTGTAATATATAGTAATACCCACAAAAATTGTGATGACTTTACATTCCCCATATGTCTACTTCATGTTTGTAGCATTTTGGGAATGATATTTTATTTTTTGGGAATGTTGCAAGGCTTAGAAGTTTAGAAGCAAATCTTGAAATTTTTCAGAAATTTACAAAAACCCAATTTTTAGGGACCACTACAGGTCTGAAGTCACTTTGCGAGGCTTACATAATAGAAACCGCCCAAAAATGACCCCATAAACGACACCCCTCAAGGTATTCAAAACTGATTTTACAAACTTCGGTAACCCTTTAGGTGTTGCACAAGAGTTATTGGCAAATGGGGATGAAATTTGAGAATTTAATTTTTTTGCCTAATTTTCCATTTTAATCCATTTTTTCCACTAACAAAGCAAGGGTTAACAGCCAAACAAGACTGTATCTTTATTGCCCTGACTCTGCCGTTTACAGAAACACCCCATATGTGGCCGTAAACTACTGTACGGGCACACAGTAGGGCGTAGAGGGAAAGGTGCGCCGTATGGTTTTTGGAAGCCAGATTTTGCTGGACTGGTTTTTTGACACCATGTCCCATTTGAAGCCCCCCTGATGCACCCCTAGAGTAGAAACTCCATAAAAGTGACCCCATCTAAGAAACTACACCCCTCAAGGTACTCAAAACTGATTTTACAAACTTTGTTAACCCTTTAGGTGTTGCACAAGATTTAATGGAAAATAGAGATACAATTTCAAAATTTCACTTTTTTGGCAGATTTTCCATTTTAATATTTTTTTTCCAGTTACAAAGCAAGGGTTAACAGCCAAACAAAACTCATTATTTATGGCCCTGATTCTGTAGTTTACAGAAACACCCCATATGTGGCCGTAAACTACTGTACGGGCACACAGTAGGGCGTAGAGGGAAAGGTGCGCCGTATGGTTTTTGGAAGCCAGATTTTGCTGGACTGTTTTTTTGACACCATGTCCCATTTGAAGCCCTCCTGATGCACCCCTAGAGTAGAAACTCCAAAAAAGTGACCCCATTTTAGAAACTACGGGATAGGGTGGCAATTTTGTTGGTACTAGTTTAGGGTACATATGATTTTTTGTTGCTCTATATTACACTTATTTGTGCGGCAAGGTAACAAGAAATAGATTTTTTGGCACGTTTTTTTTTTTGTTATTTACAACATTCATCTGACAGGTTAGATCATGTGGTAATTTTATAGAGCAGGTTGTCACGGATGCGGCGATACCTAATATGTATACAATTTTTTTTATTTATGTAAGTTTTACACAATGATTTCATTTTTAAAACAAAAAAAATGTTTTAGTGTCTCCATAGTCTAAGAGCCATAGTTTTTTCAGTTTTTGGGCGATTATCTTAAGTAGGGTCTCATTTTTTGCGGGATGAGATGACGGTTTGATTGGCACTATTTTGGGGTGCATATGACTTTTTGATCACTTGCTATTACACTTTTTGTGACGTAAGATGACCAAAAATTGCTTTTTTTACACCGTTTTTATTTAAAAAAAATTTACGGTGGTCATCTGAGGGGTTAGGTCATGTGATATTTTTATAGAGACGGTCGATACGGATGCGGCTATACCTAATATGTATACTTTTTTTTATTTATTTAAGGTTTTACACAATGATTTCATTTTTGAAACAAAAAAAATCATGTTTTAGTGTTTCCATAGTTTTAGTGTTTCAGTTTTTGGGCGATTATCTTGGGTAGGGTATGATTTTTGCGGGATGAGATGACGGTTTGATTGGTACTATTTTGGCGTACATGCGACTTTTTTGATCACTTTTATTAACTGTTTTGGGAAGTAAGGTGGGCAAAATTTCAATTTCCTAATAGTTTTTATTTTTTTATTTTTATGGCGTTCACCGTGCGGGGAAAGTAACATGACCGTTTTATAGATCAGGTCGTTACAGATGCGGAGATACCAAACATGTGTAGGGAATTTTATGTTTTTTATTTTTAATCAGTGATAAATGTGTTTTTTGATTTTTACTTTTTTTTCACCTTTTTTTTTTACCCAGACCCACTTGGTTCTTGAAGATCCAATGGGTCTGATTTCTGTATAATACAGTACAGTACAATATATATTGTACTGTACTGTATTTTACTTACACTTTGTCTGAACAGATCTCTGCCTTTAGCACAGATCTGTTCAGCACCATGGACAGCAGGATGCCTGAGACGGCGTCCTGTTGCCATGGGAACCTTCCCCGTCTGCTGAGTACTGGTCAGAACTTCGCAGATGGGGGAGGGTAAGGACGGGGCTGTCGGGGGGCTGTCTGGGGGCTCTCTCCATCGGGGGGCTGCAAAGGCACTGCAGCCCCCCGATGGGAGAGGGAGGGAGCTCCCTCTTACTGTTAACTTTTTCCATACAGCGGTCCGTACGGACCGCGGTATGGAAAGGGTTAAACGGCTGACATCGCATCACCGATGTCAGCCGTTTATACCAGGGTGTCAGCAATGTGCTGACACCCTGGTATACCCACTGTACACCAACAAATTTTCAAGAGGAGGCGGGCAGGGGCTCGCGATCCCGCCTGCCGCACCGCCCGCCTCCCGCACCACCCCCACCGCCCACAACTCCCCCCCACCGCCCCCACCGCCCACAACTCATGCAGGGGTGCAGGGGGGGTGTAAAATCTATAGACACTAAAGTTTCTGATCCCCGCGGTCCCTGATCAGAAACTGCAGAAAGCGCAGGAAACTGCAGGTCTGAATTGACCTGCGGTTTTCTGAGATCGCCGATACGGGGGGGGTCAAATGACCCCCCCTGCGTTGTTACGGGATGTCGGCTGAATGATTTCAGCCAGCATCCCGTTGTGATTAAACCCCGGGGCGCCAGAATCCCGATTTAAAGTTAGGACGTACCGGTACGCCCTGAGTCCTTAAGGACTCGGGAAATAGGGCGTACCAGTATGCCTTGCGTCCTTAAGGGGTTAAGCATGTCCGGACCAGGCGTGCCTCTATAATCTGTATCCTTCAGTGGCCACAATTGCCAGATTAAAGTCGCTAACCAGAGATTCTAGAGAGAGAGCCTTTAGCAAGATAGCATACCAAGAGCTGCCATTCAGCCAGCCTTCATGCCTCACATCTGGGAAAAGGATTTGCATTGTGTACAGATTATTGTTGGTTGTACTACAACTCCTATTTTGCATGTAAAAAGAGGCATTTAATCTTCTACCTCTTGCATATTTTCCAACTCCTATCACATCATACACTAGCCATTGCACTACTACACCATCTGCTACGCACCCATACAAACACTAATATCAAGGGCATCACAAACTAAAATCAGGCAGGAGCCCTAACTACAGGGGGTGCCCCTAGGGAAGAAAGTGTGTGCCCTCCTCTTGCTGCACTGGCCCTAGAGAGAATTGCCTGAGGAAACCACTGTGACACATCCTATAGTCAAAGCTATTTCCACTCCCATCCACTGCTCTGGCTCCTCAAGGGCTTGCTTCATTGTTTTTGGCATAATGAACAGGATTGTGCATCTGTGCCTTACTATCGTTGGGCTAATTTCTGTGTGGACTCTAAAAAAGACTTTGTTGAACCACCGGAAAAAAAAATTGTGAAAGCTAAGGCCACATTGTGTTATTCAGACTCCATGATATAGAGGCCCAGAAATGCCCCACTTGCTGTGCGCCACCACAGAAGGGGTTATTCAGCCATATTGGATCTGTGCCAAAGCGTGTGCCTCAAGAGTGGGAAGCCAAAGAGAATGTCCAGTAGGGGAGCAGGCAGGATCTGTCTATCCTGAACTCCTAATTCTTGGGGCATACAGCACCTTCAGCTGTACTCCACTTCTAAAATCTGCTTTAACACCAACAAGAAGCATATACTTGGGGCAGGATTGCCTTACCTGCTACCAGAGGCCCAACTCCGGTGAACCAGGAGTGTAAGAAGATGGTCCAGGTGTGCGGTGACACCAGCTGAAGCCCTGTTTTGGATTTGGCCCTCAGCTATGAAAGATTTCCTGGGGCAGAAGAGAAGACCTGCTGCCAGAAGCTGCTACTCTGAGAATCCAAGTTCAAGGATAAAAGCCGATAGAGAGACCGAAGCTCCCAGAAGTAGGCTATTGTCATCTTCAGGAAAGCCGCGCAATATTGCTACCCAGAACTGTGCCGTTGCCAATCCCTTTGGACTACAGTCCATCTGTTGGGCTAACTGGTCGAGAGAGACTGGGTGCCATTGCTATAATTGTGCCCAGCAGTCACACTTGCCGTGCCACTGCTACACCATTAAAAGGAGCCACTAATCAATTATGCTGCCGTTGCTAATTCTGGACTGTGCCACTAAGAAAGTATGGGTGGAAATTTGTGTTTTGTCAGCCTGATGTGGATGCTGATGAAGATGTTTACCGATACAGAGAGGTGTTGGAGAGTGAATTTGTGCAGAAAGCCTTATGTGAACGGACTATTACCCATGCAGAGACCCTGAGGGGCCCATACAGAGTGGGCATCAAGCACTCTGCCTCACTAAACCTCTCTACTATCTTGAACTGGTTGTGATACAACATGTACTGTGTGTTCACCCAGCACCACAAGTGCCTTCGACCACTCCTGCACTTGACCCAAAGATGACATGCCCAAAGAAAAACTGGTGCCTTGTCATAGTCATCATGACTGCAGTTAGAACTCCAGGGCCTACTACTATTACTGTGCAACCTGGACCTGCCAAAAAGGAGAACTGCCCTCATAAGCATGGTTAGATGAAAGAACGTGAAACAGAGCAAGTGGAACCTGCTGCACCATATCTTCACTGGGGAACTTGTGAGCAGGGGAGAACCCAGGAGGAGTCCATGCAAGTCCAGTGTGATATCCAGAGCCATTTTACTGCTGCCACAACTTCCTCACAGCCGCCCGCTAAAACCAGTTCAACTCAATTGGCACTAATGGATCTTTTAACAGCCAAAAGTGACCTGCCAACTAGTATCCTTGGGAATGTGTGCCATACTACCACTGATGGATTCTACCACCAACCCGAAGACTGCTTGACTTACAATAGGGGGTGTGTAGTACCCCAGTACAGGGGGTATCTGTAAAGTTAAGTTCAGAAACAGTGTACCCTCCTCTCACTACACCGGCCCTAGGGAGCAATGGCCTGAGGGAAACCACTGTGATACATCCTATAGCAGGTATCGGCAACCTCCAGCACTCCAGCTGTTCAAAAACTATTACTCCCAGAATGCTTCATTCACTTCCATGGGAGTTAAAAGAGAAGCCGAGCATGTTTGCATGCTGTGAGTTGTAGTTTCACAGCAGCTAGAGTGCCGAAGGTTGTTGATCCCTGTCCTATAGTATGAGCCACTACCACTCCCATCCTCTGCTCTGGCTAATCAAGGGCTTATTGCACAGGAATACAAAAAGATATGTGCCAAATATATTAATAGGTTCAGGCTGGTTTAATTTCATACAAAGGCTTTCAGATCATCATTACTGAGACAAAAAGATTATTGGTATTTCAACAGAGCTTGCACTTCCGAACCAATGACATGAAACTCCTGAGACCCCACGAGTCTCCCAAGATGAATACAGCTGTTAGCAGTAGAATTTGGTACCAGGGCCAAAGCAATATTATTTACATTTAAAATTAGGGTAAAAGTCATATCACTTGGTCATATCTTTGATGGGTTGAGCAAAACCAGCTGTCATATTTGAAAGTTTGTGACCTACAAAACATTAATGACCCTTGTTCTTTGCCTACCCTTCATCAAAATGAGTTGAAGGCAGGACAAAGGACCACTGGGCTATACTGAAGGAAGAATCTGGAATAAACATTAAAGATCTACCCAGTACTGGCTGTTCTGCTACTTACTGGACAAGAACAGAGCTGCTCGTAAAATCATTAATAGCTGTTCATTTTTCTTTTAGTAATTTTTCCTTTAGTCTTGACAGTAGATGAAGTATTAATGCTCTTAAGACAAATGTCATGAAATCATGTGGCATTGAAGTCAAACACATAGGTAAATGTAATAAGACAGAAGTCGTCACCATAATGAGAAAAAAGGGTATGCTTCATCTCCAGAAATGGTACCATTCTTATCCAAGGTCTGTATCTGGTATTGCAGCAAAGGCATATTCAAGTGATATCGACAGTAAATGCCCCAGAAGTGACATTACTGGTAACATTCAAATATACAATATTAGAGATGAGAGAAGTTTTGATTCCTTTTGAATTAATATGTCACGAATCACTAAAAATCAGGTCTACCCAGGCCTCTCTGCCTTAGGGTACAGCCACATAGAGTGACCGTGCTTTGGACGGGTTGTGACCATCCTCAGTTGGCAGCCTGCAGCTAAATTTCATTTAATAATGAGGACTGCACTTCAGGGCTGGGACAAGGTCCACCACCAACAGAGGCTGAGCTGCCCAAGTGCCCCCCCCCCCCCCCCCGCCATTTAGATATGTATGTTTGTTATTAATCAGACATCCACTCCAACCCATCTTCATTGTTAATGGCCGTGCAGCACCTATTGCTGGTATGGGGTTTGGGTGGTTAGGTAGGGTGGCAATATGCATATACAGTTGCAAGAAAAAGTATGTGAAGCCTTTGGAATGATATGGATTTCTGCACAAATTGGACATAAAATGTGATCTGATCTTCATCTAAGTCACAACAATAGACAATCACAGTCTGCTTAAACTAATAACACACAAATAGTTAAATGTTACGATGTTTTTATTGAACACACCATGTAAACATTCACAGTGCAGGTGGAAAAAGTTTGTGACCCTTTGGATTTAATAACTGGTTGAACCTCCTTTGGCAGCATTAACTTCAACCAAACGTTTCCTGTAGTTGCAGATCAGACGTGCACAACGGTCAGGAGTAATTCTTGACCATTCCTCTTTACAGAACCGTTTCAGTTCAGCAATATTCTTGGGATGTCTGGTGTGAATCACTTTCTTGAGGTCCTGCCACAGCATCTCATTCGGGTTGAGGTCAGGACTCTGACTGGGCCACTCCAGAAGGCGTATTTTCTTCTGTTTAAGCCATTCTGTTGTTGATTTACTTCTATGCTTTGGGTCGTTGTCCTGTTGCAACACCCATCTTCTGTTGAGCTTCAGCTGGTGGACAGGTGGCCTTAAGTTCTCCTGCAAAATGTCTTGATAAACTTGGGAATTCATTTTTCCTTGGATGATAGCAATCCGTCCAGACCCTGACGCAGCAAAGCAGACCCAAACCATGATGCCCACACCACCATACTTCACAGTTGGGATGAGGTTTTGATGTTGGTGTGCTGTGCCTCTTTTTCTCCACACATAGTGTTGTGTGTTTCTTCCAAACAACTCAACTTTGGTTTCATCTGTCCACAGAATATTTTGCCAGTACTGCTGTGGAACATCCAGGTGCTCTTGTGCAAACTGTAAACGTGCAGCAATGTTTTTTTTGGACAGCAGTAGCTTCCTCTGTGGTATCCTCCCATGAAATCCATTCTTGTTCAGTGTTTTACGTATCGTAGATTAGTTAACAGGGATGTTAGCATATGCAAGAGACTTTTGTAAGTCTTTAGCTGACACTCTAGGATTCTTCTTCACCTCATTGAGCAGTCTGCGCTGTGCTCTTGCTCTCATCTTTACAGGTCGGCCACTCCTAGGGAGAGTAGCAGCAGTGCACAACTTTCTTCATTTATAGACAATTTCTCTTACCGTGGACTGATGAACAGCAAGGCTTTTGGAGATACTTTTATAACCCTTTCCAGCTTTATGCAAGTCAACAATTCTTAATCGTAGGTCTTCTGAGAGCTCTTTTGTGCAAGGCATCATTCACATCAGGCAATGCTTCTTGTGAAAAGCAAACCCAGAACTGGTGTGTGTTTTTTATAGGGCAGGGCAGCTTTAACCAACACCTCCAATCTCATCTCATTGATTGGACTCCAGTTGGCTGACACCTTACTCCAATTAGCTCTTGTAGATGTCATTAGTCTAGGGGTTCACATACTTTTTACACCTGCACTGTGAATGTTTACATGGGGTGTTCAATAAAAACATTGTAACATTTAATTCTTTGTGTGTTATTAGTTTAAGCAGACTGTGATTGTCTATTGTTGTGACTTAGATGAAGATTAGATCACATTTTATGACCAATTTGTGCAGAAATCTATATCATTCCAAAGGGTTCACATACTTTTTCTTGCAACTGTAATCGCTGTTCTGGCCTGCAATTTCCTACAGGTTATTTGACAGTAAACACAGAATATTAATCAGCTCTGGCAAACTCACTTCTCCAACCTCAGCATTTTCCTGCCCTATAGGTGGAAGCCCTTTTTCTGCCATCTGCTTTTCCTCCTTTTATGCATCATCTAATATCAATGAGAATATGTCATCAGGAACATCCAGCTCCTCTTCTCTCTGCATCTTGCTCCCTTTTCTAGGACACTGAGACTTTGAAGGATTATTTGGAAGAAGTAAAGCCAGCAAAAGATGAGGATGGTCATCATTAAGACCTGGCCCCCCCTAAGGGGTGAAGACTGAATGGTATTGGTTGGCATGCTGGCAGTGGAATAATAAAGGCTTCCATCTTATTGGTATTGAGTGACATATCTTAGTTTACGGCTGATGTAGGAATAAATGTAGGAATAAAAAAATAAAAACTGATGCAGCATAAGTCTCCCTACACTCTCCCTGTAGTCTCCTTGCAACTCTCCCTGCACTCTCCCTCTCCAATATTCTTCTATTAATCATTTTCATTAACACTGTCCCTAATGCGTGAGCACTTGCCACGTCTTTCCCTATGCTCAGCTCACAGGACAATGGTGATGACTGCGCAGGATGAGGGTTTTATAGGACTGTGACATCACAGGGGATGGCTATCTGCGGACTGGCTTGCTGCACGGCATTATGGGTGATCTTGCATTCCCGGGCTTCTTACTTTCATTTTTTAACAGGTGCAGCCTCCATTTTACGAAAAAACTGATTCATTACTACGAAGCGTGTACTAGTATGTCATGATGATCGGGCAAGCAACTGTCACGGCCTTGGTGTTGTGCGCCGTGACACATTGCCGTGCATGCTGGTTGCCAGGGGCAACTCCTTGTTGTCGCAGCATGTATGTGCTTTTCTCCCCTTCTCCTGATTCCTCCTCTGTCTGGTGCTTGAGGGGTTAATTTCCTGGCTGGATGTGGCCACTAGGGTTTTATCTCCTGTGGCTCCCTGGCTGAAGTCAGCTGTAACTCGATGTCCCACTAGGTGACCCTCAAGGACTGGGCAGATTGAACAGCCTGGACTGGAGCAGAGCTCCAGCACCAACGACAGCTGAAGTACAGCTGACTCCAGCCAGAGAGCCACAGGAGATAAAACCCTGGTGGCCACACCCAGCCAGGAGGTTAACCCCTCAAGCACCAGACAGGGGAGGAACCAAGAGAAGGGGAGAATAGCACATACATGCTGCGACAACAAGGCGCCGTGACACATTGCCGTGCATGCTGGTTGACAGTGAGCAGGTCAAAGAAATAATAAGAAAAAAAAACAGCAGGTGTCGGTCTACAGATACATTTTTAATTAAATAACTCAGTGGCTATGCAAATTTGTTAATTACATGCAAATACAAAAGTATTCAGACCCAGAGTGCTAGTTTGAAAACTGTAGAATGTTTTTCATGGGACAACCCCTTTAATAGGTGGCAGGTACAGCTGTATACAGATTGCACCCATATTGATGACAGCTGGCTGTCCAGATTTAGTTACATATAAGATTAGGTTTCAGGTTTTTCTTATGCTGTTTTTGAAGCCTAAACCAGGAACAAATCACATTTAAAGAAAATCTTCTCACTTTTTTAATCCACTCCCGACTTTGTCTTCAAAAACTGCATGGAATAAACCTGAACATGAAAACCCGTCCTTCATGTCTGAGAAACATGAAGTTCTGGCCACTGATACTGGCCACAAAACTATGATCGATAAAATGTGAGGCAATACACTAGGCATTTATAAGCAAACGGGTGCAATTTACAAAAGCTTTTCTTCTTTAAATAAAGAGTTACAGTAAAGCTTTTATTATTAAGCATGGGCCAGTATTAGGCCACTTTCCCACTAGCGTTTTAGTTTTGCGGTATTGAGAGCCACCATAGGGGCTCAATACCTGAAAAAAAAACCTCTTCCGTTTTGTCCCCATTCATTGTCAATGGGGACAAAACTGAACTGAACAGAGCGGAACGCTCCAAAATGGATTCCATTCCGTTTAGTTCCGTTCCCATACCGGAGAGCAAACCGCAACATGTTGCAATTTGTTTTCCGTCCTGGGATGTGGAGAAAGATGGATCTGGCATGACCCCTAATGCAAGTCAATGGGGACGGATCAGTTTTCTCTGCCACAATCTGCCACAATAGAAAACGGATCCATCCCCCATTGACTTTCAAAGGAGTTCATGACGGACCGTCTTGGGTATGTTACAGATAATTCAACCGGATCCGTTAACAGCTGCAGATGGTTGTATTATCAGTAATGGAAGCGTTTTTGCTGAACCCTGCAGGATCCAGCAAAAACGCTAGTGTGAAAGTAGCCTTACAGAGGAGCCAGCTGGTAGTGTTTAATGACTCTCCCAAAGGGTAAAAAGAATCTGTCCCATCTGCATCACTTTCCATTTACATGTTCCTAGTTAAAATAACAATTCATACTGAATGTTCATTTGGAAATCATTTGTCATGCTGTCTACAAGATTGAGGTAGACTAATGGGACATATGTAGAGTAGAAAATGTCTCGCCGTTCTCTAGGTTCACTTCCCACTGATTAATTCTATTCTGTTTCTTATCCAGTCACTGTGATAAATGGGCCTCTATAACAATAAAAGTAATCATCACGATAGGGCAGTAAAATAATACATACAGATGATAGAAAAATTTACTTGGGTGGAGGACCTGACCAGTATTCCATGACTGGCATTCTCAAAGGGTCCATCATAATGATTATTAGCATAGACAGGCCCTATGAGAACAACATTGTTGTGGGAAGTGTGAGATTTAAATATATATATATATATATATATATATATACACACCCTCACATATATACATATATATGAATCTATATACACTGCTCAAAAAAATAAATAGAACACTTAAACAACACAATGTAACTCCAAGTCAATCACACTTCTGTGAAATCAAACTGTCTACTTAGGAAGCAACACTGAGTGACAATCAATTTCACATGCTGTTGTGCAAATGGGATAGACAACAGGTGGAAATTATAGGCAATTAGCAAGACACCCCCAATAAAGGAGTGGTTCTGCAGGTGGTGACCACAGACCACTTCTCAGTTCCTATGCTTCCTGGCTGATGTTTTGGTCACTTTTGAATGCTGGCGGTGCTTTCACTCTAGTGGTAGCATGAGACGGAGTCTACAACCCACACAAGTGGCTCAGGTAGTGCAGCTTATCCAGGATGGCACATCAATGCGAGCTGTGGCAAGAAGGTTTGCTGTGTCTGTCAGCGTAGTGTCCAGAGCATGGAGGCGCTACCAGGAGACAGACCAGTACATCAGGAGACGTGGAGGAGGCCGTAGGATGGCAACAACCCAGCAGCGGGACCGCTACATCCGCCTTTGTGCAAGGAGGAACAGGAGGAGCACTGCCAGAGCCCTGCAAAATGACCTCCAACATGCCACAAATGTGCATGTGTCTGCTCAAACGGTCAGAAACAGACTCCATGAGGGTGATATGAGGACCCGACGTCCACAGCTGGGGGTTGGGCTTACAGCCCAACACCGTGCAGGACGTGTGGCATTTGGCAGAGAACACCAAGATTGGCAAATTCGCCACTGGCACCCTGTGCTCTTCACAGATGAAAGCAGGTTCACACTGAGCACATGTGACAGACGTGACAGAGTCTTGAGACGCCGTGGAGAACGTTCTGCTGCCTGCAACATCCTCCAGCATGACCCGTTTGGCATTGGGTTAGTAATGGTGTGGGGTGGCATTTCTTTGGAGGGCCGCACAGCCCTCCATGTGCTCGCCAGAGGTAGCCTGACTGCCATTAGGTACCAAGATGAGATCCTCAGACCCCTTGTGAGACCATATGCTGGTGCGGTTGGCCCTGGGTTCCTCCTAATGCAAGACAATGCTAGACCTCATGTGGCTGGAGTGTGTCAGCAGTTCCTGCAAGACGAAGGCATTGATGCTATGGACTGGCCAGCCCGTTCCCCAGACCTGAATCCAATTGAGCACATCTGGGACATCATGTCTTGCTCTATCCACCAACGTCACGTTGCACCACAGACTGTCCAGGAGTTGGCAGATGCTTTAGTCCAGGTCTGGGAGGAGATCCCTCAGGAGACCATCCATCACCTCATCAGGAGCATGCACAGGCGTTGTAGGGAGGTCATACAGGCACGTGGAGGCCACACACACTACTGAGCCTCATTTTGACTTGTTTTAAGGACATTACATCAAAGTTGGATCACCCTGTAGTGTGTTTTTCCACTTTAATTTTGAGTGTGACTCCAAATCCAGACCTCCATGGGTTGAAAAATTTGATTTCCATTTTTTTATTTTTGTGTGATTTTGTCATATCACCGCGCCGGCCCACGTGTTCTTGACGGCGGCGCGCATGCGCGCCGCACCACTGTTGGATCGGGAGCGAGCGGCGCCGAACATAAATAGTCTGGCAGCGCTACGCTCAGCCTATTCACTTGCCACCAGCAGCCGGAGAGGATCATCCCCTAGAGGAACGAGCACCCCCTGGACAACGAGCGCTGAGTATCATTAACCTTTTTATTTCCCTATATCACCAACGATATTCCCCTGCATTACCTTTTTAACCCTTATTCCCCTGCATTCCCCCTGCATTAACCCTTTAGCATTTCCCTCATTACCCCCTACACAGGTAACCCCTATTATACCCCCTGTTATCACCCCAGCATTTAACCCCTGCTCATCCCCTGCTCTCCCCTGGCCCAGAATTTACCCCTACTCCCCTGGTCATCCCTGGTTATCCTTTGTTAACCCTTTATAACTCCCCTAGGGACACCTTAGAGCCAGGTTGGGTGGGCTGCTAACGTGCATGTAAGTGTTAAGTATAGTTAGATTTTGGGGTTGAGTAGTGGAAGTGGGATTGTGTTTAGTGTAGTTAGGACCATATTGTTGTGTTATTATATTGTATTTAGCACAGTGTTGTAGTGTTATTAGAATATTACTGTTTAACGGTGTGTCCATATACAGTACAGACCAAAAGTTTGGACACACCTTCTCATTCAAAGAATTTTCTTTATTTTCATGACTATGAAAATTGTAGATTCACACTGAAGGCATCAAAACTATGAATTAACACATGTGGAATTATATACATAACAAACAAGTGTGAAACAACTGAAAATATGTCATAATCTAGGTTCTTCAAAGTAGCCACCTTTTGCTTGATTACTGCTTTGCACACTCTTGGCATTCTCTTGATGAGCTTCAAGAGGTAGTCCCCTGAAATGGTTTTCACTTCACAGGTGTGCCCTGTCAGGTTTAATAAGTGGGATTTCTTGCCTTATAAATGGGGTTGGGACTATCAGTTGCGTTGAGGAGAAGTCGGGTGGATACACAGCTGATAGTCCTACTGTATAGACTGTTAGAATTTGTATTATGGCAAGAAAAAAGCAGCTAAGTAAAGAAAAACGAGTGGCCATCATTACTTTAAGAAATGAAGGTCAGTAAGGGCTATTTGACCATGAAGGAGAGTGATGGGGTGCTGCGCCAGATGACCTGGCCTCCACAGTCACCGACCTGAACCCAATCGAGATGGTTTGGGGTGAGCTGGACCGCAGAGTGAAGACAAAAGGGCCAACAAGTGCTAAGCATCTCTGGGAACTCCTTCAAGACTGTTGGAAGACCATTTCAGGGGACTACCTCTTGAAGCTCATCAAGAGAATGCCAAGAGTGTGCAAAGCAGTAATCAAAGCAAAAGGTGGCTTTGAAGAACCTGACAATATGACGTATTTTCAGTTGTTTCACACTTGTTTGTTATGTATATAATTCCACATGTGTTAATTCATAGTTTTGATGCCTTCATAGTCATGAAAATAAAGAAAACTCTTTGAATGAGAAGGTGTGTCCAAACATTTGGTCTGTACTGTATATACAGTGGGATGCGAAAGTTTGGGCAACCTTGTTAATCGTCATGATTTTCCTGTATAAATCGTTGGTTGTTACGATAAAAAATATCAGTTAAATATATCATATAGGAGACACACACAGTGATATTTGAGAAGTGAAATGAAGTTTATTGGATTTACAGAAAGTGTGCTATAATTGTTTAAACAAAATTAGGCAGGTGCATAAATTTGGGCACCACAAAAAAGAAATGAAATCAATATTTAGTAGATCCTCCTTTTGCAGAAATTACAGCCTCTAAACGCTTCCTGTAGGTTCCAATCAGAGTCTGGATTCTGGTTGAAGGTATTTCGGACCATTCCTCTTTACAAAACATCTTTAGTTCATTCAGGTTTGATGACTTCCGAGCATGGACAGCTCTCTAAGTCACACCACAGATTTTCAATTATATTCAGGTCTGGGGACTGAGATGGCCATTCCAGAACTCTGTATTTGTTGCTCTGCATAAATGCCTTAGTGGATTTTGAGCAGTGTTTAGGGTCGTTGTCTTGTTGAAAGATCCAGCCCCGGCGCAGCTTCAGCTTTGTCACTGATTCGTGGACATTGGTCTCCAGAATCTGCTGATACTGAGTGGAATCCATGCGTCCCTCAACTTTGACAAGATTCCCAGTCCCTGCACTGGCCACACAGCCCCACAACATGATGGAACCACCACCATATTTTACTGTAGGTAGCAGGTGTTTTTCTTGGAATGCTGTGTTCTTTTTTCTCCATGCATAACGCCCCTTGTTATGGCCAAATAATTCAATTTTAGTTTCATCAGTCCACAGCACCTTATTCCAAAATAAAGCTGGCTTGTCCAAATGTGCTTTAGCCCACCTCAAGCGGCACTTTTTGTGCTGTGGGCAGAGAAAAGGCTTCCCTTGCATTACTCTCGCATACAGCATCTCCTTGTGTAAAGTGCGCCGAATGGTTGAATGATGCACAGTGACTCCATCTGCAGCAAGATGATGTTGTAGGTCTTTGGTGCTGGTCTGTGGGTTGACTCTGACTGTTCTCACCATTCGTCGCTTCTGTCTATCCGAGATTTTTATTGGTCTGCCACTTCGAGCCTTAACTTGAACTGAGCCTGTGGTCTTCCATTTCCTCAATATGTTCCTAACTGTGGAAACAGAAGCTGAAATCTCTGAGACAGCTTTCTGTATCCTTCCCCTAAACCATGATGGTGAACAATCTTTGTCTTCAGGTCATTTGACAGTTGTTTTGAGACCCCCATGTTGCTACTATTCAGAGAAAATTAAAAGAGGAGGGAAACTTACAATTGACCCCCTTAAATACTCTTTCTCACAATTGGATTCACCTGTGTATGTAGGTCAGGGGTCACTGAGCTTACCAAGCCAATTTGAGTTCCCATAATTAGTTCTAAAGGTTTTGGAATCAATAAAATTACAACAGTGCCCAAATTTATGCACCTGCCTAATTTTGTTTAAACAATTATAGCACACTTTCTGTAAATCCAATAAACTTCATTTCACTTCTCAAATATCACTGTGTGTGTCTCATATATGATATATTTAACTGACATTTTTTATCGTAACAACCAACGATTTATACAGGAAAATCATGAAGGTTGCCCAAACTTTCGCATTCCACTGTATATATATATATATATATATATATATGAGTTTGTATAACCTTTTGTATAGACATATATATAAAATCACAAATATCGCAGCAGCATAGCCAGACCACATGCACTGGGTGCAATTCCTCACAGAGGTAGGCTTCTCCTCCACGATACGTACTTAGCAAATAACGAGGCAGCACTTCCAGCTTTTGGTGACAGGGTGACGACCCCAAAACTTTATTCCCAGCAACGTTTCGGCCTACTCAATGAGGCCTTGACAAAGGCCTCATTGAGTAGGCCGAAACGTTGCTGGGAATAAAGTTTTGGGGTCGTCACCCTGTCACCAAAAGCTGGAAGTGCTGCCTCGTTATTTTCTAAGGACATATATATATATATATATATATAGTAGTAGTAGACGTGTTATTGTATAATAAATTCCTTTTATTGTTCAAAGTACAGCGTGTAGTCTTTTATATTGTATCGCCGCCATAGTATAGTGGTAGTAATAGTACTAGTGTGAACGCATGTATTTCAGGAATAGAGTGAGATAATCAGTAGTGTTCGTGTAATTGGTATAAATAGGCGGAGGCATCACTAGATGACTAACGCCTATTTATGAATATTAATTATTGAGATGTGCATAAACAGCAATAATTAATATTCCCTTTAACATTGGCGAGCCAGGCCCACTGCTAGGAATTTTTGTCCGTGTTTGGCTTTGGTGAAGGAAGTCGCTATTCTGTGAATTAGTCAGGCAAGAGAGACGTGGTCAGTGGATTCTGAGCGTCCAGGACCTGATAATTCGGACAGAAAGCGATTTTTCAATCAGAGCTAGGCACGAACCAAAATCTACAGCAGAGAACTTAAATCTTTCTGATTTTTGTATTAAGTTGTGCCGGCATACATACATAATTCCTCTGGGTAGCCATTTTGTATGCTTCTGGCCTATGTAAAAGAACAGTGAACTCTCATCTTCCTGAAGCCTGGGTCAAGTATGATATAGATGGACACTTTTATTACCACTACTCTGTGAGGCCGGCTATAAAAGGTCATAAAGGCAATACCAGGCCCAGCTCATCCTGTCCTATAAGATAAAGATCAGCTCGCTGTCAAGCCTGGCTGGAGCGTGACGTCATTAATTTCCAGGTCTGGTTTGAGGAGAGCTAATAGCCCTTAATTAGCTCTGGGCATAAAAACAGTCCACTTTCATATTTCATTTATGAATCAACTTATGCCCTTTCTGACACCAGATCCAGGCTCTACAGAGTATTGTGGTTAATTGGGTATCAAATATGACCAGAGGATGTGATTCTGTAGCTCACCTATGGGTGGTAGAAGAACTACAGGTCCCAGCATTACCGTGTGTGGTCTCTATCTGTATTTAAATAAATAAGGATCGCAAATATGTATTCTGTATAAAAATATGCCGATGTCTCAGGGAGATACGGGCTTAAGTATAATCCTCATTGTAGGAACTGAACTTTGATGGGGTCATAAAACAATCCCTAGGCTTCACAGTCACTCTGCTGCCATTGGCTGACAGGAGTAAGTCTCCTGCCCATGGGAGAGTTGATAAAAATCTGTGCACAAGGACAGAGGAGAGAGACCCATGGAACATCACCAGACACTTAATTGGACATCACCAGACACTTAATTGGACATTGACAGCATATCCCTGTATCAGAAGAACTTTGAGGGTCTCCCCTGATACATACTGAACGGGGTTTGCAAGGATTCACAAAGGACATATGAACGACCATCTGAAACCCTCCAGAGAAACTAAGTATTCTTTCATCTTTTTCCCTTTCATTTTGAACTGTCGTGATTATTTATATTGTTATTATTATTCTGTAGATTTATAGTCATTTTCATTAGATTTGTATGCACTGCTTTTTACCTCTTATTAAAGATTATAAAATCTAAGTGGCCAAGTCTTCCATATTCTAAGCTGCTGAACAACGTACCTTGCCTTTGAAGAGACGTTACCAGGTAGTTAGTTAAATTGCATTTAGGAATTGTAGCTGGGGGTGATTGACTGCGGTTGGTCAGTAAGTTATATCCGGTTCATCCACTGATCTGTGTGATAGTGAATGACCCGGATAGTCGGCTCGTGGACCGGGAACCCACGTGGTGGCAGTTACCGAAGTGTAGTGGGGGGGTGTTAGCCGAATGGTAATACCCCCGGTCACGTGAGGTCTCTGTGTGTGCGCAGACTCCGTCACAGACCACTACGTCACAGCTGTGGGATCCGGAGCGATCGGATCCATAGTTCGTGACATAAGTATTTTCTGATTCCGTTACACACCCACTAAGAACTGGAGAGAAGTCATCACATACACCACTGAAGAGAGAACCATCATCATTGAAGCTGAACAGAAGTCGTCTGGCTGGTCGGGAGAAGGCGTTCCGAATATTGAAGGACCTCCTCCACGCAGCAACACAGTACAACAAACAACGGCACCAAAGAAGATGGCCTCTCGTCAAAATGTGAGTTTGAACTTCTCCACACTGCAACACCTCAGCAAACATAGCACATACAACCCCATCATCCCCACCACTTACAAATCCACTGAGCTGCTATGGTCCACTCTATTGGACCAGGCATACGCTCATGATAAAATCTGCATTAATAATAGTGTGTTAAAAAAAAAAAAAAAAACGGCTCCAAATGTTAACCAAATTAGTTTACACCTTTGAGGATATCATTTGGAAGCCAGAACATCTTGAAACACTTAACAACACAACAAAGGCAGATGAAGTTTCCAACATGGCAAACTTTCACTGCAATTGTTGTGTTGAGAACATTAAACAGTTACACACATTACAAACACAATTACAAGAGAAGTCCCAGTGTACGGTCGAGAGGGGCAGAGAGATTTGCGTGTTAGAGTCTAGACTCTCGGACAAGGAGAGTTTCTACTCTGACATGGACAAGGAACTGCTCAGACTGTACACTGAGATAAATCAGTTTAGGAACAATGCGGTATCTACGGATACTATGATTGTTCAACTTCGAGAGGACCTGGCTGCAAAAATGCAAACCATTGCGGATTTGCAGCAGGTCATTTCGAATCTGTCACGGCCTGGTGGTAACAGCATGTTGCCCACGAAACAGGTTTGTGTTTCGGGAACGGCACAGGGGAAGACAGCGGCGATGGCGCCAAGGTCTCCCATGGATCAAACATCCGATGCGGTAGACACTAGGGGACAGGTGGAACGGACGCTACATTTCACCCAAACACCCAGGGAGAACAGGTATAGCAACCGATTCCAGGAACAGGACAGCAATTGGGGAGAGGAAAGTGGTTGGCCATTTACCACTTCCAATCCGCCAACGCGTCCGGAAAAACAGGAAGACTTTTATCCTAACCATTCCAGTATGGAAAGGATAAACTTCCTGTTACGGATTTGCAAGGAGATCCCAAAATACGATCCCAGTGTAGATCCGTTTACTTCATGTGATATCTTCGAGGGTCACTGTAGCAAGTATTCAGTGGCTCCCGAATAGCGCATGGAGTTATTCAAGTTATGGTTACCTACACACCTAAACCAAAGGTATGAGGTAACGGTGAGAATGCAACCCATGAATGGACAGTTTTATGATAAGGAGGAACATCTCTCCATACTCATGAGACTGGCAACGGGTCATTGGGACGTCACTCCAGATATCCTGTCCAAGTTCAGACCCACTATACATGACGAACCTCTGTCTATGTGTAGTCGGTTTGAAGCAATGTACAGAAGGGTTACAAAGGATCACGGTATCGGAATTCCACAGGGTATGATACGTATGTTTGTGGAAAAATTTCCATACTGTAACGGGTTTCCGAAGGTGCACTCGGTTCCCCATTGCCCGCAGAACTGTTGCTTAGCTTTGGGAATGAGGATCTGTGTTTGACCTCATTCCCAGGGCGGCTTTACTAGCTGGGTGGCTCCCGGCTCCTAGTCTGCCTTGAGCGCCGAGCTGATCACTCGGTGCTCGACTGGTTGGTCTGTCGGTCATGTGACGCTGGCCACGTCACATGACCCTCACTCCCCACTATAAATACAGGCAGCCTGCTGGCCACAGGTTGCCTGTTAATTTAGGTTCCACCTGTGATTTGGTCTTTCCTGGCATACTTACCTCCTGCTGAGTTCCTGACGATCCTCTGCCTGCTCCTTGTGTACTTTGCTGCTCTCCTGGTATTTGACCCCGGCCTCCTCCTGACGATCCTCTGCTGACTCCTTTGGTACTTCACGTCTCTCCTGGTATTTATGACCCCGGCTTCTCCTTACAATTCTCTGCTTGCTCCATTTGTACTTTGTAGCTTTCCTGGTATTGACTCGGTCCGTTCACGTCCTGTTGTTTGTCTGTCTGTCATCCCTGCACTTATTCCAAGTTAGGGATTGCCGTCCAGTTGTCCCCTGTCATTAGGACTCGCGAGGCAAGTAGGCAGGGCCAGGGGTAAGGGTGGAGCGCAGTGGTCACTTCCCTCCCCCCTGTGTGTGTGTGTGTGTGTACGCGACCGTTACACATACCTTGACACTGCAAACCGGTTGAGTGCAGCTAGGGAGCCATCCCTCACGGATGCTGCTATGATTATTGAGCAGTGCAGACAGGATACACTGCTCAATAAGAAATCCGTCAAAGTGACGGAGCGTGCGCCTGTACACGTTACGTCTCAAGATGAACGGGTACAGCACACAAAGGTTAATTCAGCTGTTCGTCCCACGGCCCCGCCTTTGGAAAGGACAGGAGTCATTCGATGCTTCCTGTGTTTACAATACGGGCACATAAAGAGGAATTGTCCACAATGGCCACGTAATAACCAGACAAATCCTGAGAGAACGGGCAATAATAACGGTTTCAAGATGAAACCTAATTCTGCCAAATCAGTGGGGGAATATGTTGAGAAAAATCTGGGACATTCACAGGTCCAGACACCAAAACGTGTGGCTGTTGTGAATGCTCCAGCGCGGAGCAAGTGTCCATAGCATGAACCCACAAGTGACAGTATGTAGCAACAGGTACCTACGGGGAGTCTGGTAGAAATCGATTGAAGATCAGGGGTCCCTAAAGATCTGGTGCCAGTATGTCCCATCATACTGGATTCTTCAGGGAGACCCCACATAAAAGCCAAAATCAAAAATCAAGACGCTGAAATCATGCTTGACACTGGTGCGGAAATTTCCATTACCAATGTCAAACATGATTTACATCCCAACAGCCCTCAGTGTGTGGTGATCTGATTTGATCACCAACAAGGGGGGGTGAAGGCCCACAGAATTGAAGAGGCAATTGTCCAGATTACCAGTTACATGACCCTTAGGATCCCAATGTGGTATTACCCCGATTTGACAACATTATTGGAACCGACGTAATGACACAAAATGGGTGGATCCTAGATCTGGCAAATAGTATTGTATGGAAGGGTCCCAGACAATCCAAGGTGTTTGTCATCCAACGCCAGTGTCTGGGACCACAATTGCCAACAGTAGATAATTCTACTGAAGTACTCGAACACAAATGGCCGGAGATCTCGCATAATCTAGACGTTGAGCCTATTGTGTATGAATACCCCAATTTGTGGGCCCAGAACAAAAACGATTGTGGCAGACTGATTGGAGTTCAGGTGGACATACAAGGTCCCGACCCTCCACATCAGCGCCAATACCACTTTCCGCCAGAAGCCACCCATTCAATTTTGGACACCGTCCAGGAATTGGAAACTAGGGGGGTGGTCATACACTGCGTGCAGAATTATTAGGCAAATTAGTATTTTGACCACATCATCCTCTTTATGCATGTTGTCTTACTCCAAGCTGTATAGGCTCGAAAGCCTACTACCAATTAAGCATATTAGGTGATGTGCATCTCTGTAATGAGAAGGGGTGTGGTCTAATGACATCAACACCTTATATCAGGTGTGCATAATTATTAGGCAACTTCCTTTCCTTTGGCAAAATGGGTCAAAAGAAAGACTTGACAGGCTCAGAAAAGTCAAAAATAGTGAGATATCTTGCAGAGGGATGCAGCACTCTTAAAATTGCAAAGCTTCTGAAGCGTGATCATCGAACAATCAAGCGTTTCATTCAAAATAGTCAACAGGGTCGCAAGAAGCGTGTGGAAAAACCAAGGCGCAAAATAACTGCCCATGAACTGAGAAAAGTCAAGCGTGCAGCTGCCAAGATGCCACTTGCCACCAGTTTGGCCATATTTCAGAGCTGCAACATCACTGGAGTGCCCAAAAGCACAAGGTGTGCAATACTCAGAGACATGGCCAAGGTAAGAAAGGCTGAAAGACGACCACCACTGAACAAGACACACAAGCTGAAACGTCAAGACTGGGCCAAGAAATATCTCAAGACTGATTTTTCTAAGGTTTTATGGACTGATGAAATGAGAGTGAGTCTTGATGGGCCAGATGGATGGGCCCGTGGCTGGATTGGTAAAGGGCAGAGAGCTCCAGTCCGACTCAGACGCCAGCAAGGTGGAGGTGGAGTACTGGTTTGGGCTGGTATCATCAAAGATGAGCTTGTGGGGCCTTTTCGGGTTGAGGATGGAGTCAAGCTCAACTCCCAGTCCTACTGCCAGTTTCTGGAAGACACCTTCTTCAAGCAGTGGTACAGGAAGAAGTCTGCATCCTTCAAGAAAAACATGATTTTCATGCAGGACAATGCTCCATCACACGCGTCCAAGTACTCCACAGCGTGGCTGGCAAGAAAGGGTATAAAAGAAGAAAATCTAATGACATGGCCTCATTGTTCACCTGATCTGAACCCCATTGAGAACCTGTGGTCCATCATCAAATGTGAGATTTACAAGGAGGGAAAACAGTACACCTCTCTGAACAGTGTCTGGGAGGCTGTGGTTGCTGCTGCACGCAATGTTGATGGTGAACAGATCAAAACACTGACAGAATCCATGGATGGCAGGCTTTTGAGTGTCCTTGCAAAGAAAGGTGGCTATATTGGTCACTGATTTGTTTTTGTTTTGTTTTTGAATGTCAGAAATGTATATTTGTGAATGTTGAGATGTTATATTGGTTTCACTGGTAAAAATAAATAATTAAAATGGGTATATATTTGTTTTTTGTTAAGTTGCCTAATAATTATGCACAGTAATAGCACCTGCACACACAGATATCCCCCTAAAATAGCTAAAACAAAAAACAAACTAAAAACTACTTCCAAAAATATTCAGCTTTGATATTAATGAGTTTTTTGGGTTCATTGAGAACATGGTTGTTGTTCAATAATAAAATTAATCCTCAAAAATACAACTTGCCTAATAATTCTGCACTCCCTGTAGAGGGCAATTCTAAATGCAACAATGCCGTCTGGTCAGTAAAGAAGAAGGACACCAATGCATAGAGGCTCACCATAGACCTCCGGGTCCTTAACAAATACACCCCAATGTCCGCTTCAGTGGTGGCACAGACTCTCGACATCATGGCCAGAATAAGCGGCAAAAGTCGCATATTCTCGACCATAGATGTTGCCAATGGGTTCTTTTCAATTGAACTCACTAAAAACTGTAGGTACAAATTTGCCTTTACAGTGGGTGACAAACAGTACATGTTCGGTGTACTCCCCCAGGGGTTCCACAGTACTCCCACGTATTTTCACCAGGCATTGGTGGCCATTCTGAGTGTATTCTCGGACAACCTTAAACATATTGTATTATCATTGTACGGCGGCCACTTCCCATTCAACCTCCACCAACGGGTAAGTCCTCTTATATCTCCTTCTGCAGCCAATCACACCAACTGGTGGGTAGTCCAGTGGCACGGATGTAGGAATCTCACTTGCACTGCTTTGTCATTGTCTCCTGTATCTGGCCATGTTAGACAGGGTTACAGTGCAGTTAACCTATGGATTGTCATAAATAACCGGACGGTACTTCATCCACAGCTCCCCTCGGGCGTTCTAACCTATGAGGGAGGCCATCCTTATCTGTTAGACACAGAGGGATGTTGGAAGAAAGAGGATGCTATCCTCTGTCAAGGTAGTCAGGATCGGGTGCTTAGACACCAGTGTTGGAGCACCGAGGGGTCCTGTGAGATGAAGGCCAGCCCAATACCCTCCTCCACTAAATACTTGGGACAGGGGTATTGGTGTTGGTACCAAAGGCAAAATATGTCTTATGCAATTTATGGGACTAATTGCACTGAGAGAGGAGAACTCCTCTCTGGAGCGTATTGCACCCTTAGTCCCGTCCTAGGTTTAGATGTCGCAGACCTACAAGGAAGAACACCAATCACCCCGGAGAAGAGACTCGACATCCGCCCTGACGTTCCCGTGAGACTCTAGAAGATTCCTCTTGGCTTTGGGATAGAACTCAAACATCTCCTGCTAGACTTCAGCCAAGAAGACAAAATACTTCAGAATCTTTGAGAGACAGAGAAACAGGCCACTATCCAACTGGCGCATAACAAGAACAAAATAACTGCAATCACTGCCGCCTTAGACAAGGACTGGGAAAGTCTGTTTGGCTACAGTCCAAAGGCAACATCCTTCTTCAACCTATTGATACACCCGGTAATAAGTCTTCTGGTTCTGGTAATCGTCACGTACATGGGACTGTGTCTAATCTACAGGAGGGTCAAGAGACTTGCGGACCAACTAAACCAGAACCAGACAGAACTTCACGAAGTTAATCGTAGGAGGCTCAGGACATACCGTATTTTTCGCCCCATAAGACGCACTTTTTCTCCCCCCAAAATGGGGGAAAAATGCCCCTGCGTCTTATGGGGCGAATGCTGTCAGTTTTACAGCGTAAACTGCGATTTACGAGCGATCGGGGAGGGACTGGGAGGAGGAGCTGGGGGCCGGCAATAGCGGTGGGGGGGTGTAGTCAGTGTAGTCATGAATGAAGCAGGCGGCGCAGGCAAGTGACGTCACTGAGGGACGCGCCGGCCGCCCGGCCTGCCTGCCGGCATTGTACAGAAGCGGTTAGGATGTAAGGTACTATTAGGAGTGAGGGGGCATGTTTAATAACTATTAATTGAATAAGACATTTTATATTAGTATACTGGAGCGGCGGGGGGGGATCTGTGGATGATATTTTTATGGGGGACATCTGTGGATGGCACAGTTATGGGCTGGGGGGTCTGTGGATGGCACTGTTATGGGCTGGGGGGGTCTGTGGATGGCACTGTTATGGGCTGGGGGGGGTCTGTGGATGGCACTGTTATGGGCTGGGGGGGTCTGTGGATGGCACTGTTATGGGCTGGGGGGGTCTGTGGATGGCACTGTTATGGGGTGGGGGTCTGTGGATGGCACATATATAACAGTGCCATCCACAGATCCCCCCTGTAACAGTGCCAGCCACAGATCCCCCCCCTGTAGCAGTGCCAGCCACAGATCCCCCCATAACAGTGTCCATCACAGATCCCCCCATAACAGTGTCCGTCATCCACAGATCCCCCATAACAGTGTCCGTCATCCACAGATCCCCCATAACAGTGTCCGTCATCCACAGATCCCCCCATAACATTGTCCGTCATCCATAGCTCCCCCCCTTTACAGTGTCCGTCAGCCATAGCTCCCCCCTTTACAGTGTCCGTCATCCACAGATCCTCCATAACAGTGTCCGTCATCCACAGATCCCCCCATAACAGTGTCTGTCAGCCACAGATCCCCCCATAACAGTGTCCATCAGCCACAGATCCCCCCATAACAGTGTCCGTCAGCCACAGATCCCCCCCATAACAGTGTCCGTAATCCACAGATCCCCCCATAACAGTGTCCGTAATCCACAGATCCCCCCCCATAACAGTGTCCGTCATCCACAGATCCCCCCATAACAGTGTCCTTCAAAGATCCCCAGTAATAGTGCCATCCACAGACCACCATTAGTTTCAAACCCACCAAAAGCACACCTTTTGGTTAAAAATATTATTTTTCTTATTTTCCTCCCCAAAAACCTAGGTGCGTCTTATGGGCCGGTGCGTCTTATAGGGCGAAAAATACGGTAGCTCCAACAAAGTCTTGAAGCCAGAGATAGCATGGACATACTGTTTCCTATGAGGGTTCAGGATGAAAATCCAAAGCCATCCGGTGACCCCATAGTATTGTGTGTATGTATATACAGTCCTGATCAAAAGTTTAAGACCACTTGAAAAATGGCAAAAAATCTTATTTAGCATGGCTGGATCTTAACAAGGTTCCAAGTAGAGCTTCAACATGCAACAAGAAGAAATGGTAGTGAGACAAAAAAAAATTTGAGCATTCAATTTAATGAAAACAACGAATAAACTGAAACAGGCTGTTTTTCAGCTGATCTAAAGCTTAGGACCACATGCCTTTAAAAGGCCAAATCTGTGCAAAGATGTGGATTCATTGTAATTTTCTGTCAGGTAGTCACACGTTGTGATGGCAAAGGCAAAAAAACTCTCCCTTTTTGAACGTGGTCGGGTTGTTAAACTGCATAAGCAGGGTCTCTCACAGCGCGCCATCGCTGCTGAGGTGGGACGCAGTAAGACAGTCATTTGGAATTTCTTAAATGATCCTGAGGGTTATGGAACAAAAATGTCAAGTGGAAGCATTTCATCAGCACTGAGCCAGAGGATCCAATTGGCTGTCCGTCAAGACACTGGACGATCCTCGACCCAAATTATGGCCCTTACTTGTGCTGACTGCAGCCCCATAACCATCAGACGGCATCTGAGAAGGGCTTCAAAAACAAAAAACGTTTTCTAAAACCTTGTCTCCTTGAACGCCACAGAACTGCTCGTTTGGACTTTGCAAGAGAGCACCAAACATGGGACATTTAAAGGTGGAAGAAAGTTTTATTCTCTGATGAGAAAAAAATTAACCTTGATGGTTTCCAACGTTACTGGCATGACAAGCAGATTCCACCTGAGATGTTTTCTACGCCCCTCAGTGGAGGGGGCGCCATAATGGTCTGGGGTGCTTTTTCCTTCAGTGAAACAATGGAGCTTCAGGAAGTGCAGGGGCGTCAAACGGCCACTGGCTATGTCCAGATGTTGCAGAGAGTGTTCCTCATGACTGAGGGCCCTCGTCTGTGTGGTAACGACTGGGTTTTTCAACAGGACAATGCTACGGTACACAATGCTGCAGGACAAGGGACTTCTTCCAGGAGAATAACATCACTCTTTTGGCCCATCCTGCGTGTTCCCCTGATCTAAATCCAATTGAGAACCTTTGGGGATGGATGGCAAGGGAAGTTTACAAAAATGGACAACAGTTCCAGACAGTAGATGGCCTTCGTGCGGCCGTCTTCACCACTTGGAGAAATGTTCCCACTCACCTCATGGAAACGCTTGCATCAAGCATGCCGAAACGAATTTTTTAAGTGATAAACAATAACGGCGGAGCTACTCATTACTGAGTTCATGTTTGGAAGTTGGATTTCTGTTTTGGGGGGGTTTAGTTTTTTTTTGGAGGTGTGGTCCTAAACTTTTGATTAGCTGAAAAACAGCCTGTTTCAGTTTATTCGTTGTTTTCATTAAATTGAATGCTCAAAAAATGTTTTGTCTCACTCCCATTTCTTCTTGTTGCATGTTGAAGCTCTACTTGGAACCTTGTTAAGATCCAGCCATGCTAAATAAGATTTTTTGCCATTTTTCAAGTGGTCTTAAACTTTTGATCAGGACTGTATTATATTGTAGTAGGTTTTCCTATGAGGGTTCGGGATGAAATCCAAGGCCATCCTGTGACCTCATAGTATTGTGTGTGTATATGTATGTATATATATATATATATATATATTGATTATTTGCATATGAGTTCCTTGTGTACCCATAGACACTCTAGGTGCAAGTGTGTGACAGCCATACTACAATATGTCTGGACGCACACTTGCATCCTATAGTCATTTCCCATTGACATGGGGATCTGTAACCTACCGGTGTCTTTGGAAGTGTAGAGAGATATGCCAGGTTGCATGAGTCTCTATGGGTACACACTCTAAATTGAATTTGGCTGTATTGGGACAATGTGACCTGTTTGTTTGAATGGGGAAGAGTAGATTCCCTAGGGACAGGCCCCCCTCCTTTACCAAGGTATTTACAACTTTAACCTCAACAACGGTGACGTTTGTAAGGGTTAGACTGAATGGTAGTAGTGCGGGGTTCTTTCCCGCAGTTAGAATTTAGATGCCATGACATCACCTCTTACCAGAATTTTCAACCTGCCTTGTAAAAACCTACGTATCTGTCCATGGGAGAACAACTGATTCTTCAATCAAGATGGAAGTTGTACTTGTGTTGAAAGGAAGCCAGCCTACGGCCGTCCGCACCCCAGAAGGAGGTGCTACATGGATTGAGGGTAAAGTCATTCCGGAATCATTGGAAGTGACTGACACCGAAAGACTGGCACTGACATTGGGGGTGGCTAGCGCCAAAAGAACAACACTGACAAAGAGAAAGAAAGAAGGACAGTCCACGGTTTCTGCGTGGAGTGACCTAAAGACGGCCATTTCGTAGTCAGGAATAGACTACATTGGGAGTGGCATACCTGAAGATCATAATGAAAGATGCCAAGAAAGTTATCCAGCAGGAAGAAGACGGTGTATTCTGTGGATGGAGACGTTTGGTGAAAGGCAGGTCGGAGGTGTTAGTCGCGATGGGTGATGTCTAGGTACCTAAGAGCCATATTACTTCAGTCCTTCCTGAACTGTCACCAAGAGTGCGATTGAGGAGACAAATACATCCCAACCCTTCCCCCAAAATGTTTATTGTCGGGTTCCCGACAACAGGGGGATTGTTGAGGGAAGTGTGAGATTTAAATATATATATATATATATGCCCTGACATATATACATATATATGAATCTATATATTTACTGTATATATTGGCCCTTTTACATGGGCCTGTCCAGGTGGGGTGGGTATATACTTAGAGATGTATGTACGCCCCCTCGGCAGCATGCATCTCTATGTATATAATATATTGTGTAGGTGGGCTTATTATCCTATATATATATATATATATATATATATATATATATATAATACAAGAAAAATGGCGGCACTGGTAGAATGAATGTGAAAAGTAGGGTGCACGTCCCAGGGGGAATAGGCTTCTTACCCCGATGTATAAATCCGGAAAAACGAGCGGCACTCCGATGGATAAAGAATAGTGAACCTTTAATCACCCAGGTGGTGCAACCTGGGTGATTAAAGGTTCACTATTCTTTATCCATCGGAGTGCCGCTCGTTTTTCCGGATTTATATATATATATATATATATAATGTCTGCCCCCTATATATATATATATACACTGCTCAAAAAAATAAAGGGAACACAAAAATAACACATCCTAGATCTGAATTAATTAAATATTCTTCTGAAATACTTTGTTCTTTACATAGTTGAATGTGCTGACAACAAAATCACACAAAAATTAAAAAATGGAAATCAAATTTTTCAACCCATGGAGGTCTGTATTTGGAGTCACACTCAAAATTAAAGTGGAAAAACACACTACAGGCTGATCCAACTTTGATGTAATGTCCTTAAAACAAGTCAAAATGAGGCTCAGTAGTGTGTGTGGCCTCCACGTGCCTGCATGACCTCCCTACAACGCCTGTGCATGCTCCTGATGAGGTGGAGGACGGTCTCCTGAGGGATCTCCTCCCAGACCTGGACTAAAGCATCTGCCAACTCCTGGACAGTCTGAGGTGCAACGTGACGTTGGTGGATAGAGCGAGACATGATGTCCCAGATGTGCTCAATTGGATTCAGGTCTGGGGAACGGGCGGGCCAGTCCATAGCATCAATGCCTTCGTCTTGCAGGAACTGCTGACACACTTCAGCCACATGAGGTCTAGCATTGTCTTGCATTAGGAGGAACCCAGGGCCAACCGCACCAGCATATGGTCTCACAAGGGGTCTGAGGATCTCATCTCGGTACCTAATGGCAGTCAGGCTACCTCTGGTGAGCACATGGAGGGCTGTGCGGCCCTCCAAAAAAATGCCACCCCACACCACTACTGACCCAATGCCAAACCGGTCATGCTGGAGGATGTTGCAGGCAGCAGAACGTTCTCCATGGCGTCTCCAGACTCTGTCATGTCTGTCACATGTGCTCAGTGTGAACCTGCTTTCATCTGTGAAGAGCACAGGGCGCCAGTGGCGAATTTGCCAATCTTGGTGTTCTCTGGCAAATGCCAAACGTCCTGCACGGTGTTGGGCTGTAAGCACAACCCCCACCTGTGGACGTCGGGCCCTCATATCACCCTCATGGAGTCTGTTTCTGACCGTTTGAGCAGACACATGCACATTTGTGGCCTGCTGGAGGTCATTTTGCAGGGCTCTGGCAGTGCTCCTCCTGTTCCTCCTTGCACAAAGGCTGAGGTAGCGGTCCTGCTGCTGGGTTGTTGCCCTTCTACGGGCTCCTCCACGTCTCCTGATGTACTGGCCTGTCTCCTGGTAGCGCCTCCATGCTCTGGACACTACGCTGACAGACACAGCAAACCTTCTTGCCACAGCTCGCATTGATGTGCCATCCTGGATAAGCTGCACTACCTGAACCACTTGTGTGGGTTGTAGACTCCGTCTTATGCTACCACTAGAGTGAAAGCACCGCCAGCATTCAAAAGTGACCAAAACATCAGCCAGGAAGCATAGGAACTGAGAAGTGGTCTGTGTTCACCACCTGCAGAACCACTCCTTTATTGGGGGTGTCTTGCTAATTGCCTATAATTTCCACCTGTTGTCTATCCCATTTGCACAACAGCATGTGAAATTGATTGTCACTCAGTGTTGCTTCCTAAGTGGACAGTTTGATTTCACAGAAGTGTGATTGACTTGGAGTTACATTGTGTTGTTTAAGTGTTCCCTTTATTTTTTTGAGCAGTGTATTATGTCCGCTCATATATGTTTATAGATATCTATAAACATATATGGGCAAAGGAATTATGGCCAGTCTCCCCTGCCCCCCCCCTCGGGAATGCGCCTGCTGGGGGGGGTTGAAGAGACCGACAGCTGGACAATTATGTCCAGCGTCGGCCTCTTCAAAGGAAAGAGGATCAATAAGATCCTCTGCCCTTTGTCATGATCTCTGGCAGCGCCGGAGATGGTGTGCCTAACAGGGACATGGGAACAAAGAGTTCCCATGCCCCTGTGTGTGGCTGACCTCCGGCGCTGTAATTACAGCGCCGGAGGTGTGCATCCGCTCCTCTTTTATATTGTATCGCCGCCATAGTATAGTGGTAGTAATAGTACTAGTGTGAACGCATGTAGTTCAGGAATAGAGTGAGGTAATCAGTAGTGTTTGTGTAATTGGTATAAATAGGTGGAGGCATCACTAGACGACTCACGCCTATTTATGAATATTAATTATTGAGATGTGCATAAACAGCAATAATTAATATTCCCTTTAACAAACATTCCCAATGCACAAGTGTAATTCAAAGGTCTTGGGCCCCAATGCATGTAGCAGGGCACCCACTTACCATGTCTCATTTATAATACTAGTTTTAATAAGACCAAAATTTTCCTAGTATGAAATCCTTCGGAAAGCGGTTACTCATCTTGTTTAGTTGGGTGGACAGGCAGAACAGCCTACAAGTTCTTTGATATAGAGGCACTCCTGCCACTGCATTGCAACCCCTTAAGGACCTGGTTGTGACTGGACTGCTATCTCTGCACCCCATATACCTACAGTATGTAATTTGTTTTCAGGGCCATCCAAACTCTCAGGCCCATCATAGTAGTCTGTAGACCTTAGACTTTTTTTTATTTCTGTGCTCTATATCCCTGGAATATTTATGTATTCTCATGAATGTGTTAGGCTACTTTCACATCTGCGGCACAGTGGTCCAGCCACCAGTTCCGACAGAGAATGGCAGCATGTATTCCGGTTGCATCCGGCAGTGCCAGATCCGGAGAATTCCAGCAGGCTGTTCTTTGCCAGAGCAGCCTGCCAGAATCCCTGCTGCAGATGTGAAAGTAGCTGGATTTAACTGCAATATCACATAGTTTGATATTTCATCAGTAGATAACAAACAGATCTTTATTAAGTCATATAGTATTGATACAGCCAGTTTAGCAGTGGTGACCATGCTGGGTGAGGTGACAAAAGAAGATGTCTTATCTATATGTTCTTTGTTGGCACACTGCACCAAGTAAGCTGTATTGTAAGGCTTATAGTGATCATGGAAAAAAAAGTCAGAAAATGACTATGACTTATTTACTGTATCTAATGTGTTGCCAGTGATCCATGCCTGTCGGCATCTCCCCTCTTCCGGTGCGCACAGCCGCTAAAGTACTCACTTAGGGTACATACTCTCCCCTGCCATTAAGGGAACAGTATGTGCATATATGGAAAGGTGCCTGTGCTATAGGATGCTAGTTTTCTAGTCCCTCAAAGGTGCACTATTGTATTATTCTGAATTCCCATGGATGGCCTCTGCTGTTTACTCAATTGAACCTCGGCTGTCTGTCCTAACCCTTGCCTTATCTCCATATTGACCGTGTGCTGTCTGCCCTGACCTAGTGCCTGATTACTGCACTGCTTGAACTCTGCCTGTTCTGACCTTGGCTTGTCCACTGACCACTCTATTGTCTGTCCCTTTGGTTCCACACACTGGTATCTCATGACCCACCTGGTTCAGCTGGAGGTAGCGGCCTGATGGCCCCTGCAATGAAGGTCAGATCGCCATATGGGTGTGAAAGAGGGGAAACCAGGGGTCAAGCTTGACATTGCCCTCAGGAGTAGCCCCAAACCAGATCCGTTCAGTAGGTACAGTGGGTTCAAACTGGTTGTGTTATATCTAAGATATTTATCTTTTTGAACCTATATTATTTTCTCTTTATTTCTGGTCTTGTCTTTTCCACTAAGATTATGTGCCTCTTGTCTGGGACCCTGGTAATGTCCATAAGTCCAGTGAGACTGAACCTCAAGGGAATACTTTTTAATACTAGCAACAGGATGAGGTCACCCCCCATGTAATAACTCTGTATTACTAAGTTTCTCCATGTGAAGATGGTTTCTACATAGGAATACTATTTTCAGTTTTCTTTCACAACATGCTCTTTTAATCCATAGTGTAATATCCAAGTGATATCTCCTGTGGCTGGAGATTTGATTGCAATATATAGTTACACCCATGCCAAAAGTTATGTCTGAAATTCATCGGGAGCAAACAGACTGGTAATTTGGCAGATTCCATATGGGTTTAGTACACAGAGGTCTCTAAGCCATAGTGAAGAGCTAAAGGCTAGGTCATGGTGATAGAGGTAGGTGGTAGGACTATGGTAGACTGATATAGACACAAAAAAGTTTGGGAAATATAGTTACACACTTCCAGATTCTGGAGTTGTTTTGGTCTAATGTGCCTTTTTCAGTACGCAAATAGAAGCCTAAATGGCTAAATACCTAACTTGACCCAGATAATTAACCTCAGTAAAAACAAAGCTTTTAATTGTGTTGCTAAAAACTGTTAAGTGAGCCAAAAGAAAAAGGTTAAAAATAAACTGTGCCCTGTCAGTGATACCAAATTTGTGTGTGTTTTGTTTTCTATCACACGAGCAGGGATATGCACTCTCCCTGCTGCGATATCGCTATTGCTCAGCACATATTGCCTCTTTGCCAGTTCATTCACTGGCAAGTATTGTCACTCTGATAATTCTGAAGTGCTGTTAGCTAATGGTCATTGTACTGAAGTTGAGGCACACATAGACAAGGAACAGAATCCTAAAACCTAAAGACTGCCCCCGACATGTTTCACCAGCTAAACTGGCTTCATGAGGGGTATTGGGCTGCCCAATACCCCTCATGAAGCCAGTTTAGCTGGTCAAACATGTCGGTAATGCTCTACACTAGTTACCTGTCTGACTCTCATGTGGCAATGAAAATTCTCCATAACCTCTCTCTCTCTCTTTGATGGTAGTGGAGAACACACA
Organism: Bufo bufo; assembly: GCF_905171765.1. Lineage (NCBI taxonomy): Eukaryota > Metazoa > Chordata > Amphibia > Anura > Bufonidae > Bufo > Bufo bufo. The sequence goes on from NC_053396.1 coordinate 129,260,629, forward strand.
GGAATCTGTAATCTGTCCCTGACTCCTCTAGATGCATTCTCATTCTCTTCTACTAGAACAACTAGAATCTTCTGGAACTAGGGGGAGGAGCCAGCCCACAGGTCCAGAGAAGGCTGGGCCAGGATAGTGAACTCTGGGGTACATGCGAACCACCATTCCATTCACACAGGTAGCTTGGGGATCCCCATTCTTGTGATGAGTGATCAGCAATCATGCATTTATCACCTACAGTCAGGTCCACAAATATTGGGACATTGACACAATTCTATCATTTTTGGATTTATACACCACCACAATGGATTTGAAATGAAACGAACAAGATGTGCTTTAACTGCAGACTGTCAGCTTTAATTTGAGGGTATTTACATCCAAATCAGGTGAACGGTGTAAGAATTACAACAGTTTGCATATGTGCCTCCCACTTGTTAAGGCACCAAAAGTAATGGGACAATTGGCTTCTCAGCTGTTCCATGGCCAGGTGTGTGTTATTTCCCCATTATCCCAATTACAATGAGCAGATAAAAGGTACAGAGTTCATTTCAAGTGTGCTATTTGCATTTGGAATCTGTTGCTGTCAACTCTCAAGATGAGATCCAAAGAGCTGTCACTATCAGTGAAGCAAGCCATCATTAGGCTAAAAAAACAAAACAAACCCATCAGAGAGATAGCAAAAACATTAGGCGTGGCCAAAACAACTGTTTGGAACATTCTTAAAAAGAAGGAACGCACCGGTGAGCTCAGCAACATCAAAAAACCCGGAAGACCACGGAAAACTACCGTGGTGAATTCTTTCCCTGATGAAGAAAACACCCTTCACAACAGTTGGCCAGATCAAGAACACTCTCCATGAGGTAGGTGTATGTGTGTCAAAGTCAACAATCAAGAGAAGACTTCACCAGAGTGAATACAGAGGGTTCACCACAAGATGCAAACCATTGGTGAGCCTCAAAAACAGGAAGGCCAGATTAGAGTTTGCTAAACGACATCTAAAAAAGCCTTCACAGTTCTGGAACAACATCCTATGGACAGATGAGACCAAGACCAACTTGTACCAGAGTGATGGGAAGAGAAGAGTATGGAGAAGGAAAGGAACTGCTCATGATCCTAAGCATACCACCTCATCAGTGAAGCATGGTGGTGGTAGTGTCATGGCGTGGACATGTATGGCTGCCAATAGAACTGGTTCTCTTGTATTTATTGATGATGTGACTGCTGACAAATGCAGCAGGATGAATTCTGAAGTGTTTCGGGCAATATTATCTGCTCATATTCAGACAAATGCTTCAGAACTCATTGGACGACGCTTCACAGTGCAGATGGACAATGACCCAAAGCATACTGCGAAAGCAACCAAAGAGTTTTTTAAGGGAAAGAAGTGGAATGTTATTCAATGGCCAAGTCAATCACCTGACCTGAATCAGATTGAGCATGCATTTCACTTGAAGACAAAACTGAAGGGAAAATGCCCCAAGAACAAGCAGGAACTAAAGACAGTTGCAGTAGAGCCCTGGCAGAGCATCACCAGGGATGAAACCCAGCGTCTGGTGATGTCTATGCGTTCCAGACTTCAGGCTGTAATTGACTGCAAAGGATTTGCAACCAAGTATTAAAAAGTGAAAGTTTGATTTATGATTATTATTATGTCCCATTACTTTTGGTCCCTTAACAAGTAGGAGGCACATATGCAAACTGTTGTAATTCCTACACCGTTCACCTGATTTGGATGTAAATACCCTCAAATTGAAGCTGACAGTCTGCAGTTAAAGTACATCTTGTTTGTTTCATTTCAAATTCATTGTGGTGGTGTATAGAGCCAAAAATGTTAGAATTGTGTCGGTGTCCCAATATTTATGGACCTGACTGTATACTATGAATAGGTGATACATGCTATTAATTGGAAAAACACTTTAAATATCTGAGTGGTGGATGTCCAACCTCTGGGACACTATGCACTGGAAAATTGGAAGTTAGGGAATCTCTGTTTGGCAGGCCAAGGCAGTAACTGCAATCGGGAGGTAGGGTAGAAAAGTGGCCATGCAGCATTTTCCATTGACGTCCATAGGAGCGCTTGCTCAACTGCTTCCATAACTCTAATAGGTTTCAAAATTATCTGCAATTTTATTAATATAATCCAAGATACATAGGTAAAATGAGGCGCCAGCTGCGTTAGTACCTATCAATACAATAACATCAGTTAATTGGAAGGTGAATTTATTGTGTAGTTTACATTGATTCAGTCTACAACCTCTTTAGTAAAGTCTCTTTGGTAGTTATGGGTTGTGAATTATACAGCACAGCTCAGCATCGTGATCGTGTCTGCTAGGGAGCTTGACCCGTCACAGACATGTTCTACAATATATTAACCAAGTCGTGTAGATTTATGGAGTCTGGCAGCAGGCAGACATACACTGGAGACTGGTCTCAAGACAAATCAAGAACAGCACATGTTTTCTTTCAATGGATTGTATGAATCCTCAGAAGCCAGAGTTTAGTCATGTGTATATTAATAATGAAAAATTGCGAAATAAACCCCAGTACTGAATTATGACAAATAACCCAGATTAATTATTATATCACCACCTTCCTAGTCTATCTCCATAAATGGGATATAATAGCCATTACTTAGTATGTCGCACTGCTCATTGTTATGCCTAACCAGCAGATACTGCGGCCGGTCACAACCATCGTCTTATCATCTTATAGGTACTCTTATACAGTGTGGTATCAATGGGTTCAATGGCTGATGTGTGTGGTCAGCTTAGTTATGTAGTATGATTAAAAGGGTTATCCCCCCCCCCCTATAATGCCCCTTAAAATGCCTGGGCCCTTCATACAGGATATACTTACCTCACTCCCCGGCACCCACATGATCTTGATGCCCGCACGGCTGCCGCTGCATCTCCTCGTCGCGTGGATCAAAACATCTGGCAATGAAGGGGGGGGGGGACGACACACAGCCAATAGCTGGTCGTGATAGGGACAAGCCTCACTAGCATCACTGGTATTGGCTGGACCCCGCCATCACCGGATGTTTTGTTCCGTGTAATGGGGAGATGCAGCAGCGGTCATGCAGGCATCAGGATCATGCGGGTGCCGGGGAGTGAGGTAAGTAAATCCCGTACGAGAGACGTCAGCAGGCACTAGGGACAGTGGTAGAAAAGACTTTAAAACTTTTATTTTGCTGTATAGAAGTTCAGGGAAAGGATAGGGAGGAATAATTCCACAGTATTGAGCAGAACAGGGTTCAGTAGGGGAGGTGCGGCTGCTAGGGGTCCCTTTAAGATGTAATCAATGCTTGAAAGTTTGTTGTGACGCCAATTGCATTTCAGCAACGAGGGACTGGGTCCCCCTAAGTAGATGACACTTGTGGTACCCAGGTGTAGGAATGCCAAAGTGGTGTAAGGGTTGCCTATAATGTCCCTTGAGGTGTGGCTGTGCACGTGTCACGGTGCTCCTACCTAGATATCATGGAACCCCAGGCATGGTGGTCCGTCGCCCGCTGCAGAGCAAGGGATAGTTGTTGAAGAGGATGAAGAAATGAATTGAGTCCAGACTTGTATTAACGTTGAAAACACCTTTACTTGAATAAACTTGCATCAGAGAACAATCTTCCAACTTTATCTTGGTTACCAGCAAGCTTTCGCATACATTTTGCCAGGCAAATGCATTCGGCTCTGCTACATCACTTTCTTTGGCTCTGCTGTGCTATCAGATTAAATAGAACCTTTTCCTTTCTGCTGTACTTATCCCTCTGTAGTCTGACTCTGTCTGTATCTTGATCTATACCCTTTATCTTTATTTCGCTCTCTCTTTATCTTTTTCCAGGGAACCTTTCTTCCTGGCTTCTGAAGTTCTTAGCTTCTTTTCTCTGCAGAGTTGAAGGTACTCTGGCTGGCTCTGGCAAGGCCCGTCCAAAGGGACGAAGGCTTGCTTCTTCCTCTTACGGGGGTAAGCTACTCTGACCTTCACTAACATTGAACTTCTTCCTGTCTAGAGAGAGGGCTGGGATGGAAGAAGGGTTCCATTCCAGGTAACACAACACTGCCAGAGGTGCCGCCATCTGCTGGTGAACCAGGCATATTGCATGATAGCATAACAGTTACATAGGAAAGCAATGCACATTTATAAAAGACTTGCAATAATTACGTATGGTGACATTACATTAACCATAGGAATCAGTGATGGGGCATAAAGAGTGGTAATGTGCCCTAGTGGGGCATTACAGAGGTTACAGCCTGGGTAATAGGAACAATCCTATTACACCTTGCTGCACTGACTGCGGATCCCAATTGCAATTATACAGCTCTGTAATTCCAGAAAACCGTTCTTGTTATTGGGGTGCAAGTGCTGTTTCATACAGCCATTAACAGGGTTTATTGCAAGGAAATATTTATACGTCTTATTTGCCCTTGTGCGATGTTGTAAAGCATTTTTTGGCTTGTATTAATGGGAAAAAGGACTTATTAGCCGTTGTGTGGTGAAGTTACAGCCCTTTTGTATTAGTGGCAAAAAATATATATATTATTTACCATTCAGCGGTGGAGTTATATGTTCTAAAGCCCTTTTTGGCGTGTATTACTGGCACAAAAATATATATTATTTGCCATTTAGCGGTACCAGTTATATGTTCTAAAGCCTTTTGTGGCATTTATAAGTGGAAAAAAGTAAAGGCCTATTTGCCGTTCAGTGGTGCATTTATATGTTCTAAAGCCCTTTTTGGCATGTATTAGTGGCACAAAAAAAGTATTTACTATTGTGTGGTGAAGTGAGAAAATTACAGCCCTTTTTGGTGTGTATTAGTGGCAATTATATTTGCCGTTCAGCGGTGCAGTTATATGATCTAAAGCCTTTTGTGGCGTTTATGAGTGGAAAAAGTAAGGGCCTATTTGCCGTTCAGCAATCAGCGGTGCAGTTATATGATCTAAAGCATTCTTTGGTGTGTATTAGTGGAAAAAAAGGGCTTATTAGCCGTTGTGTGGTGAACGGAGAAAATTACAGACTTTTTTGGGGTGTTTTAATTTCCTTTTTATAATTTTTTTTGATCTAACAGTATGTCAGACAGAGAAGTGCCAGGCCTTGCACAGGGGAGTGGCAGAGGCCTAAATGTTTCTGGCGCAGGCACAGGTCGCAGCAGAGTAAGGGGGCGTGGCAGCAACAGTCACAGCGAGAGGCCTGAGCTCCCGATGTCATCTACCAGTTGTGTCTTGACCAGCAACTCAGCAGTTCTTAAATGGTTGACTCGGTCATCCACTTGGTCCCAAGTGACATTAGACACCCCCAGCCAAGAGTCGGTGGGTTCGTCAGACACAACCCTCAGTTGGCAGGGCCCGGGAGCAGGCCCTGTGCCCTCACCTGTCCTCAACCTGCCTTTGTACTTTTCTGTTCCCTCAGCCAGACAAGTATTATATGCTGTGGGCTCAGCTCCACTATACAGCGAGGATGAGCTACTAGATGACAGTCAGCAGCTACTAGCCAGCCAAGATGTGGAGGAGACATCCGTCGCTTCCTCCTGTAAGCGGTAAAGTATTGATGAGGATAGTGTCATGGGAGCTGGTGTTGCGAGCGGCCAGGCTCCTTACCCAGAGACCGTTGAGGAGGACATCAGTGACTTGCAGACAGTACACGATGATGATGTAGCTGATCGCACTTGGGAGCCGGGTGAATTAGGGGCTTCACCATCATCGGGAGAGGAGAATCTTGTCCGTGAGGCAGAGGTGGAGCAAGCAAGTCACTAGCATTGCCGGGAGTCAGGAGGGTGGCAGCAGTGGGAGAGTACGAGGTCGGGAGCCAAACGTGTCCGGGGTAGACCACCCGCTTCGCAGGAGCCTACCTGCCTGGAAAGTAGTGGTGCAGGGGTACACAGAAGCAGAGGCGGTAGCAGTCAGTCAGTGCGGAGTGTTGGGGGTAAAATCATCTACTCGGCGGTGTGGCAGTTTTTTGTTAAGCCGCCGGAGGAGGTGAACATGGCCATTTGTAGAATCTGTGGGCAGAAGATGAAGTGTGGCCAGGATGCCAATGTTCGCACCACAGCCCTGCATCAACATATGCAGCGCCACCATACAGTGGCCTGGGAGAACCGTGGCTCGTATGTGGTGGTCCAGACTGCCGCAGCAACCGCTGCATCACCCAGTGGCACGCACCCAATTTGAAGCAGTCAAGGTTCCACCACCTCAGCCGAAGGGAGCTGTCTGTCCTTCCTATTATCTGCTGGTCCTGATGCTACTGCTCCTCCTCCTACTCCTCGTCAGTCTTTCCGTCAGCAATCGATCACCGAAGCGATTGTCAAGAGACAACAGTATGCGCGCACTCCTCCCATGGCGCAGAAGCTGAATGTGCTCCTGGACAAGTTGCTGGTGCTGCAGTCCCTCCCTTTCCAAGTGGTGGACTCTGCACCTTTCAGAGAACTGATGGCTTGTGCCGAGCCGAGGTGGAGAGTCCCAAGCCATCATTTCTTTGCCAAAAAGGGCAGTACAAGACCTGCACACACATGTAGAACGGAAGGTGGGCCAGTCCTTCAGTCTGTTGGTGTCTGCCAAAGTGCACGGCAGCGCCGACGTGTGGAGCTGTAACTACGGTCAGGGACAATACATGTCTTTTATGGCTCACTGAATGTGGTTCCAGCACAGCCACACCAGCAACTTGACCAGGTGACGCCGTTTTCGCCTCTAGGTTCTCACGCCATTAGTCCTGCGACAATGTCCGCCTCTGCCTCCTCCTCATCCACCGTGTCCTCAGCCTCCACTGCAGGGATAATTCACAGTGCCCCTCAAACATACCACATGTGCAAGGCACGGCAGTATCACGCTGTTCTGCACCTCGTTTGCCTGGGTGAAAGGAGTCACACAGGGCAGGGACTGCTCCATGTCCTTCATCAAGAAATCGAATCCTGGCTTTCTCTGCGACAACTCAAAACCGAAACCATGGTGACCGACAACGGGAAGAACATGGTTTCGGCGCTGCATCAAGGAGGGCTGAGCCATGCGCCCTGCATGGAGCACGTTTTCAATCTGGTTGTCAAGCGGTTTCTGAAGTCTTCCACCCATCTGCAAGGCATCCTAAAAATGGCCAGAAAACTTTGCATGCAATTGAGCCACTCGTACACCGCAAAGCACACCCTCTTGAGCTATAGCGGCAGAACGGCATCCCCCAACATAGGCTGATATGCGACGTTTCCACACGTTGGAATTCCACCCTCCATATGTTGGACCGACTATACGAACAGAGAAAGGCCATAAACGATTTCTTGATGATCCAAGTGGACTGGAGTAGTCCCCTGTGTAACTTCGATGTCAGCCAGTGGCAGCTCATGTGTGACACCTGCCGTTTGCTCAGGCCCTTTGAGGAGGCCACGTTATTTGTCAGTCGCCAGGACTACGGGATGAACAACGTCATTCCACTGCTTCATGTCCTGGAACAGATGCTGGTAAATCTGGCTGGTCAGGGGACTGGAGACCTGGCACCTAGATCTCACGGCCACATGAGCTTTGTGGGGGCTGAACTGGAGGAGGAGGAGAAGGAGGAGGAGGAGGAGGAGGACATCGGAGTACAAGAAATTTGTAGTGAAATGGGTGGTTTTTATACACAGGTGACAGGAGAGGAGGAGCAGGAGCAGCCAGAGGAGCTACAGGGCGATGAGGAAGACGAGGACCCAGACACACCATGGCAGTATGCAGTGGAGATGGAGGCAGGGAGTCCCTCCGAGTCACTTGCACAAATGCCCCGATGCATGCTCGCTTGCGTAGTGACAGCCGAATTGTCAGCATTCGGCAGAGGGATGACTTCTGGCTCTCCACCTTGTTGGACCCTCGCTACCGGTCCAAAATGGGGGCCTTTTTTACACCCGCTAAGAGGGAAGACAAACTGAACTACTATAGAGACATCCTATGTAGTCAGTTGGCTGCTGCCTATCTGCGTCATCATCCATCTTCTCCCAGGTCTGACCGGGGGGCCCTCTGCCATGACTGCTGTGGCAGGGTGGGGGGGGGTAGGAGCAGTTCCAGCTCCATCAGCAGCAACTTGAGTCTAGAGTGGCTGATGAGCAGCTCTCTTCACCCTCCTAGTGAAGAAACTACTCACCAGCAGCAGCAGCAGCTAGACCTGGAGCAGGACCTGAACCAGCAGGTGGTGGCATACTTGGACAGCAATCTGCTGGACTAATGGGCAGCCAAACTGTATTTGTGGCCGCTACTGGCAGAGTTTTCCCTGGAAAAGCTGTCCTGCCCGGCCAGTAGTTTGGCATCATAGCGGGTGTTTAGTGCGGCGGGGGCCATAGTTATCCCCAAAAGAACTCACCTGTCCACCCAAAATGTGGAGAGACTGACTTTGTCAAGATGAATCAGGCATGGATCAGCCAGGATTTCCACCCACCAATGCTTGATGCATCAGACTAGATCATCCATGGTGCCACACCAACACTTTGACAAAAGAGACCAGTTTCTTCTGGCTACCTGCCTGTGCTACTATTCTGATTCTGCCACCCGCCTGATGCCACACATCTGATGCCAAATGCTCCTTCTTTTACCCACCATCTTCAGCTGGTACTGGTATTGCCTCCCACCTCCCCACTGTGTGAACGGGTCACTCTGTGGTCTCCTGATGCTGCTGCCACCTCACTACTCAGGTCTCCTGATGCTGCTGCCACCTCCTCACTGTCATTGTGCTACCCTGTGGCCTCCTCCTGATGCTGCTGCTGATGCCACCTCCACACTCTTTCATTGTGCACTCTGTGGCTTCTTGATGCTGCTGCCACCTCCACACTGTCATTGTGCCACCCTGTGGCCCTCCTCCTGATGCTGCTGCTGCCACCACCTCCACACTCTGTCATTGTGCCACTCTGTAGCCTCCTGATGCTGCTACTGCCACCTCCACACTGTCATTGTGTGACTTTGTGGACTCCTCCTGATGATGCTGTGACTCCACCTCCCACACTCTATCATTGGGCCACTCTGTGGTCTCCTCATGGTGCTTCCCCCTCACCACTGGGTCATAGGGCCACTCTGTGGATTTCTCATGTTGTTCCAACCCTCCCCCACTTCATGACTCTGCCACTATTTTGCCTTTCGACCTGGCTGACATCATTTTTTTGACCCTTCTGATCTGTCAGAAGGAAGGAAAAATGAGATCCTGTCTATGTAACAACTGTAAGGCCTGCATGACATGGTCCCTATTTTGCAACAGAATTGGCTTATGATTTGGTAGCCTGTTTTGGATCCACTCCTGTTTTTTTGGGCTTTAGCTATACTGATGATTACTGACCAACTGCTGACCAAGTGAAGGAGGATGCTCCACCAGACAGGATCCGTTTTTTGGGGGTGATTGTTCTGACGGATCAGAGGAAGGGCAAATAATCAGAGACGTCAACACCAAACTTACTGCTGACACCCTCTCCACTCTGTCAGGGGTGCTCTACTTGTATAAGCTTTAAATAGAACAGGTTCTGTAGACATCTATGTGGAGTCAGCTGACGACGGTGTAAAAGGAGTGCGCTCTTTCACACTATAGTAGGATCTTGGGCCTCTGCACGGTTTCTTTATATCTGGCGTTAACATTGACCTGTAAGGCTGAGTTCACACTGAGTTATTTGAGTCAGTTTTGGCCCCGTAACTGCCCAAATAAGTGAAATGTGCAGTGATTCTAAGAGCGACGCCTGTTCTACATGTTCATACTGACTCACAGTATTGTTTCACTACCATAGCAGACTCCCTATGTGTGTTTCTGCAAGGCACAATGTTCTCACACCACTATAAAGGGTCTGCAGCCAGGAAATAAGCCCTTTTGTAACGTGATTCGCCACGAATAACTTCGGATCCAACCACATTTTTTCTGAAAAATTTGGTGAAACCGTCCGAATCGAATTTTGGAGAAAGAAATGAGCTTATTATTATCATAATGGGAGAATGGGAAGACATCCCTACTATTATTGCTTGTATATGCAGATTGCCAGGATGTGAAGGCATCAGATTATTGGTTGTATTTACAGATTATCAGAATGGAAAGGTTTCAGGTTATCAATTGCATTTGCAGATTATGAGAATTGAATTGCATGAGATTATTGATTGCATTTACTGATTATCGGAGTGAGAAGGCAACAGATTATTAGTTGCTTTTACTGATTATCATAGAGGGAAAAGGCATCAAGTTTTATAATTGTATTTTCAGATCTTTAAAGGAAAAATTTATCAGATTATTGGTTTTACAAATTGCTGGGTATATTTACAATGATATCCAGTGTAGAAAAACATTAGATTTTGGTTGTATTTACAGATTATCCGAGTGGAAATGCATAGATTACAAATTGTATTTATAGATTATTAGAATCGAAAGGCATTCAACTATTGGTTGCATTTTACATATTATCAGGGTGGGAAAGGCTTCAGATTATTGGTTGCATTTTACAGGTTAGGAGAGTTGAAAGGTATCAATGTATTAGTTGTATTTGCAGATATTCAGAGTGTGAGAATTATCTGATTATCTCATATTCTGATATCTTCACACTGAAGATTGTGAAAAAAAATCATATTACTGGATATTTGGATTTATTTACAGATTATCAGAATAGGAATGCATCCGATTATTAATTGATTTACAGATTATTCAGAGTGGGTAGACTTCATAATATTATATTATCAGAATATGAATATATCATATTATTGGTTGTATTTACAGATTTTGTGAGCTTGAAGGTCCCCAGATTATTGGCTGCATTTCAACCTATTCCAGCTATCCAGGAAACCTATGCCAGCTATCCAGTAATCTGAGAAATAAATCAGTTATCAGTATTCAGCGCAGGAAGAGACAAGGGAAGTAATGAAGTTTGTTCTGTTGGCTGCGCCAGAGACATTTCAGCTCCCAGCATGTTAGTGAAAACTCAAATGTCTCAGCGCAGAGGAGGCTGCCAGGACCGAAAGTCTTCTCTGAATCATATTTCTGCAAACTAACTGGCACATATTGTCTTTCATTATCTGTAAACTCTTTTTGTTAATGTCAGTTCTCCTGGTGACCACATCTTACTGGAACATCTAAGATGCAAACCGTTAATCTGTTTATTATCGACACAAGTTTGTGGGAAACATGTGTGGTGTGGGAATAATAGGGTCTTTTATTTTAGGTTTTAATTCTAAATGTTACAAATGTGTTTTTTTTTCACATTTGTGATTCACGGTTTGGAAGAGAAATGTTTTATGTATTTATAAGCTAAATATTCCAATGTGCCCATTGAGGAAATCTCGCAAACATAGACTCTCTCCAACTCATTTGCTAGGCATAAATGACAAGAATGTGTCAGTTTTGTGTTATAAAGGGTTGTGCACCTTTGAGGGTTTTTTGTCAACCCCCTTCCCCTCTATGGGCAGACCTGCAAAGGAAAGCATAATTGCCTTCTTCTCAGCGCTGGCTCCCCACTCCTTCTCTCCCTGGCTTCAGCTGCTTTGCTGCCTTCTGTTTTGACATTGTTGCACCTTATCGCTGGCTGCAGAGGTGACCTACTCTCCTTGCATCACCTGACCATTTCTCATGACACAAGGGGGGCACTGGGGTGGCCAGCGATTGGCTGCAGCGGGCATCAAAACAGAAGTTTACATTCTTGGAGAGCAGTGGAGAAGCTGAGGGCGGAGAGAGAAGGAACATGGAGCCAGAGCCAGGAATCAGGCAAATGTGCTTCCCTTCACAGGTCTGCCCAAGTTAAACCCTTAAAATGTTTTTCTTTGCAATTAAATATTCTGAAGGCCATACCAGAAATGTTTCTGTCTACAGAGCTATGTGAGGAGTTTTTGTGTGGCAAGCTGTATTATTCATTAGGGCATTTCACCACGTAAAACCAATTATTTTTATATTTTCATATTTTGGATGTGGCAATACTTTTTTATTTATTGTTTATTCATAAGGTAAATCGGAGGGAAAGGAGGTGGAATTTAATTTTTAATACTTTTGTTGTTTTTCTTTTTACATTTTTGAGATTTTTTTCCCTTTTGTACTGTACCTTTTAGTCTCCTTAGGTCCTATAGACTGCAATATAATACTATTATAGACTATGAGATTCTGACAGCCTGCCTTCAGGCTGTACCTCAGGCACAAGCTTTTGAGGCAGCTTAGCTCTCTATGACAGGCTGTGAGCCTTCACAAGGCCCCCAGGCTGTCATAGAAACTAATCAGAACCCTGCAATTTTTGCTGAAGAGGCTCCCATCGGAGAAAAGGGGAGCTCTTTCCCTCTGTCTAACCCCACAGATTCTTCATTTGCTATTGATAGCAGCAGCTGAGCAGTTAGATTACAAGGATTGGGGTCATTTCCGTTCCCTGGTCACAGCCGACAGGTCTCCAGCTGGTAGTTCACAGCCAGCACAGTACATGTACAGAGTGAGCTCAGCGCATGAGCGCCACATATTAATTAGTAAGCTATATACCTGTAATATAGAAAGGTTTTGATCCAAAGAATCTGGTACAGTGTTGATTATGAGATTTTTTTCAAATCCTAAACTATCCAGCACAAATAAACCTGAAGCTGGCCATAAAGCCTACATGGTCGTTGCACTTTCAACAACTTTGAACTTTCAACTTTGCATAAATCAATAGTATAGGTGACTGCAAGAATTATGTTATATGTCTTATCTGGGAAAAATGCTTCATTCTCTGCTTATGATGCTGCTTCTCCTCCTACCCCCTCCTAAATTATTCACTTTGAGTTCACTGCTAAATCCATTTTAAGAGATGAGATGAGCTTTTAGGTCACTGAGGGGTACAGTTACATGCTGCCCATAGCAGAGGGGAAGATGTCACGAGGTGTCAAGAGCCACGTCTGACTCCGTTATACCCGTGGTCAGGAAGTCGCAGCGGGTGGCTGCGCGCTCTAGTCGAAAGATAGTGCTGTTTCTAATGGTAGCTTTCTGGGTTTGCCTTGCCATCCTTTTGGCTCACTCAGGGATCCGTAGCTTCTCCTCCTCAGCTGTTTCTTGTCCAGCAATCCCAACCTCCTTATATTCCCTCTCCCACTTCTCTGGTTGCCAGTATAGAGCTTCCTGCCTGGACTTCTATACTGACCCACTGGAGCTGTGTAGCTGTGATTCCTGGTTGTTGTTCCAGAGCGTTACCCTCCGGATCCCTGTTGGGCTTTTGTTGTCCGCTGTTGTCGCCCACCTGGGATTATATGTTTGTCTGTATTGTCTGTCCTCTCCTTGGCGTTTCCCTTTTGTGTAGTGGTGCGGACTAGTGTTCCCACGCCCCCTATTCACTACGTAGGGCTCATCTCAGGAAAGCCAGGGTTTAGGCACGTGATCGGCGTACGGGTGAGACACCCATCTAGGGACGTCAGGGCAGTCAGGTGCCAGTCTCAAGGTGAGTTAGGGGTCACCACCTTTCCCTCTCCCTTGGACAGGGCCTTCCCATTTCCCTCCCTTTGCGTCACGTATGTGATCGGCACGCGGTCATGACATTATATCTGGCCCTTATTTTTGCGTAGGTAGAAAAAAATATATATATTTTTCTTTATGCCTATTTAGAATCCAGTATTGATCCTATTGCTGCTTTGACAAAGCAGCTTCAAGGCCTGTCTTTGGAGGTGGCAGGATTGAAGGCGTCAGTCCTCCAGCAACAGCAGCAATTGCCCCCAGACACAAGCCCAGCGGTTGCTATGGGTAACCAGGTTGCTGCGGAACCCCAAGGTTGTTCTTCCTGACAGATTTTCTGGGGGAAGGGACAAATTTGTGACGTTCCGTGAGGCCTGTAAGTTATATTTTAAGCTGCGCCCTTACTCCTCTGGTAATGAAGAACAGCGGGTGGGAGATTGTTATTTCCTTGCTTCAGGGGGACCCACAATCCTGGGCATTCTCTTTACCCACTGATTCCCAGGCTCTCCGGGTCAGTGGATGAATTTTTAGGGCCCTTGGGTCTAATATATGATGACCCTGTTCGAGTCGCCCTGGCAGCGTCGAAATTATGGAGACTCCTACAGGGAGAGAGGCCAGCAGAGGAGTATTGCTCAGAGTTTCGTAGGTGGGCTACGGATACCCAGTGGAACGACCCGGCTCTCAGGAGTCAGTTCTGCTCTGGGTTATCCGAAAGGGTTAAGGATGCGCTTGCGCTGTATGAGACCCCCTTTTCCTGGATGCTGTTATGTCCCTTTCCTTTCAGAATAGATAGATGTCTTAGGGACAGATTGAAAAATCCTGAGCAATTGGTAACCCCTCCGAAGCAGCAGTTAGTCTGTACGGACCTAGACGAGCCTATGCAGCTAGGAGGAACTACTCGTCAGGTCCGTCCTCCTGAGGCTCGATGTAGGCGTGGGGTTTGTTTTTTCTGTGGGGGGAGGGGTCATTTCATTAATGTCTGTCCTTCCTTTCTCAAAAACAAAAGACCGTCAGAACTACTAACCCCAGGCTGTGTGGAGGATGTCAGCCGGGGGTTATATGTTTCCTCCATACGAACATCTCATTTTGTGTTGCCAGCGATTGTTGTTTTTGGTGTTACGACGGAGACTATTTCTTTCTTTCTAGACAGTGGAAGCAGGGGTAAAATTTGATAGATGCCCATTTTGCCCGCACTATGGCTTTGTCTCTCTGTACGCTATAGAGACCTATTCCCATATTCGCTATGATTCTGCTCCTCTGTCTCAGAGAAACCTCACTCACATTGTCCATAACTTACACCTTCGGGTAGGGGACCACCATAACGAGTGTCTATCATGTTATGTTCTGGAGGGCCTTCCCACTCCTGTGGTATTGGGTCTTCCCCTGGTTGGTAGCGCACAATCCAGTGGTGGATTGGCAGGCCAGGGAGATATTGGAGTGGATGTGAGCATTGCAGAGAAAATTGCTTAAATAGCAATTGCTTAGTCGCCTCCATAGCTACTCTACCTACATTTGTTTCGGACTTTGAGGACGTGTTTTCTGAAAAGGGTTGTCAGAAGTTACCACCTCACCGTCCTTATGATTGCCCGGTTAACCTGATTCCCGGGGCAAAAATTACCCAAGACCAGGTTATATAATCTTTCGGGTCCCGAGAGACAAAGCCTATGAAAGATTATATCTCCAAGAGTCTGGCTAAGGGACACATCAGACCCTCTTCTTCACCCGTGGCTGCAGGGTTTTTCTTTGTTAAAAAGAAAGTTGGGGGCCTGCGTCCTTGCCTAGATTTCCGCGAACTAAACCGGATAACTATCCGAGGACCCATACCCTCTTCCTCTCATCCTGACCCTGTATATCAGATTGCGGGTGCTAGGTGGTTCTCCAAACTTGATCTTAGGGGGGGGGGGCTACAATCTGATTCGTATCAAGGAAGGGGATGAGTGGAAGACAGCTTTTAACACCCCTGTGAGGCATTATGAAATCTAGTCATGCCTTTCGGTCTGACCAATGCTCCTGCTGTCTTCCAACATTTCGTTAATGACATTTTTAGTCATCTTATCGGCAGGTTTGTGGTGATATACCTAGATGATATTTTAATTTATTCGTCTGATCTGAAAACACATGAGGTTCATGTCAGACAGGTACTGCAGGTCCTACGGACTAATAAATTATATGCGAAAATGGAAAAGTGTGTCTTCGCCGTTCAGGAAATACAGTTCCTGGGATATCTATTATCTGCTTCAGGTTTCCGTATGGAACCTAGGAAGGTCCAGGCACTTTTAGATTGCGTTCTTCCTGAGAACCTTAAAGCACTGCAACGGTTCTTGGGTTTCGCAAATTTCTATAGAAAGTTCATTATAAATTATTCGGTGATTGTCAAACCCCTTACTGACATGATAGGAAGGGGACTGATTTTTCTAAATGGTCTGACGCCGCCTAAAATTGCATTTTCCTCTCTAAAAGAGAGGTTTACCTCGGCACCTGTACTAATCCAACCGGATGTCTCCCAGCCTTTTATTGTTGAAGTAGATGCATCAGAGGTGGGCAGTGGGGGCTGTACTGTTTCAGGGTCCATCTCCTGGCAAATGGCATCCTTGCGCTTTCTTTTCTAAAAAACTATCTGCAGCAGAGAAGAACTGTGATATTGGCAATAGGGAACTATTAGCTATTAAACTAGCGTTTGAAGAATGGCGTCACTTTTTAGAGGGGCAATCCACCCCGTCACGGTGATTACGGACCACAAAAACCTTCTGTACCTCGAATCAGCTAAGCGTCTCACCCCCTAGACAAGCTAGGTTGTCGGTATTTTTTTTACCAGGTTTAACTTTTTCATCACCTATCGTCCTGGGGCAAAAATACCAAGGCAGATGCATTATCTCGTAGTTTCCCTGGAGGGGGTAATGTGAGTGATCCGGTACCCATTTTACAAAGAGGAGTGGTTGTCTCGGCTGTACACTCTGTTCTGGAGGGGAAGGTGTTAGAGGCCCAGGGGGACGCCCCCCCAGTCTCTTGCCCCTCAGAGAAATTGTTTGTACCGTTAAACCTGCGTCTCGAATTATTAAAGGAACATCATAATTCGGCACTTGCTGGGCACCCGGGTAGTAAAGCAACCTTGGAGCTATTGTCTCGTCGTTTTTGGTGGCCAAGGTTGCGTCAGGATGTAATGGATTTTGTGTCTACTTGTTCTACTTGTGCATGCGCGAAAGTCTCTCATGCACGTCCCGCAGGGTCTTTATTGCCACTTGTCATTCCCAATAGGCCATGGACACATCTGTCAATAGATTTCATCACTGACTTACCTTTGTCTGCGGGTAAAACAGTTATCTTAGTAGTAGTAGACAGGTTTAGCAAAATGGTACACTTTATTGCGTTACCCGCACTACCTAATGCTAAGACTCTTGCTCAGGTATTCATCAGTGAAATCGTGAAGCTTCACGGGGTCCCTTCCGATGTTGTTTCGGATCGGGGAACCCAGTTTATTTCTAACTTTTCCTCAGCTTTCCATCCTCAGTCGAATGGACAGACTGAGCGTACCAACCAAAACCTTGAGACATATCTAAGGTGTTTTGTGTCTGAAACCAAGAGGTGTGGTCATCATATTTACCGTTAGCCGAGTTTGCTATAAATAATCGCCGTCAGGAATCCACTGGCAAGTCACCATTTCTTGGTGCATATGGTTTTTCATCCACAATTCTGTACTTTCAAAGAGGGGGGGTCTTCTGGGGTTCCCGAAGAGGAACGGTTTTCGTCATCTCTTTCATCTGTATGCCAGAAAGTGCAAGCTAATTTGAAACATATGGGAGGTAAATATAAATGCATGGCTGATAAGAAACGGTCGCCAGGTCCGGAAATAAGAGTGAATGACTATGTGTGGTTATCTACTAGGAATATTAAGTTAAAGGTTCCCTCTTGGAAACTGGGTCCTAGGTTCATTGGTCATTACAAAATAGTAGTCCTCATTAACCCCGTGGCTTTTCGCCTGGAGCTACCTCAAACTTTTAAAATCCATAACGTCTTCCATAAGTCGTTACTCAAAAAGTATGTTCCACCTCTAGAACCGTCACCGCTGCCACCCCCTCCTGTTGTTGTTGATGGTAATCTAGAGTTTCAAATATCCAAAATTGTTGATTCTCGTCGGGTCCGCCGCTCTCTTCAATATCTGGTGCATTGGAGGGGTTATGGTCCGAGGAAAGAATGTGGGTCCCAGCATCTGAGGTAAACGCCGACAGGTTAGTTCGGGCTTTTCATGCCTCTCATCCTGAGAGACCTAGTCCTGAGTGTCCGGAGGCCCCTCGTGGAAAGGGGGGTGCTGTCACGAGGGTGTCAAGAGCCACGTCTGACTCCGTTATACCCGGGGTCAGGAAGTCGCAGCGTGTGGCTGCGCGCTCTATGTCAAAAGATAGTGCTGTTTCTTAATGGTAGCTTTCTGGGTTTGCCTTGCAATCCTTTTTGGCTCACTCAGGGATCCGTAGCTTCTCCTCCTCAGCTGTTTCTTGTCCAGCAATCCAACCTCCTTATATTCCCATCTCCCACTTCTCTGGTTGCCAGATATAGAGCTCCTGCCTGGACTTCTATATTGACCCACTGGAGCTGTGTATCTGTGATTCCTGGTTGTTGTTCCAGAGCATTACCCTCCAGATCCCTGTTGGGCTTTTGTTGTCCGCTGTTGTCGCCCACCTGGGATTATATCTTTGTCTGTATTGTCTGTCCTCTCCTTGGCGTTTCCCTTTAGTGTTAGTGGTGCGGACTAGTGTTCCCACCGCCCTATTCACTACGTAGGGCTCATCTCAGGGAAGCCAGGGTTTAGGCAGTGATCGGCCGTACGGGTGAGAAACCCGTCTAGAGACGTCAGGGCAGTCAGGTGCCAGTCTCAGGTGAGTTAGGGGTCACCACCTTTCCCTCTCCGTTGGACAGGGCCTTCCCATTTCCCCTCCCTTTGCGTCACGTATGTGATCGGCACGCGGTCATGACAGAAGAAGAGTTGAGCGAGAGAAAATCAAAGAGACTAGGACATGCTGATGCACCTAATCATACATGTTTTACTGTCTCAAAGCTTCTGGATTCACATCTAAACTGCTCAGTGCTTCTCTATAATGCCTTATGGGCTGCTACGAAGAGATAGTGATGGGGCAGAAACCTCCTCTAGTTTATGTGTGCAGTATACGGGAGACATCAAAGCAGTTAGTCTCAACTGCTGTCTCAGGGACAATCAAAAATGAAAAATGTACATAGAGGAGGAGAGCGTATTCTGAAAAGTTATTGGAAAACACATATATGCCTTTACACTTCTGTTTATTGAACAGCTAAACCTTCTGACTCCACCCTAAACTCCGCTTGGCTGAACATTAATGTTTTTCAATGAACAGTAAAGAATAAGCTGCTTCCTTAGTAAGTCATTGGCTAAGTGGTCGCATTTCCAGGTACCAGGCACTAGAGACCACTGGCGGAATGGGACCTTTAAAAAAATTCAGGCAGAACAAACACTTAAACACAAAACCTGAAGAGTCATGTTTTTATACACAAAGGAGCCTAGAAAAAGTGTAGTAAATGAGACATGATATAAAGCAGAACCATTAATATGAGTAGGGAAGTAAACTGTAAATGATAGCTTAGGCAAGTCATAGATCTGATTCAGATCTAGGACATAGTTGTGATGCTTTCACAAAGTCGGAAAGGTACACTCCCTTAGAATCTGCTTTTAATTTAAGCAATTTTTTTTACACCAATGTGAGTCACTTTTAAGCATTTCTGCTCAGACTGGTCACATGATCCAGCTTCTGCTTTCTCTAATGGGTAACTGTAATGACATGTTCATTGTTCACAAGATAACTTCTATGTAATGCACTTCTCCAGTGTGCGTAATGTTATCACTCACATAGTGCTTGTGCTGCAGTAGCTCCAACACATGCTTGGTGAGCATAAACTCAATGCCACCATGCATTAAACAACAGTTATCACATGAGGTAGATAGGGGAGGGCTAATCTTTGAAGGCAACAAAGCATTTCTAAAGACCTGGATGTACACCAATCCACGGTTAGACAAATTATCTACAAAAGGAGAAAATTCAGGAATGTTGCTACTCTCTCTAGGAGAGATCATTTCAACAGCCCGTCACGCAATCCTTAAAATGTTGTGAAAGAACACAAGTGTGACAATAGACTCTACAAACTGCAGAAACCTATCCTCCTGTGTCCAAAAATCAAACACCAAACAAAGATGGTGTTCATGGAAGGACACCACAATCAAAGCCAAGGCTGTAAAAAAGTTATTGCAGTCTGTCTCAAGTTTGCCCAAGACCACCTAAATGTTCTACAATGCTTTTGGGAAAATGTTGAATAGATAGATGAGCCCTAAGGGGAATTTTTTTTTTAACACAAATTAACAATTCTATGTTTGGAGACAAAAGAGTACTGTACACCAACAAAATACCTAATCCAAACTGTGAAGCAATGTGGATGGAGCATCATAGATTTGGACTGCTTTGTTGCCTCAGGGCCTAGACAACTTTGAGGGAACAATGAATTTTAAGGTGTATCAAAATATTTTACAGGAGAATGAAAGCAATCCATGACCTCAAGCTGAAAAGACTGTGAGTAATGCAGCAAGTCAATGACCCAAAGCACACAAGAACATCAGCTAAAGAATGGTTGAAAATGCTATCAAGATGCTGTGGTATGACCTGAAGATGGCTGTGCATAGAATATGTCTCAGAAATACTGAACTAAAACACATTGGCAGGGAGGAATGGTCCAAAGTTTCTCCTCAATTTTGTGCAAATCTTGACAGGATATTAAATTTAAAGGGTCACTTATTTTTTTCTTCTCCCTATGCTGTAAATTTTTGCCTCAAGGTGTTCAATAAAAGACATGAACGGTACAACTGTGTGTTATTTGTTTAGTTACATTGTGTTTGTCTATAATTGTGACTTAGGTAACAATCAGACTATATTATATCAATAATCAATGCAGAACTCCAGGTAATTCCAAAAATAATACAATTTATTCCCTTTGGAATACGTATATACAAAAGGGAACAACCATATTTTGGGCAATCCACCTATCTTGAGGAAAGAGTTTTCTGGTTCAAGTCCAATGTCTTGCTGCAGCTGTTTGGCTGGCAGAGGAAGCAAACTACACTGCGTGCAGAATTATTAGGCAAATGAGTATTTTGACCACATCATCCTCTTTATGCATGTTGTCTTACTCCAAGCTGTATAGGCTCGAAAGCCTACTACCAATTAAGCATATTAGGTGATGTGCATCTCTGTAATGAGAAGGGGTGTGGTCTAATGACATCAACACCCTATATTAGGTGTGCATAATTATTAGGCAACTTCCTTTCCTTTGGCCAAAATGGGTCAAAAGAAGGACTTGACAGGCTCAGAAAAGTCAAAATAGTGAGATATCTTGCAGAGGGATGCAGCACTCTTAAATTGCAAAGCTTCTGAAGCGTGATCATCGAACAATCAAGCGTTTCATTCAAAATAGTCAACAGGAAAAACCAAGGCGCAAAAATAACTGCCCATGAACTGAGAAAAGTCAAGCGTGCAGCTGCCATGATGCCACTTGCCACCAGTTTGGCCATATTTCAGAGCTGCAACATCACTGGAGTGCCCAAAGCACAAGGTGTGCAATACTCAGAGACATGGCCAAGGTAAGAAAGGCTGAAAGACGACACCACTGAACAAGACACACAAGCTGAAACGTCAAGACTGGGCCAAGAAATATCTCAAGACTGATTTTTCTAAGGTTTTATGGACTGATGAAATGAGAGTGAGTCTTGATGGGCCAGATGGATGGGCCCGTGGCTGGATTGGTAAAGGGCAGAGAGCTCCAGTCCGACTCAGACGCAGCAAGGTGGAGGTGGAGTACTGGTTTGGGCTGGTATCATCAAAGATGAGCTTGTGGGGCCTTTTCGGGTTGAGGATGGAGTCAAGCTCAACTCCCAGTCCTACTGCCAGTTTCTGGAAGACACCTTCTTCAAGCAGTGGTACAGGAAGAAGTCTGCATCCTTCAAGAAAAACATGATTTTCATGCAGGACAATGCTCCATCACACGCGTCCAAGTACTCCACAGCGTGGCTGGCAAGAAAGGGTATAAAAGAAAAAAATCTAATGACATTGGCCTCCTTGTTCACCTGATCTGAACCCCATTGAGAACCTGTGGTCCATCATCAAATGTGAGATTTACAAGGAGGGAAAACAGTACACCTCTCTGAACAGTGTCTGGGAGGCTGTGGTTGCTGCTGCACGCAATGTTGATGGTGAACAGATCAAAACACTGACAGAATCCATGGATGGCAGGCTTTTGAGTGTCCTTGCAAAGAAAGGTGGCTATATTGGTCACTGATTTGTTTTTGTTTTGTTTTTGAATGTCAGAAATGTATATTTGTGAATGTTGAGATGTTATATTGGTTTCACTGGTAAAAATAAATAATTGAAATGGGTACATATTTGTTTTTTGTTAAGTTGCCTAATAATTATGCACAGTAATAGTCACCTGCACACACAGATATCCCCCTAAAATAGCTAAAACTAAAAACAAACTAAAAACTACTTCCAAAAATATTCAGCTTTGATATTAATGAGTTTTTTTGGGTTCATTGAGAACATGGTTGTTGTTCAATAATAAAATTAATCCTCAAAAATACAACTTGCCTAATAATTCTGCACTCCCTGTAGTTGTAACACAATTATTGTAGCTTGTTTATTAATATTTGCATGTATTGTCTTAAAACTTTGGAAAAGGCCGTGGGAAGCCAACATTTTTTTTTTTTAAATCCCAAGCTGTCTAGGGGATTTTGGGAATTACATTTGCATTTTCTATTCATGATCATTGATTATTTTACCAGATGGCGGAAACTTCCCATCCAGAAATACTTTTTTGCATTGAAAACTGTTAAATAGTCGATGCATATACAGTATTTTGACTTTAAAAATATCTTGAAGTTTCTTGAAATAAATTGTACAGTATCTTACTTTCTTCACTTTCCTCGCTGATTAAAATTCTGCTTTATTACTTCATGCCCTTAAAGGGGTTCTCCGGGCTTTTAATATTGATGACCTATCCTCAGGATAGGTCATCAATATCCGATCGGCGGGGGTTCGACACCTGGCACCCCCACCGATCAGCTGTTTGAAGAGGAGGCGTGCGCCGTGCCAGCGCTGCCTCCTGTTCACTGTTTACCTTCTCGACGTCGCCTCTGCAGCGGTGAGCAGGTGTAATTACACCTAACCATCCCATTCATTTCAAAGGGACGGACCATTCCCATACAATTGTAAAGGAGCGATCCGTCCCATTGAAATGAATGGGATGGCTTGGGTGTAATTACACCTGCTCACTGCTGCTGAGGCGGCGGCGAGAAGGTAATCAGTGAAGAGGATAGGTCATCAATATTAAAAGCCCGGAGAATCCCTTTAAGATGACAACTTTTTAGACAGTTCTGAATTCAGATCTTAATCTTGCATCAGTCCATGCTGATTATTATGCCAGTACATATAAACTAAAGGGAATTTATCATCTTGATTGTGGACTATTATCTATAGTAATACATGTGTAGATAAGGAGTTCAGATCACAATTTTATTTTCCTACTGCCCCTGGTTCCGTCGCTGGCAGCACTTAGAACTGCACTGAAATCCACATTCAGGACTGCTCTGCTGAGGACTCATTTGTACATCCAAGGCAGTCCTGACAGTGTACAGTATTTCAATGCAGCTCTGAGCACTGACAGGGGAACAAGGGGCAGTAGGAAAAGAAAAAATAGTGATCTAGACTTATCTGCAGTGCTACTCATGTATTATCATAGATAATGGTCAAAAATCGAGATGACAGATTCCCTTTAAGGGGTCTTCTGGGACTGTAGTAGTGATGGCTTATTCTTAGTACTGGAGTATGCCATAAATATCTGATCATTGGTGATGTGAGTCCTGGCACCCCCACCTTTCAGCCGAATAAAGGGGCTCCAGTGAGTGCAACCTCCTCTACATAGTTTACCAGGCAGACAAAGAGTCATACATTTGATTGTGGCTGTGTCTGGTACTGTAGATCACAGCAGCTCAGCCCAATTCAGGAGGAAACCAGACAAATCTTGGGATCTGCCTGTAATAAGGAACAGGTACTGTAACTACTTACGGGTAACTGACAGATCCAGTGCCGCCACTCCAGTTCTCCTGACTGGATTCTATTTACCTGGCTGTAGCAGTAACCTCACATCGAGAACACATGACCACTGCAGCCAGTTGTTGGCCTCAGTGATCCATCCGACGAGCCCAATTTTTGGAAAAAAGTTCCATATTCTAGTCTCAAAGTGTCACACTCTAGTCAGCTAATTAATCCATACCCCCTGAGCAAAGGGTACCTCAAAATTGTGACTTTGGGGTTTCATAAGCTACAGTGGGATGCAAAAGTTTGGGCAACCTTGTTAATCGTCATGATTTTCCTGTATAAATCGTTAGTTGTTATGATAAAAAATGTCAGTTAAATATATCATATAGGAGACACACACAGTGATATTTGAGAAGTGAAATGAAGTTTATTGGATTTGCAGAAAGTGTGCTATAATTGTTTAAACAAAATTAGGCAGGTGCATAAATTTGGGCACTGTTGTCATTTTATTGATTCCAATCCTTTAGAACTAATTATTGAAACTCAAATTGGCTTGTAAGCTCAGTGACCCCTGACCTACATACACAGGTGTATCCAATTATGAGAAAGAGTATTTAAGGGGGTCAATTGTAAGTTTCCCTCCTCCTTTCATTTTCTCTGAAGAGTAGCAACATGGGGGTCTCAAAACAACTCTCAAATGACCTGAAGACAAAGATTGTTCACCATCATGGTTTAGGTGAAGGATACAGAAAGATGTCTCAGAGATTTCAGCTGTCTGTTTCCACAGTTAGGAACATATTGAGGAAATGGAAGACCACAGGCTCAGTTCAAGTTAAGACTCGAAGTGGCAGACCAAGAAAAATCACGGATAGACAGGAGCGACGAATGGTGAGAACAGTCAGAGTCAACCCACAGACCAGCACCAAAGACCTACAACATCATCTTGCTGCAGATGGAGTCACTGTGCATCGTTCAACCATTCGGCGCACTTTACACAAGGAGATGCTGTATGCGAGAGTGATGCAGAGGAAGCCTTTTCTCCACCCACAGCACAAAAAGTGCCGCTTGAGGTGGGCTAAAGCACATTTGGACAAGCCAGGCTCATTTTGGAATAAGGTGCTGTGGACTGATGAAACTAAAATTGAGTTATTTGGCCATAACAAGGGGCGTTATGCATGGAGGAAAAAGAACACAGCATTCCAAGAAAAACACCTGCTACCTACAGTAAAATATGGTGGTGGTTCCATCATGCTGTGGGGCTGTGTGGCCAGTGCAGGGACTGGGAATCTTGTCAAAGTTGAGGGACGCATGGATTCCACTCAGTATCAGCAGATTCTGGAGACCAATGTCCAGGAATCAGTGACAAAGCTGAAGCTGCTCTGGGGCTGGATCTTTCCACAAGACAACGACCCTAAACAGTGCTCAAAATCCACTAAGGCATTTATGCAGAGGAACAAGTACAACGTTCTGGAATGGCCATCTCAGTCCCCAGACCTGATCATAATTGAAAATCTGCTGTGTGACTTAGAGAGCTGTCCATGCTCAGAAGCCATCAAACCTGAATGAACTAAAGATGTTTTGTAAAGAGAAATGCAATACAGTACACGGAGAAGCACAGGGTGAGTCAAATCAAAAGAACAACCATGAGACTGCGCAAAGTAATGCACAGATAGGTACGATCGAAAAGGTAAAGCTAAAGCTAAGGCTCTGGGAAACCAGATAAGTATCACATATAATAGTCTCCTCAATAGGGGTATGGTACACAAAGCACCACAGACTAAATGTAATAAACCCAAAGTCGTAGCTAGCATACACGGAATAATATAGGCGTCACAATCAGCCAAATAAGGTAATATAATAATGAAAAATCACTTGGCTGGAATCAAAATAATAAAACTGGTATACGCCTAAGTGCAAGGGACCCAGCGTGGATACATACAGGGGTGCCCCACACGCAGTATGGAACCGTGCTAAATACAGAACGTACCTGAAGACATGGTGGCAAAATGAATGACAGGCCCTGGGCGCGAGACCTCGACGCGCGTTTCACCTCAACGGCTTTACCTGACGAAGCCGTTGAGGTGAAACGCGCGTCGAGGTCTCGCGCCCAGGGCCTGTCATTCATTTTGCCACCATGTCTTCAGGTACGTTCTGTATTTAGCACGGTTCCATACTGCGTGTGGGGCACCCCTGTATGTATCCACGCTGGGTCCCTTGCACTTAGGCGTATACCAGTTTTATTATTTTGATCCCAGCCAAGTGATTTTTCATTATTATATTACCTTATTTGGCTGATTGTGACGCCTATATTATTCCGTGTATGCTAGCTACGACTTTGGGTTTATTATATTTAGTCTGTGGTGCTTTGTGTACCATACCCCTATTGAGGAGACTATTATATGTGATACTTATCTGGTTTCCCAGAGCTTTAGCTTTAGCTTTACCTTTCGATCGTACCTATCTGTGCATTACTTTGCGCAGTCTCATGGTTGTTCTTTTGATTTGACTCACCCTGTGCTTCTCCGTGTACTGTATTACATCCTGTTGTTCTCCATTTTTATATTTTATAATAAATGACATTTTTTGATATAACACTCCACTTGTTTGGTTTTTAGTTTACTCTGGATGTGGTACAAGTGGTCACTATAGCTGTCTTAGTTGACAGAGCTGCCTTTTTGTAGGATAATTGTAAAGAGAAATGGCCCAAAATACCTTCAACCAGAATCCAGACTCTCATTGGAACCTACAGGAAGCATTTAGAGGCTGTAATTTCTGCAAAAAGAGGATCTACTAAATATTGATTTCATTTCTTTTTTGTGGTGCCCAAATTTATGCACCTGCCTAATTTTGTTTAAACAATTATAGCACACTTTCTGTAAATCCAAAAAACTTCCTTTCACTTCTCAAATATCACTGTGTGTGTCTCCTATATGATATATTTAACTGACTTTTTTTATCGTAACAACCAACGATTTATACAGGAAAATCATGACGATTAACAAGGTTGCCCAAACTTTCGCATCCCACTGTATAAGCCATAATCATCCAAATTATACCAAATAAAGGCTTGAAATCTCTCGCTTTGCATGTAATGAGTCTATCTCATATATTAGTTTCACCTTTTAAGTTGCATTACTAAAATAAATGAACTTTGCACGATATTCAAATTTTTCGAGTTTCACCTGTATGTCAGGTTAAATTTCCGATTAGGGCAGGTTCACATCAGCGTTTTCGCTTCCATTATGGAACAGATCAGTTTTTAGTGAAACGGTGATTCGTTGTAATAACGGAAGCCATGTGTTCCATTTTTATAACGAATCAGCTTCTTTCCGTTATTTTGAATCAAATAATGGAAAGCTCGAACGGAAACCAAAATGCTGATGTGAACGCACCCTTACCAACACATTTAAATTTTTTATGTATATGTTACCGTATAGGAGTCACTTACCCCTGGGCGTTTCCACTCTATTCTGTGTGGAGGTGCCCTGCTGTAAAATAAGGATTCATCTGCTGCTGGAAACTCTGGATCTTCAAACAATTTTCCTGTCTTCTTGCATTCGTTCTTCAGTTGCCAATAATCCTGATTTTTCAGCTTTCTGACCGGCGAAGCCATGTTGTATCTACTGAAAGTTAAAGAGGGTAAACATTTTTATAATTGGACCATCGTTTCTGTATTTTTTAGCAGTATCTCAAATTGTTCCCAAACTGCTATCAATGTAAAGTATTGACTATGTAGTCAATGTATATTGATCCTGTTAAAAATTAATAATGCTGCTTTCTTTTACATTATGTAATAACTAAGTGTCAATAGATTCTCAAATTTGTACAGAATTTACTATTTTTAAGAGCTGATCCATAATACACTATACATATTTCATATCATCATATTACAGGGTTGTATTCACTGTGTGTGGCCATACATACTGCGTGCACGCGCCTCAGTCCATAAAGGGCATCTGTCAGCGGATTGTACCTATAAATCTGAAATCACATATCTGACCAGTCTACTGTCAGTAAGGTCAGGATGCCAACCAGAGGTAATGAATTAGTAACGTTACAGCAGAAACCAAAATTACCCGATAAAATGTAACCTTTAATAGTATTAATAAAAATGAAAAATGAACCCAGTAAAAAAAATAACTACAATGTCCCTACTCTTGCCCTACCTGAGAGCAGAACTGCCAAACTGACAAGGCCGATCCCACTGTCTTCTTTGCTTTCCCTCTATTACCCTTATACCACCTGGGTCCAAAAAGGCAGGAGGTTGCCAAATATAGATTTGAGAAATTATTCACAAATGTTCCACCAGTTGTGTTGTGACAGTGATATATATGTACTGTATTTTAGTCAGTCACTTGTACGTCGGTACATAATATTTATAGGGCATATTTGGGAAAAGTATATACATAGTCCAGCATACAGTCCTCAAATGTCTAGGCAGCAGTATGGTTCACAGCTATCTAGATATCATCATATAAATGAGATCCACATGTCTACAGAACAGCATAAATTCACAGCTGTCTAGACATCATCAGGTACATCAGTTCATGTGCACTTGGCAGCTGAAGACATCTGTGTTGATCCCATGTTCATATGTGCCGCATTTCAGAGAATTTTTTTTTAATATATGCAAATGAGCCCCTAGGAGCAATGAGGCTATTGTCGTTACACCTAGAGGCTCTGCTCTCTCTGCAACTGCCACGTAATTATGTTTTCACTGAAAGGGCATGTCGATCAAAATAAAGAGGACACATATAATGTAAGACCAAAACAGATGCCTCAAGCTGCCAAAAACACATGCAACAGGTCAACCAGTTTCATAGGTACAAATCTGCTGACAGATGACCTTTAAATACACTTTGATTGACATACCCAGGTGAGGAGAGAGCAGAGCCTCTAGGTGTAACGGCAATGCCCCGTTGCTCATAGAGACTTATTTGCATATATTAAAACTTCATTTTTCTCAGCAATGCAGGCACATATGAACATGGAACCAACAAAGGGAAGTGTAAACATGGTTCCCGCTATCAGAGTCTCACAGCTAATTACTGCGACCAGCAATAATGCCAATCATGGTCATTAAAGTCTGTAGAGGCTAGATGCTGTGATCAAGTGTGATCATGGCATCTAAACAGTGAAAAACCTGGAAGTGCGCGCTTCCAGGTTATTACCGGCATCCCCCTGCGGCCAATGGCAATGCGGGCAAGAGAGCTGCCACCTTATGTTGGCCTGCCATCAGCAATTCACATTTTACCATGCTCCAGTATGGAGTATGGTAATATTGAATAAAAAAAAAATTGTCAATGTTGCTACAAAAACATTTAAAAAAAGTAAAAATTTAAAATTAAATCACGGGGGAGGTGCGGAGCCTAACCGCTGAACAAGATGGAGGTCTGAGTGAGAGCTCCTACCTCCTTCTCAGAAGAAAACTGGCATCATCTCTGGTGCACTGAGGCAAGATGGCGCTTCAGGCACATGGGCGGGATTCTGAAGTAGAAGAGGAGTAAGACGGAGAAGGCACGCAGAGCCAGGGAGAAATGGCACAAATGAAGAATAATGGTGCACTTACCAAAGCTTTTTTCAATGCCACCCTGTCCCAAGCCATGGCCCCATTAATTCAAGAGATAAGGGACTTAAGACAAGACATGAGAGCTCTGGGACATCAGGTCGACAAATTGGAGAGCAATCAGGGCCTCATCATACACACAGCGCGTATTGGAAGCCCAGGTTACCTCATGCTTAAGGACCAGGAAAACAGAATCCGCCGAAAGAATGTAAGGATGAAGGGGCTGTCCGAGTTGGTGCTACCAGAGGAACTGGAATCTGCCTCCATTAAACTATTTACGGATCTCCTAGGCAAAAGCAGAGCAGAATCCATTTTAATAGAGAGAATCCACCGCTCTCTTCGTCGCACACCGAGTCAAGGGGAACCTCCTAGAGATATTATATGTGGACTGCTGAGCTTTAGAGACACTGCGGCCATCTTACAAGCTTAACGCAAAAAGAAAGACCTAAGGTATGGTGACTCGCTAGTTCTCCTCTTTCAGGATGTGGCCCCCTCAACTTTAGCTAAGCGTCGCGCCCTTAAACCACTTACTGGCCACCTGCCGAACCAAAATTTGTTATATAGGTGGCTATTTCCCTTCAGGGCTCACTTTTACTAAAAATGGCCGCCATTGTCTAGTCCGCATACCCCAAGATCAGGACACTGTCTGGAGTGTATTAGACATTCCGCCACTGCCTATAGAGCCCTGGCTACCAGTAGACATCACCCTGTCTAAATTACCGCCGCTACCCACTGGGGAGACATGGGAAGTCATTTCCAAACGCAAGGCCTCTAATAGCAAGAGGCGACTGGATTGAACCGCTATTACCTTTTACGCTCATCATAGTTTTGGAGACAGTAGAATCTGGCGGCATTCATGAGGCTTGATTATACACACCAGTCTCTCGTCTGATCCATCTATGCTATCCCTACAGATTCTACAAGTGCCTTAGAACATTCCTGAGTCTTCCAGCTTTGCTACCCATTACCACAGAGGACTGTCCAGGGGATCTTCCATGAATCAGGGGTCACAAGTATCACACAGAAGCATATATGAGGCACTTTATCTAGCATTGCACCTATTTAGGTTCTGGATGACTGCACCAGCATTTCTATATAGTCTCCTAAATGTAACACAGGAGGACTCCAATGTAACATCTCGTTTATAGGTACAAGAGGTGTTGCCAAGGGTATCTGTGGACTGAAGTCTTGAGATTTTATCACGTACGTTTCCGGTGTTATGTATTTACCTGGCTATTAATACCTGACATATATATATGAGATGAGGAGATAGGGGTATATGCTTTAGGATGATTGTTCCTTTTAACCCCCACACTTCCTTTTCTTCCCAACACCCCCTATCCCTCATCTTCTACTCTCTTTCTATTACTTCTTTTGACACACAGGTATATCTGTTTTGAAGGCACAGGAGTGAGGAACCGGGTTAGGATGATTTACCACCACTACCGGACCCCACACAACCTTTTGGAGTGGTCTACTTCCAATACCACCCAGGTACTATTGCTTTTGGTGCTGTGCTATCTGCAACATGACGCAGTGCATGGCGCCACTAGCAAATTAAAACTATCAATGTTCATGTTACAGAATGTTCACACACGTTCTGGTGTTTCTGTTATGTTTTATATTTCTTTACTTTATGTTGCCTTGGATGACCTCCATGATGCCTACATTGACTGTGGGGACTCGCTCTGGTAGACAGGACAAGCGGACGCTGTATAGAGGGAAAGACCAGTTTGTAACTCAAAAACTTCAATGGCAACAAGACAGTACGACAGTCCATTTGCAGTTTTGGTGTTCGTTCACACCTAGACAGTTCATACAGCAAAAGGTGTTAGTTCACACCTGATCGGCATTGCTCAGGACAAAGCAGACCTCCCAAACTCAGGCCTCCAGCCTAGCACATGGCTCAGATCCCAATCCAGTGATTGCCAGAGCTCTTCTGTCAGAGAGAGAGGTAATTACCACCAGCTGACACTGCTGGCTCTGTTTTTATATAGGCCAGTCAAGACCCGGCCTGGAACATGGGGAGTAGTCACCCACCCAGCACTTTGACTACTCCCAGTAAGAGCCATTCCGGATCAGCTATTACAGCTATACTAAATAGCAAGGTGTCAAACAGCAACTGCTGCTGACACATGAAAACTGGCTCTTACTCCACAGAGGCAGGGACATCGGTGACACATACCTTCAATCAACGACGGTCCCTTGCACTTTCCTATATACCTCCCCCCTTTGTTCAACCCTGAGGGGGTGAACACTTGCCAGACAGTGTACCCGGGACAGGGCATCCACGTTTCCCTGCAAGCGGCCTGCCCTGTGTTCCACTGAGAACTTGACGTTCTGTAATTACAAGAACCATCTGGTGACCGCCCGACACATTCCTCTCTTTGGCCTGGCTCATCCACTTGAGAGGGGAGTGGTCGGTCACCAGACGGAACTTTTTCCCCAACAGATAATAGCAGAGAGACTCGAGTGCCCACTTGATATCCAGGCACTCTCTATCCACTATACTGTACCTGGTCTCGGCTGGGGTGAGTTTGCGGCTCAGGAAAACAACGGGATGTTCCTCCCTATTGATTTCCTGAGAGAGTACAGCTCTGAGGCCTACTTCAGAGGCATTGGTCTGTACCACAAACTCCCTCTTGAAGTCGGGCGTCACCAAAACCGTTGACCTGCACAGGACCGACTTCAACGTAGAAAAAGCCTCTTTCACCTGGTCAATCCAGCAGACCATCACTGACTTCTGCAGTGACCAGGAACAGGTACGCTGACGCCACTTTAGTGCAGTGGCCGGGTCAGGTGGATAATAGTCTGTATTTGTCGTGATGCCAATTGCAGCGTGCGCAGGGTACTATCCCAGGGACCTTCCAAGGTGTTATAATGCACGTCCCAGATTAGGAATGCCAGAGTGGTGTAATGGCCTATAATGTCTCTGTAGAGTGGTGATAATTGTGTCACGGTGTCTCCTACCTAGGTAAATGATGTCCAGACCTTTAGATGAAGTTCAAACATTGCTTTGCTTGAAATAACTTGCATCCAAGCAGTATACAGCTTTGGTCTCTTGGTCCCAGCAGGTTTTGGCAATGATTGGCAGGAATGAGTGCTTATGCTTTAAATGTGACCTCTGCTGTGTGGGGGACAGACTAGTTGAGGAGGGAATAGCTTATCCTAGGTCTCTGGACTTATCTCTCAGATAGATTTTAAGGGGATGCTTTCTTCCTGGAACTCTGGAGTTTGTCTGTAGTTTTCTGCTTCTTCATCCAGCCGAGCTGAAGGTGCTCAGACTGGGAATATGGCCAAGTCTCACCTGAGACTAGGCTCTTGCTGTCTTCCCTATACAGGGGATCTTCTACACACACCCTACCCCTAGCAGGGGTTGGGATACACTGACTCTAACTTCCTTCTCCACCCATGCTGCAGGATGTGGGAACTGCCCACTTCTCTCACAGAGGGGAAGCTAAGCTGGAATAATCCATTTAAGCCTAGATATACTAAACTGTCTCTGCCAATGTGTTGCTGCCACTAACTGGTAACCAGGCAAATTACATGAACAATTGAATTTAACATAGTTTTATATGCATATTTGTGAAAGACATAATATAAATTACATCAGATGACAGTATGAAGCTCTTAGGACATAGTAGCGGGGTAGAGGAGTGTAGTAACACAACTCTGGACCGCCCTCGGCTTGCGCTTAGGATAAGAGGAACAAGCTCTAGGGTACCCAATTTAATACAAAGTGCTGCATGAAGTACATATAAAGACATACAACGACAAACATATAACGGCTACCCTAAGGTTCCTGCCCGCATGAGTAGGGTGTCTTATTAACAGTTTCCCTCTTGGTATACCCAGTGAACCAACGGTCTGCACTAAGCAATCACTACTGACTAACTGTGAAGTGGTCTGAGCTCTGTAAACACCAAAGGAAGCATGGGGGTGTCTTTACTCTGTAGTCCCACCATTGTGTAATGAAATACCCGCAAACAGAAGGGTGGCTTTATCCTATATTCCCTTCCCTGCATCAAAGTCAAAATTAAGGCTTATAGCATGATCACTATGGTGACTATGGGTAGCTAAATGGCTCTAAGGTGGAGGCGCCATACCTTAGGCAAAGGCACAGAAGGAGGAGGTATCAGCTTCTCCAAACGCTTCTGGCAGTGTCACAGGAGGACGGTATTATAATCCCATGAAACTCCTGGAAGACAAACCAGGATGGGGGTTTAGTAGTCCCATTATCAATCCTGGAACATATAACAAACAGGAAGGAGGGGTATATTACTCCCAGAGCCATTCCTGAAGCAGCGGGGTTACCCTTGTAGTTTCTGGACCTACCTGGGACTTACCACTTGTCCTACCTCCGCACCAGTAGTAGGCCATTAGTATTAGTGTCCAAAGAGGCAGTCCGTATAGAGCTGTAAAGCAAAGTGACACCAAAGAAAGGTGCTACTGATCTGGCTAAAGGCAAAATGTAAGTGCAGTTTCACAAAAAGTGCATAAATTCACATTGCGGCATCTGTAAGAGTCCACACAATGGGCATGAGTGCTTTAAAGTTGCTTAATCTGTAAACTTGAGTGCAAAAACTTAGTGCAAAAATATCATAATAGAGATCACAAAGAGCTCAGGTAGACGTTTGAGTCCTTTCTTTGGGTGCTGGCCTGTAACGTTGCATAACCTGTAAACATATTTGGAAAAACTGTGCAAATATATTATGCATTTATTAGTGCAATCAATATTATCATAATACGCTCAAATATGACTTGAGTTCTTTCACTTGAAGTGCTTTAAAATTGGAATCCTCTGGAAATAAGCAAAAATCACTTGTAATCCATGGGAAACAATAGCGCAATTGTAATCCAATAGGAGGTATATTTGTAATCCAAGGAACAGTATAAAACAGTAGATAAAAGCACATAAAATGGCAGCATGATGAGAACCATAGATCCATGAGGCTCTCAAATAACCTGAGAAAGGGGATAAAACAATACGCAACCTGGGATGTAAACAGTTGTTAAGGATGGGGGGAGTCCTGACAAAAGTGGCCATCCAGCTGAGGCTGTAACTAACTGCAATGGAGTAAAACAAAACTGGCCAACAGTCTCTCAGTTTTCAGGACCAGTCCACACTGTGGCTCCCAGTAGTTCTTTGTCACGGATGAAGTTTGCAGATCGCTGGAACTTATGAATAAACGAGCGACTGGCTTGATCCCAAACTACGGAGCTTATAGGTGAGCCCTATAAAACCCTAAGAGCTCTCCCTGACTGCTATGCACATGCAAGGGTCTCGATGGTAGACCCACGTACCTAAGTCTGTGTGACACCTAAAAACCCTATAATAGTGAGGGGACACGACCACCGGCTCCCTGCACTTAATACGGACGGAGTCAGGGTCACCTAGAATCAAGCCAGTAAGGAAACACAATAAAGTAAAGGACTTATCTGAGCAAACAGCAGAAGCAGCCTCCAGCAGTGAACACTTCATCCAGGAAGTAGTCTAAACCGCAAAGTGAGGCAGTATGGGAGCGAATATAAAGGAAGACGATTAGTCTAAATAAGTGACACCTGGCAGAAGGAAAGGAGATGAGAAAGTGAAACCAAAACAAAGAACATCATACAAGAGGTAGAGAAGAACATCTGCCAGACCTTCTCACAGAACTGGCGGTGACATTCTTTATTTGTAGCAAATGAGGCATTTAAAGAAGGACTTGCAGGTCCTCCTCACTGCTAGAGCTGCTGAAGCTCATTAGAGGGCGCTCCTGACTTTGGTAACTCAGATTTGCAGCTGTAGTGGTGCGCCACTGCCCTCTAGTGGTGTATTTTGGTGATGCCTGAGCAGTCAGCTTAGAGAATGCAGCTGGAACATGCTGCACTCCGGAATCCCTTGCCGATGCAGAAGTAGGCAAAACCTCTAGCTGAAGGGGTTCTGGAAGTTCAACCAGGTGAGACTGTGGAAGCTTCCATGGTAAAACATAGGGTTGCACACTGGGGTTAAAAGTCAACACGGAATAGTTCATCTGGCCCACCTGTAGTGTTGGGGGTGCAGCCAGGTCAGGGATAAGGGGCTCTGGGTTAGGTTGAGCTCGTTCCCTGAAACGTAGTTGGCCATCCGGGGCCTCTTGTAAACACCGGACCCTCCCAGCAGAGTCTGGGTCTTCCTGCCAGGTCTCCCGTGATCCCCGACATAGAGATTGTGGCAAACCTGCAGCACATAGTTCAGCTTAGCAGAGCGGCGGCCCACGAATAATTCGGCTCCTGAATAATTGTCCTGGAGGAATTCCACTCCTCTCTCTATGGAAAACCACAGTGCGCAGGGCGAGTTTAGGATCGCCGGACTGGGGGTCATCCAAAACTTGCTTAACCCACTCCTCAACCGCTGTCTTGTATTCCCACTAGATTAGGCTCCATTCACACGTCCGCAAAATGGGTCCGCATCCTTTCCGCAGCTTGCGGACAAGAATAGGCGTTTCAATGGGGGTGCCGGGCTGGTGTGTTGCAGACCCGCACGTGTGAATGTAGCCTAACAGGTAATTTCGAGGGGCACTTCGGAATTAAGGTGACTTGGTTTTGGGATGTCTGTGCTGGGCGGTGGACTCCAGCCCCCTCCGCCGCGCCAGCGGGCGTGCGGAGTGGGGCCTCTCTGGGCCTAGTGGATAAGTCAGATACCACCGGGCGTGGTGCAGGGGCAGCTACGGGTTGGACCGGGGCCTCAGGTAGCGGGATTGCTACTACCTGATGTTGCGGCCGGGCGGCCGGTTCCAGTGCCTCCTGCTGGTCATCGTTGGCTGAAGCGGCTGTCTTCGGAACTGCGGTCAACTCCTCCGAGGACGCAGCTGGTTCCTGGGTCGGGACGTCGGTCGCTGGCGTTGACGATGGAACCCTTGACGGTAAGGTCTCCGGGACTTGCGTAGCCTTGTCGATGGCTTCCACGGGAGCAGGCTTCAGTGTGGCGGCCATCTTGGAGGACGTCTGGTCTGTTGATTCAGCCGTTGCGGAGGGATCCACAGCCTCCGGGATCTGGACTGCTGGGCGGACGTCAGCTTCTGCGGGATCAGGTTTGAGAATGGCAGCCATATTTAAATCAGCGGCGGCGTCTCACCACCAGAAGAGGAATCCACAGCCTCTGAGGGTAATCCAAAGATGCTGGGACCAGCTCTCTTCACGAGTTGGGAGACCTGGATCTCAAGTGGATGAGTCTCGTAGACAGAATCTCCTCTCACAGCCATTTGATCCCACTTTGGTTTTGGGAGCGCCATCTTTCTTGGCTCATTAGTCAGGCTGAATGCAGGAAGTGAGGGTGGAGCCCATGGGGAGGAGTCATTACTCCCTTGGCTCACATTGGAAAGTTCTTGGTGGGCAGGCTTTAGTTTTCCCACTTCTAGGAGGGCGTAGTCATCATTTCCGCGCTCTTGAAGGCCATGAAGACACTGCACTATTAGTGAAAAATGGCGGATTAACCCTTGGAGTGCTGATGTGCACAATGCAGCGCTTTCTGGTCCCGCAACAAAAGTAAAAGTCCATTTCAGGGTTTTTGACACAATTCTTAGATCTTGCAGTAATGTTAGACATACAATTCGATCCTGTTAGGCACACAATTCGATCCTGTTAGGCACACAATTCGATCCTGTTAGGCACACAATTCGATCCTGTTAGGAACACAATTTAATCCCGTTAGGCACACAATTCGATCCTGTTTGGTCAACAATTCGATCCTGTTTGGTCAACAATTCGATCCTGTTCGTGACGCCACTTATGCAGTGACCAGGAATGGGTACGCTGACGCCACTTTAATGCAGTGGCCAGCTCAGGAGGATAATAGTCTGTATTTGTCGTGACGCCAATTTCAGCGTGCGCAGGGTACTATCCCAGGGCCCTTCCAAGGTGTTATAATGCATGTCCCAGATTAGGAATGCCAGAGTGGTGTAATGGCCTATAATGTCTCTGTAGGGTTGCGATAATTGTGTTACGGTGTCTCCTACCTGGGTACGGCTGGACTCCTGGCTCACTTGCAATAAATTTGAGTGTAGTGATAGTAGGAGTAATAGAGGAATTTTGCAGAGTAAATGAAGTCCAGACCAAAACGTTACTTTACTTGAAATAACTTGCATCCAAGCAGTATACAGCTTTGGTCTCTTGGTCCCAGCAGGTTTTGGCAATGATTGGCAGAAATGAGTGCTTCTGCTTTAAATGTGACCTCTGCTGTGTGGGGGACAGACTAGCTGAGGAGGGAATAGCTTCTCCTAGGTTTCTGGACTTATCTCTCAGATAGATTTTAAGGGGATGCTTTCTTCCTGGAACTCTGGAGTTTGTCTGTAGTTTTCTGCTTCTTCATCCAGCCGAGCTATAGGTGCTCAGACTGGCAATATGGCCAAGTCTCAGCCGAGACTAGGCCCTTGCTGTCTTTCCCATACAGGGGATCTCCTACACACACCCTACCTCTAACAGGGGTTGGGATACACTGACTCTAACTTCCTTCTCCACCCATGCTGCAGGATGTGGGAACTGCCCACTTCTCTCACAGAGGGGAAGCTAAGCTGGAATAATCCATTCCAGCCTAGATATACTAAACTGTCTCTGCCAATTTGTTGGTACCACCTACTTCTAACAAGGCAAATTACATGAACAATTGAATTTAACATAGTTTTATATGCACATTTGTGGAAGACATAATATAAATTACATCAGATGACAGTATGAAGCTCTTAGGAGATAATAGCGGGATAGAGGAGTGTAGTAACACAGCTCTGGGGTGTTACACTTCCGTCCCTTTAAGAGCCCTGTCAACGGGGCCGCTAAAGTGGCAAAATGGGGAATAAACCTCACATAATAGCCCACCATTCCCAGGAACGACTTTACTTGCCTCATGGTGACAGGTTGGGGCCAATTCCGAATTGCCTCTATTTTATTCACTTGGGGTTTGATAACTCCATGTCTCCTCTAACCCTATTGCACATTTCTTTGGGTTAGAAGTCAGTCCAGCCTTCCTAAGGGAGTCCACTACAGCCTGCACTTTGGGTAGATGACTTTCCCTGTCGGTACTGTGGATGACAATATTGTCCAGGTAAGCCGAAGCGTACCGACGATGTGGACGCAGCACAATGTCCATGAGCCATTGAAAAGTGGCAGGGGCGCCATGCAGACCAAAGGGTAACACCTTATATTGGTACAGCCCCTTTTGTGTGATGAAGGCAGTTTTTTCTTTGGCAGCCTCTGTCAAGGGTACCTGCCAGTAACCTTTGTTGAGGTCCAAAACAAAAAAATACCGGGCTTGGCCTGACCTCTTAAAAGGCTCATCCACCTGAGGCATGGGATATGCATCAAACTTAGAGATCTCGTTTACTTTTCGGAAATCGTTACAAAACCGGAGTGTCCTGTCCGGCTTTGGTATTAGCACTATAGGACTAGCCCACTCACTTTTAGACTCCTCAATGATGTCTAGCCTCAGCATCATCTGCACTTCCTCTGAGATGGCTTTTCGCCGAGCTTTGGGTACCAGGTATGGTTTTAGCTGGACTTTCGCCTGAGGCTCAGTGACAATGTCATGCTGAATTGTGGAGGTGCGTCCATGGAGATCCGAAAACACATCCGTTTTACGGCTAATAAACTCCCTGGCCTCCTGAGCCTGTTTAGAGGAGAGGCTGTCAGCAATTCTTATTGTGGCAGCCGCTTCCCTTGCTTCAGACAGAGGGGCCGAAACCGCTTCCCCTAGAAAACCTGGCTGCAGGCTGTCTTCAGTACAGGTTTCCCTATCTTTCCACAGTTTGAGTAGGTTCACAAGGTACACCTGCTCCGGCTTTCACCTCCCTGGCTGGTGTACCTTGTAATTTACCTCTCCAATTTTTTAAAGTACCTCGTAGGGCCCCTGCCACCTGGCGAGGAACTTACTGTCCACGGTCGGCACCAGAACCAAAACCCGATCACCTGGGTTAAAGATCTGGGCCCGAGCCTGCCGGTTATACATCCGGCTCTGGGCTCGTTGAGCAGCCTCCATATGCTCCCTGACAAGAGGCAAAATGGTCTCTATCCGCTGTTGCATCTTGGTAACATACTCAAGGACACTTTTGTGCGGAGTGGGTTGCTGTTCCCATGCCTATTTGTCTATGTCCAACAAACCACGAGGATGTCTGCCATATAGCAATTCGAAAAGCAAGAACCCAGTAGAGGCCTGGGGTCCATCTTGCACAGCGAACATGAGATAGGGCAAAAGAAGGTCCCAGTCCTTCCCATATTTAGACACCACCCTTTTTAACATGGTTTTTAGTGTTTTGTTAAACCTTTCAAACAGACCGTCCGTTTGCGGATGGTACACGTCCGGCCGTAACTGTTTGATATGCAGCAACTTACAGAGTTCCCTCATGACCTTGGACATAAAAGGGGTCCCCTGGTCAGTCAGAACCTCTTTAGGTAGCCCCACCCGGGAGAACATCTCCATTAGCTTCTTAGCTATAAGTTTAGTCGATGTATGTCGCAGTGGCACCACCTCCGGGTACCGAGTGGCGTAGTCTAGGACGACCAAGATGTGTTGGTGTTCTCTAGCGGACTTTGGTACTGGGGCTACGAGGTCCATAGCGATTTGCTCAAATGGTACCTCGATGATCGGGAGAGGTACCAAGAGACTGCGGAAAAGGTGCTGGGGCTAGTTGCCTGGCAGGTCAGGCAAGACTTACAGAATTCGTCCACCTCCCTAAACACAATGGGCCAGTAAAACCGTTGTAGTATCCGATCCTGTGTTTTCTGCATTCCCAGATAACCCCCGTGAACATGTTGGGCTAACTCTAACACGAGTTTGCGATAAGCCTGGGGCACCACCAACTGTTCAATGGGTTCACCCCACAGCTGGTTTACCCGATACAACATATCCTGATGAACCACAAAACGGAGAAACACAGACTCTGCCCCAGCTTGTTGTGGTTCACCATCTACTAGTAATACATTTTCCTAGGCTCGGGATAGGGTTGGGTCCCGGTGTTGTGCAGTACCAAAATTATCCCTGGAGACATTGAGGTCTGCCAGCTCAGCTGCAAGTCCTTCACATCTCCCACCATTACACTCAGTGGGGATGTCTCCCCCTCTTCCACCGAAGTGGCGGTCAACCCTACCACTGGCCCTTCGGCCTTGGGTTCCCAGGGTTCTGGCCTCCCTCCGGAGCAAGGTCACTCTGCTGGAGTTACCACTGTCTCATGGGTATCAGTCACTTTCGTAGCAGGCCACAGTGCCGGGAAACCTGGGAAGACTCTCCCGATTATAAGTTCATAGTGTAAGTCCACCTGCCGCCCCCGTGGTTAGAGACACCGGCAGTGGGATAGTCTTTTAAGTCCTCATGAATGCACATGACCCCGATTTTCCGGCCAGTATACTCAGCGGACCGTACCAGGGGAGCCCTTAATAGGGACACCAGACTCCCTGAGTCCAGCAGGGCCTCCGCTGGAGTGTCTCCCACTTCCACCTGGCACAAGTGATTTAGAGTTTCTGGGGTACCTGCTGCACACAGCTTCCTGGCAGATAATGACTGATGGAAGCCATAGTACGTGTCCATGGTTTCCACCTGATGTGGACAGTCAGCTCGTACATGGCCAGGCTACCGACACCGCTAGCAGACTATCGGAGCCGGGTCCACAGGGTTGGAGATTTACAGGATTTGACTGCTCCCCTCCCAAAAGAACCCACCTGTAGATTCCGGGTAGCCTCATAGTGTTCCACCAGGTTGACCATCTCAGGGGCATTACCTGGAGAGACCTGGCCGATCCATTGCTGGAGAGGGGGTGGCAAAGCCCTCCAGAACATATCAGCCAATATTCTTTCCAGCATAGCCATGGGACTCAGCACATCAGGCTGTAGCCACTTTTGCAGGAGATGGAGTAAGTCATAATACTGGGGTCTCGCAAGCTCAACCGGCTTAAACCCCCTCTGATG
Organism: Bufo bufo; assembly: GCF_905171765.1. Classification (NCBI taxonomy): domain Eukaryota; kingdom Metazoa; phylum Chordata; class Amphibia; order Anura; family Bufonidae; genus Bufo; species Bufo bufo. The sequence goes on from NC_053396.1 coordinate 129,301,546, forward strand.
TACCCACTGGGCCCGGACCAACACATTCACCCCCAAATCTCACCCTTTACTTTGTGGTAGTCGGCCGCTTGATCATCCGGCAAGTCGAAATACATCCGCTGGGAATTGGATGCCAGAAACGGAGTAACGACCTCAGCCCACTGGTCTCGGGGTAGCTTCTCCTTTGTGGCCACTTTCTCGTACATCGCCAGGTAGGTTTCGATGTTGTCTGCGGGTGTCATCTTAGGAATCGCTGCATGGACTGCCTTCTGGGCATCGTGGACGCTCGGGGTTGCTCCTGCTTTCTGCAAAGCCATCACGTGTTGTAGCAGCAACTGGTTGGTCTCTTGCTGCTGCTTGTTAGCCTCCTGTTGTTGCAGGTTTGTCTCTCACTGCTGCAGATTAGCCTCCATGAGGGCCTTCACAACAGCCTCCATTTTGTCATGGGACACGGGTTGTAATACCGCTGGTTTGATGTATGACATACAACCGTGCCCAAAAATGCAAACCAAAACATATTTTGGCATTCACGCCAGCCTCACTGCTCTCGCCCACATCCTGCTCTCGCTCTAGTAGACAGGACAAGCGGACGCAGCATAGAGGCAAAGACCAGTTTGTAACTCAAAAACTTCATTATTTTATTCATACTTATGGGAACAAAACAGTACGACAGACCATTTGCAGTTTTGGTGTTTATTCACACCTAGACTGTTCATACAGCAAAAGAGTCACCTGTTATCCTAGGTATTAGTTCACACCCGATTGGTATTGCTCAGGACAGAGCAGACCTCCCAAGCTCAGGCCTCCAGCCTAGCACATGGCTCGGATCCCAATCCAGCGATTGCCAGAGCTCTTCTGTCAGAGAGAGAGGTAATTACCACCAGCTGACACTGCTGGCTCTGTTTTTTATATAGGCCAGTCAAGACCCGGCCTGGAACGTGGGAAGTAGTCACCCACCCAGCACTTTGACTACTCCCAATAAGAGCCGTCCCGGATCAGCTATTACAGCTATACTAAATAACAAGGTGTCAAACAGCAAATGCTGCTGACACATGAAAACTGGCTCTTACTCCACCGAGGCCAGGAACCTCAGTGACACATACCTTCCATCAATGACGGACCCTTTCGCCTTCCTACAACTGATATAATGGGTTTACAGTGGCATCCATAAATGTAACCTCCTTTAATGTCAGGGGCCTTTATACCCCACAGACACGGTCACAGATTCTCACTCTATTGAGAAGAAATAAAACTGACATCTGTTTCTTGCAGGAAACTCATATTAAAACAGGTAAAAGCCCAACATTTTCTCACACACAATTCTCACAGTGGTTCCATTGTACATACCAAACAGCAGCTAGATGTGTCATTATCGCAATAGAAAAACATGTACCCTTCTTCCCAATAGTAGTACAACAAGACCCAGAGGGCCGATTCCTCTTTATCAAGGGGAAGATGGGACAAACTCTGATATCCATGGCAGGTCTCTACGCTCCCAACACACATCAACATGAATGGATTAAATCCACTCTATCCAAGTTTAGTGACTTTGCCGAAGGTATTCAATTAATAGGAGAGGACCTTAATATCTAGCTCAATCCCCTACTAGATTTGTCATCTAGCACCTCAACTAAGTCCCAGAAGACCTTGGCAGGTATCCAAAAGATATTGCGAGAAAACCGCTTACTAGATTCCTGGAGAATACTTAACTCTCATGTCAAGGACTACACATTCTTTTCAGCAGTCCATAATACATATCAGAGAATAGACTACATATTTTTATCAGAGGAACACATGGATATGTTACGCTGCTCTAATATTGGCTCTATTACTGTCTCAGATCACGCCCCAGTGACAACTTCCCTTTACTTCATTACCCTGCCAGCTCGTGAATGGATATGGCGTTTAATTGAGGCCCTTTTAGATACAGATAAACATTTAGCAGATATCTCCTGTAAATTAGCCCACTACTTACAGGATAACAAACCTTCAGACACCTCCCCGACTATAGTCTGGGAAGCCCACAAAGCATACATACATGGGGAGTTCATAGTGTTGGGTTCCCAACTTAAAAAATACAGAAAAAGCTTAACACTTCCTACACTAAATGCAGAGGAATGCTCATCCTTATTGGCCCCGATTTCAGAGGAAAAGGTTAAAAAGATTATCAAGACCATACCCATGGGTAAAGCCCCAGGACCAGATGGTCTTCCAGCGGGGTACTATAAAAAGCTACTTCCCACAATAGCTCCTCACTTAATCAGTTGGTGTCAAGCTTTTGCCAAAGGAGAACCTCTCCCGAAACAGGCACTGGAAGCTACCATTACTATTATCACTAAAGAAGGTAAAGATAGCAAGGAATGTAGCAATTATAGATCCATTTCAATGCTCAATTTAGATATAAAAATATGCGATGAATTGTTGGCATCTAGGCTTAATACTCTCACCCCCAAAATCATCCACCAAGAGCAGACTGGTTTTGTTTTGGTCCGAGAGGGAAATTTCCAATCCTGTAGACTAATTAATGCTGTCATTTGGGCTCAGAGACGGACCTTACCCCTTGTACTTCTCAGTACTGATGCCGAAAAGGCCTTCGATAGGGTTGATTGGCTTTATATGCAGCGTGCTCTACACAGATTTGGAATACCGACCTCCTATATCCAGGCAGTTATGTCCTTATATAGCCAGCCTAATGCCAGGGTGAGAGTTAATGGAATCCTGTCGGGACCCTTTGATATCACTAATGGGACACTCCAGGGATGCCCACTCTCCCTCTCGCTATTCATACTGGTGATGGAAACTCTATTACAGGCTTTCCGGGACAATTCTCTTATAAAATGTTTGAAAATAGGCAAAGTGGAACCTAAATGTCACGAACCCTGTACAGGCATTCCCCCAGATTCTAAGCCTCTTTAATACATTTGGCTCTTTATCTCAATTTAATATAAACTACTCCAAATCTGAGGCTATGGGCATTTCCCTTTCAGCTCCAATAGTCCACTCCCTTAAATCGTCCTTCCCCTTAAAATGGAATTCTGACTCTGTCATATCTTTGAATAGCGCTCACCAATGACCCTACTAAACTGTATAAATCCAATTATCTACCCCCTCTTAAAAAAATATAAAAACCCATTCAAGCACCCTGGCTTTGCCATGGCTATCTTGGATAGGACGTAAAACCTGCTACAAACATACATTGTTTCAAAGCTCCTATACTGGTTGCAAATGGTTCCCATTCACCTTCAAAAATCCTTCTTTACACAAGTCAGATCTATTTTCATAACTTTCCTCTGGAAAGTTAAAAAACCTAGAATAGCGTACGATAAACTGATAAAAGATCGCCCCCATGGCGGTTTTGGACTGCCTGATCTGCACCTCTATTATAAAGCTATACAATTGAGGAGGTGGCTTCAACTATGTGTCCCAAAATATAGCACATTAGGATCCAGCATCAAGTTAGAGCTTTTGTCAGACAGACAATACGCAGGGCTTTGGGGTCTTGCCGATTCATCAGTAGCCCAGATGGTCTCACTAAAGGTATATACTCAAATATACGTTCTATCCACGCGGAGACTCCCCTGTTCTCTAACCCCCTGAAGAATTTACCTACATTCCCTACTTATTACAACCATCCACTTCACACACCCCTCACTTTTGGGAACTCCTGAAAGATATCCCAATCTTACCACTCATGACACAATTGACAACTAAAAAGGACAAACCCCTTTTTTGTTCCCATATTATTACAGATGGTAACTTTCTAGCCAAACAAGAATTAAGCCGTTCATGTGAGACAATAATTACCAAATAACACTACATCAGATCCCACTTGGTTTGAGAAGCTTACTCTAGGTGATACACTCCAAAGACACATTATTTCGCTTTTGTACAAGTCACTAATTTCTACACCTGAAGGAGGTAAACCTGCATATATTGGAGCTTGGGAGAGACTTGAACAGAACATTTACCTCACAAGAGGTTGACAATATACACCAAAGGTCTCATGGTTTTTCAAGATGTATAAAGATTCAGGAACACTCTTATAAAACTATGACTCGTTGGTATAATGATCCACAAAAACTATTCCAAATGGCGTTGACTAGGTCTGAGAAATGTTAAAGATGCCAAGAGGCTAAAGGTACTTTAGGCCATATTATGTGGTTCAGCCCACTTATGCATCCCTATTGAGAACAGATTGAGCGCAAGACCAATGAGATATGTGGGTCCTCGATTAAATTAACTCCTCAATCAGTATTGCTCTGGATCCCTTCAGACAATTGTCTGACCTGCCGACCCTATTTATTCAGGCAGCTAAGTTACTGATTCCAGTGCACTGGCTACAGACAAACCCTCCCACCTTAGAGCAATGGTATGCAAAAATAGATCAGATATATTTGATGGAGACTTGGGTAACCAGAACGCACTCCAAATTTGTTACACTTTGGATGCAGTGGAGGAACTTACGCCACCCTCACACGAAGTGACTATGTACCCCCCCCCTACTGATCACTCTACATCTCTTGCTATACAATGAAATCTGGTGAGACCCACATGTCTCGAAAAATATGAGACCTGAATTTGTGGATGATACTAGACTATAATAATTCTATAATGTATTATGATAAGAAATAAGCCAGTCATGTCCTTCATTGAAGGAAGTTTTATTAGTCATTTATTGATCACTCATTGCTCTTTACTATGCTTTATATTTGCTCAAAGATTATCCAAGGCTGTTATTCATTAGTCCTACTTGTAAAGGCTTCCAATTTTTCCCTCCCCCTTCCCCTTTTCCCTCTCCTGCCTCCCTTCCTCTATAACTCCTCCCCCCCCACGTCCTACATTCCCACCCCATCCTCTTGCTCTGTTACTATGTTCTGTATGGAATTTTACAAATTTTACACTGTTGATACAGCATTGATAAAACTATTGTCATTGTGATTGTAAAATGAAAAACTTTAATAAAAAGAGATTTAACAAAAAAAATCTTAAATCACCAACCTTTGCTTAGAATAAAAAAAAAAATAATAGTAAAAAATATAAACATCATGGGCATCACCATGTCCGAAGACACCCGTACTATTAAAATATAAAAATATTTTTCCAATACGGCGAATGACATAACGGAAAAAAAGTATCAAAATGACCGATTCACCATTTTTGCATTGCTTCTCTTACCCCCAAAAATGTAATAAAATATGATCAAAAAGTCACACACTCCAAAATGGTATCAATAAAAACTACAGATCATCCCCCCAAAAAATTAGCCCCCACACCGCTCAGTAGACATAACTATAAAAAAGTTATGGAGGTCAGAATGTGGTGATGTAAAAATATATATATTTTTAAAGTTTTAATACATTTTTACACATAAAAATCTTATACATATGTGGTATCATTGTAATCATACTCACCCAGAGAATGAAGGGCACAGGTCAGTTTTGCCACAAAGGGAATGCCATAGGGACAAAACCCGTAAAACGGTGGAGGAATTGCGTTTTTTCTCCAATTCCACTCCCATCTAAAAAAAAAATTACCGCTTCCCACTACATTTTATGCCATATTAAATGGTGGCATTAGAAAGTGCAACCTATGGCTCCAGGAAGATAGGGAACAAAAATGAAAAACACAAAAAAAAAAAAAAAAATCCTCGGTATCCTAAGGGTTAACTGTTCACAGTAACAGTCATTTTGACCAGGGGTACTCAGACATTTGAAATCAACTGTACATGACAAATTCCCTTTAAGTTTTTCCTTTCCTTTGATTTATAGGATGATGATTAATTTGCTTTGTAAATTTACTCAAAATTCCCTGTGCATCATAATAAGGATTTCACAACTGAAGGCATCAGAAATTAGACTATACCGGATGTTAAGCGAAGAGTAGTTTGAAGGATATTGTGTCTTCTACAAAGTAGTTAATTTCTTACAACCAATTGAAAAATGACAATCATTGTGTAATCAATGTGAATATGGTATGTACATCATGATGTGGACTATAATGTTGGTTAGGTGTTCTAGATACATTCATATGAGATCCAAAGGCAGCAGCTCAACAGCAACTGGAAATGACTTTTGCAATGAAAACAATTAAATAATTAGTTATTGTTACTTCGTTGCATTTTGAAGACCCATTATATTTGCGTTATCTGCCATTTAGGTCATTTTGGGAGATACACAATATACTAAAAGTGATTCTTAACTCAGGAAAACATATTTGTGGGTGTTTGGAGACCCGCCAGTATCTGTGGAATCCAGGAGACTGCATTGTCAATAGTCATCATGCTAACATAAAACTCAAGTCCAAGAAAAATATTGTCTTAAAAATGAATTTGCCTACACCCAACTAAAATATGGCAGGTCCAAGCCCACAAGCAAATGACAAATAATATTCTACACAAGATAGATACTCTACAAAATTGTCCTCTTTTTTAACTGCAAAGCTTCCATTCCATTTTCTTTTACAATGATTTTTTCAATATACTAAAGTGGTTTTATGACCTTTTTTTATATTGATGACCTATCCTCAGGACAGGTCATTGGTACCTGATCGTGGGGGTCTGACTCCCATGACGATCAGCTGTTTAAAGAGGCATGACTTCTTCCTAGGCCAGTGATGTCATGCTCATCGGTCACATGGCCTAAGTGCAGCTTTGTCTCATTTATGTGAATGGTGCTGAACTGCGATACCAAGCATAGCTGTTATACAGTGTACAATGCTGTGCTTGGTAAACAGTGAGGAGGCAATGGTACTCACTGGAGCTTTGTTGTCTCTCCAAAAAGCTGATTGGTGGGGGTTCCCAGTTGCCGGACCTCCAACAATCAGATACTGATGACCTATCCCGAGGATAAGTCATCAATATTAAGACTCTGGAAAATTCCATTAAAATTTATATAAATCTGTATGTAACCAACATGATGATGGACCATAAATTGCCACCCCCCATCCCCAAGCAATGATAACAGATGAACTAGTGTGAGTATGAAATCTGCTGCTAAGGTGCATATGACAGAATTCTAAGGGAATATTCACACCAGTTGAAGACGTTTCTGCAACAAATCTGCTGCATGTCAATGGTTTTCTGGGTTCACAATATTGATGGCCTTTCCTTTGGGGAGCCCATCAATATCAGTTGATGGCCTACCCACAGGATCTACCTGTTGTAAGGCGGAGGGTAAAAATCACAACCAAATTAGTCTGAAAATCCACATGAACCATGACTTGTTGGATTTTCTGCACATGTGGATGTAACCTATTGCAGTTACATGTGGGAGAGGTGACTGTGTGCATGCCTATGGCCCCCTGTAGCCTATGGGAGTTATGGTGGCAGCAAATCCACTTCCTTAGATTGCTTGGTCACCTCTCTACCTTTTGTTGGCCAGATAAAATCACTGAATGGGCTTCTACATGTTGTCTCCCTATAATCCAGCACTCAGGTATATGTTTCCATTTAGTGTCGATTTATAATCCCGTAGCTAATCACAACCAGACCATAGGTTTACTGTATAGGTGTAAAAATCCAAACAGGCACACATTGTGCACATAAAATTCTTCTCTAATATGCCTCTCTTTAGATGGTTTTGATACATCAAGTAATCAAGTATAGTACATCACAATGACGATGCCTCTTATTTTTTGCCCTTTTTACTCCTAAAACTGCTCAGTCTCTTCTACTGTTTTATAAGGGCTTTCAGAAACAGTATGACTGGGTTTGGCTGTATTCACTAGCACAGCATGCCCTCCTCGCTGCCAGGCTGAAAGCAGTCCTGAAGTCTTTGACTGACAGTTCCTTGCTGTACTTACAGCTGAAATAGCAAAGCTTGTCCATCTAGAATCATAACTGCATTGTCCAATTGTTCATGCAGCCATTCAATTGGGCATTTATTTGCCCATATGAAGGTCCTTAAATAAGCAGCCACTGACGTGCAAGAGAACAAGTCAGGAGTTCCTCTCCATGAAATGCAAAGATGTTTTTTTTTTGCATGTATTTTATAAATTTTCCAATAATAAAATAAAGCAGACATCTAAGGTTCCTTTCACACCGTTTTTGCTGGATGGACCAGCAAAAACGCTTCTGTCATGATAATACAACCGTCTGCATCCATTATGAATGGATCCGGTTGTATTATCTTTAACCCCTTAAGGACTCAGCCCTATTTCACCTTAAGGACTTGGCCATTTTTTGCAAATCTGACCAGTGTCACTTTAAGTGCTGATAACTTTAAAACGCTTTGACTTATCCAGGCCGTTCTGAGATAGTTTTTCGTCACATATTGTACTTCATGACACTGCTAAAATTGGGTCAAAAAAGTTATTTTTTTTGCATAAAAAAATACCATATTTACCAAAAATTTTGAAAAATTTCCAAATTTCAAAGTTTCAGTTTCTCTACTTCTGTAATACATAGTAATACCCACAAAAATTGTGATGACTTTACATTCCCCATATGTCTACTTCATGTTTGTAGCATTTTGGGAATGATATTTTATTTTTTGCGGATGTTACAAGGCTTAGAAGTTTAGAAGCAAATCTTGAAATTTTTCAGAAATTTACAAAAACCCAATTTTTAGGGACCACTACAGGTCTGAAGTCACTTTGCGAGGCTTACATAATAGAAACGGCCCAAAAATGACCTCATTCTATAAACTACACCCATTAAGGTATTCAAAACTGATTTTACAAACTTCGGTAACCCTTTAGGTGTTGCACAAGAGTTATTGGCAAATGGGGATGAAATTTGAGAATTTAATTTTTTTGCCTAATTTTCCATTTTAACCCATTTTTTCCACTAACAAAGCAAGGGTTAACAGCCAAACAAGACTGTATCTTTATTGCCCTGACTCTGTCGTTTACAGAAACACCCCATATGTGGCCGTAAACTACTGTACGGCCACACAGCGGGGCGTAGAGTGAAAGGTGCGCCGTTTGGTTTTTGGAAGCCAGATTTTGCTGGACTGGTTTTTTGACGCCATGTCCCATTTGAAGCCCCCCTGATGCACCCCTAGAGTAGAAACTCCATAAAAGTGACCCCATCTAATAAACTACACCCCTCAAGGTATTCAAAACTGATTTTACAAACTTTGTTAACCATTTAGGTGTTGCACAAGATTTTATGGAAAATAGAGATACAATTTCAAAATTTCACTTTTTTGGCAGATTTTCCATTTTAATATATTTTTTCCAGTTACAAAGCAAGGGTTAACAGCCAAACAAAACTCACTATTTATGGCCCTGATTCTGTAGTTTACAGAAACACCCCATATGTGGTCGTAAACTGCTGTACGGGCACATGGCGGGGTGCAGAAAGTACAGAATGCCATACGGTTTTTGGAAGGCAGATTTTGCTGGACAGTTTTTTTTGACACCATGTCCCATTTGAAGCCCCCCTGATGCACCCCTAGAGTAGAAACTCCAAAAAAGTGACCCCATTTTAGAAACTACGGGATAGGGTGGCAGTTTTGTTGGTACTAGTTTAGGGTACATATGATTTTTGATTGCTCTATATTACACTTTTTTGTGCGGCAAGGTAACAAGAAATAGATTTTTTGGCACGTTTTTATTTTTTGTTATTTACAACATTCATCTGACAGGTTAGATCATGTGGTAATTTTATAGAGCAGGTTGTCACGGACGTGGCGATACCTAATATGTATACAATTTTTTTTATTTATGTAAGTTTTACACAATGATTTCATTTTTAAAACAAAAAAAAGTTTTAGTGTCTCCATAGTCTAAGAGCCATTGTTTTTTCAGTTTTTGGGCGATTATCTTAAGTAGGGTCTCATTTTTTGCAGGATGAGATGACGGTTTGATTGCCACTATTTTGGGGTGCATATGACTTTTTGATCGCTTGCTATTACACTTTTTGTGACGTAAGATGACAAAAAATGGCTTTTTTTACACCGTTTTTATTTTTATTTTTTTACGGTGGTCACCTGAGGGGTTAGGTCATGTGATATTTTTATAGAGCCGGTCTATACGGACGCGTCGATACCTAATATGTATACTTTTTCTTATTTATTTAAGTTTTACACAATGATTTCATTTTTGAAACCCAAAAAATCATGTTTTAGTGTTTCCATAGTATAAGAGCCATAGTTTTTTCAGTTTTTGGACGATTATCTTGGGTAGGGTATGATTTTTGCGGGATGAGATGACGGTTTGATTGGTACTATTTTGGCGTACATGCGACTTTTTTGATCACTTTTATTACCTTTTTTGGGAAGTAAGGTGGGCAAAATTTCAAATTTTCTCATAGTTTTTATTTTTTTATTTTTATGGCGTTCACCGTTCGGGTAAAGTAACATGACTGTTTTATGGATCAGGTCGTTACGGACGCGGCGATACCAAACATGTGTAGGGAATTTTCTTTTTTTCTTTTTTAATCAGTGATAAATGTGTTTTTTGATTTTTACTTTTTTTTTCACTTTTTTTTACTTTTTTTTTGACCCAGACCCACTTGGTTCTTGAAGATCCAGTGGGTCTGATGTCTGTATAATACAGTACAATATATATTGTATTGTACTGTATTTTACTTACACTTTGTCTGAACAGATCTCTGCCTTTAGCACAGATCTGTTCAGCACCATGGACAGCAGGATGCCTGAGACGGCGTCCTGTTGCCATGGGAACCTTCCCCTTCTGCTCAGTAGTTGTCAGAACTTCGCAGACGAGGACGGGGCTGTCGGGGGGCTGTCTGTGGGCTCTCTCCCTCTCCATCGGGGGGCTGCAAAGGCACAGCAGCCCCCCAATGGGAGAGGAAGGGAGCTCCCTCTTACTGTTAACTTTTTCCATACAGCGGTCCGTACAGACCGCTGTATGGAAAGGGTTAAACGGCTGACATCGCATCACCGATGTCAGCCGTTTATACCAGGGTGTCGGGGGGGGGTTAATAAAACATTTTTTCGGGCATTTTAAAGTTTCTGACCGCGGGGATCAGAATCGGCTAAAAGCGCAGCAAACCGCAGGTCTGAATTGACCTGTGGTTTGCTGCGATCGCAGATACGGGGGGGGGGTCACATGACCCCCCCCCCCCCGGCGTTGTGACAGGATGCCAGCTGAATGATTTCAGCCGGCATCCCGTTCGGATTAACCCCCGGGGCGCCGCAATCTCATTTTAAACTCATGACGTACCGGTACGTCATGGGTCCTTAAGGACTCGGGAAACATGCCGTACCGGTACGTCATGGGTCCTTAAGGGGTTAAAATAGCAATAACGGATCCATCTTTAACACCATTGTAAGTCAACAGGGGACGGATCAGTTTCCTTTTGTGTCAGAGAAAACTGATCTGTGTCCATTGACTTGCATTGTGAATCATGACGGATCCGTCTTGCTCCGCATCCCAGGACGCACTCAAAAACGCTGCTTGCTGTGCTTTTGTGTGCATCATGGGAACGCGATGAAAAGGAACAGAATACATTCTGGTGCACTCCATTCCGTTCAGTTTTGGAAGCGTTTTCCTCCGCTATTGAGATCCGTCAAAGGAAAAACGCTGGTGTGAAAGTAGCCTAAATAATAACATTATAAATACATATTTAGGCGAAAATGGCAAGCCCCCACCCTAAAAAAAAAAAAAATTCTCCCTCCTCTTCTCCTCTCAATTAAACATCAAAAGCCTCTTCTATTTACTAGAAACATGTCTTACTTTTCCCATATAGTGTCAAATGTAGACATTTTATCAAGCCTAATAACATCTAATCTCTCTCCACACTTTAAATTTAGTCTTTCATTCACTCCCCCTAACACAAGGACTGAGCTCTTTGAATTCTTCACCAATTATACTTTACTAGCAGAAATAACATGCTGAAACAGAATATAATTTTTTTCAGATCTTCTTTCCACCCTTGCTCTCAAAGACATACAGTACATCAGGGGTTAACGTGGCTCGTATACTTAACACCTGATATAGCATCAAACTAATGTTCTTCCAGAACCACTACATATGTTTTAAAGGGAACCTGTCATCAACTTTATGCTTACCTCACTGAGGTCAGCATACATTTTGTGACAGAAATGCTGATTTCAGCGGTGTGTCACTCATGAGCTAAAAGTAAGTGGTTGCCGAGAACCAACATCATAATCATTGCAGCCCAGGCCTTGAAAAGAGTATAATCTACCTGAGAAGAGTCCTGGTTATTCATAATCTCCGGCTCTCCCGCCCATCTGCTGATGAATGGCAGTTCTCTCCGAGACAGAGAGGGAGAAAACTTGGTAGAAGACTGTCAGTCATCAGCAGGAGAGAAGGAAATCATGGATAACCATGACTCTTCTCAGGTGACTCTTTTCCAGGCCCAGTCTGCAATGATTGTGATGTTGGTTCTCAGCAACCACTTACTTTTAACTTTTAAATGACAGACCGCTGAAATCAACTCACCTGTCTCTACTTTATTCTGTCGTTAGTATGGAAAGCATAAAGTTGATGACAGGTTCCCTTTAATGTTTCCCTCACCCACTAAAACATTTATCTTCTACAGTACAGCAGGCATGCTCAACCTGCGGCCCTCCAGCTGTTGCAAAACTACAACTGCCAGCATGCTCGAACAGCCTACAGCTATCAGTTTACAGCAGGGCATTGTGGGAGTTGTAGTTTTACAACAGCTGGAGGGCCGCAGGTTGAGCTTGCCTGTTCTACAGTATTATAAATGTTAGATATTGTAACTGAGGACAAAGAAGCTATATGAAATAATTTTAAAGACCTTTCTACAACTAACATGCCTCTACTGAAAATCTCAATTTATTAAATGTTTTCCCTCGTTTAATCCAGATCAAAATCTTATTCCCATTTTAACATATTCTCCAATTTATTATCCTGCAAATCATTATTAACAGAATATAGCCCTGCAATCATACCTCTTCTCATAGAGTCTGATATACCATGTGTCTTTTACTACCCTCTTTTATAGACTTTTCCCACAAAGATGACAATCTACAGTAGCCTGAAGAACCATCCAGCCAGAACTCCCAATTTTGTAACGTATCAATCCAGTCCAGACTCCCCAATTTCCCATCAATCGAAAGACATTTAGGCCTCAAAATACCCTTCCAGATTCACTAATCAAACTGTTCTTCTTTTATAGGGAATCTGTCATCTTGACTTTGGAACATTTTCTCCAGTAATACATGAGCAGTACTGCGGATATGGAGTCCAGATCACAATTTTTTATTTTCCTGTTCCCCTGCTGTCAGCACTCAGAGCTGCACTGAAATACATTGTTAGGACTGCCGTGCATGCAGCGCATTGAGTCCTCTCCAGTCTGTTAGAACAACACAGCAGACCAGACTGTGTATTCCACTGCAGCTTTGAGCGATGACAGCGTGGTAACTGTGGATAGTAGGAAAATAAACAATAGTTATCTGGAGACTTTGAAGTACTATACATGTATTACTGTAGCTAATAGCCCAAAATCGGAATGACAGATTCCCTTCAATCCTGGCATAAACAAATGGTTACAAAATATACCCATTACAATACACTCTACAGGTTTTAATTTCGACTTACTATTAACCTCCCCCCTTTTTTCAATCACATTTAGGTTTCTCCCAAGCCAACAATTTTGGCACTTTAAAGGGTAAATCAAACCTTCTCTAAATCAACACACAATGTACTTGATGTTCTTCTCCTCATTAGTTGCCCAATCTGGGCAGCTTTACGAAAATTCGATAAGTTTGGGACTCACCACCTACCCCTTCTATTAAACATCATTACTTTCCTAGGCCTTTTATTATTTTATATAAACTTAAAGAAATCCCTTTGTAACAAGTCTAAATCCTTCCTAACAACTTTTATAGGTAGACACCTAAAATAATAAAGTATTGAATTAATCCTACACACGATGGATAATATTTTATTAGTACAGTTATTCAAATTCCTCCTTATTTTTGGAAGAAGCCCTCTACATATTAATTCCCAAATATGTAATGTATTTATCCTTGTTTATAAACATGAAGTTTAGATCTATGTATAAGCTTCTGTGCTGTTTTTCCATATTGCAGTGCATTATTTTTGAGTTTTGCTAAAACTATCCCAAATTGCAACAGAATTCTAAATAAATTAGGGAGGGTAAGCAATATATCATCAGCAAAAAGGCTCAACTTGTAATCTTTCCCCCTAACCTGAAATGTCTTTATCACAATACTCCTAACTAATGGCTCCATTGTTCAAGTCCAATTACAGGGACATCCCTGTCTGGTCTCTCTTCTAATCTGAATCTATTCCTTATCTATAGTAATTTAGCTGTTGATAAAGAATATAAAGTTTTCGAAACATGCACCCCCTCCCCCTGGCATCTTAGATGGGGGTGGCATCATGTTTCGAAAACTTTATACTCTTTATCTTTACTCTATCTTTACTCTAACTTCACTCTATCAGTTGGCTCTTTTATTTTCTGTTTTAGACAAAGTGTGCTGGGGGGGGGGGGGGGTTTTGCACACTTTGTCTAAAATAAAAAAAAGAGCCAATTGATAAAGTCAAATGCTTTTTTCATATCTAATGCCAGAACCACCACTGGTAATTTGCACTTTTAATTACTAAGATTAAATCAACTATCTTCCTAACACTATCTGGAGCTTGCCTAGATGGAAGAAATCCAACTTGTTCTTGCCCAATAAAAATAAAAAAACTATTTAAAGAGCTTCTTTTCCCTATTAAACCAGGCAGTACACACTGCCTGGTAGGGTTGGTCATGTTGATTTAAACAATACCTCTATTTTGTTTGTATATTAAACAGCTGCAGAGATATCAGTATTTTATCAATATGCAAGTCCGCAAGTTTAAGCACCAGTGGGACGGACTGAGTCCTTAGAGCGCTGCTTTTGAAATGCTCCTGTGCTTTGCACACTTCCCTCTCTCCTTGATTGACAGGGCTAGAGACCAAGCATGATAAGGACAGAAGCAGTAGATGCAATCATGCTTCTCATATCTGCAGGGGCAGGTTGGCCATAGACCTTACAGGGAAATTTCCCGGTGGGCCAATGCCCAGGGGGCCGGCCAGTGGAAGTTTTTGGGGCTGTATTATGTGCTGCTGGCAGTATTTTGTGATGGACTGTGGTACTTGGCTCTGTTGGGGTAGTATAATGTGCCACAATATGGTATTGCTGGCGCTGCCTTCCATCAATTTGGACCTTATTACAAAATGGGGCCACTTTTAGTATTTTTTCCAGGGCCACTTTAAGTTCCCAGTCCATCCCTGCATATCTGTAATGCTCAGCTCTGGCTCAAACTTTGCCTTTACAATGAGAAACAGATCTTGAACTAGATATGGAGAGTATTATGTATGAGTATCATAAAAGTACTTACAGCCTAGCAAGTACAGCATTACTTGCAATAGACCATTTGCATACACTTACAAATAATAGATTTTAATTTCTATTAACTTTTATTGTGGGTTAAATGAGGGAGAAAAAAACATTACAAGTCTCTCTTGGCATTTGAACCTGAGACCCTCTGTATGGAAGGCAGAACACTTATCTCCACGGTATAGGCCTACCATGTTGAGAATAGTGTTTTTCGATGCTTTGCAAGCTAATACACATTTCTGGTTTCTTCACAATAAATGCCTTTGTTAACCAGCAATATGTATTATCTTTCTAAGCATAGAAAAATAGGAAAATTCAATACTTAACAATACCAGTTTTTTTTATTGAAGAATGTATCTTATTTCCATTTGTATCTGATAATATGGTATGTCACAAAAAAATATGTTTCAAAAAAGAAACGAAAACACTTCTCAACATGGTAGGCATAAGCATAGAAAATCACTATTCTCAACATGATAGACCTATACTTTTCTGAAAGTGGACAGGGTGGTGTACAAACACCAATCACGACTACATTTTGTTGCAGTAGCATTTAAAAAGTCATAAACACAGGATTGGCACTTTTTTCCACAAGAAAACTAGCATAGGGAGATTATAAATCTACTCCTTTGTTTTAATTTTTTGACTTTGTGATTTCTTCTCTACTCTTACTAATGAGTTTTTTTTATATTTTGTGTGACCATCTGATAATCCAGAACCCATCAGGTCTATTGCTTGCTACTTGATAAAAGGAATTATACTGTAAAATGTATAACTTTTTTGCAGTAAATGTAATTCTTTCAAGGCAAACACTCCTCCAGTGAAGATGCTCATCCTCCTGTTATATGCTTTGTTCCTACGGGAATGTAGTGATTACTTAAAGCTATTTATGCTTATTGTTCGTCACATGAGAATTACAACTTGAATTAAAACATAATCACAACTCAATTCATAAAAATAAAAGCTTGAAATTCCATAATCATTACCAATGAAACAAGATTGTGTTCACTCATAAAGCAGCATCACCCGGAGGACCGCTTTACCCCCATCCTGCTGTAAAAGATCCCGCTCTAATGAACATGACTGCTCTGTAACTAATCCACATCACAAGCATTGTAATGTGCATGAAATTTACAATCTCTAACCGGTGGGATTTGAGGTGGTGATTTATTTTCTCTCCACAGCTTGATTATTTCCACTTCATCTTTTTTTTTAAATGTATAAACATAAAGGCTTAAATTGAGAATAAGAATAGACTCTTTATAGCTTTCCATTTTCCAAAAGGGAAAATACATGTAGCGAGTCATTGTCTAAAAGAGTAGGGAGAACACTTAAAGTGGTTGTCCCATGGAAAATATTCTACATTTTTTAAACCAGCACCTGGATCTGAATACTTTTGTAAATGCATGTAATTAAAAACTGGTGTATCTACTGAGTTATTCAATAACATATCTGTATAGCGCCACCTTCTGTTTGCTGCTTTCCCTTTCGCTCTGTGCACCTTGCTGAGGTGGACGCACATGCTCAGTTCCATACTTCAACTACCACTAGCCATATCTACTGTTAGAAGTTGTGACAGTTAGGCTGCATTCACACGTCCGTGTGTGTTTTGCGGATCCACGGATCCGCAAAACACGGACATCGGCGATGTGCATTCCGCATTTTGCGGTCCGCACATCGCCGGCACTTAATAGAAAATGCCTTTTCTTGTCCGCAATTGCGGACAAGAATAGGACATGTTCTATCATTTTCGGGATCGGAATTGCGGACCTGGAAGTGCGGATCCGCAATTCCGGATCCTGGCAGCACATAGTGCTGCCCCATAGAAATGAATGGGTCTGCAATTTCGTTCCGCAAAATGCGGAACGAAATTGCGGACGTGCGAATGGACCCTTACAGGGAGAGAGCTGCAACAGAAAGGATACACTCCCTGAGAAAGTAAACACCCCTTAAAAAAGGGCACACCCCTCAGCTGGCAGCTTAAAATAAATCTAGCAGAGGAATTGGAGAAATGAATGGGAACACCTCTGGATCCATGTGAGGTACAGGGCTGGTTCTGGCATTGTTAGAAAGAGATTGTATTATATGATTTTCTTTTCTTACATTAATCATGGGATAATGTCACGACTGAGGATGGGGGAAATCCTCAGCCGTGTGCAGCCAGGTGATGGTATGGCTGCTTGACCCAGGAGAACAGGATAGGGAGCAGGTCACCTCCTAACAGCGTCCCTACCCTGACCCTAACTCCTAACTGCATGGGCCGACCTTAAAGGTAGGAGGACCCATGCGCAGGAACCTCGGATCCCTAACTCACCCTCCGTCCGGTCCCTGCGCTAGGAGTCAGGGTAAGACGACCTACTCCTCCTAGACACGGAGGAGCAGGAGTCTCAACGGCCAAGCTGTTGGGAAAAAGGGGAAACAAAAACAGACTAACGGAAATGGCAGGTGAACTCAGTAGCTCAACCAACCTGCCACAGCCTTGCTGACTGGATCCCTAACACAGAGAATCCAGAACCATTAGCAGCACAAACCAACATAGGAAAATCCCAACAGACCATCACCCAGACATCACACATACAGGTGAGAATAAACTTAATAAGACATAAATCCTGAACTTAAACCTATGACCACAGTGGTGGCTCTCACAGAGGAATGGAAAGCACAGGAGGCTGCCTCAGCTAGCAAGACTGAAGCAACCTATTGAGCCCTGCTAGAGAGAGGGTTTAAATAGGCCAAAGTGGCCACACCCAAAGGTAAGACACACCCAGTGACATCACACCCACACTGGGAAGGAAGTTAACCCTTCCAATGCCACAGAAGGGAAACACACATACATAAGGGAAAGTGCACACAATAACATACAACACAGTGCACACAACACACACACCTAACAAAAAGGTTGCTAGGTGTGACCGCATGCCAGGGCAGCAAGCTGCCTAGCAACGCTCAGGCTGCTCTGCTGCTAAACCCCAACACTGGTTGCCTGCGGCAACCACAAGTGAGGCCACAGACAAGCGGCCCTTACCCGTGGTTGAAGACCCATGCAAAACCGCCGGCAACAGCATGCGGTAAGAAGTCACGGTCATGGGCCTGGCCGTGACAGATAATCCCTTTAATATTCAGACTTTATCATTTAATTTAAATAAGTCTAAATGCAGTGCTGTTACATTTCATTGATTAATTTTAAATTGGTCAGAGCTCTGTTTTTCTGATATAGTACTCTAAATCCTCTGTGTTGCTATAATGTTATATTCTAGCATACTGCAGCCACCACTAGAGGATACTTAGGTACTTACTGCATATAATTTATAAAGTAAAATCAATAATGAAACTGTATACAATGAGCCATGTTATATATAGTGTAGGAAGGCGCAAGGGGACGTCATTGATGGAAGGTATGTGTCACCGAGATTCCTGGCCTCGGTGAGGTAAGAGCCGGTAGTTTTAAGTGTCAGCAGCAGCTAGTGCTGACTGACACTGTTTTTTGTTAGTATGGCTGTAAAGCCGATCCGGGCCGGCTCTTACTGGAAGTAGCCAAAGTTCTGGGTGGGTGGCTACTCCCCACGCTCCAGGCCGGGTCTTTTTGGCCTATATAAAAAACCCAGCCAGCAATCCTCCACCTGCCCCCTCAATTAGACCCTGCCCCCCCTAATCATACCTAGTGTCACTCATAGCCAGTCCACTGCCCCCATTAATCATACCCTGTCAGCTTTACCCAGTCCCTTGCCCCCCTTAATCATACCCAGTGTCAACCAAAGCCAGTCCCCTGCCCCTTAATCATACCCAGTGTCACCCTTATCCAGTCCCCTGCCCCCTTAACCATACCCAGTGTCTGTCACCCTTATCCAGTCCCCTGCCCACTTAATCATACCCAGTGTCACCCAGAGCCAGTCCCCTGCCCCCATTAACCACCTCAGCCCCCAGTGCTTAAACACCCTGAAAGACCAGGCCACTTTTTACACTTCTGACCTACACTACTTTCACCGTTTATTGCTCGGTCATGCAACTTACCACCCAAATGAATTTTACCTCCTTTTCTTCTCACTAATAGAGCTTTCATTTGGTGGTATTTCATTGCTGCTGACATTTTTACTTTTTTTGTTATTAATCGAAATTTAACGATTTTTTTGCAAAAAAATGACATTTTTCACTTTCAGTTGTAAAATTTTGCAAAAAAAAACGACATCCATATAGAAATTTTGCTCTAAATTTATAGTTCTACATGTCTTTGATAAAAAAAAAATGTTTGGGTAGAAAAAAAATGGTTTGGGTAAAAGTTATAGCGTTTACAAACTATGGTACAAAAATGTGAATTTCCGCTTTTTGAAGCAGCTCTGACTTTCTGAGCACCTGTCATGTTTCCTGAGGTTCTACAATGGCCAGACAGTACAAACACCCCACAAATGACCCCATTTCGGAAAGTACACACCCTAAGGTATTCGCTGATGGGCATAGTGAGTTCATAGAACTTTTTATTTTTTGTCACAAGTTAGCGGAAAATGATGATTTTTTTTTTTTTTTTTTTTTTCTTACAAAGTCTCATATTCCACTAACTTGTGACAAAAAATAAAAAGTTCTATGAACTCACTATGCCCATCAGCGAATACCTTGGGGTCTCTTCTTTCCAAAATGGGGTCACTTGTGGGGTAGTTATACTGCCCTGGCATTCTAGGGGCCCAAATGTGTGGTAAGGAGTTTGAAATCAAATTCAGTGAAAAATGACCTGTGAAATCCGAAAGGTGCTCTTTGGAATATGGGCCCCTTTGCCCACCTAGGCTGCAAAAAAGTGTCACACATCTGGTATCTCCGTACTCAGGAGAAGTTGAGGAATGTGTTTTGGGGTGTCATTTTACATATACCCATGCTGGGTGAGATAAATATCTTGGTCAAATGACAACTTTGTATAAAAAAATGGGAAAAGTTGTCTTTTGCCAAGATATTTCTCTCACCCAGCATGGGTATATATAAAATGACACCCCAAAACACATTCCCCACCTTCTCCTGAGTACGGAGATACCAGATGTGTGACACTTTTTTGCAGCCTAGGTGGGCAAAGGGGCCCATATTCCAAAGAGCACCTTTCGGATTTCACTCGTCATTTTTTACTGAATTTGATTTCAAACTCCTTACCACACATTTGGGCCCCTAGAATGCCAGGGCAGTATAACTACCCCACAAGTGACCCCATTTTGGAAAGAAGACACCCCAAGGTATTCCGTGAGGGGCATGGCGAGTTCCTAGAATTTTTTATTTTTTGTCACAAGTTAGTGGAAAATGATGATTTTTTTTTTTTTTTTTTTTTTCATACAAAGTCTCATATTCCACTAACTTGTGACAAAAAATAAAAACTTCCATGAACTCACTATGCCCATCAGCGAATACCTTGGGGTCTCTTCTTTCCAAAATGGGGTCACTTGTGGGGTAGTTATACTGCCCTGGCATTCTAGGGGCCCAAATGTGTGGTAAGGAGTTTGAAATCAAATTCAGTGAAAAATGACCTGTGAAATCCGAAAGGTGCTCTTTGGAATATGGGCCCCTTTGCCCACCTAGGCTGCAAAAAAGTGTCACACATCTGGTATCCCCGTACTCAGGAGAAGTTGAGGAATGTGTTTTGGGGTGTCATTTTACATATACCCATGCTGGGTGAGATAAATATCTTGGTCAAATGACAACTTTGTATAAAAAAATGGGAAAAGTTGTCTTTTGCCAAGATATTTCTCTCACCCAGCATGGGTATATATAAAATGACACCCCAAAACACATTCCCCACCTTCTCCTGAGTACGGAGATACCAGATGTGTGACACTTTTTTGCAGCCTAGGTGGGCAAAGGGGCCCATATTCCAAAGAGCACCTTTCGGATTTCACTCGTCATTTTTTACTGAATTTGATTTCAAACTCCTTACCACACATTTGGGCCCCTAGAATGCCAGGGCAGTATAACTACCCCACAAGTGACCCCATTTTGGAAAGAAGACACCCCAAGGTATTCCGTGAGGGGCATGGCGAGTTCCTAGAATTTTTTATTTTTTGTCACAAGTTAGTGGAAAATGATGATTTTTTTTTTTTTTTTTTTTTTCATACAAAGTCTCATATTCCACTAACTTGTGACAAAAAATAAAAACTTCCATGAACTCACTATGCCCATCAGCGAATACCTTGGGGTCTCTTCTTTCCAAAATGGGGTCACTTGTGGGGTAGTTATACTGCCCTGGCATTCTAGGGGCCCAAATGTGTGGTAAGGAGTTTGAAATCAAATTCAGTGAAAAATGACCTGTGAAATCCGAAAGGTGCTCTTTGGAATATGGGCCCCTTTGCCCACCTAGGCTGCAAAAAAGTGTCACACATCTGGTATCCCCGTACTCAGGAGAAGTTGAGGAATGTGTTTTGGGGTGTCATTTTACATATACCCATGCTGGGTGAGATAAATATCTTGGTCAAATGACAACTTTGTATAAAAAAATGGGAAAAGTTGTCTTTTGCCAAGATATTTCTCTCACCCAGCATGGGTATATATAAAATGACACCCCAAAACACATTCCCCACCTTCTCCTGAGTACGGAGATACCAGATGTGTGACACTTTTTTGCAGCCTAGGTGGGCAAAGGGGCCCATATTCCAAAGAGCACCTTTCGGATTTCACTCGTCATTTTTTACAGAATTTGATTTCAAACTCCTTACCACACATTTGGGCCCCTAGAATGCCAGGGCAGTATAACTACCCCACAAGTGACCCCATTTTGGAAAGAAGAGACCCCAAGGTATTCGCTGATGGGCATAGTGAGTTCATGGAATTTTTTTTTTTTTGTCACAAGTTAGTGGAATAGGAGACTTTGTATGAAAAAAAAAAAAAAAAAAAAAATCATCATTTTCCACTAACTTGTGACAAAAAATAAAAAATTCTAGGAACTTGCCATGCCCCTCACGGAATACCTTGGGGTGTCTTCTTTCCAAAATGGGGTCACTTGTGGGGTAGTTATACTGCCCTGGCATTTTCCAGGGGCCCTAATGTCTGGTAAGTAGGTAAATGACCTGTGAAATCTGAAAGGTGCTCTTTGGAATGTGGGCCCCTTTGCCCACCTAGGCTGCAAAAAAGTGTCACACATCTGGTATCTCCGTACTCAGGAGAAGGTGGGGAATGTGTTTTGGGGTGTCATTTTACATATACCCATGCTGGGTGAGAGAAATATCTTGGCAAAAGACAACTTTTCCCATTTTTTTTATACAAAGTTGGCATTTGACCAAGATATTTATCTCACCCAGCATGTGTATATGTAAAATGACACCCCAAAACATATTCCCCAACTTCTGCTGAATACGGAGATACCATATGTGTGACACTTTTTTGCAGCCTAGGTGGGCAAAGGGGCCCAAATTCCTTTTAGGAGGGCATTTTTAGACATTTGGATACCAGACTTCTTCTCACGCTTTGGGGCCCCTAAAATGCCAGGGCAGTATAAATACCCCACATGTGACCCCATTTTGGAAAGAAGACACCCCAAGGTATTCAATGAGGGGCATGGCGAGTTCATTGAAAAAAAAAAATTTTGGCACAAGTTAGCGGAAATTGATTTTTTGGATTTTGTTCTCACAAAGTCTCCCTTTCCGCTAACTTGGGACAAAAATTTCAATCTTTCATGGACTCAATATGCCCCTCAGCGAATACCTTGGGGTGTCTTCTTTCCAAAATGGTGTTATTTGTGGGGTGTTTGTACTGCCCTGGCATTTGAGGGTCTCCGCAATCATTACATGTATGCCCAGCATTAGGAGTTTCTGCTATTCTCCTTATATTGAGCATACAGGTAATGAGATTTTTTTTTTCCGTTCAGCCGCTGGGCTGAAAGAAAAAAATGAACAGCACAGATTTCTTCATTCGCATCGATCAATGTGGATGAAAAAATCTCTGCCAAAAAAAGAAAAAGGAGGGGAAAGGCGTCTGCCAGGACATAGGAGCTCCGCCCAACATCCATGCCCACTTAGCTCGTATGCCCTGGCAAACCCGATTTCTCCATTCACATCAATCGATGTGGATGAATAAATCATTGCCGGGATTTTTTTTTTTATATATACAAAGTGTTTGCCAAAGTATATGAACACCGCCACCTCCTCAGCTCATATGCCTCGGCAAACGTATCTTTTACTGCAGAGGAGAAATCTCGTCTTGCAGCGCCGCATACACCGACTTGCGTGTAATCTGACAGCAGCGCAATGCTTCTGTCCGAATGCACATCAGTGCTGCAGCTAGTCGATCGGTTGGTCCACCTGGAAGGTAAAAAAAAAAAAAAAAAAAGAGAAAAAACCAGGCCGCAACACAATAATTTTATTAACTTTGGAAGAGAACATAGAAACTTTAACTTTTTGAACTGAACATTAACCTTTTTGCTTACTGGTGTTTTTTTTTTTTTTGTTTTTTTTTTACCTTTATAGAACAAACCTCTCCTTCCCCATGGGTCAATGTGCAAAGCGCAAATCGCCCAAAGATGTGGCGAAGTACGTTATGCACTTTGTCCCATGTGAAAGGAGACGTTTGCAGCAGCTGTGAGTGAATGGGCCCTAATAGCCCTGTGTGCCTGTCCTGGTGAGATGTGATCCCTATGCTAGGTGTACCTGTGTGTGGTACTTCCGGAAACACTCTCCTAAGCATAGGGCAGGGTGGTCAGGGCAGTCAGGACAGAAATAGCGGGTGTCACGCCTTATTCCACTCCTGCTACAGACACGACATCTTTTTCGGGGTGACGGTTGGATTGAGGTACCAGCAACGACATTGGGGAAATGTCGCTCGTGTAGACGGCTAACTACACTGGTGGATGGGGCCACGGAACCTTCTGGATACAGGAGGTTCTCGATGATCTCTTCCTGGAATTTGAGGAAGGATCGTGTTCTCCCAGCCTTACTGTAGAGAACAAAACTATTATACAGCGCCAATTGAATCAAATATACAGACACCTTCTTATACCAGCGTCTGGTTCTGCGGGAAACTAAATACGGAGACAACATCTGGTCATTGAAGTCCACCCCTCCCATGAGCAAATTATAGTCGTGGACTGAGAGGGGCTTTTCAATGACACGGGTTGCTCGCTCAATTTGGATTGTCGTGTCTGCGTGAATGGAGGAGAGCATGTAAACGTCACGCTTGTCTCTCCATTTCACCGCGAGCAGTTCTTCATTACACAAGGCAGCCCTCTCCCCCCTTGCAAGACGGGTGGTAACAAGCCGTTGGGGGAAGCCCCGGCGACTAGGTCGCACGGTGCCACAGGCGCAAATCCGTTCTAGAAACAAATGCCTAAAGAGGGCCACACTTGTGTAGAAATTGTCCACATAAAGATGGTACCCCTTGCCGAATAAGGGTGACACCAAGTCCCAGACTGTCTTCCCACTGCTCCCCAGGTAGTCAGGGCAACCGACCGGCTCCAGGGTCTGATCTTTTCCCTCATAGACACGAAATTTGTGGGTATAGCCTGTGGCCCTTTCACAGAGCTTATACAATTTGACCCCATACCGGGCACGCTTGCTTGGGATGTATTGTTTGAAGCCAAGGCGCCCGGTAAAATGTATTAGGGACTCGTCTATGCAGATGTTTTGCTCGGGGGTATACAAATCTGCAAATTTCTGGTTGAAATGGTCTATGAGGGGCCGAATTTTGTGGAGCCGGTCAAAAGCTGGGTGGCCTCTGGGACGGGAGGTGGTGTTGTCGCTAAAATGCAGAAAACGGAGGATGGTCTCAAATCGTGTCCTGGACATAGCAGCAGAGAACATGGGCATGTGATGAATTGGGTTCGTGGACCAATATGACCGCAATTCATGCTTTTTAGTTAGACCCATGTTGAGGAGAAGGCCCAGAAAAATTTTAATTTCGGAAACTTGGACTGGTTTCCACCGGAAAGGCTGGGCATAAAAGCTTCCCGGGTTTGCGGTTATAAATTGTGTGGCATACCGGTTTGTCTCTGCCACGACTAAGTCCAAGAGCTCCGCAGTCAAGAACAGCTCAAAAAATCCCAGGGCCGAACCGATTTGAGCCGTCTCAACCCGAACTCCAGACTGGGCGGTGAAAGGGGGAACTACAGGTGCGGCTGAAGTTGGTGACTGCCAATCAGGGTTTGCCAGCACCTCAGGGACTCTAGGGGCTCTACGGGCCTGTCTGTGCGGTGGCTGCGACGGGGTAACTACTGCACGTGCCACCGTACCAGCTTCAACTGCCCTTCTGGTGCTCGCTACTTCACCATGTTGTACGGCAGTGCTGGTACTAGGTCCAGGAAGGGCTGCGCTGCTGGTGTATGCCTCACCACGTGATCCGGCAGCGACAGCCCCACTCTGCTGCTCTTGAAGCGGATCCTGCGTAACCTGTGGTCTAGCGACACGGGGCCGGGTACGCCTGGTGCTATCAGGGACCTCAGCCTCCTCGTCCGAACTTTGGGTCAGAGAGCCACTGCTTTCCACAGGTTCATATTCTGACCCGCTAGATTCGTCAGATGAGGGTTCCCACTCCTCATCCGACTGGGTCAGAATCCTGTAGGCCTCTTCAGAAGAATACCCCCTGTTTGACATTTTGGACTACTAAATTTAGGGGTATTCCCTGAGACTACCCAAGAAAAAAAGCAAACCTGTCTTACAAAGGGGAGGCTAGCGAAGTACCGGAGGCCGCTGCGGTTGATAAAAAATATCAAAACTGATTTTTTTATCGCCGCAGTGCGTGTACAGTGAATGTGCAGTGATCAAAAAACAAAAAAATTTTTGTCACTGCGGCGGGGCGGGCGTGGGTGAACGCACGTGTGGGCGACCGATCAGGCCTGATCGGGCAAACACTGCGTTTTGGGTGGAGGGCGAGCTAAGGTGACACTAATACAAGTATAGATCTGACAGTGATCAGTTTTGATCACTTACAGATACTATAAAAGTACAAATGCTGATTAGCGATACGCTAATCAGCGAATAAAAGTGACTGCGGTGCAGTGGGCTGGGCGCTAACTGACGCTAACTACCTAACCAAGGGGCCTAAACTATCCCTAAAACCTAACAGCCAATACTAGTGGAAAAAAAAAAGTGACAGTTTACACTGATCACTTTTTTTCCTTTCACTAGTGATTGACAGGGGCGATCAAAGGGGTGATCAAAGGGTTAATTGGGGTGCAGGGGGGTGATCTGGGGCTAAGGTGTAGTGTTTGGTGTACTCACAGTTCAGTCTGCTCCTGTGCTGGATCCAACCGACGAAAAGGACCAGCACAGGAGCAGACAAGCCATATAACAGATCATATTTACTAATATGATCTGTTATATGGCTTGTGATTGGATTTTTTGAAAATCGCCAGCCTGCCAGCCAATGATCGTTGCTGGCAGGCTGGTGACGAAATTGTTCTTTAACTTTTGCCGGCCCGCGATGCGCATGCGCGGGCCGGCAATACCCGAAATCTCGCGTCTCGCGAGATGACGCACGGATGCGTCCAGGAGGAATGAATCAACCACCTTCCGGACGCATCCGTGCGTTAGGCGGTCGGGAGGTGGTTAATCATAACCTGTCTGTCATGCCCTGCTCGGATGGTGTGCGGAGGTCTGTCAGATTGGCAGCACGTGTCTAACCATTTGTTTTGTTTTGTTTTGGAATCATGCTGGATCCGCCTTCCTTCAGGTGCTCTGGGTGGGGTCATTGGCTTAAATTGCCTTCACTCCCAGAGGGCCGTGCGGGTTACAGAATTCAGTCTGGCCTTGGATCCAAGGAAGGAAGGTTTGTCTGTTCCAGCTCAGATAAGTTTGGTTTCTGTTTTTGTTATTTGCGGTCTAGGCTGTTTGTGTGTCTTCTGCCCCTTCTCCCCTTTCACCATCTCAGGGATTCTATGGTGTTTGCAGTCCAGGCACGAGGACACATTATTCCTACCACCTAGGTCTGAATGTGGGCTTAGCAGCATAGGGACAGAAGTCAGGGATATGCTAGGAGGTGACCATTCCCCAGCATCTCGCCTAGACACTTGTTTATTTGGTTGTCTGTATATCTGAGATCCAGTCCGCCGTGACACTGTCACCTTTACCCAGTCCCCTGCCCTTCTTAATCATACCCAGTGTCACCCTTACCCAGTCCCCTGCCCCCTCAATTAGACCCTGCCCCCCTTAATCATACCCAGTGTCACCCATAGCCAGTCCCCTGCCCCCCTTAATCATACCCTGTCACCTTTACCCAGTCCCCTGCCCCCCTTAATCATACCCAGTGTCACCCTTATCCAGTCCCCTGCCCCCTTAATCATACCCAGTGTCTGTCACCCTTATCCAGTCCCCTGCCCCTCTTAATTAGACCCTGCCGCCATTTAATGAAAGATATTTGGTAAAAAAAAACAACAACAAAAAAAACTATAAGAACAGGTACTCACTATTTGAAGTCTTCTGCTCCCTCCCTGTCTGCAGAGCACCGCCGCCACCCTCACACATTGAGCGGATCCTTCTGCGGCTCTCTGTGAAGGTGCAGCACTTGGACGCTGCGCCTGCGCCCCTAAGCTCCTCCTCCATGCTCCGGAACCTGACCTGGCAGCTGCAGCGGCTCAGCTCGCCAGGCTCGCCTCACACAATCTCGGGCCGGCCTGCTGTAAGAGACCGACTGCGAGCTGTGTCGGCTGCCGGGTGCCCCTGTTGCCATGGCGCCCTGTGCGGCCGCACAGCTCGCACACCCCAAAGGCCAGCCCTAGCTGCCCATAACATACAGTTTTAAAATGGTTCTTTCAGGGTTAAAAGCAGGGGATTCGTTATAGTGAAAGCAGGGCAAGCGGCAGCTACAGGAAGAGGATTGGAAGATTTTATTTTCAGAGCCCCCTCAACAGTATTATACAATGACATTATATACAGTGGCAGTATATACAGTACATGTAGGAAACAGACAGAGCGGCTGCCTAGCTTGGTCTGAGAGAGCTATCCGGACTAGCCGCAGGAGCGAGGGTTACACAGGAGGAAGGGGTTTCTGTGGGGGGTGCCATTCAAAAAATTGCTGTGGGGCCAGTCAGTTCTGGTTATGGCAATGGGTAAAATGAGCACTTAATCTAGAAATGATTTCTTAAAATCGGCAAGAAATAAAGCGCCCATCACTGCTTGTCAGGCTGCAGCGTTTTCTGCATGATCCTGATGCAACAGCTGGTGGCCGACTGAAGGTGGTGACCTAGCAAAGGAGTTGGTCTTAAATGGGTTGTCTCATTATGGACAATGGGGGCATATCGCTAGGATATGCCCCCATTATCTTATAGGTGCGGGTCCCACCGCTGGGACCCGCACCTATATCGAGAACGGAGCCCCGCAAGGTGGTGGCTTGAGGACTCCGGTCCGGCCACTCCCCATAGAAGTGAATGGGAGCGTACTGTGCATGCGCGGCCTCCACTCCCATTAATTTCTATGGGGCCGGCGGAAATAGCTGACCCAGAGCCAAAGAAAATGAATGGAGGGCGGTTGCACATGCACAGTGTGCCCTCCTTCACTTGCGGGGCCACGTTCTCGACATAGGTGCGGGTCCCAGCGATGGTACCCACACCCAGGGCTGGGACAAGGTCCACCACCAACAGAGGCTGAGCTGCCCAAGTGCGCCCCCCCCCGCCATTTAGATGTGTATGTTTGTTATTAATCAGACATCCACCCCAATCCCCCCCCCCCCCCCTCCCGGGCGTTCCTTGTAATTTTACACCATCCAGAACCCCATCAGACCTCAGATCAGACGGAAAAGTATATTATCTTTATTTAAGAACTATCTTACTTCACTTCAGTACAGACTCTCACGCTCTATCCCTGCTGGGGCCTGGGCTGGGTCGTGACACAGTGCTGTGCTGCTGCCTGCTGCCCACGCTGCTCCTGGTCTCCACAGGGCGCACATGTGACCTGACTGCGTACAGCGCGTCAGATCAAAGTGCGCGCTGTACGCAGCCAGTCAGGCAAGCGACTGAGCAGAGACCAGAGCAGCGGAGCGGCCAAGCCAGGAGGCGGAGCGGGGAGGGAGCACGTAAGTCAGTGCCAAGTGCTCACTACTCCCTCCGTCCTCCAGCGTGGCCGGCAGCCCGGCAGGCGCCGCAGCAGCAGCGACGTGGTCAGTGGCCAGCCTGCCGCCCAGAATGGCCTGAGGCTGGAACCTCCCCAGCCTCTGTGTCGGCCCGGCCCTGCCCACACCTATAAGACAATGGAGGCATATCCTAGCGATATGCCCCCATTGTCCATGATGAGACAACCCCTTTAATGATCTCTCTGTTCTACTTCAGAGGGGATATGCTGCTGCTCCAGGCATTGCTGATCTTGTGGACATAGAGAGATTTATTTATATATTTCTCAGTATTATTTAAAATATCAGAAAAATAGGATCACAAGAAAGGAGGAGGAAGAGGACGAGCTGGGATATTTAATTTATGGGCGTTTTCTGTGTTTTGCATTCCTTTAACAACAACATTTTCATTGTATGATACTAATAAAAAAAAATGCCAACATAGTCGATATAATGCAGATTTCAAAAGATTGATACCGCACTATAAATCCTGCTTGAGAATACATGAACTCTCTGTGTACTGACAACCTACAGCACAGACAGTGAGCACCTTTCTACAGCATAAGCTCCTCTGCTTCGCATTATGCATGGTTTTCTATACAGAAAGCACCTATTATACAGTGGAATATGTTGATTGATCTACTATTCATTCAAAAGGATTATTGACAATTGTCAGAAAATAATTAAAGAATGTACACTACTCACCCATTTCATTCCTGGGAACTTTCATCATTGCCGCTCTTGTCCACCTGCTGGGCTATGTATGCTTGGCTGCATGACATGCCCATATACTTCATATGACCACTGCATCCACCCACTGGCCTCAGCAGTTTCATGTTGTATACCACTGAGGCCTGTGATTGGCTGCAGTGATGTGTCTGGTGCATACAGGCATGTATGTCATTGTTGCAGCGGGAGGAAGATCGGAGCAGGGATGGATGAAATGGGTATACATTATTTTATAGCAATTGCTGGCTTGGGGTGTTTTTTTTAAACTGTGTCTGACAACCGCTTTAAGGGGCTTTTCCAGTTACACACACAAAAAAAAATAAATCACACCAGCATTGAATCTTGCTACATTATATAAATCAGAGGATGAAGTTCTGAATTCATTTTGACTCCTCCAGAGTAATTGCCATCTGTGACCCGTGCCCTGTGTACACAACCCAGCGCAAGACTCACGGCGAGGGGCCTCCTTCCAGCACATAGACTTTTACTAAAGAAGTTATTTAACAGGTCTTCATCAGGACTCATCAGATCTTCTGTATTGCAAACATAAGAGTTACCATTACACTACAAACCTGCTCTGTTGGAATGGCTGAATTTTCTGTGCTTAAAAAGCTATTTTATTCACATGCATAACTAAAAAAATAGTATATTACTGAAATGAAGGGACAAAAAATTGTGCCATTTACCAATCACCATAAATAATGAGTTTACTTGATTGTATAGCTTATTATGATTACAGGGATACCAAATACTCTTTTATGATATCCCATAGTAAGAATGTAACAAAAACTTTAATGTTTTTTGCCTTGTTATTTTAATTTTTTTTATAAAAATGAAAAATGCCATCAATGGGGATCGGGCAGTGAAGTAGAGGATCTGGCAACGATGTGTCTGTGAGATCGTACTGTGCTGGAGCAGCCTGCCGGATCCACAAACGGAGATGTGAATGAGGCCTGAGGAGGCAGTGGGAGTCTAATACTGTCTAACAGTAAGACAATGTAAAGTCGGATTTATCCTAGGGACTGATGATGGCTGATAAATCTGGTGCATCTGTAGACTGTCTAGTCTAAGCATACACCACCTATAAGTTGGCATAATTTTACTCCAAAAATTTACCAAAATTTTATGCATTTTATTGCACACAGAGGCACATTTAAGCCACGCCCCTTTCTTGTGAAGTCAAGTTACCTTTCCACTAAGCCATGTCCCTTGTTGGACCAGGCGGAAAAGATTAGAAGTGTGTATAGCAAATTTTCAATAGCAAATCTGCCCCATTGTCTGTAGCTGTAGCACTCAGTTTCTAGAATCTGGTTACCAGGAATCATGCGTTATCAACTGAAGATTAAAAAAAACTGTTATTGTGGTATGGCAAGGATTACAGTAAGGCCTCTTACACATGAACGTAAGGGCTCCGTGCCCGTGCTGTGGACCACAAATTGCAGTCCGCAATGCACGGGCATCGACCGCGGGGCAGCCTCATGCGGATCAAGTGAATGGGTCCGCATACGTGATGCGGAATGCACACGGCTGGTGACACGTGTATTGCGGAACCACCGTATGCGGCCCGCAGCACGGGCATGAGCCCTTACGTTTGTGGGTAAGCGGCCTAAAAGTTTGAGCCAACTTAAGGCTACGTCTACACGACGACATTTGTCGCGCGACAGATAGGGCACAACTACACTGCAACATTTGTAGCGCAACATTTTGTTGCACTAATGTCGCGCAACAATTTTTATAATGGCAGTCTATGGTGTCGCACTGCAACATGCAACATGCCGCGACTGCAACGCAACAGTCGCAGAAAAATCCATCACGAATGGATTTTCTGCGATTGCTGTGTCGCAGTCGCAGCATGTTGCAGTGCGACACCATAGACTGCCATTATAAAAATTGTCGCGCGACATTAGTGCAACAAAATGTCGCGCGACAAATGTCGTCGTGTAGACGTAGCCTAATGGGTGAAGGGGTCTTGAGCCTGTCCATTCCTTTCACTGGTATCACCTTGGAGTTCTCTACGTATTCTGATAAAACTTGGTACTCAAATCATTGTTGCTGTTCTGTTTCTGCTATTTATCAGAGAGTGCCGGTCTTCTTCTTTTGCGTATCTCCACATTAGGGTCAGGGAAAGTTCACATCACTGTTTAATTTTCCTTTCTTCTGATCTGTCAGATGAAAAAAATAAAATAAAAAACAGGATCCTGTAAAAAACGGATCCTGTTCCATCAGTTGGCATCCGTTTGAGCCATTTCCACCTGAGATCAGTTTTTTTTTCAGGATCCTGTTCTTCTCTCTCTCTTCTTCTGATGGATCAGAAGAACAGAAAGCTAAACGGTGCTGTTAACTCACTCCTAGACTATCCCTAAAGTAAATATACCAACCAAGGTGTTCATATAAAATTACAAATTCAATTTTTCCATGTTGCTGCACTTCTTATTTTTCTAAATTTACTTCATTTTTAATCAATTACTAATATTAACTGCCCTGGGTAAAGAGAAAGTAAAACCATGCTGTAATGTGATCCTGTGCCAGTCTCCTCAGTGATGGAACAGCACTACAGAAGTCAAGCTGTGAAGAAAGCAACAAGTTTTCGCTGCTGTGCTGCCTACCAGCACAGTGGTAGCTTAAACTGGGACTTTAGTTTATTTATAGTATTGTGTAGGGACAGCGATGTTAAGAATTTTTTTAAACATAGTTTATTAGGGAAATATGTTTCTTTTTGCTTTATATTCCTGCTCAATCTGGGCTCTGAAATCAAGGAGGCGGTCCTATCAGTGATTGACAGGTATCTCTGTATACACAGTCATAGAAAACCTGATGAAGGGGAATTGTTTATCCCCGAAACGCACTGTTTTTATGTATGTACGCTATCTTCTAAAAAAGAAGAATTTTATCTGACCATTAAGACCATCTTGACCAGTGAGTTTCCGCCTGAGCAGAATTTCCTTCACTACAAGCATCCTTCGGGAGGACTGGACATCCTATCCGAAAGAAACCTCTTTCTTGCGGCTGCAACCCTGGTTAATAGGTCAAAATTTGCACAAGTCTTACAATAGGGTTGTGCCTATCACTAGCCCAACCTTAAAAGGTGTGCCTCCTGATTCTTTATTTTCCTATATCTTGATCGAGCCTACTACCCTATTGTGCGCCCCCCCTCTCATTCTTTCTCTATTCCCCTCGATACGAGTCAAATTTAGATACGTCCAAAAGAGAATACACAGTAATAGAGGGAAGGCTGTCAATTACTGATAGGACCGGCTCCTCGACTTCAAAGCCCAGAATAAGCAGGAATTTAAATGAATGAAAAACAGGTTATACTGAATATTTTCCGATAAAACTATATATCAGTCTGCTCAGCTCCTCCTGCTCTATAACATGCTGCCTGTACCTTACATTACATTTTCATGGTGAAAAGTTCCCTTTAAGTATATCACTTATTCTGGAAGGAAATGCTAAGTAGTAGCCCCATGGAGTGACAACGTGGGTAATCCTTGTGTGTCTGCTGTGGATTTACTGCGTACCCGTACCTCCTCCACAGGAGAAATCTGAAGGTATAGCCTGTTGCAGAAATATATGTTGGATATTAGTCTGATGTGTGAACATACACCAATGGTGTGCTAAAATGCTACGTACATTGGAAATACACGCTTATAAGCATACCCCGATAGAAAACCAGCACTAATATATTATGTGTAAGTCCCTAATCTATTTTCGGAACCTGACTTCAGCTACAAGAATTGATTTACCCATAGACAAGAAAGTCAATAGAGACAGTATATTCTCTGTAGGTCACCTGCCAGCCGCCCATGTGCTGTAAGCTGGCTTCCACCATCCTGGAACCTGTGGAATACCTATATTTGTGTCAATCAAAGTGTATGAAATCCTAGTATTTTAGCACTGGTCACACTCTATATTTATTTTTTAGAATAATTGTGTATAATGATATCTGATATGTGGCACTAAATCACCTCTGTTGTCATTTCTTTTGGCTGGTATCACACATAGACTTTTTTGTTGTTTTTATGACATTTTACATTTGTATTTATCCCAGTTTTGGTGCTTTTCGGTGTTTTTTATGTTTTTTTTTTTTTGTGGATTTTCTGTTTGTGTTAACAACCCCTTTAAAGTCTATGGGGAATGCCAATATATATGAGGTGAGGAAACGCAAAAACAATTGACATGTAGAGGATTTTAAAATCTACACTGTTAGGGTACTTTCACACTTGCGGCAGGACGGATCCGACATGCTGTTCACCATGTCGGATCCGTCCTGCGGCTATTTCGCCGTGCCGCCGGACCGCCGCTCCGTCCCTATTGACTATAATAGGGACGGGGGCGGAGCTCCGGCGCAGCACGGCGGTGCACGGCGAAAGGCCGCCGGACTAAAATTACTGCATGTCAGGCTTTTTAGTCCGGCGGCTTTCGCCGTGCACCGCCGTGCTGCGCCGGAGCTCCGCCCCCCGTAATCCATTATAGTCAATGGGGACGGAGCGGCGGTCCGGCGGCACGGCGAAATAGCCGCAGGACGGATCCGACATGGTGAACAGCATGTCGGATCCGTCCTGCCGCAAGTGTGAAAGTAGCCTAAATCAGTTTCCGCACGTAAAAAAATACACATGAGATGCACAACAGATACAGTCATATGAAAATCTGCACGGAAAAAATGTGCATAATCTTGAATATGTGCAGTTACACTTATGGTAAAATTTTTGGGTCAAATGTGTTGGCATTTTTTGTTGGCATTTTTTATTGGCATTTTTGCATGGCATGTTTTATCAATGATTTTTCCATACAGCTCTCTATAGAAACTAACATCATGGAAAGGGGGGGGTCCGGCGGTGTCACATACTGTACTTTTCTATAAAAAAAAAAAAGGCATTCAAAAAAACACCATTAGGCCTCATGCACACGACCGTTGTTTTATTCAGTGTCCGTTGTTCCGTTTTTCGTGATTTTCTGCGGACCCATTGACTTTTAATGGGTCCGTTGAAAACTCGGCTAATGCACCGTTTGTCATCCGCGTCCGTGATCCGTGGTTCCAGTCCGTCAAAAAAATATAACCTGTCCTATTTTTTTCATCGAAAACTTCAAGTCAATGGGACCGTGAAAAAACGCGGAGGCACACAAGATTGTCATCCGCGTCCGTGTCTGTTTTTTTCCTATCATTTGCATGGCAAACTTGACTTAGACTTTTTTTTACTTTCCTTCATGTCTGGTGATCCTCCAAAAATAAAGAAAGACACACGGAAACAAAAACGGAAACGGATCACAGAACAACGGAACCCCATTTTGTGGAACGGAACACAATAACGGTCGTGTCCATGAGGCCTTAAAGGGGTGTCCCTTTAATGGCGGGGGTCTGACTCTCGAAACCTCCGCTGATCAGTTGTTTGAAAAGGTAGCAGCACTCGGTGAGCATTGCAGCCTCTTCCTAGACCAGTGACGTCACAGTACATTCAATTGAATGGGTAGTGCTGCAATACCAAGTGCAGTCACTATCTAATGGAAGGCGCTATGCTTGGTAAGCTGTGAAGAGACTGCAGCAATCACTGGAGTGCCGCGGCCTCTGCAAACAGCTGATTGATGGGGGTGCCAAGAGTCAGACCCCCATCAAGCTGACAAGCTGATATTGATGACCTATCCCGGGGATAGGCCATAAATATCAAATTCCTGGACAACCTCTTTAAAAAACACCAAAAAAAAGTACTGAAATGCCTGATAAATGCTAAACAAATGATGACCAAGTTTGTTACCAGAAAAATGTGTGGGACGGGACCCTTTAAGAAATCTCATTGTATGATTACTACATAACCTCCATAAACAAGGATTCCTACCAGGGTTATTAAATCAATAGAAGCGCATTTCATCTCCTGCAGGTTTGTGGATGTAAATCAATACTTCACATTCATTTATGCTGAGCAAAAATGTGACAGCTACTGCACAGTGGGTGAAGGCCGGAATCGCGGCACAACTGGCGTTCTGTTTTCTTCACGTTGAATAAATTGCTTTTAACAACATGTTGATTCTGTTAGTAAGCCCTTGCAATTAAATTTGGATTATATAGAATGTAGTGTACCCAGATGTAGCAGAGCTACAACTTCTAAGGTCTGCTTAGCCTACTCCTTGTACCTACAGTTCCCTGTAAAATAACACAAATTGTGCAACATCATCTGACAAACTCAGCTCTTCTACATCTGTAGATTCTACCGCCTTATGACACTTTGAAAACATGTTTATGACCAGTCTTACCTCTGAGCTCTGCTGCTTCCTTACTGCTCCTGTCAGCGTGGTATTCAACAATCCCAAAAATCAATACAATTTGTGCATTCCGGCTGCCAACACTGTGAACAGCTGCTGGGTGTACCAATGTCGCAAATACGAGAGGGGGTCCTGAGTCCTGCAGAACCTTCTTAAACTATATTCTAGCTTTGTTTTAGAGGGCAGTGAGTCATAGCTGAGGGCTGGATGTCTTATGTGTTATAGAGGACTAGGGGGGGTGTATTTTGGAGCTGCAATTTTGAAGCTGTTATGGGAAGGAGGAGGGAGTGGAGCGTCCCATAGGAGCAAAATGAGTCCCAAATGACCTTTAGTGAATAATGAAAAGCAGTAATACCTATACTGTATGGTGTAATAGAAGATTTAAGTATTTACTTACAGATTTCGTATTTTCTTTTAGGATTTCATATAGGGGTATAGTCACACACAGCAGTTCGGTTGCAGAAAGTTTGAATGTGTCACAGAACTTTCTGCAACCAAACTGCTGTGTGTGACTATACCCCTATATGAAATCCTAAAAGAAAATATGAAATCTGTAAGTAAATAAAAAATTATGGTTAAAATTAAAAACAAAAACTCCTTTACGGTATAACAACATGGTGTGGTCGCTTGTGACATGGTCGTGCTGTGTTTGAGTAAAGTGCAGCCAAAAGGCACACATCGGGCTCAAATTAAACTAATGAGACGGCAATGTTCAGTGGGTCTGTATTGTTAATGGCTGTGTGGCGCCTTCAATACCGTGCGGCCAGTAACAATAAAGATCCACTGAACAGTGCGGTCTCATTAGTATTATTAGAGCCCACTGCAGCCCCTTCGGCTTGAAAAGCACTATACTGTTATTCTACATATTCTTATACATCTGTTATAGAGCTTGAAAATCACTATACTGTTGTTCTACATATTCTCATATATGTATTATAGTGCTTGAAAATCACTATACTGTTATTCTACATATTCTCATATATGTATTATAGTGCTTGAAAAGCACAATACTGTTATTCCTCGTGTTCTTATATATTATTATAGTGCTTGAAAAGCACTATATTGTTATTCTACATGTTCATATATTTTATTATAGTACTTGAAAAACACTATACTGTGAGGACTCATGCATACAGCTGTAGTTGTTTTTGTGGTCTGCAATTTGCGGATCCACAAAACATGGATACAGGCCATGTGCGTTCTGCATTTTGCAGAACAGAATTTCCGGACCACAATAGAAGAGTCCTATCCTTGTCCGTAATGTGGACAAGAATATCACATGTTCTGTATTTTTATGGATGCCCTGGAACGGACATACGGATGCGGACAGCAAATGGTGTAGTGTCCGCATCTTTTTCGGCCCCATTGATGTGAATAGGTCCGCATCCGACCCACAAAAAATGCAGATCGGATGCAGACCAAAATAAGTTCATGTGCATGAGCCCTTATTCTACATATTCTTATATATTTATTATTATTTATTATTCTCCAGCTTTCTGCAATTAATACAGCCAGAAATGCTTAAAGGATAACTGTCATATTTTCATCAAAAAATCTATTTTAGCATATGTTACTGCTGCAGCAGTATTGCACATTAAGCAATCTTTCATTTCTTCACTTACCACTGTTTTTCTTGAGTTTTCCCCTTAGTTACGGCTGTTTTGAATCCTACATTATGAGGATCTTCTCAAGATGGCTCCTCTGCCAGTTCTCTGAGGCCAAAACTGCATTCCCTCAGGTAACATACAAGCTTACTGAAGCCAGCAGCTTCCTGCCAGCCAATCAGATTGGATTACTGAGAGACACGCCTCCTCACTCTGATGCCTAATGCAGGCATGCAGTGTGAAGGACCGCCCCTCTGTCTTCCTAGCCGGAGACAGATGAGCCATAGCAATGGTCTTTTAAGGGAGCAGTGGAAAGGGACAGGAGACATTAATGAACGCTGTTATTATAAGGTAATTACAGATCTTTTGGCAATCATTGACAGACTAACTCAGGTATACATGCCTAGCTGTAATAAACTAGCAAAAAAAAATATGACAGTTATCCTTTAACATACAGACTCCGTTCAAACTGCGTTTTGAAGCTCTCGTTGCTGAGAGGTGTGCTATGAATTTATGGAGTTGATCGGATTTGTCATTTTTAATACATTTTCAATTAAAAATTAAAATTTCCCATAGAAATGAATGGCAGAGTTCTGTGAATAATACAGCATGAACCACTTATTATGCAGACTCCTTTCAAACTGACTTTAGGCACTCTTCACTAAAAGGTGTGCTGTGTATCTTTGGAGTCAATCAGATTTACCATTTTTCATAAATTTTTGATTAAAAATAAAAAATTCCCCATTTCAGTGTCCAATGTTCTGCAGAAAAAAAAAGCATGTAATAAGAAAAGCCAGCAGAGTTTACTCTCTCCATTGCAATGGGAGAAATCCACTGTATAAGTTTACATGCTTCAGATTTCAAATCAGCAATGCCGCACCTTTTCCACAGTTTTTTTAAAGTAATGTGTGGGTGAGAATTCAGAAATTCTTATCTACTTTGCTGTTAATGTACAAAGCTATTCAGTCACGTGTGAACCCGGCCTAACTGCTGATGGTGTTCACATGGCCATATTTTTGTTACGGGAAGGGATGTCCTCCTCTTAGTTCACAGCTATTGTAGATGCTTAACCCTTTCAGTCCTTTCTTAAAAAAAACACATCCTCCTAAAGATTAACTACAGCAGTGACATGTATGTCCCTTTAACCCCTTCAAGCAAAACATCACTTTTTGCACCATTTTTTGGGAAGTGAGCTGGGCAAAAATTGCAATTCTGTCAGTATTTTTTATTTTTTTTATGGGGTTCCTCATGTGGTATATATGAC
Source organism: Bufo bufo (assembly GCF_905171765.1). NCBI lineage: Eukaryota > Metazoa > Chordata > Amphibia > Anura > Bufonidae > Bufo > Bufo bufo. The sequence continues at coordinate 129,340,662 of NC_053396.1, forward strand.
ATGATAATTTTATTCTGTGAGATGATACCGTTATGGCGATACCAAATTTATATAATTTTTTATGTTTTACTACTTTTTCAGCATAAAATCACTTTTATGTTATAAATAAATTTATATTCTGCATCGCCATATACTAGCATCCATCACAATTTAATTTTTTCACCAATGTAGCTGTGTGTAGGCTTGTTTTTTGTGAGAATAGCTGTAGTTTTTATTGGTATCATTTTGGGATACATAAGACTTTTTGATCACTTTTTAATTTATTTTTTTGTGGAGGTGAGGTGACAAAAACAGCTATTTTGTCATGGCTTTTAAAATAAAAAATTTACGGCATTCACCGAGTGGGATTAGTAACATGATACTTTTACAGATCAGGTCATTATGGATGCGGTGATACCAATTATGTATACTTTATTTTGTTTTTTTTCATCTTTTAATCAATTATAAATGAGCGGATATGGGAAAAGGCAAATTATTTTATTTTTATTTAAATTTGTATTTCTTTTTTATTTTATTTTACACTTTTTTTTAAGTCTCACTAGGATCTTGAAGATCCAGTGGGTCTGATTGCTGTACATTGCCTTGCAATAGCATTGCAATGTACTGTACTGTCAGTATTACACTGACACTAAGCCTCCTGTTGCTATGGTAATGATTGGGCCACTGCCATCTCAGTGTGGCGGCCCGATGGGGGAGAAAGGGAGCCCCCTCCCACTATTAACACCATGGATGCCGCAGGCATATTAAGGGTTAAATGGCAGAGATCGTGCAAACAGGGCTGCTGGGCTGATCGGGGACACAATGGAGGAACAGGGGACATTAGGGGGCACAAAAGACATCGGGGGCAGAGTGGAGATCAGAGCTTGAGACCGGCATTTTCTTACTGAAGTGCTCTGATTGGTTAGTCTGCACAGACTAACCAATTGGAGCACTTGCCGGCAAGGGACCACTGTGATTGTGGAGACTGCGGGGCTATGACACTTTATAGTGTCACAGCCCCGGTAAGCAGTTTGGAGGTGACTGTATGTAAGTTACATGCGATTTGGACATACATTTACGTCCAAATGCGTGAAGGGGTTAAATGAGTGTCAAAGGTTTCCAGCTATAGCCTTTCTCTTGGAGAATGCTGGAAGTCTGTCACCTTGAGGGATACAATACATACAGTACATGTGCTGTGGCTCAGAATGCTTTAAATTCTTTCCCAGCAGATTAATTTATCTAAGGCTTACATAATAGCAAACTTTTGCAATAGGTGCTGACACGGAGCATTTGTCTACGTTCCTTTGTACTTATACTGTTTGCTCTGACACTTGTGTGTTTCTCTTTATAAAGTAAATGCCCATTTTAGCTTTTGCCAAGAGCAGTAGAGGTCATAGGCTCTCATTACGATATTTTGTCCATGTACTCTTTTTACTCTTTATCTGTTTTGTATCTTATTTCCACGGATCTGTACGGACTGCTGTTAGTCATAATCCATGGATTATGTGATAGTCTAGTTCTTTAGACCTCTGAATAGTTAGCAATAATACAATAAGGCCTCATGCACATGAACGTGTCTGTATTGTGGCCAGTAAATCATGGATCCACAAAATATGCATACCTTCAGTTGTACTGTCTATATCTTTCTCACTCCCATGACTAGAAATTAATATTCTTATCTGGATACGGACAAGAACAGTACATGTGCAGCGAACCACTCTTAGGCACCTGGGTATCCCTTGCCCCTTAGGAGGTTTCTACGAAATATGTCCCTCTTATAGAGCAAGTAGTCATGACGCCAGTTGCAGTTAAGCAACGAGGACATGGAGTCCACTTTGTAGATGGTAGTGTGGGTACCCAAATGAAGGATTGCAAGAATGGTGTAGAGTGGCCTACACTCTCTGAAGGTGTTGTATGCACGTGTCACGGTGCTCCTACCTGGATATCCTTGGATCCCAAACACAGTGGTTCGAAGCAAGTGCAAAAAGGGTTGTTGAATTTGGGTGATGAATAAATTGAATAAATGGAGTCCAGACTTTGTATTAACATAGAACACAACTTTACTTGGCATAAACGATAATCCAAACAGTTTCCAAACTGTATCTTGGTCATCAGCAGATATTGGCTTAACTTTGGCAGGCAAACACTTCTGCAACAATCTCAGCTCTTCTATGCTGTAGCTTTCTCAGCTCTGCTATGTTATCTGGAGAAAATAGGAATTTTTCCTCTTCTGCTGGAACTTTACTTAGCTACCTGTAGTCTGTCTCTTAATTTATCTCACTTAGCTTGTATATAGGCAATGCGAGCCCAGGAGGGGACAAGAAACCATGTAGAACTTACAGGCAGGGCCTGCAGGCCCAGCAGAGCAGGCAGTGCTTTGCTGGCCAACGCACAACCTTCCCTTAGGAAGGGGTAGACTAGACTGACCACTAACTAACTTCTCCTTCTCTAGAGAGGGCTAGAAGGTAACTAGAAGGTTCCTCTCCAGAGAGACTAACATTTTTAATGTTGCTGCCACCTGCTGGTGAACCAGGCACATTACATGTTAACATAACATTTGCAAGGAAATAGATACACACATTGCAGGAAATGGAAATAAATATCAGAAATTACACATGAGGGACAAACCAAAGATAGTGGGGGTACAAAAGAGGTGCTAATGCCACTCTGGGGTATTACACATGTTCTATAATTTGCACAATGGACATATGGATAAGGACATCACACCAATGTCATCTGTGTGCTGTTTTTTTGGAGACCAATAGAAATGATTGGGTCTGTGTGCAATCTGCAGAAAAATGCAGATTGGACTTGGATACAAAATACAGTCGGAGACATGAGGCCTACACACAGAAACTAGGTTCCTTTAGATTTTGACAGGGTCCTTACACACATGAATCTAGCTCTGGTATTTGTTCATTGTAAAAAAAAAAAAATGGCAGAATAAATGCAATAATTTTTTGGGCACGTGTGTTTTTTCTGCAATTTATGTGGTATTTTGGTAGGTTTTTTTTTGCACACAGTGGCCCAGATTTAGATATCCTACAGACATACCTCCCTATATTACAAAAGCGCAAAGAAGGACAATTGTTTTCATAATATGCCATGCCACTAACTCCGCCAAAAGCGTAACTATACACACCCAGCCCCCTAAATGCCCCCACATAGTAATTATTCCCCCTTTGTGCGTCTGTTACAGTTGTTATGGCCACATTGTGCCCCCTTCACAGCAGTAATGCTTACATGCGCCCCCTTTACAATAGTTATGCCCAGATATATACTCCCTTAAAAGTAGTTATGCCCAGATATGCTCCTTCACAATAGTTATGCCCAGATGTGCCCTCTCACAGTAGTTATGCCCAGATATGTGCCCACTTCAGAGTAGTTATGCCCAGATGTGCCTCCTTCACAATAGTTATTTCCTAATGACCTTCTTACAGGAATGGAAATACGGACATACGGAAATGGAATGCACACGGAGTAACTTCCGTTTTTTTTGCGTAACGGACACGGAATGAAAATATGTTCGTGTGCATAAGCCCTAATAGTTATACCTATTAAGTGAGAGATACTGAATTATACTGCCTGTTTTTAATAACAATATGAACACTATAGTATTACATTCTACATGAAAGAAGATAACTTCTACATATAATACTCCTTCCAATATATTAATAGCCAACAAGGGAGAGAAACGGAGATAGAGACAGATAATACTACATCCTTTGTATAACAATATGACTACTGTAGTATTGCCTTCTATATTTAAGAATATAACTGCTGTAATACTGCTCCCAATTTACTAATTCCCACCAAAAGAGGGAGAGAGAGACACACTGTTACGAGAATCTGCTCAACTCTGTAAGGCCCCCTTTCACGCAAGCGAGTTTTCCACACACGTGAAGTGAACACATTGCACCCGCACTGAATCCTGACCCATTCATTTCAATGGGTCTGTGTACATTAGTGATTTTTTTTCACACATCAGTTCTGCGTTGCGTGAGAATCGGAGCATGTTCTATATGCTGCGTTTTCCACGCAGCTCTGGCCCCATAGAAGTGAATGGGGCTTCAGTGAACAACGCATTGTAATCTGGATGCATTCCGGGTGCAATGCGTCTTTCACTGAAGGTTGCTAGGAGATGTTGTTTGTAAACCTTCTTTTATTTTTCTCACCCGCGTGAAAAAGGCATTAAAACTGATTTCAGCCTTGCGGAAAAAAATTAAACACTGAACTTAAATGCAGACAAGACTGGCTGAACTTGCTTGCGAAGTGGTGCAAGCTTCACTGAATGCACCCTGAACACATCCTCACACAATCCGTATCGTTCGTGTGAATGAGTCCTAAATTTGTTTTCTGGATACCAGTATATGCAAATGTTCTGGACCTTGGTGTATTTTACATTGGTTCAGGTCTCTTTTCTGTGGATTCACCATGCTAGAAAGCCTCTATTATAAAAAATACATGTGTGCACTATTGTAGGCCAGGCGATGAACCTTTGGCATTGTGGGAAATATATTCTAATGAGCTTTTCTAAAGCCTATATCAGCAGAGGTTAGGCCTAAAATTTTGCATATTCTTTCCCCAGAAGTCCCAAGGTGCTTTGTTTATGTCATGCTCAGGCAAGGAGGAGCAGGAGCAGTACCAGCTCCATCAACAGCAACTTAAGTCTAGAGTCTCTGATGAGCACTTTTCTTCACCTGCTTAGTGAAGAAATCACCCACCAGCAGCAGAAGCAAGACATGGAGCAGAACCAGAACCAGAAGGTGGTAGCATACTTGGACTGCACCCTGCCATCCCACATGGAAGATTCCCTTGACTTCTGGGCAACCAAACTTTATTGGTGGCCGCAAATGGACAAGTTTGCCCTGTACAAGCTTTCCTGCCCGGCCAGTAGTGTGGCATTAAAGTAGGTGTTTAGTGAGGCTAGGGGCATAGTTACCCCAAGAAGAACTTGCCTTTCCACTCAAAATGTGGAGAGACTGACCTTTGCGAAGATGAATCAGGCAAGGATCAGCCAGGATTTCCACATGCCAGTACCTGATGCATCAGACTAGATCATTCTGGGTGCCATACGTAAACTTTGTCAAAAGAGCACACTGTTTCTTCTGGCCACCTGCTTTAGCCACTATTCAGATGTTGCCACCCGCCTGATGCCACACACCTGCTGCCATGTGCTCCTACTGCCACCCACCATCTTCGGCTGTTACTGCCACTCCTTTTGCCCCCCACCTCACCACTCTGTTAGGGTACTTTCACACTAGTGTTTTTGTTTTCCCGTATTGAGTTCTGTCACAAGAGCTCAATACCGGAAAAAAACGGATCAATTTTATCCTAATGCATTCTGAATTGAGAGCAGTCTGTTCAGAATGCATCAGTCCATTTCCTCTTACGTTTTTGTAGCATGCTGCAGTTTTCTTTCCGGCCAAAAATACTGAACACTTGAGGGAATGACGGTTCCGGCATTCATTTACCTTGAAGTGTATTAGTGCCGGATCCGGCATTAAGTGTTCCGGCAAAACGGATCCAGCTTTCCAGTCTACGCATGCGTAGACCTTTAAAAAATGCAAAAAAATAATTATACCGGATGACACCGGAGAGATGGAGCCGGTATTTCAATGCATTTGTCAGATGGATCCGCATCCGGATCCATCTGACAGATGCCATGAGTTTGCATCCGGATTTCCAGATCCGTCAGGCAGTTACGGCGACGGAACTGCCTGCCGGAATCCTCTGCCACAAGTGTGAAAGTACCCTTACTTGGCCACTGTGTTGACTCCTCATGATGTTGCCACCTCACCACTCTGTGACTGGGCCACTGTGTTGACTCCTCATGCTGTTGACACCTCACCACTCTGTCACTGGGCCACTGTGTTGACTCCTCATGCTGTTGCCACCTTACTACTCTGTCACTGCGCCACAGTGTTGAGGGGTGTTTGGGGTTGTTCTTATGATGGAATAGAAGAAGGGCAAAATAAACAGTGACGTCAATACAAACTTATTCCTGACACCCTCTCCTCAGGTGGACACTACTTGTCTCAGTGTGTAACAGAGCCGATTCTGTAGAAATCTATGTGGAATCAGCTGACAACGTTGTAAAAGAAGTGCGCTCTTTCACTCTATAGTAAAATCTTGGGCCACTGCACAGTCCTTTATACCTGACGCTAACATTGACCTGTAAGGTTGAGTTCACACTTGAGTTATTTGGTCAGTTTTGGCCCCTTAACTTCCCAAATAAGGGAAGTGTGCAGTGATTCTAAGAGCGACGCCTGTCATCTACGTTTCATACTGACTCACAGTACTGTTTCACTACCACAGCAGACTCCCTATGCATGTTTCTGCAATGCACAGTGTTCTACACTACTATACAGGCTTTCAGCAGCCGGGAAATAGCAGTTTTTTATTGCAATTTGTCATGAATAAATCTGGATCGAATCAAATTTTTTGGGGAAATTCGGCGAACCGTCCTAATTGAATTTTTGGGAAATTCGCTCATCTCTAGTTCTATTATCAAGGGTAAGGAGAATCTTGTTTGTAAGTTACAAAAATCTCTATATGGCCTCAAACAATCAGCAAGGGCATAGACCATAGAATATCAAAATGAACAAAGTTCTGTTGGAAGAAAGATTTAAAAGCGGTCAAGCAGATCCATGTTTATACGCAAAATTTGTGGACAGAAAATGGATGTACATTCTCCTATATGTGGATGATGTGATTATAGCTCATCAAGATGAGAAAGAGATCACAAAAATGGGTAAAATTCTCAATCAACATTTTGAAACAAAGGATCTTGAAAATATAACATATTATCTAGGAATTCAGATCCACGCAATTCTAAAACAGTTTGGAATGTCGGATGCTAAAGGTGTTTCTACTCTAATGGATCTATCCTACTTGAAATTAGAAGAAGATGATCTGTTACCTGACAATGAAAGTTACAGGCAAGCAGTGGGGGCACTCTTGTATGTAGCAAACTCGACTCGGCCAGATATCACAGCAACAGTTAGAATTCTCTGCAGACACCTAGCCAAACCATGTCTAAGAGACTGAAACGCTGTTAAGAGAGGTCTTATATATCTGAAAGCAACTGTAAATATAAGTTTGAAGATAGCTGTCTCAGGAGATCTTAAACTCATAGGCTATGTAGATGCAGATTGGGCTGGTGATTCAGAAGACCCTAAATCCACAAGTGGTTACATATTCAAGTTTAATTTCCTGGTCTAGCAGAAGACAGGTTATTGTTGCTTTGTCTTTTACAGGAGCGTAATATGTATCTGCAGCTTACGCCGGTCAAGAAGTAGTCTAGTTGATTCAACTCTTGGAAGATCTTGGTGAACCATTAAGTCAACCAACAATAGTTTTAGAAGACAACCATACATGCATTAAAATTGCAAGCAGTGAGAAAATTAGCACAAGAACCAAGCACATTGATGTGATTTGGTGGAACGAGGCATAACTGAGTTTGCTTACTGTGAAACTGAAAAAATGGTAGCTGATGCTATGAAACACTACATAAGTATAAGTTTGAAAAATTCAAGCCAGCTATGGGGCTAACAGGATAAGGCTACTTTCACACTAGCGTTTTGGCTTTCTGTTTGTGAGATCCGTTCAGGGTTCTCAGAAGCGGTCCAAAACAGATCAGGTTTGCCCTAATGCATTCTGAATGCAAAAGGATCCACTCAGCATGCATCAGTTTGCCTCCGTTCAGTCACTATTCCGCTATTTTTTGTAATACTTTTATGCTATGAATATCAGGACATTATACAAAAAAACGCATATTTATACAAAAAACGCATCTAAAACACATGAATACCGCAATGGGGAGAATTTGGAATACAGAATCAAGTGATCCCTTCCGGACATTTGCATTGATAAGATGGGATCTACTTTGAAACGCGTCTGGTAGCAAAGCATTCACTCGCAAAAGACGGGATAAAAAGAGCATGGCCATGCACTATAGGAGAAGTTGAAATATGAACCAAATGTACTTATATGAAATACCTCAACGCGATACCAGCGGAAAGGTAACCTCTCATCTCGTTAGAGCGGCATACACGAGACGCCGAAGATACACCATCGGCTGTACCTGCCTACTCTATCCGCTCCAAGAGAGGTAAGCACTCACACGTGGGACGCCACGGAGCAGAAGTTTTGCGCTACGAAACAGTGAGTATGGACAAGAAATTGTCATGCCCTGCTCTGACTATGTGCGCAGCACGTGTTTAGTTTTTTGTTTTGTTCTGGAGTCGTGCTAGATCCGCCTCCCTTCAGGTGCACTGGGTGGGGTCATTGGTTTAAATTACACTCACTCCCAGTGTTCCGTGCGGGTTATAGAAATCAGTCTGGCCTTGGAAGCAAGGAAGGAAGGATTGTCTGTTCCGGCTTAGATAAGATAAGTTTGGTTTCTGTTTTTGTTGTTTGCTGTCTAGGCTGTTTGTGTGACGTCTGTCCCCTCCAGGTTCTGAGGGAGCAGGCTGCCCCTATTCCCCTTTCACCATCTCAGGGATTCTAGGGTATTTTCAGCCCAGGCACGAGGACACATTATTCCCACCTTAAGGGTCTGAATGTGGGCTTAGCAGTATAGGGAGAGCTGTTAGGGATTTGCTAGGAGGTGACCTTATCCCCAGCTTCTCGCCTAGAAATTTGTTGGTTGGTTTATCTCTGTATCTGAGGTTCTGTCCTCCGTGACATTATAACCCGCCAATACTTTGACTGTCATTGCTCAGCGGTTTTGTGATGGCGTCAATTGATGCGCTAGTTGACCGCATGCAGGGATTATCCCTAGAGATTGCGGATCTGCATAATTCGGTCACACAGTGTCAGAATACTCTGGCATCAGGTGCAGGTCAAATTTGTGGGGTAGCCTAAAGTCGCTCTTCCTGATAGATTTGCAGGGGGTACGGGTGACTTTATCCGTTTTAGAGAGTCATGCAAATTGTATTTTCGGCTGCGTCCATCGTCGTCAGGTGATGAAAGTCAGAGGATAGGTATAATCATTTCTCTGCTTAAAGGGGACATGCAATCCTGGGCCTTTTCTCTGCAGCCCGGTTCTCGGGCCCTCCGGTCGGTGGAAGAATTTTTTAAGGCCCTGGGATTAATCTACGATGACCCAGATCGGGTCTCGATGGCGGAATCGAAATTACGTAATTTATTACAGGGTGAACATACTGCAGAGGCTTACTGCGTTGAGTTTAGGAGATGGGCTACCGATTCAGAGTGGAATGACCCGCGTTACGTAGTCAGTTTTGTCAGGGGTTATCTGAGAGATTGAAAGATGCCCTTGCTTTTCATGAGTACCCAGATTCTTTGGAGATTGCAATGTCTTTGGCAGTACGGTTAGATAGACGTATTAGAGAGAGGTGTAAGGCTCCCTCCGCGCAAGGGATCCCTTCTGTGAGTGGTTTCGTCTCTACTGCTTCCCAGGGTGATGTTAGAAACATAGAAACATAGAATGTGTCGGCAGATAAGAACCATTTGGCCCATCTAGTCTGCCCAATATACTGAATACTATGGCTAGCCCCCGGCCCTTATCTTATATGAAGGATGGCCTTATGCCTATCCCATGCATGCTTAAACCCCTTCACTGTATTTGCAGCTACCACTTCTGCAGGAAGGCTATTCCATGCATCCACTACTCTCTCAGTAAAGTAATACTTCCTTATATTACTTTTAAACCTTTGCCCCTCTAATTTAAAACTGTGTCCTCTTGTGGTAGTTTTTCTTCTTTTAAATATGCTCTCCTCCTTTACCGAGTTGATTCCCTTTATGTATTTAAAAGTTTCTATCATATCCCCTCTGTCTCTTCTTTCTTCCAAGCTATCTTCCAAGTTACAGGTAACTCTGGAGTAGTGGAGGATCCCATGCAGCTGGGTCAGGTTTCTTTCCGTTCTGGTAGTAGAGGCTTTAGGAAATTGCATAAACTATGTTACTACTGTGGGAAAAGTGGTCATTTTATTTTTGCTTGTCCTTTTGTTAAACCGCATGTTGATGAGAAAAAGAAAAAAAAAACTTTCCTGACTCTTGGTAGCGTGAATGGTGTGGTGGAGCAGGCAGGTATGCAAGCTCCCTGTAATACCCGTTTTCTCCTTCCAGCTATGGTGGCGCTAGACTCAAGAGAATATTTTGTTGAAGTGTTCCTTGACTGTGGTGCTGGGGTAAACCTTATTGACTTTCTTTTTCTTCAAAATCTGGGTCTAAGAACTTGCACTTTAGAAAGAGAGATTCCGGTTTTTGCAATTGATTCTTCCCCTCTTTCTCAAAGGAGTCTCACTCATATTGCTCATGGTATTCACTTAAGGGTGGGTGATTCACATGTTGAGATTATGTCTTGTTTTGTCATGAAGGATTTGCCGGCTCCTATAGTTTTGGGGTGACCATGGTTGACTAAACATAACCCAATTATAGATTGGCAAGCAAAACAAATCATTAGTTGGAGTGAATTTTGTTCGGATAATTGTCTTGGCACATCTATCTCTGGTGTGTCCACTACGGCATTACCTCAGTATCTCTCAGATTTTGCGGATGTCTTTTCGGAGGGTGGGGCTCAGGAATTGCCCCCTCATCGTGACTATGATTGTCCAGTTAATCTCATCCCAGGGGCTAAGTTGCCAAAGTCTCGGCTTTACAATCTTTCTCAACCCGAAAGAGAGGTCATGCGGAAGTATATATCGCCGAGAGTTCGGCAAAAGGTCATATTAGGCCATCTAAGTCTCCGGTGGCAGTAGGTTTGTTCTTTGTAAAAAAGAAGGATGGATCGCTGAGACCTTGTTTGGATTTCCGGGAATTGAACCGTATTACGGTCCGGGATCTGTATCCCCTACCTTTGATCTCCGACCTTTTTGATCAGATTGTTGGAGCCAAGGTGTTCTCCAAGTTGGATTTGAGAAGGGCCTACAATCTGATCAGAATCAAGGAAGGGGATGAGTGGAAAATGGCCTTCAATACGCACGAGGGTCATTTTGAGAATCTGGTTATGCCTTTTGGGTTGACGAACGCGCCAGCGGTATTTCAGCGATTCGTCAATGACATTTTCCATCATTTGGTGGGGAGGTTCGTGGTGGTTTACTTGGATGACATTTTAATTTACTCTCCTGATCTGAAGACCCATCAGGATCATGTGAGACAGGTTTTGACGATCCTTCGGGAGAATAAATTATATGCCAAATTGGAGAAATGTGTGTTTTCGGTGCAGGAGCTTCCGCAGTGGCGTACATACCAGGGTCGCGACCCGAGACCGGCACTCCAGGGGGCCCGGCCGCCTGTGGACACCCCCCCCAGGCCGCTGGCAGGGGCCCCTCTGTACTCACATGTAATGGAGCGCTCTGATGGGGCCTGGCATGAAGTACAGTGGCAATTTCGGGCCCCATCAGAGCGCTCCATGCCTCCATTACATGTATAATATGGGGGTGGGGGGGGGAGCGCACACTCACACACCACACACACCCGGCCAGGCAGTTCCGTTTCCATAGTGAAGCAGGGAAACCTCTCTGCTCCCTGCTTCACTGATCTTCAGAGCTCAGGAGCTCCCCCTGCTGGCCCCAGATCGCGCTGCTGGCTGTGGGAGGAGAGCTGAAAGCCCGGCAATCTGCCTCCTCTCATGAGGGAAGAAGGTAAGTATGTGTATTTTTTTTTTTTTCTAACGCTGCAGACTGGGGGCAGGGGGGGGGGGGTGTTTGATGGGCACAACTAGAGTGAGGGGGCACAAAAGTTGGCATCTCTACTGAGGGGCACCTAATCTGCCATAACTAATTTGAGGGGGCACCTAATGTGGCATAACTACTGTGAGGGGGGCACATATAAAGGCATAACTATGAGGGGGCACATATGAAGGCATAACTACTGTGACGGGACATGTAATCTGGCATAACCAATGTGAGGGGCACATATGTGGGCATATCTAATGTGAGGGGCACATAATCTGGCATAACCACTCTGAGGGGACACATATCTAGGCATATTTACTTTGAGGGGGCACATAACTGGGCATAAATACTGTGAAGGGGCACATAATCTGCCATAACTACTGTGAGGGGCACATAATCTGCCATAACTACTGTGAGGGGCACATAATCTGCCATAACTACTGTGAGGGGCACATAATCTGGCGTTACTAGGTGAGGGGCACATAGTCTGGCATTACTACTGTGAAGGGGCACATAATCTGGCATTACTACTGTGAGGGGACACATAATCTGGCATAAGCACTCTGAGGGGGCACATATCTGGGCATAACTACTGTAAGGGGACACATATTTGGCATAACTACTATGAGGGGGCACATATCTGGGCATAATTACTGTGACAGGAATAAAGGTGGGCATAACTACTGTGAGGGGCCACAAGGTGGGCATTAGTACTGTGTGTTTGCACTTAGGGGAAATGTCCTAGATTACCCTGCTATACATTGGCATGGCTCAGTCTTACAGGCAAGCACAGCGCCCCCTGCTGGTGATTTCACAGGGGCAGTCACAATCCCTTCCTTATGTGATTATTCTTTTTTTCTCACCACAGGGACCTTGTTCTGGATCCAGCGGACATCACGCCGACGCCAGTGACACCCTGGATGCGGTAGGACCAGATTTTATTAGGACTGGGTGAGTGTAGCCATGCATTGGGCTTAAGGCTCTTTAACACGAGTGGATCCCGTGCGGGTAATCCGCTGCGTGAAAGAGAGCCAAGCCCCGTTCCGGACAGCAGAGACACGGAGCATTAACATGATTGGTAATGCTCTGTGCCTCTCTGTGATCTTTTTACTACAAAATCGCAGAGACATAAAGTTGTCACCGTGATTTTGTAGTAAAAAGATCACAGTCAATCATGTTACTGCTCCGTGTCTCTGCTGTCCAGAATGGGGCTTGGCCCTCAGTCACGCAATGGATTACCCGCACGGAAAGAGCCCTTAGTAAGAAAATCTGCCGGTTCTTTGTAAAAATGTTTGCACTGTGGCCCATAACACTATAGTTACACCACTGGTAGGGGAGGTAGTGGGGGGGGGGCTTAGAGGCAGGTCGGGGGGGCGACGGGGAGGGGGCCCCATAGATCAGTTTCGCACCGGGGCCCCATGGATTGTGTGTACGCCACTGAGCTTCCGTTTTTGGGATATCTGCTGTCTGACTCTGGTTTTCTTATGGACCCCGAAAAGGTCCGGGCGGTTCTGGAATGGGACCGACCAGAGAATCAGAAAGCTTTGATGCGGTTTTTGGGGTTTACTAATTATTATAGAAAATTTATTTCGAACTATTCTACCATTGTAAGACCTCTCACTGATATGACTGAGAAGGGCGCCGACGTCTCTGTCTGGTTGGATGAGGCATTGCAGGCCTTTTCGGCTATTAAGGAGTGTTTTGCGTCTGCTCCCATTCTGGTGCAGCCCGATGTGTCTCAGCCATTCGTAGTGGAGGTTGATGCATCAGAAGTGGGGGTTGGAGCGGTGCTGTCGCAGGGTTCATCTCCTGGCAAATGTGTCCCGTGTGCTTTTTTCTCCAAGAAGCTCTCGGTCGCCGAGAAGAATTATGATGTAGGAGATAGAGAGTTGCTGGCCATCAAGCTGGCCTTTGAGGAATGGCGTCACTGGTTGGAGGGGGCGTCTCACCTCGTTACAGTATATACAGATCATAAGAATTTGGCTTACCTGCAATCTGCCAAGCGTCTGAACCCTAGACAGGCCAGATGGTCACTGTTTTTTACCAGGTTCAATTTTGTGGTTACCTTTCGCCCGGGGGTTAAGAACGTCAAGGCAGATGCCTTGTCTCGCAGCTTTCCTGGGGGAGGTGATTCAGAGGATCCTGCTCCGATTTTGGCTGATGGGGTGGTGGTCTCCACTCTGTACCCCGAATTGGAGATGGAGGTGTTGGGAGCCCAGGAGGGGGCTCCTGGTTCTTGTCCCCCAGGGAGGTTGTTTGTTCCTGAAGGTCTGCGATACAAGGTATTCAAGGAACATCACGATACTGTCCTTGCTGGACATCCTGGTGGTAAGTCCACCTGTGACCTGGTGTCCCAGAGGTTCTGGTGGCCAGGGTTACTTAAGAGTATTGAGGATTACGTGGCAGCTTGTGAAACCTGTGCTCGGTCAAAGGTTGCTCATACTCGACCGGCTGGTTCAATCCTTCCTTTGTCTATTCCGTCTCGTCCTTGGACGCACTTGTCTATGGACTTTATAACGGATCTGCTGAGTTCCTCCTGGAAAACAGTAATTTTAGGGGTAGTTGACCGTTTCAGTAAAATGTCTCACTTTATATCATTAACTAGTCTGCCTAATGCCAAGACTCTTGCGCAGATTTTTGTTGATAATATTGTGAAATTGCATGGTATTCCTTTGGATGTGGTCTCTGATAGGGGCACACAGTTTTTGGAGGGCGTTCTGCTCTCGGCTTGGCATTCAACTTTCGTTCTCTTCGGCTTTTCATCCGCAGTCGAATGGACAGACAGAGCGTACTAATCAAAACCTGGAGACCTACTTGAGGTGCTTTGTGTCTGAGAATCAGGAGGACTGGTCCTCATTCTTGTCCATAGCAGAATTTGCTTTGAATAACCGTAGGCAGGAGTCCACGGGTAAGTCGCCATTTTTTGGCGCATACGGTTTTTATCCTCAGTTTGATACCTTTTCTGGGACTAGTTCCTCTGGGATGCCAGAGGAGGAGAGATTTTCTTCTGCCTTGTCTTCTATCTGGAGGATCCAAGTGAATTTGGAGAAGATGGGTGAGAGGTATAAGCGAATGGCTGACAAGAGACGTGTGACTGGTCCGGACCTGTGTGTGGGTGATCTGGTGTGGTTGTCCACTAAAAATATTAAACTGAGAGTGCCATCTTGGAAACTGGGTCCAAGATTTATTGGTCCGTACAAAATATCTGCGGTGATCAATCCGGTAGCGTTTCGGCTGGATCTTCCGCAGACTTGGAGGATCCATGATGTGTTCCACAGATCTTTACTGAAAAAATAAGTGAAACCGGTGGAACCATCGCCATTGCCCCTCCTCCTGTTCTGGTCGATGGAAATTTAAAGTTCGAGATCTCCAGGGTTCTCGACTCTAGAGTTCTTCGGGGTTCCCTTCAGTACCTGGTACACTGGAGGGGATACGGCCCTGAGGAGAGGATGTGGGTTCCGGCGCTGGATGTCAGTGCCAGCCGACTGGTGAGGGCTTTTCACAGATCCCACCCGGATAAGGTTGGTCCAGGGTGTCCGGAGGTCACCCGTAGAAGGGGGGGTACTGTCATGCCCTGCTCTGACTATGTGCGGAGGTCGGCCAGATTAGCAGCACGTGTTTAGTTTTTTGTTTTGTTTTGGAGTCATGCTAGATCCGCCTCCCTTCAGGTGCACTGGGTGGGGTCATTGGTTTAAATTACACTCACTCCCAGTGTTCCGTGCTTGTTATAGAAATCAGTCTGGCCTTGGAAGCAAGCAAGGAAGGATTGTCTGTTCCGGCTCAGATAAGATAAGTTTGGTTTCTGTTTTTGTTGTTTGCTGTCTAGGCTGTTTGTGTGACGTCTGTCCCCTCCAGGTTCTGAGTGAGCAGGCTGCCCCTATTCCCCTTTCACCAGCTCAGGGATTCTAGGGTATTTTCAGCCCAGGCACGAGGACACATTATTCCCACCTTAAGGGTCTGAATGTGGGCTTAGCAGTATAGGGAGAGCTGTTAGGGATTTGCTAGGAGGTGACCTTATCCCCAGCTTCTCGCCTAGAAACTTGTTGGTTGGTTTATTTGTGTATCTGAGATCCTGTCCGCCGTGACAGTAATACATTCACTAACGGTTTGTCCAGTTTTTTTTCCCACGGGGTTTCGCTGGTGATATAGCTAGGAAGTATCAACAATATATGGACTGTACAAATGAATACCAACTACTTACCATTATTTTATATGGTTTCAATATTCTCCTACTAACTTTGAACTGGCGACTTTATAGATCCACGGCATAACTTAAAGATCTGGATCCGGGCAAGTCTTTATAACTATACAAACGTACCAGTGGATTCCTGGACTGTTTTATATAAAATATTGATTGGCTTATGGAACAACTAACTTAGTCTATAATAACCCGTACAGGATTTATCGGGTGACGATTTACAGTAATGCTGCATAGTCAGTAAATGAGAGAAGCCAACATACTGTTGTGACATTTTTTATGAGAGAAGCCAATATTTGTTTTATGAAAGAAGCTAATATATTGTTGTGACATATTTTTTATGATATTCTATTTTTGGTTTTAATTCCTTATTTTTTATATAGCATTTGTATATATCTTTTGAATATGTTTAGGAATATATTAAAGGTTGCTTTTTTCTAAAAGGATATTCCTACGTGACTCCAACTGTACGAGTGCCTGTCTACTTTTAAACTTTATGTATATACTATTTTGAAGAGGGTGATTCAAAATAGACAAGAGCACCGGACCATGGTAACAGAGAGTGAGCTGTCTTATAATTATTTTAAACTAATTTAAAAAAAACAGGAGCAAAAAAAAAAAGTGTGGCCTGCATTTCATATTTACTTTAGAAATTCAGCTAACATCTGGAGCTGGCATTCTTACTACAAAATAGCTGCCAAAAATGCAGAAAAACACCAATAAAAAACCTGCATGTATGTAAGCACCCTAAGGCCCCTTTCAGATGAGCGAGTATACCTCGCAGGTGCAATGCATGATGCGAACGCATTGTGCCCGCACGGAATCCGGACCCATTCATTTCAATGGGGTTGTGTACATGTGCGTTGGTTTTCGTGCATCACTTGTGCGTTGCGTGAAAATTTCAGCATGTTCTAAACTTCTAAGCCTTCTAACGTCCCCAAAAAATAAAATGGCATTCCCAAAATGATCCAAACATGAAGTAGACATATGGGGAATGTAAATTAATAACTATTTTTGGAGGTATTACTATGTATTATAGAAGTAGAGAAATTGAAATTTGGAAATTAGCTAATTTTTCCAAATGTTTGGTAAATTTGGAATTTTTTATAAATAAAAATGTATTTTTTTTACTCCATTTTACCAGTGTCATGAAGTACAATATGTGATGAAAAAACAAACTCAGAATGGCCTGGATAAGTAAAAGTGTTTTAAAGTTATTCACACATAAAGTGACACTGGTCAGAATTGCAAAAAATGGCCTGGTCCTTAAGGGGTTAAGGACCAGTTCAGGTCTGAAGTCACTTTGTGAGGCTTACATAGTGGAAACCCCCAATAAATGATCCCATTGTAGAAACTACACCCCTCAAGTTACTCAAAACTGATTTTACAAACTTTGTTAACCCTGTAGGTGTTCCACAAGAAATGAAGGAAAATGGAGATGAAATTTCAAAATTTAACTTTTTTGGCAGATTTTCCATTTTATTTTATTTTTTTCTTTAACACATTGAGGGTTAACAGCCAAACAAAACTCTATATTTATTACCCTGATTCTGCAGTTTACAGAAACACCCCACGTGGTCATAAACTGATGTAAGGGCGTACAGCAGGGAGCAGAAGGAAAAGACTGCCGCATGGTTTTTGGAAGGCAGATTTTGCTGGACTGGTTTTAGATGCCATGTCCCCTGATGCACCCTTACAGTAGAAACTCCCAAAAAGTGACCCTGTTTTGGAAACTAGGGGATAAGGTACCAGTTTTATTGGTACTATTTTGGGGTACATATGATTTTTAATTGCTCTATATATTTTTTTGTGAGGCAAGGTAACAAAAACATGGCTGTTTTGGCACCGTTTTGTTATGTTTAATTTTTTGCAAGATTCATCTGATAGGGTAGATCATATGTTATTTTTATAGAGCAGGTTGTTATGGACACAATGATATCAAATATGTCTACTTTCTTTGTTTGTTTGTTTCAGTTTTACGTAATAAAGCATTTTTAAATAAAATAAATTATGCTTTTGTGTGTCCATTTTCTGAACGCCATATTTTTTAAAATTTTCTGCTGATCTTCTTGTGCAGGGGCTCTTTTTTTGCAGAAAGAGTTGAAGTTTTTATTGGTACCATTTTTGGGTACATAGGATTTTTTGATCAGTCATTCCCTTACGTCCTACAGCAGCACAGATGGGGGTTAACTACCCCTCGTGGACTGGTAGGACCGGCAGAATTTTTTATGAGTCCAAGCAATGAACTAATAAAACACTTAAGACTCCCCTATAAAGGAGGGAATCACCTCCAGCCCACTGTGTTTTTTTCTGTCCTCCCGGACAGGTGGACTTGGCGGTGGCACCCCCATTTTTTCTCTTTATGGGGGATATTTTTTCGGTTCTGTGGGCTGTGCCCTTTGGTTGTTGCTTAAACAATCTAGCCGGCAGCTTACCTGCTGCCAGCTCCGCGCAGCTAAGCGCTGCTGCTGTGGATTTGGCGGCATCCTCGGTCCGGTGTCGGGCCATCTTCCGGAAGTGACGTCGGTGTGCTCTGATGTCACTTCCAGGGCTTCCTTGCGACGCGCTATTGCGTTCGCATAAGATTTTTTAGTTTGCTCTTCCGTTTTTCCTCCTCCCGGAGGATTTGGATTGTGTCTTGTGTGGGGGGGATAACTTTTACTTAAAGTTCTGTTGTCTTTCCCTCAGGGGGCAGTTTGTTTTGTTATAGGACTACCCCCTCCCCTATTTAAGGAAGCATTGTGCACCAGTTTGGTCTCTGGCTGCACATGCTTCTCAAGCTAGCTCCCAGAGTCCCTATAAGTTGGTGTTTCTTCCATCTATCAAGGGAGTCGTAAGCCTGTTGGATGAGAGGCTTCCTGCTTAGACCCATATGGAGTCCTCGGCTCCGGTTGAGAGACCTTCCGTGGTCTCCTTAGTTTCTTCCTCCTCGGTTGAGGAGGAACTTACTTCGTGCTTCTTTCCTCCTGAGAAGACACAGAAGTTACTTAAGTCCATCAGGTCGGGGGACCATGATGTTGATCCGGGGGAGCCCTCTGATCCCGCTTGTCGGGCACTTCGTGTCTTTAAAGTGAATGAGACCCTCCTCTCTGTCATGCGTACAGAGTGGAGGAAACCCGAGAAAGGTCAGGTTCTAACCAAGAAATTTAGATCCATGTTTCCGTTGGCTAAACCCTTGGTGGAATTTGTGGGGTTCCATTCCCAATGTGAACATGGCTATTGCCAAGTTGTCCAGACGCACTCTAGTTCCAGCAGATGATGGGTCTAGTCTGCAGGATCCCCTTGATAGGAGAGCGGAGTGCACTCTCAGGAGAAGTTATACAGCAGCTGCAGCTTCTGCTTGTACGGCCATTGCTGCTACAGAAGTCTCTACGTTCCTCCGGACCCGCCTAAACCAGATCCAGACGGACATGGATCAGAAGGTGTCTCGGGACGACATTCTGACGGCTTTCAAGACTGTTAACCTGGCGACGGATTTCCTGTGTGATACCGCGCAGCAGCAGCTGAAATTGGCGGCCAAATCCATGGCCCTGGTGTCAGCGGCCCGTATGCCTTTGTGGCTTAAGCCTTGGGTCGCTGACAACTCTTCTAAGTATAATTTATATGGCCTTCCCTTTGAGCCCAACCGTTTGTTCGGCTCGGAACTAGATAAAATCATGGAAGGCCTGTCGGATAAGAAGGGGAAGAGTCTTCTTCAGCAGTCCTTTCGAGGGCGGGGCAGACAAAACCGTGGTGGTAGGTCTGGCCAGCAGTCAAGAGCCCGAAGGGACTGGGGAACGCAGCAAAGAGGTTCGAGGCGCTCTCGCCAAGGAGCCAAGGATAGAAAATCCACCTCCTGACTACAGGCCTCCTCGAGGCTCTTGGATAACTCCTGCCATCCTGCCAGTAGACTTCCCCACCCCCCTACCTCATCTTCCCGTCGGGGGTCGTCTCTCCCACTTCAGGAACATTTGGATCCGAGAGATTTCGGATCCCTGGGTCCTGAATGTCATATCTGAGGGGTATTTAATCAGTCTTATTTCTCTTCCTCCAGACAGGTTCATCAGGACCAAACTTCTACAGGCCGCAAAGCAGTCGGTTCTGGAGACTTACATTCAGGACTACATCCACAAGGGGGCTCTGGAGGAGGTTCCGGCAGGGGAATGGGGCTTACGAATCTACTCACCAGTTTTCCTGGTTCCCAAGGCGTCAGGGGATCTCCGGATGATTATCGATCTGAGATATTTTAATCGATATATAAGAAAGGTCAAGTTTCGTATAAAGACCATCAAGTCAGTGGTTCATGTTCTCAATCCTGGAGACCTTGGACCTCAAGGATGCGTATTTGCACATCCAGATTCCTCCTGCTTCTAGGAGATATCTCAGAATCGCAGTCCAGGTTTTGGGTGTCATCAAGGTTTTGGGTGTCATCAGACACCTTCAGTTTGTTGCCCTTCCTTTTGGCATTTCTTCTGCCCCTCACACTTTCACCAAGGTGGTAGTTTCTGTGGTGGCAGCTCTAAGGCTTCAAGGACTGGCTATCATTCCTTATCTGGACAATTTGCTTTTAAAGGCCTCTTCTCTAGCGGTCCTGACCCACCATCTTCATGTAGTGATCTCCTTTCTGTTCTGCCTGGGGTGGATCATCAACTGCCAGTAGTCGAACGTGAGCCTGTCGACTTCAGTAAGGTTTCTAGGTTTCATAATCGACTCTGTCAGGATGTCTCTCCGGTTGACTCCAGAAAGAAGATTCCGAATACAGATCATGGCAGAGTTACTATCATTTCCTCGGCGAGTCCCAGTGTGGACCCTGTGGCACCTCCGGCCACTGCAGTCGGAGGTCCTCTCCAAATGGAATGGCAGCCCCACCGGGCTGAACTCTCTGTGCTCCCTGTCTTGGCGAACTCGGCATTCCCTCAGATGGTGGTGCCATCTTTCAGACAGGAAGTCTATTACCCAGCCAACCTGGATCATATTGACAACTGATGCATCCCAAGTAGGCTGGGGCGCTCACCTAGACGACACTCCAGTCCACGGTACCTAGTCTCCTCAGGAGCGGCTTCTCTCATCAAATCTCTGCGAGATTCGTGCTATCCGGCTAGCCCTCCTTCACTTCGTCCCTCAGATCCGGGGCAAAGCGGTGAAAGTCCAGTCAGACAGTATGACTGCGGTACTTTACATCAACAAGCAGGGAGGCACAAGATCACTTCCCCTCTTGTCAGAGATCGGAGTGATTCTGGATTGGGCAGAGTCAAACCTTACCCACTTATAGTATCTGCAATCCACATTCAAGGCTCCCTCAATATGATAGCGGATCGGCTGAGCCGCGGTCTTCCAACGGTGGAGTGGTCTTTACATCCGGAGATATTCAAGCAGATAGTCCTCAAGTGGGGAATGCCAGAGGTGGATCTTATGGCAACAAGGTTCAACGCCAAGGTGGAAAGGTTTTGCACCCTTTTACAGGGAGGACAACCCCCTCGCGAAAGATGCTCTGTCAATATCCTGGAGGTTCATGCTTGCTTACATCTTCCCTCCGTTTTCCATTATTTCGAGGGTATTGATGAAAATCCATCAGGATCAGGCCTCGGTGATAGCCATTATACCGTTTTGGCCAAAGAGATCTGCACAGGTTCAACCTGACAGCCTGGAGGTTGACCAGTCCCTTCCCAGAATAGAAGGGCTTTCAGAGTCGGTCCTGAGAATGCTGTCTCATTCAAGAGCAGACTCTACCAAGAGAGCCTACTCACGGATTATGAAGATATTCTCTTCCTGGTGTTCCTCAAAGGAAGTGGCATCTGCAGATTCGCCCCTCTCCGCCATGCTTCAATTCCTGCAAGACGGCCTTGATAAAGGCCTTGCTCCATCTACCTTGAGGGTTCAAGTTTCAGCCATTTCAGCTAGCCTCAACAAGTCTTTTTCTCAGGACGCGCTCATCAAGTGGTTCCTTAAAGGAGCTGAAAGATTAAAGCCTACAGTACTGAGACCCATTCCTCAATGGGATTTATCAGTAGTTCTCAAGGGGTTAGCATCTCCCCCCTTTGAGCCTTTGCAGGAGGTAGATTTCAAGTTCGTCACTTGGAAACTTGTTTTTCTCCTTGAGGTGACTTCGGCCAAGAGGGTCTCTGAACTTCAGGCTCTCTCAGCACACGAGCCCTATACCATCTTTTTGCAAGACTGGGTCCTTCTAAGATTTCTCCCGTACTTTAGGCCTAAGGTTTCTTCATCCCAGAATATCAACCAGGTGATATCCCTCCCGGTTCTGTCTACACATTCTACCTCCTCCAAGGAACCTGTTAGACATCCTTTGGACGTCTCGAGATGCCTCCAGATCTATGTGGATAGATCAAAGGAGTTCAGGAGAGATGAAAATCTTCTAATACTGTTTGCCGGTAAGTTTAAAGGCCTTAAGGCATCTAAACCATCCATCAGTCGATGGATTAAGGAGGCTATAAGGGAATCCTTTGTTTTCCAATCGCTAGACCCTCCGGGGTTTGTAAAGGCCCATTCTACCAGGGCCGTAGCTACTTCTTTTGCCGAGCTACTTCTTGACCTGATTTGCAAGTCTGCCTCCTGGAGCTCTGAATCAACATTCATCTCCCATTATAGATTGGATGCCAGATTAGCTGAATACTCGGCCTTTGTGCAGACTATACTTGGTTCTGCCAGGCATCATGGCCCTAGGGGTTCTTCTTGCTATCTCCCCATCTGTGCTGCTGTAGGACGTAGGGGAATCGTTAATTTCTAACGATAATTTGTTTTCCCTTAGTTCTAACAGCAGCACACAAATATCCCACCCTAGTAAGTCTAGTTTTTTTCTTGCTATAACACAGTGGGCTGGAGGCGATTCCCTCCTTTATAGGGGAGTCTTAAGTGTTTTATTAGTTTATTGCTTGGGCTCATTAAAAATTCCGCCGGTCCTACCAGTCCACGGGGGGTGGTTAACCCCCATCTGTGCTGCTGTTAGGACTAAGGAAAAACAAATTATCGTTAGAAATTAACAATTATTACACTTTATAGGGCAAGGTGACCAAAAAATTGGCTGTTTTGGAACAGTTTTTATTTATTTATTTTTACAGTGTTCATCTGAGGGGTTAGGTCATGTGACAGTTTTATAGAGCAGATCGTTACGGACGTGGAAATACCTAATATGTATACTTTTTCTTATTTATTTAAGTTTTACACAATAATAGCATTTCTGAAACAAAAAAAAAAATGTTTTAGTGTCTTCATAGTCTGAGAGCCATAGCTTTTTTATTTTTTGGAAGATTGTCTTAAATAGGGTATCATTTTTTGCAGGATGAGGTTACGGTTTGATTGGTACTATTTTGTGGGGCATACGCCTTTTTGATCGCTTGGTGTTGCACTTTTTGTGATGTAAGGTGACAAAAATTGCTTTTTTGGCACAGTTTTTAATTTTTTTTACGGTGTTCACCTGAGGGGTTAGGTCATGTGATATTTTTATCGAGCATGTTGTTACGGACGCGACAATACCTAATATGTACACTTTTTTCATTTATTTCACTTTAACACAATAATAGCATATTTGAAAAAGAAAATGATGTTTTAGTATCTCTATGTTCTAAGAGCTATAGCTTTTTTTTATTTTTTTAGCGATTTTCTTATGTAAGGTCTAATTTTTTGTAGGATGAGGTGACGGTTTTATTGGTACCATTTTCTTTGACATATACCTTTTTGATCGCTTGGTGTTGCACTTTTTGTGATGTAAGGTGACAAAAATGGCTTTTTTTGACACAGTTTTTATTTTTATTTTTTTATGGTGTTTATCAGACGCGGTCTACCATGTGATATATTTATAGAGACGGTCGTTACGTACGCGGTGATTACTAATATGTGTAGTTTTTGGTTTATTTTTATTTTTTTTATGGGAAAAGGCAATTTATATTTTTAATTAACATTTTTATTTATTTTTACTTTTATTATTTTCTCTTTTTTTTTTATCAAGTCTCACTTGGATCTTGAAGATCCAGTGGGGCTGATGGCTGTACTATACTTTGCAATGCTCTTGCATTGCAAAGTATAATACTATCAGATTTCCTGTAGGTGGCAACACCAGACGCTTTTGCAAAGTGTCCGGTTGCCATGGCAACCATCAGGCTCGATGGTTGAGAGAGGGAGCCTCCTTCCTCTATTAACCCCATGGATGTGCAGTAAGCCGGATTGGGACAGATGCACACTGGCGCAATATTAATAGTTTTTAGTTTGTGACGCCAATTGCAGCTTGCGCAGGTTATAGTCTCAGGGCCCTTTAAGATGTAATAGCTCACGTACCAGGTGAGGAATGCCAGAGGGGGATATTGTCTCTGTGTAGTAGGTATAGTAGTGTCAACAGTGTCTCCTACCTTGGTACGGCTGGACTCCTGGATCCTGGCTCACTTG
The DNA here is from genome assembly GCF_905171765.1 of Bufo bufo. Lineage (NCBI taxonomy): Eukaryota > Metazoa > Chordata > Amphibia > Anura > Bufonidae > Bufo > Bufo bufo. The sequence continues at coordinate 129,364,857 of NC_053396.1, forward strand.
CAATAAATTGAGTGTGGTTAGCAGGAGTAATTGAGGAATGAATGTAATCCAGACAGGAAATATAATCCAACTCGTCTTTACTTAATGCAGCTTGAATCCATACAAGTGACAGCAATAGTCTTTAGGTCCCAGCAGGTATTGGCAATGTATGGCAGGGATCAGTATCTCTTCTGCTTCTATACTATGTGCCTGGAGAATCTGGCAGGTATTTATCTTCTGCTCTCTCTGTCTTATGCTTGGTATGGGCCTGACTAGCTGAGGAGGAATTTGGCTTCTCCTGGTCTCTGGATATGTACTCAAAGCTTGGCTCACAGGGAATGCTTCTTCCTGGAGGCTGGAGATGGTTGCTTTTCTTGTCAACCAGCTGAGGCTGATGGTTCAGGCTGGGGAGAGGATCTTTGGGCCTCAACCGAGGCTGGATCCTTGGTTGGGATCCCTGTAACTGGGAGCTCCTACCAACACAGCCTTCCCCAAGAGGGGGCTGGTACACACTGGATCTAACTGGTTTCTTCCCTCCCTTGCTGAAGGGCGTGGGGCAGCCCACTTCTGCTCAAAGAGGAGGGGGGACTAAACACTGGAATGAACTATTCCAGTCTAGCTATGCTAAACTGAACTAAACACATTGCTGCCACCTGCTGGTGTACATGGAAATTACAGCATAATATATGAAACAGGCATAGAAAATACATATAATGGAAAATGAAATCTTAGACTACACAAGATGACAATACATATGCACCTGACATGTTGTAGCAGGGAGAAAGAGTTTAGTGACATACTCCAGGATGTTACAGATGCCACTGCCGCGGCATCTAAGGGGTTACAGCAGAGTGTCAGCATACAGCTGACACTCGCTGCTGATGGAGCCGCCGCCATCAAACACAGCTGGGGGAACGCATCAGGGGCAGGGGGCAGCGCTGGAAAGACAGGGGGTATGACCAGCATTGAGGGGGCACAGATGGGGGCAGGATGAATGGATGGGGGGAGGGGGGACCGCATCAGGGGCAGGATAGTTGGATATGGATGGGGGCGGGGGGAACCACATCAAGGGCAGGCGGGGACAGATGGTGAAGGCAGGGCTCTTGGGGGGGGTTGGAGGTGCGGGGGGGGGGCACAGATCGGGGGGCACCAGGACACATTACCTGATTTCAGGCTCTGATCTGCGCTCTGGAACAGGTACTTTTTCACTGCCGCGATCCGATTAGTTAGTCTGCACAGACTAACCAATCGGATCGATTGCCGGCAAGGGACCACTCTGATTGGTCCCTTGCCGGCATTACTGCACTGTGTGCAGGGGCAGAAGCTTTAATTCAAGCGATTGGATTAAAGAACTGCCATGACATCTATACACGTGCTACGTCTATAGCCGTATGGCAGTCGGAAAGGGGTTAAGCAGTGTGTTTCAGGACACTGCATACATGAGCCCTTATACAGAACCAGTAAAATGTATGAGATTTGACACATCTTATGTACACTTAGCTTTTTTTGTTAGGTGCAGAAATTGACCTGCTGTGTGGATTTAGATATCAGAAGCATGTAAATTGTTTTTGCCTTTTTTTTGTGTGGATTTTCCCCTTTCAATGCAAAGGTGATATCTGCGAAAAATCTACATCAAATCCGCACCAATAAATACACCAAAAATGCGATAAAGAGTGCAGGCTTATGTGTGTTTTTTGTGCGGTTTTGATGCAGATTTTCTGCACATAAATCTGCACTGTGTGCAGCCACTCTATTAGGGTATAATTGCACAAACATACGGTCAGAGTCCAACTTCTACTACCTAGACTGAAAGTAAAGTATGAAGGGAGCTGGAGCCATGTCGCCTCTTCACCGCAGTAACTGACACACAGTTTACATGTCTAAACAGCTGTGTCTAGTACTACTGATCAGCCCCAGCCAAATGAGTGAGACTGTATCCCACACAGGTGCACGGGAGAGCGTAGCTAGGATATGTCCTCACTTTCTGATGGATGGGGGTCTAAATTCTGGAACATCGATCCTCCAAGTTTTTTCCTCAGATAGGATGTTCCAGGGCACCTGCTGTGCAGTGACCCGCAGCAGAGCACTATTAAAGAGGTTCTCTGCTTTTCCAGTATTGATGACCAATTCTCAACTGCCGGTTCTCCTGCCGATCAGCTGCTTGAAGAGGAAGCGGCTCTCGTGCAAGTGCCATGTTCTCTTCACTGTTCACCTACTCGCTGTTAACATTGTAGGCTTAGGTAGGGGCCAGCAGATGATAGTGGAGTCCATGATGAGGCCTGTTTGGTTTACATGTGGCAGCAAAAGGCACAATTCTAAGTTATATTACAGAGTAGTCTTCTCCCATTAGTTGTGTAGAGGCAGTAGTAATGATGATGGTAGTAATCCTCCTGAGTCTCACTCTAAGTACACTTTACAGATTTTACAAATAGATTTGCGATCTTCCCAAATAACAACAGGTGTGCAATTCCGTTCTTATTAAGTCATTCTGCAATTCCCAGGCGGGGTGTAGATTTTAGATCCATACGGCCAGTCTCTCTCAAAGTGTGGTGGGTGCTGAAGCAAATATACCCTTTCCACAAGCAGTGGAGTCTTAATGCCATAATCGCACGGTACCCTACTGTCTTTCCAGGGATGGCCTTTGAAATTCAGTATGTCCATTCTCTTTCCCTCAGGGATAGTCTCTCAGTTAAGTTGTTCTCTGACAGCTTTCAGCCTCAGGGATGAAAATTCACGTGGACCAGACTATTCTCCAGGTCTATGTCTTAGTTGCTCACAGTTGTCGCACTAGTTCTGATGAATAGAACCTCCCCCTACTACTATATCCAGTGGGGCAGGTCCAGCCTGTCTCTCCTGCCAACCTATCTAGGACTGTCAGTGTTAACTATTTTCTCTCCATACATAACCATTAACCTGTAGAGGACCCGTGCTGTACATGTACAGTGCAGATGTTGTTGACTTAAGGACCAGCGCTGTATATGTACGGCGTTGTGACCAGGCGAGTGCAGGAGATGCTGATAGCCGGACCCCTGCTGCATGCAGTGAAATCACTGATGCTGGCGCATTAACTCTTGATGTGCCATAGTCACCGCTGAACAAAACACCGACACTACATTTGGGGCCTTTGCTGCATTTGTGACAGTCCAATACAAGCGTTAAATACTGCTGTTATATTCTGATATTAATAAAACACCCATTTTGTGCTAGATACTACATTTGTGGCCTTTGCTGCATTTGTGACATTCCAATACAATCGTTAAATACTGTTATATTCTGGTTTTAAAAAAACACCCATTTTGTGCAAGATACTACATTTGGGGCCTTTGCTGCATTTCTGACAGTCCAATACAACCAGTCAATACTGCTGTTATATTGTTGGTTGAAAAATTAAAAAATTTTGTGACCGTGAAATAATTGTATAAAATTTGCCTGTCACACTGTTGTGTGACCTCAAGAAATTTGTCCTCTTTATGACACCGGCACTGCCTTACTGTCGGTGAACCTAATTGTTGACTGTTGGCGGTTACATTGTCGCCTGTCATAAACCATCTGTTAGTTTGGTGAGTGAACACAAAGAATGAGGAGAGCGTCAAATAAGGGACGTGGCCCCGGTCGTGGTGCTGCTGGTGTTGGTGGAGCTACTGTTGCAAGGAGAGGACGTGGTCGATCTGTTCCAGCTACATGCATAAGTAAAACACCTTCCCCAGGTGCGAGTAGGCGACAGAACCTTCAGCGTTATTTGGTAGGGCCGAATGCGGCTCTACGAATGGTGAGGCCAGAACAAGTACAGGCGATAGTAGATTGGGTTGCTGACAGTGCCTCCAGTTCCTTCACATTGTCTCCCACCCAGTCCCTTGCTGAAAGATCAGAGTTGGCACTTGCAGCCCATGGCCATCATTCTTTCACCTTCTTGCGGGTATCGGACCTTCCATCGTGTCCCCGTGCAGCTGTGACCGGGAACCGATGGCAGGGAAGGCAGCCCGATGCCTTCCTTAGGCATCGTGGCTGCCTTCCGGGAGAGACTGTGAGATCCAGCCCCCTGGATCTCACAGGCAAACAGGCTGTAAGTGTATTACAGTCTGTAATACACTTACAGCCAATGTATCACAATAGAGAAGTATTGTGATGCGTTGTAAAGGGGATCAGACCCCCAAAATAAAGTGTAAAAAAAAGTTTAAAAAAAAAAAGTTTCAAGTTAAAAAAAAGCGTCTTTTTCCCAAAATAAAGTAAAATAAAAAAATTAAAAAATAGGGAAAAAAGAAAAGCAGACAAATAAGGGATCGCCGTGTCCGTATTGACCGGATCTATAAAAATATCACATGACTTAACCCTCAAATGAACACCGTCAATTTTTTTTAATAAAAACTGTGCTAAAAAAAAACATTTTTTTGTCACCTTACATCACTAAAAGTGCAACACAAAGCGATCAAAAAAGCGTATGCCCCCCAAAATAGTACCAATCTAACCGTCACCTCGTTCCACAAAACATGATACCCTAAACTAAGATAATGGCCCAAAAAAATAAAAAAAAATTATGGTTCTCAGACTATGGAGACACTAAAACATGATTTTTTTGGTTTAAAAAAATGCTGTTATTGTGTAAAACTTAAGTATATAAAAAAGTATACATATTAGGTATCGCCGCATCCGTAACAACCTGCTCTATAAAAATACTACATGACCTAACCCCTCAGATTAACACCGTAAAAAAAAAAAACAATGTCAAAAAAACCATTTTTAGTCCCCTTACATCACAAACTGTGTAATAGCAAGCAATCAAAGTCATATACACCCTAAAATAATACCAATCAAACCGTCATCTCATCCCGAAAAAAATTAGCCACTACACAAGACAGTCGCCCAAAAAATAAAAAAAACAACGGCTTTCAGAATGTGGAGTCGCGTCCGTAACAACCTGCTCTATAAAAATACTACATGATCTGACCTGTCAGATGAATGTTGTAGATAAAAAATAATAAACAGTGCCAAAACAGATATTTGTTGTTACCTTGCTTCACAAAAAGTGTAATATAGAGCAAACAAAAATCATATGTACCCTAAAATAGTACCAACAAAACTGCCACCTTATCCCGTAGTTTCCAAAATGGGGTAACTTTTTTGGAGTTTCTACTTTAGGGGTGCATCAGGGGGGCTTCAAATGGGACATGGGGTCAAAAAACCATTCAAGCAAAATCTGCCTCCCAAAAACTATATGGCATTCCTTTCCTTCTGCGCAATGCCGTGTGCCCGTACTGCGCAATGCCGTGTGCCCGTACAGCAGTTTACGACAACATATGGGGAATTTCTGTAAACTACAGAATCAGGGCCATAAATATTGAGTTTTGTTTGGCTGTTAACCCTTGCTTTGTAACTGGAAAAAATGTATTAAAATGGAAAATCTGCCAAAAAAGTGAAATTTAGAAATTTTATCTCTATTTTCCATTAATTCTTGTGGAACACCTAAAGGGTTAACAAAGTTAGTAAAATCAGTTTTGTATACCTTGAGGGGTGTAGTTTCTAAAATGGGGTCACTTTTTTGTTGTTTCTACTCTAGGGGTGCATCAGGGGGTCTTAAAATGTGACATGGCAGCTTACAATTATCCCAGTGAAATCTGCTTTTCAAAAACCATATGACGTTCCTTTCATTCTGTGCAATACTGTCTGCCCGTACAGCAGTTTACAACCACATAGGGGGTGTTTCTGTAAACTACAGAATCAGGGCAATAAATATTGAGTATTGTTTGACTGTTAATCCTTGCTTTGCTAGTGAAAAAAATGGATTAAAATGTAAAATCTGATCTCTATTTTCCATCAATTCTTGTGGAACACCTAAAGGGTTAACAAAGTTTGTAAAATCAGTTTTGTATACCTTGAGGGGTGTAGTTTCTAAAATGGGGTCACTTTTTTGGAGTTTCTACTCTAGGAGTTAGAGTTGAGCAGACACCTGGATGTTCGGGTTCGGCCGAACTTCACAAAAAAGTTCGAGTTCGGGACCTGAACCTGACCCCGAACCCGAACCTCATTGAAGTCAATGGGGACCCGAACTTTTGAGCTCTAAAATGGCTCTAGAAATGTCATGGAAAGGGCTATAGGGCTGCAAATGGCATCAAAATGTGGTTAAGAGCATGGCAAGTGCTCTGCAAACAAATGTGGATAGGGAAATGACTTTAAATAACATAAAATACGTAAAAATAAAAAATAATAATCTTGATCTAGGAGGACAAGGTCCATATGGAGTAAGAGGTTGAGAAGGCAGTGGATGTTGCGGTGTAGGTGGAAGCGGCAGTGGAGGATGTAGCCCACACTGCTTTTTGGTTTTAAATTTATTTTTATTTTTGTAAATAAAAATGTTTTCTGGGCACACTTTAGGCCCCTTAGTGCCAATTGGGCATCGTTTAAATGCCACGGGCTACCTGAGCATTGTTTCTGACCATGTCCATCCCTTCATGACCACCATGTACCCATCCTCTGATGGCTACTTTCAGCAGGATAATGCACCATGTCGCAAAGCTCGAATCATTTCAAATTGGTTTCTTGAACATGACAATGAGTTCACTGCACTAAAATGGCCCCCACAGTCACCAGATCTCAACCCAATAGAGCATCTTTGGGATGTGGTGGAATGGGAGCTTCGTGCCATGGATGTGCATCCCTCAAATCTCCATCAACTGCAAGATGCTATCCTATCAATATGGGCCAACATTTCTAAAGAATGCTATCAGCACCTTATTGAATCAATGCCACGTAGAATTAAGGCAGTTCTGAAGGCAAAAGGGGGTCCAACACCGTATTAGTATGGTGTTCCTAATAATTCTTTAGGTGAGTGTATAACCTGTGATAACCCCCTCCAGTCGTGCTAAACACACGTTCAGGCAATACACTGGCTGCAGGGCAGGCCAGCACCTCTAAGGCGTAAAGGGCAAGCTCAGGCCATGTGCCCAATTTGGAGACCCATAAGTTGCAGGGGGCAGACCCATCAGTCAGTTCGTGTAGGCGTGTGCACACATACTGCCCCACCATGTTGCACGTCCCCGTGATGTTCACGATCCAATTGGATATCTGCTCTATCAACTTTCGATGTTCTTTTCTGTGCCTACCATGTTGATCGCGGTTAGCGGCGAATCAGGGTTCCACGCCGGAGAGGGAGCGTGAGAAAGAGAGACCACATCCAAGGGAGATCAGTGGATAAAATGTAATTGTGATCGAGCAGAAATGTGGGAGAAGCTATTAGAATGGAAGAATTGAAGGAAAGGAGGGGGCGTGCGGCAATTACCCACTCCCGACTTGGGGAGGTAGTGACAATAAATAACAATACAGGACTCTTAAGATGCCCTGTTATTGGAATGATTAATAAAAAATTATAGGGAATGTCACTGGGGTATTTTGGATTTGGAAACGTTAGACAGGAGAGGCCATGCTGCCGCTTTGACTCTAGATAACTTCTGTCTGATCGCATGTCCCGGTGATGTCCACGATCCATTTGGATATCTTCTCTATCAACTTTCGATGTTCTTTTCTGAGCCTACCATGTTGATCATGGTTATCGGCGAATCAGGGTTCCACGCCGGAGAGGGAGCGTGAGAAAGGGATACCACATCCAAGAGAGGTCAATGGCTGCAATGTGATCGAGCTGAAATGTGGGACAAGTTATTAAAGCGGAAGGATCGAATGAAAGGGCCAATTAAAGATGAATTTTACAAATTAAATTCCCTGTCACCTATGCAGAGCAGGGGTTTATTTACGGCAAAAATGGTAAAATGGTAGAATGTAACAGAAAAATTTGTGAAATTTATTAACCTGTCTACTAGGTAGAGAAGGGTATATCACACCCAAAAATTGATGAATTACACTCGAATATGTAACAGACAAATTAGCGAAATGTTACCTGTCTACTAGGTAGAGCAGAGGTATATCACACCCAAAAATTGGTGAATTTCACCAGAAAATGTAACAGACAAATTAGTGAAATGTTTTTACCTGTCTACTAGGTACAGCCGGGGTATATCACACTCAAAAAGTGGTGAATTTCACCAGAAAATGTAACAGACAAATTAGTGAAATGACGTACAAAATACGTACAAATTAAAAAAAATAAACTTGATTTATGAGGTGGAGGTGGAAGCGGCTGTGGAGGAGGACGAGGTAGCCAACACTGGTTTTTGGTTGTAATTTTTTTTTTATTAGGGTACACTCCAAAAGAGTGTGAAATATCCAAAATACAACAATGAGCAATTGCGCTGTAGTATAACAATGGCTGGTTAAGGCCGGTATACATCTCTATTCTGCACAAGGTACAGACAAGTCCTGTGGGATCCATGCCTGGTTCATTTTAATGAATGTGAGCTTGTCCACATTGGCTGTGGACAGGCGGCTGCGCTTGTCTGTGATAACGCCCCCTGCCGTGCTAAACACACATTCAGACAATACACTGGCTGCACCTCCAAGGCGTAAAGGGCAAGCTCAGGCCATGTGCCCAATTTGGAGACCCAGAAGTTGAAGGGAGCAGACCTGTTGCTGAAATGCTGCCTCCTGCTAAGACGTTCCATATCAGCTGGTGGTGCTGGTTGTTGTGGCGTGCTGACAAAGCTTTTCCACATTTCGGCCATGCTAACCCTGCCTTTTGAGGTGCTGGTGGTGCTCCAGCTGCGTTGGTGACCTCTTCCTCCTCCTCTGCCTTCGCCTTGTGCTGCCACTGTGCCCCCGCTGTCAGGTGGGAATGCCACCAGCAGCGAGTCTACCAGCGTGCGCTTGTACTCGAGCATCTTACGATCACGCTCCAGTGACGGAATTAAGGATGGTACATTGACCTTGTAACGGGGATCCAGCAGCATGGCCACCCAGTAATCAGCACTAGTTAGAATGTAGGCAACTAGGCGGTCGTTGCGAAGACACTGCAGCATGTAATCGCTCATGCGTGCCAGGCTGCCCAGAGGCAACGAAAAGCTGTCCTCTGTGGGAGGTGTATCGTCTGTGTCCTCTGTATCCCCCCCAGCCACACACCAGTGATGGCCATGAGCCTGTTTGGGTGCCACCCTGCTGTGAACACTGTTCCTCCTCCTCCATCTCCTCCTCCTCCTCATCCTCCACCTCGTCATCCTCCAGAACTGTGCCCTGGCTGGACAATTGTGTACCTGGCCAAAAACCCTATGAAATGATCCCTCTTCCTCCTCCTTCTCTTATGCCATATCCTCTTCCATCATCGCCAGCAGCGTTTTTTCAAGGGGGATAGTAATGCTGAGAACGGCGTTATTGGCACTGGCCATGTTGGTGGAGTACTCTAAACAGCGCAACAAGGAACACAGGTCTCGCATGGAGGCCCAGTCATTGGTGGTGAACTCCATTATCGCCTGCTGCTGCTCGCACAGGCGAGCAGCAGCAGGGTGAGAACGCTGAAAGCACGCACAGACGGCCCGCACTTTTTGCAGCAGCACTGACATATCGGGGTAATTTTTAAGGAACCTCTGCAACACCAAATTTAGCACATGCACCAGGCAAGGGATGTGCGTCAAACCGTCTAGTCCCAGAGCTGCTACGAGATTTCGCCCATTATCGCACATCACCAGGCCGGGCTTGAGGCTGACTGGCACAAACCACTCATCGGTCTGTTGTTCAAGGCCCGTCCACAGCTCCTGCGCGGTGTGGGGTTTGTCCCCCAAACAGATAATTTTTAAAACTGCCTGCTGTCTTTTACCCCTGGCTAAGCTGAAGTTGGTGGTGAAGGTGTTACGCTGAGAGGATGAGGAGCCGGTAGAGGATGAGGAAGCGGAGTAGGAGGAGGAAGCAACAGGAGGCAAACTGAAGCGCCCTGCAATCCTCGGTGGTGGAAGGACATGCGGCAAACTGCTATCTGCCTCAGGCCCAGCCGCCACTGCATTTACCCAGTGTTCTATTATGAAGATATAACGTCCCTGACCGTGCTTACTGGTCCACATATCCGTAGTTAGGTGGACCTTGCCACAGATGGCGTTGTGCAGTGCACACCTGATTTTGTCCCCCACTTGGTTGTGCAGGGAAGGGATGGCACGCCTGGAAAAGTAGTGGCGGCTGGGCATGACGTACTGTGGGACAGCCACCGCCATAAGGCTTTTAAAATTCTCTGTCTCCACTAGACGGAATGACAGCATTTCAAAGGACAGTCATTTTGAAATGCTGGCATTCAGGGCCAGGGATCGCGGGTGGGTAGGGGGGTACTTCCTCTTCCGCTCCAGTGTTTGGGAGATGGAGAGCTGAACGCTTCCGAGGGACATTGTGGAGATGCTTGGTGACCCGGGTGGTGGTGTTGCTGGCAGATCCTCTTTTGAGGGGTGGCAGGTGGCACTGTCACTCCAGAGGTGGATGAAGAGGCCACGACTGCAGCAGAAGAGGAAGCAGGAGGAGCCTTCCTTGTTTTTTGAGGTGTCTACTCCACTGCAGCTCGTGCTTTGCACTTAGATGCCTGGTCATGCAGGTTGTGCTCAGGTTGAGAACGTTTATGCCTCACTTCAGGCTCTGATTGCAATGCGTGCAAACCACTCATGTCTTGTCGTCAGAACATTGTCTCCCTGGAGCTGGCTTTGGTGTGCTCGGTCCCTTGTTGCGGTGAGCAGTAGCAGGCGTACTGTCTAGGGGACAGCCGCTCCGCTTTTGCACCCTGCTCCCTCTTCTGCTGTGCTGGTGGCTCTGTGCGACCTCCGCCTCTTCCTCCGAATTACACAGGTCACTCGCATGACCTTGATTCCATGTGGGGTTGAGGACCTCATCGTCCTCCACATCATCTTCCACCCAGTCTTCACCCCTGCCCTCCTTGTCGGTCTGCACTCGAAAGTCACAGCAGTTGGCACCTGTGTTTTGTCATCATCCGAGACGTGCTGCGGTGGTACTCCCATGTACTCATCCTGAAACATAAGTGGTTGGGTATCGGTGCACTCAATCTCTTCCACTTCTGGGGCAGGGCTAGGTGGATGGCCCTGGGAAACCCTGCTAGCAGAGTCATCAAAAAGCAGAAGAGACTGCTGAATGACTTGGGGCTCAGACTGCTTGGCTGATTTGCAAGGGGGTGAGGTGAAAGACTGATGGACATCGGCTGCAGGTGCCAACTCTGATCTTTCAGCAGGAGACTGGGTGGAAGACAATGTAAAGGAACTGGAGGCACTGTCAGCAACCCAATCTACTATCGCCTGTACTTGTTCTGGCCTCACCATTCGTAGAGCCGCATTAGGCCCGACCAAATACCGCTGAAGGTTCTGTCGCCTACTCGCACCTGAGGAAGGTGCTTCACTTTTGCAACAGGAGCTCCACCAGCAGCACCACGACCGGGGCCACGTCCCTTATTTGACGCTTTCCTCATATTTCTCAAATTTAGGATCTTGCCCAAAATGGGTGTTTTTTTTAGCAGAATAGAACAGTATCTAAAGGGTGTATCTCACAATGACAGATGCAGCAAAGGCTGCAAAATTAAGATTTTTCCCCAAAATATGTGTTATTTTATTAGCAGAATAGCACAGCAGTGTCTAAAGCGTGTATCTCACACTGACAGATGCAGACAAGGCCGCAAATTAAGTATTTTGCCCAAAATGGGTGTTTTTTGAATAACAGAATATGGCAGCAGTATATAACGCTTGAATTTCACACGTACAGATGCAGCAAGGGCTGTAAAATGTAGTATTTTGCCCAAAAAGGGTGTTTTTTAAAACCCAGAAAATTATAGCTGTATTTCTAGCTTAAATTGCACACTGACTAATGCGGCAGAGGCCCCAGATGGAGGGTATTGCAAAAAATGTGTGTTTTTAAAACCCAGAAAATTTCAAGCTTGTTTTTAACAATGACAGATGCAGCAAAGGCTGCAATATTAAGTACTTTGCCCCAAAATGGGTGACAGATGCAGCAAGGGCTGTAAAATTTAGTATTTTGCCCAAAAAGGGTGTTTTTTAAAACCCAGAAAACTATTGCTGTATTTCTAGCTTAAATTGCACACTGACAAATGCTGCAACGGCACCAGATGTAGGATATTGCCAAAAATGAGTGTTTTTTTAAACCCAGATTATTGCAGTATTTCAAGCTTGGATTTGAATGTCACAAAAGCACATATGCTGTGCTGGTGCACTGAGCTTGCATAAAATGGCCGCTGCCGCACACCTAACTAACAGACGGATAAAAGTTATTTTGTTTTTGTGTTGTTGTTACCTTCTGAGTATCTTGCAAGGAACAGTATACCTGCCATTGATGTGAAAGCCTGCTTGTGATGAGAACCTGCTATATGGGACTGTATTGACCACCAACTGTACAAAGTTGAACTGTTGCTAGTAAAAGAAGGTTTGGTTCACCATAACACTGTGTTCCTCATTTACTACGACTATAAATCGGTGTGCCACCGTTACAGGCACTGGCGTCACGAACCTTAAAGGGACCTTGCCCCAGGCCCGTGTGCCCATACAGCAGTTTACGACCACATATCGGGTATTTCTGTAAACTAAACAATCAGGGCAATAAATATTGAGGTTTTTTTTGCTGTTAACCCTTGCTTTGTTAGTGTAAAAAAATTATTAAAATGGAAATTCTGCCAAAAAAGTTGAATTCTGAAATTTCATCTCTATTTTCCATTAATTGTTGTGGAACACCTAAAGGAACAAAGTTTGTAAAATCTGTTTTGAATACCTTGAGGTAGTTTCTAAAATGGGGTCATTGAGGTAGTTTCTAAAATGGGGTCATTTTTGGGTGGTTTCTATTATATAAGCCTCACAAAGTGACTTCTGACCTGAACTGGTCCTCAAAAAGTGGGTTTTGGAAATTTTCGGAAAAATTTCAAGATTTGCTTCTAAACTTTTAAGCCATTTAACGTCCCCAAAAATAAAGAGCATTCACAAAATGATCCAAACACTAAGTAGACATTTTGTTCCTTTAGGTGTTCCACAACAATTAATGGAAAATAGAGATGAAATTTCAGAATTTAACTTTTTTGGCAGCTTTTCCATTTTTGATTTTAAAACTGCATACTGCAAATTGCGACCAAATTCAGCAAGTGAACTATTAGTTAGACCTCAGATATACCTCTCAGAGAAATCATAAAGTGCTTAAATAACTTGTGGGTGAGGAAAAATTTCCTCCACTTTAACTTACGCACAAATAAGTTCCTCATGCAGTATATATGATTAGTGATGGACAAACATCGGCCGGGACGATTCGCGAACGTGATTGCGTGAACGCGATCAGATGTTCGCTCAACCGCGAGTTCACGGCGGGCCCCATTCACTTTAATGGCAGGCGATCCTGAAAAACCTTCAGGTCATTATTGCAGCCACCAAATACTTACAAGAAGTGCAGAAATCGTCCGACAACATGGACAGTGACATACTGTACCAGAGGGGGATCAATGGCAAAAATTCCCACAAAACATATGTATTTTAATCAGGGCCCATTTTTATGTGTATTAAAGGGAAACTGTCAAAAATGTTATTTATATAAATAAATTTAGGCCACGGGAGTACAGGCCCCAAACATTAGGCATTCAATGTACAGAAAAGAACAAGTGATTATGTGGCTGGAGGTATATTAGACAGTCATTGGATATCAATTTGACTGCAGGCCATACGAATAAATGTCAAATACATATGTTTAAAATAACTAAAAATATAAAAGTTGATTAAAAACATGGCTAACGAAACCCCCCCCTCTTGAATAAACCCCAAATTAAAGTAGGTGAAATTCGATAACACGTGGTCGTCACAGGTGTTGAATTCCTCCGAGGCCCCAACAATTAGGCATTCACCGTACAGAAAAGATCAAGTGATTTTGTGGCAAGAGGTATATTAGATGGTCAATGGATATCAATTTATCTGCAGGCCAGTGGACTACAGGCCCCAAAAATTATTCATTCACCGGACAGACAAGAACAATTGATAATGTGGCTGGAGATAAATTAGGAGGTGACCGTATAACAATTTTACTGTTGGCCAGTTAGATTACAGGCCCCAAAAATTATGCATTCACCGTACATAAAAAATCAAGTGATTATGTGGCTGGAGGTATATTAGATGGTCAATGGATATCAATTTTACTGCACGCCAGCGGACTATAGGCCCCAAAAAGTATTCATTCACCGGACAGAAAAGAACAATTGATATTGTGGCTGGAGATACATTAGGAGGTCACCGTATAACAATTTTACTGTTGGCCATTTAGATTACAGGCCCCAAAAATTATGCATTTACTGTACATAAAAGATCAAGTGATTATGTGGCTTGAGGTATATTAGACGGTCAATGGATATCAATTTTACTGCAGGCCAGTGGACTACAGGCCCCAAAAATTATTCATTCACCGGACAGAAAACATCAAGTGATTATGTGGCTGGAGGTATATTAGATGGTCATTTGATAGGAGGTCACCGTATAACAATTTTACTGTTGGCCATTTAGATTACAGGCCCCAAAAATTATGCATTTACTGTACATAAAAGATCAAGTGATTATGTGGCTTGAGGTATATTAGACGGTCAATGGATATCAATTTTACTGCAGGCCAGTGGACTACAGGCCCCAAAAATTATTCATTCACCGGACATAAAAGATCATGTGATTATGTGGCTGGAGGTATATTAGATGGTCATTTAATAACAATTTTACTGCAGGCCATAAAAGATCAAGTGATTATGTGGCTGGAGGTATATTAGACGGTCAATGGATATCAATTTTACTGCAGGCCAGTGGACTACAGGCCCCAAAAAGTATTCATTCACCGTACAGAAAAGAACAATTGATAATGTGGCTGGAGGTACATTAGGCTGTCACCGTATAACAATTTTACTGTTGGCCAGTTAGATTACAGGCCCCAAAAATTTGGCATTCACTGTACATAAAAGATCAAGTGATTATGTGGCTGGAGGTATATTAGATGGTCATTTGATATCAATTTTACTGCAGGCCAGTAGACTACAAGCCCCAAAAATGATGCATTCACTGTATGTGGCTTGAGATATATTAGACGGTCAATGGATATCAATTTTACTGCAGGCCAGTGGACTACAGGCCCCAAAAATTATTCATTCACCGGACATAAAACATCAAGTGATTATGTGGCTGGAGGTATATTAGATGGTCATTTGATATCAATTTTACTGCAGGCCAGTAGACTACAGGCCCCAAAAATTATGCATTCACTGTACATAAAAGGTCAAGTGATTATGTGGCTGGAGGTATATTAGATGGTCAATGGATATCAATTTTACTGCACGCCAGTGGACTACAGGCCCCAAAAAGTATTCATTCACCGGACAGAAAAGAACAATTGATATTGTGGCTGGAGATACATTAGGAGGTCACCGTATAACAATTTTACTGTTGGTCAGTTAGATTACAGGCCCCAAAAATTATGCATTCACTGAACATAAAAGATCAAGTGATTATGTGGCTTGAGGTATATTAGACGTTTAATGGATATAAATTTTACTGCAGGCCAGTGGACTACAGGCCCCCAAAATAATTCATTCACCAGACAGAAAACATCAAGTGATTATGTGGCTGGAGGTATATTAGACGGTCAATGGATATCAATTTTACTGCAGGCCAGTGGACTACAGGCCCCAAAAATTATTCATTCACTGGACAGAAAAGAACAATTGATAATGTGGCTGGAGGTACATTAGGCGGTGACCGCATAACAATTTTACTGTTGGCCAGTTAGATTACAGGCCCCAAAAATTATGCATTCACCGTACATAAAAGATCAAGTGATTATGTGGCTGGAGGTATATTAGACGGTCAATAGATATACATTTTTCTGCACGCCAGTGGACTACAGGTCCCAAAAATAATTCATTCACCAGACAGAAAACATCAAGTGATTATGTGGCTGGAGGTATATTAGATGGTCATTGGACATCAATTTTACAGCAGGCCAGTGGAGTACAGGCCCCAAAGATTATGCATTTACCGTACATAAAAGATCAAGTGATTATGTGGCTGGAGGTATATTAGACGATCAAAGGATATCAATTTTACTGCAGGCCAGTGGACTATAGGCCCCAAAAATTATGCATTCACTGTACATAAAAGATCAAGTGATTATGTGGCTTGAGGTATATTAGACGGTCAATGGATATCAATTTTACTGCAGGCCAGAGGACTACAGGCCCCAAAAATTATTCATTCACCGGACAGAAAGCATCAAGTGATTATGTGGCTGGAGGTATATTAAATGGTCATTTGATATCAATTTTACTGCAGGCCAGTAGACTACAGGCCCCAAAAATGATGCATTCACTGTACATAAAAGATCAAGTGATTATGTGGCTTGAGATATACTAGACAGTCAATGGATATCAATTTTACTGCAGGCCAGTGGACTACAGGCCCCAAAAATTATTCATTCACCGGACAGAAAAGAACAATTGATAATGTGGCTGGAGGTACATTAGGCGGTGACCGCATAACAATTTTACTGTTGGCCAGTTAGATTACAGGCCCCAAAATTATGCATTCACCGTACATAAAAGATCAAGTGATTATGTGCCTGGAGGTATATTAGATTGTCAATGGATATCAATTTTACTGCAGGCCAGTGGACTACAGGCCCCAAAAATTATTCATTAACCGTACATAAAAGATCAAGTGATTATGTGGCTGGAGGTATATTAGATGATCAAGGGATATCAATTTTACTGCAGGCCAGTGGACTACAGGACCCAAAAATTATTCAATAACCGTACATAAAAGATCAAGTGATTATGTGGCTGGAGGTATATTAGATGGTCAATGGATATCAATTTTACTGCAGGCCAGTGGACTACAGGCCCCAAAAATTATTCATTAACCGTACATAAAAGATCAAGTGATTATGTGGCTGGAGGTATATTAGACGATCAAAGGATATAAATTTTACTGCAGGCCAGTGGACTACAGGCCCCAAAAATTATTCATTAACCGTACATAAAAGATCAAGTGATTATGTGGCTGGAGGTATATTAGACGATCAAAGGATATAAATTTTACTGCAGGCCAGTGGACTACAGGACCCAAAAATTATTCATTAACCGTACATAAAAGATCAAGTGATTATGTGGCTGGAGGTATATTAGATGGTCAATGGATATCAATTTTACTGCAGGCCAGTGGACTACAGGCCCCAAAAATTATTCATTAACCGTACATAAAAGATCAAGTGATTATGTGGCTGGAGGTATATTAGATGGTCAATGGATATCAATTTTACTGCAGGCCAGTGGACTACAGGCCCCAAAAATTATTAATTAACCATACATAAAAGATCAAGTGATTATGTGGCTGGAGGTATATTAGACGATCAAAGGATATAAATTTTACTGCAGGCCAGTGGACTACAGGACCCAAAAATTATTCATTAACCGTACATAAAAGATCAAGTGATTATGTGGCTGGAGGTATATTAGATGGTCAATGGATATCAATTTTACTGCAGGCCAGTGGACTACAGGCCCCAAAAATTATTCATTAACCGTACATAAAAGATCAAGTGATTATGTGGCTGGAGGTATATTAGACGATCAAAGGATATAAATTTTACTGAAGGCCAGTGGACTACAGGACCCAAAAATTATTCATTAACCATACATAAAAGATCAAGTGATTATGTGGCTGGAGGTATATTAGACGATCAAAGGATATCAATTTTACTGCAGGCCAGTGGACTACAGGACCCAAAAATTATTCATTCACCGGACAGAAAACATCAAGTGATTATGTGGCTGGAGGTATATTAGACGGTCATTGGAAATAAATTTTACTGCAGGCCAGTACAAATACATGTCAAAAACATATGTTTAAAAGAACTAAAAATATAAAATTGGATAAAAAACATGGCTAACGAAATCCCCCCCCTTGAAAAAACCCCAAATGATAATAGTTGAAATTCGATAACACGTAGTCGTCACAGGTGTTGAATTCCTCTGAGGTCCCAAACATTAGGCATTCACCAGACAGAAAAGGTCTTTTATGCCGCTGTATTTACATAAGACATGGACCATTATTTGTTCTGTGTCGTGGCAGATATGTGTGGGCTGGCATGAGGAAATTCAATTAAACGTGGTCGTCACAGGTGTTGAATTCCTTTCGAGATCCATGCCTCATTCATTTTTAGAAATGTGAGGTAGTCTATCGTGAGCTAGGGTCACGATCCCCTCTACTGCGCTGAACGTCCTTTCGGACAGGACACTCGACGAGGGGCAAACCAAGAGTTCCATGGCAAATTGTGCCAGCTCTGACCACAGGTCAAGCCTGCACACCCAGTAGTCAAGGGGTTCCTCGCTTCTCAGAGCGTCCACATCGGCCGTTAACCCAATGTAGTCGGACACCTGTCGGTCTAGGCGTT
The DNA here is from genome assembly GCF_905171765.1 of Bufo bufo. Taxonomy (NCBI): domain Eukaryota; kingdom Metazoa; phylum Chordata; class Amphibia; order Anura; family Bufonidae; genus Bufo; species Bufo bufo. The sequence goes on from NC_053396.1 coordinate 129,383,154, forward strand.
CCCTGAGGCTGGATCCGGAGGGCTGCATGCGCTGTAGGATTGGTACTCGTAACTGTTTCTCTGTGGGTGGAAATTCCTCTGCCAGCGCCAGCAACAGTAGAATGCAGCATCTCTTAAAGCAAGGCCTGGAAATGCTGTATTTTGACAGCCCTCAGTGATGCTGGTAACATGTCCACCATTTAGTGTTTGTACCGGGGGTCTAAGTACGTTGCCACCCAGTACTGGTCCTTGCCCTTTTATGCTTTTTATACGGGGGTCCCTCTTCAAACACTGGAGCATGAAGGCCCCCATTTGCACTAAATTCGAAGTGGTGGAGCGGCCTGGGTCCTGCTCATCGCCCAGGAAAATGTCATCCTCGGTCTCCTCCCCCCATCCACGGACAACACCATGGATCCCAGAAAAGTTTAAAGCCTTCTCTTCTTGCTCCTCCTCTTCCCCCCAGGCACCATCCTCCTCTGACTCCTCTTCAGACTCCTGCTGACTTGTCTCAGATGGAGTAGCCCCCCTGGGAATTCATTCAGCATTGTGACTTCCTCATCTTCCTGCTCCTGCTCCTCAACGGCTTGATCAATGACACGACGCAATGCACGCTCCAGAAAGAAGGCGTAAGGTACGATGTCACTGATGGCGCCCTGGCTGCGACTGATCAGTTTGGTTATCTCATCAAATGGCCACAGAAGTCTGCATGCGTCGCACATGAGCAGCCACTGGAGCGGTGAAAAAAAAACAAGCTCCCCAGAAACTGTCCTGCCGCAGAGTTCGTACAGGTAATTGTTAACGGCACGTTTTTGCTGGAGTAGCCTATCAAACATATACAAGGTGGAGTTCCAGCGCGTCGGGTGGTCACAAATCAGACGTCTGACGGGCAGGTGGTGTCGCCGCTGAACATCAGCAAGGCGAGCCATGGCCGTGTAAGATCTTCTAAAATGGCCAGAGATTTTCCTGGCCTGCCACAAGACATCCTGGACCACAGTGTATTTGGCAGCGAATTGCTGCACGACTAAGTTCAGGATGTGTGCCATGCATGGCACGTGTGTCATTCTGCCCTGTTTCAGCGTGCTTAGCAGATTGGCACCGTTGTCGCACACCACTTTACCAACTGGCAAACTGAGCGGGGTTAGCCACTGATCTGCCTGTGACTGATCGGCCAGATATGAAAGCAGTGCAGGACCGGTGTGTCTTTTGGCTTCCAGGCACAACAGCCACAGCACAGCATGGCAACGTCTCACCTGGCACGTCAAATAGGTTCTGGGGAGCTGGGGGGGGGGGTGCAGCGGAAGAGGCGGTAGCAGTGGAAAAAGAGGAGTCAGCTGAGGAGGAGACGGAGGATGGAGGAGGAGAATAAGAGGCAGGCCTGTATGCAATCCGTGGAGGTAACACCAAATTCGCACGGGTGCCACGGGTTGCATGCTTGACAGCCGTCAGAAGGTTCACCCAGTGGACAGTAAAAGGTATGTACCTTCCCTGCCCGTGTTTGCTAGACCATGTGTTTGTGGTCAGATGTATCTTGGCACCAACACTGTGTGCCAGAGATACATTCTCTTGCCTCTGAACATGGCCATATAGCTCTGGGATGCCCTTCTGGGAGAAATATTTCCTTCCAGGGACCCTCCATTGCGGTGTGACAATGGCCCCAAATTTTCTAAAGGCCTCCGAGTCCACCAGTTTATATGGCAGTAGTTGGCGAGCAAGCAGTTCCGACAACCCGGCGGTCAGCCGTTGGGCAAGAGGGTTATCCGGCGTCATCAACTTTTTACGTTTGAACATTTGGGCCACGGAATCCTGCCTTTTGCCAGATGAACGCGACGACAGCAGGGTGGAAGGTGGAGTGGAGGACAAATGAGAGGAGAAGGAGAAGAGGCAGGATGTGGAGCGTCTGGAGTGTGGCTTTGTGGGTTCTGATGACATTGCTCCCACTGGGCTCGGTGATGGGAGGCCAGGTGCCTTTTTAAGGCTGTCGATCCTAGGTGAGTGTTGGGCTTACCGCGTAAGCATAAGCTGACACATTTAAAAAAGCCCACACTGTGGAGCCATGTGCCGGCATCCTGGGAGTGCACGATGTGACCATGCATGGCGGATGGCTCGCTCCAGATACATTTGCAGTCTGCTTTTTGCCTCCTGTGCACTGCGAGTTCTGCCTGCTTCTCCTCCTTCTCCTCCCTATCTGCTGCTCCATCTCTCCCTCTGAACTACACTCCTCTTCCTCTCTTGTGGGCACCCACGTGACATCCATCGACACGTCATCATCGTCACCACTGACATTAGAGATTTCGGAGTAGGCAGCAACAGCGGGGACCACCCTCCTTGGGCTGATCTGGGTACTGTCGCCAGACCGCTGGGTGGCGGCCGTTGCTACCTCCTCTTCCTCATCCGATGCCAAGAATCAGTAAGGTCTGGGAATGGATGGGAAAATAATTCCTCTGACTCAAGTAGAGGGGCTATGGTGGTGGTGGTGGGGTCTTTGGGGGTGCAAACAGCAGAGAGTGAGGAGGGTGCTGATACAGAGGATGAGGAGGGTGCAGAAGCGGAAGGCTGAGTGAGCCACTCAACCAACTCTGGTGCGTCCTTTGACGTAATCGCATGCACCTTTTCCAACTTCCCACTTGCATCTGCCCCACCCCTTCCACCTCTGCGGAATAGCCTGCCTCTTCCTCTGCCTGTCATTTTAAAAATAAGCAGGTATATAGAACCTCTTAACCCTTTCCTGACATGAGACGTACTATTACGTCATGGAAGTCAGTGACTTCCCTCATTTTGACGTAGTAGTACGTCATGGTGATCGGGCGGGCACCTGAGCGGCATTAACTCCTTCTATGCTGCGGTCAGCGCTGACCGCAACATAGTAGTGGTTTGCGGCGGGTGAAGGAGCGCATCAAGTCCCTGCGCTGCTTTGGCGGGGACCCGATGCGTGACAAGGCAGCCTGATGCCGTACAGAGGCTGCCCAATGCCTTGTTCTGCATCGAGACCTGCCTTCTACAGGTGCCCAGAAGATCCAGCCTCAGGCTGGGTCTCCTAGGCAACCTGTTAGTGTCATACACTAACAGGCAATGCATTACAATACATATGTATTGTAAAGAATTGCAGAGGGGATCAGACCCCCAAAAGTTGAAGTCCCATAGTGGGACAGAAATAAAGTAGAAAAAAATAATTAAAAATGTGTTTTTAATTTAAAAAAATTAAGTTTCAAGTAAAAAAAGGAAAAAAAACGCCCCTTTCCCCAGATTTCATAATAAAAAATAGAAAAAAAAGGAAAAACACACATTAGGTATCGCCGCGTCCGTAACGACCGGCTCTATAAATAAGTCACATGATCCACCCTGTCCGATAAACATCATAAAAAAATAAAATAAAAACTGTCAAAAAAGGCTATTTTTGTCACCTTACACCACAAAAAGTGCAACACCAAGCGATCAAAAAGGTGTATGTCGAACAAAATGGTACCAATACCAAAACATCACCTGATCCCGCAAAAAAATGAGACTCTACCTAAGACAGTTAGTAAAAAAAATTAAAAACGATGACTCTCAGACAATGGAGACACTAAAATATGATTTTTTTTGCTTCAAAACTGCTATTGTGCTAAAGTGAAAAAAATTAAAAAAGTAGACATATAAGGTATTGCCGCGTCCGTAACAACCTGCTCTATAAAAATATCACATGACCTAACCCCTCAGGTGAACACCGTAAAAAAAAAATTGTCACCTTACATCACAAAAATTGCAACACCGAGCGATCAAAAAGGCGTATGCCCCCAAAATAGTACCAACCGTCCCCATATCCCACAAAAAATGAGATCCTACCTAAGACAATCGGTCAAAAAATAAAAAGCTATGGCTCTCAGACTATGGAGACACTAAAACATCATTTTTTGGTTTCAAAAATGCTATTATGTAAAACTTAAATAAATAAGAAAAAGTATACATATTAGGTATTGCCACATCTGTAATGATCTGCTCTATAAAAATATCACATGACCTAACCCCTCAGGTGAATGCTGTAAAAATAAATAAATAAAAACTGTGCCAGAATTAACTATTTTTGGGTCACCATGCCCCATAAAGTGTAATAATGAATGATCAAAAAATCATATGTACCCAAAAATGGTACCAATAAAACCGGCACCTTATCCCATAGTTTCCAAAATGGGGTAACTTTTTGGGAGTTTCTACTGTAAGGGTGCATCAGGGGGCTTCAAATAGGACATGGCATCTAAACACCAGTCCAGCAAAATCTGCTTTCCAAAAACCATATGGCGTTCCTTTTCTGCTGAACCTTTGATGTGTTAAAGAAAAAAATGGATTAAAATGGAAAATCTGCTAAAAAAGTGAAATTTAGAAATTTCATCTCCATTTTCCTTTAATTCTTGTGGAACACCTAAAGGGTTAACCAAGTTTGTGAAATCAGTTTTGAGTAACTTCAGGGGTGTAGTTTCTACAATGGGGTCATTTATGGGGGCTTTCTACTATGTAAGCCCCAAAACGTGACTTCAGACCTTAACTGGTTAGCCTTCTAACGTCCTAAAAAAAAAAATATTACATTTACAAACTTATGCCAACATAAAGTAGACATATGAGGAATGTTAAGTAATAAATATTTTGAGGTATCACTTTCTGTTTTAAAAGCAGAGAAATTGAAATTAAGAAAATTGTGAATTTTTCGAAATTTTGGGCAAATTTTTGATTTTTTTTATAAATAAAGGTCAAATATATTGACTCAAATTTCTGACTATCGTGAAGTACAATGTGTCACGAGAAAACAATCTCAGAATGGCCTGGACAAGTAAAAGGCCAATTTCAGACGGGCGTTGCGGGAAAATGTGCGGGTGCGTTACGAGAACACCCGCGATTTTTCCGCGCGAGTGCAAAACATTGTAATGCGTTTTGCACTCGCGTGAGAAAAATCGTGCATGTTTGATACCCAAACCTGAACTTCTTCACAGAAGTTCAGGCTTGGGATCGGTGTTCTGTAGATTGTATTATTTCCCCTTATAACATAGTTATAAGGGAAAATATTAGCATTCTGAATACAGAATGCATAGTAAACTAGCGCTGGAGGGGTTAAAAAAAAAAATTCAAAAATTTAACTCACCTTAGTCCACTTGATCGCGTAGCCTGGCATCTCCTTCTGTCTCCTTTGCTGAACAGGACCTGTGGTCAGCATTAATTACAGGTAAAGGACCTGTGGTGACGTCACTCCGGTCATCACATGATCCATCACCATGGTAAAAGATCATGTGATGGATCATGTGATGACCGGAGTGACGTCACCAAAGGTCCTTTACCTGTAATTGATGCTCACCACAGGTCCTGTTCAACAAAGGAGACAGAAGGAGATGCCGGGCTACGATCAAGTGGACTAAGGTGAGTTAAATTATTATTATTATTTTTTTAACCCCTCCAGCGCTAGTTTACTATGCATTCTGTATTCAGAATGCTATTATTTTCCCTTATAACCATATTATAAGGGAAAATAATAATGATCGGGTCTCCATCCCGATCGTCTACTAGCAACCGTGCGTGAAAATCGCACCGCATCCGCACTTGCTTGCGGATGCTTGCGATTTTCACGCAACCCATTCACTTCTATGGGGCCTGCGTTGCGTGAAAAACGCAGAATATAGAACATGCTGCGATTTTCACGCAACGCACAAGTGATGCGTGAAAATCACCGCTCATGTGAATAGCCGGTAATGGGTCGGTATTCAGTGCGGGTGCAATGCGTTCACCTCACGCATCGCATCCGCGCGGAATACTCGCCCGTGTGGAAGGGGCCAAAGAGTTCCAAAGTTATTACCACATAAAGTGACACATCAGATTTCCAAAAAATGACCTGGGCAGAAGGGCAAAAATTGGCCCGGGGTAGAAGAGGTTAATGAGTATTTGCTGGAAGCAGGTATATTAAACCCCTTAATCAGTTTATTTTGGGGCAACAGGTATATCACACCAGTTGCAATTACTGTAGTTATTCCAATTGCGTTTGTCCCTCTGTATAGCTGCGGTATCGCAGCAGAACCGCACACAATTGCTGCACAATACAAATGCACTATATAGAAAGTATATTATAGGTATATCACACCCCTGCCTCAATCAGTTTTTTTGGGGGCAACTGGTATATCACACCAGTTGCAATTAGTTGTTCCAATAGCGTTTGTCCCTCTGTATACAGTAGCTGCGGTATCTCAGCGAACCGCACACAAATACTGCACAATACAAATGCACTATATAGAAATTATATTACAGGTATATCACACCCCTGCCTCAATCATTTTTTTTTGGGGGGCAACTTTTATATCACACCAGTTGCAATTAGCTGTTCCTATAGCGTTTGTCCCTCTGACAGCTGCAGTATCGCAGCAGAACCGCACACAACTGCTGCACAATACAAATGCACTATAATATACTTTGTATGTTAGAAAGTATATTATAAGTATATCACACCCCTCAGTATGTCACACCTATCGATAGCACACCTATACCAGTCCTTAAAAGGACTTTTGTGGCCCTATTAGCTAGCGTTTGGTGTCTCTAACAGTCTGTCCCTGCACCACACAGCAACCTCTCCCTACACTGGCAAAAGACTGAATGTAAAGTGGCAGCCAGATTGGGTTTATTTATAGGGTAGGGGGTGTGTCCATGTCTCAATTGGCTGTCCTGTCCCACCTGATGGATGTGTCATGGGTTAAAGTTCGGCACAATGCAAAAGAATATGGCGCCGGCGGGCATCGCCATATGTTCGCCTGTTTGGTGAACAGCGAACGAGCAAAGTTTGCCGCGAAACGACCGCCGGGCGAACCGCAAGGCCATCTCTATATATGATATGATACATTTTATTCTGTGGGTTGATACGGTTATGATGGCACCAAATGTATATAGTTTATTTATCTTTTGCTTTTTTTTAGCCTAAAAGAACTTTTGTTTTTAAAAATAAATATTTTGTATTCCGATATACTAACATTCATAAAATGTTTATTTTTTGTAGCTGTGTGAGGGCTTGTTATTTTGCAGGATGGACTGTAATATTTATTGGTATCATTTTGGGGTACATATGTCTTTTTGATCACTTTTAAAAAAAAAAAAATTTGGAGGTGAGGTGGGTAAAAAAAAATTATGGGGTTCCTCTTGTAGTATATATGATAATTTTGTTCTGTGGGTTGATACAGTTATAGCAATACCAAATTTATATAGTTTATTTATGTTGTGCTACTTTTTATTTAGCATTAAATCACTTTTGTATTAAAAAGAAATATTAACACCTATAAAATAAAAAAAATTTCACCAATATAGCTGGGTGAGGGCTTGTTTTTTGCGGGACAGACTGTGGTTTTTATTGGTATCATTTTGGGATACATACAACTTTTTGATCACTTTTTATTTAATATTTGGCGGAGGTGAGGTGAATATAACAGCAATTCAGCCATAGTTTTTTAATTATTTTTACAGCATTCACCGTACGGCATTAGTACCATGATCCTTTTGTAGATCAGGTCATTATGGATGCAGAGATACCAATTATGTCTAGTTTATTTAATTTTTTCATTTTTGAATCACTTATAAATAAACGGATTTGGGAAAAGGCAATTTATTTTATTTTTATTTAAATTTGTATTACATTTATTTATTTATTTCCTTTTTTTTCTCCTTATTTTATTTTTACACTTTTTTTTTTTAATCAAGTCCCACTTGAATCTTGAAGATCCAGTGGGCCTGATAGCTATACAGTGCATTGCAATAGTTGATGCACTGTACACTGCGTGCAGAATTATTAGGCAAATGAGTATTTTGACCACATCATCCTCTTTATGCATGTTGTCTTACTCCAAGCTGTATAGGCTCGAAAGCCTACTACCAATTAAGCATATTAGGTGATGTGCATCTCTGTAATGAGAAGGGGTGTGGTCTAATGACATCAACACCCTATATTAGGTGTGCATAATTATTAGGCAACTTCCTTTCCTTTGGCAAAATGGGTCAAAAGAAGGACTTGACCGGCTCAGAAAAGTCAAAAATAGTGAGATATCTTGCAGAGGGATGCAGCACTCTTAAAATTGCAAAGCTTCTGAAGCGTGATCATCGAACAATCAATCGTTTCATTCAAAATAGTCAACAGGGTCGCAAGAAGCGTGTGGAAAAACCAAGGCGCAAAATAACTGCCCATGAACTGAGAAAAGTCAAGCGTGCAGCTGCCAAGGTGCCACTTGCCACCAGTTTGGCCATATTTCAGAGCTGCAACATCACTGGAGTGCCCAAAAGCACAAGGTGTGCAATACTCAGAGACACGGCCAAGGTAAGAAAGGCTGAAAGACGACCACCACTGAACAAGACACACAAGCTGAAACGTCAAGACTGGGCCAAGAAATATCTCAAGACTGATTTTTCTAAGGTTTTATGGACTGATGAAATGAGTGAGTCTTGATGGGCCAGATGGATGGGCCCGTGGCTGGATTGGTAAAGGGCAGAGAGCTCCAGTCTGACTCAGACGCCAGCAAGGTGGAGGTGGAGTACTGGTTTGGGCTGGTATCATCAAAGATGAGCTTGTGGGGCCTTTTCGGGTTGAGGATGGAGTCAAGCTCAACTCCCAGTCCTACTGCCAGTTTCTGGAAGACACCTTCTTCAAGCAGTGGTACAGGAAGAAGTCTGCATCCTTCAAGAAAAACATGATTTTCATGCAGGACAATGCTCCATCACACGCGTCCAAGTACTCCACAGTGTGGCTGGCAAGAAAGGGTATAAAAGAAGAAAATCTAATGACATGGCCTCCGTGTTCACCTGATCTGAACCCCATTGAGAACCTGTGGTCCATCATCAAATGTGAGATTTACAAGGAGGGAAAACAGTACACCTCTCTGAACAGTGTCTGGGAGGCTGTGGTTGCTGCTGCACGCAATGTTGATGGTGAACAGATCAAAACACTGACAGAATCCATGGATGGCAGGCTTTTGAGTGTCCTTGCAAAGAAAGGTGGCTATATTGGTCATTGATTTTTTTTTGTTTTGTTTTTGAATGTCAGAAATGTATTTTTGTGAATGTTGAGATGTTATAATGGTTTCACTGGTAAAAATAAATAATTGAAATGGGTATATATTTGTTTTTTGTTAAGTTGCCTAATAATTATGCCAAGTAATAGTCACCTGCACACACAGATATCCCCCTAAAATAGCTAAAACTAAAAACAAACTAAAAACTACTTCCAAAAATATTCAGCTTTGATATTAATGAGTTTTTTGGGTTCATTGAGAACATGGTTGTTGTTCAATAATAAAATTAATCCTCAAAAATACAACTTGCCTAATAATTCTGCACTCCCTGTATTGTCAGTATTACACTGACACTAAGCCTGATCAGGCTTAGATACATGGCAAGCCTGGATGCCTTTGTTAGGCGTCCAGTTGCCATGGTAACCATCAGGCTGCTGCCATCGCAGTGCGGCGGCCCGATGTGGTGCGCACAGTACCCTTCAAATAAATAACTCAGTGGTGCTCACAGTACCCCCCCCCCCAAAAAATAAATAAATAAATCAGTGGTGCTCAGGGTACCCCTCAAATAAATAAATCAGTGGTGCTTCAAGTCCCCCCCAAATAAATAAATCAGAAGTGCTCAGGGTCCCCAAATAAATAAATCAGCGGGGCTTCAGGTCTCCCCCAAATAAATAAATCAGCGGTGCTCGGGGTACCCCCAAATAAATAAATCAGTGGTGCATCAGGTTTCCCCCAAATAAATAAATCAATGGTGCTCAGGGTCCCCCAAATAAATAAATCAGAAGTGCTCAGGGTCCCCCAAATAAATAAATCAGCGGTGCTTCAGGTCCCCCCCAAATAAATTAAGCCTTGCTCAGCCAAATAATTAAAATAAAATTAGCCAGGCTCAATTAAATCATTGGTGGCAGTGGTGCTCAGCGGCGGTGTCATTGACGAAAAAACTCGGACCTCAGCAGACAGGCGGCCCGACTTACCCGTCCAGATGTCAGGCTCCTTCAAGCACAGGCAGTGATAGGACATCACTTCCTGTGCGCGAGGATAAGGGGCCGCTGCTATTGTGCGGGCGACCCACAATAGGAAGCCTCAGTCGACCCCCCGGAAAGGGCCAATCGACCCCCAGGTTGAGAACCGCTGCACTAGAAGGTTCTAGTTCAGCTAGAAACTGTATCTAAAGAGAGGAGTCAGAGCCCCTAGTTGTCTACAGATAAGTACCAGTGCTTAGTAGGAGATACTCTTCCATTCTACATGAGTGACCAGCCCATTGAGCCAGGGGCGGACATACCGCATGTGCAGCCGGTGCGGCTGCACAGGGGCCCAGAGCAGGAGGGGGCCCCTTCCTACCGGCAGCAGGGGGACATGAGCGCTTCCATTGTGGAAGCGCTCATCTCTATTCATCTGTATCGCTGTCCTTAGGAGAGCGATACGGATGGATGCTGCGACGGGGCAGGGGAGAGGCGTCTCCCTTCCCCTTCCTCTGATAGGCTGCAGGCACTAGGCCTGCAACCTATCAGAGGACGGAACAGGCGGCGCGATGACGTCATCACGCCGCCTGAGCCATACAGCGTGGGACACAGGCCAGAAGAGGCCTGCATCGCATCGCTGAAAGCGGCAAGGAGGTAAGTATGTGAGTTTATATTTTTATTTATTTACACTTTACTAGGGGCCCTATCTGGCACTCATGGGGGCATCTACTGGGGGCCCTATCTTATGGGCACTATGGAGGAGGAGGAGCACTATGGGGGCCCTATTTTAAATACTAACACACATGGGGGCACTGTGGAGGGGGGGGGGAGTACGATTGGGGTCCTATTTTATATTATTGGCACACATGGGGGGCACTATGGAGGGCTCTATTTTATATATTGGCACACATGGGGGGCACTATGGAGGGCCCTATTTTAAATACTGACACACATGGCGGCACTATAGAGGGGGGGAGTACTATTGGGGCCCTATTTTATATACTGGCACACAAGGGGGGCACTAAGGAGGGGGAGGAGCACTATGGGGGCCCTATGTTAGTTACTGGCACACATGGGGGGTACTATGGAGGGGGAGAAGCACTATGGGGACCTTATGTTATATACTGGCACACATGGGGGGCACTATGGAGAAGGGGGGAGAGGAGCACTATGGGGGCCCTATGTTAGTTACTGGCACACATGGGGGGTACTATGGAGGGGGAGGAGCACTATGGGGACCTTATGTTATATACTGGCACACATGGGGGGCACTATGGATAAGGGGGGAGAGGAGCACTATGGGGGCATCTTCTGGGGCTCTATCTTATATATTGGCAGACATGGGGGGCACTAAGAAGGGGGGAGCAGTATGGGGGCATCTACTGGTGACCCTATTTTATATACTGGCACACATTATGGGGGCATTTTTTACTGGCACATTGTCAGGCACCATGGGAACAAGGGGAGGCACACAATATAGGAGTATTTCATACTGGCACAAATTATAGGGCACTATGGGGACCTTGGCTTAACTGGGGGCACTAAGAGGTTTTTTTTTTGGCAAACAGTAGAGGGCATTGGCACACATTATGAGGGTACTATGGGGACATTGACTCTACAGGGGGCACTAAGAGGAGATATTTTTTTATACTGCCACACAACAGGGCACTTTTATGTACTGGCGCACATTATAAAGAGAATTATTACCACTGGGGACATTATGGTGGGCTTTATTACAGTTGAGGGACTATGAGGAACTTGAATACTAGTATGAACACTATGGGAGCATTATTACTTCTGGGACACAGTGGGGTCATTATTACTGTAGGGGCACTATTACTACTACGTGTTGTCTGGTAGATATTTATTTCTTTTGGTGGGATTTTAGGGAGCACTGTTACTTTGGTGGGCACCCAGGCACATTATTTGCACAGGGGCCCTCTGCTGTCTGTGTCCGCCCCTGCATTGAGCAGTGCTCCAGCTGGATGACTGAACCACAGACCCTGGGCCACCAGTCTTTGCCAGGGTACCAGTCTTCTGAGAGAGAGACAGAGAGAGAGAGAGAGAGAGAGAGAGAGAGAGTGAGAGAGGGACAGCTAGCTCAGGCCTTTCCTCAGCATGAAACCTTCTTCTGCCCGGGAGAAGACTGGAGAAGCCAGCTCAGTGCCTTGCCTGTATTGTTTTGCACTTAAGTTCTCCCAATAAAGAAGCATCCTGGTTAACTGCAGACCCTGACTGTCTGGAATTATTTCTCACTGAGGTGCACCACACCTTAACATCCCTTCCAGAGAGCAGCAACACAACGGTGTCCGGGGTCCCAGTATAGCGTTGGAGCCACCTGAAACCAGGCTACTGCAGAACGTCTACATCAGATGAGACTTCACTGCATGTAAGAGGTATGTAGTGCTGTATGTAATTAAATTTGCCTTTAGCAGAAGGGATGGGGATGGAGAGGCACGAGGGAGGGGTGGCCATTAGAGATGGCCTTGCGGTTCGCCCGGCGGTCGTTTCGCGGTGAACTTTGCGTGTTCGCGATTCGCCGATCATGCGAACATATGGAGAAATTTGCGCCCGCCATATTCTTTTACATTGTGAAGAACTTTGACCCATGACACATCCATCAGGTGGTACAGGACAGCCAATTGAAACATTTCAGCACATGGACATACCCCCTACCTTATAAATAAACCTGATCTGGCCGCCATTTTACATTCAGTGTTTTGCCAGTGTAGGGAGAGGTTGCTGTGTGGAGCAGGGACAGGCTGTTAAGGACACCAAACGCTAGCTAATAGGGCCACAAAAGTCATTTTAAGCACTAGTATAGGTGTGCTATCGATATGTGGGATATACTTTTATAATGAGTCAAAAACACATAGATGTATATAGTGATCACCTGGAAGTCAGGGGGCTAGGGGCTTACTAGGGCCATTTTTATATAGGGTAAGGTTCCGGACGAGGTCGCTCTTATCAGGGCGGGTGGTCTGTGGTTAGGCTATCAGGGCCAGAATAGCACCCCCCTGTAGGGCAATATCCGGGACAGTTCTTTGCCCACCCTGTCCTTCAATACCACATCATCATCTTGCCCAGGGATGGATGTTTTTTTGCTTTCCCTCCTGGATTCATTGAGGTGCACTGGAACCCCCCGGATTGTGGTAGGACATATGGTTTCTGATTTGGTGCCGCCGAGCACTTGTTATTGCCTACCACATCTATGCTTTTTGGTTAACTTTAATAATTTAATATATTTTCATTTTGAGGGATATCTTTTCCATTCACACGTCCGCAAAATAGGTCCGCATCTGTTCCGCAATTTTGCGGAACGGGTGCAGACCCATTCATTTTCAATAGGGCCGGAATGTGCTGTCCGCATTTGCGGATCCACATCTGCATTTGCGGATCCACATCCGCATTTGCGGATCCGCACTTCAGCATGTCCTATGCTTGTCCGCAATTGCAGACAAGATTAGGCATTTTCCATTATAGTGTCAGCGTTGTGCGGTCCACAAATTGCGGAATGCACATTGCCGGTGTCCGTGTTTTGCGGATACGCAAAACACTTATGGACGTGTGAATGGACCCTCATAAAATTATTAAAGGTTAAGTTTTATCTTCATGTATATTCTAATGCAGGGATGGCCAACCTGAGGCTCTCCAGCTGTTGTAAAACTACAACTCCCACCATGCCCTGCTGTAGGCTGATAGCTATAGGCAGTCTGGGCATGCTGGGAGTTGTAGTTTTGCAACAGCTGGAGAGCCTCAGGTTGGCCATCCCTGTTCTAATGGATTGCCTTCCTTGTACAATGTTAATGTTATAATATACTTTCTATGTTAGAAAGTATATTATAGTGCATTTGTATTGTGCTGCAGTTGTGTGCGTTCTGCTGCGATACTGCAGGTATATAGAGGGACAAGCGTTATTGGAACATATACCATATTATTGGTGATATACCAGTCGTCCCCCAAAAAAACTGATTGAAGCGGGGTGTTATATACCAATATACTTTCTTTATACTTCATGTTGTGGGACTATTTGTGCACTTCTAGTAATTATTTCTTGGGTGCAAATATGAGCTGAAGGTTTTTCAGGTTCGCCTGCCATTAAAATGAATGGGACCCGTCGCGAACTTGCGGTTCGCGAACATTTGATCGTGTTCGCGCGATCACGTTCGCGAACCGTCCCGGCAGATGTTCGTCCATCACTAGTGGCCATTTCAATTTTCACCTTAGGCAGCAGAACATGTCCTAAGGACTCTCATACACTGATAAAGTTGTGGACAGACAGGGAACCGCTGCCAGGAATAGCGATTACTGGCTATCCTAATTAGGGCTTCCAGACATAACTTTGCTTGGGGCCCCAGAAATGCCAAGACCTCCCCTGCTCCTGACATACCTGTTTTAGTAACTACTTGCATTTCCCATGTAATAACAATTCTGGATCATCTTTTCATATAACTCTATGTTATGTCACTGACTAACTGATGCTTTTCTCACCCCCAGTCAGTCAGTACAGCTGGCAGACATCTCCCTCTGTGACTGACTGAGGGCTCATGCACACAACCGTATGTATTTTGCGGTCCGCAAAAAACGGATCCGCAAAAAATATGAATGACGTCCGTGTGCATTCTGAATTTTGTGGAATGGAACGGCTGGCCCCTAATAGAACAGTACTATCCTTGTCCGTAATGCGGACAATAATAGAACAAGTTCTATTTTTTGGCGGAACGGAAATACGGACATACGGAAACGGAATGCACACAGAGTAACTTCTATTTTTTTTGCGGATCCATTGAAAATAATGGTTCCGCCTATGGTCCGCAAAAAATACGGAACGGACACGAAAAAAAAAATACGTTCGTGTGCAAGAGCCCTAAGGGTGAGAGAAGCACTCCGGGCCCCGCACAGCTCACCTTCTGGTCTTCCAGTGTTTTTCTTCTTGTTTTGCCTGCAGAGGAGCGGAAGGTGTGGCCTATAATGTCTGGCTTTTTGGGGTGAAGCAAGTGGCCACCCTGGTGGACAAGCATGCGCACCACTCCTCCATTCCTATGGGGCAGGTTGCAAACACTAGCAGACCCCTATTCTTGTGATTAATTGTGATTAATGTGATTTATACCCAGTATTGGACTGGGATGCCTAGGGTCCACAAGTACAATTTATTTTGTCGGCCCAACGTACGGATACATTCAATTGCAAGATGCTACCAGATGATTGAATATGGGCAGTGGCGTACATAGAGAAGTAAGGGCCCCATAGCAAGGATCAAACCAACCGCCCCCCCCCCCCCCCCTCTAGGACAGAAGGGTTTCTGCCTAAACCCTTTTCAATGACCCTTGGGCCATTTTTCCACTGCCTCATTTGCTAAAAGTTGTTCCTTTAGAGGGTAGAGCCCTGACCAAGTTTTCACCGCCAGTAGAAGAGGAGATAATCCTAACTAAGACTGGGCCCCCTCTTGCCCTGGGCCCCATAGCAGTCGCCTGGTCTGCCACTATGGTAGTTACGCCCCTGAATATGGGGGTCCCTGCAGAAACTTTGGGAAGGGGGTCCTGGGGAACAGAGGATACTGACTAGCTTTCCTCTATACCTAGAAGTCATCTCAGCTCTGATTGGGTCTATAATAATAAACTGGGGAGTTTATTTAATAACCTATCACGTTTTTTATATGAACGTAGGCTGGTTGAGGTGTTGTACATTGAATATATGTATGTAGTGCAGTAAGTCTGTGTTATGTGCCACTAGTGCACGGGGTGGGAGACTAGGGGCACTCCTTGTTCAGGGACCCACCGCTACCCCTGTGGGCTAGTCTGAGCCTATTTATACCCCATCCTGTGTATAGGGAGTATTATTAATGGCACAACTTCTTTAAGTACTAATAGCTAGATATATACATTGCACTCCACAGCCAAGTACAGAGCCACAGCAGCTGAAAATATCTGTGCATTTAATAGAGAACTTAGCGGTATAACCAAATCTCATGGTTGTTAACCTGATGCCAATATATAGTGTCCATATGAGAACATCCTAATGCAATGCAATGCTGTCATACCATGTTAATGGTTCGACGTATCATAAAATTAGAGACAGTTGTAACAACTGGGAAATATGATATACAGCATACACTATATAGTATACCACAAGACGTACAGTACTCTGTACGTAGTTAGACGAGGCGGCCACCACCTGCATGTTAATAATTGCAGCCAGAAGAGAGAAACCTCAGCTTCTCATTTCAGATCTTTGTTCTTGGCAGTCACCAGCGGCCGCCGTTCCCTTGGATTTCTTTGTATTATTTAGGAATTTCTCATTGTTCACTGTAAAATGGAAAAACCATTTAAAGAGATTTGTCATAAAAGCTCAATGAAAAATGAAGCTGACATTGTGACTACTTACATAAATGATGTGAGCAAAGACTGCGTACAATATTAGATTGGTATGCAAGCGGGAAAAAATTCAAAATTAAAGTGCAACCTTAGGCCTCATGCACACGACCGTTGTGTGCACCCGTGGCCGTTGTGCCGTTTTCCGCTTTTTTTCACGGACCCATTGACTTTCAATGGGTCCGTGGAAAAATCGGAAAATGCACCGTTTTGCAGCCGCATCCGTGATCCGTGTTTCCTGGCCGTGAAAAAAATATGACCTGTCCTATTTTTTTCACGGCCAACGGTTCACGGACCCATTCAAGTCAATGGGTCCGTGAAAGAACACGGATGCACACAAGATTGGCATCCGTGTCCGTGATCCGTGGCCGTAGGTTAGTTTTTATTAGGGATGTCCCGATACCATTTTTTTAAGACTGAGTACGAGTACCGATACTTTTATTTAAGTACTCACCGATACCAATTACCGATACTAATTTTAACAATAAAATACACACACACACACACACACACACACATGTATTTTCTGACCACTGACCAACCAAAAGGCCCAAAAACAGAACTATAACATTCCAAGGAGTCATTATACTGTATGGGGGCCACAAAGAGACGTTATACTGTATGGGGGCCACAAGGAGACGTTATACTGTATGGGGGCAGCCACAAGGAGACGTTATACTGTATGGGGCAGCCACAATGAGACGTTATACTGTATGGGGGCAGCCACAAGGAGACGTTATACTGTATGGGGGGCAGCCACAAGGAGACGTTATACTGTATGGGGGGCAGCCACAAGGAGACGTTACACTGTATGGGGCAGCCACAAGGAGACGCTACTGTAAGGAGTCAGGACAACAATTTTTGAAGCCCCCCTCCTCAGTATAATAGTCTTGTGGCCATCATACAGTAATGTATATTTCTTCTTGCCCTAATGCCTGCTTTTAGAGATCAATGTGCAGCTTGCAGGCAGGAAGGGAAGGACCAGGGCCATAGAAGACAGACACTATGACCTTTAGAGGGACTCGCTCCTGGCAAACACAGCTCTGCTGCAGTGAATGCAGTGGGCAGACTGATGTAATTACAATGTATAGTTATTGCAGGGACTCAGAGAATCGTCTGAGAGTTTATTAGTTAAAACGAATCGAATGAGTCAGAGACTGTGTCACCCCAGACTTCCTGCTCTGCTACATGCACCCTGTACACACCCAGCTCCACACCCAGCTCCACTACATGCTATGCTAATAATGCCCCCCCTTCCCCCGGACGGACTTACAGGGAGCCGCAGAGCAGGGAGCCTGGCAGGGACTCGGTGACACAGTCTCTGACTCATTCGATTCTTTTAACTAATAAACTGTCAGACGATTCTCTGAGTCCCTGCACTACGCTCCCTGTGCTGTGAGTCAGTGCTGGTTGCCTCTGATTGGTTGGAGGGCGGGGAGGGGCGGGCCTAGCTTCCACTCTAGGCTCCAATTACACTGCCTGCTGCTGCCTGTGAAGTGTGAAGCTGTTAGCTGTGGGAGATGCAGGGGCCGCGGACAGACACATAGAAGCGGTGCACAGGTATCGGCAGTGGTATCGGGGACATTTGCACGAGTATGATGTACTCGTGCAAATGCCCGGTATCGGTCCCGATACCGATACTGGTATCGGTATCGGGACATCCCTAGTTTTTATACAGACGGATCCGAAGATCCGTCTGCATAAAAGCATAAAAGCTTCGTGAAAACTCAGAACCGACAGTATATTCTAACACAGAGGCGTTCCCATGGTGATGGGGACGCTTCAGGTTAGAATATACTAACAGAACTGTGTACATGACTGCCCCCTGCTGCCTGTAAGTTGCTGCCAGGCAGCAGGGGGCAGCCCCCCCCCCTGTAGTTAACACATTGGTGGCCAGTGCGGCCGCCCCCCCCTCCCCTGTAGTTAACTCATTGGTGGCCAGTGGGCCCCCCCTCCCCTGTAGTTAACTCATTGGTGGCCAGTGGGCCCCCCCCTCCCTTCCCTGTAGTTAACTCGTTGGTGGCCAGTGGGCCTTCTCCCCTCCCTCCCCCTCCTAATTAAAATCTCCCCCCTATCATTGGTGGCAGCGGAGTGTACCGATCGGAGTCCCAGTTTAATCGCTGGGGCTCCGATCGGTAACCATGGCAACCAGGACGCTACTGCAGTCCCGGTTGCCATGGTTACTTAGCAATTTGTAGAACCATTATACTTACCTGCGAGCTGCGATCTCTGCGTCCGGCCGGGAGCTCCTCCTACTGGTAAGTGACAGGTCCGGTCGGGAGCTCCTCCTACTGGTAAGTGACATGACCTGTCACTTATCAGTAGGAGGAGCTCCCGGCCGGACCTGTCACTTACCAGTAGAAGGAGCTCCCGGCCGGACGCAGAGATCGCAGCTCGCAGGTAAGTATAATGGTTCTACAAATTGCTAAGTAACCATGGCAACCGGGACTGCAGTAGCGTCCTGGTTGCCATGGTTACCGATCGGAGCCCCAGCGATTAAACTGGGACTCCGATCGGTACTCTCCGCTGCCACCAATGATAGGGGGGAGATTTTAATTAGGAGGGGGAGGGAGGGGAGAAGGCCCACTGGCCACCAACGAGTTAACTACAGGGGAGGGAGGGGGGGGGGCCCACTGGCGACCAACGAGTTAACTACAGGGGAGGGAGGGGGGCCCACTGGCCACCAATGAGTTAACTACAGGGGAGGGGGGGGCGGCCGCACTGGCCACCAATGAGTTAACTACAGGGAAGAGGGGGGGCCGGCCACACTGGCCACCAATGTGTTAACTACAGGGGGGGGGGGCTGCCCCCTGCTGCCTGGCAGCACCTGCCAGGCAGCAGGGGGCAGTCATGTACACAGTTCTTTTAGTATATTCTAACCTGAAGCATCCCCATCACCATGGGAACGCCTCTGTGTTAGAATATACTGTCGGATTTGAGTTTCACGATGTAACTCAAATCCGACAGTATATTCTAACATAGAGGCGTTCCCATGGTGATGGGGACGCTTCAAGTTAAAATATACCATCGGATTGGAGAAAACTCCGATCCGATGGTATATTAACTCCTGACTTTACATTGAAAGTCAATGGGGGACGGATCCGTTTGAAATTGCACCATATTGTGTCAACGTCAAACGGATCCGTCCCCATTGACTTGCATTGTAATTCAGGATGGATCCGTTTGGCTCCGCACGGCCAGGCGGACACCGAAACGACTTTTTTTTCATGTCCGTGGAGCCTCCAAAAATCAAGGAAGACCCACGGACGAAAAAACGGTCACGGATCACGGCAAAACAGAACCCCGTTTTGCGGACCGCAAAAAAATACGGTCGTGTGCATGAGGCCTTAGTCAAACATTAAAACGCTTTCATCTTCAGGTCTGTATTGTCACCAGAAAGGAGCAATATCACTGTACACTAGCACCAGTCATGCACATCTTTCATGCCACCACTACAACCATAGTTTGTCGGCAGCACATCTACCCATGTAAACATATAGTGGGTTGTGATTGGCTCTAGGGAACCATGTGATCGGAGCGTTACCATGTGACCTTTTTATGAATGGAAAGGGGAGGGTTATTGGAAATGTGTGGATTATACGCTCTGTGAAGCAGAGATGGTAACATATTTTTATGTCAAAATACCGCTAGCATTTGTGGATTTTAGGAATTTATGTTTATTTATTGTTTGAGTTTTGATGAGTATCCGGGAGAAACAAAAAAAAAGGAAAGGTTTTTGTATAGATGGGTGGTACATAGATGTGATCTAGGACCAATAAATACCGCACCTCTGAGAGAGGATACCATCGCCCCTGACGAAGCTGGACTGGCGAAACCCGGGTCGGGTGGACTTTCTGTGACGAAAATATATTGATTTTAAAGGCTGAAATTTTATGTCCTTTTTGTAAGTAGAATAAAACTGCTTGATGCGGAATTACCTGGTGGAACTTCACTATTGTGTTATAGCTTCTCTCTAGGGTGCAGGTGTACGTGAGTGCACCAGCCTCTGGAAACCGATTGTTTGGCTACAAGGTGAAACAACTGCGCATTTGGGATAAGAATCTGACATTGGAATTCTACACTCATAGGCAGCGCGATCAACATATATTGGAACTTTGAATATAAAAACTATATTGGGGATGAATGATCGTACTAGTGATTGTTCATCCCTCATGCTTTTTGCATCAGGTCCTTTAAATAAGCACCTGTTGACTTGTTATATCATCATTTATCACTCGTTATGGCCCTGCATAGGGCTGTGTTAAAGGCCCCTAATAGCCTCATTCAAAGTACCATACAATACGTATAGTCTATGGCAAATTCTTATGGTGGTAGTCTGTGCACCCCCCTCCCCAGGTGGGCACAGTATCACATCACTCTTTTTTCAACCTTTATATATTATCTGGTATTTAAATCAGTGCTTCTCTTATTTCAATTAGTTTTTTATTTTTTCACTTATTATTTAGCCTCATAATGGAATCATGATGCCTTTATTATTTTATACAATATAGTATGAGCACCATCGGGGTGTGATTGTCTGTACATATATATGTTTATGTATTTTTTTTTATTTATATACAGTACAGACCAAAAGTTTGGACACACCTTCTCATTCAAAGAGTTTTCTTTATTTTCATGACTATGAAAATTGTAGATTCACACTGAAGGCATCAAAACTATGAATTAACACATGTGGAATTATATACATAACAAACAAGTGTGAAACAACTGAAAATATGTCATATTCTAGGTTCTTCAAAGTAGCCACCTTTTGCTTTGATTACTGCTTTGCACACTCTTGGCATTCTCTTGATGAGCTTCAAGAGGTAGTCCCCTGAAATGGTTTTCACTTCACAGGTGTGCCCTGTCAGGTTTAATAAGTGGGATTTCTTGCCTTATAAATGGGGTTGGAACCATCAGTTGCGTTGAGGAGAAGTCAGGTGGATACACAGCTGATAGTCCTACTGAATAGACTGTTAGAATTTGTATTATGGCAAGAAAAAAGCAGCTATGTAAAGAAAAACGAGTGGCCATCATTACTTTAATAAATAAGGGTCAGTCAGTCAGCCGGAAAATTGGGAAAACTTTGAAAGTAAGGGCTATTTGACCATGAAGGAGAGTGATGGGGTGCTGCGCCAGATGACCTGGCCTCCACAGTCACCGGACCTGAACCCAATCGAGATGGTTTGACATTTTTGGCGCTATTGGAAATACACACACAGGTATGCATTTTTAACTTCTTGCTTACTTTGCACTGATTGGTGAGTTGTAGTATAAATACTGCTCACCCTCAGGAAGAACTGCACCCCAAGAAGAAGGTGTGTTGCCGAAACGTGCGTCGGAGTGTGTGGTCCTTCTGAGGTGACAGTAATATATATGGGTAAGCTTTGTTTTACTTTATGATCATGTTTGCTCTAATGTGGGAGGTATATTGAGACTTTATCAGATTCATGCACAGTTTTTTGCTACAATGCATTTGGCACTATGCATTTGGCAAATTTATGAATTATAGATGTGTCTCTTATCTGAATATACTATGGTGTTTACATTGACCCCTCACAGTTTAGATACTTGATATATTGGTATTGTGTCCCACAGTAGTACCACACTATAGTGTTTTTTTTTATTTTTTTAATGTAATTTATTTAATAAAGATTATTTTTATTTTTATGTACTCTTGGCCATTTAAAGACTTTTTTTGTAGGTTTATCTGCTTTTTATGAGTTGGCTATCTTTGAGGGGCTATTGTACAGTGCCCAACATTTAGATTGGGCTTATGTTTGTATTGTTTGTTGGTAACCTATATGTTCTAATTTCAAGAGGTAGCAGCATGGTGGTTCCCCTGCAGTGGAGCCCAGATACCTGTATAAGGGTTAAAGGGTAAAGACCAGGAGCTATTATATAATGCCTTAGGGGTAGCCCCAAGTCTAATCTGTTCAATTGACATAGTGGATCCACATTAGCTTTGTAACACAAAGTTGTAGAAACTAACAGTTTTTAACTCTGCAGGAACACTAATGTTATAAAATGATAAAATATGAATACAAATAAAATACAAATATAAATCTGTTGTAAAATAAAAGTAAGAACTATCTGAATACTATCTAATACATTGTTATAGCTTCTGAGTTGTCTAATCCGAGTGTTAGAGCTTTCTCTTCCCACAAGCGCAATTTATGAAATCAATGCAATTAACAGATTAAAGTCTTTGCTTTTGATTATATTTCTGACTGATGAGGCCATGCACTGCATTGATCAGTGGTGTAACAATCGTGGTCACAGTGGCTGTGACTGTACCCACAGGGGATACAATTCAATACTATGGATATTGACCCCCCCACACACACACACTCCTGTCAGTGTGTATTTTTTTTTAGTTTTCTTTGCCCTCCTTTAAAAAACATAACAGTGTGTATTATAATTGTGTTTCTATGGCGTTTTTGAATTTTTTGTGTGCTTTTTTTTAGCATTCATATTTTTATATTGATTAATAGAGGAAGTGATATCAGAGGGTGGTACATACTTTCCTGTTGAATAGGCATGGCTAGCAAAATCATGCCATAAAAAGGCACATACTAACGCACACTATTAAAAATCGCTACTAAAATAAGACAAAAGGGCATCGCAAAGCTGGAAATACTCCAGGTATTTCTGTGTGGTGCTGTTGTAGGAAGCGTAGTATTTATAGAAATTCTCCCCTAGAACCCATGATTCATGGGAAATGCACAAACACCTTCCTGTGCTGCAGTATGAATTCTATAGCTTACAGATGTATGTTAGGGCGCCATGGCATGTCTATAGGCAGTGTCGGATTGGGGTGACTTGGCCCTCCACTAAAATTTATTCTGGGGGCCCACTGCACAGCTACCTCTGTGCCCAGAAGTCTTCTTAGCCATCTGATGCATCTGTAATAATAAATTGCCTATGTGTATGCAGTGCAGTCTGTCTGATGTACTTCTTGTGCAGGTGGTCATGGACTAGGGGCCCGCCGGAGGATTCACCTGTTCCCCTGTGGGCCAGTCTGAGGTTGTAAATACAGTCATGTTCATGGGGCTAAAAACTGACTGGCGCTTAGTCTACACCCTTAGATGCTGCAGTTGCCATTGACTACACCATCTAAGGGGATAAATGGCCTGGGTGTGGGCTGTTAGACATGGCTTGTTACATCAGCTTATGTCACAGTGTGCTTATCATGACTCCAATTTACCTTGGCGCTTTCCAATTCTTTTTCAAATTTACACATTTTCCAAACACATGGTCTACCAGGATGATCTTAAAGTTTTCCAAGACTTTAATACTTATGAACTATCTTCAGGATAGGTTATCAATATCTGATTGGTTGAGGTTCGACACCTGAGACCGATCAGTTGATTGAGAAGGCACCAGCACTCGCAGTAGCACTGTAGCATTCTCTCAGCTCACCAAGCACAGTGTTGTACATTGTACTGTAGCAATCTAATGTCTATGGGCACTGTGGGACTATTCCTCAACATTTGCGATGGCGGAAAACAAATAACCACTTGTCCTATATAGTACTGATGCCCAACCTGTCATGCAGCTGCTTAGCTTCTTCCATCTGTTAAAAAATTTGGCCCAGTCGGCATTTATAAGAAAGGGGAAGACAGAACTGATGGCCGCCAACCAAATGATCATTCCACCCATAGCTTTCTAACATCTATGACCAAATAACAATGTACAGTTTGTAACTGTTGAAAGATCCAGGCCATGACTGGAATTCTGTCTCTCGTTGGAAACTCATTTTCTTCAGCACTGCACCTTTCTCTTCCATAGTGTTACATTTGCTTCCTAAGAGACCCTTTCTCCAGATTACTTTGGTTTTATGGGCACAAGATGTTGCATGTTAACAGACAAGGGTGTGGTGTAATCACATGTGAACTGAATGCTAAACATCACCACTACTCATTAAAGGGCTTCTGTCACCCCACTAAAGTGTTTTTTTTTTTTTTGGGCTAGTTAAATTAGTTATATTGCGATATCTGAAAATATAATGGTGTTACTTACTTTGATCCAGCAGTTTCTTCAAAAAACAAAGTTTTATAATATGTAAATTTGGTCTCTACCAGAAAGTAGGGCGGCTACTTGCTGGTAGCTGCTGCAGAAAACCGCCCCCCTCGTCGTGTTGATTGACAGGGCCAGCCGGGATCTCCTCCTCCGGCCAGCCCTGTCGGCATTTCAAAAATCGCGCGCCTATGTTCATTCGGCGCAGGCGCTCTGAGATGAGGAGGCTCATCTCCTCAGCACTCCCTTAGTGCGCCTGCGCCAATGACGTCTTCTATTTCGGTGATGTCATCGGCGCAGGCGCACTGAGGGAGTTCTGAGGAGACGAGCCTCCTCATCTCAGAGCGCCTGCGCCGAATGAACACAGGCGGGCGATTTTTGAAATGCCGACAGGGCTGGCCGGAGGAGGAGATCCCGGCTGGCCCTGTCAATCAACACGACGAGGGGGCGGTTTTCTGCAGCAACTACCAGCAAGTAGCCGCCCTACTTGCTGGTAGAGACCGAATTTACATATTATAAAACTTCGTTTTTGGAAGAAACTGCTGGATCAAAGTAAGTAACACCATTATATTTTCAGATATCGCAATACAACTAATTTAACTAGCCCAACAAAAAAAAAATCACTTTAGTGGGGTGACAGAAGCCCTTTAACAGCAAGGAACTTAAGAGTGAGTTCTCCATGCCTTCTGTAACAGCGGCTGCTGTGCACTGCTGTTCCCCTGCTTACCCCATGGTCCTGTCACGGCCTATGGTGTGTTTTGTGACACTTTCCTTCACTTGCGGTTGCCCGTGGCAACGTGTGGTGTTGTGTGCATGTGGTGGCAGTGTCTCGGCCTTCTGGCTGTTTCCCAGGACATGGTTGCCTTGCATGCCGTTGCCGGTGGTAACAGGTGGAGTGTGATGTTTGTGTGTACACTTCCCCTTTAAGTGGCTTTCTTCCTTTGCCTGGTGTTGGAAGGGTTAATTACCTTCCTAGTGAGTGAACACTGGGTGTGCCTTTTGTGTTTGGTGTGGACATTAGCACTTGTGCACGGGTTCCAGTCTGTGTGTCTGTGGCAGGTAGGTGTTGTACTAGTTTAACTACCTGCCATTGCCATCTGCTGTATATGTTCCCCATTCCTTGCAGCTTGGCCAGTGAGACTCCTGTTCATCCATGCCTAGGAGAAACAGGTCATCTTACCCTGCTCCTAGTTCCAGGGCTATCCTGAGGGCTAGTAGGGACCCTAGGTTCCGGAGTATGAGCCCTCCTACCATCAGGGTTGGCTCACACAGCTAGGAGTCAGGGTCAGATTTAGGGATGCATTAGGAGGTGACCTGCTCCCTGTTTCCTGTCCTGGCCCAGCAGCTACCCTTTATTATTGACACCGTGTTCAGCAGTGATCTGCTGCCAGGGTTTCCTTTCAGCCCTGGCCACAGCATGCTTGCTGCTTGTTTCATGCAGCATTTCCTTAAGGGCGAGCGCGCATCACTTCCTGTGTTTTATGGGTTGGATCTTGTGACCTCGCCAACCAATCCTAGCCCTCCTGCACATATATAAGTGTCTCAGCCCTCTTCCCAGATGCCTCAGTGTCAAGGTCCTTGTGTCCTGCTAAGGTTCCTGATATCCATTTGTGCCCCTGACTTGTACTTGTATTCCTGGGCTACCTGTTTGATCTCTGCCTTCTTGCCTTGACTCTCCTGTTGCCGATCCGGATTGCTTGACCTGTACATGTGCCGCCTGCCCTGACCTATTGCCTGTCTTACTTCTCCTCTGCCTCATCCTTCGGTCCTGTACTGTTGCTCCTGGTAACGACTCAGCCTTCTGACGACGCCTGTACCTCTGGTACCTTTCTCAGGTAACTCCTGGTCTGCCTGGACCAGCTGCCTCGTGTGCTTATCCTTCTCAAGAGGTAGCGACCTGGTGTTCCCCTCGTGAAAGTCTATCCCCACCATCAGGGGTACTGTGAAGATTGATGGGTTCACTTAGACAATGCCCTTAGAGGAGGTAGGACACATGGCTCAATGGGTTTACACCTGCTGGTTTGTGACAGTACACTGAGGCCATGGTCCCCGCTGGTCACCCTAAGCCTGTCGGTCAGGAATTGTTACATGAAGTGAGGTGTCAGCGTGAACGTCAGGATGTCATGATGCAGTTCATGCAAAATGTTGCTGCTCGTCTGGATGCCATCTCTTCCTAGGCTACTGCAGGGTCGCCAGTCGCTGCTACTCCTGCAATTCCCACATCAGTGAAACTGGATTTGTGTGCCAATGGTGTGCAACTCCCTCTGCCATCACGCTATGGTGCAGATCCAAAAACCTGTTGTGGATTCCTGAACCAGTGTCTGATCCACTTTGAGTTGCATGGGCAGAAGTTTCCCACTGTGCGGTCCAAGGCTTCCTTCATTGTGTCCTGCTGTCTGATGAGGCCCTTGCTTGGGCAAATCCTATTTGGGGACATGGAGGTCCAGAGACCACTAATCTGCAGTCTTTCCTGGCTACCTTCCAGCTGGTCTTTGAAAAGCCCGGCAACACATCCTCTGCTGCATCAGCTCTGCTGCATCTATGACAGGGTTCCTCGTCTGTGGGTCAGTACGCCATCCAGTTTCTTACCCTGGCTGCCGAACTTGCATGTGTAAGGGATCGCTCTCTCTCAGGGGGTCGCATTTACAGACTTCTCCTCTGACAACGGAGTTCAGGTCCAAAAGGTGCTTTATTTCAGCACTTCAGCACCATCACACACATAAACATGGAAAATAAACACCTGACCGTCTGGGCTCCACCTAATACACGTGTTGTCTCTACTTCATCTATAGAGCGCCGTTCACACACGGGATTAGATCCGGCTTGCTCAGCCATATATGGTCCAGTAGCCTCCAGGCTGTGACCACTCTAGCACCCTGGGGGGTTGATGGTCCAGAAATCCTCCCGACTGACCGTGCGACCCTCTTTCCATAGGTGTCGCTTGGCCCCCCAAACTTCAGGCTTTACAAAGCCTGGTGGCCCCTCAGCCCTGCTGGCTGAGACCACACAGAGTCTCTCAGGCTTCCTCAGCCTTTCTCCCTCCATGTCATACACAGAGGGTTGTTTTATCCCTCCTTGATTTCAGCTGCAGGCCTCACCAGCGATCACCTCCAACAAAAGGCAATACATGTAGTGGAAGGGTGTGGACTGGCAGATCCCACCACCAAACCTATCCCCCAGTGCACATGAAATCCAGCTCAGAATAACATCTAGACAAAACTGTCTCAGCAAACTACACTTTGCTCAAAACCACGGCATCTTTCTGCTGAGATATCTGGGTGGTACATACACACCTCCCAGCACTTATACTGTACACATCACCACATATGGAACAATGAGGCTCAACTGACGGTGTTCTGGGAGGACGGTTCTGACCAGATAAAGGGTGAATTAGCTGGTCACGACCGTCCGTCTACTCTGAATGACCTGATCAAAGATAGATATTCATTTCAAGTAATCTCGGGAGGTCGCAGGCACCAGAAGACCACCCTGTTTGGCTCCATCCTTCCAGAGGCCGGTTCTTCCTCTAGTGTCCATCCCATCTGAAGAACCCATGCAAATAGAGCCCCTTCTATTGTCTGACCAGGAACGTTTACACCGCAAAGCAGAGAACCTGTGTCTGTATTTTGGAGGCAAGGTCCACTTTGTGCGTAATTGTCCACAAAAGCTGGGAAACCCCAATGTCTAGGGTCAGTTGGAGAGGTGGTCCTAGACAAGGAGAAGTCCTCTCTGAAACTTTCAGTTCTGGTGACATCACTCTCACACGGGAGTCACACTGTCTATGCCTGCATTCTTGGACTCTGGGTCAGCCGGTAACTTCATTCAGCAAGCTCTGGTCCATCAGAACTGGCTTCCTACCATCCATCTAGAAAGGCCTCTGTCAGTGGCTTCCAAAATGGACTGCCACTTCCTGAACCTGTGCTTTCTGTTATTATGCCCCTTAAGTTGCAAATAGGGGTTCTACATTCAGAGATGATCTCCTTCTATGTGCTGCCAGCGTCTGTCAATCCGGTTATCCTTGGTCTTTCCTGGCTGCATCAGCACACTCGTTCTAGACTGGCACTCCTGTCAGATTCTGTGTTGGAGATCATCCTGCCAGTCCACCTGCTTATCAGAGGTCTGACCTGCTTCCTCGCCTACTGTACCTGTAGACCTGCCTGGACTTCCGCAGCAGTATGCCAGTTTTACGGATGTCTTCAGTAAGCAAGAGGCTAAGCCCCTGCCTCCTCATCGTCCTTATGATTGTCCAATTGACCTTCTGCCTGGTGCCACTCCTCCTCGTTGTCAAGTCTACCCACTCTCACTTCCTGAGACCCAAGCGATGTCTGATTACATCAAGGAGAATCTCGAGAGGGGGTTTATCAGGATATCTACTTCACCAGCTGGTGCTGGGTTCTTCTTTGTGCAGAAAAAAGATGGATCCTTACGGCCCTGTATCAACTAGCAAGGGCTGCATAAGGTCACAGTCAAGAATCAATACCCTCTTCCGGTAATTTCCAAACTCTTTGACAGGATCTGGGGAGCTAAGGTCTTCACAATATTCGACCTGTGTGGCGCATACAACCTTATCTGTATTCGAAAGGGTGATGATTGGAGGACTGCTTTCAACACTCGTGATGGACACTATGAGTATCTCGTCATGCCCTTCGGTCTGTGCAATGCTCCCGCAGTATTCCAGGAGTTGGTAAACGATATCTTCCGGGACCTGCTCTATATCTGTGTGATAGTGTACCTGGACGATATACAAACCGGATTCCAAAAAAGTTGGGACACTATACAAATCGTGAATAAAAACTGAATGCAATGATGTGGAGGTGCCAACTTCGAATATTTTATTCTGAATAGAACATAAATCACGGAACAAAAGTTTAAACTGAGAAAATGTACCATTTTAAGGGAAAAATATGTTGAATCAGAATTTCATGATGTCAACAAATCCCCAAAAAGTTGGGACAAGGCCATTTTCACCACTGTGTGGCATCTCCCCTTCTTCTTACAACACTCAACAGACGTCTGGGGACCGAGGAGACCAGTTTCTCAAGTTTAGAAATAGGAATGCTCTCCCATTCTTGTCTAATACAGGCCTCTAACTGTTCAATCGTCTTGGGCCTTCTTTGTTGCACCTTCCTCTTTATGATGCGCCAAATGTTCTCTATAGGTGAAAGATCTGGACTGCAGACTGGCCATTTCAGTACCCGGATCCTTCTCCTACGCAGCCATGATGTTGTGATTGATGCAGAATGTGGTCTGGCATTATCTTGTTGAAAAATGCAGGGTCTTCCCTGAAAGAGATGACGTCTGGATGGGAGCATATGTTGTTCTAGAACCTGAATATATTTTTCTGCATTGATGGTGCCTTTCCAGACATGCAAGCTGCCCATGCCACTCGCACTCATGCAACCCCATACCATCAGAGATGCAGGCTTCTGAACTGAGCGTTGATAACAACTTGGGTTGTCCTTGTCCTCTTTGGTCCGGATGACATGGCGTCCCAGATTTCCAAAAAGAACTTCGAATCGTGACTCATCTGACCACAGAACAGTCTTCCATTTTGCCACACTCCATTTTAAATGATCCCTGGCCCAGTGAAAACGCCTGAGCTTGTGGATCTTGCTTAGAAATGGCTTCTTCTTTGCACTATAGAGTTTCAGCTGGCAACGGCAGATGGCACGGTGTATTGTGTTCACTGACAATGGTTTCTGGAAGTATTCCTGAGCCCATTCTGTGATTTCCTTTACAGTAGCATTCCTGTTTGTGGTGCAGTGTCGTTTAAGGGCCCGGAGATCACGGGCATCCAGTATGTTTTTACGGCCTTGACCCTTACGCACAGAGATTGTTCCAGATTCTCTGAATCTTCGGATGATGTTATGCACAGTTGATGATGATAGATGCAAAGTCTTTGCAATTTTTCGCTGGGTAACACCTTTCTGATATTGCGCCACTATCTTTCTGCGCAACATTGTGGGAATTGGTGATCCTCTGCCCATCTTGGCTTCTGAGAGACACTGCCACTCTGAGAAGCTCTTTTTATACCCAATCATGTTGCCAATTGACCTAATTAGTGTTAATGTTAATTGATCTTCCAGCTATTCGTTATGCTCAAATTTACTTTTTCCAGCCTCTTATTGCTACTTGTCCCAACTTTTTTGGGATTTGTTGACACCGTGAAAATTGGAATCAACGTATTTTTCCTTTAAAATGATACATTTACTCGGATTAAACGTTTGATCTGTCATCTACGTTCTATTACAAATAAAATATTGACATTTGCCATCTCCACATCATTGCATTCAGTTTTTATTCACAATTTGTTTAGTGTCCCAACTTTTTTGGAATCCGGTTTGTACTAATCTATTCTCCAGATTGGACCCTTCACCGGAAGCATGTACGTTTGCTTTTACA
Source organism: Bufo bufo (assembly GCF_905171765.1). Taxonomy (NCBI): domain Eukaryota; kingdom Metazoa; phylum Chordata; class Amphibia; order Anura; family Bufonidae; genus Bufo; species Bufo bufo. The sequence continues at coordinate 129,413,883 of NC_053396.1, forward strand.
AACGTACATGCGTCATCCCGATGTCTCCTGTCAATTCTTTTTAGAAGTGGACATCTCCTCCATAGGATACAGTGCTCTTTTACTACAAAAAGGTTCCAAGGGCAAGATGTTTACATGTAGATTTTTCTCCAAGCTCTTCTTCCCTGCTGAGAGGAATTACTGCATAGGAGACGGACAGCTTCTGGCCATAAAACTTGCCTTGGAGGAGTGGCGTTATCTGTTGGAGGGGACCCCGCATCCAGTGATAATCTTCACCGACCACAAGAACCTTACATATCAGCAGACGGCTCTTCGTCTGAACCCTCGCCAAGCCAGATAGGCACTCTTCTTCTCCCATTTTGATCTTCACTTTCGCCTGGCTGAGAAGAACATCAAGGCAGATGCTCTGTCTCTCTCATTTGACTTCTCCAACCAGCAGGAGGAACCCCAGTACATTGTAGATCCTGCTCGCTTGATCACAGTGGCTCTTGTCCTGGTAAAATACATCCCTCCCGGGAAGACATTCGTGCCGTCCGCCAAGAGAAAACGTATTCTAGCTTGGGGGCACAACTCCAAACTGGCTGGTCACCCAGGGATCCGCAAGACCACAGAACTTTTGTCTTGCCACTATTGGTGGCCCACACTGTCTAAGGATGTGCGTAAATATGTGTCTGCCTGCACCATCTGTGCTCAGAATAAAGTCTCCAAGACCAAATCACCTGGGCTGTTGTTACTTCTTTCTGTTCCTGATGCCCCATGGCAACACATTGCCATGGACTTTGTTACAGATCTGCCCTCTTCTGCCGGATGTACAGCTATCTGGGTGGTTGTGGATCGGCCCTCCAAGATGGCGCACTTCGTTCCTTAGGCTGGACTACCTTCAGCTGCTGAACTTTCTAAACTGTTCTTGAGACACATATTCCGCTTCCATGGTCTACCTTGGCATATTGTTTCCGATCGTGGAGTCCAGTTTACCTCTAAGCTCTGGAGAGCTCTTTGCCGGCTGCTCGAAATTGAGCTGGACTTCTCTTCCGGTTAACATCCCCAGACCAACGGGCAAGTAGAGAACTATCTCCGGCATTTTGTTTCAGCCAAACACGACGACTGGGTACAATTGCTACCTTGGGCTGAATTGTCCTATAACAACCACTCTAGTGAGTCTACTGGATCCTCTCCATTCTTTGTCGTTTATGGACAACACCCTCATACTCCTCTCCCTGTTCCTGCATCTTCTGGGGTACCAGCTGCGGATTCCTCTTTTAGGGATTTTTTGAAGATTTGGCGTGACACCAAGGACTGCATCAACAAAGCGGTGACTCGCATGAAAACAAATGCAGACAAGAGAAGAAGAAAACCGCCTCAGTTCTCGTCTGGAGATAAGGTATGGCTCTCCTCTAAAAACATCCACTTAAGAGTTCCCAGTTTCAAGTACGCTCCTAGGTTCCTTGGACACTTTGAAGTATTAAGGAGGATCAACGAAGTGACATATAAGTTTCTTACTAAAACCAGTAGTTCTTAATCGCTTCTTGACGGTGCCTTCTACTTCAACTCCGGTATCTGAAGATGCTGACGAGATATTTGAGGTCAAAGATATTCTGGACATCAAGAAGCGTGGTAAGAAGACCTACTATCTTGTGGGCTGGAAGGGCTTTGGTCCTGAGGAGAGGTCTTGGGAACCAGAGGAGAACATTTATGCTCCGAACTTGATAAAAAGGTTTCTGTCTGGTCGTGGACTCAAGAAGAGGGGGCGTAAGGGGGGGAAGGTTACTGTAACGGCGGCTGCTGTGCACCGCTGTTCCCCTGCTTAGTGCCACGGTCCCGGGCGCAGTGTTCAGTGATGATCTGCTGCCAGGGTTTCCTTCCTTGTTTCATGCAGCATTTCCTTAAGGGCCGGTGCGCATCACTTCCTGTGTTTTATGGGTTGGATCATGTGACCTCGCCAACCAATCCTAGCCCTACTGCACATACAGTTGCAAGAAAAAGTACCCTTTGGAATGATATGGATTTCTGCACAAATTGGTCATAAAATGTGATCTGATCTTCATCTAAGTCACAACAATAGACAATCACAGTTTGCTTAAACTAATAACACACAAAGAATTAAATGTTACCATGTTTTTATTGAACACACCATGTAAATATTCACAGTGCAGGTCGAAAAAGTATGTGAACCCTTGGATTTTTTAACTGGTTGAACCTCCTTTGGCAGCAGTAGCTTCAACCAAACGTTTCCTGTAGTTGCAGATCAGACGTGCACAACGGTCAGGAGTAATTCTTGAGCATTCCTCTTTACAGAACTGTTTCAGTTCAGCAATATTCTTGGAATGTCTGGTGTGAATCGCTTTCTTGAGGTAATGCCACAGCATCTCAATCGGGTTGAGGTCAGAACTCTGACTGGGCCACTCCAGAAGGCGTATTTTCTTCTGTTTATACCATTCTGTTGTTGATTTACTTCTATGCTTTGGGTCGTTGTCCTGTTGCAACACCCATGTTCTGTTGACCTTCAGCTGGTGGACAGATGACCTTAAGTTCTCCTACAAAATCTCTTGATAAACTTGGGAATTCATTTTTCCTTCGATGATAGCAATCTGTCCAGGCCCTGATGCAGCAAAGCAGCCCCAAACCATGATGCCCCCACCACCATACTTCACAGTTGGGATGAGGTTTTGATGTTGGTGTGCTGTGCCTATTTTCATCCACACATAGTGTTGTGTGTTTCTTCCAAACAACTCAACTTTGGTTTCATCTGTCCACCTGGATGTCCACAGTACTGCTGTGGAACATCCAGGTGCTCTTGTGCAAACTGTAAACGTGCAGCAATGTTTATTTTGTACATCAGTGGCTTCCTCTGTGGTATCCTCCCATGAAATCCTTTATTGTTTAGTGTTTTACATATCATAGATTCACTAACAGGGATAGTAACATAGTAACATAGTACATAAGGCCGAAAAAAGACATTTGTCCATCCAGTTTGGCCTGTTATCCTGCAAGTTGATCCAGAGGAAGGCAAAAAAACCCTGTGAGGTTGAAGCCAATTTTCCTCACTTTAGGGGAATAAAAAATTCCTTCCCGACTCCAATGAGGCAATCAGAATATCTCCCTGGATCAACGACCCCTCTTTAGTAGCTATATCCTGTAATATTATTACACTCCAGAAATACATCCAGGCCCCTCTTGAATTCCTTTATTGTACTCACCATCACCACCTCCTCAGGCAGAGAGTTCCATAGTCTCACTGCTCTTACCGTAAAGAATCCTTTTCTATGTTTGTGTACAAACCTTCTTTCCTCCAGACGCAGAGGATGTCCCCTAGTCATAGTCACAGTACTGGGGATAAATAGATGATGGGATAGATCTCTGTACTGACCCCTGATATATTTATACATAGTAATTAGATCTCCCCTCAGTCGTCTTTTTTCTAACGTGAATAACCCTAATTTTGATAATCTTTCAGGGTACTGTAGTTGCCCCATTCCAGTTATTACTTTAGTTGCCCTCCTCTGGACCCTCTCCAACTCTGCTATGTCTGCCTTGTTCACTGGAGCCCAGAACTGTACACAGTACTCCATGTGTGGTCTGACTAATGATTTGTAAAGTAGTAGGAATATGTTCTCATCACGGGCATCTATGCCCCTTTTGATGCAACCCATTATCTTATTGGCCTTGGCAGCAGCTGCCTGTCACTGTTTTTTGCAGCTTAGTTTGCTGTTTATTAAAATTCCTAGATCCTTTTCCATGTCAGTGTTACCAAGTGTTTTACCATTTAGTACAGTTGCAAGAAAAAGTATGTGAACCCTTTGGAATTATATGGATTTCTGCACAAATTGGTCATAAAATGTGATCTGATCTTCATCTAAGTTACAACAATAGACAATCACAGTCTGCTTAAACTAATAACACACAAAGAATTAAATGTTACCATGTTTTTATTAAACACACCATGTAAGCATTCACAGTGCAGGTGGAAAAAGTATGTGAATCCCTAGACTAATGACATCTCCAAGAGCTAATTGGAGTGAGGTGTCAGCCAACTGGAGTCCAATCAATGAGATGAGATTGGAGGTGTTGGTTACAGCTGCCCTGCCCTATAAAAAACACAAACCAGTTCTGGGTTTGCTTTTCACAAGAAGCATTGCCTGATGTGAATGATGCCTCGCACAAAAGAGCTCTCAGAAGACCTACGATTAAGAATTGTTGACTTGCATAAAGCTGGAAAAAGTATCTCCAAAAGCCTTGCTGTTCATCAGTCCAAGGTTAGACAAACTGTCTATAAATGAAAAAAGTTCAGCACTGCTGCTACTCTCCCTAGGAGTGGCCGTCCTGTAAAGATGACTGCAAGAGCACAGCGCAGACTGCTCAATGAGGTGAAGAAGAATCCTAGAGTGTCAGCTAAAGACTTACAAAAGTCTCTGGCATATGCTAACATTCCTGTTAGCGAATCTACGATACGTAAAACACTAAACAAGAATGGATTTCATGGGAGGATACCACAGAGGACGCCACTGCTGTCCAAAAAACATTGCTGCACTTTTACAGTTTGCACAAGAGCACCTGGATGTTCCACAGCAGTACTGGCAAAATATTCTGTGGACAGATGAAACCAAAGTTGAGTTGTTTGGAAGAAACACACAACACTATGTGTGGAGAAAAAGAGGCACAGTGCACCAACATCAAAACCTCATTCCAACTGTGAAGTATGGTGGTGGGGGCTTAATGGTTTGGGGCTGCTTTGCTGCGTCAGGGCCTGGACGGATTGCTATCATCAAAGGAAAAATGAATTCCCAAGTTTCTCAAGACATTTTGCAGGAGAACTTAAGGCCATCTGTCCACCAGCTGAAGCTCAACAGAAGATGGGTGTTGCTACAGGACAACGACCCAAAGAATAGAAGTAAATCAACAACAGAATAGCTTAAACAGAAGAAAATACGCCTTCTGGAGTGGCCCAGTCAGAGTCCTGACCTCAACCCGATTGAGATGCTGTGGCATGACCTCAAGAAAGCGTTTCACACCAGACATCCCAAGAATATTGCTGAACTGAAACAGTTCTGTAAAGAGGAATGGTCAAGAATTACTCCTGACCGTTGCGCACGTCTGATCTGCAACTACAGGAAACGTTTGGTTGAAGTTATTGCTGCCAAAGGAGGTTCAACCAGTTATTAAATCCAAGGGTTCACATACTTTTTCCACCTGCACTGTGAATATTTACATGGTGTGTTCAATAAAAACATGGTAACATTTAATTCTTTGTGTGTTATTAGTTTAAGCAGACTGTGATTGTCTATTGTTGTGACTTAGATGAAGATCAGATCACATTTTATGACCAATTTGTGCAGAATTCCATATCATTCCAAAGGGTTCACATACTTTTTCCTGCAACTGTATGTACGGGTGACTTGCATTATTCCTTCCCATGTGCATAACTTTACATTTGTCAGTGTTAAACCTCATCTGCCACTTATCTGCCCAAGCCTGCAATCTATCCAGATCCCTCTGCAGCAGTATACTGTCCTCTTCAGTGTTAATTACTTTACACAGTTTAGTGTCATCTGCGAAAATTGATATTTTACTATGCAAGCCTTCTACAAGATCATTAATAAATATATTGAAGAGAATAGGGCCCAATACTGACCCCTAAGGTACTCCACTAGTGACAGTGACCCAATCTGAGTATGTACCGTTAATAACCACCCTCTGTTTTCTATCATTGAGCCAGTTACTTACCCACTTACAGACGTTTTCTCCCAGTCCGAGCATTCTCATTTTATATACTAACCTTTTATGTGGTACAGTGTCAAATGCTTTGGAGAAGTCCAGATACACGACATCCATTGATTCGCCGCTGTCAAGTCTAGAACTTACTTCCTCATAGAAACTGATTAAATTAGTTTGACATGACCGATCCCTCACGAAGCCATGCTGATATGGCGTTATTTGCTTATTTCCGTTAAGATGCTCTAAGATAGCATCTCTCAGAAAACCTTCAAACAGTTTACCCACAACAGATGTTAAACTTACCGGCCTATAGTTTCCAGGCTCTGTTTTTGGACCCTTTTTGAATATTGGCACCACATTTGCCATGCGCCAATCCTGTGGGACATTCCCTGTCAGTATAGAGTCCGCAAATATCAGAAATAAGGGTCTGGCTATGACATTACTTAATTCCCTTAGGATACGGGGGTGTATGCCATCCGGTCCTGGCGATTTGTCTATTTTGATCTTTTTAAGTCGCTGTTGTACTTCTTCCTGGGTCAGACAGGAGACTTTTAATGGGGAATTTATTTCAACATTCAGCATTTCATCTGACAGTTTATTTTCCTCAGTGAATACATTGGAGAAAAAAATATTTAACAGCTTTGCTTTCTCCCCGTCGCTCTCTGCGAATCCCCCCTCATTACTCTTTAAAGGACCGACACCTTCAGATTTATACTTTTTAACATTTATATAATTGAAGAACATTTTAGGGTTAGTTTTACTCTCTTTGGCAATTAATCTCTCGGTCTCCAGTTTGGCCGCTTTTATTTGTTTTTTACATGTTCTATTTTTTTCCTTATAGTTTTTCAGTGCTTCCGTGCTACCCTCCTGTTTTAGTGTTTTATATGCTTTCTTTTTGTCATTTATTGCTTTCTTTACAGTTCTGTTTATCCACATTGGTTTCTTTTTGTTCCTTAACCTTTTATTCCCATACGGTATGTACCTCTCACAATGAGCTTTTAGGATGCTTTTAAAGATATCCCATTTTGTGGCTGTATTTTTATTTGTGAGGACTTTATCCCATTTAGTTAGGCCTATGGCCTCTCTTAGTTGGCTAAATTTAGCTTTTTTGAAGTTTGGTATTTTTGTTCCTCCCTGTAGAAACGCTCTTTTGAATGATAATTGGAAGGTTATTACTTTATGGTCACTATTTCCCAGGTGTCCCCCAACCTGCACGTCTGTTGTTCTGTCCGGTCTATTGGTTAATACTAAGTCCAGTATGGCCGTCCCTCTAGTCGGGTCCTGAACCAGTTGGGAGAGATAATTGTCTTTGGTTATTGCCAAGAAGATGTTAGCATATGCCAGAGACTTCTGTAAGTCTTTAGCTGACACTCTAGGATTATTTTTTACCTCATTGAGCAGTCTGCGCTGTTCCCTTGCAGTCATCTTTACAGGACGGCCACTCCTAGGGAGAGTAGCAGCAGTGCTGAACTTTCTCCATTTATAGACAATTTGTCTTACCGTGGACTGATGAACAGCAAGGCATTTGGAGATACTTTTATAACCATTTCCAGCTTTATGCAAGTCAAAAATTCTTAATCGTAGGTCTTCTGAGAGCTCTTTTCTGTGAGGCATCATTGACATCAGGCAATGCTTCTTGTGAAAAGCAAACCCAGAACTGGTGTGTGTTTTATATAGGGCAGCTGTAACCAACACCTCCAATCTTATCTCATTGATTGGACTCCAGTTGGCTGACACCTCACTCCAATTATCTCTTGGAGATGTCATTAGTCTAGGGGTTCACATACTTTTTCCACCTGCACTGTGAATTTTTACATGGTGTGTTCAATAAAAACATGGTAACATTTAATTCTTGGTGTGTTATTAGTTTAAGCAGACTGTGATTGTCTATTGTTGTGACTTAGATGAAGATCAGATCACATTTTATGACCAATTTGTGCAGAAATCCATATCATTCCAAAGTTCACATACTTTTTCTTGCAACTGTATGTACTGTAAGTGGCTCAGCCCCCTTCCCAGATGCCCAGGGGAGTAGCTATAGGGGGTGCAGAGGTAGAAGTCGCTACTGGGCCCAGGAGCCTGAGGGGGCCAAAAGACCATTGTGATGCATAAGAAGATGCCAGTATTATAGAAAGTGCATGCTGGTCCAGTTACACTTCTGGCTGGAGGGAAGGGGTTAGGTCAAGATCTTCGCATGGGAAGAGGGGGGTGCCATTTCAATTTTTTCCTCAGGTAGCACAAAGGCTATGTGCTCCTCTGCCCCTGACCACAAAGCACTGAGAGGAGGGGGCCCAAGCTGAACTCTTGCACCAGGGCCCATAAGTCTTTAGCTACGCCCCTGCAGATGCCTAAGTGTCAAGGTCCTTGTGTCCTGCTAAGGTTCCTGATATCTGTTTGTGTTTCTGTGTTCCTGACTTGTACTTGTATTCCTGGACTCTGCTACCTGTTTGATCCCTGCCTGCTTCCCTTGACTCTCCTGCTACCGACCCTGATTGCCTGACCTATACCTGTGCCGCCTACCCTGACCTATTGCCTGTCTGACTTCGCCTCTGCCTCATACTTTGGTCCTGCACTATTGCTCCTGGTATCGACTCAGCCTGCTGACGACTCCTGTACCTCTGGTACCTTTCTCAGGTACCTCCTGGTCTGCCTGGACCAGCTACCTCGTGTGGTTATCATCCCCAAAAGGTAGCGACCTGGTGTTCCCCTCGGAAAAGTCTATCCCCACCATCAGGGGTACTGTGAAGATCGAGGGGTTCACTAAGACAACACCCTTAGAGGAGGTTAGACACGTGGCACAGTGGGTTCCCATCCACTGGTTTATGACAACTCCATCCTTCTACAGGACTTCTGCTGCAACATTTATGATTAATTTCTAGCCGTATCCTTCCAAGTAAAGCTTATTCTGAGTGACAGTTTTATTCTTTCACCTTGTGTGCAAATACTTCTGTTTCAATATAACAAGTTCCCAGGCAAAGCCGAGGATGCTGTCATCGCACATTAAGTGCTACCATTATAATGCTCCTCATCATACAAGATGTATACATAACTACTGTAGAATTCCTCTAATAACATGAAGGGTGATCCATTCACCTCTCTTTTCACAGAAGATCAGACAGAGTTCACTTGGCAATAACAAACCTATATACATAATAACTGACAGGAGGAATTATAGTATTAGCAGGTCCTGTTCATACTCTGCAACTATTATCATTATTGGCTGCAACAGCCAGATTGTATAGTGTCCCCTTAAAGTGAGCCTATTAGGTGATTTCTGCCGCCCTATCTGAGTACCAAGTATGATAGAGGGAGAGAAGATGACCTTTGTGATTTATATTTACAAGCAGGATTTCTGAGAAACAATGGGGTAAATCCTGACAGGACTACTAGGTGAGACAATGAGAGTCCTGATTACTCCACCCACATAAAATGATTGACAGCACTCCCTGTATCCGTATGTGTTTTTACATAGAAAAGGCTGTCAATCATTGTGTGTGGGGGGTAATCAGGACTCTTACTGTTTCTCCTAAGAGTTCTGTCAGGATTAGGGTTGAGCGAACCCAAACTGTAAAGTTCGGGTTCGTACCGAACTTTAGGATTTTTGGACCCCGAACCCGAACATTTCCGTAAAAGTTCGGGGTTCGGCACTTTCTTGGCGCTTTTTGAAAGGCTGCACAGCAGCCAATCAACAAGTGGTTTACTGTCTGACCTTTTTTTTTTTTTTTTTTTTTTTTTAAATTAGTCTTTATTTTAATTTCATAAAAAACATCCAAAAGAAAGCACATTAATCTGGCAGTAAAAAAAGTCAATATTAACAATTAATAATTACAATTTATCTTTATTTTATACCCCATAAGAGGAAAAAAAAACATAAACACATCCAGCCCTAGAGTAACCATTTTTTCCATACTTCGTCAAGATTTTGTGATTTTTTAGTATGACTCTCCATCACACGTTCTTCTTTAATTAAGTTATCTATTGCTTTTCTCCACTGTCCCACTGTCGGTGAATCTGCCTTTATCCATTTCCTAAGTATAAGAAGTCTGGCTTGGAATAATACTTTATTCAAAACCAATCGTATCTTTTTGTTTAACTTCAAATGTTCAGTTGCCCCTAAAATACAGATTACTGGATCATTGGGCAACTGAACCTTCAAAAGCAAAAATACGATTTCTGCTATTTCTGTCCAATATCTAATGAGTTTGGGGCATCTCCAGAAACAGTGTATTAAATCGGCTTTCTCCTCCCAACATTTTGGACACTTATCTGAGGCTCTCACACCCATTCTTTTCAACATCCATGGAGATCGATGTAATCTGTGCACTATGAAAAATCCGAGACCCTCGCATAATTTCTAAGGGCATCTCTCCATTTCTCTTCCGTAAAAGATTCTAGTTCTTTCTCCCATTTTTTCACGGCAAGCATTGTAATCCTTTTTTTCTTTCCCTCCAACAAGATCCCATATCTCCTTGCGGTTATTCCTCCTCCTTCCCCTCCGCTAGTAAATTTATCCAGCATGTCTGATTTTTCCCTTCTATACTTATCATCCTGCTCCACTGTCCGCAGCGCATTCCTAAGCTGAAAATATTTATACATATCTCTATGGGGAATCCCAAATTCCACTAAGTATTTCATTCCTTTTTTTCCCCAGTCTATATAAGTCCTGATCGTTTCCAGTTCCTTTAAATTAAGATTTTTCCAAATCGGTGTGTAATGCAAAAACCCTTTAATCTGTAATATTTTTTTAATTTCCCCCCATACATATTCTACTAAGTTTAATGTTCTATTACCAATATTTTTTTTCCCCAAAAAAACTGATTCCAACACCTCTAAGTAGTTCCACTCCTCTTTCCATCCCCATCTATTTATTTCTTGACTACCCACCAAACTATTTAAACTACCCTTTATGTTCCCATATTGTGTTATTAGATAGTAAAAAAACAAATTGGGAACCGCTAATCCTCCCTCCCGCACTGGAAGCTGAAGAACTTCTTTCTTTATTCGAGGGATAGCTCCCTTCCAGATAAAATCCCCCATTAGGCTATCGAGTAGCTTAAAAATGTTCTGCGATATTCTCACTGGAGCATTTTGCAAAACATAAAGTATTTTTGGGAGAAAGACCATTTTTATTAAATTTACCCGACCTTGTATTGACATTGGTAATCTTTTCCATATATGTATTTTGGTTCTAAGTTCTTTTATTAAGGGGAGGACATTTAATTTTTCATATTCTTCTATGTGACCGGAAATTTGTATACCAAGATATTTAAAATTCTCGTGTTTTTCGAGGACGTGCACCCGTGAGTCTCCCTGTAATTGTCTATCTCCTAATAGTAACATATGTGATTTCCCCCAATTAATATTTAGACCAGAAAAAAAAAAAATTATCTATTATTTCTGTCACTCTATTAAACTGATCCCCAGTATTGTGCAAAAAAAGTAAGATATCGTCCGCATACATTAACAGTTTTTCTTCTCCACCCACATATTGAAACCCTTTAATCTCCCTATCATTTCTTGTTATGCTTGCCAGAGGCTCAATTGCGATAGCAAATAACAGTGGGGAGAGAGGGCATCCCTGCCTAGTGCCGCGATATAGGGCAAACGGCAGGGACAAGCTCCCATCCACGACCACTCTAGCCCTTGGGTTAAGATATATTAACTGAATCCACCTTATAAATCCCTCCCCTATACCAACCCTTTTTAATACTGCCCAAAGGTACTCCCATTCAATACAGTCAAATGCCTTTTGGGCGTCCAGTGAAAGTATCGCTTTCTCCCCTGCATCTAATCTATTGGCTTCGATGTTAAGGAACAACCTTCTTATATTTGGGTATATTGTTCTACCCGGTATAAAACCTGTCTGATCTTTATTTATTACTACTTTAATAACCTTTGACAGCCTATCAGCCAAGACCTTTGCCAAAATTTTGACGCCCGTATTCAGAAGGGATATTGGCCTATATGACCCGGGATCTAATTGTTCTTTTCCCTTTTTTGGAATTAATGTAATAATTGCCTCCTTCATGGAGTTCGGTAAATCACCTAGTTTTCGAGCCTCATCCAATGTTGTTTTTAACTCTGGTACTAAAACCTGGGAGAAGGTTTTATATATTTCAAAAGGGAGCCCATCACCCCCTGGTGTTTTTTCGGCTTTTACCTTCCCCAGAGCTAAATTTATTTCTGCCACCGATATTTCTTTTTCTAAGTATTCTTTTTGGGCCTGGGATATCTTACTAAAAGCAATCTTGTCTAGGTATAAATCTAACTCTTGTTTTGAATATTGTGCCCTAGACTTATAAAGCTCTAGGAAATATTCCAAGAACACTTTTTTAATACCTTCTGGTGTACTGAATAATTTGCCCGTTTTATCTTTAATTGAGCCGATCCATGATTTCCCTTTTTGATTTCTCACTATATTTGCTAAAATTTTACCGACCTTTTCACCCTCCGAAGCTAACCGGATCCCTTGAAAGAGCAATTCTTTCCTACTTTTTTCTAATTGGTGTATTTTTTACTTTTCTTGTTCTTCCTCCCAGACTCTTTTCTTAAAATTGGGGGGATACCTTATACATGCCATTCCTGCTTCTTGTAAATAGACAGAAAAAATGTAAAAAAAGGGGTAGTGACGTTTTAAAACCTAACTTTTAATAGGATAGTTATAAATCCCACCTGGGAAAAGGACCCCTACCTGACAAACAAAACATAGACACAAAAGAACAGGGGACCTGGTGTGACAGGTACACCCAATGGTCAAATAAACAGGCACGTCCCGGGATGGAGCGGGACGTGAGTGCTTGACCAGTAAACGTAAGCAAGCAAGATAGCACTAATACTGAAGACCGTGGCTTGTGCCGTGGTCTATAAACATGCCAGGGAGGCAAGAAAGAAAGGGTAGGTCTTACCGGTGGATGGGCAAGAGGACCAGCCGGTCCAGTGCCCTTAGGGGAGATGTTCGCACGTGTGAATGCGTCCCTTAGTGCCGGATGATGGTCACTTAGTGCAGGAGGGCCACAGGGAAGAAACTGTCCCTGGTGTTGCCCTACTTGGCCTAAAGCTGCCCTAAAGTGCCTGCTAATACGGGGTCCAATCCCCGCAAGGGGTGGCCCCGTCCGGAACCTAGCCCTAAAAACAGTGACCCTAGATAGCCCTGTAAGGACAGGAAAAAAAAGGCCCTATGGGGCTCCAATGGCCTGGGTCAGCCAATGAAAGAGAGGGAGGGGGATATAGGTGCTAATGTGGATAGATGTGTAATATCTCCTACACTAGTATAGATAAATACTCTGTGTCCCTACGCGTTTCGTTGGAGAGTAAAAGGATGCTATATATGTCCTATGATAAAGGAACTATAGGTAGTTGCCTATGGCAAACCCCACAACTCGTCGGGGGACAGGGGTAAAGGGTACAGTATACCTCCCCTACTCGCAACCTATCTGTATGATCAGGACAGATATGGGGGAGGGGAGGGAAGGAATGCAAGAGTACCAAGGTGGCGCAGACTTGACGGGACTAGATAGTCCTAGATAACCCAGAATCCTATGAAATGGAAAAAACACATACACAGTGGTGCAATCAGTCTGGGGCGCGCAATACCTAAAAATGGTTGCATACTATGGCACTCAGTCTAATGGCATGTTGAATGGGGTTACTCACTGTTAGGCATGGGGGTCATGTGACTTCTCCTCATAGGATGCGGCACAGCAGATACAGGTGCCGATCATCTGCCTGGCGTCTGACAGCGCAAAAGGGCGCGCTGAGGGGTTTAAATGTGAGGTAGGAGGTCATGAACGCATGCGCAGTCGGCGCAGCCGCCGCTCACGTGCCTGGATAGGTGTCACGTGACGCGGACGGGCGCGTCCTTGGATGCGCATGCGCAGATAGTAGAGCTGGCAGCCGCATCACAGTGTGAACTCACCGCGTCACGCCTGCCCATATTAGTCATGTGATGGGGGCGTGACAGTGACGGATCGCTGCAGGAGCTGTCCAGCTGTAAGTATGGGAGTGGCTGCTATATATGATAGTCCAGCCCCTACGACAACAAACACTCACGTCCCGCTCCATCCCGGGACGTGCCTGTTTTTTTGACCATTGGGTGTACCTGTCACACCAGGTCCCCTGTTCTTTTGTGTCTATGTTTTGTTTGTCAGGTAGGGGTCCTTTTCCCAGGTGGGATTTATAACTATCCTATTAAAAGTTAGGTTTTAAAACGTCACTACCCCTTTTTTTACATTTTTTCTGTCTATTTACGAGTAGTCTATTTTGGGGGGTGCCCTTGCACTATACCCCAAGGGACCACCCTTTATTATTTTTCTGGTACCCATTAGGGGACATGGCAGGTTTCCTGACCACGGGCTTAGATAGAGATTCGTGGCTCACTGAAGCCCAAACTGTTTTTTCAGAACAGGCCTTTACCCAAAAAAAGTACACTCCCACCCTGAACGGGGCGTTTACAGAACTTACCCGAATATACAAGGAACACATCAGTTCATGGTGGGAGGTACAGGCATTAGAAAACTATATCAAACAAGGGATAGTTCCCCGAGGCCTTCGCATATCACTTAATCTATCCAGCCGGATCAAAAATCCAGGGTTACTAAAGAAGTGGGAGAAGGAGGCCACCGCCAGTTCCCTGCGGTTTATGCAGCTACTGCTAGATGAAGAAAGGGCATTACTAACAAGAGCAGAGGGTAATTTAGCGGATCAAAACGAGACCACCAAAAAATTTAAACAAGAGGCCGATTTTAGCATCAAAGAGAACCAGTTGCAGAACACAATAGAAAGGTACCAATACCATCTGAAGGAACGAAAACACAGGCAGTTCGCTAGGGATTCCCAGGAATTCAAGGAGAACAAGGCCTATTTATTCCTCACTACCCCAGACTATTCTCAAAGAACGGACGTGTCTTCCACTGACACCGACGTCTCAGATAGTGAGAGGGATAGATACCCTAGAACTAGAGGACGTGGGCGTGGTAGATCTAGACGTCGGGGAGGTCGGGGCGGTCGCTATAACACCTACCAGTCATACGACCAAGTACCATGCGCACCTATCAACCAACAACCCTCTGCTCCGCAGCCCTCATCATCTGCCTCTTTTTTAGAACAAACTATGCACTACCCACTCCGAAACCGCAACATCAACCCTCCACCCAACTAGTAGGGCATACTGAAGACAAACTAGTCATTAACCTCTCATCCCGTCCCTTAACAGAGACAGAGTATAAGGTACTCAGACGAGGCTTGTCTTTTGTCCCTACCACGCAATTTGATCTTTTCCGCTGGACAAAGGATCTCCACCTGTTCGCCCGTAAGTTGAAGTGGCACAAATACTTCAAGCTCAAAGACAAGAAGGAGAGCCGTGAGCTGGGCGTGCCGGTGGAGATCCTGAGTGATGTGCATTTTCTGTTCAACCTGGACAGCGTTCCAGACTGCCCAGATGGCACTGGTCCCTTCACTAATCTAAAAAACAGGAGCACCAAAATGCCTCCGGTGGGGGACATTTCCTGTGTGGACGTTTTTCTCAGACAGACTACCGCTGAGCTGTCCAAGATTACTCCTAATCATATGAGATCTAACTGTAACTGGAAGGAAAGACAAGCCATCTTAGAGTTGTCAAAGGACAGTAATATCGTGATCAAGCCCTCCGACAAAGGGGGTAATGTGGTCATACTGGACACCTCGGCCTACCGAGACATGTGCCTCACGCTTCTCAGAGACAAACAAGGCTACGAGATATTAACATCTGATCCGACCCCCAGACTTCAGCAGGAGCTAAGGGAGATTCTATCTAAAGCTAAAACAGATAGACTCATTAGCAGTGAGGAATTCGAATTCCTCTACCCAGCGCATCCCATAATGGCCACGTTTTATGGCCTACCCAAGGTCCACAAGGGCACCTTCCCCCTCAAAGGCCGGCCCATAGTGTCAGGGGTAGGTAGTCTCCCGCAAAACTGCGGGATCTATGTGGATCGCATATTAGGGCCCTTCGTGCAGTCCCTCCCTTCGTATGTGAGGGATACAGGTGACTTACTCTCGAAACTTGAGCACCTCAACCTCGAACCTGGATGGTTCTTGGCTTCCATCGACGTTGAGGCCCTGTATTCCTCCATCCCCCACGATAAGGGTCTTGCAGCCACTGCCCATTATCTGAAGGCTAGAGGTTTACAGTTCGCGGCGCACAATGAGCTGGTTATCCATCTTTTGAACTTTGTGCTTACGAGCAATTGCTTCCATTTTGACGGAAGCATCTACCACCAGCTCAGGGGCACCGCGATGGGCAGCTCCTGCGCGCCATCGTATGCCAACTTGCTCCTGGGCTGGTGGGAAGAGACCACTGTCTTCAGTGACGTGCCTGGGTGGTACACGGAGTTCATCGTCCTCTGGGCCCGCTACATAGATGACATCTTCATCTTGTGGAGCGGCTCAGAGGACGACTTCGGTAGGCTGGTGGAAGAGTTAAATCACAACAGCATTAATCTGAGATTTACTTCATCCATTGTACAGAACAATCTCCCCTTCCTTGATCTATGTATATCGAGAGACACTAAAGGGGGCCTACAGACCACCATATACCGCAAGGAGAGCTCCACCAATTCCCTGCTTCGCTGGGACAGCTGCCATCCCGTCCCTTTGAAGCGGGGTATTCCTGTGGGCCAATACTTGCGGCTCAAACGTAACTGTTCCGACCAGCAGGAATTCACACGGCAGGCAGGCGAACTGAGAGAACGCTTCTTGGCACGGGGATACCCAGACAACACCCTCAGACAGGCCTACCAGCGAGCGCAACAGACGACGCGCACTAGACTGCTGCATCCGACTGGGGACCAGAAAGTGGAGAGTCCTAATGTACTAAGAGTTATAGGTACATTTGACACTGCTGCAGCCAAAATTAAAGAGATTCTTGGACGGAACTGGAGCACCCTTCTGATGGACCCTGACCTGGTCGACGCAGTTAGCCCCCACCCGTCAGTGACCTTTAGGAGAGGGACTAATCTGCGAGACCGCTTCGTTCACAGCCACTATAATCCCCCTAAGAAAAATACGTGGCTGCCTAGTCCAGTCCATGGTTGTTTTAGGTGCGGCCGCTGCACCTTCTGTAAATTCATTATACAGTGTAAGTCCCTGCCAGCGGATCCGGAGGGCTTTGTCCATCATATCCGCGATTTCATCAATTGCCGCACCACTGGGGTTATCTACCTTCTAACCTGTGAGTGCGGCATGAGATATGTGGGCAAAACCCGCAGGGAGCTGCGGGTACGCATAGGAGAACACATGGGGGATATCCGCAACAACAGGGATACCCCGGTGGCAAGACACGTTCATTCTGCCCACGACGGACGCCAATCCGTCATCACATTCATAGGCCTAGAACACATCAGGAGGCCACCACGAGGGGGAGATTGGGACAAAAAGATCCTCCAGAGGGAGTCCTGGTGGATTTTTAAACTTAAGACCACCCAACCCCTCGGCTTGAACGACCAATTACAATATGGCTGCTTCCTGTGATCCCCTCCCAGGTCAGCTCACTGTATATTATATACAGTATTAGCACACAGTCTTTTTAAGATTGGCTACCTGCAGCGTGGACCATGTATACATACTGCTTGCATCCTTCTCTCCCCTCCCACTGGGACCATATGTGTTTGGAGCTTTACCCCTAATTATCTCCACCATGCCTAATTCGCATATCGCGGTCTCCATCTTTGACCCCATACATGCCAGATATACCATGGGCTGATTTCTCATGGCACTGACCAACTCCACCTGGGGGCCGATCTGCGATATGCGATACGTCATCAGTATTTTAGCAGGTGGAAGATATATTTCAGCTATGCCCCCCGTTTGATGGCTTGATTGTTTGTTTGATTGATTATCAATCGGTAGCGACTCTTTGTAGTTAGTCTCTTACCCTAATGTATAGCCGTGCGCTGTTTGGCCTATATTGCTGTTATTATTTCTTTCTATGCCCGTCAATGGACTGCCAAATAAGTCCCCTCCTCGGTCCCATGCTGGGTGGATTGCTACTTTCTTCCCCCAGCATCGGTACGTATGTTGTCGTAGGGGCTGGACTATCATATATAGCAGCCACTCCCATACTTACAGCTGGACAGCTCCTGCAGCGATCCGTCACTGTCACGCCCCCATCACATGACTAATATGGGCAGGCGTGACGCGGTGAGTTCACACTGTGATGCGGCTGCCAGCTCTACTATCTGCGCATGCGCATCCAAGGACGCGCCCGTCCGCGTCACGTGACACCTATCCAGGCACGTGAGCGGCGGCTGCGCCCACTGCGCATGCGTTCATGACCTCCTACCTCACATTTAAACCCCACAGCGCGCCCTTTTGCGCTGTCAGGACGCCAGGCAGATGATCGGCACCTGTAACTGCTGTGCCGCATCCTATGAGGAGAAGTCACATGACCCCCATGCCTAACAGTGAGTAACCCCATTCAACATGCCATTAGACTGAGTGGCCATAGTATGCAACCATTTTTTAGGTATTGCGCGCCCCAGACTGATTGCACCACTGTGTATGTGTTTTTTCCATTTCATATGATTCTGGGTTATCTAGGACTATCTAGTCCCGTCAAGTCTGCGCCACACCTTGTACTCTTGCATTCCTTTCCCTCCCCTCCCCCATATCTGTCCTGATCATACAGATAGGTTGCGAGTAGGGGAGGTATACTGTACCCTTTAACCCCTGTCCCCCGACGAGTTGTGGGGTTTGCCATAGGCAACTACCTATAGTTCCTTTATCATAGGACATATATAGCATCCTTTTTACTCTCCAACGAAACGCGTAGGGACACAGAGTATTTATCTATACTAGTGTAGGAGATATTACACATCTATCCACATTAGCACCTATATCCCCCTCCCTCTCTTTCATTAGCTGACCCAGGCCATTGAGCCCCATAGGGCCTTTTTTCCTGTCCTTACAGGGCTATCTAGGTCACTGTTTTTAGGGCTAGGTTCCGGACGGGGCCACCCTTGCGGGGATTGGACCCCGTATTAGCAGCACTTAGGGCAGCTTTAGGCCAAGTAGGGCAACACCAGGGACAGTTTCTTCCCTGTGGCCCTCCTGCACTAAGTGACCATCATCCGGCACTAAGGGACACATTCACACGTGCGAACATCTCCCCTAAGGGCACTGGACCGGCACTGGACCACTCTTGCCCATCCACCGGTAAGACCTACCCTTCTTTCTTGCCTCCCTGGGCATGTTTATAGACCACGGCACAAGCCACGTCTTCAGTATTAGTGCAATCTTGCTTGCTTACGTTTACTGGTCAAGCACTCACGTCCCGCTCCATCCCGGACGTGCCTGTTTATTTGACCATTGGGTGTACCTGTCACACCAGGTCCCCTGTTCTTTTGTGTCTATGTTTTGTTTGTCAGGTAGGGGTCCTTTTCCCAGGTGGGATTATAACTATCCTATTAAAAGTTAGGTTTTAAAACGTCACTACCCCTTTTTTTACATTTTTTCTGTCTATTTACGAGTAGTCTATTTGGGGGGTGCCCTTGCACTATACCCCAAGGGACCACCCTTTATTATTTAACATTCCTGCTTCTTGTAGTTTTTCTTCCAATGCATTCCCATTCTCTCTAGTACTTTTTTCCAGTGATTTACCTTTTAAACAGCACTCCTCTCAAAAATGCCTTAGCCATGTCCCAGACCATTAGTCTATTAGCAGAACCGTTATTTACCATAAAAATTATTTTTACTCCTCAATTATACTCTCTTTATCTGAGATCAATAATAACCAATGAGAATTAAACTTGAACAACAGCAAGATGTTATTTTTATTCAAATCTAGTTCAATTACCATTGCACTATAATCTGACAAAGCCATGGTATATACTTTGTCCTAATCCTGTTTTGGGACATTAAACTTTTATTTCCAAAAAATCATATCTATTCTTGACCAAGTTTGGTGTGTTTTTGAATAACAGGAATACATGGTTTCGTCCGGGTTCTGCACACGCCAAACATCTACCCAATTAAATTCCCGGGCTAGTTTACATAAATCTACATTTTGTGCTCCTCCCCCTCTGCCAGAAGTTCTATCCCTGAGTGGAATCCATAACCGCGTATAAACGCCTACCGCAATCAATAAACATTCCTGTTTGTTCAACATAAATCTATACAATTGGATAAAAACATCTGGTTTATAAGGTGGTGGAATATATATATTGGCAATTACAGTTTTAATCCCTTCTACATAACAATGTAAAAAGAGGTATCTGCCATAGTTATCGGCCTCACATGCCACACCTTCAAATTTAATCTTATTGTCTATCAAAATTGAGACCCCTCTAGAATAGGTAGTATATACAGAGTGATATCCCTCCACCATCCATCTCCTCTCCAACCACCTTAATGATTCCTTATCCAAATCTGTCTCCAGGAGACAGATGATGGCTGGCAAAAACCTCTTCATCCACTCAAGATAGCGTATCTTTTAACCCTCTCTCGGAGCCCTCTCACATTTAGTGAAAGGATCCTAACCATCTAGCAGAGGGGGAGGGAGAGGAAAAAAAAAAAAAAAAAACACGTCCCCCCCTCCCGCATCCCGTATATACCCCCCCTATCTAAATAGTCCCCCCTTCTGCTACCAGCAGTCTGGGGCGACTCCATAACTTAGCATAAAGACTCCTTTCACCTCCGCCTCCCCCAGCCTCAAAGGCCCTCCCCATCCGTCCATTCGCTAGCTTCTTCCGGATTCTGGAAAAAAACACTCCTTCCTTTATATTCCTCCCTTAATTTTGCCAGAAAGAGCAAGCTATACTTTAGACCTGCCTCCCTTAATCTTTTTTTTAACAGTTATAAATTCTCTTCTTTGTGCGTTAGTACTGGATGAATAGTCTGGAAAAAATGTAATCCTTACACCCTGTATCTGGTATTTTTCTGAAGTTCTAGCATCAGATAGTATTCCATCGCGATCCTTGGTTAGTAAACATTTCACCAATATCGATCTAGGATAATCCCCTGGGGACCCTATTTTTTTGTGGGGACCCTGTGTGCTCTTTCAATAGAGAATAAGGGGGAGAGAGTACCCTCTTTACTATTTTCCCTTATCCATTTCTCCATAAATTCAGTACAGTTATCTCCCTCTGCTCGCTCTGGGATCCCCACACATCTCATATTGGATCTTCTTGATCTATCCTCCTGAACAACCCAGTTTTTGTTCCATCTTACCATTTATCTGTTTTAAAAATACCACCTCCTTCTCTAACTTCTGCACAGATTGCTCTAGGGTGGGAATCCTTTTCTCCGTCTCATGCAAACGCTGCCTTACTTTCTCTCCATCTCACCTCGTATAACCATAACATCCGTTTGCACTGCCCCGAGCTGTGTTACCAAGTTGCCCATTACATTTTCCATCCGCAAAGTATGTCCTGCACCTTTCTTGCGTCTGTTTCTGTATATGTCACCGGGGTTCCCCTCTCCCCCTTCGGGTGTCATCTCATGCGTCGGACCTTGAAGTCTGGCGTCCGCAGTTTTTTCTTTTTTGTGGGGATCTAGACCCAGGTGAGTTCGGGACCAAATACTTATTTAGACCCTGTTGTTTAGGCCACTTTCTAGCCCTGTTACTAATCGCCTGGTGGTACTCCCGTAGGGCCACGCTCTTCCTCCCTTTTTTTTGACGGCATTTTGGAGTTTTTTTTAACTTCCCTATCCCTCTCAATATATAAGCCCTTGAACAAGGGTGTCTTTCTTCTTTTCCTTTCCCTTTCTTCCCCTCTCCCCCTCTCCTCCTCTCCCTTTTCCCTCTACCTGTTATTTCAAACAGTTAGTTACAACAACACATTGTTATAAGAGTCAAAGAAAAACCAATTACAATCACTTACTAACCTCCTGTGAAAAACCCCTAAAACACAATAATGAGACCAAATATAACCCCCTTTCAAATTAGACACAAGGTCAAAACACAAAACAATAAATTAGGTCCATATTAAGACACTGGTTAGTTCAGAGGAGGAAAAAAAAAAAAAAAGGTTCAACGATGTAAAATTAGACTTGAGCCTACAAGAGAGGGAAGAGAGAGAAAAAAGAAAAAAAGAAGCAGCTTCTTTAAAGAGTTAAGGTCCAAAGCCTAAAAATCCAGGCATATGGGAAAGCGTAGTTAATTCAGAGAAGTTTGACGGAGTTAGTTTAGCTTAAGCCTGTAGAAGGAAGCGACTTCTCTGAAGGTTTAGAATCCGGGATCCGACCCCCAACACTCTCCGTTTTTCTCGTTCAATTTACTCCACTGCGATCCAGCCTCAACGACCGCATCTAATCCCCGCCAGGTATCTCAATGCGGGTACCAGCGGCGGCTGCCAATTAATCAGCGGCGGCCTCGAACGACACGCCAGTAGTCGCGGCCACAGCAGTTGACTGACTGCCAATCAGTCAGCAGCAGTCTCAGGGATCATACCCACAGTCGCAGCAGCGGTGAGAAAATAGATAAACAGTAGAACATAAGTCACAGGAGGAGGCCAGGAGGAGGCAAGACCAACTACACTCCCACTATCAGTCCTCCTCTGCACTTTTTTCATTCCGGTCACAAAAGCTCACCACCCGGGCAGACCTTCAACAGCGGCAGCTGTATACCTTCAAACGGCGGCGGCAGCAGCAGATTGGGAACCAGGGCACCCCCCCCCCTCGGATGTAACAGGCCAGGATCAAACCCCTCTCCAATAGGGGCAGACGGGGATCAGCGTCCAGGACGTCCGGAACAAGCGACGGCGCTCACGAGACGCCATCTCAGAGCGATCCGGCAGTCCAGCTGGTATCGAGCGGCGAGCAGCCAGTGTGCCGGGACAGGGGGAGGGGCCGAGCCTAGCGTAAGACGTCTGACGCTCCCATGCTTCTCAACTGTCTGACCTTAGAAGCCATCACAGCCATGCCTACTAATGGCATGGCTGTGATTGGCCAGAGCAGCATGTGACCCAGGCTCTATATTAAGCTTGAGTCCCGTAGCGCTGCACGTCACTCTGCTGTTACAAGTGTATACACTCACCTAAAGAATTATTAGGAACACCATACTAATACGGTGTTGGACCCCCTTTTTGCCTTCAGAACTGCCTTAATTCTACGTGGCATTGATTCAAACAAGGTGCTGATAGCATTCTTTAGAAATGTTGGCCCATATTGATAGGATAGCATCTTGCAGTTGATGGAGATTTGAGGGATGCACATCCAGGGCATGAAGCTCCCGTTCCACCACATCCCAAAGATGCTCTATTGGGTTGAGATCTGGTGACTGTGGGGGCCATTTTAGTACAGTGAACTCATTGTCATGTTCAAGAAACCAATTTGAAATGATTTGAACTTTGTGACATGGTGCATTATCCTGCTGGAAGTAGCCATCAGAGATGGATACATGTTCTCATTCTGTTTACGCCAAATTCGGACTCTACCATTTGAATGTCTCAACAGAATCGAGACTCATCAGACCAGGCAAACATTTTTCCAGTCTTCAACAGTCCAATTTTGGGTGAGCTTGTGCAAATTGTAGCCTCTTTTTCCTATTTGTAGTGGAGATGAGTGGTACCCCGGTGGGTCTTCTGCTGTTCTAGCCCATCCGCCTCAAGGTCGTGCGTGTTGTGGCTTTCACAAATGCTTTGCTGCATACCTCGGTTGTAACGAGTGGTTATTTCAGTCAACGTTGCTCTTCTATCAGCTTGAATCAGTCGGCCCATTCTCCTCTGACCTCTTGCATCCACAAGGCATTTTTGCTCACAGGACTGCCGCATACTGGATGTTTTTTTCCCTTTTCACACCATTCTTGTAAACCCTAGAAATGGTTGTGCGTGAAAATCCCAGTAACTGAGCAGATTGTGAAATACTCAGACCGGCCCGTCTGGCACCAACAACCATGCCACGCTCAAAATTGCTTAAATCACCTTTCTTTCCATTCTGGCATTAAGTTTGGAGTTCAGGAGATTGTCTTGACCAGACCACACCCCTAAATGCATTGAAGCAACTGCCATGTGATTGGTTGACTAGATAATTGCATTAATAAGAAATAGAACAGGTGTTCCTAATAATTCTTTAGGTGAGTGTATATACAGTTTTCATATTCTGTTCTGTTGGGCATCTACAACATCTGGATTAGTCAGTGTGCAATTTAAGCTAGAAATACACCCATCATTTTCTGTGGTTTGAAAAACACACTTTTTTTTCCCCAAAAAAAACAGTATTTTTCAGATCTGCAAGTATTAAATTCAAGTTTAATAGATACAGCTTTCATATTCTGTTACAAAAAAAAAACCACTTTTTTGGCAATCTACAACATCTGGATTAGTCAGTGGTGCAATTTAAGCTAGAAATACACCCATCATTTTCTGGGGTTTGAAAAACACATTAAAAAAAAATAAAATAAAGTATTTTCCAGATCTGCAAGTGTTAAAGAGGACCTTTCACTACTGTACAAAATGAAAAATAACTAGATCAGTGGGCAGAGCGGCGCCCAGGGGTCCCCTGCACTTACTAGTATGTCCTGGGCGCCGCTCCGTTCGCCCGGTATAGGCTCCGGTGTCTGCGCTCCCTCTGACTGATTTCTTGTATGAGGCGTTTCCCTTGCTGCAGCGCTGGCCAATCGCAGCGCACAGCTCATAGCCAGGCTATGAGCTGTGCGCTGCGATTGGCCAGCGCTGCAGCAAGACACGCCTCATACAAGAAATCAGTCAGAGGGAGCGCAGACACCGGAGCCTATACCGGGCGAACGGAGCGGCGCCCAGACATACTAGTAAGTGCAGGGGGGCCCCTGGGCGCCGCTCTGCCCACTGATCTAGTTAGTTTTTATTTTGTACAGTTGTGAAAGGTCCTCTTTAAATTCAAGTTTAATATATACAGCTTTCATATTCTAATACCAAAAAAAGACTTTTTTGGCAATCTACAACATCTGGATTAGTCAGTGTGCAATTTAAGCTAGAAATACACCCATCATTTTCTGGGGTTTGAAAAACACAATCCCCCCCCCCCCCCCTTCCCCAAAAAACAGTATTTTCCAGATCTGCAAGTGTTAAATTCAAGTTTAATATATACAGCTTTCATATTCTGGTACCAAAAAAAGACTTTTTGGGCAATCTACGACATCTGGATTAGTCAGTGTGCAATTTATGCTAGAAATACACCATCATTTTCTGTGGTTTGAAAAAAAACAGTATTTTCCTGTTCTGCAAGTGTTAAATTCAAGTTTAAAATATACAGCTTCATATTCTGTTACCAAAAAAAACACTTTTTTGGCAATCTACAACATCTGGATTAGTCAGTGTGGCAATTTAAGCTAGAAATACACTCATCATTTTCTGTGGTTTGAAAAACACACAATTTTTTTCAAAAACTGTATTTTCCAGATCTCCAAATGTTAAATTCAAGTTTAATATATACAGCTTTCATATTCTGTTACCAAAAAAACACTTTTTTGCAAATCTACAACATCTTGATTAGTCAGTGTGCAATTTAAGCTAGAAATACACCCATCCTTTCTGGGGTTGAAAAAACACACTTTTTGACAAAAAACAATATTTTTCAGGCCTTGCAGCATCAGCATGTGTGAAATTACAGGCTTATATACTGCTGTCAAATTCAGTTGTTAAACAAACACTCGTTTGAGCACAAAAAATTTAGTTGGCAGCCTTTGATGGCAGATGTCATTGTGAGATACACCCTTAATAAATTTGGGTTACAATCAGAGATTTTAAATACCGCCATTTGGTGCACCAATATTGAATTCAGGCCTACACTGGTTCAGGCCCTGTGAGATACACCCTCTACATACAGGGGTTTGATTTAGGGATTTGAAATACAGCCATTTGAAATACAGCCATTTTGGGCAAAGAAATATTTACTTCAGGCCTACACTGGTTCAGGCCCTGTGAGATACTCCCTCTACATACAGGGGTTTGATTCAGGGATTTGAAATACAGCCATTTGAAATACAGCCATTTTGTGCAAAGATATATTTACTTCAGGCCTGCACTGGTTCAGACCGTGTGAGATACCCCTTCTACATACAGGGGTTTGAATCAGGCATTTGAAATACAGCCATTTTGTGCAAATATATATTTACTTCAGGCCTACACTGGTTCAGGCCCTGTGAGAATTTCCCTCTACATACAGGGGCTTGATTCAGGGATTTGAAATACAACCATTTGAAATACAGCCATTTTGTGCAAAGATATATTTACTTCAGGTCTACACTGGTTCAGACCGTGTGAGATACTCCCTCTACATACAGGGGTTTGAATCAGGCATTTGAAATACAGCCATTCTGTGCAAAGATATATTTACTTTAGGCCTACACTGGTTCAGACTGTGTGAGATACCCCCTCAACATAACATGGTTTGAATCAGGCATTTGAAATACAGCCATTTTGTGCAAAGAAATATTTACTTCAGGCCTACACTGTTCAGGCCCTATGAGATATTCCCTCTACATACAGGGGTTTCATTCAGGGATTTGAAATACAGCCATTTGAAATACAGCCATTGTGTGCAAATATATATTTACTTCAGGCCTACACTGGTTCAGGCCCTGTGAGATACTCCATCTACATACAGGGGTTTGATTCAGGGATTTGAATACAGCCATTTGAAATGCAGCCATTTTGTGCAAAGAAATATTTACTTCAGGCCTACACTGGTTCAGGCCCTGTGAGATACTCCCTCTACATACAGGGGTTTGATTCAGTTATTTGAAATGCAGCCATTCGAAATACAGCCATATACATCGCCGTACTCAGGAGAAGTAGGGCAATGTGTTTTGGGGTGTATTTTTACATATATCCATGCTGGGTGAGAGAAATATCTCTGTAAATTGACAACTTTCTAAAAGAAAAATGTAAAAGTTGTCATTTACAGAGATATTTCTCACACACAGTATGGGTATATGTAAAAATACACCCCAAAACACATTGCCCTACTTCTCCTGAGTACGGCGATACCACATGTGTGACACTTTTTGCAGCCTAGGTGCGCAAAGGGGCCAAAATTCCAATGAGTACTTTTAGGATTTCACAGGGCATTTTTTACGCATTTGGATTCCAAACTACTTCTCACGCTTTAGGGCCCCTAAAATACCAGGGCAGTATAAATACCCCACAAGTGACCCATTTTGGAAAGAAGACACCCCAAGGTATTCCTTGAGGGGCATGTCGAGTTCCAGGGTGCAAAAGTGGAGCGTCCGTCCTCTAGACAGTACGCCTCCTACTGCCCACTGCAGCAAGGGACCGAGCACACCAAAGCCAGCTCCAAGGAGTTCCCTGGCGTGGCAGTTCTTCAGACAATGTGCTGACGACAAGACACGAGTGGTTTGCATGCTTTGCAATCAGAGCCTGAAGTGAAGCATAAACGTTCTCAACCTGAGCACAACCTGCATGACCAGGCATTTAAGTGCAAAGCACGAGCTGCAGTGGAGTAGACACCTCAAAAACCAAGAAAGGTTTCTGGCTCCTCCTGCTTCCTCTTCTGCTGCAGTCGTGGCCTCTTCATCCACCTGTGGAGTGACAGTGCCACCTGGCACCCCGCAAACAGAGGATCTGCAGCAACACCAACACCTGGGTCACCAAGCACCTCCACAATGTCCCACGGAAGCGTTCAGCTCTCCATATCCCAAACGCTGGAGAGGAAAAGGAAGTGTAGTGTCCCACTACGTAAGGGTGGGCACTACACAAGGGTCAATTGGGCCACGTTGTTCTCCACCTCCTGTGGAACATGGTTATTGTATTTTATATTGCATTTTAATGTGAATTGTCATATTTTTTATGTTATTTATGTTAACAAAACACCGTCTGATATACCTTTCAGGGGTTAAAAAAATCGGATCTACAGCCTGCCAGTGAATGATCGCCGCTTGCAGGCTGTAGATCAGCTCGTTTACCTTCCGATCCTGTGAACGCGCGCTCCTGTGTGCGTGCGTTCACAGGAAATCTCGCGGCTCGCGAGATGACGCGTATATGTGTCTAGGAGGAACAAACCGACCGCCCGCAGGACGCATCCCTGCGTTAGGCGGTCGGGAGGGAGGTTAAACACCCATTTAGGGTAAGATCCTAATTCTAAAAATATGAGGAGAGCGTCAAATAAGGGACGTGGCCCAGGTCGTGGTGCTGCTGGTGGAGCTCCTGTTGCAGGGAGAGGACGTGGTCGATCTGTGCCACCTACACGCACAAGTGAAACCCCTTCCTCAGGTGCGAGTAGGCGACAAAACCTGCAGCGGTATTTGGTCGGGGCCTAATGCTGCTCTACGAATGGTGAGGCCTGAACAAGTACAGGCGATAGTAGATTGGGTTGCTGACAGTGGATCCAGTTCCTTCACATTGTCTCCCACCCAGTCTCCTGCTGAAAGACCACAGTTGGCACCTGCAGCCGATGTCCATCAGTCTTTCACCTCACCCCCTTGCAAATCAGCCAAGCAGTCTGAACCCCAAGTCATGAAGCAGTCTCTTCTGCTTTTTGATGACTCTGTTAGCAGGGTTTCCCAGGGCCATCCACCTAGCCCTGCCCCAGAAGTGGAAGAGATTGAGTGCACCGATGCCCAACCACTATCTTTCAAGATGAGTACATGGAGGACCATCGCAGCACATCTCGGGATGAGACGAAACACAGGTGCCAACTGCTGGGGGCTTTCGAAAGTGTGCAGACCGACAAGGAAGGCAGGGGTGAAAACTGGGTGGAAGATGATGTGGAGGACGATGAGGTCCTCGACCCCACATGTAATCAAGGTCATGCGAGTGACCTATGTAGTTCGGAGGAAGAGGCGGTGGTCGCACAGAGCCACCAGCACAGCAGAAGAGGGAGCAGGGTGCAAAAGTGGAGCGGGCCGTCCTCTAGACAGCACACCTCCTACTGCCCACCGCAACAAGGGACCGAGTACACCAAAGCCAGCTCCAAGGAGTTCCTGGCGTGGCAGTTCTTCAGACAATGTGCTGACGACAAGACACGAGTGGTTTGCACGCAGTGCAATCAGAGCCTGAAGCGAAGCATAAACGTTCTCAACCTGAGCACAAACCTGCATGACCAGGCATTTAAGTGCAAAGCACGAGCTGCAGTGGAGTAGACACCTCAAAAACCAAGAAAGGTTTCTGGCTCCTCCTGCTTCCTCTTCTGCTGCAGTCGTGGCCTCTTTATCCACCTGTGGAGTGACAGTGCCACCTGGCACCCCGCAAACAGAGATCTGCAGCAACACCAACACCTGGGTCACCAAGCATCTCCACAATGTCCCACGGAAGCATTCAGCTCTCCATATCCCAAACGCTGGAGAGGAAAAGGAAGTGTAGTGTCCCACTACGTAAGGGTGGGCACTACATAAGGGTCAATTAGGCCATGTTGTTCTCCACCTCCTGCGGAACATGGTTATTGTATTTTAATTGCATTTAATGTGAATTGTCATGTTATTTATGTTATCTCCTCTGTACCAGGCCTATTAAGGGTGTAGTTCTTCCTCCTATTGCCACGGCGGACAGCATATAAGATACACAGATAACAAAAACAAACAAGATACTAGGCGAGAAGCTGGGGATAAGGTCACCTCCTAGCAAATCCCTAACAGCTTTCCCTATTCTGCTAAGCGCACATTCAGACCCTGAAGGTTGGAATAATGTGTCCTCGTGCCTGGGCTGAAAATACCCTAGAATCCCTGAGATGGTGAAAGGGGAAAAGGGGCAGCCTGCTCCCTCAGAACCTGGAGGGGACAGACGACACTCAAACAGCCTAGACAGCAAACCAAAGAAAATCCGAAACCCACTTATCTTATCTGAGCAGGAACAGCCAATTCCTCCTTGCTGCTTCCACAGCCTGACAGAAGCTATAACCTGCACGGTACACTGAGAGTGAGAGTAATTTAAACCCACGACCCCACCCAGTGCACCTGAAGGGAGGCGGAGCTAGCACAACTCCAAAACAAACAAATGACTAGACACGTGCTGCTAATCTGGCAGAACCTCCGCACATAGTCTGAGCAGGGCATGACACCTAGACAGTAGAGGGAGCTAGGGAACCCCTTATATAAATAGTTAGGCCCAGACAGGAAAGAGTCAGTTAGAGAGAGTGTTCAGAAGCCAAGAGTCACCTTAGCCAGAGAGTAGCTGATGAGCAACTTCTGACATGCAGCAAGATAGCCCAGGGCTTCTAGCTTGCCACCAGGAGAAGAGTCTGCCTCCTGAGAAACCAAGTCCTAAAAAAGTACAGTGCAGAGCCAAGCTTGTCCAGCCAAAACAGAGAGCTGAAGGGCAGAAGGATATAATTAAAGTAAGGAGTTATATACGAGAGGAAGTTTTCTCCAACCAAGGATAAAGCCAGCAATAGGGCATACGGGCCTTGGGATAAAGACAGACAGGATCTGAGGAAAAGTGCAGCCTGATCTGTAAGTGTTTAACCCTCTGAGTATCTTGCAAAGAACATTGCCTGACATTTGATGTAAAGCCTGCCTGTCACCATCTTTTACATGTGGAACTGACCAAAGACTGTAAATAGTTAACCTGTTCAGTAAAAGGAAGTTTTGGTTCACTGCAACGTGTGTTCCTCACTTATTACTGCAACAAATCGGTGTGCCACCGTTACCGGCACTGACGTCACAAACTTAAAGGGATCTTGCCACCGGCACATTAAGCCTGCAACACCCAGGGCACCTCACCTACCACCTGGCCTGGTCCCTATATACAGAGAGTGCCCCAGAGGATCCATTTGCCAGCCTCTCCATCACTGCTGTACGCCTGCCCAGGGTATACAAAAACTGTGAGTACCAAGAGCAACCCTCTGTTATTTAACTACCCCTGTGACCTCACATTCGCCTCACCCTGCAGGGCTGCGTACTTCATATTTTGGCGTCACGAACAGGATACGGAATATTCCTACGCCATAGTGGAATTTAAACTGTATGCCATTATTGCCTATAAAGTGATAAAGCCCTATATGTTTATTTGCAAATTGTGGGGCCAAAGAATTGTGAAAATCACGGTGTGAAAATTGTATTGTTGTGGACTGTTTGCCGCTTCTTAAGTCACCGCTTGCTGTCAGTGAATGACAGCGTTATACTTAAAGATGGCCGCCTAAGCTGACTGAAATAACTGCTGCGCCATCCCTGTATTGTATTGGCGGGAAGAATTTGGCGCCGTCTGCTGAAAAAGCGGGAAAGACTGGATGTCCGCGCCACCGCCTTATCAGCTTATTTGCATGTCTGCCAGTATGGACTCCGCCTCCCCCATGTTGGAGTACCTAGGGGGCGGCCTCCTGGAGCAGTGGGAGGTCTTGGGCGAGATACTGAGAGCCGCCCTGTCGTCACCAGAGAAGGATTGGGCATGTCGCAGAGAGGAGAGTCTCCTGCCGGAATGGCCTTACCTGCGAACAATACCCCGGAGCCTGAGATGATCGGAGAGGGAGGAGGAGCCACCCGCCTACACTCCGGGACCAGAGAGGCCACCTTGCTCTCCCCCATCGCGGTCGCAGCCCGAGCTGTACCCTGGCTCGCGCGGAGGGATTTGTTAAGCCTTCGGCGCAATGGCCCTTGATGCCCTGTGGCGAGGAAAAAGTTCGGACCCAGCGCCTGAACCTGCTGACAACTTTGACCGGAGACCTGCAGCTGAGCATCGCCCGAGAGACTGGAGGATCAGATTGCCAGGTTAGAGATCCACCTTCATGGCCTGCGCCAACTTGTCGCGTCCAGAGTGGCACTGATACCACCGGACGATTGTGATCCCCCAACGAACTCCGATGTCCCCGAGCCTGCAATAAAAGTCCCCGTCGCCACCAGCTCGGCGACCTCCGTAGCTGTGCCCGTCGTTGCGGCACCTGAGAAACTTTGTTATGCAAGGAGTTGGGTCCGTCGCTTGAAGCCGGCGCCACCCCAGACCCCTAGAGCCTCCTGCAGCGTTAACCCCCAGGCTTGCGGAGCCTATACCAGTGACAGGCCCATTTATTCGGCAATTGCCGGCCAATACTATTTTGTGGGCCCAGCCATGCAAGGATCCCGTTCCAGGCCAAGATTCGGAGCAGAGCCAGGATGGTACCACAACTGATGACCAGTGTGAACTAGATACATACCTGTAAGTTAGGCTGCTAGGCCATGTTTCTTACTGATGGACCCATATACAGGGAACTTAACTGTTTCAGGACAGGAGTCCTATGTTTTGGCCCAAAGAGCTGCTCCAGTTACCCACGGCCCAGTGGTAGTTGAAAAAACCACTGAGAATACCAAGTGCTCTAATGCCATATTGTTTACCAGGACATCCTGCCTGCTTCAAAGTGCCAAGTCCAATTTGTTCCTGCTTTTGCTGTTGTTTGCACCTTTACCCTTTTAACCCCCTTTCAGGTTGATCAGGGATTTTACAGCACACCTTTTATCTACCAGGACTTATCAGGAGAAAGTGTTTCCTGAAATGTAGAGTTCTGTGTTGTGACTTTTTATGTGCAATCTTAATTCAAGATAGAACTGTGCCCAGAGATAACCACAATGCATGTGGGCCTCTGAGATGCTATTTTATGGGACTACTGTATTGTATCATTATGGACTATCCTGGTTATTCCTGATTACGCTGTACCAGGTCAGCGCCCCTGTTCCCTATACTATCCTGAGTGAAGAGAACGATGCCCCTTTTCACCGCACTTGTTCCTTTGCCAGCGGAGCTGCCTGATATTTTCACTGCAAATGTAGATGTGTGTGCCTGCTTCGCATTTTTGTCTTTCAGGTTACAGTTTCCAGCTGGGCGGGCCCCTTGTGTTGCGCAGAGGACGGGCAACGTCAAAGCAACGGGGTATGTAGTGTCCCACAACGTAAGGGTGGGCACTACACAAGGGTCAATTGGGCCACATTGTTCTCCACCTCTGTGGAACATGGTTATTGTATTTTATATTGCATTTTAATGTGAATTGTCATGTTATTTATGTTATCTCCTCTGTACCAGGCCTATTAAGGGTGTAGTTCTTCCTTCTAGACAGTAGAGGGAGCTAGGGAACCCCTTATATAAATAGTTAGGCCCAGACAGGAAAGAGTCAGTCAGAGAGAGTGTTCAGAAGCCAAGAGTCACCTTAGCCAGAGAGTAGCTAAGGAGCAGCTTCTGACATGCAGCTAGATAACCGTAGCCCAGGCTTCTAGCTTGCCACCAGGAGAAGAGTCTGGCCTCCTGAGAAACCAAGTTCCTAGAAAAGTACAGTGCAGAGCCAAGCTTGTCCCAGCCAAAACAGAGAGCTGAAGGGCAGGAGGATATAATTAAAGCAATTAGTCATATACGAGAGGAAGTTTTCTTCCAACCAAGTATAAAGCCAGCAATAGGGCATACGGCCTTGGGATAAAGACAGACAGTATCTGAGGAAAAGTGCAGCCTGATCTGTAAGTGTTTAACCCTCTGAGTATCTTGCAAAGAACATTGCCTGACATTTGATGTAAAGCCTGCCTGTCACCATCTTTTACATGTGGAACTGACCAAAGACTGTAAATAGTTAACCTGTTCAGTAAAAGGAAGTTTTGGTTCACTGCAACGTGTGTTCCTCACTTATTACTGCAATAAATCGGTGTGCCCACCGTTACCGGCACTGGCGTCACAAACTTAAAGGGATCTTGCCACCGGCACATTAAGCCTGCAACACCAGGGCACCTCACCTACCACCTGGCCTGGTCCCTATATACAGAGAGTGCCCCAGAGGATCCATTTGCCAGCCTCTCCATCACTGCTGTACGCCTGCCCAGGTATACAAAAACTGTGAGTACCAAGAGCAACCCTCTGTTATTTAACTACCCCTGTGACCTCACATTCGCCTCACCCTGCAGGGCTGCGTACTTACATATTTTGGCGTCACGAACAGGATACGGAATATTCCTACGCCATAGTGGAATTTAAACTGTATGCCATTATTGCCTATAAAGTGATAAAGCCCTATATGTTTATTTGCAAATTGTGGGGCCAAAGAATTGTGAAAATCACGGTGTGAAAATTGTATTGTTGTGGACTGTTTGCCGCTTCTTAAGTCACCGCTTGCTGTCAGTGAATGGACAGCGTTATACTTAAAGATGGCCGCCTAAGCTGACTGAAATAACTGCTGCGCCATCCCTGTATTGTATTGGCGGGAAGAATTTGGCGCCGTCTGCTGAAAAAGCGGGAAAGTCTGGATGTCCGCGCCACCGCCTTATCAGCTTATTTGCATGTCTGCCAGTATGGACTCCGCCTCCCCATGTTGGAGTACCTAGGGGGCGGCCTCCTGGAGCAGTGGGAGGTCTTGGGCGAGATACTGAGAGCCGCTCTGTCGTCCACCAGAGAAGGATTGGGCATGTCGCAGAGAGGAGAGTCTCCTGCCGGAATGGCCTTACCTGCGAACAAGACCCCGGAGCCTGAGATGATCGGAGAGGGAGAGGAGCCACCCGCCTACACTCCGGGACCGGAGAGGCCACCTTGCTGCCCATCGCGGGTCGCAGCCCGAGCTGTACCCTGCTCGCGCGGAGGATTTGTTAAGCCTTCGGCGCAATGGCCCTTGATGCCCTGTGGCGAGGAAAAAGTTCGGACCCAGTGCCTGAACCTTGCTGCGACTTTGCCGGAGACCTGCAGCTGAGCATCGCCCGAGAGACTGGAGGATCAGATTTGCCAGGTTAGAGATCCACCTTCATGGGCCTGCGGCCAACTTGTCGCGTCCAGAGTGGCACTGATACCACCGGACGATTGTGATCCCCAACGAACTCCGATGTCCCCGAGCCTGCAATAAAAGTCCCAGTCGCCACCAGCTCGGCGACCTCCGTAGCTGTGCCCGTCGTTGCGGCACCTGAGAAACTTTGTTATTCAAGAGTTGGGTCCGTCGCTTGAAGCCGGCGCCACCCAGACCCATGGAGCCTCCTGCAGTGTTAACCCCCAGGCTTGCGGAGCCTATACCAGTGACAGGCCCATTTATTCTGCAATTGCCGGCCAATACTATTTTGTGGCCCAGCCATGCATGATCCCCGTTCCAGCCAAGATTCGGAGCAGAGCCAGATGTACCACAACTGATGACCAGTGTGAAACTAGATACATACCTGTAAGTAGGCCTGCTAGGCCATGTTTCTTACTGATGGACCCTATACAGGGAACTTAACTGTTTCAGGACAGGAGTCCTATGTTTTGGCCCAAAGAGCTGCTGCCAGTTAACCCACGGCCAGTGGTAGTTGAAAACCAACTGAGAATACCAAGTGCTCTAAGCCATATTGTTTACCAGGACAACCTGCCTGCTTCAAAGTGCCAAGTCCAATTTGTTCCTGCTTTTGCTGTTGTTTTGCACCTTTAACCCTTTTTAACCCCCTTTTCAGGTTGATCAGGGATTTTACAGCACAGCCTTTTATCTACCCAGGACTTATCAGGAGAAAGTTGTTCCTGAAATGTAGAGTTCTGTGTTGTGACTTTTTAATGTGCAATCTAATTCAAGATAGAACTGTGCCCGAGAAAACCACAATGCATGTGGGCCTCTGAGATGCTATTTATGGGACTACTGTATTTTATCATTATGGACTATCCTGGTTATTCCTGATACGCTGTACCAGGTCAGCGCCCCTGTTCCCTATACTATCCTGAGTGAAGAGAACAATGCCCCTTTTCACCGCACTTGTCAGCGGAGCTGCCTGATATTTTCACTGCAAATGTAGATGTGTGTGCCTGCTTTGCATTTTTGTCTTTCAGGTTACAGTTTCCAGCTGGGCGGGCCCCTTGTGTTGCGCCGAGGACGGGCAACGTCAAAGCAACGGGGTACGTAGTGTCCCACAACATAAGGGTGGGCACTACACAAGGGTCAATTGGGCCACATTGTTCTCCACCTCCTGTGGAACATGGTTATTGTATTTTATATTGCATTTTAATGTGAATTGTCATGTTATTTATGTTATCTCCTCTGTACCAGGCCTATTAAGGGTGTAGTTCTTCCTCCTAGACAGTAAGGGAGCTAGGGAACCCCTTATATAAATAGTTAGGCCCAGACAGGAAAGAGTCAGTCAGAGAGAGTGTTTCAGAAGCCAAGAGTCACCTAGCCAGAGAGTAGCTAAGGAGCAGCTTCTGACATGCCGCTAGATAGCCCAGGCTTCTAGCTGCCACCAGGAGAAGAGTCTGCCTCCTGAGAAGCCAAGTTCCTAGAAAAGTACAGTGCAGAGCCAAGCTTGTCCCAGCCAAAACAGAGAGCTGAAGGGCAGAAGGATATAATTAAAGCAAGGAGTCATATACGAGAGGAAGTTTTCTCCAACCCAAGGATAAAGGCCAGCAATAGGGCATACGGGCCATGGGATAAAGACATGACAGGATCTGAGGAAAAGTGCAGCCTGATCTGTAAGTGGTTTAACCCTCTGAGTATCTTGCAAAGAACATTGCCTGCATTTAATGCAAAGCCTGCCTGTCACCATCTTTTACATGTGGAACTGACCAAAGACTGTAAATAGTTAACCTGTTCAGTAAAAGGAAGTTCACTGCAACGTGTGTTCCTCACTTATTACTGCAACAAATCGGTGTGCCACCGTTACCGGCACTGGCATCACGAACTAAAGGGATCTTGCCACCGGCACATTAAACCTGCAACACCCAGGCACCTCACCTACCACCTGGCCTGGTCCCTATATACAGAGAGTGCCCCAGAGGATCCATGTGCCAGCCTCTCCATCACTGCTGTACGCCTGCCCAGGGTAAACAAAAACTGTGATTACCAGAGCAACACTACGGTTATTTACTACCCCTGTGACCTCACATTCGCCTCACCCTGCAGGGCTGCGTACTGCAGAAGTAGCCCCCTACCCACCCGCTATCCCTAGCCCTGAATGCCAGCATTTCTAAATTACTGGCCTTTGAAATGCTGTCATTCCGTCTGGTGGAGTCGGATAGTTTTAGAGGTCTTATGGGGTGGCTGTCCCACAGTACGTTGTGCCCAGCCGCCACTACTTTTCAAGGCGAGCCATCCCTTTTCTTCACAACTAAGTAGGAGACAAAATCAGGTGTGCACTGCGCAATGCCATCTGACTACGGATACGTGGACCAGTAAGCACGGTCAGGCCCGTTATATCTCCATAACAGCACACTGGGTAAATGCAGTGGCTGCTGGGCCTGAGCGGATAGCAGTTTGGCGCATGTCCTTCCACCACCGAGGATTGCAAGGGCGCTTCAGTTTGCCTCCTGTTGCTTCCTCCTCCTACTCTGCTTCCTCATTCTCTACCAGCTCCTCATCCGGAAAAACAAAAGAGGCGACCCAGAGTGTCCCAGGGAAGGGTGAAGACCAGTGCCCACCCAATGCGACCACAAAGAAACACTCTAAAAGGGTAACTCGGCACAATCTCCCGAGTACAACAGCAGAAAAAGGAGCTCATAGTACCAAAAAGATAATATATTTTATTAGAGCATGGTTAAAATAACATAAATGAAGAAACCCATGAATATATGCCATAAACAGGATAAAATAAAAGCAGAGGACAGAAAAGAAAAAACGCCACCCTGGGGAAGCACACGATCAAAATGCAGTATATCTATAAATCATAGGAAAATACTGGGTACAGTGCCCAACCTATGAAGAATAATGACGCTAGTATAAATAGGTGAGACAGTGGTCAAAGCGAGCACTCCCACATGGCAATGAAAAATGGTGTGTTTAAAGCAATTAAGGTAGAAGTAAAAACAGACCAACCATAAAGACCAGGTGTGATAAGACGCCTAGGTCATGTAGCCAGAGGGGAGTAACAAGAAGACCAGGCTCACCTAGAGCAGACCGTGTGCTGAATTACCCAGGAAGGCACTACCCCAACGCGCGTTTTGGCGTGCCTTCGTCAGCTCCTCATCCGGTCAGCGTAACACCTTCACCACCAACTTCAGCACAGCCAGGGGTAAACGACAGCAGGCAGTTTTAAAACTTATCTGTTTGGGGGACAAACCCCACACCACGCAGGAGCTGTGGACGGCCTTGAATAACAGACCAGATGAGTGGTTTGTGCCAGTCAGGCCTCAGCCCGCCTGGTGGTGTGCGATAATGGGCGAAATCTCGTAGCAGCTCTGGGACTAGCCGGTTTTGATAGACATCCCTTGCCTGGCGCATGTGCTGAATTTGGTGGTGCAGAGATTCTTTAAAAATTACCCCGATATGTCATAGCTGCTGCATAAAGTGCAGGCCGTCTGTGCGCACTTTCGGCATTCTCACCCTGCTGCTGCTCGCCTGTCAGCGCAGCATCGTACTACTTCGTCGGCTCCCGCCTCACCGCCCCTCATATGCGACGTGCCCACAAGGTGGAACTCCACCTTGCACATGCTGGCCAGACTGTGCGAGCAGCAGCAGGCGATAGTGGAGTTTCAGCTGCACCACGCACGGGTGAGTCGCTTGGCGGAACAGCACCACTTCACCACCAATGACTGGGCCTCCATGCGAGACCTGTGTTCCTTCCTGCGCTGTTTCGAGTACTCCACCAACATGGCCAGTGCCAATAACGCCGTTCTCAGCGTTACTATCCCACTTCTATGCCTCCTTTAAAAAACGCTCCTGGCGATGATGGAAGAGGATGTGGCACAGGAGGAGGAGGAGGAAGAGGGATCATTTCGTAGGGTTTCCGGCCAGTCATTCCCAAGTTGCTCCGAGGGTGGTTCCTGCACCCACAAATCCAAGGTACACAATTGTCCAGCCAGGGCACAGTTCTG
The DNA here is from genome assembly GCF_905171765.1 of Bufo bufo. Classification (NCBI taxonomy): domain Eukaryota; kingdom Metazoa; phylum Chordata; class Amphibia; order Anura; family Bufonidae; genus Bufo; species Bufo bufo. The sequence goes on from NC_053396.1 coordinate 129,452,168, forward strand.
GAGGATGACGAGGTGGAGGATGAGGAGATGGAGGAGGAGGAACCATGTTCACAGCAGGGTGGCACCCAGACCAGCTCATGGCCATCACTGGTGCGTGGATGGAAGGATACAGAGGACACAAACTATACACCTCCCACAGAGGACAGATTTTCGTTGCCTCTGGGCAGCCTGGCACACATGAGCGATTACATGCTGCAGTGTCTCCGCAACGACTGCCGAGTTGCCCACATTCTACAGTAACTTGTGCTGATTACTGGGTGGCCATGCTGCTGGATCCCCGTTACAAGGACAACGTACCATACTTAATTCCGTCACTGGAGCGTGATCGTAAGATGCGCGAGTACAAGCGCACGCTGGTAGACACGCTGCTGGTGGCATTCCTACCTGACAGCGGGGGCACAGTGGGAAGCACAAGGCGAAGGCAGAGGACGAGGAAGAGGTCGCCAACGCAGGTGGGGCACCGCCAGCACCTCAGAAGGCAGGGTTAGCATGGCCGAAATGTGGAAAAGCTTTGTCAGCATGCCACAACAACCAGCACCACCAGCTGATATGGAACGTCTTAGCAAGAGGCAGCATTTCACCAACATGGTGGAGCAGTATGTGTGCACACGCCTACACGTACTGAATGACTTGTAGCCAATGTGGACAAACTCACGTTCATTAAAATGAACCAGGCATGGATCCCATAGGACTTGTCCGTACCTTGTGCAGAATAGACATGTATACCGGCACTAAGCAGCCATTGTTATGCTGCAGCGCAATTGCTCATGTTTGTATTTTGGATATTTCACACTCTTTTGGAGTGTACCTTAATTTTACAAAATTTAATTAAAACCAAAAACCTGTGTTGGCTATCTCGTCCTTCTCCACCGCCGCTTCCACCTACTCCGCTACGTTCACCGCCTCCTCAAACTCCTACTCCATATGGAACTCCACCTCATAAATCAATTTTTTTTGTTGTACGTGTTTTATTTTATATCATTTTACTACTTTGTCATTAACATTTTCTGGTGAAATTAACACATTTTTGGGTGTATAGTACCACTGCTATACCTAGTAGACAGGTTAAAAAAACAAAAACAAAATTCTCATTAACATTTTCTGGTAAAATTAACCAATTTTTGGGCGTATAGTACCACTGCTATACCTAGTAGGCCGGTTAAAAAAATAAATAAATTGTCATTAACATTTTCTGGTGAAATTAACCAATTTTTGGGTGTATAGTACCACTGCTATACCTAGTAGGCCGGTTAAAAAAAAAAAAATTGTCATTAACATTTTCGGGCGAAATTCACAAATTTTTGGGTGTATAGTACCACTGCTATACCTAGTAGGCCGATTAAAAAAATAAAATAAAATTGTCATTAACATTTTCGGTGAAATTAACCAATTTTGGGTGTATAGTACCACTGCTATACCTAGTAGGACGGTTAACAAAAAATATATATTTGTCAGTCACATTTTCAGTTGAAATTCAAAATGTTTTGGGTGTGAAGTACAACTGCTATACCTAGTAGACAGGTTAAACAATAAAAAAAATTGTCTGTTACATTTTATGGTGAAATTCACAAATTTTTGGGTGTGAAGTACCACTGCTATACCTAGTAGGCCGGTTAACAAAAAAATAATAATTTGTCATTAACATTTTCTGGTGAAACTAACCAATTTTTGGGTGTATAGTACCACTGCTATACCTAGTAGGGCCGGTTAAAAAAATAAAATAAAATGTCATTAACATTTTCTGGTGAAATTAACCAATTTTTTGGGTGTATAGTACTACTGCTATACCTAGTAGGCTGTTTAAAAAATATAAATAAATTGTCATTAACATTTTCTGGTGAAATTCAGCAATTTCTTGGTGTGATGTACCACTGCTATAACTATTAGACCGGTAAAAAAAAAATATAACATTTGTCAGTTATATTTTAGGGTCAAATTCACCAATTTTTGGGTGTCTACCTAGTTGACAGCTTAATAAATTTAAATAATTTTTCTTTTTCATTTTCGGGTGACAATAAACAATTGTTTTCTGTCATAGACCCCTGCTCTACCAAGAAGACAGATTAATTAATTTCTGTAATTTTTCTGTTACATTCTTGGGTTGACATTATACAATTTTAGACGTGAATAAACCCCTGCTCTGCATAGGTAACAGGGAATAACATTTCTGAAATGCTTCTTTAATTGATGCGCGCGACCTCCTTTGATTCAATGCTTAAACTTAAACAAGTTGTACCACATTTAAGCTTCAATACTTTGTCCCACATTTTCGCTATACTCTTTTGGCCAACATTTGGGCCTCAATAGCTTTTCCCACAATTCCGCTTGACTCTTTTGGCCCACATTTGGGTTTCTGTAATTTGTCCCACATTTCCGCCTCGATAACTTTCCCACATTTCTTCTCGATCCCAATTTTTAAAATAAATTTATCTCCCTTAAAATTGGTCTCTTTTTCTCATGCTCCCTCTCCAGCCTGGAACCCTGATTCCCCGCCACCCGTAATCACCATGGTAGGCGCATAAAAGAACATCGAAAGTTAATAGAGCAGATATCAAATTGGATCGTGAACATCATGGGGACGTGCGACATGGTGGGGCAGTAAGTATGCACACGCCTACACGAACTGACTGACAGGGGTCAGCCCCTGCAACTTCTGGGTCTCCAAATTGGGCACATGGCCTGAGCTTGCCCCTTATGCCTTGGAGGTGCTGGCCTGCCCGGTGTATTGTCTGAACGTGTGTTTAGCACGACTGGAGGGTTATATTTCCCAATGTTTTGGGGTGTACCCTAATTTTAAAAAATTTAAATAAATTTTAAACCAAAAAGCAGTGTAGGCTACCTCCTCCTCCTCCACCGCCACTCTCACCTACACCACCACATCCACCGCCTCCTCAACCTCCTATTCCATATGGACCTGGTCCTCCTAGATCAGGATTATTACTTTTTATTTTTACGTATTTTATGTTATTTAAAGTCATTTCCCTATCCACAATTGTTTGCAGAGCACTTGCCATGCTATTAACCACATTTTGACGACATTTGCAGCCCTCTAGCCCTTTCCATGACATTTTTACAGCAATTTTAGTGCTCAAAAGTTCGAGTCCCCATTGACTTCAATGGGGTTCGGGTTCGGGGTCAAGTTCGGGTCAAGTTCGGGTCCCGAAGTCGAACTTTTTTCCGAAGTTCGCCCGAACCCGTCGAAGCCGAACATCCAGGTGTCCGCTCAACTCTAGTCAGGATTTATTCTGCTTTTAACTCAGAAATTCTGCTCCAAACCATTAAAACCTATATATTACAGAGATCAACTTCTCTCCCTCTTTCATGTACTGCTCTTATACAGGACAGTAGAATACCTTTGACATGTTTGCTTTAAAAGTAGCAGCCAGAGTGAATCCTAGCTATAATTCCCTCATAAAAGGTAACCTATTACTACAGTTTATGTGATGCTGTTATAGTGCTTGCTTATAGTGTTCTAACCATGCCCATGTTTCAATCCTCTGTCATACTATGATGTAGAGGAAGAAGTTATTAAACAGTGCCTGCCTTTAACCAATGGTCATCTGGGCAGCCTTGGAAAAGTGCCAGTCACAGTGTTCTCACTGTTAGCATGCCTATTTTTGCCTTGAGGTCCCACTTGGCATGTAAAGTCAAGGCTAGCTCTGCCAGCGGAGCTTCAATCAAGGCGGAATGAGCATACTAACAGTGAGGACATCATGACTATTCACCACTGTAGCACCACCCAGATGACTATTGGTGAGTAGATTTTGAAGTAGACTTTGGAAAGCTGAGGGTTGGAACATTCTTGGATAATGCCATTAGGCAGAAGAGGCCCAAGCCTATGGGTGTACTTGCATGAAAGCAAGGTTTATAGTTCATGTAGTATTAGTTGATGTAGTAGGCTCCTTTTAATTCTTATGCACAACAGGTACGAGGGGGTGCTGATAAGTCCTTGGTTTTGCAATCTTAATTTTTTTTTTTCACATCAATGAAAGTTATATTATCTGAAAGATCAATCTTTGTAATACTTTGTGAACAAATTTTGGCATGATCTCATGCTTCATTGGGTTGCCAAATTTAAAACCGACCACTTAATCACCAACGATAAAGACCATTCTGGGAGACCTCCAGTAGTAGTCACCACTGGTGGTCCAGAAACCATAGAGCCATCCAAGACATGATTCTAGTAGACTGGGGGTTTCCTTATTCACCTGTCAGACTATCACCAGCAACTGACGCCTGGGTTGAAGAATTCTATCTGGATGAGTTGAAGAAGTTGCAACACTGCAGTCAGAAGTGCTTTGATATCGGAGGGGACTATGCAGTATAAGCGAAAATTCTGAGTTCTATCTCACTTATTTGTGGTCAAAGCCAAGGACTTATCAGCACCCCCTTGTAGCGTTATGCTGTAAGTGTTGACAGAAGAGTATTTGGTTGTGGTGCATTTATCCTTATCCATGAGTACATCATTTATCTGTTACATTTACACTGCTTGATCACAATCTAACCAGAAAGCCTGCTGTACCTACAGGGTCCCAAAATGTAAATCTGATACTGGACAGGTAGTCGAGAGCAACATAGAGGAGTCGTCTGTATTTCAGCCAGAGAGAAAGCTCACCATTAGGCCTCATGCACACGACCGTTGTTGTGTTCCGTGTCCGTTGTTCCGTTTTCTGGGATTTTCTGCGGACCCATTGACTTTCAATGGGTCAGTTGAAAACTCGGCCAAAGCACCGTTTGTCATCCGCGTCCGTGATCCGTGGTTTCAGTCTGTCAAAAAAATATGACCTGTCCTGTTTTTTTCGCAGATAACGGTTCGCGGACCCATTCAAGTCAATGGGTCCGTGAAAAAACGCGGAGGCACACAAGATTGTCATCCGCATCCGTGTCCGTTTTTTTCCTATCATTTTCAAAGCAAACTTGACTTAGATTTTTTTTAGTTTCCTTCATGTTTGGTGATCCTCCAAAAATAAAGGAAGACACACGGAAACAAAAACGGAAACGGATCACGGAACAACGGAACCCCATTTTGCGGAACGGAACACAACAACGGTCGTGTGCATGAGGCCTTATGCAACAATAAATCCTATAATCAGCTGTAATAACCTCATATCTTGTTTAGAGGTTTTCCTCTGCTTCTGAAAAATTCAAGTCTGTAGATAAAATCCCATTGGCTTTGACAAGTCCGAAAGAGAGTAGCGACACGTTTAAGTCGTTATCTGGATAGCGTGCGGGTGATAGGGTTTATGGAATCTGTTGTAATCCAGTGGTCTGTGTCACAGAGAGCAAGGATATTAATGTTAATGTTTCTGGGCATGCCATGAGCAATGCTGTAGAAAAGGTATTAACTGCAAAGACAAATGCAATTCATATTCCAATATTATAGCACCCTATGTGCTGAACACCTGTACTTGCAAATTGTTGCTTGTTGTATAACGTTCTGATGTATTGAAACCCAGTATAGCTGTGTATGGATCAGTCAGGGTTAACAATCCTGACTCTGCTCCTGTAGTACACTAGTTGATTGACTTAGGTTCACCCCTAGTTTAGAGTAGAGTGTGTGCCAACTGAGGAAATGAGAGGAGCTACATGTGCCCACTCCTTGGAGCTTTGCATCAAGGAAGCCATCTCTACATTACAGAACTCCAGAATAAGAGAGAAAGGAAGAACTAGAAAGTCCAAAATCTGCATGGCCGAGCATTGGAGTCAGTCAGTAAGGTATTCGTTGTTTAAGTCTGATAAAGACTTTACTGCAGTGAGAGGGACACTGCTAATACACTCTTCCACACTTTGACGCTGTCCTGGCTAGCCGTATCTTAACCACCTCAGCTCCCCTAGCTTAAACACCCTTAATGACCAGACCACTTTTTACAATTCTGCACTACACTACTTTCACGGTTTATTGCTCGGTCATACAACTTACCACCCAAATGAATTTTACCTTCTTTTCTTCACACTAATAGAGCTTTCATTTGGTGGTATTTCATTGCTGCTGACATTTTTACTTTTTTTGTTATTAATCGAAATTGACCGAAATTTTTGAAAAAAAAAACATTTTTCACTTTCAGTTGTAAAATTTTTCAAATAAAACTACATTTCTATATAAATTTTTTGTCACAAGTTAGCAGAAAATTATGATTTTTTTTTTCTTACAAAGTCTCATATTCCACTAACTTGTGACAAAAAATAAAAACTTCCATGAACTCACTATGCCCATCACGAAATACCTTGGGGTGTCTTCTTTCCAAAATGGGGTCACTTGTGGGGTATTTATACTGCCCTGGCATTTTAGGGGACCTAAAGCGTGAGAAGAAGTCTGGAATCCAAATGCCTAAAAAATGCCCTGTGAAATCCTAAAGGTGCTCTTTAGAATTTGGGCCCATTTGCCCACCTAGGCTGCAAAAAAGTGTCACACATGTGGTATCGCCGTACTCAGAAGAAGTAGGGAAATGTGTTTTGGGGTGTATTTTTACATATACCCATGCTGGGTGAGATAAATATCTCTCTAAAAGTCAACTTTCCAAATTTTTTTAAACAAAGTTGTCATTTTAGAGAGATCCGCAAAACACATACGGACGTCTGAATGGAGCCTTACATGGGGGTGATCTGGGAGACTATATATTGGGTGATCACCCCCCTGTCATTGATCACCCCCCTGTAAGGCTCCATTCAGACGTCCGTATGTGTTTTGCGGATCCGTGGATCCATGGATCCGCGCATCCGCAAAACACATACGGATGTCTGAATGGAGCCTTACAGGGGGGTGATCAATGACAGGGGGGTGATCAGGGAGTCTATATGGGGTGATCAGGGGTTAATAATGGGTTAATAAGTAACAGGGGGGGTGTAGTGTAGTGGTGTTTGGTGCTACTTACAGAGCTGCTTATGTCCTCTGGTGGTCGATCCAAGCAAAAGGGACCACCAGAGGACCAGGTAGCAGGTATATCAGACGCTGTTATCAAAACAGCGTCTAATATACCTTTTTGGGGTTAAAAAAATCGCATCTACAGCCTGCCAGCGAATGATCGCCGCTGGCAGGCTGTAGATCCACTCGTTTACCTCCAGTTCCTGTGAACGCGCGCTCCTGTGTGCGCGCGTTCACAGGAAATATCGCTTCTCGCGAGAGGATGCGCCGGCGCGTCCAGGAGGAATAACAGGGCCGCCGCCAGGACGCAATCCTGCGTACGGCGGACCTGAGGAGGTTAAAAGGGGTTGTCTCACTTCAGCAAATGACATTTATCATGTTGAGAAAGTAAATACAAGGCACTTACTAATGTATTGCGATTGTCCATATTGCCTCCTTTGCTGACTTCATTCATTTTTCCATCACATTATACACTGCTCATATCCAGAGATTATGGGCAGGCACTGTCCTTTCTGGTAGCCAGGACCGCGGGGGTGCGCCTAGGCCAGCACATTTTCCTATAGTATGCAAGCACGACCACCACTGCTGGAATGTAGGGTGGTTGTAACCCCTGAATATGAGCAGTGTATAATGTGATGGAAAAACAAATCAGGCCAACAAAGGAAGCAATATGGACAATCACAATACATTAGTAAGTGCCCTGTATTCACTTTCTCTACAAAATAAATGCCATTTGCTGAAGTGAGACAACCCTTTAATCCTGTTCCCTCAGATGGGAATTACAGATAATATTGCAAGAACCTTATTGCCAGCCTTAGATTCTGCAGAGAGAGACTTTGGAAAGATAGAGGAAAGGAGTACAGAAACCCCTATCTTTGCCTACATCCATACATTGCTATCAGAGAAGTTTTGAACTGTGAATTGTTTGGAATTAAGTTTAGATACCGTAGGATGTACCACAACTCCCATTTGCTGCAGCTAACCTGGCTCCTGACTCCAGCACCATTTGCCGGCCACTACACCTACATATCCTGCCTTATCTCCTGCCAAACTCACCCCAACTACCATCAGGCAGGAAACTCAACATCAGGATGTGCCCCCTGGGAAGAAAGGGTGCGCCTTTCTATCACTGCCCAGCCCTAGGGAGCAGCAGTGTCCGGACTGCCACTGCGATTTATCTGAATAACTGTTGCAACCAGATCCACTCCCATTATCTGCTCCTCTGGGGCTTGCGGCTTATGGAGGTACAGCAGGATTGCCTTATGATCCTTTTCCCTCTAGGGATCTATTCGGTACGTGGGTGTTCTGGCTGGCTAGAATATTCTACATAGAGTCAACTACAGTATATTGTATTCTCTTACTTGCCTACAATCTCAAAATTTTTGTTTAATTCTTACATAATAAAGCTCACTAATTACAATCCTCATCTATATTCTGGCGTGGCCTTATTTAGGAGGGTCTTCTATGTAGTTCTTTCTATTGAGGAAAGCCCCTATGGTGTAAAGTCATACACTGCGTGCAGAATTATTAGGCAAATGAGTATTTTGACCACATCATCCTCTTTATGCATGTTGTCTTACTCCAAGCTGTATAGGCTCGAAAGCCTACAACCAATTAAGCATATTAGGTGATGTGCATCTCTGTAATGAGAAGGGGTGTGGTCTAATGACATCAACACCCTATATTAGGTGTGCATATTTCCTTTGGCAAAATGGGTCAAAAGAAGGACTTGACAGGCTCAGAAAAGTCAAAAATAGTGAGATATCTTGCAGAGGGATGCAGCACTCTTAAAATTGCAAAGCTTCTGAAGCGTGATCATCGAACAATCAAGCGTTTCATTCAAAATAGTCAACAGGGTCGCAAGAAGCGTGTGGAAAAACGTGTGGAAATGAACTGAGAAAAGTCAAGCGTGCAGCTGCCAAGATGCCACTTGCCACCAGTTTGGCCATATTTCAGAGCTGCAACATCACTGGAGTGCCCAAAAGCACAAGGTGTGCAATACTCAGAGACATGGCCAAGGTAAGAAAGGCTGAAAGACGACCACCACTGAACAAGACACACAAGCTGAAACGTCAAGACTGGGCCAAGAAATATCTCAAGACTGATTTTTCTAAGGTTTTATGGACTGATGAAATGAGAGTGAGTCTTGATGGGCCAGATGGATGGACCCGTGGCTGGATTGGTAAAGGGCAGAGAGCTCCAGTCCGACTCAGACACCAGCAAGGTGGAGGTGGAGTACTGGTTTGGGCTGGTATCATCAAAGATGAGCTTGTGGGGCCTTTTCGGGTTGAGGATGGAGTCAAGCTCAACTCCCAGTCCTACTGCCAGTTTCTGGAAGACACCTTCTTCAAGCAGTGGTACAGGAAGAAGTCTGCATCCTTCAAGAAAAACATGATTTTCATGCAGGACAATGCTCCATCACACGCGTCCAAGTACTCCACAGCGTGGCTGGCAAGAAAGGGTATAAAAGAAGAAAATCTAATGACATGGCCTCCTTGTTCACCTGATCTGAACCCCATTGAGAACCTGTGGTCCATCATCAAATGTGAGATTTACAAGGAGGGAAAACAGTACACCTCTCTGAACAGTGTCTGGGAGGCTGTGGTTGATGCTGCACGCAATGTTGATGGTGAACAGATCAAAACACTGACAGAATTCAAGGATGGCAGGCTTTTGAGTGTCCTTGCAAAGAAAGGTGGCTATATTAGTCACTGATTTGTTTTTGTTTTGTTTTTGAATGTCAGAAATGTATATTTGTGAATGTTGAGATGTTATATTGGTTTCACTGGTAAAAATAAATAATTGAAATGGGTTTATATTTGTTTTTTGTTAAGTTGCCTAATAATTCTGCACAGTAATAGTCACCTGCACACACAGATATCCCCCTAAAATAGCTAAAACTAAAAACAAACTAAAAACTACTTCCAAAAATATTCAGCTTTGATATTAATGAGTTTTTTGGGTTCATTGAGAACATGGTTGTTGTTCAATAATAAAATTAATCCTCAAAAATACAACTTGCCTAATAATTCTGCACTCCCTGTATAGTGCACAAATGATTATACCATATACTGCCTTATCAATAGCACCATGCATTATGGTGACCAAACAGTGTCATGTAACACTTCCATGCAGCTGCCTAAATAACAGCGCTATACAGTGCTGTCACCACCATACGCTACAAATGCTTTGTGACCATATACTGTAGGTCTCACACCCTAAAGTTCTGTGCTGTGCACGGTTTTAAGTAATTCCTTACAGCAGTTAGATCATAATACACATACATGTATGTCTTAAAATGTAGTTAGAGAATAAGACATCTTTATATTTAAAGAATTATTGTGGGTTTGCTGATATTGTAGTTTATAGATACTGTGGTTTATAGCCTGACTTAGTTACATATAACAATCCAGTGCAGCAATATCAACATTAGACAGTATTGCTATATTTTATTTTATTTTACTTGTTTATTTATTTTATGCACTTATATAGCGCTAAATATATATATATATTTATTTCAGAATGGAATAAATAGCTATGGGATCTGCTTTTTGGATGCTGGTACACAGTGCAGTTGTGACACAGTTAGGCCGAATGCACACGGCTGTGTTCAGCGGCCATGAACGGTCCGTGGTATGCCGGGCTGGATTCCTGCTGACAGCAGGAGCGCACGGCGTCATTGGTTGCTAAGACGCCGTGCGCTTCATGCCGCCGCTGCACTGCAGTAATACACTGGTATAGATAATACGAGTGTATTACTGTACAGCAGCGGCGGCATGAAGCGCACGGCGTCATAGCAACCAATGACGCCGTGCGCTCCTGCTCTGAACAGGAATCCAGGCCGGCATACCACGGACCGTTCACGGCCGCGGAACACAGCCGTGTGCATTCGGCCTTAGGCTGAATTCACACTTCAGTTATTTGATCAGTTATTCCCATCAGTTATGGCTCATTCAGACGACCGTGCAGTGTTTTGCGGTCCGATATTGCGTATCCGCTAAACACAGATACCAGCTGTGTGCGTTCCGCAATTTGTGGAATGGAACGGGCAGCTTATTATAGAAATGCCTATTCTTGTCTGCAAAATGGACAGAATAGGACATGTTCCATGTTTTTTGCAGGGCAACGGAACAGAGCAACGGAAGCGGACAGCACACGGTGTGCTGTCCGCATCTTTCGCGGCCCCATTGAAATGAATGGGTCCGCACCTGTTTTCACAAAATTGCCGAATGGATGCGGACCCATTCATACGGTCGTGTAAATGAGCCGAAGGTTTGCTTTCGTAGCTGATTATGTAAGTATAGATTTAGCCAGTAGATGGCAGCATTGTCAACTTTTTAGTATGCTGTGTGGTATGAAAGCGATACACCCATCAGTTAATAACAGCAATGATAATCTTTATTTATACAGTGCCAAGATGTTCTGCAGCGCTTTACAACTAGGGAAGTAACGAACAACAACTACAATGACAAAAAAGGACAGAGATTCCTGTCCACAAGAGCTCACAATGTAGATAATATAATTATTCCTAAAGCAAATGTGAAAATGAAAAGGTAAACAAGTCATAAGTGACATTTAGTGTTTAAAGGGGTTGTTCAGCCTTTTTTAGGTGATCTATGGGGGTCCAGCACGCCGCACCAACACTGCACCATCAACACTGTAGTGGACAGGGCTTATCACTGCAGCACTGCCCCCATTGGAGTCAATAGGATCGTTGCTGTAGAGACAAGCGCTGTCCATTATAATGGACTCTGTAGCTCTAGATGATCAGCAGGGGTATGGGGTGCCTGACTCCTGCCGATCAGCTAGGGATGGCGTATCCTGAGGATAGGCCAACACTTAAAAAGGATCAGACGGTTGGATTTCAACATGCTTGTCCACAGTCTGGTGTCTGCCAGCAGCTTACTACCTCTGTAGATCGAGAACACCTGCACACTGCCAAGCTGAGCATGCATGTGTATGGGGGAGGGTAACTGTCTATGTAACACCCCAGAGTGGTGTTACCACTACTGCACCCTGCTACTATCTCTAATGGGCTAATATAATGTCATCTTATGTATGTCTTTCCAGGTCCTCCACAATGTGCATTCATAAACTTGTTATGTAACAGTTTATTACATGTAATGTGCCTGGTTCACCAGCAGGTCGCAGCAAAATGGCAGAGCTATCCTTAGAGAGAATGGAACTTACCTTTCCATTCCCCCTCCCCCCCTTTGGGCAGAAGTGGGCCAGTCCTACTTGCTACCAGAAGGAGATGGGGCAGTTCTGGTTTGTTCTGGTTGAGACTCCATGTTGGAGCTGCCAGGATTCTAACCTACTTTTTGGCTGAACATAAGTCCGACTACAAGAGTGAAGTGCAGCATAAAGAGGAAACAAAGACACCAAGTTAGCTTGTCAGTACAGCAGAGTGAGAGAAATATATAGCAGAGTTGACTTTGCCTGCCAGTTTAATGCTAAAGCCTGCTGAAACCAAGACAAAGCCTGAAACTGTTTGGAGAAATGTTTATTCAAGTAAAGCCGCCCTTGAACTTCATCTCAAGGTCTGGACTTAAGTTATTTCTTCAAATCCCTCAATTATTTCCCCTATTTATTGCTTCGGAGCCAAAGCCTGGGGTCCAGCCATATCCAAGTAGGAGCACCGTGACACACATAAAGAGACATTTAGGCCATTCCTACCAAACCTGGGACGCGATATAGAGGGCCCTGGGGAAAGGCCGCCCGCTGCATCTACAGCTAGTTTCACACTAGTGCTCACATTGTCTAGCGGCTGTTCGGGCAGAGGATATCTCTGCATAGCTGGATACTACCTTTTCCCGCTGGAGCCCATTGACTATATTGGGACCCAGCGGGGATCTGACCTGTTTCTGACATTAGTGTGGGGATTTGGCTGGCCAAAAAACGTTTTTTTTGGTCCAGCCGAATCCTGGTACCAATGCTGGAAACAGGCCGGACTCCCACAAGGCCCCATTCTGGCTATGCCGGATGTGATGAACTCTGGCAGGATGTTCCTCTGCTAGAACAGACTGCCGGACAATGTAACTGCTAGTTTGAAATTAGTCTAAAATGTATGACCGAATTGAAAGCTTTGTCTAGGGCTGTGCCACTTTATATAACAGCATTCTAGCAGACTATTAGATAACAGGATGGAGGTGGTGATTTTATAGGATGGGTTTGCACCATTTTAAGCATTTCCCTGTGTCAATTAGTAGCTGGAGAATAGGTTTTGAAAGTAAAACCTGACCATTCCCAATACTTATCATCATTCCCTGAACCAGAGGGTGTCCAGAACCATCATTCATGTGTTGTATCTGCCCTCAAGGCTCCTGACATGGTGTTCACAGTGCTGTCATCCCCTGATTAGAGGCTGAGGGCACGGATATGCATCATGTGTCCTCCCACCACTCCACACCATGAGACACCCACTGCCCAGAAACTAGAGTGAAAAATCTGTTATCTGAGATAATTGGGGTATTGATGCTCATCGGTTCATTTTCACAGCCCTGTAAAGGCACAATACCCCCCACTGCTAGTGACCAATCTAAACCTCCCTGTGTCCAGCATAAAACCCGCACGTAGCCTGCTGTTTTGCAGACATCAAGATATGAGTGTTAATTGGAAAATAGTAGTGATTCTCCAGATTTCTGGTGAATTACATTTTTGGATGAAATAAAAAAAATAAAAATGCAATAGTAAAGTTACCCTTTATAAATATGTTGCTCATTCTGAACAGCATATTTCTGAATTTATTTATACCAGGCAACTGGCATAAATACATGGATAAATCTCCTGCTTCTTTTCCCACATCAAACTGTCTGCCTGCAGCCACCACTAGGGGGAGCTCATTGCATAGGAATTTATACAGTTACCACTGCTTTGAATGGAAGCTGTAAATAATTTCTTTTTACCAAGCTCCCCTGGCCCCTAGTGATGGCTGATTGAAAATACAGTAAGTCTATGTCGAGAACAGGAGAAACATTTTAGCTCCCCCATAGCAGTAGTGTGGTGTGCCCTTCACCTACTATTTGCTTTATTTTTTTAAATACCTGACTTCTTATGTGGCAAAGGGGCCTCTAATCTCCAGGGCCATGTGTAACTGCTACCTTTGCACCCCCTATAGGTTCGCTCCTGGGCCCATTTACAGTATGAGCGCCTACAAGGCTCCTGCTGTAGCAAGCACCTAAGTGCTTAGTAAAGGATGGGGAAACCAGCTCATGGATCACTTAACGCTTTATCCTGCAGATTATGAGAAGTATAAATTAGAGGGGATAGGGTTTTCAAGCAGCTCACATGGGTCTTGGGATATGGGTTTTGTGGCGAAACCAACCTCGCCACTGGGTTTTGGAGGGGCCTGGCTACTAGCCTCTTGCCCCAGGATTATGGCCCATACTATCTTTGAAGGAGAAGACAGACCGGCCGCACAGCCTAAATCTGTGGAACTGTTTTGGGCAGGAAAGCCATGCTTGTGGCCGGCCAAATGTGACTTCCATGGAATTCGGGAACCCCTGCTCGGATCTGGGTGATTTTTGGATATGTTGTTCACCCAGATCAGAGCTATCCATGGATGTATACATTATGGGGATATGTGGGGTTTTGGGGTGTTTTCTGTGTTTTGGGGAAAAATGTGTGCTTTCTGTCTGTGAGTGATTAAGTTAGCCCATTACGTTTGGTAATTGTATTTTGTTGATTGCATCTCAGACAATGCTCATTGTATTTTGTTGATTGCGTTACAGACAGAGGGAAGGGGATTTTGTGTACAATTGCTGGAAAGGTTTGAATACTGTAAATGTATGTGATTGGCTGTTTTTACAAAACCCTGTGGGTGGTAACCTTGTTGGAAGATGTGTATAAATCAATGCTTGTGTGTTCAAATAAAGAGAGTTCCTGTTTTTATACCTTCATGAAGTTTTGGCTCATGTTTGGAGGATGGGATAACTACACTCTTGGGGATTGCTATATCATAATACTCCCCTGAGTATAAGCTCTTGTAAGAGCTTGTTCCTGGTTCCTGTCTCTGCATTTAGGAGAGGTTCACCCACTGGAGCCTGGAGCCTTGTCGTAGGTCCAGGGTGGGTAGGAGACGGCGAGACCTCCACCAAGCTTCGGCGGTTCGTGGGGTCTGCAGCGCTGACGGTGTCAAGGGGAGTGCTTGGAGTCCTCTGGAAGCACTAGGAGCATCTATCGATGGAGGTACCCGGTCGGGGTGCTAGGCGTTCCGTTACAGGTTTGTTGACATGAACATACACTCTTATCCAATGGTGTAGCTAGTAGAGGAGGGGCGTCAGGGGAGGTGGCGGCTCTGCACCCACTTACATGATGGGCTTTACTCACTGTGATACATGCCATATAGCCAACTATTGCTGATAATTGTGTTTTCGAAACAACTAATATATGGCGAGCACCACACTATACTACACTGAAACATTCGTCCTTGCATCTCCACACTTCATACAGTGCTGCTGGAGGGTGCATACTGCATCTAAAGCAACGTTTCAGTACAGTTCTCGTTTTCTCCAGTCCTTGCTGTCTAAGCTATGAAGACCCTCCAGCGCCACTGCAACCCACTTACTGCAGATGTCGGTGCAGTGTAGCAGTGCAGTAAATAATCAGGCCGTATTAACAGCAAACAGTTCTCTATTGAACATACAGTAGTAACATGAGCTGAAAAAAGACATCTGTCCATTCAGTTCAGCCTGTTATCCTGCAAAGATGATCCAGAAAAAGGCAAAAAAAAAAAACTCATGAAGTGAAAAACAATTTTCCTCATTTTAGGAAAAAAATTCCTTTCTGATTCCAACAGAATAACTCCCTGGGTGAACTACCCTTCTCCAGAATCTAGTAGCTATAAAGATTCAAGTTCAAGGACATTAATCACAGTTTCAGCATGCAATGGACTGGCAGATGTTATACACAGTGGCGTGCCCATGAGGGGGGGGCTTTGCCCCGGGTGCCGGCTCTCAGGGCGTGCCAGAGCCTAGAAGCAATGAGCACTTCTATCAATATAGATGGAAGCGTTCATTACAGGAGCACAGGGAGCTGCTGTCCTGTCACTCGGCTCCCTGCGCTCTGTCTCTCCCGCACTGAATGGTGAAGCAGGAAGACTTCTCCCTGCTCCACCATTCAGCCTGCAGACACAGATCGCCCTACCGGCCTATGTGGGTGGAGCCTGCAGCCCGTAATTCTGCATAAGCTCCGCCCACACAGTGCTGCAGAGCGATTTGTGTCTGTAGGGGAGAGAGGACTGTGGGCTTCAGGAACGGAACAAGGTGAGTAGGTACTGTGTATTTTTTTTTATTTAACAGAAACCATTTCTACCATGGTGGCGGCACAGAGGGTATTTCTACCACATGGGTGGGGCACAGAGGGCATTACTACTACAAAGGGGGCACAGAGGGCATTATTACTACTACAAAGGGGGCACAGAGGGCATTATTACTACAAAGGGGGCACAGAGGGCATTACTACTGCAGCACGCCAGACCTGCAGGGTATAGCGAAGTGAGGTCACGGTTATGGGCAATCAAGGGTTACTCACTGTTTGGAGGAGAACCCTGGGCAGGCATGCGGTAGTGAAGGAGAGGCTGACACAAAGTTCCTCTGGGGCACACTCTGTATGTAGGGACCAGGCCTGATAGTGGATGAGGTGCCCTGGATGTTGCAGGTGTTTTGAGTGCCTGGGGCAAGGTCCCTTTAAGGATCGTGACGCCAGTGCCTGTAACGGTGGCACACCGGTTTCCAGTAGCAATAAGTGAGGTACACAGGTAGTATAGTGAACTAAACGATGCTTTACTTTAAACAGTCCAACTTTGTACATACAGTTGATAATGTTGCAGTCCCTTTTAGCATATGTTCCACAAGCAGGCTTACATTCAATAATGGCAGGTAATTAACTTGCAAGATACTTGGAGGGTACACAATTAATGCTTCACAGACCAGGCTGCACTATCTCCACAGCTATTCTGGCTGGCTGTATCCCAAGGCCCGGATGCCTAAATGTTGGCTTTTAATCCTTGGTAATAAATCTTCCTCCTGTATTGACCCTTGCTCTCACTTTATAGTACCTCTGCCCATCAGCTTACTTATCTGAGCTGGTTGTACTGGCACTGCTTGGTTGGAGGGTGTCTGCAGGTTTCTCCCAGGAGGTACATCTCTTCTTCTGGGGTAATCTTCTGAGCTAACTGTGGCTCACTTTATCAACAGGCAGGCTATAATTCTTCACTAGCCTCCTGGTAGCAACTAGCAGCCTGGACTATCTAGCTGCATGTCAGGAGGAGGCCCTCAGCATATCTCTGGCTAAGATGCCCTCTCACTTCTGTCTCCACAGACTCCTGACTACAGACTAACCCCTCCCTGTCTGGGCCTGAACATTTATACTAGGGGCTCCCTATCTCCCTCTAGTGTCTAGGATGCCTAACTACACCCTAATAGGCCTACTATGCATGTCACAGGGGAACAATACATGTAAAAACACACTAAAATACATTAAAGTATATGGTCAAATATAATATTATTGTCCCTTAGGAGTAGGAGTAACACGTGACCCAATTGACCCTTGTGTAGTGCCCACCCCTACCTAGTGGGACACTACACTACTACAAAGGGGGCACAGAGGGCAATACTACTACAAAGGGCATTACTAATATTAGGGGGGCACAAAGGGCATTACTACTCTAAATGGGATGCAATGGGCATTATAACTATGAAGTGGGCACAATGGACATTACTACAGTGAAGGAGGCACAGTGGGCATTATTACTATGAAGTGGACACAATGGGCTTTACTACTATTAGGGGGCACAATGGGCATTACTACTATGAAGTTGCACAATGGGCATTACTAATATGAAGGGAGCACAGATAGCATTACTACTGTGAAGGAGGCACAGAGAGCATTACTCTTGTAAAGTGGGTGGGCATAATTGTTATGGGGCACTGAGTGGGGATTATTACTATGAAGGGGCACAGAGGGCATTATTACTGTTATGGGGGCACAGTGAGGACATAACTACTCTTAAGGAGCACAAAGAGGGAATTACAACTGTGAAGGGGGCTCAGATAGGGCATTACTACTTTGAAATGGGCACAATGTGGGCATAACTACTATGAAAGTTGTACAGTGAAGGCATGACTACATTGAAGCGGCACAATATGGGCATAACTACCATGAGTGGCACATATCTGGACAAAACTACTGTGAAGGTTGTACAATGAGGGCAATACTACTGTAAGGGGGTACAATTTTTTTTAAGTATTGGTGGTGGGTGCCAAAGAAAGGACCCTCCCCGGGTGCCAAACACCCTAGGCACACCACTGGTTATACACGTACAATTTCCAGTTTATACAGTTCTCATGGCTGGAATTTGAGCTATAAGGCATGGTTGTCTCCCTGCAGCAATTTTCCTTACACTGCACTTTTCTAGCTGGCTTTTGTACAACCCTCTAGGCATGGATTGTAATACTTGAGTTTTTCTATGCAATACAACCTCAGAGCAGTTCCCACTAATGGCAGGCAAACTCTCTGCACCTTTTTTTGAACAGGCTGCGTACTTAGAGAACACCTCCACGAAATCCACTGTTGGATGTGGATATTTCTGATGCAGATGGCCAATCTGTTTCTCAAGTGTGTCTAGGCACCATAATACTTACTCTCCCAGACATGTGGCAAGACTCAGTGGTCTTTGTCAGACAGCAATTCTTCAAAGAACTTCTACACTACACCTTCACTTTCCATCTGGCATGCTCCTAAAGTATATCTCTCCTCTTTTTCTCTCTGCTTATTCAGCAGCTCTGATTTGCTTCTGGCTGATTCAGTCCAGAGCATGGATCAGCTAGGTCTGCTCCTATCAGCGTCTAGACTATTCTGCTGACTCACACTGGACTAGATTGGCTCTAGCCTGCTCCTTCCCTTGGGAAGAGGATACAGTTCCACCTAGTGGTCGGTAGATATGGCCTGTCAAATCAGCAATTACAGAAATACACAAAAAATCACTGTTTTGGTTTTTAGCAGCCCACATGTAGGAAATGCGGAGAAAACCTACTATTTGCAGTGGAGCACTGCACAGCCAACACCATTTGTAAGAAATCTGATCACACTAAGGGACCAAACATTAAAATTATAGTACAACCAACAGCAATGGCTTTGTTCACGGCAAATAAACAGAATACACTTAAAGAGGACCTGTCAGCTCTCTTGGCACATTGGTGTTAGTAAATACTTGTATTCCCCATGAAATAATGATGCTGCCTCGGTTCTCATAACTCTGCGTTGTGCCATTCTTCTGTTATTCCCCCTAGAAATGTATGAATAAACTAAAAAGTGTGTGTTGGGGTGTGTCCCTGCACAATCTGATACAGTCCAATATTGTGACATGGTGAAGTGACACACCCATTTGACAAGGAGGATGGTAGCATCCAGTTGTCAATTTATTTATCAATTTCTAAGAGGAATAACAGAAGAATGGCACAAAGCAAAGTTGAAAGAAAAAAAAGATGCTTCAGAACTGTTACATTTTGGAGAAATATTTAATAAAACAGAAGAGCTTGTGACACAATTTCAATTAAAAAGCAGAAGCGATTGCCTTGTCGGCTTTTATTTTAAGTCGATCTATATTTGTTTCTTAGCATTTGCTAATAACTAAACAGCTGCACTCGTTTATATATATCACTGTCTTCCAGCAACTGTGTCTGTCTGCAGAGTTCCTGTCATAATGCGAGTGTTTGACATGTGGGCAAGGAAGTTGCATGAATATTTACTAGAACACTTGGCCTAAGGGTCACTTAAAAATGTTAGAAGGAATCCTGAAATCCCCCATTGGCTTGAAAGCAGTTGTAATCTTGATGCGCTCAGGCATGCCATTCCTCGATGGGTTCTTTAACAATCCCTATGTAATTGAGGAAAAACCTGCTATGGGACTTTTTGTGTGCATTATAAATTTTTTTCCTAGTTTACTGTTTTATAGGTTTGCTTTCTAGGAATAAGGAGGAAGTCATGAAAATAGCGTTCATTACAATACAGATGCCACTGGTGGCCTCACTCATCTGCTCCGCAGAGTCCCTTGACATGATTGCTCCGGTATTACGGTTTGTGTGTCAGCTTTTATGGTAGCAGGTACTTTTTAAGGGTAGAAAACGTTTGTGTCTCCCAAGATCTATGGCACAATGTGCTTTATTATTCTGTGCTCTCTTACGTTTCTCCCCTTGTCATAGGTGTTAGTGGTCTAATTATGGGTGTAACCAGTGAGATGTTCACTGACTCTATGTTCTCTATTTGTATTTGGTAATTGTGTTGCAATTCTTCTTCTTGCTTTTGGTTCCCAGAAATCCACTGTAGAGACATTGTTACTTGTGTTGTATACCCTGTTCAGTCAAATCCCAATTCCATACACATTTAGATTATCAGTTTGGACTGGTATCCTGCTATAAGATAAGCGCCATACTAGTTGATGGACATTAGTTTTTTTTTTTAAAGGATTCATAATACAATTATAATAGAATGCATAACTTTCTTGGTTGAAAAATATCAGGTCCATCTCATACCAGCATTTCACTATGCTTCAACTATGGCAAGGTACTGTACACACCTTTGATCACAACATTTTTATTGCATTGGAGCAAGTATGTCATAAAAAACTTTTTTTTAAAGGGCATCTGTCGGCAGATTTGTACCTACTGTATGAAACTGACTAACGTGTGCACTTGGCAGCTGAAGGTATCTGTATTGGTCCCATGTTCATATGTGCCCGCATTACTGAGAAAAAATATGTTTTAATATATGCAACTGAGCATCTAGGAGCAATGGGGGCGTTGCCGTTACACCTAGAGGCTCTGCTCACTCTGCAACTGCTGCCCCCTCTGCACTTTGATTGACAAATCCAGGCATGATGATGTTTACACTGCCTGGTCCTGTCAATGAAAGTGCAGAGGGTGCGGCAGTTGTAGAGTGAGCAGAGCCTCTAGGTGTACAGGTAACGCCCCCGTTGCTCCTAGAGGCTCATTTGCGTATATTAAAACATCATTTTTCTCAGCAATGCGGGCACATATGAACATGGGACCAACACAGATGTCTTCAGCTGCCAGGAGTACATGTAACAGGTCAGACAGTTTCATAGGTACAAATCTGCTGACAGATGCCCTTTAACGGATTTCGAAACCTTTAGCTTCGGTAGCATGTACCGTATGTTAGCAAGCTGCAGATCCGAGTCTGTCAGACTAGATTTCTGGGGTCTCGTCTTCAGTTCTCTCTACACTCTTCTGAGTGATCATCTAATTCTGTTCTGATCAAGTCAATCAGACGACCACTGCTAGAGCATTATAGACACATGGGTCAAATTCGGATCCTGCACTCTGATGTCTGACATTATCAAAGCGATAATCTCAGTACATGTGACTGCCAGAACACTTTTCCTCAGGTATCAGCATGTTGCTAAATGTAGCATTTAGGAAACGAAGTTGATAAATCCATTTGCTAATGGGAATAGCATCGCAATTAGAAAAAAAACACTTTTCTTAAGATTTGGAAACATAGAAACATTCATATAAATTGAGCCCAGTGGGAGCTGTGATCGCAGATGTTTGAGATAAATCATAGTTTAATGAATTATTCATCATAAAAGCGCTACTAAGTTTTAATTAAAGAATCACCCAGGCACATCTTAAACCAAATTTTATTTATTTTTTTGTAAATGAGTTTACACACATATTCCAAATTTACATGGCAATGAGAAAAAAAGACAAATACCATTAAAAAAAAAAACTATAAAAGGAGAACAGTTTCCTTATCAATAGCATTGTACAATTAGATAGAGGTGAGGGCCGGGACATTACAAAGGTGTTTAGGATAGGGGCTGTCAGTACCAAATCTTTACAGAGGTCCATTAAGACAGAGGTGAAAGTGTTCATCAGAGCAGGTTAGACGACGGTATAATACACCAAGTTTAGTGTCACAAAACTTCACAGTATTTACCAATGGAAGATACACTACTTCTTTCATATATAAAGGCGTATTTCATGGCACAGTGTACCGTAAATAGCATGACTGTGCTGTAAACCATTTCAGTCACTGTGATCTAAGCTATGGTTGATATGATGTCTTTTGCTATACATACCATGAAATTCCTTAAAGTGAATCTCCACCTTTTATCATCATGTCATTTTAGGTCCAAAATGCTGTGCTGATTCATTTCTTAATATATCTCTATTTATTTGGAGATTTGCTTTCTAATCCAAATCTCTAAGGGCTCTTTCACACTTGCGTTCTTGTCTTCCGGCATAGAGTTCCGTCGTCGGGGCTCTATGCCGGAAGAATCCTGATCAGGATTATCCCCATGCATTCTGAATGGAGAGAAATCTGTTCAGGATGCATCAGGATGTCTTCAGTTCCGGAACGGAACGTTTTTTGGCCGGAGAAAATACCGCAGCATACTGCGCTTTTTGCTCCGGCCAAAAATCCGGAACACTTGCCGCAAGGCCGGATCCGGAATTAATGTCCATTGAAAGGCATTGATCCGGATCCGGCCTTAAGCTAAACGTCGTTTCGGCGCATTGCTGGACCCGACATTTAGCTTTTTCAGAGTGGTTACTATGGCTGCCGGGACGCTAAAGTCCTGGCAGCCATGGTAAAGTGTAGTGGGGAGCGGGGGAGCAGTGTACTTACCTTCCGTGCGGCTCCCCGGGCGCTCCATAGTGACATCAGGGCGCCCCAAGCGCATGAATCACGTGATCACATGGATCACGTCAGCCATGCGCATGGGGCGCTCTGACGTCATTCTGGAGCGCCCCGGGAGCCGCACAGACTAAGTATACCGCTCCCCCGCTCCCCGCTCCTACTATGGCAGCCAGGACTTTAATAGCGTCCTGGGTGCCATAGTAACACTGAACGCATTTGGAAGACGGTTCCGTCTTCAAATGCTTTCAGTACACTTGCGTTTTTCCGGATCCGGAGTGTAATTCCGGCAAGTGGAGTACACGCCGGATCCGGACAATGCAAGTGTGAAAGAGGCCTAAATCCCCTGTGTAGTAATAGATGTTACCTGCAGCAACCACTAGAGGGAGCGTTCTGCAGCAGTCTGTGTTATAGTGTTCATTCACTAGCAGTATGCGGTAAGCTCATAAGCTCCCCCTAGTGAGTGTCTTATGTCAATGCTTTTCAGCTCCTCAAAACTGATCTCTGACTGCTATAAAGCCATATTAAGTAAATAGCAAAAATGACCTAAAACAGCACGTTGTCAAAAGGTAGATATCTACTTTGATCATTTTGATTGTAGTATACCTAGTAATGGCATCCAACATGTGGCTTATTGGTCCTGACAAAATAGTTAAAAGCAATTATTTGCATGAATTTCTGATTTAAGACAATGAACTGCCATAGACATGTAGATATATTCCATTGGTCTTTATATTAAGTAAAAATCATGGCCTCCTGTACTCTGAACCTTCATTCACACACTTCTATCAGTGACATATTCTGATGATATAAGAACTCATGAAGCTTCTAAATGATTATACTGCTGAAGCCTACACTCCGTACTGGATCAGTCCCCAGAGCCTATTAGTAAGTCACCAGTGTCTTGTGGGCAATTGACTTCTTGTAGGTTGTTAATATGCACTTGTGTTCTTTGTGTCAAGGATTAAGAAATACTGAAGTTACATCTAACCTGACAAGCCAGACGATGCTGCTGTAATACAGGTTCCATGCACTCAAGAATGATAAAATGCCCTATTATTACAGTGAGTACTGACATTGCTCATATGTCCGGGTACCTTACATGGATCTGTTTAAAAAGGGATTTACCATTTCAGCATAATGATGGCTATCCTCGGGATAGACGATCACTATCAGATCTTAGGGTGTCTGACTCTTGCCATCCTCTTCGTAGAGCTATCTGAAGGGTCGAGGCACTCATGCAAGTATCGCAGCCTCTTCGATGTTTATCTCAGGCCAAGGGTAGTGCAAGGGAGTGCAATTTTTGTCCTGTTTGTAGGACAAAGTGACAATCCCTTCCACTGCAGTTACTACACATACGGCATGCAGGAAGATGGCGCCATGTAAGCAATGAAGAGGTTGCATTGTTAAAAATGTTCTTAAAATACTCGTTAAAGGGGTTTTCCCATCTTGGACTTTGGGGACATATTGCTAGGATAGCAGGTGGGACCTGCACCTATACTTAGAACGGAGCCCGCAAAAAGTGCTGGTTGGTGCACCACACATGCGGGCTGCCCTCCATTCATTGCTATGGGAGCACCGTAAATAGCCAAGCACTGGCTCGGCTATTTTCAGCAGCTCCATAGAAGTGAATGGAGCGGTGGCTGCACTTGTGTGGTGCGCTTCCCATTCATTTCAATGAGACTTCCGAAAACAGCCGAGCAAGCCAATAAGCTATTTTAGGCTCTCCCATAGGAATGAATGGAGGGCGGCCACACATGCGCGGCGCACCTCCCAGCACTTTGCGGCTAGGTGTGGGTCCCACCTCTATCAGACATTGGGGGCATATCCTAGCGACATGCCCGAGATGGGAATACACCTTTAATGTTTTGAGAACACTTTTGTTTTTTTTTAAAGTTATGGCGCACACCATATTAGAGCCAGCATTTGCAACTTTGTGTCACTTTTCAAAAGTGGAGAAAAAGGGGCCCACCAAATCTACTATAATTTACAACTGGTATAATTTATAGCTGGTGTACACTTCAGTATCTGGCGCGTGGACAGTCGGAAGATGTGCTGCATGTATTAGGAGGCCTCTGTCTCTTAATAAATATGTCACATCTTACTCCAGTGCACTTTTAACTAAGACCCCATTATTTTTTTTTACTATATGTTACCGATGTCTCTTTACTTGCCTTGTATGTTTTTCTGTGCACTTAGCTTTTTACCTATATTGGGGAATGAGGACTTTCTGATAAGGGGTTTTGGGTAAAAAAAAAAAAAAAATGAAAAGGTTTAGGCAGCACTGCCATAAACTTACAGTACACCAGACGTGTAATGTGAACTGAGTCTAAATGATCTGTGATCATAGCAACATCTAATGTCTTTTTCTAATTTTACTTGATCGTTTTAACATTCGGACACCACACTTATCCCTGTGAAGTCATTACTTGTTTAGTCATATGACAAATCATGCTGTCTGTAGCCTATTAAAAAGGGGAGTTTTTGGCGAGCGCTACATCAGCGGACCATAAAGGACTGGTCCTGTTCCGCTTTGCATGGGCATTACTAAGTAAAAATAACTAACATGTCTTTCTAAATCCCATTAAGGGAGTATTACAGTGCCTGTTAATCATAAGATGTTGCATTATTTTATATTTTTGAGTGCAGTTCACCATCAGGATGAGAATTATGGCTATTTCTCATTGTTGGGCTTATATCAGCAACCAGTCTGCAAGCAACAACATAACCTTTTTACCAACTATATACCTATTAGCTTGATGTCTACCTTAACCAGAGATGTAACTTGAACCTCCTGGGCCCCAAGGCCCCCACCTACCATGTGCCATGTATTATACTGTTATCTACTTATATGGCCTTTGGACCACTCAGGCACCACGGCTACCTCTGCACCCCATATGGCTTCGACCCCGACCATATTGTCTGGAGGTTAACTAACCTAATAACTTTACGACTTTCCCCCATGACAACGGCCTAGGATACACCAACCAACTCTTTTTACCATATCTCCATTCTTTGTAAAGACAATCATGACATAAACGAGAGAAACCCGTCTGTAGCCAGTAGTAAAATAATGAAGAAATGCACTGCACAGTCTCATGCATGCACCCCAAAAGTCTTGTTAACAATCAAGCTAAAACTTCTAAAAAAGTTACATCCACTACTCCACTAAATACTTGAATCCTAACTATAGCTATGCCTATCATTGTTCTGGTCAAACATCTATAAAAAGCTTTGCTGTACATCTTCGATGGGAAAAGAAATGGTAGTTAACCCCAAAGCTTCCATATGGAACCCACAGCCCATTGCTCTGCAATGAATGGACGATTCCATGTAGCAGCTCAGGGGTTAATATATGCCAAAAAAAAAAAACCGCACCACAAATGAGGAATAATTAGCAAAGGTCATGCATGTGCTGTATACATTAAGCAAGAAATCATTGGCTTCAAGCTGCGCTATATTACAACATGATACATTGAAACAGTTTGGCTCAACCCTCCTGGACTTCACCAGCTTTTTAAATCTTAAAATCAGTGCCGTTCAATGACTATTTTTGCAATAGGCAATAAAGAGGGGGAAAAAAAGATTTAATAAAATTAGAATTCAGCCTATATTCATTAAAGACAGTTAATAAACAGTGCTGCAGGTATATACAATGTGAATTCATTTGGTCACCCTACTCATGGGGTTCTTTACAAAATATGGCACATACAACTGACACAAAATGGTTTTTATTGTCCCATGTGTTATTACCAATACTATACTTGTATAGCCAATCTCATTAGGATGCTATAAAACAATAACGATCAAAATAAATTAATGAAGAGCAAGGAAATACAATAATCTTCTTAATATCATTAGTTCTCGAAATCCCTTTCTTGTGTAGCCAATGTCCCCCAAACTCCTAGCTACCCTCTACTGACCTCGTTCAATACATCCCTACACATCAATCATTCAATAAATGCTCTGCGATGAGGAGCCAAGTCCAATCTGAGCATCATTTTATCAAAAGTACAAATAAAAAGAATGCAAGTATAAAAAGGTTCCTGCTAAAAGTCTCTATACACAGGTTAATAAACAAGGCGACACAGTCTGATTCGGGGTCCAGGATCAAGGGCGATACCTAGCATTTCATGGCAGGCAAGACAAATGCTCCAGAGCTGGTTTCGGAAGAGATCTAAAGATTCAATTTGTTTTATTAGAAATGCCATCTGTGTTAGAGGTATCAAAGTTTAAAGTTACAGGGCTCTTATTTAGAAAAGCTTCTCCGTGTAGATCCCCATGACAACACTTGTGCTCAGTGTTGTCAGTGGAACGCTGGAATTTTTGACCAAGCAGATAATTTTTTTTTTTCCTGTGCGAGAAAATGAAAGCTTTATTTAACTGGATGCTATGGGGTCTAGCATCCTTGTGATAATACTGAGCTTTCAGACGACAGGTGCAGGAGGTGTTTTCATGGGGGCACGGGCTTCTCACATAAGGTCTATAACTTCAATCTCTGATTGGCAAGAGTGGCAATATTATGGCCTCATGCACATGGTACGTGCCTGCGCAATGAGTCCTAACCTATCTGTGTGGTAGCATGGCCTTCATTTAAAGGGGTTTTCCAGGAGTTCAATATTGATGCAATACCAAGCGCAGCGACTGCGCTGCGCTTCTTATGTTGTGAGGCGGCCGCAGTGGAGCAGAGTGCCGCAGCATCTTCATACTGGTGGTGTTGGTAGTTGTTAGTGGGGACAGGAGTCGGACCCCCAATGATCAGATATTGATGAGGATAGGCCATCTATATCAAAATCCTGGAAAACCCATTAACAAAACTGTCTAAAAGAAAAACTGTCAGATTTCAGCTTTCTGAAACTGCTCTGGTAAAATAAAATCTGAGCTGTGATTGGCTGCTATGGGCAACAAAAAAAGTTCTTCTTTTGGACTGTTTTGGTAAATGAAGATATATATATATTTATGGAGATTTATCATAGAGGGGCGTTTTATAAATTATAAAACCTATTCTCCAAAAAACTCAAACATCTGGGACATTTGCTGTATTTATTTAGCACTCTCTAAGGCATTGGTAAACAACCCCCGGGGTTCTGCTGGGAGCTGTAGTTCAGCATCCACAGGTTGCCTAAGCCCGCACCCATGAACTAAATATCGACCCCCACCATACTCCCATAATTGTGTGCAGGTTTACTAGTGCTTACATTCAATCCCCTGTGTCACTTGTCTAATGAATGACACAAAATAGCTAACAGTGCAATATATCCCCTAAACATTCTTGTAGAGAAGACATGCAGGACATGACGTAAAGTACAATGAATCATGGCACAGTGCAAGCTGAAAACGTTTGGGACAGAAATGGGGAATTTCCATTGACTGCTCACATCATCTCTGATATCAGCAGCTCCTAGCATGCCAAGAAGCCTCATTTATATGTGGCCCCATGGCGTGCCCACTGGATTGTGGCCTGCATTTGGTCCGTGCTGCTGTTCCACCACGTATGGTTTTCATGTAACTTTAACCATAAGACATTTGCATTTGACTGAAATACCAGAGGCTAGATAAATGTGGTTCTGTGCTTTTCAGTACAGTACATACTGTTATTGGGATGTTTTATATGATCCATATGGCTTGGTCTGACTAGAAACTTGTGCAGAACGCTGATGCTTGTTAGGTGCCACCATACTTCATACATATAGAGTTAAATTTGCCAAAAAGGACCCAAGGTCATCCTTTAGAGAGGGCCAAGCACTGATGAAGCACCTTCATATAAGCCTTGAACTACGAGGCTAGGCTATGGTTTCAACTGTTTCATCAAACTTGCACCTGAAAGACAGCTTGTCACATGTCCCTCCCCTTCATGATGACTCTCAACCAATAAACAGAGATTTAAAAGGTCACAAGACACACTTTCCTGCAGACCTGGCTCATTCATATAGGGAGAACCTTATATCTTGGTAGTTAGAGAACAAGTCCTATAACAGTTTCAGCAGACATTTCATGGGTGCAATGTTGTCAGAATTTTACAGATGCCATAATTAATGGAAACCTGACCCATCAACGATATCCCTCTAAAAAACATTATTGATCCTCCATTGTCCATGGCCTCCATTATTCATTAAAGGGGTTGTGCAGTGCTAGTATATCGATGACCTATGCTCAAGATAGGTCATCAATATCAAATCAGCGGATGTCCGACTCCTGGTACTAACGCTGATCGGCTGTATGAAGAGGCCTCGGCGCTCATGCAAGCGTTGCGTCCCCTTCGCTGTTTTCGTGCATGTCGTCTAGATTGTAGAGCTGGTACTGTATACAGGTGAAACTCGAAAAATTTGAATATCGTGCAAAGTAAATTTATTTCAGTAATGCAACTTAAAAGGTGAAACTAATATATGAGATAGACTCATTACATGTAACGCGAGATATTTCAAGCCTTTATTTGTTATAATTTGGATGATTACGGCTTACAGCTTATGAAACCCTGAAGTCACAATTTTGAGGTACCCTTTGCTCAGGGGATATGGATTAATTAGCTGACTAGAGTGTGACACTTTGAGACTAGAATATTGAACCTTTTCACAAAATTCTAATTTTAAGCTACATTAATGCAATTCCCTTTAATTTGCTTTGCTGAAATAAATGGACTTTTGCACGATATTCGAAGTTTTCGATTTTCACCTGTAACTTCAACTTCCTCTCCCGTTCACGTGAATGGGACGAGCAGTTGTAATTGCACTGCATCGCCTCTACAAGTTAGGGTCCATTCACATGTCCGCATTATGGGTCCGCATCCGTTCCGCAATTTTGCGGAATGGGTGCGGACCCATTCATTTTCAATGGGGCCACAAAAGATGCCACACTGTGTGCTGCCCGCATCCGCACTTCTGTTCCGCAGCCCCGAAAAGAAATAGAACATGTCCTTTTCTTGTCCGCAGCCACGGACAAGAAAAGGCATTTCTATTATAGAGCCGGCCATGTGCGGTCCGCAAAATTCGGAACGCACATGGCCGGTGTCTGTTTTGCGGATCCTCAATTTGCGGACCGCAAAACACTTGCGGACATGGGAATGGATCCTTTTCACACGAGCGAGTTTTCCGCACGGGTGCAATGCGTGATGTGAACGCATAGCACCCCCACTGAATCCTGACTCATTTATTTCAAAGTGTCTGTGTACATGAGCGTTTTTTTTTTATGCACCAGTTCTGCGTTGCAGCATGTTCTATATTCTAAGTTTTTAACGCAGCCCTGGCCCCAAGGAAGTGAATGGGGCTTCAGTGAAAAATGCATTGCATCCGGAAGCAAGTGTGGATGAAATGTGTTTTTCACTGATGGTTGCTAAGAGATGTTGTTTGTAAACCTTCAGTTTTTTATCGCTCGCGTGAAAAACGCATCAAAATGCATTGCACTTGCGCAGAAAAAAACTGAACGCAATCGCAGACAAAACTCACTGAACTTTCTTGCAAAATGAATGCACCCTGAATGCATCCGGAGCCAATCCGTATCGTTCGTGTGAAAGAGGCCTTAGACGGTGCGTAGTTAAACAATGAAGAGTGCCGCAGCCTCTGATCAGCAGGGTTTGATCTAATATTGATCAGCTATCCTGAGGATAGCCCTTCAATGTACCTTCACTGCAAAATCTATGTAACTAAATTATTTGTATGGTAAGTGGCCTAACAACTTGGTCATTGATAACAAAAATTGCACAGGGGGGACTGTGAGGCTGCATGAGCCCAGTCATATGGATCAAGTGCCTTCAGTATGTTTAAAATCAAAGCAGAGCGGCCTACAACTCAATATTGATGCTGAAAAGTCAGTGGTTAAAAGCATTCACCAGATAATTAGATCTACATCAGACATATATTAATCAATTGACAAACAATCCAATTACTCTGTAACCTCTTCCATGCCTCGAAGACCGAAGCTGTAACTAGAAAGGTCAGCAAAGTCAGATAGCGCATGACTGTTGCTGCCGGTATAAACATAGATTTACATGGCCAAATATACGGCAAATTTTCGGCAATGTTTTCGACAATTTGCCGATCATCCGATAAACTAGCAAAACACTCATCCTCTCGTTCGTGCAGGCACCTAAATGATCATTTCTGGGCAGCAGATCGTGCGGTCTAAACAGTGATCTGCTGCCCAGAAACAATGCAGCTGTTTGAGGACGAACGATCACAATAGCTCATTCTCATAATGTGGAGGTGATCACTCCATGTAAATGCAGTGCTTCACCCCTACTGAACGAGCAGCCAACTGAAATCGGCTTTAGCTCTGTCTGTAATTGCACCTTAAATTTAGCTGTAAGAGCAGCCTACAAGCTGGGTAGGCCAATGCCAATCCAACCACGCACGCAGCCCGATACTGGGGGTCTGCTCTGCTATGACTCAAAGTGATAGACCCTTCAGAACAGTGTAACTTCTCGCTGCTTTGGTACATCCCACCCCCGGTCATTGTCATCCATTCTGTTATCAGTTGATCTTATTTGATTTCCCACATAAACCTATATGCCAATAGAAAACACCACTGTATAAAATAAAAATGAATCACAAGAAGTAGTATAAAGTATAATAATCTTTTAAAAATGTAAATGGGTTTCTTGTAAGGTACTGTTAGCAAAAGATCAACATTAAACATTTCTTACAAAGCAAATTGTTTAAATGACCTATCAGGTTTCACAAAGATGGATGAAAAGGTGAAAAATGATTGAGAAGATTCACCAAATTCATTTTTTAACTAAGAAAGAATGAAAAACAGTAATTTTATAAAAGGCCCTAAACAACAGTCCAAAAGTAAATGTTATCAAAAGGTTACAAAAATGTTCTGCTAGATGAAAAGAAAGAATCAGAGTGTTTTCAGGAGTGACCGGGACGCAGGCAAGTAGGAGTCTATACCTCTGATATTAAGTGTATGGCGGGGGAAGGGTTGCTTACACAAGTTGGTAATGGAATTGTAGGACTACAGATGATAAGAAATGCTATTAAGTTCATGTCTGATGACCTCTGCCGTTCTATAAGCCATATTTTTGATCATTACTGTTCACTCATTAACACTGAGGCATGCAAAGCAAGCAGCTCAGTGTGGGCACAAGGCAAGTGGTAGTCAGGTCAACCAATATCAACTGGATGTTTGTCCAAAAACACAGCAGGTTCTCCTCCAGCTACTGGGGAGCCAGAGGAGATCCTGTCTCCTAAGGATACAGCCACACAGTCAGGTTTCTGTATGCAGTTTTGGAAACCAAAACTAGGAGTAAATTCAAAACACAGGAGAAGTCTTATGTTTCCTCTATGCCTCTTTCTATGGTCTACTCCTAATCTTGGCTTCCAAAACTGCATGCAGAAAACTGTTAATGTGGCCGTACCCTAACAGGCAGCAGCAAGTCGCAGTGTGGCGTGGACCTTATATATACCCTGCTTTGATTCATATGGCAATAAGGCACTGGTAGCAACATCCACTAAATGACACAGGCAGTTTAGCACATGCTACTACTTACCAAATGGCAGGCTTGTCAAAGAGCACCAGATATACAATATAAATGGAGGCAGTGTTTGTTTCCAGGTTTCAAATTTCACGGTAATCCAGCATGCTATATTCAAAGAAACTCATATACAGAATACAGATTGTATTAGACCTTCAAAATGTAATATATATGGTTAATGCAACTATATAGATATATCAATAAATAGAAGTTATCCAAAAGTATATGAAATCACGTCATCTAATATCATCTTAATTCTGTGGTCTAGATGAATAAATATAGTATTGGAAAACTGGGGATCTTTGTCTCAGTATTGATAGTAGTCCGTTTCCTTGTCTAACTGACCCTAACCCAATTAAAATCTCCAGATTATACCCAGCTATGGCCAACAAATCAGAATACACTGACAACTGATCCTAAAGCAGATGTTGGTACCTATGTGCAAAATCCAATCCAAAAAAAGTGGGCACTTACCACGAGCTACTATGTTCTCTTACTAATATGTATGTATCATATAAAACCAATGAGTTTTTGTGGCATGGACCACTGTTTTTGTGGACTTTGGGAAGACTATGACTTGTGTTATATATATTTCTAATGGAATATATCAGTACCTAAGGGATTGTCACCATAATACAGTGACTCGCCCATCCTATGGAACTATTTAGTCATGTGATTAGACATTTAAAGACCTTATAAATCAAGTGCAACATAGGAACACCTGAAAATAATTTTGCCAACCCTCAACAAGTATCACTGGAGCCTTCTCATGGCTTTTTGTATGTTTTTGTAGACCCCAAAGAATTACTAGCTCTTAGTGGACTACCTAAGACTTACTTATGCAGTACATTTGCAGAAATCCTACCACTCTGTGATCTGAATGTGCCTTGAAGAAATCTGTTGCATGTCAATATGCCCTTAAATTGGAGGCTTAGTAAGGGCCTGTTTTACATTGAAGCTCACCACATTGCAAGCCCAAAATTAGAATGTCCTAATATTGTCTAGTTCTTCAGATCTGACGTCTATGTTACTGCTATTGCTGTACAGCATTGTATTAAAGGATGCATTTCTGTATGGCCGCTCACTCCAGTAAGGAGAACTAGTATGACCCCATTACCATAATACCATAAAAAATCTGCATTAAAGTGATTTTAACTTTTTCCAATTCTTTCAAAATCAGAGAGGACCCAGCATCCCTCCTGACTTATCTGTTTTAGTATATAAATAAATTCTTCATAGTATAACAATTCTGAAGCATGTTTTTTTTTATCTCTACATTGTACTGGTCCTCTGTTATTTTGACGAGAGATGTATGAATCAATTAACTGGTTGTTACCAGTTGAGGGCATGTCCCTACAAAGTCTCACAATGAGAGATCTTTAAAGGCATTCTCCAGGATTTTGATCTAGATGGCCGCGGCGCTTCATGAGCACTTAGGCCTCTACCTAGGCCATGTGATGTCACATTGATCGGTCAAATGGCCTAGGTGGAGCTCAGTCCCATTCCAGTGAATGTGGATGAGCTACAATACCAAGCACAGCCATTATCCAGTGGACAGCACTACTGCTTGGTAAGCTGTGGGGAGGCCACGGCACTCGCTGGAGCTCCGGTGAGCACCACAGCTTCCTCAAACAGCTTATTGGCGGGGTTCCGGGAGTCGGACCCCCATTGATCTGATATTGATGACCTGGAGAACCCCTATAAATAAATACTCAGTTTCTGAGTATTTTATATGCAAAATCTGCCAATCTTTGCAGTTTTCTATATACCGTACTGCAATTCTGTATATAAACTATGACTATAGGCTTGGATTACCATGAAATATTACCATTGCATAGGGTTTCATTGTGTTTTTTTCCCTGGAATTTTGAATTCACTTATGGATCAATACCCCTATCATAACTATATACCTGTAGTGCTAGGAAATAAATAATATACAAAGGGATATAAACCAGCACCTGTTTATGCTCAGATTTGTGTCCTATTATGCTGAGATGTTTGCCATCTGCTGCTGAAGTGCGGAGTCTTTGGAGATCGGAGATAGGCAAGAATCTGGATTCTAATAAAATGTGACAGAGGCAAAACCATTGTAAAGAAAGGGAGTGGGATTGTGCTGAGGAAGTAAGGAGGCCATCTGGTGCCTGAGTCAGTCACTCCCTCAACTGTATTAAGAAATATTTTCCGCTTATTAATCTGACTTTCCAAATCTGACATCCGTGTAAATATAAAAATGGTAATTGTTCATTATGTTCGGTTGAAAGAGAAGTCAATTTTGAGAAGGGGTATGCAGATTTTTTTAATTTTTTTTTCACTGAAAACTGATTGAAATGTTAATACAAAACAGTGACCAAAATTGGTTACAAATTCCTCCCAATGCTGTCTAATTCTTGGTGCTAGGGGTGAAGCTTTATATTTAAGAACACTGCATACTGTGTATGTGTAAAAACCCTCAAGTCATTGAGTAATCTGGTCTGAATTCTCGTTACAGAATGTAAAAGGGGGAATCTTAATTTTCAAATATAAAACATACAAAATGATCCACAACATACACTCAACATTTCCTAGCGTACCGTACATGTGCCTAGCTTGTTACATCATCGTAGAATGATGCAATTCATGAAAGCTAGTGATGACGGCCATTAGAAGCACCATGTTTGGTTCTAGGGTCAACTCAAGAATGACACACATGCATACAGTACATAATTTTGAAGCCTGCTTCATCACTATAAAACAGTTGGTTCTCCCTGTTAGGTTGGGTCACATGTAATTAATGACACAAACTATAAATCACATAAAAATAAAAATAACAGTGAAAGCTGTAATTGGATCCTTTAAAAAGCACCAAAGTGCCGGTCTGCTCTGTTCTGCTGTATGATCCTCCTCATGGGCGATACGATACACTGTTACTCTCTACATGGAGTCTCCAAGAGAGTCAGAGTCGTCCAGGGACAGTGGAAGGTACAGATCCTGTAAAAAGAAGCATTTGTTAACTTCAATGAAAATCTGCTAAAATTCATCATACATTAAGTCTGTCATCAGTGGGGTTCCGCACCCCCAGCACCCCCAACGATCAGCTGTTTTAAGAGGCTGTGGCACTTTGGTGAGCAGCCTTCTCACAGCTTGCCAAGCACAGTGCCATCCATTGGTATTGCTGCTCAGCACCATTCACTTGAAAGGGACTGAGCTGCACCTAAGCTATGTGACTGATGACATGACATCACCGGCCTAGGAACACTCACTGGAGAACTATAGCCTTTTCAAACAGCTGATGGGTGGGGGTTTTGGGAGTACCATTCTTGACGATCTGATATTGATGACATACCCTGATTATAGGCCATCAATATCAAAGTGTCAAACAATCCCATTAAAGTTTTTAACTGGTCGACGACTATAAACCGTTGCAGCTGGCAATATCATTTTCCCATTGACATGCACTCAGAATTTTTTAATAGTCAAATAAAAAATCTGTTCCTTTAAGAGGGATTAAGGAGAAGAAACATAATACCTTGTGCTTACGAAGACTTCCAGGACTGGTTGGGGTGGAGATTGGAGACTGCTTGGATTTAGGTGTGGATAACTGACTGCTTGAAGTTCCATTAGCTGTCAAGAAAAAAAACAGAAATGTATAATATAATGTGTATGTAGATATATAACAATATAGAATAAACCCAGAACCCTACTAACAAAGTACAAGGAAAACTTTTTTTTAGAAGACCACTGAAAATTGTATTGCAAATGGTCTTCTAGAAGAGTTGTCCTATTTATTTATTTTATGCACTTATATAGCGCTACTATATTACGCAGCACTTTACAGACATTAGCATCCAACTGTCCCCAGTGGGGCTCACAATCTAAGGTCCCTATAAGTATGTCCCTATAAGTGTGGTATGAAACCAGAGTACCCAGAGGAAAGCCACGCAAACACGGGGAGAACATACAAACTCCTTACAGATGTTCTCCTTGGTCAGATTCAAACCCAGGACCCCAGTACTGCAAGGCACCAGTGCTAATCACTGAGCCACCGTGCTGCCCTATCAATGAAGATGGCCAGTAGACATAGTATATGATCTGCAAATCTGTCACTCTGGTCTAGGTAAAAGAGTGGACGTAGTTGACTTTTGGAGACATTTCAGAACCAAAAGTCTCTGGATCCTGCAAGTAGAGATGAGCAGGTTTCAAACTTTGAGGGGAAATCAGAATATCAGCTAGCCACATTCCATTCCCTGCACTATTACATACTGTTCCCTACTCCCACATTATTTAATTGGGTGCTATTTTAACCACTTTCAAAATATTCATTTTGGTGTGGGGTTTACTCATTTCTGGTATTCTCCCACAAGTGACACAAGGACAGATCTGACTACCAAATAAATCAGTGCAATTTTGCCCTAGCACAAGCAGAGTATATTGCCATATACAAGACAAAATCATTCTACTATGCGCCTGAAGCACATTTTTTTCAATTTGAGACATGGACATAATGCTAAAAATACTTCTAATTTGAATGTTAACCCCACAGATTATGAGAAGTAGATGCTAAAGACTAGAATAAAAATAGATGAACAGATGAATATTCTTAAGAGTTTCTTAAGATTTTGTAGTTCTAGATGGAAATAATTAGGTTAGGACATCCATAGAGGTCCAGCTGGTATGACAAGTGGTTCCTTGTAAAGTTGTGTCTATGAAGTAGATTTCTAGCTGATAGCACTCCAAAAAGTGAGCCTTATGTTGTCAGTACATAAACACCACTAAAACATGGTAACTTTTCAGCAGGGTTAGCATTTTACGGAACGAGACTGAAGCTTTTATATAAGAAATAGATTTTTGAGTCAACACTACTTTAGGAACCAAGTCTAACTTCAAAGATCTTTTGCCCCCTGGCATTTGTCACAAGAAATATTTCAAATTTTGATATTCTGCATCTATATATTTCCCAGTGCTGTAAATTTCACGGTATGTCAAATCTCACAGCAAACCTAAATATATTACTTGGTATTTACAGGATTGGCTTACTGTGCCCTGGCCTGCTGGAGGCCAGACCTTATCTACATCCCCATGCCTTTGACATGTACAGAATGAGACAGGATGAAAGATATACAGAGGGCAGAAGCAATATGCTTTTTCTACCTTATGCTAAATGCAGCATATCGCCAAGAGTCGACTATGTAGACAACTGCTGACATTTAAATTAAAAGGGAAAAAGTAAAACCCACAATGAAAACATGGCTGACTCATCTGACTCGTCCAGAATACAGAATGTACATTCAGTTCAGGTTGAGAGTATTTTAGAAGTTTTTGAAAACATTTTGAATTGAACCAAGTACCAACAAAATGTTAACTAAGACTTGTCAGTCTTGACTGATCCATCATGTGAGTTCCTTCTAGAAAGAGATCTGCACCATTTATGGTCTATTTATAATATACAGTAGGTAGAACATCAAACCCTACAATGAAATAATTCAGGTTTTTTTAGGAGGTGCATTAAGTATCCTTCATGGATCTGATGTTTTTGTAACACTGGCTCATTGTTTGGATCGGAAATCATGTTGATTGCATTATCATGGGTGCCTGGACCCCTAAAAAATTCTATTTTTTTACATTTATGCTGAAATGTCATAGATCACTTTTGTTGGATGTTCGTTTTCCTGACTAACTGACAAGTAATGCTCCATGTGTTTGTAAAAAGAGATTCTTCAGAAGCTGCAGTGTATATGATACGATACTGTGTTCTAGCTTGTTGAAAAGGATGAGGGCATTTCATATCTATCAGTGGTGGACAGAAAGTTCCTCCTCAAAATGATCTTCAGGTGTGCATTATAAGCAATTATGTACTATAAGGCTATTTTCACACTGGCGTTTTGGCTTTCCGTTTGTGAGATCCGTTCAGGGCTCTCACAAGCGGTCCAAAAACGCATCAGTTTTGCCCTAATGCATTCTGAATGACAAAGGATCCGCTCAGAATGCATCAGTTTGCCTCTGATCAGTCTCCATTCCGCTCTGGAGGCGGACACCAAAACGCTGCTGTCCGTTTGGCTCAGTTTCGTCACACAATGTAAGTCACTGACACAATCTGGCACAATAGAAAACGGATCCGTCCTCCATTGACTTTCAATGGTGTTCAAGACGGATCCGTCTTGGCTATGTTACAGATAATACAAACGGATCAGTTCTGAACGGATGCAGACGGTTGTATTATCTGAACGGATACATCTGTGCAGATCCATGACGGATCCACACCAAACGCGAGTCATCTCTGTAACTTGTTATATTCTCTATAGATGGGTACATTATCCTATTTATTATGTGCACAACCTGTTTTTGTTAGCACTGTTTAGGTCACTTGCCTGAGTGGGGTCCACATTGAGAGCCTATAATGCTTACATTTCATATAACTTTCATATGGATAAGATTATCCCCTATAACTATATATACAGCTGAAAGTTTCTATTTCACATGAATACATGTCAGATTCTCATTGTACTCTCTATTCCTGTTTTTTCTTATTTTATTAGTTTCCAATTACAATTACTAGATGAGTGTAATACACAGAGCCAAATATCTGTGACCATCTTTGTGCCACTTAACCACTTCCAGACCGGGCCATTTTCCCCCTTCCTGACCAGGCCTAATTTTGCAAATTTGACATGTGTCAATTTATGTGGTAATAGCTTTGGAATACTTTTATTTATCCAAGCCATTCTGAGATTGTTTTCTTGTGACACATTGTACTTCATGCTAGTCATAAATTTGAGTCAATATATTTCACCTTTATTTATGAAAAAATCCCAAATTTACCCAAAATTTTGAAACATTTACAATTTTCTAAATTTCAATTTCTCTGCTTTTAAAACAGAAAGTGATACCTCATAAAATATTCATTACTTAACATTCCTCATATGTCTACTTTATTGTCACGGATGGTGTACAGGAAACAAGATGATACAAATAACAAATGATGACTCACTGGATCCACAACTAAGGAACATAAAGGGAGACCCCTGCAATCGACCTGCCGCTCTCCCTTAATGCTCAGCCTATGCGACCACTCTAAAGGTGAATGGGCGCATATCCACGTACCTCGGCTATCTTAACCTGAAGGCCCTACAATAGTGAGGGGACACGACCACCGGCTCCCTACACAGACACGGAGGGAGTCAGGGTCCCCTGGATCCAGACAACAGAAAATCATAAATACAAAACAGCACTTATCTGAAGACGACTGGGAGCTGGGAGCTGGGAGCTGGGAGCTGGGAGCTGGGAGCTGGGAGCTGGGAGCTGGGAGCTGAAGTCAGCATGCACACTCATTCCAGGAAGTAGTATCAGCCACACCCAACTACCTTATGGGGGAGAATATAAAGGGAGGTAATGAGTCGACTGCATGACAGCTGAGATAGCCTAACGAGGTGAGGAACAGAAACCAAAACAAAGAAACTCAAGGGGGAGGATCTGAACGGCTCCTGTCAGAGCCTCTCAGCTGTCTGCTTGTGACAGTACCCCTCCCTCTAGGAGTGGACTCCGGACACTCAGGGCCCAACTTCTCAGGATGGGACCTATGGAAAGCCCTGATGAGGCGAGAGGCCTTAATGTCCGTCACTGGGAGCCACATCCTCTCCTCAGGACCATAACCCTCCCAATGAACGAGGTACTGGAGGGAACCGCGGACAAGACGAGAATCCACAATCCTAGAGACCTGAAATTCAAGATTCCCATCAACCATAATCGGAGGAGGAGGCAAAGGAGAAGGTACAATAGGTTGAACATAAGGTTTCAATAAGGACTTATGGAAAACATTATGGATCTTCCAAGTCTGAGGAAGATCAAGACGGTAGGCAACAGGATTGATGACAGACAGGATCTTGTAAGGCCCAATAAACCTAGGACCCAACTTCCAGGAGGGAACCTTCAATTTGATATTCTTGGTAGACAGCCACACCAAATCACCAACATTCAGGTCCGGACCAGGCATACGTCTCTTATCCGCCACACGCTTATATCTCTCACTCATATTCTTTAGATTATCCTGAATATTTTGCCAAATAGATGACAAAGACGAGGAGAATCTGTCCTCATCAGGCAAACCAGAAGAGCCCTCTCCAGAGAAAGTCCCAAACTGCGGATGAAACCCATATGCACCAAAAAATGGTGACTTATCAGAGGACTCCTGACGACGGTTATTTAAAGCAAACTCAGCAAGGGACAAAAACGAACACCAATCCTCCTGATTCTCCGCCACAAAACAGCGCAGATATGTCTCCAGATTCTGATTGACACGCTCTGTCTGGCCATTCGACTGCGGATGGAAAGCAGAAGAGAATGACAAGCGAACCCCCAAGCGAGAACAGAAAGCCTTCCAGAATCTGGAAACAAACTGCGTGCCCCTATCAGAGACTATGTCAGAAGGAATCCCATGCAATTTGACAATGTGGTCAACAAATGCCTGCGCCAGCGTCTTAGCATTGGGCAAACCGGGAAAAGGGATAAAGTGCACCATTTTGCTAAAACGGTCCACCACCACCAGAATCACAGACTTCCCCGAGGAACGAGGCAAGTCCGTTATGAAGTCCATGGACAGATGTGTCCAAGGACGGGAAGGAATGGGCAAAGGAAGGAGAGGACCTGATGGCCGTGAGTGAGGGACCTTGGCACGAGCGCAAGTCTCGCAAGCTGCCACAAAACCCTCAACTGACTTACGAAGCGCAGGCCACCAGAATCTCCGAGCAATGAGATCCAGTGTGGCTCTTGTCCCCGGGTGCCCAGCAAGGACCGTATCATGGTGTTCTTTAAAAATCTTGTGTCTCAAAGCGAGAGGCACAAACAACCTCCCAGGAGGACAAAGATCAGGAGCTTCTGACTGGGCTGCCTGCACCTCTGCCTCCAATTCAGGAAAAAGAGCAGAGACCACCACACCTTCAGCTAAAATGGGACCCGGGTCTTCAAAATTCCCACCTCCCGGGAAACAACGTGACAGGGCATCTGCCTTCACATTCTTAACCCCAGGGCGGAACGTAACAACAAAATTAAACCTTGAAAAGAACAAAGACCATCTGGCCTGTCTCGGGTTCAGACGCTTGGCTGACTCCAAGTAGGCCAGATTTTTATGGTCAGTAAACACAGTAATAGGGTGTCTGGCTCCCTCTAGCCAATGGCGCCATTCCTCAAAAGCCAACTTGATGGCCAACAATTCCCTATCTCCCACATCATAATTTCTCTCTGCGGAGGAGAGCTTCTTTGAGAAAAAGGCACACGGTTGCCATTTGGCAGGAGAGGAACCCTGAGACAAGACCGCCCCCACCCCCACCTCAGAAGCATCAACCTCAACTATGAAGGGTAAGGAAACATCAGGTTGTACTAGGATGGGAGCGGAAGCAAAACTCTCCTTGATATCAGAAAAGGCCTTACGCGCCTCTACCGACCAGGAAGAAAAATCTACCCCCTTTCTGGTCATATCCGTGAGTGGTTTAACAACAGAGGAATAATTCAAAATAAATTTCCTGTAATAATTAGCAAAGCCCAAAAAACGCATCAGCGCCTTCTGATTCTCAGGAAGCTCCCACTCAAGCACAGCGCGGACCTTCTCGGGGTCCATGCGAAAACCAGAAGCGGAGACAAGAAACCCCAGAAATTGGATCTCTGGAACCGCAAACACACATTTTTCCAGTTTCGCGTATAATTTATTCTCCCGCAGGATGAGTAAGACCTGACATAAGTGTTCCTTATGAGTTTTGAAATCAGGAGAAAAAATCAAAATGTCATCCAAATACACTAATACAAATTTTCCCATTAAATGATAAAAAATGCTGTTGACGAAATGCTGAAAAACGGCTGGGGCATTCATCAAACCAAAAGGCATAACTAAATTCTCAAAATGGCCCTCAGGGGTATTGAAAGCCGTCTTCCATTCGTCTCCTTCTCTGACCCTAACCAGGTTGTATGCCCCTCTTAGGTCTAATTTGGAAAAGACTTTCGCCCCAACAACCTGGTTAAACAAATCTGGGATTAAAGGAAGCGGATACGGATCACGAATAGTGATACTGTTCAGCTCCCTGAAATCCAGACAAGGTCTTAAAGAACCATCCTTTTTCTTAACAAAGAAAAAACCAGCGGCAACAGGTGACTTTGAGGGTCGTATGTGTCCTTTTCTCAGACTCTCAGAGATATAAGCACGCATCGCGACCCTCTCAGGTTGGGAAAGATTGTATAAACGAGATTTAGGCAGCTTGGCACCTGGGATGAGATCAATAGGGCAATCATACTCCCTGTGCGGAGGCAAATCCTGAACTCCACTCTCAGAGAAAACATCCAAAAATTCAGAGAGGAAAGGTGGTACAGTTTTAGTAGAAACCTCAGAAATAGATGTTATGAGGCAATTCTCTCTGCAAAAGTCACTCCAACCATTTATTTGCCTCGCTGGCCAATCAATGGTGGGGTTATGTTTAGAGAGCCAGGGTAGCCCCAACACTAGAGGAGTAGGCAAACCGCTAAGGACGAAACATGACACATCCTCAACATGAGTATCATTCACAATTAAACGGATATTGTGAACTATGCCCTTTAATGATTTCTGAGAAAGTGGAGCTGAATCAATAGAAAAAACAGGAATATTTTTTCGCAAAGTGCAAACCTGGAAACCATGAGTTATTGCAAATTGGTTATCAATGAGGTTGACAGCTGCTCCACTATCCACAAAAATCTCACAAAAAATGCTCTTGCTCTCTAGCGCCACCCTAGCAGGCAGGACAAAACGGGAACTACAAGCAAAAGACAATTCTTCAATTTCCGCCTCAACCCTGCCAATAGTAACAGACGGAATATTCTTAAAAGATTTCCTCCTTTTTGTCTCTTTATTACTCCCAGAAAACTGCCTGAATCTCCTAGAGGGACAAACATTTGCCAGATGATTTATACCTCCACAACAAAAGCAAACCCTCCCCTGCGGGCTGAATCCTCTATTGTCAGAGGCAATCAACCCCAGCTGCATGGGCTCCTGCTCAGAAGGGGCTGACAGCGACTGAGACCCCTGTGCACAGAATGACACCGGTGCACTGTCCCGGGACTGAGTATGACAGGAAGGAGAGATCTCTCCTCTCTCTCTAAGACGCCTGTCAATACGAACAGCCTGAGACATAGCAGAATTCAAGGAGGTAGGTCTTTCATGAAATGCAAATGCATCTTTCAATCCCTCAGAAAGACCATAGCAAAATTGACTTCGGAGTGCAGCATCATTCCAACCCGTATCTGCTGCCCATCTCCGAAATTCTGAGCAGTATATCTCTGCGGATTGTTTACCCTGGCATAACAGACGTAGTCTAGACTCAGCCAGAGCAATACGATCCGGATCATCATATATCTGACCCAGGGCTAAAAAGAATTCATCCACTGAACGGAGGGGTTGTGCCCCCTCCGGCAGGGAAAAGGCCCAGGACTGAGCATTACCCCTGAGCAGCGATATAATGATCCCCACCCTCCGTTCTTCATCACCGGAAGAATGGGGAAGAAGGCGAAAATGGAGTTTGCAAGCCTCTCTAAAACGTACAAAATTCTCACTACCCCCGGAAAACGTATCCGGGAGCGAAATCTTAGGCTCAGCACAAACTCCATGAACGCAAGCTGAACCGGTCACTTGAAACTGAGAAAAAGTCTTACGGAGATCAGCTACCTCCAATGAAAGACCCTGGAAGCGTTCAGCCAAAAGTGAAACCGGATCCATGCTTGAGACGGTTTTGGTGGCTGATAATGTCACGGATGGTGTACAGGAAACAAGATGATACAAATAACAAATGATGACTCACTGGATCCACAACTAAGGAACATAAAGGGAGACCCCTGCAATCGACCTGCCGCTCTCCCTTAATGCTCAGCCTATGCGACCACTCTAAAGGTGAATGGGCGCATATCCACGTACCTCGGCTATCTTAACCTGAAGGCCCTACAATAGTGAGGGGACACGACCACCGGCTCCCTACACAGACACGGAGGGAGTCAGGGTCCCCTGGATCCAGACAACAGAAAATCATAAATACAAAACAGCACTTATCTGAAGACGACTGGGAGCTGGGAGCTGGGAGCTGGGAGCTGGGAGCTGGGAGCTGGGAGCTGGGAGCTGGGAGCTGAAGTCAGCATGCACACTCATTCCAGGAAGTAGTATCAGCCACACCCAACTACCTTATGGGGGAGAATATAAAGGGAGGTAATGAGTCGACTGCATGACAGCTGAGATAGCCTAACGAGGTGAGGAACAGAAACCAAAACAAAGAAACTCAAGGGGGAGGATCTGAACGGCTCCTGTCAGAGCCTCTCAGCTGTCTGCTTGTGACATTTATGTTGGTATCATGTTGTAAATGTCATTTTATTTTTTTAAGACGTTAGAAGGCTTAGAATTTTAGAAGCAATTCTTAAAGTTTTTAAGAAAATATCCAAAACCCACTTTTTAAGGACCAGTTCAGGTCTGAAGTCACTTTGTGGGGCTTACATAGTGGAAACCCCCCATAAATGACCCCATTGTAGAAACTGCAACCTT
The DNA here is from genome assembly GCF_905171765.1 of Bufo bufo. Taxonomy (NCBI): domain Eukaryota; kingdom Metazoa; phylum Chordata; class Amphibia; order Anura; family Bufonidae; genus Bufo; species Bufo bufo. The sequence continues at coordinate 129,496,676 of NC_053396.1, forward strand.
CAAGTTACTCAAAACTGATTTTACAAACTTTGTTAACCATTTAGGTGTTCCACAAGAATTAAAGGAAAATGGAGAGGAAATTTCTAAATTTAACTTTTTGGCAGATTTTCCATTTTAATCAATTTTGTTATTTAACACATCAAATGTTTACAAATAAAACTTAATATTTATTACCCTGATTCTGCGGTTTACAGAAACACCCCACATGTGGTCGTAAACTACTGTAAGGGCACACGGCAGGGCGCAGAAGAAAAGGATGTTTTTTGCTGAACTGGTTTTTAAATGCCATGTCCCATTTGAAGCCCCCCTGATGCACCCTTATAGTAGAAACACCAAAAAGTGACCCTATTTTGGAAACTAGGGGATAAGGTGCCAGTTTTATTGGTACTATTTTGGGGTACATATGATTTTGAATTGCCCTACATTATGTTTTTTTGTGAGGCAAATATGTCTATTTTCTTTGTTTGTTTCAGTTTTATATAATAAAGCATTTTTGAAAAAAAAATTGTTTTTGTGTCTCTATTTTATGAGCACCATATTTTTTTTATTTTTCTGTCGATCGTCTTGTGCAGGGGCTCATTTTTTGTAGTAAGAGTTGATGTTTTTATTGGTACCATTTTTGGGTACATATGACTTTTGGATCATTCAGTATCACACTTTTTTTTACACAGTTTTTATTTTTTTATTTTTTTTATGGTGTTTATCCGACGGGGTGGATCATGTGATAGATTTATAGAGCCGGCCGTCACGGACGCGGCAATAACAAATATGTCTATTTTATTTAAATTTTTTCTAGTTTTAACATTTTTTTTTAGTACTTAATTGGGGAATTTATTTTTTTACATGTGAAACCTTTTTTTATTTATTTTTTTAAAACACTTTATTCTTTTTATTATTATTATAATTTTTTTTTTACACTTTGCGTCCCCCATAAGGTCATACAAGACCTCTGAAGGACATTTAACTTCATTTTTTTTTTCCACTTTTGATTTCTCCTGTAACTGGGGCTGACATAGTAGCCCCAGTTACAGGGGAAATACAGCACCCCAATGAGGCTGTACAGCATAATACAGTGCTGTACAGCCTCAGTGCACGGCTGATCGAGGTCTCTGAAATACCCGACAGCTCCTGCACTCTCCCGACCCCGGCGGTCACATGACCACCAGGTCGGGACAGGAAGCGCGTAGCGCTTTCTGATCAGTATACACATCGCTCGTTGAGCGCTGTGTATACAGTGAACTAGAAGGCAGGGACACCTCGTTCTCCACAATACCTCGTTCTCCACAATACCTGTGATGGTGAGGATAGACTTTCCCAAAAGGTGTACCAGGTGCTACCTCTGAGGGGGAGTTGGGACATGAGGGAACGGGACCTGGTTGTGGACCCACTGCACTGACCTCCAGGTGGCACGGTACACCCAGAAGAAGCTGGGAGGCCAGAGGCTGATCAGATGCCTTTCTGCAGAAAGAGACGCCTTTAAATACATCCTGCAGCCCAGCCATGTGCGTGCTGCCTCACATAAGGAGGATAGACACGTCCACACACACCCTATATGTACACAAGGAGCGGAAGCTTCGCTCAGAGCCAGGAGGGGAATGCCGGCGGCAGAGGCGCAGACCACAACTAAGAACCCAGCTGCCTGCGCCTGTCAGCATGGCGTGCAGCAGCGGGGAGGAGTGAGGAAGCCTGGCGCCTGTGCCTGTCTGTGGGGACAGAATCGCAGCATGGGGCGCCAGGTTAACTATAATCTCTTCACCATATTGAATATCTCTTCCCAAAAATCTTTCAGCCTTAGACAATACCACATACCATGTCGCATATCTTTATCTTCTTTACCATATTTAGGGCATTTTGCTTCCTAATCTTGATTATCATTTTGAATATAATTTTACTTTTGGATATTGTCTTGAGATCTATAAATTCCTTATTTAGCCTATTAATAGGGAAACTGATTTATTTGAGCAATTCTTTCACCGTACCCCTATTCTTACATTAAAAAAATATAATAATCTTTGGTTATTCATTATATCCCCTATACTATTAACTCCTGTTTCCTCTAACATGGACCAAACAACGCCTTTTATCTTGGGTCCTATGCGCATAAGATTTTTAGTTCTATTTCCTTATCACAGTAAATTAGTATATTATACTGTACATTTTTCTTGTTTTTCAACTTTACCAACGATGTATCTCTAATTCACCCTGGCATGCTAGATACCAGCTTCTGAGCCAAACACCGACTGATGGCAACCCATTCTTGCCTAATCAGTGCTTAGACTTTATCACAATTTATTTGTTTTTATTTGACCACCCACTTTTTGAGGATTGACCATAGGTTCTCAGTGGGATTGACTTCTGGCACGTCTCCTGGCCATGAACCCAACATTTCAATGTTTTGTTCACTAAGCCACTTAGTTATCACTTTTAACTTGTGACAGGGTGCTCCATCATGCTGTAAAAAAACATTGTACATAACCAGATTGCTCCTGGATCATTGGAGAAGTTGGTCCTGGAGGATGTTTTGATATCATTCTTTATTCTTAGGCAAACTTGTGAGTGGGTCCACTCTCTTGAATGAGAAGCAACCCTATACATGAATGGTCTTAGGAGGCTTTACTGTTGACATGACACAGGTCTCCTGGTAGCACTCGCCTTTTGTTCGCCAGGCAATCATCTAAACCCTCTAAAGGGGGCTTCATCAGAGAAAATAACTTCATCCCAGTCCTCTGCAGTCCAATTACTGTACTTCCTGCAAAATGGCAGTCTGTCCTTGATGGGACACTGTGCATGCAGATGTGCTGACACCTGCCTTCTGCCATTCCTGAGCAAGCTTCTGCACTGGTGCTGACCTGATCCCGTAGCTGAATCCTCTTTAGGAGATAGTCCTGGCACATGCTGGAATTTCTTTAGAGCTTTGAAGCCTTCTTCACAGCAATTGAACCTCTTTCCTTGAAGTTCTTGATGATCCAATAAATGGTTGTTTTAGGCGCCATGTTCCAAGCAGATGTTCTTGCCTGTGAAGCCCTTTTGATGCAAAGCAATGATGGCTGCACGTTTCCTTGAAGGTAACCATGTTTAACCACCCCCTGTTTAAAGCAACCAGTCTGCTCTTTTAATTCAATCAGTATGACTGAGTGATATAAGTTGCCTTGTCCTCATGAACACTTTCTCCTCAGCTAACGAGAACATCACTGAAAAGATGTTAGCAGGTCATTTTATGGCAGGGCTGAAGTACAGTGGAAATTGGGTCTTTGTGATTACGTTAATTTTCATGGCAGGGAATGACTTTCCAATTAATTGCAATTCATCTGATCACTCTTCATAACAATCTAGAGTTAATGCAAATGGCCACCATAAAAACTGAAGCAGGAAACATTGTGAAAACCAGAATTTGTGTCCATCTCAAAACTTTTTGCCATGGTTGTACAGTTAAATGTTTTTGTTCACTACAACTGGTGGATAAGTGGCTCAAGTTTATATATATACTGATTAGTGCCTGCAGGAGAAGTGGTGTCCAAAGACCGCAATGGTTGGCTTTTTGTGTAACTCCCATAGACAGTAAACTGGGTTCTCCAGGAATTAAGAAAAGGAAAATACTTGTGAAGGGGTATTCCCATCTCAGACAATGGGGGCATAGCACTTCATTATTCTGTGCTCACACAAGTTTCACAATCCTTCCTCCATGGCATGGCCTGGAAGAGGCAGGACTGCAAAACTCGAGTTGGGCCAGAACAGTGTATTTTATATGCTTGTAATGCTTGTCAGTACAATAAAACCCTTGCATGGAGAATTCATCCGGTTGCAGCGGGGTCTCACTATTGGAGACATCTGTCTCTTGCATTTTCTACAGGCAGTGTAAGTGAAAGGTGTTTAGCTATTACCATTGGCAATAGCATGATCTGACTGACCACCAGGGAAAGAATACAAGCTTGCTATGAACTACCAAGTGTTGGATAAATGGTGATACTTTATGAACATTGCTGGCTGCCCTTTTGAAGGACAGCAGTACTAGTTCGATTTTTATCTGTATTGGATGAACTGACCTACTTCTAACAAACTGTGCAGCGCTTACTGAGACTATTGCCATAGATTGCTCACAGGAGCTGTTCTTTTTATCTGACTCATGCACACGACAGTTGTTGTGTTCCGTTCCGCAAAATGGGGTTCCATTGTTTTGTGATCCGTTTCCGTTTCCGTGTGTCTTCCTTTATTTTCGGAGGACCACCAGACATAAAGGAAAGTAAAAAAAAAGTCTAAGACTTTTTGCCATGCAAATGATAGAAAAAAAACGGACGCGGACGCGCAGACGCGGATGACAATCTTGTGTGCCTCCGCGTTTTTTAGCGGTCCCATTGACTTGAATGGGTCCGTGAACAGTTTTCTGCGAAAATAATAGGACAGGTTATATTATTTTTGATGGACTGGAATCACGGACGCGGATGGCAAACGGTGCATTAGCCGAGTTTTCAACGGACCCATTGAAAGTCAATAGGTCCGCAGAAAATCACGAAAAACGGCACAACGGACACGGAATGAAACAACGGTTGCATGAGGCCTTAGGGTACTTTCACACTAGCATTTTTGTTTTCCGGTATTGAGTTCCGTCCTAGGGGCTCAATACCGGGAAAAAACTGATCAGTTTTATCCTAATGCATTCTGAATGGAGAGCATTCCGTTCAGGATGCATCAGTTCAGTCCCTCTTACATTTTTTGGCCGGAAAAATACTGCAGCATGCTGCAGTTTTCTCTCCGGCCAATAATCCTGAACACTTGCCGGAATTCCGCATCCGGCATTAATTTACATTGAAGTGTATTAGTGATGGATCCGGCATTTAGTGTTCCGGCAAAATGGATCCAGCTTTCCCGCCTGCGCATGTGCAGACCTTTAAAAATGTGAAAAAATTGAATACCGGATCCGTTTTTCCGGATGACACTGGAGAGACGGATCTGGTATCTTAATGCATTTGTCAGACGGATCCGGATCTGTCTGACAAATGCCATCAGGTGGACGGATTGAGCAGGCAGTTCTGGCGACGGAACTGCCTGCCGGAATCCTCTGCCGCAAGTGTGAAAGTACCCTTACTTTAGGCTACCTGCACATGGGGGTGGATTTTCCTAAATAATTTCGGTGTAAATTTTCTCAGCATTTCTGCCCCAAATCCGCATGTAATTTGCAGATTTTGATGTAGATTTTCCCTAATCTCATCATGCTGCGGATTTAAAAATTTGCCTAGCAAATTTCCGCACAAAAAAGTACACAAACATGAAATTTATCAAATTGCATTCACTTTGCTGGTACTGTATTACACTGAGGATTTTTTTTAATGAAAATCTGAGTAGAAAAACCATGTGCAGGTAGCCTTAAAGAGCTTTTCTCATCAAATATTCTACAGTTTTCAAACCAGCACCTGGATCTGAATACTTTTGTAATTGCATATAATTAACAATGTAATATATTGAATTAAATCTATCTGTATAGCGCAACCTGCTGTTTGCTCTTTTTCTATTTTTTTCTGTCCAGCTCACCGAGATGGAAGTACATGATCAGTTCCCTCCTTCAATTGCCACCAGCTGCAGCAGAAAGGATACAACCCTGAGAAAAGACGTGCCCCCCTAAGCCGACCGCCTAAAATAAATATAGCAGAACAATTGGAGCAATGAACGCGGAGATGTTTGGATCCATGTTTGTTACAGAACTGGTTCTAGCTTTGTTAGAAAGAGGTTGTCTTGTACTAGATTATGTATGATTTTCATGTTTTACATTATTTATGAGTTAACCCATCAAGGTTGAAAAAAAGGCTGTGAAAAAGAAATAATGTGTCCTTCAGGGAAGTCTTGAGAGACATCTGTTCTTCATGATCTTTCGGTGGGTTGCATCTTAATAATACATCATTCGAGACATGAACGCTGGACTATACCGGTACATGAAGAAGGCGATTGAATTCTACGGTACATGTAGTCACACAAGTGTTAAAGGGTTGCTGTCCTCCAACAGTCCGATGGTGTTAGCATTGAAATTATCCTTCTTTTAGAAGTTCTTCAGAGCTACATTTCTTTCAATAGGTTTGGAAGGTTTCTTGGTAAAAAACCAGTGAGAAATATAAGGGAGCCCATGCCACGTCACAGTAGCGGGCCCAGCCAAGCTGCCAGGTTGCCTGTAACCCCTGTAGGAGATCTCACAGCACTTCTTGGTATTTTAGGGCCTGCTAAACAGTTAAATAACATGCTGTATTTGCTGCCATTGACATTTATCCATCTTTCCATTTTTCATTCTTCCAGGATTTTTGTGGTTAGTAGACCTACTCAAATATAGCTCATATATCAGCAAAAATCTGTTAGCAATATGCTGAGCATCTGTTTGTAAAAGCATACGAAGTATAAAAAGGCCCTTGTAAGGCCTCATGCAGACGACCGTTGTTGTGTTCCGTGTCCGTTGTTCCGTTTTCCGTGATTTTCTGCGGACCCATTGACTTTCAATGGGTCCGTTGAAAACTCGCATGATGCACCGTTTGTCATCCGCGTCCATGATCCGTGTTTCCAGTCCATCACAAAAATATGACCTGTCCTATTTTTTTCATGGACAACGGTTCGCGGACCCATTCAAGTCAATGGGTCCGTGAAAAAACAGGGAGGCACACAAGATTGTCATCCGCGTCCGTGATCCGTGTCCGTTTTTTTCCTATAATTTTTTCCTATAGATTTTTTTTTCACTTTTCAAAAATCAAGGAAGACACACGGAAACAAAAACGGAAACGGATCACAGAACCCAGTTTTGCGGACCGCAAAAAAATACTGTCGTGTGCATGAGGCCTAACTGTATAAAGAAGCAATAAACGTCACCCTATTACTTGATTGAGGGAAACTACTATTACCGCTTTTACTAACGCCTGCTACTATTTATTACTGTTACGTTTACTACTATTACTACTCTTTTATATGAAACACCTTTATCTATCGTGTTTTGTACGGTAAAGGGTGTGTTTGCACTTTGCAAGTAGCGAACAGGCTGTGGATTTTGCATCTGGATTTGTGAGTGGGGAAAATCGGCAGCATAAAGGGCTCATTCACACGGCCGTGCCTGTATTGCGGCCCGCAAATATGCGGGCACTGGCCACGTGCACCCCGCATCACGGATGCGGAACCATTCACCTGAATGGCTCTGCAATCCGGAAGGTGCGGAACGGAGGCACGGAAGCACTACGGAGTGCTTCCATGGGGTTTCTGTCCGTTCCTCCGCACCGCCAAAAAATAGAACATGTTCTATTTTTTTGCAGTGCGGACACATCACGGAACAATTCAAGTTAAATGGGTCTGAATACGCCGCGGCAGCCCGTGCATTGGGGACTGCAAATTGCGGCCCCCAATGCACGGAACGGCCGAACAACGGCCGTGTGCATGAGCCCTAATACAGCAGTAACAAAGTGGCTGGGATTTTAACAAATTTCATCCACACCCTGCAACAAGAAAATCTCTAACATATGGTGCAGATTTTAAATCAATTTATGCTGCTATGCTCCTTTGTGATGCACAGTGGGAAATCATCAAATCTAAAGCAAAATTCCACAGTGAATTTGCAACAGATTTTTTTCAGTTCCATTTACATCATATCTTAGATTTAAAGGGTTTTTGCACTTCAGCAAATGGCATTTATCATGTAGAGAAAGTTAATACAAGGCACTTACTAATGTATTGTGATTGTTCATATTGCTTCCTTTGCTGGCTGGATTCATTTTTCCATTACATTAAACACTGATTGTTTCCATGGTTACGACCACCCTGAAATCCATCAGCGTGGCCGTGCTTGCATACTATAAAAAAAAGCACCAGACTATGTGCACTCCCACCGTCTCGGTCACCAAAGAAGCCGGCAATTTTTTTTCTATAGCGTGCAAGCACGACCACCGCTGATGGATTACAGGGTGGTCGAAACGAGCAATGTATAATTTGATGAAAAATGGATGAAGGCAGGAAAGGAAGCAATATGGGTAATGAAAATACATTAGTAAGTGGCTTGTATTATATTTCTCTACATGATAAATGCCACTTGCTGAAGTGACAAAACACCTTTAACGGGGATTTACCACAATTCATATGAATAGAGAAAAAAATTGTCGGATTTGCAAGGTCCAACCACTGGCTGCATTAAAGGGGTTTCCAACCCTTTACAAGTGATTTATCTATTATCAGGATAGGCCATTTTATTTTATCAGTGGGACCCGATACCTCACATCCCTTCCAATCAGTTGCTCTACAGTAGCTCCAGGCCCAGAAGTCGGACCCAGAAGTATACCGCTTCATCCATTGCTCAGGGGACAGCGCTGGTTACTGTGGTGCTGCTCCCATTCACTTCAGTGCGAACAGTGGTGCATTAACCAGTTCCATACACTTGAAAGGAAAGAGCTGTATAGCTGTGGTGCCAAATTCTGGGCTGGGAGCTACTGCAGAACATCGATCTGCAGGGGTGTGGGGTGGTAGATCCCTGCTGATTAGACAGTGAAGTCCTATCATGTAAAGGGCTGGACAACTCCCTTTAATAGGCTGTATTTGCATCTTCGACTTCAAAGAAGTATAACCTTCCATATTCTGACAGTAATGGGCAACCCTGAACCCCAGTTTTTGGGATCAGTGGGATTTCCACTGTCAGACCCTACTTTCTCCTCAGAATGTCCACTTATGTTATGGACCAACTGTGTGTCTGGCCGCATGGCATAGCAGCCAATGACCACATGATTTTGCAGTGATGCAGGCATGCCTTGTCTCCATCAGGCCATACCCTTAGGCCCCTTTCACACAGGCGAGTTTTCCGCGCGGATGCGATGCGTGAGGTGAACGCATTGCACCCGCACTGAATACCGACCCATTAATTTCTATGGGGCTGTTCACATGAGCGGTGATTTTCACGCATCACTTGTGCGTTGCGTGAAAATCGCAGCATGCTCTATATTGTGCGTTTTTCACGCAACGCAGGCCACATAGAAGTGAATGGGGTTGCGTGAAAATCGCAAGCATCCGCAAGCAAGTGCTGATGCGGTGCGATTTTCACGCATGGTTGCTAGGTGACAGTCTATTCACTGTATTATTTTCCCTTATAACATGGTTATAAGGGAAAATAATAACATCTACACAACACCTAACCCAAGCCCGAACTTCTGTGAAGAAGTTCGGGTTTGGGTACCAAACATGCGTGATTTTTCTCACGCGAGTGCAAAACGCATTACAATGTTTTGCACTCGCGCGGAAAAATCGCGGGTGTTCCCGCAACGCACCCGCACATTTTCCCGCAACGCCCGTGTGAAAGAGGCCCTAATCTTTTTACTGCTGGTGAGAAGAAGTCTCTAAAGATCAATCTTGTAATCCACATGGAACAAGTGATGTTTCTACTTCCTTTTTCCAGTAATATTGCTTGATCCTTAGTAGTGAGATCATAGGAACATTTCTCAAAATTATCTGTGGTGTGTGTGTGTATTTTTTATGTATTTGACTGGATCAAACCAGACTGCTCTTTTTGAAGCTTCCAAGACAAGGCACCATGATGATGTCATCAGTCCTAGAAGTCAGGAGACCTCCCTAGATACTAGATAGCATGGTAACTGCCATTGTCCATCAAGTCAGTGTAGCTGGAACTTTGTTACTGCCTGGAATTGGATGTCTTCTCTTACTTACAGTATTTTTGAATGCTGTTTGAATAAGATCTGCGTGGACTATTCATGAAGAGATTTGAATAAAGATCAATCTGGAGACTGCTCTTTTTGAAGCTTCCAAGAAAAGGCACCATGATGATGTCATCAGTCCTAGAAGTCAGGAGACCTCACTAGACACCACCAGATGGAATGGTAACTACTAATGTCCATGAAGTCAGTGTGGCTAGACCTGTAAGTGTGGCTAAAAGTGGAAGGGACAGGTCAGTGGTGATCTAAGACTATCACCCAAAAGCTTAGAGATGGACCTGTTCCATATATGTGGTGTCGTTCAGCTAGGTCCCATGTATATAAAACATTTATCAATGAACAGAAGAGCATACTAAGGATTTGTGTGCATGTTTCCCAAATTACGGTCCTTTTAGTCATAAATGTTATTCTGTTAGTGGACAGCACACATAGACCGACATAACACAGTCACTGGAATTGCAGGAGTATAATTTTTACGCAATACTGCATATTTCTGCATATTATTATAGGCAGTTTCTAACTGTATTTCCAAATCTAGTGAGTCCTCTCACCATCCATCAGTCTGAAGGACCTGGACATTTCTATGTAAGCTTTTTGCGTTTTGTAATTTTATTAGGTTTTGTAACATCAATTTACTATTAGGCTTCATCACCAAACAGAATGACATCTGCTCTCTCCGTGGTGCTGCCGTCTTCGAAAGCCCCGGGGAGCAGAGTCGGGACCTGATTGACATGCTGTATCTCTTGTGTGCAATTGCCGCAGCCTTGTGGAAATGCTTTTGTCTCCTTTCTCCAACCCCTCCATTAAAGGAAGCATGAAATTAAAGCCCGGAAAACATCCCTTGCTGATTAGATTGTCTTGTTACAGGGATTAATTCGTAACTATTACAGATACCAGGCATCCTGAATCGCTTACTAGGGCAATAATGTAGGGTCCTTACTGTATTTTTTATGAATTAATTACAGAGTAGCAAAACTTAAATGTTCATAGAATAAAATTAAAGCCAAAGGCATCTGAGTGCACGGGCCATACAGACATGTCAGGGAACAAAGCTGTTAACGCATTAGAATGAAGCCTTATGGCGGCCACTTGCCTAAATAACATAAATGAAACATAGATTTGTTGATCTCATTAGATTTCATTAGTTAAAAAGGACCTGTAACCTCTCCTGACATGTCTTTAGCAAATACTAGTGTTGCCCTTGTAATAAGAATCCTGCAGTGTCTATTCCTATGACTCTATATTGTGTCACTCATAGATTACTCCTTCTATACGTTATGACTGAATAATAAGCAGTTTGCAAGAAAGGTCCAGATGGGTGTTACCAGTTAGGGGTGTGTGTCCCTGAACAGTCTGATACAGGCAGTACTGATTGGATAGGGACACACCCTATCTGATCACACCCATCTGGACCTTTCTTGCAAAGTGCTAGTAATTCATTCATAACTTCTAGAAGGAAACATAGATGAATGGCACAATATAGAGTCATAGGAATAGATTCTCCAGAATTGTTATTACATGGGGAATGCAAGTAGTTACTAAGAAATGTCATGACAGTTGACAGGTCCTCTTTAAGATGGTTAAGTCTCAGTTTCCATTAGTTAAGGCAGCTATCCAATAGAAATATGTATCAGCCTGCTGCATTCACTCCTGCATCCATGTACAATACGCACAAATCATTTAGGCTAGTTTCACACTAGCGTTTAGTTTCCATCCGGGAACAGTCTGCCACAGCTCTCTGTACTCTGGCATTGCCGAAAGCTAAAGCGTCACCTGTGTGTATCGGGTTTCGACTGGCCGATTCTCAGCATTTTTGCCGGGTTGCGGCCGGATCCCCATTATAGTTAATGGGGCCGAACAGCGACGTTGAAGCCTCCAGCAATGTCAGAATGCAGAGAGTTCCAGCAGAAGGTGCCCTGCCGGATACTAAACACTAGTGTGAAACTAGCCTAAGGGTACTTTCACACTTGCCGCAGAGAATTCCGGCAGGCAGTTCCGTCGCCGGATCCGTCAAAACATATGCAAACTGACGGCATTTGTCAGACGGATCAGAATCCTGATCCGTATGACAAATGCATTGAAATGCCGGATCCGTCTCTTCGGTGTCATCCGGAAAAATGGATCCGGCTGTTTTGCAGGAACACTCGAGGCCAGATCCGTCAAAAAATGCTGGCAAATTTGGACGGAGATAAAACCGCAGCATGCTGCTTTATTATCTCCGTCTTGAAAAGACAAAATGACTGAACTGAAGACATCCTGATGTATCCTGAACGGATTGCTCTCCATTCAGAATGCATGGGGATATGCCTGATCAGTTCTTTTCCGGTATAAAGCCCCTAGGATGGAACTCTATGCCGGAAAAGAAAAACGCAAGTGTGAAAGTACCCTAAGATGTAACAAATTATAACAACAAAGGGAATATGTATAGTAGATCACTATGTCAGACATGCTTGTACAAGTGGTAGTACGCAGGTAAAAATAAAATAGATGGTTAAGGCTACTTTCACACTCGCGTTTTGTGCGGATCCGTCTTGTATCTGCACAGACGGATCCTAACGAATAATGCAAACGCTTGTATCCGTTAATAACGGATACGTTTGCATTATTCATAAAAAAAAGTCTAAGTCAAAACAGATCCGTCTTGACTTACATTGAAAGTCAATGGGGGATGGATCTTTTTTTCAATTGCACCATATTGTGTCAGTTAAAAATGGATCCGTCCCCATTGACTTACATTGTAAGTCTAGATGGATCCGTTAGGCTCCACATAGTCAGACAGGTCACCAAAACGCAACGGAGACCAAACGCAGCCAAATTGATGCATTCTGAACGGATCCTTATCCATTCAGAATGCATTGGGGCTGAACTGATCCGTTTTGGGCCCTGAAATGGATCTCACAAGCGGACCCAGAAACGCCAGTGTGAAAGTAGCCTAATTTGTAAACTCCTTTCATTCTATATGCCATAAAAGAGTATATAGGGATAATAGGTGGGTGAGAGGTGTCACTGCGTCAAACCCACACTGCAAAGAGTTGAGCTCTGGAGGATCTGGTATTTTATCTATATCCCATTGTTCACACATGGAAATACATTCTTAATGAGCATCACCTTTATAGATATAGCTTCTTGCAGAGGATCCTTATAATCTATCTATCTATCTATAGTATCAATCTACAGTATCAATCTATCTACAGTATCAATCTATCTACAGTATCTATCTCATATCTATCTATTTATCTATAGTATCACTAAATGGAGGCACCATCACTAGTCCTGTGCAGGCACATGCCATAACACACAGTGCACATCCCAAAATGAACTTACCGGAAACCAGTGACAGCCAGAGTCACAGGAACCCCACAAACAAAATCGACCAACACCCCAGAAACCACCCCTAAACAGAGAACAAATGGCTGTAATAAATCACCCTGCCCGGACATCATCTTTATTATAGACTCCAATGGAAAGTACCTCAACACAAAGAGACTCTTCCCTGGGAAACAGGTCACAAAAATCCGCTGCTCAACCATTACACAAGCCGCGGAGGTGATTAATAATCAGTACTTCACCAACCCCAAGCACCTCATCCTACACACCGGCACAAATGATATGCAGCAAGAGGGCACCGCCAAGAAACTGTCACAACTAGCAAAGGCCACCCAAGAAAAATTTCCCAGCACAAAAATAATCATGTCTGACCTGCTCCCCCCCCCCCTATAACCCAACAGATCAACACCGAGCTGGCCGCCAGTAATACACAAATACCAAATATAAAAATGGCACAACACCCAGAAATTACACTCCGTCACCTGTATGACGACAAACACCTTGATAAACAAGGAGTGAGCCATCTTGCCAAAAGGACCTGGTACTAGACAGACCCCAGAGACCCCGACCCCAGGGAAGCCAAAGCCCAAAAAATTGCTGGCAAACCACGGGAAACAATTACCCCAGACCCAGCATGGGCGTCGCTAGGTTAAAACATTCGGGGCCTGGGCCCCTGATGTTTTGTCCCATGCCCCGAATGTCCTGCCTGCCAGCTAGATACAACTGTATTGCCGTACACAGAACGGCAATACAATTGAATCTAATACACTGGGAAGAGCTGAAGGACCTGTGGTGACATCACAGGTCATGTGATCAGCAAAACAGGCTGTGATAGGATGACCTGGATGATGTCACCATCAGGTGACCAGTGCAGGATTGGACCGGAGTGAAGAGGAGAAGGAGCCTAATGGTGATGTCTGTACATGAGAAAAGGTAAGTGAAGGGAGAGGCAGAGCAATGCTGGGAGTTGTAGTTATTTAACTGGGATGTATGTTAGGGCTGAAGGGAGGGATGTTATTGACATGGAACTGTGTGCTTGAGGTGGCTGGGGGAGGGAGTGATGTTATTTACATGGGACTGTATGTTGAAAGTGGATGGTGGGGGGGGAATGATGTTTATGTACATGGGACTTAATGTTTAGGCTACGTTCACACTTGCGTTTGGGGATCCGCTTGTGAGATCCGTTTTTTAAGGCTCTCACAAGCAGCCCCAAATGCATCAGTTTAACCCCAATGCATTCTGAATGGATGCGGATCCATTCAGAATGCATTCGTTCGGCCTCCCGTTCCGTTTTGGAGGCGGACCCCAAAATGCTGCAAGCAGCGTTTTTGTGTCCGCATGGCCTTGCGGAGCCAAACGGATCCGTCCTGACTTACAATGTAAGTCAATGGGGACGGATCCCTTTGCATTGACACAAAATGGTGCAATTGTAAATGGATCCATCCCCGATTGACTTTCAATGTAAGTCAGGACGGATCCGTATTGGGACTTAGAAATTCAAATCTAATACAAACGAATCGGTCTTGAACGGATGCATTTGTTTGTATTATCAGTGCGGAACCGTCCTGTACAAGTACAGGACAGATCCGCACGAACGCAAGTGTGAAAGTAGCCTTAGGGGGTGATGTTTACATGGGATTGTGCATTGGAGGCGGCTGGGGAGGAGGTGATGTTATTTACATGGGACTGTATGGTGGAGGGAGGATTATAACTGCAGGGGGCACTGCAGATCCAGGGGACATTATAGGCGGTCTTATTACTACTGGGGGCTCTATAGGAGGGTCTTATAGATCCGCCTTATTTCTACTAAGTGCACTATGGGGGCCTTTATTACTACTGAGGGGTCTGTAGGGAGCTTTATTACCACTGGGGGAACAATAGGGGGCCTTATTTCTACTGGGGACTCTGTGAGGGTATTATTAATATGGGAGGGCTCTTCTAATAATGGGGGCATTGTTGAGGAGCAGGGGGGGCAGGGGCGTAACTAAAGGCTCATGGGCCCCGGTGCAAGAGTTCAGCTTTGGCCCCCTTCCCTCAGTGCTTTGTGTGTCTTCTTATGCGGCACAAGTGTCTTTGGGCCCCTTCAGGCTCCTGGGCCCGGTAGCGACTGCTACCTCTGCACCCCCTATAGCTACACCCCTGGGGGTGGGGGGCACAGCAAGCAGCAGGATAACACTGTGGGGACTCCAGTTGGGGGATAATGATAGAATGTGAGGAAGCTAAGATGTCTGTGTGTCACACTCTGCAGAGACGAGGCGGCTGAGAGAAGTTGTCCAGACCGAGTGGAGAAGATGATGAGAGAGAAGATCTACAGAGAAGATGATGACAGAGAGGAGACATCACCTGGAGGCCCTGGATGTGACAGGTAAGTGCTGCTGTATAGCAAGTACAGCAAAGTGCGGGGAGGGGGGGCAACATATTTATCGGGGCTTGTGCCCCGGATCTTTTGAGACTCTAGCAACGCCCCTGAGACCCAGCCCACAAAGATTGCAGAGGTGGAGGAAACCACCAGCAACACAATGGCAACACACCGCAACAAAGAACAGAAGCATGGCAGAAATAAGAACCCTGCTCAGCACATTCTGTAGCAAACTAATGTAACCCTCAAAACCACCTGCTATGTCTGATGAAAATGGCACTCATTACAAGGTATACCGACTCACACTGACATCACTTATTATCAGCATCTGGAATATCCAAGGGCTGAACCCTTAGATGATCCAGACTTCAAAGAAAGACTAAAAAACATTGATATCCAAATCCTCTTGGAGTCATGGACTCGGGCATAGGATGAATCCCTAGCACCCATGGGCTACAAGGAATTTTCCATCTCTGCACGGAAAAGCAAGACCACCAAACTGGGCCGCCGTTCAGGAGGCATATTAATATGGTACAAGGAGGAGCTTAAAGAGCATGTGAAAGCTATCAAACAAGATGACAACCATATCTGGATAAAAATAAGAAGTTCCATCCTCATCTGTCAGTAGGACATCTACCTCTGTGCAGCATACATCCCTCCCACAGAGTCCCCCTACTACAACCCAGATATCTATGAGGTCCTAAAAGGGGAGGCTGCACAAATCCAGTCCCAGGGCAGGGTGCTGTTCTGCGGTGACCTCAATGCCAGAACTGGCACAGAGAAGGACTATCTGACCTCTGATCAAAACACATATATCCTTGGGGGCGAGACCCACTACCTGGACTCGGTACAGACAATAAGAAACAGCTATGACAGAGTTGTCAACAAGAGCGGGAAAGCACTGCTGAACTTGTGCTGGAGCTTGGGTCTGTACATAATGAACGGGCGTATCAGGGGTGACTCGTTAGGATGGTTCACACTAAACTCCCATGTGGGCAGTAGTGTGGTGGACTATGCCATCACAGACGCAGACCCAGCAGACATAAATGCCTTTATAGTCACCCCTGAGACACACCTGTCAGACCACAACCAGAACCTGCTGCACATGAGATCCACCGACAAGTCAGCCACACAGCTGCCCCATCAGTCTGGTCCCTACAATCTGCTACCATCCTTTAAATGGGTCAGCCAGTCTGCCACCGAATATACCAATGCGACCAACCGACCTGAAATCAAAGAACTGCTCACAAACTTTTACATGAGCTTTTATGAGTCAGACCAACAAGGGGTCACCCAGCCAGTGAAGGACATTAATAACATCCTGTAGACAATGGCAGAACTAGCAGGTCTGAAACAGACCAACCTCAAACGAGCTAATAACAAACAGTCCCAAATGGTTTGACAGTAACTGCAAGGCTCTGCGACATTTTCTAAGGGTAGCCTCCAACCAAAAACACAGAGACCCCAACAACAGGGATGCGAGGGAGGCCTACGACACTATGCAGGCGATACAAACGCACCCTCAGAGAGAAGAAACAGAGGCACCTCTCCCACAAAACTTCAGCAGCTCGAGGACTCCCTCCAGGACAACTCATTCTGGGAGACCTGGCACCATATGGGCACAAAACCCCCGAAAAACTCCCTCCACATTCAAACTGGCAGCATCTGGCTCAGCTACTGCAGGAACCTCTCCAAAAACGTCCCTGAAGAAGACCAAACCCCGTAACAGCAACAGATAACCACAAAACTGAGGCACATGGAGGCCATCAAGGACTTCCAGAACCCTCTGAACTCACTAATCACCATGCAAGAGATACAGGAAAGAATCGCCCTGCTGAAAGGCAAAAGGGCCAGCGGTACTGACGGCATCATGCCAGAGATGATTAAATACAGCCCCCCAGACATACACACTGCACTGGCAAAATTATTCACCCTCGTCCTCAGTGCGGGACACTTCCCCCAAGACTAGAACTAAGGCTTCATAACACCCATCTACAAGAATGGAGACCAATATGATCCAGCCAATTACAGAGGAATCTGCGTCAGCAGCACTCTGGGGAAACTGTTCAACAGCATCATCAATGAAAGAATACTCCCCTCACCACTGACCAGATCTACACCCTGCACCGCCTCTTCAAGACACACTATCTATCTATAGTATCTATCTATCTATCTATCTATCTATCTATCTATCTATCTATCTATCTATCTATCTATCTATCTATCTATCTATCCACAGTATCTATCGATCTATCTATCTATCTATCTATCTATCTACAGTATCTATCTATCTACAGTATCTATCTATCTACAGTATCTATCCATCTACAGTATCTATCCATCTATCTGAAACTGCTTACTGGGACCGTTTTCAAGCTTTAAAACGGTCCCAGTAAGCGGACTGAAACGTTGCATGGGTGAATAAAGGACCACACATTTTTCACCACTTGGATGTGCTGCGTTTTTTTTCTTATTTTATGTTTACTACTGAGGTCAAGTTTATACTGCTGGCACTCCTTTCTTGGACTGAAAAAAAGGTGTCCTGGATATATTTATCTATCTCATATGTATCTGTCCACAGTATCTATATATCTCAAATCTATCTATCTATCTATCTATCTATCTATCTATCTATCTACAGTATTTATCTATTTATCTATTGCATATCTATCTGTCTGTCGTATCTAATCTATCTACCTATCCACAGTATCTATCTACAGTATCTATCTATCTATCTATCCTTTGAATCCGTCTTGTTAAAGGGCTTCTGTCACCCCACAAAAGTCTTTTTTTTTTTTGGGATAGTTACATTCCTTATAGCGCGATATAGGAGAATATAATCTTATTACTTACTTTCATGCGGCCGTTTCTTTAGAAAACTAAGTTTTATAATATGTAAATCCGGTCTCTACCAGCAAGTAGGGCGTCTACTTGCTGGTAGCCGCAGCAGAAAACCGCCCCCTCGCCGTGTTGATTGACAGGGCCAGCCGTGATCTCCTCCTCCGGCCGGCCCTGTCAGTATTTCAAAAATTGCGCGCCTCTGTTCATTCGGCGCAGGCGCTCTGAGATGAGGAGGCTCGTCTCCTCAGAACTCCCTCAGTGCGCCTGCGCCGATGACATCACCGAAAGAGAAGACGTCATCGGCGCAGGCGCACTGAGGGAGTTCTGAGGAGACGAGCCTCCTCATCTCAGAGCGCCTGCGCCGAATGAACAGAGGCGCGCGATTTTTGAAATACTGACAGGGCCGGCCGGAGGAGGAGATCACGGCTGGCCCTGTCAATCAACACGGCGAGGGGGCGGTTTTCTGCTGCGGCTACCAGCAAGTAGACGCCCTACTTGCTGGTAGAGACCGGATTTACATATTATAAAACTTAGTTTTCTAAAGAAACGGCCGCATGAAAGTAAGTGCTAAGATTATATTCTCCTATATCGCGCTATAAGGAATGTAACTATCCAAAAAAATAATAATTACTTTTGTGGGGTGACAGAAGCCCTTTAAACGTGAACAATCCTTTTAAACTTTCCTCTAGTTCTATGGGGGTGCCGGCCGGGTGTATTGCGGATCCGCAATACACTACGGAGGTGTGAATGGACCCTATCATGCAATGATCTCCTCCACTGTATGAGGATGAGTGACTGCTAATGCTTTCCTTCATCCACATACAGATTTATAGTTTCTGGGCATCAAGAAACAACAATTTAATGTGCTGCCTTAAAGATCATTTTACCTGATGAACAGCGTTTTGCTCGTTCATCGGGTGATCAGCAGCACATTTACATGGGCCTATTCGAGGGAACAGTGTTTGCAGTAAGATTCGTTCCCAAATTGGACCAACCATTGTTTGGTGTAAACCTGACTTTTCTTTTCGATCAAATCAAAGATCAACCCCACCTAGTAATCAACCTACTTGTGAAAGAGTAGACACCTATATGTGTCTACTTTAGTGCCCTTTTACACAGGGAGAGGAGTGGGACAATTATCAGGAACATTCATTCCTGATAATCGCTCAGAGTAGGCATCGCCGATCACCCAAGAAAAAAGCAAAACGCTTGTTTGACGGATAATCGTATCTGTCCTGCAGCACCCAAATCATTGTTTGTCAGCAGCACATCCCTCTGTGTAAATAGGGAGGTTCTGCTGACAAAATGCAAAGTGATTAGGGGACGACTGATCGTAATAATGACTGTTCATCCTTTTTTCACTTTGCATCAGGCCATGTTAAAGTGCTTTAAACAACGTCGATCAACTTGCATATTATTGATAGTGATGAGCGGCAGGGGTCATATTCGAATTCGTGATAGTTTGCAGATATTTTGTAGAATATTCGTTATATTCTACATTCTTTTTTTTTACTCGAAAATCGGCAAGGTAATGATCTCGTAATATGCAAATATTACGCAATCAATACAGGCGTGGATCAAAAACGAATATATAGCACTATAGAATATTCGTTTTTTAGAATATTCGTCATTTTTTTCCATCTGAAGTCATGATTCCTCTCTGCTTAAGTTGCTTGACAAGCAACTTAAGCAGGGAGGAATCATAACTTCAGATGGAAAAAAATTACAAATATTCGAAAAAGTTATATATAGCACTATATTCTAAATATTCGCGAATTCTCAAAGTTGCAATATTCGCGATAAATATTCATAATTAGAATACTCGCGCTCAACACTAATTATTGAACCATGCTTGTTCACCGGCCTATGTAAGAGGACCCTTAAACCCCATTCACACTTCTGCAATTTCATTCCGCATTTTGCAGAACGGAATTGCGGACCCATTCATTTCTATGGGGCAGCACGATGTGCTGCCCGTATACGGAATTGCGGACCCGCACTTCCGGGTCCGCAATTCCGTTCCCCAAAAAAATAGAACATGTCTTATTCTTGTCCGCGGACAAATATAGGCATATTCTATTAGTGCCGGCAATGTGCAGTCCGCAAAATGCGGAACGCACATTGCCGATGTCCGTGTTTTGCGGATCCTCAAAACACGTTACGGACGTGTGAATGGAGCCTTACCCTCGGTGTACAGAGAAAATGAAAGGCTGCCAGGCAGCATTGCTTATTTACAGTCAGGTCCATAAATATTGGGACATCGACACAATTCTAAAATTTTTGGCTCTATACAGCACCACAATGGATTTGAAATGAAACTAACAAGATGTGCTTTAACTGCAGACTGTCAGCTTTAATTTGAGGGTATTTACATCCAAATCAGGTGAACGGTGTAGGAATTACAACAGTTTGCATATGTGCCTCCCACTTGTTAAGGGACCAAAAGTAATGGGACATAACAATAATTATAACTTAAACTTTCACTTTTTAATACTTGGTTGCAAATCCTTTGCAGTCAATTACAGCCTGAAGTCTGGAACGCATAGACATCACCAGACGCTGGGTTTCATCCCTGGTGATGCTCTGCCAGGCCTCTACTGCAACTGTCTTCAGTTCCTGCTTGTTCTTGGGGCATTTTCCCTTCAGTTTTGTCTTCAGCAAGTGAAATGCATGCTCAATCGGATTCAGGTCAGGTGATTGACTTGGCCATTGCATAACATTCCACTTTTTTCCCTCAAAAAACTCTTTGGTTGCTTTTGCAGTATGCTTTGGGTCATTGTCCATCTGCACTGTGATGCGCTGTCCAATGAGTTCTGAAGCATTTGGCTGAATATGAGCAGATAATATTTCCCGAAACACTTCAGAATTCATCCTGCTGCTTTTGTCTGCAGTCACATCATCAATAAATACAAGTGAACCAGTTCCATTGGCAGCCATACATGCCCACTCCATGACACTAACACCACCATGCTTCACTGATGAGGTGTATGCTAAGGTGGTATGCTTTCATGAGCAGTTCCTTACCTTCTCCATACTCTGGTACAAGTTGATCTTGGTCTCATCTGTCCATAGGATGTTGTTCCAGAACTGTCAAGGCTTTTTTAGATGTCGTTTGGCAAACTCTAATCTGGCCTTCCTGTTTTTGAGGCTCACCCATGGTTTACATCTTGTGGTGAACCCTCTGTATTCACTCTGGTAAAGTCTTCTCTTTATGGTTGACTTTGACACACATACACCTACCTCCTGGAGAGTTTTCTTGATCTGGCCAACTGTTGTGAAGGGTGTTTTTTTCACCAGAGAAAGAATTCTTCGGTCATCCACCACAGTTGTTTTCTGTGGTCTTCCAGGTCTTTTGGTGTTGCTGAGCTCACCGGTGCGTTACTTCTTTTTAAGAATGCTCCAAACAGTTGTTTTGGCCACGCCTAATGTTTTTGCTATCTCTCTGATGGGTTTGTTTTGTTTTTTCAGCCTAATGATGGCTTGCTTCACTGATAGTGACAGCTCTTTGGATCTCATC
Source organism: Bufo bufo (assembly GCF_905171765.1). Taxonomy (NCBI): domain Eukaryota; kingdom Metazoa; phylum Chordata; class Amphibia; order Anura; family Bufonidae; genus Bufo; species Bufo bufo. Next base: position 129,518,388 of record NC_053396.1, read on the forward strand.
TTGAGAGTTGACAGCAACAGATTCCAAATGCAAATAGCACACTTGAAATGAACTCTGGACCTTTTATCTGCTCATTGTAATTGGGATAATGAGGGAATAACACACACCTGGCCATGGAACAGCTGAGAAGCCAATTGTCCCATTACTTTTGGTCCCTTAACAAGTGGGAGGCACATATGCAAACTGTTGTAATTCCTACATCGTTTACCTGATTTGGATGTAAATACCCTCAAAGTAAAGCTGACAGTCTGCAGGTAAAGCACATCTTGTTCGTTTCATTTCAAATCCATTGTGGTGGTGTATAAAGCAGGAAACACAAAGAGGCCGAGTTTGACAACCGGACCTGTTTACTCCCAAAAATTAATGTGGCAAATGTACTGATACCCTAGGGGACAGAGGGGTAAAACTTAACATTTAATGTGGACAATTCTAAAATGAATGGACACTAGAGGATGAGCCTCTGTAACATACAACATAAAAAAGCCAAAAATGTTAGAATTGTGTTGATGTCCCAATATTTATGGACCTGACTGTATACATTTTGAAAGGTCTTATCTTACAGTTCATTGCCAGGCTGCTTTTTCCTATTAAAGTACGTTCACATGTGGCAGATTTGCTGTAGAAATCTCGGTATAAGGCCTCATGCACACGACCGTTACGTTTTTTGCGGTCCGCAAATCGTGGATCCGCAAAACATGGAAGCCGCCCGTGTGCTTTCCGCAATTTGCGGATCGGAACAGGCGGCCCATTGTAGAAATGCCTATTCTTGTCCACAAAATGGACAAGAATAGGACATGTTATTTTTTTTTTGCGGGGCCACAAAACAGAGCAACGGATGCGGACATCTTTTGCGGCCCCATTGAAGTGAATGGGTCCACACCCGAGCCACAAATACTGCGCCTCGGGTGCGGACTAGAACAACGGTCGGGTGCATGAGGCCTAAGGCCGAGTTCACATCACCGTTTAGCTTTCCGTTCTTCTGATTGATTCATCAGAAGAACAAAACAAAAAAATGGATCTGTTATTTTGAGCATCAGTTCTCATGAGTTTGTGTCACTTCTGTGAGAGATCATTTATTTTTAATGGGAGAAAAATAACTTTTTGAAGGACTTTTTCTCGTGTCAAGAATAACTGATCTGTGACGATAGTGAAACAAACTGATGCTCATAATAACGGATCCGTTCTTTTTTTTTCCTGTTCTTCTGACAGATCAGAAGAATGGAAAGTTAAATGGTGACGTGAACTCGGCCTAACTGTCTCATTTTTCTGCATAGGGCTTACTGAAATTCATGTGATTTCAGCAGAAAAAAAAACTGTGCTTTGGAATAGATTTTCAGCTGAATAGATTTCATTAACAAATCTGGTATGTGTGAGTGCACTCTTAGCCCTTTCACACGGGCGTTGCGGGAAAAGGTCCGGGTGCGTTGCGGGAACATGCGTGATTTTTCCGCGCGAGTGCAAAACATTGTAATGCGTTTTGCACTCGCGTGAGAAAAATCGCGCATGTTTGGTACCCAAACCCGAACTTCTTCACAGAAGTTCGGGCTTGGGATCGGTGTTCTGTAGATTGTATTATTTTCCCTTATAACATGGTTATAAGGGAAAATAATAGCATTCTGAATACAGAATGCATAGTAAAATAGCGCTGGAGGGGTTAAAAAAAATAAAAAAATAATTTAACTCACCTTAATCCACTTGATCGTGCTGCCCGGCTTCTCTTCTATCTCCTTCTTTGCCGATTGCAGGAAAAGGACCTGTGGTGACGTCACTCCAGTCATCACATGGTCCATCACATGATCCATCACCATGGTAAAAGATCATGTGATGACTGGAGTGATGTCATCAAAGGTTCTTTTCCTGCACACAGCTAAGATGAAGATAGAAGAGATGCCGGGCTGCGCGAGCAAGTGGATTAAGGTGAGTTAAATAATTTTTTTATTTTTTTTAACCCCTCCAGCGCTATTGTACTATGCATTCTGTATTCAGAATGCTATTATTTTCCCTTATAACCATGTTATAAGGGAAAATAATAATAATCGGGTCTCCATCCCGATCGTCACCTAGCAACCGTGCGTAAAAAAAATCGCACCGCATCCGAACTTGCTTGCGGATGCTTGGGATTTTCACGCAGCCCCATTCACTTCTATGGGGCCTGCGTTGCGTGAAAAACACACAAAATAGAGCTTGCTGCGATTTTCACGCAACGCACAAGTGATGCGTGAAAATCACCGCTCATGTGAACAGCCCCATAGAAATGAATGGGTCCTGATTCAGTGCGGGTGCAATGCGTTCAACTCACGCATTGCACCCGCGCGGAAAACTCGCCCGTGTGAAAGGGGCCTTAGGCTCCATTCACACGTCCGCAAATGGGTCTGCATCCGTTCCGCAATTTTGCGGAACGGGTGCGGACCAATTCATTCTCTATGGGGACGGAATGGATGCGGACAGCACACAGTGTGCTGTCCGCATTTGCGGAGCGCGGCCCCGATCTTCGGGTCCGCAGCTCCGCAAAAGATGGAACATGTCCTATTCTTGCCCACAGCTGCGGACAAGAATAGGCATTTCTATAGGGGTGCCGGGTGGGTGTATTGCGGATCCGCAATTTGCGGGTCCGCAACACACAACGGACGTGTGAATGAAGCCTTATAAAGCACTGAGGTTCTTTTAACCATAGTCATTCATGATATTAAAGATGAATATGTCAGTGGAAACTGAAATTGATGACTCTTATAGACTCTGGTGGTACCAAGCCTGGATATTACCTTATGAAAATCCAACTTCGGAAACACTGAATAGAATATTAAGAGACTTCACACGAATAAGAAATGTCTATTTTCTTTATTTCAGTGGGAAATAGTTTCAGTATCTTGTCGTCAGAAGTCATCCCCACCTGAGTCAGCAGGAGATTTGCTGCGACGTGTTGGTGCAGGACTCTTAGCAGAACTTTTGAGAGTGCTAGTACCTGACTTTGGAGTCTGTGTTGGAGCTCCTTTCATCACGCGGCATTCTGAAAGATGAACATGGAGAATATGATTGAAATATAATGTGAAGACTTATCCAAGGCTGCATAGTGTTCTTGAAAAGTAGAAATGAAATAAGGTAATTAAACAAAACGGAAAAAAAAAAAAGGTGGTGAAAAGTACACCGAGATTTGGTGAAGCACAAATAAACTGTCTGGTACTAAAAATGACATGATTTTCATTAAGAAATAAACACAAATAGATTCCAATGTATTCCCCCTCCGGCCCTGAATGTGCCAGACAGAAAAATCTGTTTGCTCCTCGATTTCCAGCCGCAGAGTTTGTTGTGAGGTCAGACAGAATTAACAACAAATTAATTCCCAATAGTTGCTTTCCCAGTTAGCGCATGTAAATGGGCTTTAAGATCAGAAAGATGAAGTAACTCAGTACAGTAACTAAGAGATTGGAGTACATCAAAGAGAATTGAGGCTTCATCATTTAAAGCATTAGTAGAAACCCCATCTTAAGGTCTCCCCATAGTTGTTAAAGGATTGCATATCTCAATGTAAGTTCCTTTAAATGGGTTGCCCCAGTTGGTCAACCACTTTCTAGAAAGAAGAAGTTCTGGAGATCAACTTGTTGCTGAGCGTCTAACTTCTCTAAACCCTAGCAATAACAACTGAGAACTGAACTTTAGTGTGGCCACACTTTTTCTCTGCAGGAGCTATGTAATATTACATGGCACCTATTCAAATGAATGGGAAACCATGTAATATGTGGACATGTTGAGTCAACCAGAGTAGGAGTCTCAGTATAGGCTCTCCACTCTGGTTTATGGAGGGAAGTCCGAGCAGTGGACCAACTCTATGATGATGAGTCTTATTGACCTCTTATATGGTACCTGGACTTACCATTTTCATCCAGGGAGAAGTCATCCTGAGCATATCGAAATTTTTCTGGCCCACAGGCAATAAATACATCATCTTCACCAAAGAAATCATGCAGACAGGTCACCTAAAAGAAGAAGAAATGCAGTTGAGCAAGCAGAATGTTAGGGATACTGCTTTGTTGTCTAGGTATTTCAGGAAAATATTACTGTAATAATAAAAATATCATAAAGGTCATTTCACTTTAATTCATTAGAATTTCCATTTGATACTTTGAAGTATCTGTAAACACAAGTTAAATCAATAGTTCTTGAGGGGAGTAGGCCAACTTGGCTCTACTTTTATCTCATCTAAAATCTCCATCCAATACTATAATAAGAATCAATTATTATCATCATCATCATCAATTGTTACCATCATGTATTTAGTTCTGAATAAGCCCTTTTTTTGCTTTTTGGTTGAAACAAATTTGGCTACAGAAAAGGGTCCCTGTGCAAGACCAGTACAGTATGAGGACCTCATGTTGTCCAACCAACTACTTTCTCAAGGAGATAATATCTTCATGCAGTTTCTCTATATTAAATTTTTTTGTTTAACAATCATTTTTATTGAACGTTTTACAAAAAGATCACTGAAAAATACACACAAGGAAGGACATTTTCCAATATCATTAAAAATCAATACTATAAAATAAGATCCAAAGAAGATACAGAAAAAGATAGAAATAACAAAAACACCAACACATTGGTCCAAAGTATAGGGGAAAGAATCTATGTTCAGATAGAAGTAGGTAAAATAAAATGCAAAAAATTAGATTGGATGAAATTAAATTAAATAGGATAGGAGAGAGAGGCGTATCTAATAAAAGTTCTGATATGTTATATCGACATATAAAAAGTTTTGATCGGTGGGGGTCCAATTTCTGAGACCCCCACCAATAGCTAGAACAAGAAGAGAGAAGTGCTCACATAGCACTCTTTTTCCTTGCTGCAGGAGAGGTCTTGCTTCCATCTCCTGCAGTGAGGCGAAAGAGCACTCTATGGCCTTGTGGGGATTTGCTCTGGTAGTTAGGATTAGCGGATGCAGTATAGAGGCTAAGTATGCCAGGGGGAGAAAAACAGAACTGGATCGCACATCCACAATGCTATGCTTTGATCTAATTAAACTCGCTTCTCAGCACCATATTGAAGTGTACAGCCCCCCATATTGCATGCTGTACAAGAGGCATTAGTGTAAATTTTGATCAAAAGGCATAAGCCCACTCACCACGACAAGGTCGCCTCTTTGAGTGGGACCTACTCTGACAAAAAGGTGCAGCGCAATGCGGTGACAAAGCGGCACTGCCTAAGTAGGTGGCTGGACCCAGGAGTCAAACAGCAACCCTGCTGTCTGACAATGCCACCCATGGCACTGGGTCCCACCAACCCACCAGCACAGCACCACAAAAACAAAGGCCACCACGCAGTACTGCACCATGCGAACAGTTGTCTAACACAACATGTCCATTGCTATCAGGAGCTACAGGTCAATGACCACTTTTATGCAGACTTCTGCGATTAAAACCATCTGTGCTGATAGCAATGGACATGTTGTGTTAGACAACTGTTCACATGGTGCAGTACTGCGTGGTGGCCTTTGTTTTTGTGGTGCTGTGCTGGTGGGTTGGTGGGACCCAGTGCCATGGGTGGCATTGTCAGACAGCAGGGTTGCTGTTTGACTCCTGGGTCCAGCCACCTACTAGGGCAGTGCCGCTTGGTCACCGCATTGCGCTGCACCTTTTTGTCAGAGTAGGTCCCGCTCAAAGAGGCGGAAGAAATAAGGAAGAAAAAAGTAAAACAGCAGCACTCTAGGTTGCCAGGTGCAAATCCCACTCAAATTCCCGGACCAGGAGCAGCAGAACAAAATCGATGAAATGAGGGCAGCACTCCGGTCTTGTGGTGAAAAAAGGTGAATTTTATTGCACCCCACAGCAATGCAGCATTTCAGCTCTCTCAATGGAGCCTTTGTCTGAGAGAGCTGAAATGCTGCATTGCTGTTGGGTGCAATAAAATTCACCTTTTTTCACCACAAGACCGGAGTGCTGCCCTCATTTCATTGATTTAAAAAAACTTTATATATATTAATTTTAGCCTCTATTTCTGAAAGGATTTGAACTCACAACCGTCGGCATTAGAGCCATGAACCTTAACTACTACGCTATAGAGCTGCATGTTAACCTGCAGTTAAATATAAAATGATACTTCTGCTGTATAGGAATATTTACTACATGAGAAACTACTATGAGGTTTTTCTGACACAGTTTGTCATTCAGCTTTATAGCTGAGTGGTTAATGTTCTTGCCTCTAATGTAGAAAGTTGTGAGTTCAAATCCCGGCAGAAACTTTTCTGAAATAGAGACCAAATTTGATTTAAATACACTGGGTGTCCCCAAGCACTGACTCCATATATGTAAATAGCTATATATGGAGTCAGAGCAGGGACTACTAAGCACGGACTCACACTGGGGGATTCCCCCACTGTACAGCGATCTTCTGCATAGACCTCAGTGGGACCCGGCACCCTCCTCTCTTCAGAGCTGGGGATGCTCGGGTTCTCCCATTGACTTCCATTGTGCTCTGGTGTCTGTAGAGCACCCAAGCATCTCAAAGTGTTCTACTTGAGCACCAGAGCACCCGAACACTTTGGTGCTCGATCAACACTACTCACCAGTAAATGGATCTAGTCAGTGCTCTAATTGAAACTAGCTGCTATGGATCCATCGCTTGTAGCAACCAGTTGTTATGGCTAGGCCTGATTCAGATGGCTATTAAAATTTCCGTCTGCCAAACATAGATATATATCTTGATGTCCGTTTGGTGTTTGAGTGCTTTTTTTTTCTGGACCCATTCATTTAAGTGAATGAGTTTTAGATGGAAAACAGACAAGAAAGGTGCAAGCTGCAAGTTTCTCGTCACGGACCAATTGTTTGTACAGAAAAATTGACATTCGAAAGGCATCATTTGCATCAATAGGTCCATGTGCTCAGGAGAGCACACAGATGGAAAAAATACCATGAATTAGGCCTAAGGCAGTATATCCAAAAGCAAGCACTGTTCTGCAAATGAGTCAGCTTCTCAGTCCATAGAAGAACTGACAGTGTCCTGAATGAAGGGAGGGGATATAGCAGGTCAACAACAGGGAAACCGTACAATTCCACATTACAACATCGGGGTTGTCTCATCTCAGACAATGGGGGCATATTTCTGGGATATGCCCCCATTGTCTTATAGGTACGGGAGCCCCGCAAAGTGGTGGCTGGAGGGCCACCGCTCCCATTCACTTCTATGAGCCCGATGGACATAACCGAGCCAGCTCTCGGCTATTTTCGGCGGCCCCATAGAAATGAATGGAGGGAACCTGCGCATGCGTAGTTCACCCTCCACCACTTTCGGGGCTCCGTTCTTTATGTAGGTGCGGATCCCAGCGGTGGCACCCGCACCTATTAGACAATGGGGGCATATCCTAGCCTTATGTCCCCATTGTCTGAGATGAGACAACCCCTTTGATCAGATGAATCACTTAAATATAGATGGAGTCCTCATTACATTTACTTTTCTTTTTTTTTTTTATCTACCTTTCTGTATTTTTAAGCTGGCAGTAACATTTATACTATGTTGCTTACTTTTAGGTTTTCAGGAATACATGCAGAGCATATTTCAAATTTCTATATAGATCTCAAATAAAAGGGTGTCAATGAAGTTCTCATGCAGAGAGGCCTGCAATTCACCCCTAAGCCCCCCCTCCCCCAGTAATCGAGGAGTTAATCATCTTAAATGCTGCCTTGAGCTGCCAGCTCCAAATGTCTTATGGCGCTGGGATGTGAGCAGATAAGAGATTATTGCTGGTGGATGGAAGCTACTAATTTGATTCAAATTTCTCCAGCTCATTATACTGTGTATTTATAGCAGCGTTTTCCAGAAGCCTAGAGGCAAAGGAGATCTGAAATTGCACATTTTGTCTGAGTTAGGAAAACAAAGAGAGGCTGGATGAGGGACCTCCCATCACAGCGGGGCTGTCACAAACAATGGCAGCTCGGTCATTAATAGCGGCGCTACGCCTCCCACATTGTAGTGTTCTCACCCTGCCCCGCACACCAGTCAGAAGGATGCGGAGGATCACTCTTATGTTTATAAGATCACAGGCAGAAGAAGTCCTCACCCAGTCCATAGGAATCACATAGACTGAGCAGAATATATTACATTGAAAGCAAATCTGGCCATAGACATAATTTCTAAAAAGGTATAATTGTAACACTGCAAGAGATTTCATATACAAATATTTAAGGAGTATTCCCATCTCAGACATCGATCCCTAGGATATTCCATATGCCATCAATGTCAGTTAGGTGCACCTCTGGGACCTGCTCCTATCCCCATAATGAGCCCCTCGAAGTGGAAGATCGCACACCACACAAGTGTTGCCATCCTCCACTCACTTCTGTGGGACTTCGACAAAAAGCTGAGTGTGCTTGCTCCGCTATTTTCAGAACAGTGAATGAAGAGCACACCATGCATGGAGAGCATTGACCCGGCACTATTCTGACATTGATGGCATACTTTTTTTTATTTTTATTGATGTCTGAGATGAGCAGAACCATTTAAGATTGTGGATTTTCAGTAGACGACCTATAATAATGTAAGTATTTCATTTGTAAGTATCTGATTACTTTCTGCCAGAGATAGACACTAGCAATTACTGCTAATAATTGATGTATTGTGTCTATTATTATGTCTATGACAATCTTTGGGAGGGAAGGGATGCAAATGAGCTCTTAACAAGCTCTGCCTCTCATGCCACCAGATGTAGGGCAGCTATCCTATAAGTCAATGTTTCGCTCCTAAAATAGGCCTTGAGACATAGTAACATAGTAACATAGTTGGATATTAAATAAGCCAGCAACTCATCTGCAGACAGCTGTTTCGGGGTGATTGCCCCTCATCAGTGCAGAGCAGAGAGTACTGGCTTAACTGTGCTAGGACAATCTCTAGAATGTATAACATTTGCATCCGCAACTACTTTATAGAAACCTGATCACAGATTGCTAAATGTCTCAAAGCCATGTGACGTCTGTCTGTCCTCTGAGCACCTGCTGCATCAGCAATACTCTCAGCACAGCAAGGCAGCAGCAGCATATCATATATTCCTTAACCTGGGGCAAAGATCCAATGTGCTGTCTTAGTCCTGCATCTAAATATTCAGTTTTTTTTTAGGAATCTGGCACCAGCACTTAGGGCACATGCTCTGCCAATCCCTCCCACTAGCTAAGCCACTGCAGGATCTCTTTTGGGCTATTTAATTTTTAGCACTAGTGGTCTCACTCACCATACAGTAAAAGGGGGAACTTGACCCCTTAGGGACCGGGCTCATTTTCACCTTAAGGACAAGGCCATTTTTTTGCAAATCTGACCAGTGTCACTTCATGTGGTGATAACTTTAAAACGCTTTGACTTATCCAGGCCATTCTGAGATTGTTTTTTTTGTCACATATTGTACTTCATGACACTGGTAAAATTAAGTTAAAAAATAATAATTTTTATTTATAAAAAAATACCAAATTTATCAAAATTTTGGAAAATTATCAAATTTCCAAGTTTCAATTTCTCTACTTCTATAATACATAGTAATACCTACAAAAATAGTTATTACTTTACATTCCCCATATGTCTACTTCATGTTTGGATCATTTTGGGAATGCCATTTTAATTTTTGAGGACGTTACAAAGCTTAGAAGTTTAGAAGGAAATCTTGAAATTTTTCAGAAATTTTCAAATACCCAATTTTTAGGGACCAGTTCAGGTCTGAAGTCACGTTGTGAGGCTTACATAATAGAAACCACCCCATTCTAGAAACTACACCCCTCAAGGTATTTCAAAACTGATTTTACAAACGTCATTTACCCTTTAGGTGTTCCACAAGAGTTAATGCAAGAAAACAAAACACGTCCCACGACGCGAATTACCGTCAGCCAGTCACCAGGGTCAAGAAGGAATCTTTTATTGCAGCGATACAACGCGTTTCAGGGAATCACTCCCCTTCATCAGGTACAAGGAAGCTGCACAAGTGTAACAGCACAAAGCTACACACATTTATACATACAAACATACCGCCTTAAGGAGGTCACAAGGTCAGAAGGGAGGGGTTTGGGATATTGTCTGGATGAACAATGACACATATAATGTGCATATTGGCAGGTTCTCATAATAGACCGCCGATGTGCACATTCCAACCACATCTATACTGTGTGAAGCAGAAAAACGCACTAGTAACAGTCCATTTAAGAAGATCTCAAATGGCTACGCCCATATAGGGCTGACCTTAAGGAATATGCAATTAGAAGCGCATCACAAAGGTCCTAGTCATGCAGATTGATGATGTGATCCTATTAAGGGTTCAGGACCTGCATCACATGAGCGGATCCTAGTCACGTGAGGACCGTTGCCTAGTTACAGGAATGCTTAAGTGGTAAGAAGGCCGTCTTCTATAAGGAAGCTGGCTTACGTCATTCGGCCCGACGTCATGTGACCCGTATCACATGAGTAGATTCCGGTCACGTGAGGACCGTTACCTGGTTGCAGGGACGCTTCAATGGTGAGGGGGCCGCCTGCCACAGAGAGGCTAACTTGCGTCTCCCAGCCTAACATCGCGTGATGATAGTAAGATCACGTTAGGGCCGCTACTATGTGACAGAGGACACTCTCAGCTGAATACCGCTACAATATTGTAGCGCCGTGGGACGTGTTTTGTTTTCTTGCACTACTATCTTCTTGGGGGCTCCAGGCTTCTCCTTTTGAAGATCCCTCGTGGTCCCGAGGCTGCAGACCGCCATATCCAGACGTCCAGGCTTGTTTGAAAATACCTACAATAGTGTTGTGCCTATATTCGCACAACCACACAAGGTGAGCCTTGCCAATTCTTTTTGTTCACCACTATATACTCACAGAATTACCCTACAGATTTAAAACCAGCCTGCTACATTACCACAAGAGTTAATGGCAAATAAAAATAACATTTCAGAATTTAGATTTTTGGGCAAATTTTCCATTTTAATAAAAAAATTTATTTGCCCCGATTCTGTAGTTTGCATAAACATCCCATATGTGGCCATAAACTACTGTACGGGCACACAATAGGGCGTAGAGGGAAAGGTGCGCCGTGTGGTTTTTGGAAGGCAGATTTTGCTGGACTGGTTTATTTAAACCATGTCCCATTTGAAGCCCCCCTAATGCACCCCTAGAGTAGAAACTCCATAAAAGTAACCCCATCTAAGAAACAGCACCCCTCAATGTATTCAAAACTGATTTTACAAACTTTGTTAACGCTTTAGGTGTTACACAAGAGTTATTGGCAAATGGAGATGAAATTTGAGAATTTCAATTTTTGAAGCCCCCTGATGAGTAGTCCATAAAAGTGACCCCATTTTGGAAACTACGGGATAAGGTGGCAGTTTGGTTGGGACTATTTTTAGGGTACATATGATTTTTGGTTTATCTACATTACGTTTTTGTGAGGCAAGGTTACCAAAAATAGAAATTCTGAAATTACATCTCCATTTGCCATAAACTGTTGAGGAACACCTAAAGGGTTAATAAAGTTTGTAAAATTAGTTTTGAATACAGTGAGCGGTGTAGTTTCTTAGATGGGGTCGCTTTTATGGAGTTTCTACTCTAGGGGTGCATCAGGGGGGCTTCAAATGGGACATGGTGCCCAAAAAAAAAAGGCCATCAAAATCTGCCTTCCAGAAACCATACGGCGTTCCTTTCCTTCTGTGCCCTGCCATTTGGTCATACAGCATTTCACGACCACATATGGGGTGTTTCTGTAAACTGCAGAATCAGGGAGCGCTGCAGTAATTTGAATAGCCCGCCCGCCCCAGCCGACCAATCAGAGCTGATCCTGAGAGGTGATGTCACCATCACCTCTCAGGATCGCAGGATGGTGATTGGTGGTGTATTATTACACCACCGATCACCATCCTGTTCCGGGTCATCGGGTCCCCAGAGACCCGAATAACCTGGAAACGCACTAAACCGCAGGTCTGAATTGACCTGCGATTTGCTGCGATCGCCGACACGGGGGGGGGGGGGCACAGGACCCCCCGGCGCATTGTCCCAGGGTGCCTGCTTAATGATTTGAGCAGGCACCCAGTTCCGATCACCACCCGCCACGTGGCGGTGATCGGAACTACACAGGACATACAGGTACGCCCTGTGTCCTTAAGTACCAGGACATCAGGTTGTACCTGTACGCCCTATGTCCGTAACAGGTTAAAGGGGTTGTCTCACTTCAGCAAGTGGCATTTATCATGTAGAGAAAGTGAATACAAGGAACTTTCTAATGTATTGTGATTGTCAATATTGCCTCCCTTGCTGGCTAGCTTAATTTTTACATCACATTACGACCACCCTGCAATTCATCAGTGGTGGTCCTGCTTGCACAATATAGGAAAAAGCGCTGGCCTCTTTGGTGTCTGGGATTGTGGGAGTATGCATAGTCCAGCACTTTTTCCTTTTTGTTATAGTAGGCAAACACGACCACCGCTACTGAATTGCAGAGTGGTCGTAACCATGGAAATGAGCAGTGTATAATGTGATGCAAAAATGAATCCAGCCAGCAGAGGCAATATGGACAATCACAATACATTAGTAGCTCTGTGTGCTTTTATTGTGTAAAAAAACCGATTTGATGCATATGCAAATTAACATAACAGTCATATCTTACTTGTGTGACCAGAGAAGAGTCATATTTTCAAGCTCTGACTCATCTCAGGTTAATTTGCATATGTATCAAATCGGTTTGTATACACAATAAAAGCACACAGAGCTATGGGGACTGGGTATTGCGGATGTGCTAGCGGCCATCTAGCAACCCATGTCCTCAGCTCTATACACAAAATCCAGGTGACAGGTTCCCTTTAAGTAGCAGATGCAAAAAGTGATATGTCTAAATGCATACACTTTCAATAGCTATCTCTCCAACCTCCCTCCCGACTTCCCCATACTAATACACAGTCGGCTTGGCCAAATGTGTCTGTGTACGCTATGGGGAGAGCAGAGAAAGATGCTGCCAGACATTTCTGGGCGCAGCTTATCTCCCCGGAGAACAAAAGGATCGGATGAATATTTGACATCATCTGTTGGGAGCTCCCCCACAAACATTAGTGTGTTGGACGAATCCACCATTCTTAAAGGTTCAGACAACAAAAATGTAATGTGTTTGGCCAGCTAATGACTGCAACAGTCTATATATACAGTATATGCCACAAAAGCAATACTATGAATAAATATACAAGAACAGCAGGTCACAGACAACCACAGAAATACCAGTGTGGACCAGATAAGAGTGACAGACCGTTAAAGGGAATGTGTCATCTATAAAAATTTTTTTACTGATAGTTAAAACCAGATAGCAAAACACATCCTTTTTTTAATAATGTTTTTATTTTTAAATTAAATATTTTTTAATTCTGTTTCCTGAACATGATTATAGGGGCGACCGTCTTGCCTGAGCTGGTGTTTTCAGCGTTTAGAGATATGTTTTATGGGAGCCACATAGACCATAGACACAATGGTCAGGAGGGGACCTCATTGACTTCTATGAGAAAGTATTCTAGGCATGCTCCTTGACCTGTGTAGAGGTTTAGAGGGAGTAGAAAAGCTGTGATATCACCTATTGGGAATGGTGGATACTGTGTTATCTATACAGCGGTGTTATTGGTCATTGTAATCTCACATGTGATGATAAAGAGATGACTGTTGAAAGGTGATCTGTACAGACCAAGAAGTGGCTCCTATTATTAGGCTTAGTGGGCAGCGTAAAACCTGCAGGATTTTAGGATTATTATTTTTTAAATATAGATAGTGACATGGAAAATTAAAATTATCCAAATATTCTTTAAAAATTTGCCTAACAAAAAGGTAAGTTCCTGATGACACATTCCCGTTAAATTACATGATATCAGTATACATAGTGAGAATTGGGTAATAAGCAATTTGTGGTGTAAATAGTTCCTTAATCAATTGCATATAAAATCCATGCTACAAATAACCACATCGTCCGCAGTCCCAGAATCGACATTATATAATAGCTGGATCAAACAATCTTACCCTTAGGCATGATTTAGGGGTGGGAGGCCACCACTGAGGGCGCTGACTTCAAACTGCATCACTACTTCAGTAACTTTATCAGGAGGGAGTGTAGATTAAAGGGAACCTGTCACCTAAAATTTGGCAATAGAGCTGAGGACATCCGCAATATCCAGTCCCCATAGCTCTCTGTGTTTTTATTGTGTAAAAAAAATAACGATTTGATAGATATGCAAATTAACCTGAGATGAGTCCTGTCCCTGAGATGAGTCCAGCGTGAAGGAGCCCAGCACCGCCCCGCATCCTCCGAATCTTCTCCTTGCTCCCTGACGTCAGAGCACCATAATCTCGAGGATGCGGGGCGGTGCTGGGCTCAGAGTCAGAGAACGCTGGACTCATTTCAGGGACAGGACTCATCTCAGGTTAATTTGCATATCTATCAAATCGTTTTTGTTGACACAATAAAAGCACACAGAGCTATGGAGACTGAATATTGCGGATGTGCTAGCGGCAATCTAGCAGCCCATGTCCTCAGCTCTATTGCCAAATTCCAGGTGACAGGTTCTCTTTAAAATTAGGGAACACATATAGTGGCCTGATCAGTGTTGTCACCTGTACAAGGAGCAATTCAGTGCAATTCTGTCATGATAGCCTCCCCCATGAATGCTGCACACATTTACATTTGGCCAGAAGCAAGCTTGTGACGCATCATCACTCTCAGTATCCTGACAACATGGAAACACACCAACACCGATCCATTGGGGTGACACCCCAGTGCAGTGTGATGGCAACCCACTGCATAAGGGGTTAATGTAGTAGCATTATGCACCTTGTATCCCAAATGTTGCATATGGAGAGTAGGGGGTTAACTTGCCATACCAGCCCCTTAGTAACAGTAGTTTGGTGGTGGCTCCTCCACCCACCTCCTCTAAAGGAGGAAGTCATTTTGGTGTGTGTAGTCTGTGAGTGAACGCAGAGTGAGGAGCAGAACGAAACTGAAAGCAGACAACTGAGCTACAATATATGAGCCAGCCCCTGAGGGAAAGGACTGCTGGAGATAACAGAGCGTTTAGCAACCTTTACAAAGTGAGAGTGCTGGAAATATTGAAAATATTTGTCAGAAAAGGTAACACCTGCATTTAGGGCTATAGATGTTCCTGCACAGTGGTTGGGATGATATACCTCAGGGCCCTTAGCACATTGAAAGTACAGATTGGCCATCTGTTTGGAGAAACAGCATCCTGCTAAGAATACTGTGGATATTTACATCTGAAGACAGAGAAAGTGTACCCCTTTAAGGCTGTATTAGACAGCCAGAACAGGCAGGCAATTGTCGGGAGGGAAGCGTTCCTTCCTGGAAAGGCCTGCTCGTCAGCAGAGGAGACCACTGCTATTACATGCAGCGATCTCCTCCTCAGTATACGGAGGAGCGATCGGTGTGCCATCACTCTTCCCTATACTGATTACACAGCACTATCTGCCACCTGCAAACCTGTTGAAAGATTTGGATTACCCGATGAACGAACGTTTGCTCGTTCATCGGGTAATTGGTGGCAGTATTACACTGCCAGATCGAGCGTTACTACGAATGGTCGTTAGCAATCATCTGGAAGACAATCTAATACAGCCTTTAGGCCAGAGAAGATAAACTGTATAAGCTGATTAGAGAGAAAGGACTCCGAGAGGACTAGTAAACTGCCTATCCTCCTATACACACAACCTTGGGGAAAATTGCCGAAAGCCACCTATCAAGACTATACTTATATTTGAGAGTGCCTGTGTGAATCATCTACCTAACTGACCAAGAAAAGTACAGTGAACTGTTTGCACTAACATCAGCCTCAACATAGTGTGCATCAACACCTGATTATCACAGTACCACATGCCTTACACCTCAAAACTTGTCTCCACCAAGGGCACCCCAACTAACACCAGGCAGGAGAAACCCAAAGCCAGGGAGTGCACGAAGGGTAGAAAGGGTGTGCACTTCATCACTGCACAGTCCTAAGGAGTGGCAGAGTGAGGACTACTACTGTGACTGACTACTACCACCATTATTGCCACCACCACTTCTGTCCTCCAGTCTACTCTCAACTGGGCTTGCAGTAGAGATGAGCAAATTTTTCAAAAATTTGATTTGGCGGTTGGCCGATTTTTTCGGGAGAAATTTGGTTCGATCCGAATATATTCACGGTGAATTACATT
Source organism: Bufo bufo (assembly GCF_905171765.1). Lineage (NCBI taxonomy): Eukaryota > Metazoa > Chordata > Amphibia > Anura > Bufonidae > Bufo > Bufo bufo. The sequence goes on from NC_053396.1 coordinate 129,534,561, forward strand.
GAAAAAATGATATTTCCTGGCTGCTGAGAGCCTTCATAGTGGTGTAGAACACTGTGCCTTGCAGTAACACGTATAGGGAGTCTGCTTTGGTAGTGAAATAATACTGTGAGTCCGTATGACATACAGATGACAGGCGTTGCTCTTAGAATCACTGCACACTTCACTTATTTGGGCAGTCACGGGGCCAAAACTGACCAAATAAATCAAGTATGAACTCAGCCTTACAGGTCGATGTTAGCGCCAAGAAGAAGCGCACTCCTTTTACACCGTCGCCAGCTTCATTCCACATGGATGTCTACAGAACCTGTTCTATTAAACGCTTATACAAGTAGAGCCCCCCCCCGCGCCCCCCCCCCCACCATAGTGGAGAGTGTGTCAGCAGTAAGTTTGTATTGACATCACTGATTAATTTGCCCTTCCTCTGATCCGGCAGAACAATACCCCCCAAAAAACAGATCCTGTCTGTTGAGCATCTGCCTTCCATCAGTCAGCATTTGGTCAGTAATCTATCACTATTGCTAATGCCCCAAAAAACAGGAGTGGATCTAAAACAGAGATGACATGTGAATGGAATATTTGCATGTCATCTGTGTTTTGTACCGACTCCTGCTTTTGGCTACCAAATCATAAGCCAATTCTGATGAGACCATACAGGCCTTACAGCTGCTACACAGACCAGATCCGTTGTGCGTCTCATTTTTCCTTTCTTCTGACAGATCAGAAGAAAGGTCAAATAAATGATGATGTCAGCCAGGCCGAAAGGCAAAATAGTGGCCCAGTCATGAAGTGGGGAGGGTGGGACCAGCATGAGTGGCACAATGACAGAGCGCGGAGGTGGCGGCAGCAGCAGCATCAAGAGGAGGCCACAGAGTGGCACAATGACAGAGTCTGGAGGTGGTGACAGCAGCAGATTCAGGAGGATACCACAGAGTGGCAGGGTGACATAGTATGGATATGGCAGCAGCAGCAGCAGGATACCACACAGTGGCAAGGAGACATAGTGTGGAGATGGCAGCAGTAGCATAAGGAGACCACAGAGTGGCAAGGTGACAATGTGTGGAGATGGCAGTAGCAGCATCAGGATACCACAGAGTGGCAAAGTGACATAATGTGGATATGGCAGCAGCAGCATCAGGATACCACAGAGTGGCAAGGTGATATAGTGTGGATAGGCTACTTTCACACTAGCGTTCTGCTGTCCGCTCGTGAGCTCCGTTTGAAGGGGCTCACGAGCGGAGCAGAACGCTTCCGTCCAGCCCTGATGCAGTCTGAATGGATGCGGATCCGCTCAGACTGCATCAGTCTGGCGGCGTTCAGCCTCCGCTCCGCTCGCCTCCGCACGGCCAGGCGGACAGCTGAACGCTGCTTGCAGCGTTCGGGTGTCCGCCTGGCCGTGCGGAGGCGTGCGGATCCGTCCAGACTTACAATGTAAGTCAATGGGAACGGATCCGCTTGAAGATGACACCATATGGCTCAATCTTCAAGCGGATCCGTCCCCCATTGACTTTACATTGAAAGTCTGAACGGATCCGCTCAGGCTACTTTCGCACTTAGAAATTTTTCTAAGTTATTAATGCAGACGGATCCGTACTGAACGGAGCCTCCGTCTGCATTAATATGATCGGATCCGTTCTGAACGGATCCGATCAAGCGCAAGTGTGAAAGTAGCCTTAGGCAGCAGCTGCATCAGTAGACCACAAAGTGACCCGGTGACAGAGTGGGGCAGTGGGTGGCAATACCAGTACCCGCTGATGAATGTGGTTGAAAGAAGGAGCACTTGGCATCAGATGTGTGGCATCAGGTGGGTGGCAGCATCAGAGTAGTAGCTGAGGCAGGTAGCCAGAACAAACCGGTCTCTTTTGTCAAAGTGTTGGTGTGGCACAATGGATGATTTATTCTGATGCATCAGGAATTGGTGGGTGGAAATCCTGGCTGATCCATGCCTGATTCATCTTGATAAAGGTCAGTCTCCACATTTTGGGTGGACAGGCGAGTTCTCCTTGGGGTAACTATGGCTCAGCTGCACTAAACACCCGCTCTTATGCCACACTACTAGCCAGGCAGGACAGCTTTTCCAGGTAAAACTCTGCTAGTTGCAGCCACAAATCCAGTTTGGTGGCCCAGTAGTCCAGCGGATCTTTAATGTGGGTTGGCAGGGTGCTGTCCAAGTATGCCACCACCTGCTGGTTCAGGTCCTGATCCAGGTCTACCTGCTGCTGCTGATGAGTAGTTTCTTCACTATGCAGGTGAAGAAAGCTACTTATCAGCGACTGTAGACTCCCCAGCAGCCATGGCAGTGGAACGTGAGCACAGAGGGCCCCCCTGTCAGACCTGCGAGAGGATGGATGATGGCGCAGATAGGCAGCGGCCAACTGACTACATAGGATGTCTCTGTAGTAGTTCAGTTTGTCCTCCCTCTTAGTGGGTGTAAAAAAGGCCCCCATTCTGGACCGGTAGCGGGGGTCCAACAAGGTGGAGAGCCAGAAGTCATCCTTCTGCCAAATGGTGACAATTCGGCTGTCACTACGCAAGCAAGTGAGCATACATCGGGTCATTTGTGCAAGTGACTCGGAGGGACTCCCTGCCTCCATCTCCACCACATACTGCCACGGTGTGTCTCCTGTCACCTGAGTAGAAAACCCACCCATTTTGCTACACATTGCCTGTGCTCCAATTTCCTCCCCCCCACAGGGCTCATATGGCCGGGAGATCTAGGTGCCACGTCTACAGTCCTCAGACCAGCCATTGTTACCACCATCTGTTCCAGGACAGGAAGAAGTGGAATGACGTCATTCATCCCGTAGTCCTGTCGACCGACAAATAATGTGGCGTCCTCAAAAGGCCAGAGCAAACGGCAGGTGTTGTGCGCATGTGCTGCCACTGGCTAACATCGAAGTTACACAGGGGACTACTCCTATCCGCTTGCATCATCAAGAAATCGTTGATGGCCTTTCTCTGTTCGTATAGTCGGTCCAACATATGGAGTGTGGAATTCCAACAGGTGGAAACATTGCATATCAGCCTATGTTGGGGGATGCCGTTCTGCCGCTGCAGCTCCAGAAGGGAGTGCTTTGTAATGTACGAGTGGCTAAAGTGCATGCAAAGTTTCCTGGCCATTTTTAGGATGTCTTGCAGATGGGTGGAAAACTTCAGGAACCGCTTGACAACCAGATTGAACACGTGTGCCATGCACGGCGCATGGCTCAGCCCTCCTTGATGCAGCGCCGACACAATGTTCTTCCCGTTGTCTGTCACCATGGTTCAGATTTTGAGTTTGAAATATATAATGTGAAATACCAGCTCACTATATCTGCGGTAAGAATGTATCCGCGTGCTCGGTGTCCTGGTTTTTCAACCTCCTTGTTCAGGTACATAGAAAATGGGTAAATTCAGACTCCAGCACTCACTTTTTTCCGAAGTATCAAGTTCTCCATTTTTATTCAATAATTACACACGGACAGTACAGGGCTCAAGATCTCTCTTAGTACAGGCTGTTTGACGCGTTTCGAAAAGTCTTATTCGTAAAAGTGAGAGAGAGATCTTGAGCCCTGTACTGTCCGTGTGTAATTACTGAATAAAAATGGAGAACTTGATACTTCGGAAAAAAGTGAGTGCTGGAGTCTGAATTTACCCATTTTCTCAGATTTTGAGTTGTCGGGGAGAAAGCCAGGATTCGATTTCTTGCTGAAGGACACGGAGCAGTTCCTCCCCTGTGTGACTCTGTTCACCCAGGGAAACGAGGTGCAGAACAGCGTGAGACCGCCATGCCCTGCACATGTGGTATGCTGGAGGAGCACTGTGACTTGTCCCTGCAGTTGAGGCTGAGGACACGGTGGAGGATGAGGAGGCAGAGGCGGACATTGTCACAGGACCAACGGAATGACAATGTGAAGGCGGAAGCAGCGTGAGTTGCTGGAGTAGCTGTGCAGGAACCACATTCACCCAGTGGGCCATAAAGGACATGTACTGTCCCTGACCATAGTTACAGCTCCACACTTCGGTGCTGCCATGCACTTTGGCAGACACCGACAGGCTCAAGGACTAGCCCACCTTCTGTTCTACATATTTGTGCAAGGCTGGTACTGCCATTTTCGCAAAGAAATGACGGCTTGGGACTCTCCACCTCGGCTCGGCACAAGCCATTAGTTCTCTGAAAGGTGCAGAGTCCACCACTTGGAAAGGGAGGGACTGCAGCACCAGCAACTTGGACAGGAGCACATTCAGCTTCTGTGCCATTGGATGTGTGCACGCATACTGTTGTCTCTTAGCAATCGCTTTGGTGATCGATTGCTGACGGAATGACTGACGAGGAGTAGGAGGAGGAGGAGCAGGAGCATCTGGACCAGCAGAAGATGGGAATGACAGACAGCTCCCTTCGGCTGAGGTGGTGGAGCCTTGAGTGGCTGAAACCGGGTGCGTGCCACTGGATGATGCAGCGGCAGGCTGGACCACCACATTGAAGCCATGGTTCTCCCAGGCCACTGTATGGTGATGCTGCATATGTTGCCAACATTGGCACCCTGGCCACGCTTCTCCTTCTGCCCACATATTCTACATATGGCCATGTTCACCACCTCCGGCGGCTTAACAAAAAACTGCCACACCACCGAGTAGGTGATTTTGCCCTCAACAGTCTGCACTAACTGACTGCTACCGCCGCTGCCTCTGTGAACCCCTGCACCATTACTTCCCAGGCAGGTAGGATGCTGCGAAGCAGGTGTTCTACCCTGGGCACGTTTGGCCCCCGACCTCCCACTGCTGCCACCCTGCTGACTCCCAGCCACGCTATCGACTTGCTGGCTCACGGGCAAGCTGCCACCCTCTTTTCCTGATGATGATGAAGCTGCTTCATCACCCGGCTCCCAAGTGCGATCAGCTACATCATCATCATCGAGTACTGTCTGCAAGTCACTGATGTCCTCCTCAATGGTCTCTGAGTCAGCAGCCTGACCGCTCGCAACACCACCTCACACGCCACTCTCCTCATCACTACTTGCCCGCCTAGCGGAGGAAGCGGCAGATGTCTCCTCCACATCTTGGCTGGGCAGTAGCTGATGACCACCCTCTAGTAGCTCTTCCTCGCGGAAAAGAGGAGCTGAGCCTACAGCATATAATACTTCTCGCGGATAGGGAACATAATAGGACAGAGGCTCCCGGGTCATGCCAACTAAGGGTTGTGTCAGACGAACCCACCGACTGTTGCCTGGGGGTCTCTGATGTCACTTGGGATGTAGTGGATGACCAAGTTAACCTGCTGCCACGCCCCCTTACTCTGCTGCGACTTTGCCTGTGCCACAAACATTTATGCCTCTGCTACTCCTCTGTACATGGCCTGGCACTTCTCTGTCTGATATACTTTTAGCTGAATTAAATGAATTAAAAGAAAATTAAAACACCCCTAAAAGCGACGAAAATATTGTTCTTTCTGTACTGAAATAGGCTAGTAAACGCTTTCAACACATAACTGCAGAAGTGAACTGAGAATATATTTTTTCAAATTGTACTGAAATAGGCCACTAAACACTTTCAACACATATAACTGCAGAAGTGAACTGAGAATATATTTTTTCAAATTGTACTGAAATAGGCCACTAAACACTTTCAACACATATAACTGCAGAAGTGAACTGAGAATATATTTTTTCAAATTGTACTGAAATAGGCCACTAAACGCTTTTGCCACAAATAACTGCAAGAGTGAAGTGCGTATATATATTTTTTTCTGTACTGAAATAGGCCACTAAACGCTTTCAACACATATAACTGCAGAAATGAACTGAGAATATATTTTTCTTTTTGTACTGAAATAGGCCACTAAACTCTTTTGGGTCAGCACAACCTGCCTGTAGGTGCAGATCGCTATGGCGAAATACATACACAAACGGAAAATGCAAATGTGATCGCACACTACATCCAGCACTCTGCCCTCCATGCTGGATGAGACATTGGTTTATATTTTGGCCAAAGCATAGTAAGCCACTCACCGCGTCAAGGCTGTCTCATGAGTGGTCCCTAACTCTTGTTCCTACCTGTTCATGGGCCATGACAGCCACATAAAATCCAGGGAATGCAGGTCAGCATGCAAGCCAAGTACACTTTGCTTGTAACCCCGTCCGGTGCCATTACAGCTTTCATCGGATCCAGGGATGCAAGTACCAACATGCATGCTGAACCCACCATATACTTCTCCTGGAGCCAAATGGCTAATGGTAGGTTCTATACAAGCAGACTCAGTTTTATACTGACTTTAAAACCAGCCTCAAGGACAGATTAACTGGTCAGGTGTGCAATGACTCCAAGGAGATCGCCACGCCTCCAATATATACTACAAAGAAAAGAATAAGGGGTTGGGTCAGCACAACCTGCCTGTAGGTGCAGATCGCTATGGCGAAATACATACACAAACGGAAAATGCAAATGTGATCGCACACTACATCCAGCACTCTGCCCTCCATGCTGGATGAGACATTGGTTTATATTTTGGCCAAAGCATAGTAAGCCACTCACCGCGTCAAGGCTGTCTCATGAGTGGTCCCTAACTCTTGTTCCTACCTGTTCATGGGCCATGACAGCCACATAAAATCCAGGGAATGCAGGTCAGCATGCAAGCCAAGTACACTTTGCTTGTAACCCCGTCCGGTGCCATTACAGCTTTCATCGGATCCAGGGATGCAAGTACCGGACGGGGTTACAGATGGCACCGGACGGGGTTACAAGCAAAGTGTACTTGGCTTGCATGCTGACCTGCATTCCCTGGATTTTATGTGGCTGTCATGGCCCATGAACAGGTAGGAACAAGAGTTAGGGACCACTCATGAGACAGCCTTGACGCGGTGAGTGGCTTACTATGCTTTGGCCAAAATATAAACCAATGTCTCATCCAGCATGGAGGGCAGAGTGCTGGATGTAGTGTGCGATCACATTTGCATTTTCCGTTTGTGTATGTATTTCGCCATAGCGATCTGCACCTACAGGCAGGTTGTGCTGACCCAACCCCTTATTCTTTTCTTTGTAGTATATATTGGAGGCGTGGCGATCTCCTTGGAGTCATTGCACACCTGACCAGTTAATCTGTCCTTGAGGCTGGTTTTAAAGTCAGTATAAAACTGAGTCTGCTTGTATAGAACCTACCATTAGCCATTTGGCTCCAGGAGAAGTATATGGTGGGTTCAGCATGCATGTTGGTACTTGCATCCCTGGATCCGATGAAAGCTGTAATGGCACCGGACGGGGTTACAAGCAAAGTGTACTTGGCTTGCATGCTGACCTGCATTCCCTGGATTTTATGTGGCTGTCATGGCCCATGAACAGGTAGGAACAAGAGTTAGGGACCACTCATGAGACAGCCTTGACGCGGTGAGTGGCTTACTATGCTTTGGCCAAAATATAAACCAATGTCTCATCCAGCATGGAGGGCAGAGTGCTGGATGTAGTGTGCGATCACATTTGCATTTTCCACTAAACTCTTTTACCAGAAATAACTGCACCAGTAAAGTGCGCATATATTTTTCTTTTTGTACAGAAATAAGTCACTAAAGGCTTTTCAACATAGCACTTGCACCCCAAGAAATTTCTGGAATGACAGAGCTGTACAGTCATGGCCAAAAGTTTTGAGAATTACATAAATATTGGAAATTGGAAAAGTTGCTGCTTAAGTTTTTATAATAGCAATTTGCATATACTCCAGAATATTATGAAGAGTGATCAGATGAATTGCATAGTCCTTCTTTGCCATGAAAATTAACTTAATCCCAAAAAAACCTTTCCACTGCATTTCATTGCTGTCATTAAAGGACCTGCTGAGATCATTTCAGTAATCGTCTTGTTAACTCAGGTGAGAATGTTGACGAGCCCAAGGCTGGAGATCATTATGTCAGGCTGATTGGGTTAAAATGACAGACTTGACATGTTAAAAGGAGGGTGATGCTTGAAATCATTGTTCTTCCATTGTTAACCATGGTGACCTGCAAAGAAACGCGTGCAGCCATCATTGCGTTGCATAAAAATGGCTTCATAGGCAAGGATATTGTGGCTACTAAGATTGCACCTCAATCAACAATTTATAGGATCATCAAGAACTTCAAGGAAAGAGGTTCAATTCTTGTTAAGAAGGCTTCAGGGCGTCCAAGAAAGTCCAGCAAGCGCCAGGATCGTCTCCTAAAGAGGATTCAGCTGCGGGATTGGAGTGCCACCAGTGCAGCGTTTGCTCAGGAATGGCAGCAGGCAGGTGTGAGCGCATCTGCATGCACAGTGAGGAAGACGTTTGGAAGATGGCCTGGTGTAAAGAAGGCCAGCAAAGAAGCCACTTCTCTCCAAAAAAAACATCAGGGACAGATTGATCTTCTGCAGAAAGTATGGTGAATGGACTGCTGAGGACTGAAGCAAAGTCATATTCTCCGATAAAGCCTCTTTCCGATTGTTTGGGGCATCTGGAAAAAGGTTTGTCCGGAGAAGAAAAGGTGAGCGCTACCATCAGTCCTGTGTCATGCCAACAGTAAAGCATCCTGAGACCATTCATGTGTGGGGTTGCTTCTCATCCAAGGGAGTGGGCTCACTCACAATTTTGCCCAAAAACACAGCCATGAATAAAGAATGGTACCAAAACACCCTCCAACAGCAACTTCTTCCAACAATCCAACAACAGTTTGGTGAAGAACAATGCATTTTCCAGCACGATGGAGCACCGTGCCATAAGGCAAAAGTGATAACTAAGTGGCTCGGGGACCAAAACGTTGACATTTTGGGTCCATGGCCTGGAAACTCCCCAGATCTTAATCCCATTGAGAACTTGTGGTCAATCCTCAAGAGGCGGGTGGACAAACAAAAACCCACTAATTCTGACAAACTCCAAGAAGTGATTATGAAAGAATGGGTTGCTATCAGTCAGGAATTGGCCCAGAAGTTGATTGAGAGCATGCCCAGTCGAATTGCAGAGGTCCTGAAAAAGAAGGGCCAACACTGCAAATACTGACTCTTTGCATAAATGTCATGTAATTGTCGATAAAAGCTTTTGAAATGTATGAAGTGCGTGTAATTATATTTCACTACATCACAGGAACAACTGAAACAAAGATCTAAAAGCAGTTTAGCAGCAAACTTTGTGAAAACTAATATTTGTGTCATTCTCAAAACTTTTGGCCACGACTGTATAATGGCTATTTGGATCCCCAAATAATCTTTCCCTGCACTTGTAAATCGCTTTTCTAGCACTGTCCCTAGCGCCTTCTGACGTCTCTTCCTGCAATAAGATGCTGTGAAAGGATTCCTCCCTATCCGTTCCCTGCACTTGTAAATCGCTTTTCTGGCACTGTCTCTAGCACCTTCTGATGTCTCTCCCTGCACTAAGATTCTGTGAAATTATTTCTCCCTATCCTTTCTCTGCACTTATAAATTGTTTTTTCAGTTTTTTTTTCACAATGAGGGTTTTCCTATTGCTGTCCCTAGCGCCTTCTCACATCTGTCCCTGCACTCAGAATGCCAGAAAATGGCAGATTCTAAAATGGCTGTCGTATTTATAGGGCTGTGACATCACAGGGCTGGCTGGCTGCTGATTGGCTGCATGCATGCATGTCAATATGGGTGATCCCACCTTCCCAGAGTTCCTTGCCCCATGTCCTCAGTCCTTACACATATAGCTGCCATTTTGGTAAAAATTGCGATTCGTTACCACGAAGCGCGAGGAAATTCGCATTAGTTGTGAATCGAATTTTTCCTGAAATTCAAATCGAATTCCACTTCGTCTGATTTGATTCGCTCATCTCTAGCTTGCAGCATAAGTGCTGAAACATGACAGAAATAAAATCATAATAATCTATATCAGAGAAGAAAACTGAAAAAAATAATAACCCCACCCTTGATGGTAATAAAAGTTAATTAAGGATGTGTGTGTATTTACGCCAAGACTAATTATGGAGATATGGAGACTACCCACAAACTAAACCAGAGGGGAATATTATAAAGGAAAATATCCCTAGCAATGATAATGAAGGTGAGATAGATTATTATAGAATATACAGAATTAAAGGAGAAATTGTTAAAGTGATTACAAAGATGCAGGCACTACCTTTATTAGAAACCCCTGTAATGTCAATGAGTAATAAAAAGGACGACATGAATAAGTAATAACCCCCAATAAAAGACAGTCAAACCCTAATTGTTCTAATAGTGTCTTGTAAGGTCTCCTAGGTGTAGAATAGTGATGAGCGGCAGGGGCAATATTCAAATTCGCAATATTTCGCAAATATTTTGTAGAATATTCGTCATATATTCGTGAATTCACAAATTTCGAGAATATATTCTTGATTGTGAAAATCGGCAATGTATTATTCGAGCAATGCCTGCGAAATACAGGCATGGGGTACGCAACTTTTCTATTGGTTGCTAGGGATGTTGCTAAGCTGTGACAAAGCCTTCTCATTGGCCCACAAGCTAGAAGAAGGGAGGGATGATCACCTGATGTGTACTATGTTAAAAAAATGAATATTCGTAATTACGAATATATAGCACTATATACTAAATATTCGCGAATTCTCAAAGTGCCGATATTCGCGAAACAAATTCGCTTTTCGAATATTCGCGATCAACACTAGTGTAGAATCCTAAATTCTAAACCATCGCCATTAAGGGACTTCATGGTACAAGTCATAATTTCACCCCCTCGAGCTGCTCAGAAGTGGGGGGCGGCTGCTGCAGGGCACAGGGAGATGAGCGCTTCCATTGCTCTTGTTACTGGGCTGGCACATGATGGGGGGCTCTTATTACTGGCACGTGATGGGGGGGCTCTTATTACTGGCACGTAATGGGGGGGCTCTTATTACTGGCACGTGATGGAGGGCTCCTATTACTGGCACGTGATGGAGGGCTCCTATTACTGGCACATGATGGGGGGCTCTTATGACTGGCACATGATTAGGGGCTCTTATTACTGGCATATGATTGGGTCAATTATTACTGGCACATTATTGGGGGCACTAATTACTGGTACATGATTGGGGCCACCTATTACTGGCTCATGATTGGGGGCACTTATTACTGGCACATGATTGGGGAAACTTATTACTGGCACATGATTGGTGGGCACTATAGGGGCATCTACTGAGGCCACAAAGAAGGGGTATTTTATATGGGGGGCTCTGTACAGTTGTATGTTATACTGGGACACATTATGGTGGGTACTATGGGGAAGGGGGAGAGGAGTACTATGGGGTCATCTTCGGGGGGCACTAAGAAGGGGTATTTTATACTTGCAACTGATGGGAGACACTGAGGGCATCTACTGGGGCACTATATATGGGGAATGTTATACTGGTACATTATGGGGGGCACTATGAGGAAGGGGGAGAGGAGCACTATGGGGGCATTTACTGGGGGCACTATATAGGAGTATTTTATACTGGCACATTATGGGGGCACTATGGGGACATTAGCTCAACTGGTGGCATTATGAGGGGGTATTTTTTGCACTGTCATATTATAAGGAGAATTATTTCTACTGGGGGGGGGGGCATTATGGTGGGCTTTATTACTCCCCCATTGTATGACCCCCTAGTAGCAGCACCAGCCTCTCCCTGCTCTGCGACCCCTCTGCCCCTTCTCCAAATCCTTATTATGAAATCTTTCTCATTAGGATAAAACACAACATCAGCTCCACCGAGCCCCCGGCCAAGTGTTGAAGTGGTGTCTGAGATCCCCAAGGGCCAAGCCAAGTAATTGTAAGTTTTCATGTGAAATATTTTTGTTATACACATATAGCATACACTGTGCCACATAATATACAGTATACCTCTACACTGTGTAGTCTGTTCTATAAGCACCATTGTTCTGTGGCGGCGGACATAAAATAATCTGGAAGTGCCCCTCCCGAGACCAGGCTCTGGATCCGCCACTGGACCGCTCACAGGAGTGTACATTTCTTCTAAACTGTAATCCGTATCCTCTGACCTGCAGAAATCAGCACTCGCTCGGTAACAACTAACAGGCAGTGCCTGTAGGCTGTAGCCTGGCCCTGTTACCGAAGCTAGCTGAGTGGTGTAAGGTTAAGGTACTAGTAGAGATGAGTGGCCGCTGAATCCTGATTTAAAGTTACTGCAGGATATGGATTACAGTTTAAAAATGTCAAATGTACACTCCTGTGAGCGGCGGGGAGGGGGATCTGTGGATGACACTGTTATAGGGAGGGGGATCTGTGGATGACAATGTTATAGGGAGGGGGATCTGTGGATGACACGGTTATAGGGAGGGAGATCTGTGGATGACACTGTTATAGGGAGGGGATATGTGGATGACACTGTCATGGGGTGGATCTGTGGATGACACATATAGCATAAGATGCTATATGCGGTATGTGTCATCCACAGACCCCCCTCCATAACAGTGTCATCCACAGATCCCCCTCCATAACAGTGTCATCCACAGATCCCCCCCATAGCAGTGTCATCCACAGATCCCCCTCCCTATAAAAGTGTTATCCACAGGCAACTAGGACATGTTGAAATCTGAGTGATTATATATATTTTTTAAAACCACAGATAGCAGGACTTTCGTCCCTGTTGCGGTTTTAGGTATTGGGTAAAGTATCGGAGCATTTCTAAGCATACTTGTGTAAATGTATCGTTGTTATAGCTGCCCCTCCTACTTTTGTCCTGGCCCCCAGTGTGCCCCCTATGGTTGCTAATATACTCTGCCAATGCCATATACCCACTATCCAATGGTTAAATATTGCTTGTGCTGAAGTTCTACCACTTTCATTCTCTTTTTGTTTGTAACTATGATTAAAATTGCTCAGATTGACACTTTATGCAAATACAAAATGCGATACAAAGGCATGGCAATCAGTGACATCATAGGTTTGAAAAACATCAGTTCTGAACAATTGTATATTATGCAAGGATTTTCTAAATGATCAAATGTCACCGTGGTATTACCTGCTATATTTGCTGGAACATTTATTTGATAGTTTTGTGTGTTAGTACTGTCCTGTAATGTTAAGCTTAGGCTGTATGTATTTTGCGGTCCTCAAAACTCTTATCTGCAAAATTCAGGGGACGACCATGTGACAACCGCGTTGAATCCGTTTTTTTTTCCAGACCCATTGACTTAATTGGGTCTGTGGTCCTCATTTTGCAGAGAAGTATAGGACATGTCCTGTCTTTTGGCAGAACAGACATACAAAATGTGAAAAGCACACAGATCATCCATGTGCTTTCCGCATCCATATGTCTGTTCCACAAAAAGATAGACTATGGAAAATGAGGACCACGGACCCAATAAAAAGAAAGGGTCCAAAAATATAATGCGGGCGGCACACGGAGCGCATCCTTATTTTGGGTATCTGATTTTTGCGGAACGCAAAATGGATATGGTTGTGTGCATGGGGCCTTAGTGTCCTATATATTGCTGATTGTATAGCAATATATAGTTATTGGGTCAATTATGGTCCATAAAAAGTGCATATATATACACCATCTCTACACTGATACATGGCATGACTGCTCAGACATGGGGAAACTCGAGCAGATGATTTAAACAGCTGTTACCACAGCGCAGAAGGTGTGATATCCCACCATAAAGGTCAATGCCCTGAGCACAGCCATCCTGCTAAAGGAGTTACCCACCATACACGTACTTATCTTCTGTAGAATTAATAATTATACTCATTGCTGTCTGCCCTGCTGTCAGTAATTACCCACTGCCAGGAGGAATGGCTGGAGAAACTGAGGTCATACTTGGCGCAGAAGCAGGATTTTTAACCCCTTTTTAGGAACGCGTAATGGAAATTTACAACGACTTTCAGAGATATAACAGGTTACACACCAGTGGCTCTTAGCACACAGTTGGCCTAAAATGGCATAAAGAAACAATTTGCATGTCTCTATCCACTACGCTTATTTTAAAGGGGTTTCCAGGACTTGTGTTTCCAGGACTATTAGTGATCTATCCTTAACCACCTCAGCCCCCCTAGCTTAAACACTCTTAATGACCAGACCAGTTTTTACAATTCTGCACTACACTACTTTCACGGTTTATTGCTCGGTCATGCAACTTACCACCCAAATGAATTTTACCTCCTTTTCTTCTCACTAATAGAGCTTTCATTTGGTGGTATTTCATTGCTGCCGACATTTTTACTTTTTTTGTTATTAATCAAAATTTACCCAAATTTTTGCAAAAAAATTACATTTTTCTATTTCAGTTGTAAATAAAAAAAAACAAAAAACGACATTTCTATATAAATTTTATCTCTAAATTTATTGTTCTACATGTCTTTGATAAAAAAAAAATGGTTTGGGTAAAAGTTATAGCGTTTACAAACTATGGTACAAAAATGTGAATTTCCGCTTTTTGAAGCAGCTCTGACTTTCTGAGCACCTGTCATGTTTCCTGAGGTTCTACAATGCCCAGACAGTAAAAACACCCCACAAATGACCCCATTTTGGAAAGTAGACACCCTAAGGTATTCGCTGATGGGCATAGTGAGTTCATAGAACTTTTTATTTTTTGTCACAAGTTAGTGGAAAATGATGATTTTTTTTTTCCTTACAAAGTCTCATATTCCACTAACTTGTGACAAAAAATAAAAACTTCCATGAACTCACTATGCCCATCACGAAATACCTTGGGGTGTTTTCTTTCCAAAATGGGGTCACTTGTGGGGTAGTTATACTGTCCTGGCATTTTAGGGGCCCTAATGCGTGAGAAGTAGTTTGAAATCAAAATGTGTAAAAAATGCCCTGTGAAATCCTAAAGGTGCTCTTTGGAATGTGGGCCCCTTTGCCCACCTAGGCTGCAAAAAAGTGTCACACATGTGGTATCGCCGTACTCAGGAGAAGTTGGGCAATGTGTTTTGGGGTGTCTTTTTACACATGCCCATGCTTTGTGAGATAAATATCTCTGTCAAATGACAACTTTGTATAAAAAAATGGGAAAAGTTGTCTTTTAGAGAGATATTTCTCTCACCCAGCATGGGTATATGTAAAAAGACACCCCAAAACACATTGCCAGATGACCTGGCCTTCACAGTCACCGGACCTGAACCCAATCGAGATATTTTGGGGTGAGCTGGACGGCAGAGTGAAGGCAAAAGGGCCAACAAGTGCTAAGCATCTCTGGGAATTCCTTCAAGACTGTTGGAAGACCATTTCAGGGGACTACCTCTTGAAGCTCATCAAGAGAATGCCAAGAGTGTGCAAAGCAGTAATCAAAGCAAAAGGTGGCTACTTTGAAGAACCTAGAATATGACATATTTTCAGTTGTTTCACACTTGTTTGTTATGTATATAATTCCACATGTGTTAATTCATAGTTTTGATGCCTTCATAGTCATGAAAATGAAGAAAACTGTGTGTCCAAACTTTTGGTCTGTACTGTAGGTGTAATGCATGCATGCATGATGCACAACTAGAGTGGCCAGAGGTCCGGTTTTTAGCCGGACAGTCTGGCTTTCAGACTCCCTGTACTCCGTCCTACGCAGGGCCTAGACGGACGCAGGGATGTCCTTTTTAACAGCTCACTCTAAGACAGCAGCACTTTGCTGTCTGAGCGTGAGCTGCAAGGATAAAGTCAGCCTCCCATCACCCCCTGTAGCTGACCTCAAGTTTGTTCTGCATTTTATTTTTTTAATCTCCGTCAGCTGTGTGTGGAGAGGGGACGTGGCCTAACGGGATTGCGGCATTTGCTTAAAGCAGTCGGGGGGCAGGGTTGTAAAGTCCGGCTTTTGAGGGTGGTCTGAGTGGCCAACCCTATGCACAACACAAGAATAATGTAGTAATGTCACAACAGAGGTGATGTTCTAGAGAAGGGATAATGCACACAGCAGGGGTAACAGTGGGGCTCTATAATAAAACTTAGAATGGAGTCTAATTACATTTTTCATGCCACTTTACATACACTAAATTACTAAATGTACTATATTTTTGAATGGATATGGGCCCCTTTAGCTGTTGGGCCCATAGCAGCTGCTATGCCTGCTACCCTGGTGATTATGTCCTTGCAATTAGATCTTTGATTGGACCTCTTCATACCATACCAAATACAGCATGGTAGATTGTATAGCAGTAGTGCTTGCTATTACAGCTCAATCCCAAGCACTGCAGTAACCAGGTTCGTTCACTACATAACTGATGGAACTGTGTAGTTTTGGCACCTACTTCCATTGCTAAAGGTACCACTGAACAGCTGACTGGCAGTGTTGCGTGATCTCAGATTGATATTTATGGCCTATCCTGAAAGTAGACCATCAAAATACTGGAAAAACCTCTTGAGGGGATTTATGACTGGCCAGTCATCCTTTGTCTGCAAAGCCTATAATGAACTATGGATAACAGGTAATTTATGTAGTCTGTCTGTAGCAATACATTAAGATGTACAGTATATAATCTGTTCCCAAAATCTGCTCTTATGTTAAACTACATCTCCCTGTACATGACTGGTGTACAAGCAGGACTAGTGCTAGTCTACAATATTTGTACCCGCATTTACTCCCAGCTATAGTTTATATACCCAGATATGGTACATAAAGTATGAAAAATTTGTATATGAAGTATATAAAGTAGTGTAAATAAAGTATCATATCAAAGCCATATCAAAGAAATGAGTCAAAATATTAGACTTGGTCATTTATTTATAGAGAAATATTATCCAATAGCACATGTCTGTGAGTGGCAAACCTTTTAGGTGATACCACATGTTCAGTTTTTTTTGTTTTGTTTTTTGCAGTTTTTTAAGCCAAAACCAGGAGTGGATAAAAAAAAAAGTGGAGAAGCAGTATCTGTCCTTAATATTTCCTCTACTTTTATGATCCATTTCTGATTTTGGCTTAAAAAACTGCATAAAAACTTGAATATGTGGCATCATCCTTAGGATTAGCAGATAATTTGAAGGTGAAATTCGAGTCAAGTGTTTTCAAGCAATGGGATGACAATCAGTTTTGAGTGGGTGATCTGTTTTATTTCAAGAATATGGACCTATCAAAGCCTGATCATCACATCTTGTTTGTGGAAGTGTATCATAGTACAAACAAAAGAGATTTCTGAGGACAGAGTTGTTGATGCTCATCAGCTGGAAAAGGTTAAAAACCATCTCTAAAGAGTTTGGACTCAACCAATCCACAGTCGAACAGATTATGGACAAATAGAAGAAATTAGAGACCATTATTACCTTATCATACCAAAAAGTAAAACATGTAATAGCCAACAAAGAACCTCTAAAGCAACTAAAGGCTTTTTAACATTAGCTAATGTTAATGTTCACGAGTCAACCATCAGGAGGACAGTGAACAACAAATGTCTTATGCATTGCAAGATTGCAAGGAGAAAGCCTCTGCTCTCCAAAAACAACATTGCTGCCTGTCTGTAGTTTGCTAAAGATCACCTGGACAAACCAAAAGGCTATTGGAACATTTTTTTTGTGAATGGATGAGACCAAAGTAGAACTTTTTTGGTTTAAATAAGAGGTGTTATGTTTAGAGAAAGGAAAACACTGCATTCCAGCTTAAAAACTTCACCCCATCTATGAAACTTGGTGGGGGGAGTATCATTGTTTAGGCCTGTTTTGCTACATCTGAGCCAGAATGGTTTGCCATCAGGACAACAGTCAATGAGCTAAATTTCAAAAGAACATGGTTCATGTAGCAAGACAAGGGCCTTAGGCACTCAAGTCATTCTACCAAAGAATGGTTAAAGAAATATAAAGTTGAAGTTTTGTAATGGCCAAGTCAAAGTCCTGACCTTAATCCTGTGGAAATGTTGTGGTAGCGAGCAGTTCAGGGGAGGAAACCCATCAATATAACAGAGTTAAAGCTGTTTTCTATGGAGGAATGGGCTTAAATTCCTCCAAGCTGTTGTTAAGGACTAATCAACAATTACCAGAAACAATTAATTGCAATTAATGCTGCCTAGTGGATTACACCAGATACTCAAGGCAAAGGTTCATGTACTTTAGTCACTCACAAACCAGTGACATTGAATAATTTTTCTTAATAAATCAATGACGAAGTCTAATATTTTTGACTAATTTCTTTGATTTGGTTTTCTTTATCTACTTTGAGGATTTGTGTAAAATTCTGATATAGTTTTATGTCAAATTTATGCAGAAATATAGAAAATTCTAAAGGGTTCACAAACTTTCAAGCACCATTGTAGGCCTGTATTCTAATGTAGGAATGCTATACAGGGTTCAAGGCTAGCCTGCTCAATTAAACATTGGGCTGGGTGTTTTCTTAAAAGAACACAGACCATATTTGTGATTAGAAATTAACAAAATGCTCAAAAATCGATTCAGAATCAATTGGAACTATTTAATTCCTGTCCGACTCAACTGTATGCGAATGGAAAGTACTCTTATTGCTCTTATTGGTCTGAAAATTTGTGGATGACACTCTGAGGTCCCCTACGATATTTTTTCTCTCCCATTTTTTTTAAAATGTTTTATTTTTTTTCCGCCTCTCTGCATCTATTAACACAAGTAACTGGCACATGAAATAATTATTACCACAACTATACAGCAAACCAGGGGACATCAGTTATAAGTGGTGGAAAGGAGGCTCCATTATCAATATGGATAGGGTTCATTATATGTGAGGTCAAACTTTAGAGTGTCTGATCACAAGAGGTTGTCATGGCAAAAATAATGACTGTATTAAAAAAAAAGGTCTGAATATTTATTGCAGGGCTACTGGGATGCTGATTTCTAACACATCAACACATCAATGTAATGTGAAAGCATCACATTTGATACTGGGATGTAGATTAAGCTTTATGGGATGTGTTATCTTCTCTAATGCAGGCTTCAGTATTAAAGTGCAATCATGTTTTAATGCACATATTAAATAAGGAAACATAACTAGCACATTGTAGGTTCATAGTCACCAATATTAATCATCTCTTGTCCTTCCGCAATGCTCTTCATTAGTGCTGGTCGAGCACCAAAGTGCTCGTGTGCTCGAGTAGAACACTTCCCGATGCTCGGCTGCTCTACAGAGCACCCTAGCACAATGGAAGTCAATGGGAGAACCCAAGCATTAACCCAGGCACCCCCTGCTCTGAAGAGGGGAGGGTGTCGGGACTCTGGTTCAGCTTAGGAGTCCCTGCTCTGACTCCATATATAGCTATGTCCATATATTGAGTCAGTGCTTGGGGACACCCAGTGTATTTAAATCTAATTTAGCCTCCAATTCTGAAACGTTTCTGACAGGATTCGAACTCACAGCCGTCTACATTATAGCGCAGAATGTTAACCACTACACTTTAGAGCTGCATGGCCAGTTGCTAAAAAAAAAATTATAATATGAGACTTCTGCTATATAGGAATACTTACTACTAGTAAGTATTCCTATACAGCAGAAGTCTCATTATTTTTTTTTTAAGTAACTGGCCATGCAGCTCTATAGTGTAGTGGTTAACATTCTTGGCTGTAATGTGGAAGGTTGTGAGTTTGAATCCCATCAGAAGCTTTTCAGAATTAGAGGCTAAATTAGATTTAAATACACTGACTCAAGCACACGCGATATTCAGCGGAGCATAGCGATGCTCGAGCCGAACTGGCATTTGGCTGAGCATGCTTGCCCAAGACTACTCTTCATACTTGTACACAGTATCGCTGTGGTTCTTAAATATCTTTCAGTGCACAGTGAATTCTTTATATAAAATTAAGTACCGTGATTGAAAGATATTTTTTGGTTTGCCCATATATAAAAGGTATAGATAAATTAAGAATTGGATATTGGATGTTATCTGAAGAAGGAGCCTGTTTGGCTCTGAAACATGACATATTTGCATCCTTAATATACAGGGTGGGCCATTTATATGGATACACCTTAATAAAATGGGAATGGTTGGTGATATTGACTTCCTGTTTGTGGCACATTAGTATATGTGAGGGGGAAACTTTTCAAGATGGGTGGTGACCATGGCGGCCATTTTGAAGTCGGCCATTTTGAATCCAACTTTTGTTTTTTCAATAGGAAGAGGGTCATGTGACACATCAAACTTATTGGGAATTTCACAAGAAAAACAATGGTGTGCTTGGTTTTAACGTAACTTTATTCTTTCATGAGTTATTTACAAGTTTCTGACCACTTATAAAATGTGTTCAATGTGCTGCCCATTGTGTTGGATTGTCAATGCAACCCTCTTCTCCCACTCTTCACACACTGATAGCAACAACGCAGGAGAAATGCTAGCACAGGCTTCCAGTATCCGTAGTTTCAGGTGCTGCACATCTTGTATCATCTGAAGGCAATCGTCTATGCTGTGAAGATACGAGATGTGCAGCACCTGAAACTACGGATACTGGAAGCCTGTGCTAGCATTTCTCCTGCGGCCCGCCCAGCCAGCCTGTGGAACCTTTCTTTTACTCTGCCAAAGTGTTGTGCCTTCTGCACAACCAGATAAGGTACATCTCTCGGCTCTCACTATCTACCTTTTCTTATATGGTCCTCCCAATATGCGCTTCTCTTCCCTCTTCTTGCAAATATAAAAGGTAGCAATCCTGTTCTTTACTAGATTGCACAAAGGCAAATGTCTTTTTTGACAGATGATGAACATAATGAGTTGACCTACATACGTTTGGTGGAAAAT
Source organism: Bufo bufo (assembly GCF_905171765.1). Lineage (NCBI taxonomy): Eukaryota > Metazoa > Chordata > Amphibia > Anura > Bufonidae > Bufo > Bufo bufo. Next base: position 129,555,133 of record NC_053396.1, read on the forward strand.
CCTTTTATGTTTTCTATTATAGAATGTGTGTAATTGGATTACTAACTACAGGTCAGCTAAACTGTGTACTTTGTAAAATAGCTTGTAATAGCTTCTTGCTGCTGTAAAGCAAAGAACTTGTGAGAAATTTACTTTTCTGTTGCTTCCCTAACAAACAGAAGCCATGGGCTAGTTTACTATAGTCTGCATTATCTGTAGCAAAGCCACAGAGGTGTACATTGTGAAATCAAGTGCCACATCAAAGATTTTAAGAGTCCTATACTGGTGCTGGTGTACACCATGAAACCTCTTACCATTGCAGTGGCTGGGTCTTTGGTTCAGTAGTCCAACTGACTCCCATGTCACAGGACTGTTGACCTAGGGTCTGTGGCTCAGCATCCCTATCTCGGCATCTTCTCCTGGTGACTCATGAAGTCTGAAAGAATCTCTCCTACTAAACACTGGACTAAACTAAGGACTATGACTGCTCTCTTTATATATATAGCTTCTACCTGAACTAGAACCTTCTAGTGGGAGGGTTGGAATGGAGAAGCACAGCATAAACAGTGTTACAATGTCTGTCTGTTATAGACTTGCATGGAGTTTCAGTACAAGTCTATGGGAATGACTAAGCAGTTTTCCCAGACATAAACAAGTCTTCAGGCATAAACCAGACAGACAGTCAGAAGGTCAGTGTGTCTGTTTTTTCCCTGCAAAACTTTGCATAGGTAGAAAGTCATAAAGTCTCTCAGTATTAGCTGGCTGTGCATTAACTCTTTTTACAGTGCAGTGAAGATATAGTGCAAAAACAGTGAAAATGAACCGAATATATTACAATAAACATAAATGCAGTTCGACAATATAAAGCACTATACAATTCACAAGAGGCTATACAAGTTCCTAATATATTAGTGTAGCTCAATGGCTATGTCCAGTTGTAGATTCATAAAGTGCATGCAATGCTTGCTGACTACTTATTTCCTCAGTGCTGACTTCTTTGTGCTTTTTTGCTCTGCTGCATTATGGAGATGGGATCTTTGGCTACATATTATATGCACCTACAGGAAGCCCAAGGTGGTCTGAGACCCTCTACCAGTCTCATTTCAAGCCTCCACTTTATTTTTATACTGTCGGTGAGCACAATTCTAAAACAAGTTCACATGAAGTCAGTGTATAGAGAACTAATGTCCACTATAACAAGAACAGATTATTTGGTTATAAACCTTTTGCACCATGATAAACAATTTTTGGCATATTTGGCTTCTTCCTTGGCCTGTGCCATCACGTCCATCAGTCTCATGGCTTTGTTGCAGCTCCGGACCATCCAAGTGAATGGAATTGAACTGCATTACCAAGCATAGCCATTATACAAAGGACAATGCTGTGGTATACTATGGGGAGGCACTGGTCCCAGTGCTGCAGCCCCTTCAACCTGCTGATCGGAGTTATACTCCCACCGATCTGATATTGATGACCTATCCTGAGGTAAGGTCATTAATATTTAAATCCTAGACAATCCCTTTATTAGATTCTGATGGGACTGACTTTTCCATTTAAATGGCACAGTATGCTGTAATATCCTGGCCGTCGAAGGGCAACAGAACAGAAAAGAACTAGTGTATTGCTAGGTATAACACAACTAGGCATTTCGGCTTAGAAGCCAATATTGCCTGGCCTTCTCCTCCTTTGAAATAGATTATCTCTCATAAAGGTCAACACCACGTTCACCTGACAATTCATTAAAGAAGCTCCCACTAAAGAAGCTTCCATTTCAGCACAATAATGTGGAATAGTTTGTGACTATTACTACCAAAAAAGTGCTATGGAAAATCCATCCCCATTTTCTACGTGTAAAATGTGTCTAATTGTATTCTCTCCCTCAACTCCAGCACATTCCGAGGCTTGTCTGTGCCATTTGTATTCCTCGCCTGTAAGCAGTGCCTGTAGCCGGGTGCAGTAAGAGTGCAATGTATAATGTTAAAAACAGCAAACTGCATAATTGACTGCAGTGAATTAAAGCTCTTATAGAAAAAAAACTGCTTGACAGTTTCCTCACGTCTGCTGCCGGTTATTCAGCAGGCAGATCTCCCTTGAACAGCATCCAATTCATCTCCAAGGTTTGAGAAGACGGCCATCTCATCAACTGTACCGTATACAGTACAATATGGGAAGCTCAGAAAACACAGGGATGCTGGCCAGGAGCTTCCTAGGGCATACAGCATCTGTTGTGTTGGTTCATCACTGCCAGGTAAAATACTACTAGATGAAAAGGGGTTAAACCAGAAATGCCAAGATGTACTTAACAGGTCTACTCGCTATGCGGTACAAGAAGAAACTGTTGTATTGCCTGAAGGACCTTCATAGGCTTTATTTCACCAAAGGTCCAGTTTGCTGCCCTAGCCATGAATCTATATACCCTGGCCAAGGCAAAGTGGCATGTTGACACCTCCCTGGCATCTAGCACCAGGGGCACATGTCCTTTTAGCATTTCCCTTAGCTATGCACCTGCTGGAAGGACCCTGTAAAATTGCTGATCATGCATATTACATACTCAAAAGAAATCACAGAAATCTAATAATAATACACTAACACAATAGATGCAAGCATTATATATAGACTAAGCCCTCATTTTGATAGAATAAAATCTGAGACTCTTAGCCAATATATTTTGATCAAAACACATCTGTGCCCACCTACCCCCACCAAGGTGGTCTCAGTCAGGCAAGACCTACGCTAAACCTACCTATGCTGTTGGGCATCTAGGTTCAGAAAAGCAGACTCTGCACATATAGTGTGCTGCTCCTAGTCACCTCTATGTGCATCCAGCAACCAATGAGAGGAGCAGAAAGCACAGCTACATGTACCACCCTAATCAAGGAAGCCTATTTGATAGGAAGGGCAAAAGTGCACAAGAATGCTACTCCCAGGATAAAATAGGAGAGCATTCACACTTGAAGGTGCCACTCCCTCAAGCATATACTACAAACTAAGCATGTTTCTATTACATACTCAGCTTGCTATATTCCAGAGCATAAAATAGTAGTACAAGATATCACGGCACTCAAAATAATATATTGCAATTAGGAATTTATTTCATCCATCCAGACTTGTGAGTCAAGATGGCAGAACACTGGCGAACACTGCGAACTGGCCGTAATGTCTCGATGAGTAGTGGATGGCGTCCTTTACTCAATACACATCAATAATTCTGGATGGATGAAATAAATTCCAAAATGCTATATATTATTTTGAGTGCCATGATATCTTATACTACTATTTTGTGAATCATTTTATCACTGAGCACCAACTTCTCTATGTGGAGTGCCAACCAGTCTTTTTTCTGTTGAATATTCCAGAGCATAGACCACCCTATTAGCGTTAAAGGATAACTGTCTTTTTTTATTTATTTGATAGTTTATTAGAGCTAAGCATGTATACCTGAGTTAGTCTGTCAATGATTGCTAAAAGATCTGTAATTACCTTATAATAATAGCTTTCATTAATGTCTCCTGTCCCTTTCCACTGCTCCCTTATAGGACCGTTGCTATGGCTCATCTGTCTCCGGCTAGGAAGACGGAGGGGCGGTCCTTCACACTGCATGCCTGCATTAGGCTTCAGAGTGAGGAGGCGTGTCTTTCAGTAATCCAATTTGATTGGCTGGCAGGGAGCTGCTGGCTACAGCAAGTGTGTATGGGAAGTGAGGGAATGCAGTTTTGGCCTCAGAGAACTGGCAGAGGAGCCATCTTGAGAAGATCCTCATAATGTAGGATTCAAGACAGCCGTAACTAAGGGGAAAACTCAAGAAAAACAGTGGTATGTGAAGAAACTAAAGATTTCTTTATGCATAATGCTGCTAAAATTGATTTTTTTTTTATGAAAACACGACAGTTATCCTCTAGGTCTACTTTCACACTAGCGTTTTTGCTGGATCCGGCAGGGGGCTCAGTAAAAAATGCTTCCGTTACTAATAATACAACCGTCTGCATCTGTTATGAACGGATCCAGTTGTATTATCTTTAAAATAGCCAAGACAGATCCATCATGAACTCCATTGAAAGTCAATGGGGAACGGATCAGTTTTTTATTGTGTCAGAGTTAAACGGATCCGTCCCCATTGACTTGCATTGTGGCTCATGACAGATCCGCTTGCTGCGGTTTGCTCTCAGGTATGGGAACGCAACCAAACGGAACGGAATGCATTTTGGAGCATTCTATTCTGTTCAGTTACGTTTTGTCCCCATTGACAATGAACGGGGACAAAACAAAAGTGTTTTTCTCTGGTATTGAGAACCTATGACAGATCTCAATACTGGAAAATAGAAACGCTAGTGTGAAAGTAACCTAATTCTGCTTTACCGTATGCTGTGAAAAGAGATGCTCATTTTTGTACTAGTCTGTAGTGTAGTTGGTTTGGCCACAAGATGTCAGCACATGAGAAAAATGCATTATTTCATCATTTATTTTTGTATCACATAAAAAAAGTAAAAATAAATGGAAAAAAAATTATAAATATTATTATATATATATATAAAATTATAATATATAGATTATTTAAAAAAGATGTCAATTTCTAATAATAGTATTCCTAACCAGAAAGGATACCAAATGTTTGATATGTAATAATAATAATAATCATAATTTTACGTGGACAACTCTAAAGCATGTTAATATATTGGTGTCCCAAAATAATTTCCAAACTGGTGACAGATTATATATCTTGCCTTAAAAATATGCAGGTCTGCCTGAGCGTCGAGATACATTACTAAACTGTGTTCCTTCCAGTGTGTATGTCAACCAAGTGGTAATTACAGTCATCTATCAAATGTAGACGCTGTTTTCTACAAGTCTCCTCTTTAATGCAACTGGCAGGGGAAAGAGAAAGGCAAAGGGTTCAGTCTTAAAGAATGACAATAAAAAAAAGGTGCCGATCAAAACCACACATCAGCCCATTAGATAACAGCCCAAAACGTGTCAGTTCTCCTCACTCTAGTGTCTCAATAACATGCTTATGGCTTGCTTTGTTTGACAGATGTTTTGACAAGTAAGTGGCTGGGAAATTTCACACTTCAAAGCCGCGTTGAATGAAGGTTTTACCTCTTTGAAAATAAACAAGCAAATCCAAAATTCCTTCCTAGAATTTGACATTTCAAGATATTGCAGAAGTTTTGTTTTTACAGGAACCACTTGTAATAAAGCTGGAAATTCCAAGGAACATTAAAAAAAATGCAGCAATGCAGGAATTAAAGTGATTTTCCGACAGTCTTTTATTGATGACTAGCAGAAGGACCCGGCTTCGCACCGGTATATTTCATCTATTTCTTTTAATGTTTGTGTGTGTCGTTAAAAGATATCGACAGTATCCCCCATAACAGTGACCTTTACAGCACTCCGCCCCTTTAACAGTGAACTCCACAGTCCCCCACCCCTTAACACTGACCCCCCCCCCCAGTGCCCTGCCAATTTAAAATGGAACATCCTCAGCAGCCCATCCCCTTAACTTTGACCTTCACAGGAGTCTTCCCCTTTAACAGTGAGTTTTACAGTAACCCACTCCCTTGACAGTGACCTCCACAGGGGCCCGCCCCCTTAAATGTGACCTCCACAGTACCCTGCTGCCTTAACAGTGTTAAGTGGGCAGGGGCCACTAATAAAGGGGCAACTGCCCCCTTAACAGTAGCATCCACAGTGAATGCCTCTTTAACAGTGATCTCCACAGCTCCCTACACCTTTAATGCTCGGGCTACACGATGACTTGTGTCGCATGACATTTTGTCTCAACAATTTTTATAATGATAGTCTATGGTGTTGCACTGTGACATGTGACATGTTGCGACTGCGACATGACAGTTGCAAAAAATCCATCCAAGATGGATTTTTCTGCGACTGTCGCAGTCGCAGCATGTCACATATCACAGTGCAATGTCATAGAAAATCAGTATAGAAATTGTCGCGCAACACATGTCGTAGTGTAGCCCTAGCCTAAAGCTGACCTACAGCAGTGAAGAAAAATGGCTGGGAGAGACTAAGGACCTGTGAGCTTCTATTGGCTGATAAGGGACATGTGACCATGTGTATGGCAGTTGGGATATGAAGAGAAAGACTTGCAGGATTCTATTGGCTAATTCAGGTCATTTTTTAGGAATATCTCAGGAACGGCACGTCCTAGAGAGCTGTGACCCCCCACACGATTTCTTTCCAGGTAGCAAGAGATGTGTATACCAAGTTTTGTTGAAATCGAAGATTGCGTTTTTGAGTGATCGCGGAACATACATACACACATATATACGTCCTTCTTTATATATATATATATATATATATATATATATATATATATACTCAACAAATAACGAGGCAGCACTTCCAGCTTTTGGTGACAGGGTGACGACCCCAAAACTTTATTCCCAGCAACGTCTCGGCCTACTCAATGAGGCCTTTGTCCAGCTTGACAAAGGCCTCATTGAGTAGGCCGAAACGTTGCTGGGAATAAAGTTTTGGGGTCGTCACCCTGTCACCAAAAGCTGGAAGTGCTGCCTCGTTATTTGTTGAGTACGTATCGTGGAGGAGAAGCCGACCTCTGTGAGGAATTGCACCCAGTTCACGTGGTCTGACTGTGCTGCTGCGGTATTTGTGATAGATATATATATATATATATATATAATTTATTCTCTGGATAGGTAAACAATATCTGATTGTTGGGGGTCCTACACCCAGGAACCCTGTCGATCAGCTGTTTGAGAAGACAGCGGCACTTGCAGTAGTTGCCTATGCCATGTGACATCACATTCATCGGTCACATGGCCTAGGCGTGGCTCAAGTGAATGGGGTTGAGCTGCGATACCAAGCACATCCACTGTATAGTGTACGGCACTGTGCTTGGTGAGCTGAGAGAAGACCGCAGCACTACTGTGAGGGCCAGAGGATAAGCCATCAGTAAAAAACTGTCAGAAAAACCCCTTTAAGTACAATGCACTGGTCAATACAAATAACACTGTCCTTTGAATCTGTCCCCACATAGATGTGCGTTTCTCCACTGATTTCAGTACACTTTGTGGCATCTTGATCTGTGGCCCCTATTCATATACACTCACCTAAAGAATTATTAGGAACACCTGTTCTATTTCTCATTAATGCAATTATCTAGTCAACCAATCACATGGCAGTTGCTTCAATGCATTTAGGGGTGTGGTCCTGGTCAAGACAATCTCCTGAACTCCAAACTGAATGTCAGAATGGGAAAGAAAGGTGATTTAAGCAATTTTGAGCGTGGCATGGTTGTTGGTGCCAGACGGGCCGGTCTGAGTATTTCACAATCTGCTCAGTTACTGGGATTTTCACGCACAACCATTTCTAGGGTTTACAAAGAATGGTGTGAAAAGGGAAAAACATCCAGTATGCGGCAGTCCTGTGGGCAAAAATGCCTTGTGGATGCTAGAGGTCAGAGGAGAATGGGCCGACTGATTCAAGCTGATAGAAGAGCAACGTTGACTGAAATAACCACTCGTTACAACCGAGGTATGCAGCAAAGCATTTGTGAAGCCACAACACGCACAACCTTGAGGCGGATGGGCTACAACAGCAGAAGACCCCACCGGGTACCACTCATCTCCACTACAAATAGGAAAAAGAGGCTGCAACTTGCACGAGCTCACCAAAATTGGACTGTTGAAGACTGGAAAAATGTTGCCTGGTCTGATGAGTCTCGATTTCTGTTGAGACATTCAAATGGTAGAGTCCGAATTTGGGGTAAACAGAATGAGAACATGTATCCATCCTCTGATGGCTACTTCCAGCAGGATAATGCACCATGTCACAAAGCTCGAATCATTTCAAATTGGTTTCTTGAACATGACAATGAGTTCACTGTACTAAAATGGCCCCCACAGTCACCAGATCTCAACCCAATAGAGCATCTTTGGGATGTGGTGGAACGGGAGCTTCGTGCCCTGGATGTGCATCCCTCAAATCTCCATCAACTGCAAGATGCTATCCTATCAATATGGGCCAACATTTCTAAAGAATGCTATCAGCACCTTGTTGAATCAATGCCACGTAGAATTAAGGCAGTTCTGAAGGCAAAAGGGGGTCCAACACCGTATTAGTATGGTGTTCCTAATAATTCTTTAGGTGAGTGTATATAACCCTTTTAAGTTTATGTTAATGACCCCTTTGGTGGGGTTTCCGACTTCCAGCACCCCCAATGATTACTTGAAGAAACTGTGGCACTTAGGTGAGTGCTGGGGCCTCTTCCTAGGCCCATTCATTGATCACCTTGCCTATGTGCAGCTCAGTCCCATTCAAGTGAATGGGCCTGGATTGGAATACCAAGGACAGCTGCTATACAATGTACGGCACTGTGACTAGTATGCTGTGAAGAGGACACAGTGCTCACTACAGCACTCATCACGGCACCACGGCCTCTAGGAGACCTTTTACATGGGCCAATGATCATGCAAAAACAGTTGTTTGCCCGATCATTGCCAAGTGTAAACAGGCCATGGATCACCCAATCGAGCTTGTGGTTGAATCTTTTATGATCGCTTGGGCACCTACACTGCCAGTAGTTGTGCCATGTTAATGGAGCTAATCGAGAGTCTATCGACATGTTCTATTGTTGATCAAACCTTATTTTGGGCAAAAAAAGTCTGCCCATGTAAAAGTATCCTAAGCAGTGATATGAGGTGACAGATCCATGTTTGGTCCGTGTGTCCGATTTTTGCCTTCCATGTGTCATCTGTATTCCACAGACACTGCTAGGCTGAAAATGAGTTTTTAGAGTATTTCCTACCAATGGTTCGTGAAAACCATGGGTCAAGCATGAATGGCATCTATGTTGTGTCTGGGGGTTTCACACAGACCCATAGACTATAATGTGCGTGAGGGATCCGTAATCACAGACAAAATAGGACATGCTTCCACAGTGTCACCACAGAACCACAGTCCGTGGAAAACCACTGATGTGTTAAACACACATTAAAGTCAGTGGATGCGTAAGTTGTTTGTGGAGACCACAGACAGCACATGTCCATGATTCATTTATGCGTGAAAGAGGCCTAACTTGTACCCAGATTCTGAGCCAATCACAGTGCAGCATGGTCCATTTTCTGTTAGACAGTTATGACAAAATGAGGTTGAATGTATGCCATCTTTACAAATGTTTTGCTATATTTTGCACTGTTAATGAGTTGAATCAATAGCAACATAAAAAAAAAAAAGTTTTTTATTTTTTAAATATGTTTTCAGCTTCTCTCTTCTCTGCAGACCAGTCAGATGACATGATGCAGCACTCAGGAACTGGGTTGCTGCAAAAGGGAAATTGTTGTAAAGTTGTATCGTTAAGTAAAATGTTCTGATTTACTGTATTTGTATAGATAATAGCACTGTATGGACAGCTAAGGGTTTAGTTCTTGGTTCATCCCCTTAGGATGTCAGGAGATTGACCTGGGTCCGACCCTTCTTAGGTTTTGGAATGTAGAGTCTGAGGAAGAGAGAGGACCCATGCCTTAGAGCTAGGCTTGAGGTCAGAGAACCTTGGTCTCTGAGACAATCTACAACCAAGGAAGCATCTGCTATACAAAAGTGCTTCAGAGAAAGTGCTTCAGAGAAATTAGGAGGTCCAGAATCTACAAGGCCGTGCATTGGAGTCCGTCGGCAAGGCAATGCACGTTTAGGCCTCATGCACACGACCGTTGTGTGCACCCGTGGCCGTTGTGCCGTTTTCAGTTTTTTTTCGCGGACCCATTGACTTTCAATGGGTCCGTGGAAAAATCGGAAAATGCACCGTTTTGCAGCCGCATCCGTGATCCGTGTTTCCTGGCCGTGAAAAAAATATGACCTGTCCTATTTTTTTCACGGCCAACGGTTCACGGACCCATTCAAGTCAATGGGTCCGTGAAAGAACACGGATGCACACAAGATTGGCATCCGTGTCCGTGATCCGTGGCCGTAGGTTAGTTTTTATACAGACGGATCCGAAGATCCGTCTGCATAAAAGCTTTTTCATAGCTGAGTTTTCACTTCGTGAAAACTCAGAACTGACAGTATATTCTAACACAGAGGCGTTCCCATGGTGATGGGGACGCTTCAGGTTAGAATATACTAACAGAACTGTGTACATGACTGCCCCCTGCTGCCTGGAAGGTGCTGCCAGGCAGCAGGGGGCAGCCCCCCCCCATAGTTAACACATTGGTGGCCAGTGTGGCCGCCCCCCCCTCCCTCCCCTGTAGTTAACTCATTGGTGGCCAGTGTGGCCGCCCCCCCTACCTCCCTCCCCTGTAGTTAACTCATTGGTGGCCAGTGCGGCCGGTCCCCCCTCTCCCCTGTAGTTAACTCATTGGTGGCCAGTGGGCCTTCCCCCCTCCCCTCTAGTTAACTTATTGGTGGCCAGTGGGCCCCCCCTCCCCTGTAGTTAACTTATTGGTGGCCAGTGCGGCCGGCCCCCCTCCCTCCCCTGTAGTTAACTCGCTGGTGGCCAGTGGGCCTTCTCCCCTCCCTCCCCCTCCTAATTAAAATCTCCCCCCTATCATTGGTGGCAGCGGAGTGTACCGATCGGAGTCCCAGTTTAATCGCTGGGGCTCCGATCGGTAACCATGGCAACCAGGACGCTACTGCAGTCCCGGTTGCCATGGTTACTTAGCAATTTGTAGAACCATTATACTTACCTGCGAGCTGCGATGGTCTGCGTCCGGTCGGGAGCTCCTCCTACTGGTAAGTGACAGGTCCGGCCGGGAGCTCCTCCTACTGGTAAGTGACAGGTCGTTTCACGATGTAACTCAAATCCGACGGTATATTCTAACATAGAGGCGTTCCCATGGTGATGGGGACGCTTCAAGTTAAAATATACCATCGGATTGGAGAAAACTCCGATCCTATGGTATATTAACTCCTGACTTTACATTGAAAGTCAATGGGGGACGGATCCGTTTGAAATTGCACCATATTGTGTCAACGTCAAACGGTTCCGTCCCCATTGACTTGCATTGTAATTCAGGACGGATCCGTTCGGCTCCACACGGCCAGGCGGACACCAAAACGACTTTTTTTTCATGTCCGTGGATTCTCCAAAAATCAAGGAAGACCCACGGACAAAAAAACGGTCACGGATCACGGAAAAACGGAACCCCGTTTTGCGGACCGCAAAAAAATACGGTCGTGTGCATGAGGCCTTATAGTTGCTGTTAATGGGAACATTGCTAGCACACCCTTCCACATTCTGAGATGGTCCAGCCAACCGTATTTTAAATCTGGAATTTAAGTAATATAGTGTCTCACCTTCTATGTGGCAATGGGAAAGGTGCTCTTGCTCAAAAAGTGATTCACCCAATCACAAACAATGAAGTAAGTATATGTCAAGTAAGCAGGCACTCACTCACCATCTAGTTATATATAGAACAATAAATGTAAATCAATAAGCATGTATATCATTTATTCACATCACTCTAAAATACATATATAATATTTTTTTTTTTATAAAACCTATAATAAGATAAAATAAAAGTTCACCCTAAAAAATTGTGGTTGGGGGTAATATACAAAGATATTATGCAGACAATTAGCAAAAGCATTTTCAGATGATGAATCTGAAATTAGTAGCGGTAGTCCAGAAATGGTGGGGCTTGATTGGTATTAAGAACCAATGGTATTTTAAATCTGCACCCCTCAGCCAGGGAATTTGCAGGATGTTTACCAAGAACCTCATTGCCAATCTAATGTTCTGCAGAGAGACTTTGCAGAGACTGAGAGGAGTACTATAATGACCATCATTGCAGTTGCCCATATGTTGCTATTGGGGAAGAATTTTCTCTGCGATTTATTTTGGAACTGTGCCTTGTCATTGTTAGATGTACTACTACTCCTATTCTGCACTTTACTAAAATGAGACTTATTCATTTCTACCAACTAGCCTGATTACTAACTCCACCATTCAGTGGCCATTGCACCTGCCTTCATGCCTTTCACCCAGAACAACACTTAACACCAAGGGCACCCCGACTACCACCGGGCAGGAGCTTCAACATCAGGAAGTGCCCCAAGGGAAAAAATGATGCTGCCTCCAGGGAGAGCCAGAGGGGAGATCGCTAATGTGATCTTTGAGCACAACAACCACTCTCCGGGCCACCACTACCATTCCCATCCTCTGCTTCCCTCTCCTGGACTCGTTGCACTAATAGCTTGACCCAGCGTCACTGTCTTCTGAACTCCCACAGGCCACAATAGGAACAATGAACCAGAGGAATTCAAAATCCGTCTTTAGACGTGAACAGAGAAGATTCTTAAAATCTCTAGGTTAAGCCAATACTTTTTTTAAATCTGGAATCCAAATCTGCATTTGTGTATTTCACAAACTGAAATGATTAGTAGAGAAATATGTCCTGTTGTGTGACAATAAAACACCCACTCACATATCTGAATATATGAATGCTATTTCTGAGCTGCGGGTACAAGTTCTCCAGTGCAGTAAGGAGTTGGTAATTTTAAATAAGCTACTTGTACTAGTATACTTTATTGTTCCCTATGACCAGGGCCAGCTCCAGGTTCATGTGGGCCCTTGGGCGATAAATCCCAGTGGGCCCCCATGAGGCATTTTTTTACATTGACATGTCCCCCTGTGGCTCCTACACGGTATAATGACCCCCAGTGGCCCCTATACAGTATAATGACTACTAGTGGCCCTTCACACAGTATAATGAACCCCCAATTCCCCCCCCCCCCCACTGTATAATGACCACCTGTGGCCCTGCATTCAGAATAATAACCCCCAGTCGCCCCCATTTAGAATAATGACCCCCAGTAGCCCCCACACTGGGGGAATACTGTATGGAGGGGGCTCTGGGGGTATTTATACTGAATGGAGGGTCATTGGTGATCATTACTAAATGGGGGACACTGGGGGTCATTATACTATGTAAAGGGCCCTCACAGTATAATGACCCCACAGTGGCCCTCCATTCAGAATAATGACCCCCAGTCGCCCCCACACTGGGGGTTATACTGTATGGAGGGGGCACGAGGGGTTATTATATTTAATGGGGGCTCTGGTGGTCATTATGCTAAATGGAGGGTCAATGGGGATCATTATACTAAATGGGGGGCACTGGGAGTCATTATACTGTGTAAGGGACCCTCACAGTGTGATGAATGACCCCCCAGTGGCCCCCTCACATACCTATCATTGCAGGGGAGCTGGTGGTCCTGTCATTCACTAACCGCAGCTCCCAGCTCCTCACATGAACCTGGAGCCGGCCCTGAATGACCCCCAGTAGCCCCCACACGGGGGGAATACTGTATGGATGGGGCTCTGGGGGTCATTATACTGAATGGAGGGTCATTGGTGATCATTATACTAAATGGGGGACACTGGGGGTCATTATACTATGTAAAGGGCCCTCACAGTGTGATGAATGACCCCCTCACATACCTATCATTGCAGGGGAGCTGGTGGTCCTGTCATTCACTAACCGCAGCTCCCTGCGCTCCTTCTCTACGGCGGCCCGCTGCAGCAGTGAGCCAGGCCTGGAGGGGAGAAGGAGATGTGCAGTGATGGAGCTAGAACTGACTGGGCCCCACAGCAAAATTTAGTACGCCCCCCTCCCCCCCAATGTGTGTTCACATTACGTTTTTCCTATCGGTTTGATGTATACACATGTGCAGCACTCCACGTTTTTGTATCCTGCAGAGTCAAGTAAAAAATGCATACGTTAACGTATATGTTTTTTTACCATGGAACTGTATGGTGAACGGACGCCACTGTACGGCATCAGTCTGAGGCATCTGTTAACGCATACATTTTCAGTATGCATTAAATGGATGGCAAAAATGTGATGTGAACCCAGCTCTAGTGCCAGAATAAGCACCACTACACAGCGGAGCAGCGTGGCGGAGAGTGGAGGCCTCCATGTACTGACAGAACGCTACCTGGTCCTGCTGGTCAGGGATGAGGACTGTGTCTCCCAAGGATCATTTTCTACTGGAAAATACAGGGTACAGCATAATGCACTAGAATCTATATAATATAAAGATATTATCCCCACCCCCCGAATAATCATACGATTAGGGGGTCATTTATTATATAGAAATACGTCTATATTAGGCGTATTTCTGACACAGATGTGGCGCAAAGGTCCTTAACACCGCAATCTGTATCTTTTCCCGCTCATGCCAGGTCTAAAAAAAGTGGTGTGGGCAGAAAGGGGATACAGTTATGGCCATCCAGTTATTGGATACCACCGCCATATAGTGATAACACCGCCATATAGTGATAACACCGCCATATAGTGATAACACCGCCATATAGTGATAACACCGCCATACAAGGATAAAACCACCATACAGTGACCGGATAAAAGGGTATAAGAGGGCACAGTACAGGGAATGACTATGGGCACTGCACAGAGTGTGGTAAGAGGGCACAATGCAGGGTATAAAGGGGCACAGTACGGGGTGGGGGGCACAGTCACATGACCCTGTGATGTTAGAAGGTCCTTATGGTGAATGCGGTTCAGATGCCACCATAATGAGAGGCAGAGGAGTGAGACAGGGGCCCGGGGCCCTGGATGGACAGGAGGGGTGGACACAGCAAGTAGGTTGAAGGGGCTCTGAGGGGGATTCATACAAGTAGTGGCAGGAGGTCTGTGCAGGGCAGCAATAGGAGATAGGATGGTGGGACAGGAGCCCTGGATACAGTGGCGTAACTAGAGTGTTATGGGCCCCAGTGCAAACTTTGTATCGGGGCCCCCCTACCCCCCGATTTTTATAAAGAAGCGGCAGATTTTCTTACTAATGGCTTTCCCGTGTGGCTAGTCCGCTGCGTGAATGAGGGCCAAGCCCCATTCCGGACAGCAGAGACACGGAGCAGTAACACGATTGATAATGCTCCGTGCCTCTCTGTGACCTTTTTACTAAAAAATCACAGGGAGATAAAGTGGTCACCGTGATTTTGTAGCAAAACGATCATAGAGAGGCATGGAGCATTATCAATCATGTTACTGCTCGGTGTCTCTGCTGTCCGGAGCGGGGCTTGGCTCTCTTTCACACAGCAGATTAGCCACACGGGATCCGCTCGTGTGAAAGAGCCCAATGCAAGGCTACACTCACCCAATCCTAATAAAATCTGGTCCTACCTCATCCAGGGTGTCGCTGGCGTCGGTGTGATGTCCGCTGGATCCAGAACAAGGTCCCTGTGGTGATAGAAAAAAAAAGAATAATCACATAAGGAAGGGATGGTGACTACCCCTGTGAAACTACCAGCTGGGGGCGCTCTGCTGGCCTGGTAGACTGAGCTATGCCAATGTATAGCAGGGTAATTTAGGACATTTCCCCTAAGTGCTACCACACAGTACTAATGTCCACATTGTGGCCCCTCACAGTAGTAATGCCCATCTTGTGGCCTTTCACAGTAATTAAGCCCACCTTGTGGTCCCTTCACAAAAGTTATGTCCTTCTTGTGGCCCCTCACAGCAGTTATGCCCACCTTTGTTCCTGTCACAGTAGTTATGCCCAGATATGTGCCCCTCACAGTAGTTATGCCAAATATGTGCCCCCTAACAGTAGTTATGCCAAATATATGCCCCCTCACGGTATTTATGCCAGATATGTGCCCCTCACAGTGGATATGCCCAGATATGTGCCCCTCACAGTGGATATGCCCAGATATGTGCCCGCTCACAGTGGTTATGCCCAGATATGTGCCCACTCACAGTAGTTATGCCCAGATATGTGCCCCTCACAGTGGATATGGCCAGATATGTTCCCCCTCACAGTAGTTATGCCAGACTATGTGCCCCTCACAGTAGTTATGACCAGATATGTGCCCCCTACAGTGGTTATGCCATATTATGTGCCCCTCACATTAAATATGCCCACATATGTGCCCCTCACAGTGGTTATGCCAGATTATGTGCCCCCCTCACAGTAGTTATGCCTTTATATGTGCCATCTCATAGTTATGCCTTTATATGTGCCCCCCTCACAGTAGTTATGCCAGATATGTGCCCCCCTACAGTGGTTATGCCAGATTATGTGCCCCTCACATTAGATATGCCCACATATGTGCCCCTCACAGTGGTTATGCCAGATTATGTGCCCCCCTCACAGTAGTTATGGCAGATTAGGGGCCCCCTCAGTAGAGATGCCCACTTTTGTGCCCCCTCACTCTAGTTGTGCCCATCAACCCCCCCCCCCCTTCCCCTTTGCCCCCAGTCTGCAGTGTTAGGAAAATAAAAAAAAAACACATACTTACCCTCTTCCCTGATGTTGCGCTGCCACACTGACATCGCACTGCTGGCTGTACTAAAGGCAGTTTTCCGGGCCTTCAGAGCTCCTCCCACAGCCAGCAGCCCGATGTGCGGCCAGCAGAGGGAGCGCTAGAGCTCCTGCTTCACTGATGATCTGGAGACAGCCCGGCAGTGACAAGAACTGCCGGGCCGAGTGTATGTGAGTGAGTGCGCGCGTCCTCCCTCTTCCTCCCACCCCCTCTGCGCAAACCTCCCCCACCTTGCCTCATATTAAACATGTAATGGAGCGCCCTGACGGGGCCCGGCATTGTCACTGTACTTCATGCCGGGCCCCTTCACAGCGCTTCATTACATGTTAGTACAGCGGGCCCCCTCCCCCCGCCGGGCCCGGTCGCAGTCGCACTCCCTGCGACCGCGATCGTTACGCCCCTGCCTGGATACATGAGGGAGGAAAGGAGACAGCAGGGGCTCCATAAGGGTGATATAGGACAGGATATGGGGGGGGGGGGGGGGGGGCAGGTGTCATGGAGACAATCAGCTTAATAAAACAGTAACACAACTAAATAGAATGAAGCAGCAGTGTCCCCCCCCCCCCCCCCCCTTTCCTTCTGTCCCACAGAGAAGAGCCAGTCACAGTGCAGACTCACTCACAGACTGTCTCCACACTTCTCTGCTCCAGCTCCAGCCGTGCGGTCTCTCTCCAGTCTCCTCAGGCAGCGTGTGTCCTGTGTAGAGGGGGCGTGTCCTGAGTCTCTGCAGCTCAGAGGGCCCACCAGAGGGGTACTGCGTATGTGAAATGACAGCAGTGAGAGCTCCCATCTGTATTGATGGAAGTGCTCATAGCAGCTCAGTGGGCCCCCCCAGGAGCATTGGGCCCCGGCACTTGCCCGGGGATGCCGGGTTAAGCCGGCCCTGCCTATGACAATGCAGCAGTCAAGTGCTATAAGCATAAATCCTCCACAGGCAGGACAATTAACTGTTCATGCTATTTATAATATTGTAATAGGTATAAAAAAAAGAGTGAAAATCAGGGGGGAGTCAGGATTGTTATTGGAATCTATGAGAATTATTTGTCCGATTTGGTCCCTGACCCAAGTCTCTGACGCTGGAGAAATTTGATATTTCAGCTTTATTACTTACATTGGACACGGTCTGTCATAGCCATGACAGGAATACTTTACAGCATCCCACGTTATCAGTGGATTAGCTATTTGAGTATAGCACCACAGTGGGTATGAGAATGGTGCGCTATGCAAACAGATTAGCACGCCTTCTGTAAAGATGGTGCTTGACGCATCTTCTGCATAATTGTACAAAAATATAAAAATACCCTATACATCTACAAATGTCTACCCATGCCATAAATACCATTAAAATGATCAAATTAATGTCCTTTTTACCAAAATATTATTAGTAGTATTACTGTATATTTACACATCTGTACAGGTCAGACATGCCCACCAGAAAACTGAAAGCTTCTCTGGTGGGCTCCATATCTGACACCTCCTGCCGTGAGCACTCTGTGGCCTGTGGACCCTGAAATAACAGCACTTCCTGGTATACACCAACATTTAGGGCTGTGTTTATATATACGCTATACAAAACCAAGTAGATATTCTGCAAAGGGCAGGTGCCGATTTGATAAAATGAGGTGTTTGATGCTTAAAAGGGTTGGCCACCTTTTGGGCTTTTTTTTGTCAACCACCCAGTTGCTCCAGTGGTGCCCAAATAGATGTTGACAGCAGCGGACCCGAGCAAGGCAGCCAAGGCCAGGGAGTGAAGGAGCCAGGATCCAGCAGCAGGGAGCAGTTAAGTATGTTTCCCTTTGAATTCCTGACGAGGAGGGAGGGTTTGCCAAAAACCTCCCAAAAAGTAGCCAACTCCAACAAGTGCTGAGGATCCATGGACTGTAAGGAGGTCACAGTATCTTTTCAGTTCCATTACTTATAGGGCTTACCAGGGTGACATTTTTACTCTGATATGTCAGTGGTAAACCGGCTGTGGTTGAGGAGACCGGGGGAATGGAATTGATTATAGTATCTGAAATTATGCAAAGTCAGGTCTGCTTCAGTGTGATCTCAGCTCCGTACTCTAGAGTTTTGTGGTCTTTCAAAATTAAAGAAATGTGTTTTCTGCGCAAATATCTAAAGTCTCCACTTGTGTTCCCTGGAAAATCCTGTTAGTCAGCATTATCATTGATGAATATGTACTCTATGCTTTTTAGTAGGGAAAATAAGTTAAAGTTAAAACAAGGACACTCATACACTCATTCTAATACAAATTTAGAAGACAGATGTGAGCTACTGTACTCAGCTCTGTTTTATCCTTGAATTTATACTCAGCATGGCCTCGGTGGAGTTAAAGTGTACCTAGATGCTCTACTTTTCCATATACTCCTTAGTAGAAGGAGTGAAATAGCAGCCACTATGGGACCTATGAACCATAACCTGTAGAAGTTGAAATACATTGGCCCTGATTTAACAAGATCGGAGTGTGCTACGCCGGTTTGGATGGTCCTTGCCCTTTAGGAGCATAAATTTAATTGACGAAGAGGCGCAGGCCTCATCATAAATGCTTAATGCCGCAGTCTATGCTCCATACTGAAATCTACTCCAGTTCATAGCTGCCGTGGATTTCAGTCATTCTTTACCAGGTTTTGTGGATTTTTAATGCCAAAAAACTGGCATAGTGCAAAATAATGAATTCCCCCTTTATTGTTAAGATATAAGGACACAGATACTTGACTATGGTACATTGCTGTTATACTCCTGGACTAGTTCAGGCTTTGTGCTAATTGAAGCCATTGGTCTGTTATCGGATGGTTGCATATTGATAGACTAAAGCCTAGTCGACCATAAAAAGTCAACCAAATGCTGAAAGATATCAATATTAGCATAAATGGCACAATATAGATAATACAGGAATTCTCTGCTTTGGACAACCCTACTTGTTAGAGGTCTGCCTTTAAAAATTTCTTACAAAGAATCCCTCTCCCTAGATTCCCAGTGATGAACTGTGATCTGTGGGGAATTCTGGCGTTAAGCATTCCAATTTCCTTTTAGCACAACCACAATTACGTATTACACAGTGTCCATTCAAATTAATGGGGTGTCTGATTAATATAGGACACTAGAATCTTCCAAAGTAACACATGTTGCTTGTAACCACTCTCCACACTGGCCAAGAGACGACATCCTTCAATCTATTAATTCAGAAATCCCAGAATTAATAGGGTGCAATATTCAACTCTGTGTGCTGGTGGTGAATGACAACATTTTTATCCTACCTCTAACATATGTTTGTCTATGAATAGAATACAGTGTTAGAAGCAACATAACTGCAAATTTTATATTGAGGTATAGAAATCAGATGTAGATGAACATAACCAACCATAAAAGACAGAACATCATCCACATAGTAGCCAAAGGCCACATTAACTGTAATTAGAAGAGTTTAATTCCAGCTAATCTACATAAATAATAGAGTCTTAGCAGTGATTGAATGCGATTTCCACACTTCCTATTCAACAGTATTTTCGACGGAGACATGGGATGTTTTCCAGCAAATGATTGTAACTAAGGAACATAAGCATAATTCCAGAATATGAATAATGATTCCACATAATAACTGCATCTGTGGATAAATGTCATGTACTTACCTGGCCATGATCTGGTGGTGTCTATCTCTCAGCCCAGCCACCGCTGCTCCATTCAGGCAGTGCTGGGGAAGATCAGGAGTGGTGGATACATGAGTTGCACGGCCATTCCAGGAAGCTTGTCATGCCGACTAGCCAAGCCCTGGCTGGCCGAGCTATCAGAAAGAAAGAACGAACACCAAGCCAGGCTCGGACTGGCCCACCTGAGTACCAGAGGATCCTCCAGTGGGCCCAAGATCTGACAATATTAGACCCCTAGTAGAACACAGAGGGTGGGCCCTCAGAATCAATTCCTCTGGTGGGCCCAAGAGGCTCGAGTCTGATGCAGCACCGAGCTGATCAGGCCTGTGGCTCAGTGTTCAATCAGAGGGCTAGATGGGGCAATTAAATCAGGCACTGATTCTGGGTCAGTCCTTGTGAAAGCACGTATGTCCTGAATTCTTAGTTCATTTTGTCCTACTGTGCCTTGTGCTTATTCCCTATTCTAGTTCTGACTTGGCTCCTCCACTAACCAGAGTGGTATAGGAAGATTAGAAGCAATTTTGAGTGTGCTTGCTGTCGTTACTTTACAGCATATTTATTACATAGTACAAATTCTTGTATATCTGGCCCAAAAAAGAAGAGTAATTTCTACCTACTTTGCACTACAAATCCTTTAATGAATCCTATAGTGAATCCCATAAAAGCATGTTATAGAAGAATAGTATAAGGTGGCAATAAAGGGGTATTCCCCGAATCTTGTCTGGCCAGAATGTGACAGCAGAAGTTTCTGGGACTACAAAAAACAGCAGACTATGTTACAGTGTTTCAGTAACTTCCATACACTTGTGTGGGAGATACAGAAATAGTGTACCTCAATCTTCTCAGCCATTTATGTAGTTCTGACCAACTCTGGTTGCCACATCCAGACTAGTGGGGTCTCATTCTTGAGGCAGGGGAGACTCGTATGAGTCTGACATTTATGGTATATCTTGTGGATATACCATACATTTTTGAGATGGGGCAACCCCGTTATACACTTATTTAGGGTTGGAAAATGCTTAGGAAATGTTATATCATGGAAAATATGATTGAGAAGTAAAACATGTAAGAAAGGTAGAATAGGCTTTCATAGAAGACAGTCCCTATATCTTGTATGATGTGGTAACAGTTCAGTTAGCAGAAAGAAAGTGTATCCATAAATAATGAATGACTACAGTCCTGTAACATATGTCTTCTCCATGCTCAATGCTTGATAAAACCAGACACCTTCATTAAAAAATAAAAATTTAAGAAAAAAATCTGATTTGTCTACATTTCTATGTATCAGAAGGGCTGGTGTCACTTCAGGAAGCCAATGTTCTCAGCATATACAAATCTAGTAAGTGATGACTGCATGTTTA
The DNA here is from genome assembly GCF_905171765.1 of Bufo bufo. NCBI lineage: Eukaryota > Metazoa > Chordata > Amphibia > Anura > Bufonidae > Bufo > Bufo bufo. The sequence continues at coordinate 129,576,378 of NC_053396.1, forward strand.
TCATTTACATGAGCTACATGGCTCATCCACACTACTGTATTACAGCTAGAACCAGGTACTATTATAAACAGCACTATAAACAGATTTTGAGGCCCTACAGTACTATTATAGGCCTGCAGAATGATGGGGGTGCTCTCCACTGGAACCAATTCTTTTAGACAGAGCATACACATTATATGGTGCCATACAGAGGCACCATGTAGTGGCCAATGGCTCTCTAGCAAGGAACAATATTGACCCCAGACGCCTCTGCATTCGGTCCGTGCATGAAATCAAAGGCTGCACACAATTTATCTGCGACTCCCACCAATCCTGAGAACGGGGGTCCTGTGTTCCCTTCCTATTGGAGCTGTAAGGCAATCATGTGCACTTCTGCTTCATTTATCTCCATGGGACTGCAGGAGATAGTCAAATACAGTGCGAAGCTATTTCCAGTAGTCCCATAGAGTATGAATGGAGAAGCAGGGCACATGCTCGGCCTGCCTCTTTATCAGGTGGGGAACATAGGACCCCTGTTCTTAGCATCGGTTAGGGTTCCAGCGGTCTGGCCTCCACCAATCAGTTAGCCATCCCCTATCCCATGAATAGGAGGTAGCTTTGATACTTGGCACAACCCCTTTAACTGAAAGCTTGTGAATACATTCTATAAAAGTCCCTATCAATATTTCCACACCATAAGAGAAAATCTGGTATTTCATAGTGTCTCTAATTTAAGAGATCCCATCCACGTTCAACTGCAATTTTTCACAAGCTAGTTGCGAAAAAAGTATTTTCTGCCGGATGTGGCTGCTTCCTTTGTGTCTGTGCACACATGATTCAGATACATAGCACTTTTCATTTGCTCAGAAAGCGTAGCTTTGGCTCCGATATCTTTGTTCTGCTATTGCTGGAAATAATCCCACTGCTCTGAGCAAACCACCCAGAGGTTGGCTTGATACACTTTTCTCTCTGCTTGTAGAACTGAAAATCCCCAGATTTAGAGCTACTGTGTGATTATACACTGAGAAAACCCCAGAAGTTGAAAGCCATCTTTTGTCTTTGAATGTCAGAAATCATGAGCTGCCAGAACCTCTCCTGAGCCTTGCTGTTCTCCGTTAATATTTACACTAGAAAACTGTGTATTCTTCTTTGTGCATCTCATTCACTTCCATGAGAAAATCTGGTCTGTGCTTACTCCTCACACTATAAATTAAATGTTCACCACGATATCCAGGATCAGTACTAGTTGGGTCCTGAATACAGTGTACAGCTCTACGGGTAGCATAGCTTCTAGAAATGTAACGCTCCTTAACCCCAAATTAAAGCTTCATAACGGGGCCCCCGAAGGTCACCTCCCCATTCAATATTATGAGACCGCCAGAAAAAGCCAAGCTCAGGTATTTTCAGAACTCCAGTAGTGGTGAACAGAGGGTGGTGAGCAATCTCTTCAAATGGGCAGGGCCTGTTCTGGAAATAGGAGTGGGTCCCAAAGTGGCATCAATCTGACACTGATGACATATCCTAGTGATATGCCTTCATTGTCTGGGATGGGAATACCCTTTTAAGACTGACATATTTTACCTAGGCTTAAGGTGGCATACACAATATGCCGCTGCATGATCTGCACCCCCTGAGCATTAGGATTAACAAGGGACCCCTCCATGTAGTATATCCTGCCTTCTGTCCTCTTGGTGAACTACACTTGGTAGGATGTATTTTTTTCCCCCTTGTTATACCATGCTTAGTGTAGTTTCTTGTATTTGTTAGTTTATTTATACCATTTAATTGTTTATGTATCTATTATCTTTTTGGGAACTTTTTTTTTACCCTCATATACCCCCTGATGAACCCACCTCGGGGGAAGCGCGTCGGGGTGAACCGGTAATAGATCCGACCACAAAGGGTTTCTTAGGGCCAATTAGGTTAGGTACGGGGACGGGGAGACTCCACCATTAAGGGTCTTCCCCGGGCTGAGGGTTGACCAGGGTTTTCTCAGGGGCAGTCTCCCCCCTGGTATATCAGTACCCTCGTTTACTAGCTTCATTATTTAGGTCCCCCCTGCGACTATGGTTTGGTTTGTTGTGGTTTTTGCTTAATAAAAAAATAAGTTTTTTTTTTTTCTTCTTCATTTTTTGCTTACACTGGTATCTTGAACCTTCTGTAGCTAGCCCTATTTTCAGGTTATGAATATTCATTTTATCTATATATCAATAAAGTATGAGTTTTAAGGGTCCTTGATTTTGTAGTTAAGTAGTTGGCATACACAGTAGTTTACAGTTGATCAACGTGGACAATTTTAACTAAAATGAACATTCGGTTGGTTATATTTAGCAATGAATGATTGTTTTAGCCAATTGATGGCTCATTGTTGCATTTAAAGATTTAGTATGATAGTCGGTAGTCTACAAATTATATTTCCAACAATAACATTCCCAGAAAGAGAGTCCTTCACCCAGCATAATTAAAGGGGTTATGCAGTGGCATAATACTGATGGCCTATCTTCGGGATAGGTCATCAATATCAGATTTGTGGGGGTCTGACTCCCGACACCCCTGCTAATCAGCTGTTTGTAGGGGTCGCAGCACTCATACAAGCATCATCTTCAATATTTACCTGCACACCATCTCCCTTGTAGCGGCGGTGAAGTAATTACAACTGTTTGTCACATTCAAATGCATCAATCAGGCCATGAGGGGGAGTAGCGATATGGGGAAAGAAGGAGATGAAGTGGTGGGCTAAGCATCTAGGCCAAAAGTAATAATTATGCTATTTCAGTTTGCAGCAATAGAGGGCTCAAATTATTTACCATCATCAACGCCACCAGGCATGGACAGATGCTCTTTAAATGGATTGTCAACTGCTTTACAAGTTATGGCCTGTCCTTAAGATAGGACATTACTATCCTAGTAGCTCCAGGGTCAGTTGTGCAATGCACGAAGCTGATTACTGTAGTGTGGCTCCAACCGAAGATGCGTAGTGAATGTGTGGAACGACTTTCTGCATCAGAGCTACTGCAAAACAGCTGATCAGTGGATGTGCAGAATGTTGGACTCCTGCCAATAAGACAGCGTTGGCCTATCCTGATGATAGGCCATAACTTGTGAAACAGTAGACAACTCTTTTAACAACTGCATATTTAGGACCAGGTCTGTAGGGGCATTAAGCCTCCTAATGTTAACAACTATCCTTTTTATTTCCTCTACATTAGTCTATATTTCCAAGCAGCAGATACATCAATATGCCATTAACCACGGAAGAAGGAACTATCTTTATAACAAATGTTTTCTAACTGTGAAACTATACTATAATTCCAAAACTAAGCCTCACAAAGGGCATCTTTCATGTCACTTTGAGGGGCACACAATAATCTAGTTTAATGTGATTTCTTAGGTGTCTTGTGGACCTCTTACAAGATTGTCAGTGAAAAACAACATTCAGGACCAGGGCCAGCTCCAGACAGGACGCCAGGTTTGCTGGCCTGTGAAGATGTGCAGCTGGTTCTTTTTCCTTGAAGGACTGAAACAAAAGCTCCATAGATGTTTGACTAAAGACCATTCATTTCAGATCAATGAAATAGAGGATATTAAATAGGAAAGCCAAAACTGAGTTTGAGACTTGACCTTTGTTGTTGCGTAACTCAACATTTGCTTGGCTGGGCTGCAACTTTAGTATTAGCATGGACAGGCGTCCCAAGGAAAGGGGACAGCCAGCCGGGCATTGTCATCCCTGGCAGCAGTTCCCTGTCTGTCCACAACTATATCTTAGGATGCAGATACAATTGAAAGTTGTGGCCAGAGTCGATTATAGCTTTTCTGCTGTCTGAGGTGAAAATTGAAATGGCATCCCCAACCCCGTGCCAAATTCTCAATCCAACCTCCATCCACCAGCCCTACTGCTAAAGGCATATTTGAATTGGACATTACATACAGCACCACATGCCTCCTACATGCAGTGAGGTCTCCCCTAATGTAGATGTTCTCTTTCGACATCTTCTTCATTCACACCGTAATGACAAAATATTTTAGCCCCATCTCATCTCCGTAGAGTTATCCTGCTGCCACCTACAATGGTGTGCCCACTGTGCTCCCCAAAACCTCCAAATACTAAATTTATGAAACAACTGCCATACAGATAGTCCCCAAAGTGCTCTTGAAAGTCCTACCAATAGTAATAATTCTCTCCCAGAGTGCGCTCATTAGTAATAGTGGCAATAGTGATAATGCTCTCCAAGAGTGCCCCGTTAGTAGCAATGCCCTCCATATTGTGTCCAATAAAAATGCCCCCACAGTATCCCGAGTAGTAATAATGCAGTTATAATGCCCCTTTGTAGTGCCGCCAGTATTTATAATGACCTCTCTAGTGTCCCCAGTATTTATAATGCTCCAGTAGTGCCCCTTATATATTTAATGCCACCAGTAGAACCTCCAGTATTTAATTCCTCAGTAATTAGAATTGCCCCCTTTTAGTGCCCCCCAAGTATTTATAAATGCCCCATGTAGTGCCCCCAATGTGTTTAATGTCCTCCAGTAGTGCCCTTGTATTTATAATCCCCCCTTCTGTACTGCCTCAAGTAGTGCCCCTGTATTATAATTACCCCCCCCTCAGTGCCACCTGTATTTATATGCCCTCCTCTGTACTGCCCACATTGTTGCCCCTTAAATTATTATAATGCCCCATTTATAATACCCCCTGCTTCTCACTCCATACCGCCTATTCTATGGAACTGAGTTGTCTGTGTCCCAGTGCAGGCAGCGCAATGATGTCCTGGGATGCAGGCAGACATGACCATGTCATCACCCTGTACAAGACCCGGCACAGGAGGTGGTAATGATTTCACAGCCTTCGCAATTATACTGCCTCATAGGCTTTAGAAATATTGGCCTGAGGACTATGAGAGTGAACAGCGGGGATGGGAGCCTTAGGCTCCCTTGGCCCATCGTCAACTACCACTACCTGAGGCAAGATGTGCCCTGATTGTGGTTCTGTTGATAGGCGGGGGGCCTCACACAATTGCGTGGTTTGTGTGGTGGTCAAGAGCGCCACTGACTATTACTAATATAACTAATTACTGATATGATGAAAAGATTCTTTCTTGTAACTGAATACTCAGATAACCCCTTTAAGGCGTTAGGACATCATAGACAAGAACCCTTTGCTTGACCACTTAGCCGAAATGGAGATCTGCTAAAAAAGAATTTCACAAGCTCTGGCAGATCCGTCTGCTCATGTATTACATGGATGGCCATATAATATAACATTCCCTCGTGGTGGCTTCTACCATGGTGCAAATTGCAGCTGATTGCTGGGGGTTTCTGAAGCCAGCTTTAGTTAATTTTTGCATATTTTAACCACTGTATGTGCAATGGTGTGAAGATATGTAGATGGAAGATGAAATAGCTTACTGTAGGCATTTAGTACAAAAAATTCAAACTAAAATCCTACAACATCTTCGTATGTACGTAAAAAATGTCATCTATCATGGAACCCGAATATGCAACAGCAAAGCGGCACACTACACGTCAGCTGATCCCCTTAAATGCAGAATGGATGAGAATGAAATAAAATGCTACCCAGCGGTTTGGAGGATGACAGATAAGACCAATCCAGCCGAGAGCCCTTTGTGTTGCCGAGGCTGTTGCCTAGCAACCAGAATTTGCAGCTGCCAGACTACAAGCTAGACTATAGTAATACATGTGAAGAGGGGAAGGTGCGCCAGCAGCCGCCAGCTTCACTGCCCACATACATCACGCTGCTGTGGAAGCTTCTAGAAATGCGGATCTTTCCAATCAATGCACTTACAGATGTGAAAGAGAATCATTCTGATAAAACTCAATCATTTTTATTTTAAAAATGTGCCTGTGAATAATATAGCCAAGGATAGGTGTACAGCTCCATTTTCTCACCCGGTTTCATTTTTTGACACATTTTTATTTAATTTTGCCGCTAATCCGTGATGCAATTTCTTAACTTGTATAATATGAAAGGACTGTGCCAAGTTTATAAGTTATCCCTTATCCACAGCATGATCCACGAGCTTATCTCAGAGGATCCCACCACTGGGAACGGGGGTCCCGCATCCATATTTTGATGGAGCGCTAGGTCGAGCTTGCGCCCTGCCCTTCCATTCAGTGCTGGAGATAACTGAGCGCTGTACTCGGCTATCTCTGGCGCTCCCACAGAGAATGAATGGAAGGGCAGGGCACAAGCTCGACCTGGCGCTCCATCAGAACATGGGAACTGTATCAGTGGGGTCCCAGCGCTCAGGCCCCCCAAGCGATTAGCTAGTCATAACTTGTAAACCTGGCACAACCCCAGTAAACCTAAATCAGAGGTGAACCCAATAATAAATGCGGACCTACGTATGTGATAAGTTCATAGACTGGGCAGTAGCTCGACCTGGTGCTCCATTAGAACATGGGAACTGTATTAGTGGGGTCCCAGCGCTCAGGCCCCCAAGCGATTAGCTAGTTATAACTTGTAAATTGGCACAACCCCTGTAAACCTAAACCTAATAATAAATGCAGACCTACGTATGTGATAAGTTCATAGACTGGGCAGTAGCTCGACCTGGCGCTCCATCAGAACATGGGAACTGTATCAGTGGGGTCCCAGCGCTCAGGCCCCCCAAGCGATTAGCTAGTTATAACTTGTAAATTGGCACAACCCCTGTAAACCTAAACCTAATAATAAATGCAGACCTACGTATGTGATAAGTTCATAGACTGGGCAGTAGCTCGACCTGGCGCTCCATCAGAACATGGGAACTGTATCAGTGGGGTCCCAGCGCTCAGGCCCCCCAAGCGATTAGCTAGTTATAACTTGTAAATTGGCACAACCCCTGTCAACCTAAATCAGAGGTGAACCCAATAATAAATGCAGACCTACGTATGTGATAAGTTCATAGACTGGGCAGTATGGATGTTTGTAGATTTATGAAACTGCCTATAAGTAAAATTGTCCTTGTTTCCATAGCAACAATCACAGCACAGCTTTCACTTTTCAAGAGCACTGTAAGAAACTAAGGCTGAGCTGTGATTGGTTGCTATGGATAACAAAGATTTTTTTTTTTTACTGATGACCTATCCTTTGGATGGGTCATCAGTATCTGATTGTTGGGGGGCTGACACCCAGGACGCTGCCGATCAGCTGTTTGAGAAACTGACGACTAGTGTCGCAGCTTTCTCGCAACTTTGCCTAGGTCATGTGATGTCACATTCACCTTCTCGGTTGATTGGCAGGAGTCATGGGCGTCGGAGCCTCACCGATCAGATACTGAAGATCCATCCAGAGAATAGGTCATCAGTAAAAAAAAAAAAAATATTGGAAAACCCCTTTAAGGTGCTAATGATTTCACTGTTCAGATTACTGAATTCTATCGACTAACCCCTCTAATAACGAATTGCTGCGAGAGAAAATATAAGTTACAGTTATCTTGTAAATTATTCTTGGGTAGAGCTGGTAGAATCAGTCCACCGAGATCAAAAGCAGGGGTGGACATACCATATGTACAGCTGCCCAGGGGCCCAGAGTGAACAACAAGTCCTCTGCAATCCTAAAAAATGCTTCCTTCTATTAGACTGAATGAAGCAAGAGGCACATATACTGAACCTTCCTGCACAGGGGCCCATACTGATAAAAGGTTCTGGGAAACCATTTCAGATTTACTCCTCTTGTTGTTGACACGTGGTTGTTTCAGCTTTAACTTTTTTTTTTTATCTAAAGGTACTGTATTATGATAGAAATATAGATTTTTATATTTTATGCAATATTTTTTATACTATTTATAATAATTATCATTTCTATTTGGAAAATAAAAAGCAATTGGAGTCATCACTACAAGAAAAAGCATAAAATTGATAATACTGATCTCACAGATATGATAACTAGCAGTTTTACCCCGTGGTCATTAACAATTAATTAAAAATCTGCGCAGCGGTTTGCAGTAAAACACATTCTGGCATGTTTTTTTTTTGTTTGTTTCTTCGTGTCATGGCCGTACTTCAGTCATTCTGTGGCCACTACATGTGAACTGACCCTCAGGCCTCATTAACATGGGCTTCATGTGGCTGCATTATAGCTGCAAATCCCAGAGCAACCATGGGTCAAATTAATCCAAACTCATAGCTTCATCGATCCGTATGATGCTGGGTCATCAGAAGCATGATCCGGCTAGGATTTGCAGCTGTAATATGGACTTTAAATCATCTACATTTTGGCCATCTGAATGAGGCCTTAGGAAGACCTCCCATGTACCCTTGAAGTGGTGGTTATTTAACATAGTCAACCGTTAGACACAAATGGAGACAGATGAAGCATGCGTCTAGCGGGAGGTTGGGCTCTGCTGTAAGAAGTCATAGCATCAAAGAATCAAATTTACTAACACATGAGTGTTTATGAGCACCATGGAAAAAACACTGGTGACCCCATCCCTATTGAACTGCTGGATGAGCTACATTAAACAACAGATGCCAAAGCCTTAAATAATAGTGACCTTTGACATCCAACACAATGGCTTCCCCCATTGATCCTGTTTCCATAGATATTTCTTTTATGCAATCTGAATACTATCCTCAGACTGAAACTTCACACGGTCTACTATATCAAAGAATGAACACACGTAAACTATGAAATCATACATTTGTAGAATTCGCCATAATAACCGGCATGGCGTGCTGCGGCATTAATGTAGTACACTTATGGACGGACGCCTATTCACTTTGTAATAGAAGGCTATGCTACACAAATACAATGTTTGGTGTGCTACACTGTGAAGGTAACCTGCTGAACATTTGGAGGCTGCTCTATGTCTAAGATTTAAGGGATAATGTCAGTAATTTAACAAAATTCTAATTAATATCTAATACTTTATCTATGGCAGACAGATAAAAGCTCAGGGGTGAAAGATGCATGGATGGTAATTATGCTACATAATATATAACCTAAATGTAGGGCCTCCTGCAGACGAACATGTGCTTCCCGTTGCCGTATTGCGGACCGTGTGCATTCGGCATCACGGATGCGGACCCATTCACTTCAATAGGTCCGCAAATCCAGAGATGCGGAATGGTGCGGAACGGAACCCTACGGGAGCACTACAGAGTGCTTCCGTGAGGGGTTTCGTCCCGTACTTCCGTTCCGCAAAAAAAAGAACATGTCCTATGTTTTTGCGGAACGGCCGGATCGCGGACCCATTAAAGTGAATGGGTCCGCGATTCAATGTGGCTGCCCCACGGACAGTGTTCGTGTATTGCGGCTTGCAAAAAAAGGCCTCATCTTAAAATGGGATCCATTCTCAGACATTGAGGGTCTATCAACAAATCCATAAATATCTGATTGGTACCATTCCCACCTCTTAGACCTGCACGCATATTGAGAATGGGTTTCTGAAGTTTTATGTACACTGAGACCTCTCCAAAAAACAACCTCTTTTAGGTAACCGTGGATCTTAAAAGACAGCTTTTCAATGCAATTTTAGGTGGTCACTGTATTACTTTTAAAGGGATTTTCCAGGAATGACCCATTGATGATCACAGCACTCCTGCCCATCAGCTGTGACAGCGGAACCAGGTACAGGATCTACACCGCATACACTGTGCATCATCAAGTCAGAAATCTATATTCTTAACAGAGGTGCACTTATGCATTCTTAGACCTCATGTTTATGGGCATATTGGAGCTCCAAACAACCTCCTAGTTGTACAGAGCCCGGATACCGCACTCCCCCGGTCCTCTATTCTCCCCTAGAAGCATTGCTTAAAGTGGATCTAAACGCTCAAAGAAATTTTTTTGAAAGTGTTAGAACCACCTTAAAAATATTTTTTCTAATATACTTCATTTATTTATTTTCTAATTTAACCACCAAAAGAGCGTCCTGAAGTTCTGGCCTCCTGAAGCACCATTTTCTACAGCACATACGAATCCATACACCACAGCCATGTATATGGTGTACGGATACTGGACTGCTGTCCCGACTGGAGTACATCCCCCTGCTCCTGCCTGTACCCTGCACCCATGTTCTATGCAGCGGTTCCAGCGGAGCACAGCGAGGACAGGCAGGAGCTCTGTGAACAACAACTAATGAGATTTGTTTTACAGCAGGTCCCTAAGTATAGGAAAACAACCTATTGACAGTGTTGTGGACATGCTTTGTGGCAGAGCGGAGGGAGAGAAGGTGCTGAACTGTCACTCTCACCTATTCTAAGTGGTGTTATCAGCCTCCAACCTTATCTTTCACTGTAATCCTGCCTGTAATGATAATGAGATGACTGCTAAGGCGTGATATCAGTCAGATATGAGGTTCAAGGATCAGAGTGAACACTGCTGATCCTGCCTGTCCTCTCTGTGCTCTTCTGGAACCAGCACTATCCAGCACTGATATTCTAGGGCAGATCTTTCAGCAGAAGGTACAGGCAGGAGCCTTCAGGAAAATACTCAGTGCCTGTACACCTCCCACATGGCTGCGCTGTACGGATTCTCCATGTGCTGCAGTGAATGGAGCGTCAGGAGGCATCAACTTCAGGGGCCTCTTTTGATAGCAAAATTGGAAAATAAATAAATGAAGTATATTAGAAAAATTATTTTTTAGGGTATTTCTAACACTTTCAAAAAATGTTTGTTGAATGCTTAGGTCCACTTCACCGTCCCCTAGACGGATTGCTCTACATGACATTTTCAGACGGATGTTCAGTATCCATATGCGTTGAGATCTCGTGCTCTTTCTGTGCTCCACATTTCATCTCCCCCACTCGGCAGATGAACAGACAGAATTAATGGGCTTGTCTAGCCAGAGTGTCGGTGCAGCTTTTGGCTTTGGGGAGTCTTATTGAAAACAATTAACGTCCATTGATTTCAAAGGGTGTCTTCTGCTGCCTCATTTATAAAAGCACTGACAGCGGTTTCCAGGTCAACAACAGCTGTTGGGGGCTGTCTGAATCAGAAGGTTATATAAAAGGAGTATACTTCCCCTTTAAGAACACATGTCCTTTTAAGAGGCTTGGATGTGTGGCGAGCCTATTGTCTGATATATAGAAGTATTTTTTGCTAAGGAACTAATTAATGTATGTGTGTCTAATTTACATTGTAATCCATGAGTCTGCAGCAGTTGATAAAGTTCAAGATATGGGCAAGGAGGCTTAATGTAAAGATTATTCTTGGCGTTCCGTCAATTCAGCTATTTTTGAAAGGCTCGCTATATTAATCTTTTCAAATGATTTCACGGATCTCAGCGCTCCAGCGCTATATGTCAGTATCCTTAATTTTACCAGCTGCCAGAGACTTCCACACTTAGAGATGTCCTGGCAATTTCTTAGGTCAGGATTTAGCGTGAGACGTGATTCAGGAGCTTCACTGATAATTAAAGAGTATCGGTACTCTGTAGAGTATTTTATCTGGTGTACGCTTACATGACTATGAAGGCAGCCATCGTTCCTGAAGTGTGAACAACAACTAATGAGATTTGTTTTTCGGCAGGTCCCTCAGTATAGGAAAACAACCTATTGAGAGTGTTGTGGACATGCTTTGTGAGAGAGAGGAGGGAGAGAAGGTGCTGAACGGTCACTCTCACCTATTCTAAGGGGTGTTATCAGCCTCCAACCTTATCAGAGAGGTGTTATCTTTCACTGTAATCCTGCCTGCAATGATAATGAGATGACTGCTAAGGTGTGATCTCTACAAAACAAGTGTCAGTCTGATGTGAGGTTCAAGGGTCAGTGTGAAAACTGAAAGATCTTAGGATTTTATGAAATTTTGGTTTAAACAATACATTGTCTGATGATAGATACCCTTTAAACTCTAGATCGTCCATTGGTGAATCTCAATAAATACGTTAAAGGAACTGGTTACAAAGGAAAATTCCAATATACTGTTATTTATCGAAATGACGCCCTTTTAAAGCAGGTGTATTCTGATAAGGTAGGAATAATTATTCAACTTCCTTGACATCCCATCAGTTCATTACAGAATATCAGAAAACTGCTTGTAGACAGGAAAACCAAGTGATCTGATGCTTTACTAGATTGGTCCTGCCAGTGATAAAGTGTTTTTTTTTTTATAAAAGCAAGAGTATGGCTGCACAAGGCAGAATTTCCGCAGCAAAAGCTGCAATGAATCTGTGGCAAAATACTCAGGGCTGCAGAGGGTGAAATCTGTGCTGGAAATCCACAGCATACATTGACATGCTGCAGATTTTTTATGCAATGTGTATGAGATTTGTTTTTCACTTTTCTGCTGCTGTAAAACACTGCTGACTTGCTGCGCGTAAATCCACTGTGGCAAAACCTTAGTGTATGGTTCAGTGTGGAGTAGGGAATTGCCTAAAAGTAGGGAATTGCCATTTAGCATTTTCCTAATATATTTCTGTAGTTTCAACCTCTCAATACTGATATTCGTGAAGAAGATCCAGATGGTAGGGAGTCTTGAGGGCAGACATGCACAACTTTTCTGGTCTGAGTGCCACATTGTCAGATTTAACCTTTCCCCAAGTCCACATTTGTAGCATATGGAAAGTATATACTATAAATGTCTGTGTTCCAATTCCAGGACTCCCACCTATTGGAGGAGATATGGGGGTCCCCTTCTTCCCTGGTCAGCACCTCAGAGAGGAGTAGATCATGCATGCGTCTTTCTCCATTGTAGAGTATTGGGGCTGTGGTAACAGCCTAGCATTCAACAACTTCTGTAAATTACCAAGCAGAGACCCTCATGCATAGACAGCCACCTCTGTCCCACCTTTTTGGAGTGCCAAATGGGGGTAATGGGATCCCATTCTTCTAATATTTGGGAAACCCACAGATAGCTACACAGTGCACAATTAGTACTTGCCTGTTCCTGTTCCTGAGCTGTGTACCACTCTTCTTCTCTCTGACATGAAAACTACATGTGAGCCTGCCGAACAAAGACAAGCATTTCTGTGTCCACAGGGTTGAAGACACAAATTTGCACATGGCGTGACAATGTGTGAAATCAGTAAGTGATAATACCCCTAGCCCCAGTAAATAAGGCTCACCAGCTCCATACATGATAGAAGGCGAATCACTGGGAAGGTACTTCACCAAGTCAATCCAAGCTCCCGATTCAGTGGCCCATCCCTCCCACTAATTCTTCTGATAACGGATACCAGAACAAAGATTCCAAGTAGAAAATATAAAAAGGGGATTACGGGGATCTACTGGCAGGAAAATAATTAAAAGTGAGTAAAAAGCATAAAAGTCAAAGTGTTTCGAAGGGGATCCCCCTTTTTCATCAGACATAGTACTGAAGAAGAAGGGAAACCAACTTTGAAAGACATTGCCTTTTATGCTTTTTACTCACTTTAAACTCTTTTTCTGCAGGTAGTGCCTGTAATTTTATTTTTATTTTTTCTACTAAGATTCTTAATTCTGGTCTTCGTTATCGGAAGATTCAGCATAAGGGTATGGCCGCTGAAGCAGGAGCTTGGATCGACTTGGATTTTCTACTAAGAAATGAATCAGAGGGATAAAGAACGACAGAATGACATACAGCCTCATTCAGATGAATGGAACTAATTCTGCAACACAATCTGCCACCTATGAAGACATCCTAATGTTGCCTATAGGGGGCACTGCATAGTTCTACTTTAGAAGGAAAAAAGTGTCTATTTTGCAAGTAGGCAATAACAAATGTCTATACAAAGAATGAATATTTACATTGGTTTTCATCCAAGGAATTCAATGTGCTGTATTTTTCAGACTATAAGATGCACTTTTCCCCAAAAAAATTGAGGAAAAGAGCAGTGTATCTTATAGTCTGAATGCTAATGACTGCTTCCATTATGGAATCTGGTCATTAGCATGCGGGAGGCATGGGGAAGTGAGGGCAGCGCTGCGCTGGCTGTACTCTTCTTTCCTGGTCTTGCGGGTCCCGCTGTGTCCTGACCGTGCACAGCGGGACCTGGAAGAAGTGATGGAGCCGTGTGTCTTGGACCTGCAGCGCTATCTGGAGCAAGCGAGGTAAGCTTATATTTTTTTTGTAATGTCTGATCTGAGGTTAGAGGAGGGTCCGATCTGAGGCTGATGGGGGCTGGGGGTTCAATCTGAGGCTGATTGGGTGTGATCTGAGTCTGATAGGGGCTGAGGGGGTTGATGGGGCTGATTTGAGGCTAATGGAGGCTGGGGGGGTCTGATAGGGGTCTGAAATGAGGCTGATGGAGGTTGAGGAGGTCTGATGGAGCTTGGGGGTCTGATTTTGGGGGCTGATCTGAGGTCTGATGAAGAATGGGGTCTGATTTGGGGGTCTAATGAGGGTCTGATCTGAGGTCTGATGAAAAATGGGGATCTGATTTGGGGGTCTGATGGAAAATATTTGTTTTCTTATTTTCCTCCTCCAAATCCTAGGTGCGTCATATAGGCTGAAAAATAAAGTAAGTTCTATGTTCTGTCTACGGCAGGTAAAATAAGGCAGAGATGCCTGTTGTCTTTTAATAAAATATTAAAAACATATTTTGTGATTACCTATACTGGGTAATTTCAGGATTTGGCTTAGTGTTACAGCATACAATATTCTTTATAGGAAGACTATTTTGCCATTAGAGGTCCTGGATTCACAATGCTTACCCAAGTTACCCAATACCAAAGCCTTATATACATTTTATAATAGGTCTTATGATTCGGCAGCATAGCCCTTTCTTCAATTTTCAAGATAAATTATGTATCAAGTAAGTTAAAAGGGTTTTCTGAATCTTCTGTATAGATCAGGGGTCTCCAAACTTTTCAACAGGAGGGCCACATTGAAGATTTTACAAGTATTCGGGGGCCGGAAAAAAAAATCAGTTATGTATTAAATTAAATGTATATATTTTACATGGATCGTTTTTGTAATCAGCATGATATGACTGAGAACAAAAGAGAAAAAACTTTAGCAAAACAACGCAAAGACACCCGTGTCCCTATCAGCGGTGTCCCCATCAGCACAAAAATGTCCCCATCAGCACAGCAATGTCCCCATCAGCACAGCAATGTCCCCATCAGCACAGCAATGTCCCCATCAGCACAGCAATGTCCCCATCAGCACAGCAATGTCCCCATCAGCACAGCAATGTCCCCATCAGCACAGCAATGTCCCCATCAGCACAGCAATGTCCCCATCAGCACAGCAATGTCCCCATCAGCACAGCAATGTCCCCATCAGCACAGCAATGTCCCCATCAGCACAGCAATGTCAGCATCAGCACAGCAATGTCAGCATCAGCACAGCAATGTCAGCATCAGCACAACAATGTCCCCATCAGCACAGCAATGTCCCCATCAGCACAGCAATGTCAGCATCAGCACAGCAATGTCAGCATCAGCACAGCAATGTCCCCATCAGCACAGCAATGTCCCCATCAGCACAGCAATGTCCCCATCAGCACAGCAATGTCCCCATCAGCACAGCAATGTCAGCATCAGCACAGCAATGTCAGCATCAGCACAGCAATGTCCCCATCAGCCGTGTCACCCTTAAGCACAGCAATGTCCCCATCAACGATGTCCCCATCAGAACAGCAATGTCCCCATCAGCGGAGTCCCCATTAGCAGCTGATAGGGGCCACCACTGATGGGGACACTGCTGTTGGGGACGCGGCTGATGGGGACACCATTGATGGGGACACCCGTGTCCCTATCAGCGGTGTCCCCATCAGAACAGCAATGGCCAAATCAGAACAGCAATGTCCCCATCAGAAAAGCAATATATTACCATAAAAAAAAAAATATTCCCATCAGAAAAACAATATTCCCATCATGGGGACACCCACTGATGGGGACGCTGCTGTTGGGGACATTGCTGTGCTGATGGGGACACCACTGATGGGGACGCTGCTGTTGGGGACATTGCTGTGCTGATGGGGACACCACTGATGGGGACGCTGCTGTTGGGGACATTGCTGTGCTGATGGGGACACCACTGATGGGGACACCATTGATGGGGACACCCGTGTCCCTATCAGCGTTGTCCCCATCAGCACAGCAATGTCCCCATCAGCGGTGTCCCCATCAGCACAGCAATGTCCCCATCAGCGGTGTCCCCATCAGCACAGCAATGTCCCCATCAGAACAGCAATGTCAGCAAACTCAGAATACATTTTATTTTGCCCCCTCTCACTCAGAATACATTTTATTTTGCCCCCTCTCACTCAGAATACATTTTATTTTGCCCCCTCTCACTCACAATACATTTTATTTTGCCCCCTCTCACTCACAATACATTTTATTTTGCCCCCTCTCACTCAGAATACATTTTATTTTGCCCCCTCTCACTCAGAATACATTTTATTTTGCCCCCTCTCACTCACAATACATTTTATTTTGCCCCCTCTCACTCACAATACATTTTATTTTGCCCCCTCTCACTCAGAATATATTTTTATTTTGCCCCCTCTCACTCAGAATATATACAATGTGAGAGGGGGCAAAATAAGATATATACAATTTTGCTCCACAGGTGGGGAAAGTGGAATATCGATAAAGAGGGGAAAATGGAATATATACAGAGGGGGCAAAATGGATATAAATAGAGGGGCCCTGTATATATCCATTTTGCCCCCTCTGTATATATTCCATAATCATTTATCCCCTGTGTGTATATATTGCATTTTTGCCCCCTCTGTTATCTGTTTAATTTTTTTTCCATTTTTTTTGCCTTTTTTTCTTATTGAAATATATTTTTGTTCCCCATTGGTCCCCTGTGGAGGATTTCTTGCCTGACATTTAGTTCCATGCCAGGTGCCCCCCTGTGAGTTATAGCCAGGCAGTGGTGGTGTGCACATTTAAAAAAAAAATACTTACCTCGTCAGACTGCTCCGCTCCCGCCTTCTTGCTCTTGCTTGCAGCCCACAATCCTGTCTTCCAGCGTGCGTTGTGTGATCCCGCGAGACCTGGCTGGCGCGATATCACAGCGCCACCAGGCCTGAATGGGTGGAGGCGGAGCCCGAATGGATGGAGGCAGGGCTGGGGTTGGTGGGGCGGCGCAACTACTCACAGAGGCCGGGGGCCCAAGCGACCAGCCATTTACATAAAAATGTTAAAATTACTTGCGATGGGGCGACGGAGCTGCGGGCCCCCCCCACCGCCGGGCCCGGTCGCGGTCGCATCCTCTGCGACCGCGATCGTTACGCCCCTGGGCGGTTGTGCGGATTTGGTTCCTGCAACCTGCCAGCTGCGGGCGGGCCGGATCGAACGCACAATCGGGCCGGATGTGGCCCGCGGGCCGGGGTTTGGAGACCCCTGGTATAGATCATCAGTATCTTTAAAGGGGTTGTCCAAGTTATATTTATTGATGACCTATCCTCAGGATAGGTCATCAATATCAGATCGGCTGGGGTCCGACACACGGCACCCCCGCCGATCAAACAGCTGATCGGCGGGGGTGCCGGGTGTCGGACCCCAGCCGATCTGATATTGATGACCTATCCTGAGGATAGGTCATCAATAAATATAACTTGGACAACCCCTTTAATGGAAATGAATTATCAGAAAATGACCAACTGTTTTAATCAAATTTTTGTGTTAAGCATATTATTTTTTTTATACATTTTCAGCATTTGTGTTTCTATTTTCCATGTTACTATCTATATTGAAGTCTTTATGCTTTTATTGAGCCTCATGGTGGGTTGACACTTCCTGTTCTGTGGAGTTCACTTCTCAGCGGCCATCTCTTTCAGGTTGGTTTCCCACTAGTGTTGTTCTGGCAGGGAACAGCCTGCTGGGTCTGCCTGGATCCGACACTGCCACAGGACACTGCATTCCCATCCCCAACTATAATGGGGACCAGTGGAGACCCTGTTGCAACCCGGCAAACATGGCAAGAATTGGCCGGACAAAAACTGCTGCGTTCCCGTCCGAAAACCAGACAGGAATGCAGTGTCTTCTGGAAATGTCAGATCAAGAAAAACCCAGCAGGCTGTTCCTTGACATAAAAGCCTGAAGGATCTCACAAGGATAGTGTGAAACTAGCCTTATACAGCTAGAGGCAGATACAGGTTCACACCATTGACAATAGATGGTCATACGTAGCTCATCACCTAGCTTTACATAGCTTCACCAGCAAACTCTATACAGGTCACAGAGCATGCGCACTACCCTCAACCACAAACGTCCCAGTCATCTCTAGACACCAGGATCTTTTCTGAACTGCTGTTACCAAGATGGCCAACCCCATTATCATGTAAACAAAATAAGGCCAACTTCACACTTCAGGTTTTTGGTCAGTTATTTCCATCAGTTAAAACCAGTAGTGAAACCTACTCAGGGATTAGGTGTAATGTAAAGATTTGCACCTATTTGTGTTTTGACCCGCACCTGGATTTGGCTCACAATAATGGATCGAAATAACTGACCAAGTAACTGAAGTGGGAACTCAGCCTAAGCTGGTAAGATTCCAACAAATATAGAAAACCGCTCAGGCAGCATTGAAGACATTTAAAATAAATAATCTTGGAAATGGCGGGGGAAAAAAGGGGTGAGTATAATATTTTGTTGTTATTTTACCACATTTACCGCTGCTGCAGTTTTTTTTATTTAACTTTAAGGTGTACAACTGCGTACCTTCTCATGTCTGAAGTGACTTCATACTGTCATCCCATCACTTCTCCATTCAGGGTTTGACTGGCCCACCAGAGTACCAAAGGTTCCTCCGGGGGGCCCAAGCTCTGACTCCTAATAAAAAAGGGCCCCTAAAGTCTAGGATCAGACAAGTGCATCTCGAGCTACTATTGTATTAAGATCAGAAGTAGACATAACATATGTGCAGACTGTGCAGATGCACAGGTGCTTACGAGGAAAAGGGGTCAACAACCTTCTTTTCAAAAAAGTATCAGTGCATCCTAATGCCTACCTCATGTATGTAAAGAACTGTTTAACTATTGTCATAGAGGTTAACATTATACTAGCTGTTATGAAAAGGAGCCCACATAGTTTTGTTGCACTCTTGTATGAAAGGCTGTTGCAGACCATGAGGGTGGGCCCTCAGGATCATTTCCTCTGGTGGGCCCAAGGAACTTCAATTCGATGCTGGTTCCATTATATAATCCTCAGTAGCTCAGACTTTCCTGTTATGTTGAATAGCTACCCATTTTGGATTCTAAGAGCTATATATAGAGTATAAACCCATGAAGCTTTACGAAAGTTGATCTGCATTGTAGAAAACCCTCCATGTATTGTCTGGTTTAGTAATAGTCTTTAATACTTTCAATATGCTTTCCATTCATTCTTCAGCTCAGAGAACAAAAGAACAATTCATAATTGTCTTAGCAGGAGAAGCAAATGTTATATTTTCAGAAAAGTACAGTTATGTTGGCTGCCAGGATAGAAAATCCAAATGTATTGTTGAATGTTCTAATTAATATGCACCCTGGGTTCCTCCCATGACTATATATTAGGGGACACATTTCCTTTGTTCCGAAAGCGGCTTAAATCTTTATTGTAATGGCTGGCTACACTTTATTAGGACCTGGTGGTGCGCGAAGATATAAAAATGAAGTGAGAGAAGGTTTACCTTGATTTATGAGGTTACACCGTTGACCTCGGTAAAAAAAAAAAATACATTACACATAACCTCCTTGTCTGCTCTCCTATTACAATACATCTGCCAGAGAACATACAACTCATGTCACTTGACATGCACTGCTATTAACTCTGTTGCAATAAAACTAATAGTCCAATCTTTTTACTATTTTACTATCATTTTATGCCATCCAATTATTGATTAAAGTTCATAAATAATTTGTTACAAACATAACAGGAATCATGAAAAAGACCACAATAAAACACAAATTGCTTCCCATCATTAATTTTTCATCTTGATAAAAGTCTGATGAGCCAAATGAGTATATACTGTAGTACAGAATATTAAAGAGGTTTTCTTTGATTTTCAAATTGATGGCCTAACCCAGGAGTCATGTCCCCACCGATCAGCTGTATGATGAGACCACAGAACTCTTTGAGCATATAGGCCTCTTCCTAGGCCATGTGACATTTATTTTACTCCCTTATCTAGCTCTGACATATTCCCCAGTTCCATCACATTCATTAATCACATGGCCTAGACGCAGCTAAGTCCCATGGACGACACCATTCTTGGTAAGGTGTGAGGTGGCTGCGGTGCTCACTGAAGAGCTGTGGCTTTCTCAGCTGATCGCCGGGGTTGCCAGGATTCGGACCCCTGCCGATCTCATATTGATGAACTATCCTGAGTATAGACCATAGTTACATAGTTACTACGGTTGAAAAAATACATAAGTTCATCAAGTTCAATCAAGATATAGGTGGCGATGTGAATATGAAAATCCCAGAAAACCCCTTTAAGATGATCGAACGTTGAAGATATGGTGTTATTGGGAACTACCTAGATGAAGGAAGTAATCAAAAAATATGTCAATAACTGTCAAAATCTCCCCCTACCTGTTTTCCATCCAAGGTGTACAGCTTTTTGACCACTCCAGTCTCCAGTTTAATGGCATCAGTGATATCGGTGAGGACTTGTTCAAAGGAATGAGCCGTCTTCTTGTTGAGCAGGACACGTACAGCCTTACGAGGCTTTACTCCACTACGAATGATAGTTACCAACTTGGGGCGGACAAAGTCCTTGTTCTCCCTGGACTGGGAGTTGTTACAGCTACCCAGGGACTGTGGGCTCTTTTGAGTGGCGGACGTCTTCACATTCACTGACCAGTTTGGATTGACATTCTTTGTGTATTCTAATTTCTTGAAAAAGTTGTCAGATGAGCAAACATAGCTTCCTCCTAAAAGGTATGATACAAAAGTAGAAATTTAATAACATAAAAAAGTTCACTTTATTTTCAACATGTAGTGGTAGTAGTTCTCTTGTTTTAAAGAGAAATTTCAATTTGGGGCCCACTACACAAATAAAGAAAGTAAACATAAAGTGCCCCTTATACCCCTCCATCCACCAATTCCTATCCTAGTGTGTGGAACGACTGAGGTTTATTCAAGTAAGGGTGCATTCACACGACTGTATGTATTTTACGGTCTGCATAACGTGGATCTGCAAAAAATACAGATGGCGTTCGCGTGACATGCGTGTTGCATCCATTTATTTTGCAGATCCAGTGTAACTACCGTATGTCTATCCATGTCCACAAAATGGATAAGAATAGGACATGTTCTATCTTTTTTGCAGGTCGTGTGAAAAGAGTTCACACTTCAGTTATTTGGTCAGTTATTTCCATCAGTTATTGTGAGCCAAAACCAATAGTGAAGCCTACACGGAGATCAGGTGTAATGATTTGATTTGCACCTATTCTGTGTTTTTGATCGGACCTGGTTTTGGCTCCCAATAACTGAAATAACTGATCAAATAACTGAAGTGTGAACTCGGCCTAATTAAAGTAGGGCCTATAGTTTGGGCTGGCCATTTTCGAATCCAAATAAAAATGTTTTGTCCCTTGCCCTTGTGTTAATATTTTCCGGCCTTTGGTAACTTTTGGTAAAAAGGAAAAATACCTAAAAGTAAAACATACTTGATTTTTGGAAATATACAGTATACTGTATACTGTATCTTGAGTAGAAATAGCCCAGCAATGTGGTTACACAGACTATTGGCTATATGGTGGAAGGAGCATAAACAAAAAAAGTTCATGCTCAAGTATGGAAGTATATGATCTTTGTGAGCTCATAATACACAACCGAGCCATTGCGACCTAAAAACATATAAACTATGTTAAAAGCAAACATATTGCAAACTAGTATTTAAATCCAAAATGGACACAATATAATAAAAGTTATTAACATCTCTAGTGATAGACATAAAAAAACATACAAACATTAAAGCTGAGAAATGGGGATCATTCTAAATTAAAGTGGTATTATACCTACTATAAATGGAAAAATGGAAGCTCTTTGCCCACATTTTGATCAAACTTGTGTTGGGCCCATCTACCAGGCGTCAAAGTGGCTTCCGCAGACAGGTCCCTAACACTAATATACCGCCTCTCTTAGACTTACTAAGTCTACATTTTCAGGGCAGTGTAGGAACCAGCTACATTTGTACTCTGCTCAGAACCCCCTGGCAGATTGGCGTTGCTCAGTCTAAAAGAGGCACTACCCTCAATATATACTACACGAAAATTTTGACTGGCACATTCATAGTCACAGGTGCATATCAATAAAGCAAACATGGTTGATAAAAAAATAAAAAAAAAAGTAGATGACCCGACAAAGTTTGATCAAAATGTGCACAAAGAGCTTAAATTTTTCCATTTATAGTAGGTATACCACTTTAATTTAGAATGATCCCCATTTCTCAGCTTTAATGTTTGTATGTGTAAAGTTGTGCAGACATTTTTTTTATCAACCATGTTTGCTTGATGGATATGCACCTGTGACTATGAATAAGAATGTGCCAGTCTAAATTTTCGTGTAGTATATATTGAGGGCAGCGCCTCTTTTAGAGTAAGCAACACCCATCTGCCTGGGGCTTCTGAGCAGAGTACAAATGTAGCTGGTTCCTACACTGCCCTGAAAATGTAGGCTTATATAAAGGCAAAGAGAGGTGGTATATTAGTGTTAGGGACCTGTCTGCGGAAGCCACTTTGACGCCTGGTAGTGGTAGATGGGCCCGACACAAGTTTGATCAAAGTAGGCATAATACCACTTTAATTAGAATTATCACCATTTCTCAGCTTTAATGTTTGTATGTGTAAAATTGTGCAGCCATTTTTTTTATCAACCATGTTTGCTTGATGAATATGCACCTGTGACTATGAATATGAATGTGCCAGTCTAAATTTTCGTGTAGTAGAAATAAATAAAAAAGCCAGGATGAATGAACATCAAAGATGCTTAGTATAATCCAATATATCCAGACTCAAATTTGAGTCACACCATAAAATGCCAACCTAAATGCGACATGTTAAACCCAGGAAAGTGGATCACCATCTAAGACCCAACACATATTTCAAGGTTTACTGATGCTTACAGCAAAACTCTATTTACACCTATCCACTGTCTCTAGAGGAAAGCAAGCACCAACATAGAGGGGGTACTTCACCGTAAAAGCAGTGAGACTATGATACTTTCTGCCACCCAATGGTGTGATTACTTCCTTGAAAGCCATTGTATCACAAGCTATGGATTACTAGATAACTTGAGATGGGTCATTGATTAAGGTTTGCTATTTGAAGTTAAGATATCATTTTCCTGCTATTAGGCAAATGGCAACTGCCTCATGGGAGTTTTTCTCTAATCTTAACTAACACTAGGATGATTGAGGAAAACTGTTGGTGCTCCATGCAGACCACTGAGGACAACAGAAGTCTAATGAACATTGCAGACTTAGAGTACATTCACACAACCATATTTTTTGGTCCACCACTGATCCACATGTTTTGAAGATCACACACGGAACCATTCATTTCTATTGGGCCCTAAAAAATGCGGACAGCACACATACAGGGAGTGCAGAATTATTAGGCAAATGAGTATTTTGACCACATCATCCTCTTTATGCATGTTGTCTTACTCCAAGCTGTATAGGCTCGAAAGCCTACTACCAATTAAGCATATTAGGTGATGTGCATCTCTGTAATGAGAAGGGGTGTGGTCTAATTACATCAATACCCTATATTAGGTGTGCATAATTATTTCCTTTGGCAAAATGGGTCAAAAGAAGGACTTGGCAGGCTCAGAAAAGTCAAAAATAGTGAGATATCTTGCAGAGGGATGCAGCACTCTTAAAATTGCAAAGCTTCTGAAGCGTGATCATCGAACAATCAAGCGTTTCATTCAAAATAGTCAACAGGGTCGCAAGAAGCGTGTGGAAAAACCAAGGCGCAAAATAACTGCCCATGAACTGAGAAAAGTCAAGCGTGCAGCTGCCAAGATGCCACCATATTTCAGAGCTGCAACATCACTGGAGTGCCCAAAAGCACAAGGTGTGCAATACTCAGAGACATGGCCAAGGTAAGAAAGGCTGAAAGACGACCACCACTGAACAAGACACACAAGCTGAAACGTCAAGACTGGGCCAAGAAATATCTCAAGACTGATTTTTCTAAGGTTTTATGGACTGATGAAATGAGAGTGAGTCTTGATGGGCCAGATGGATGGGCCCGTGGCTGGATTGGTAAAGGGCAGAGAGCTCCAGTCCGACTCAGACGCCAGCAAGGTGGAGGTGGAGTACTGGTTTGGGCTGGTATCATCAAAGATGAGCTTGTGGGGCCTTTTCGGGTTGAGGATGGAGTCAAGCTCAACTCCCAGTCCTACTGCCAGTTTCTGGAAGACACCTTTCTTCAAGCAGTGGTACAAGAAGAAGTCTGCATCCTTCAAGAAAAACATGATTTTCATGCAGGACAATGCTCCATCACACGCGTCCAAGTACTCCACAGCGTGGCTGGCAAGAAAGGGTATAAAAGAAGAAAATCTAATGACATGGCCTCCTTGTTCACCTGATCTGAACCCCATTGAGAACCTGTGGTCCATCATCAAATGTGAGATTTACAAGGAGGGAAAACAGTACACCTCTCTGAACAGTGTCTGGGAGGCTGTGGTTGCTGCTGCACGCAATGTTGATGGTGAACAGATCAAAACACTGACAGAATCCATGGATGGCAGGCTTTTGAGTGTCCTTGCAAAGAAAGGTGGCTATATTGGTCACTGATTTGTTTTTGTTTTGTTTTTGAATGTCAGAAATGTATATTTGTGAATGTTGAGATGTTATATTGGTTTCACTGGTAAAAATAAATAATTGAAATGGGTATATATTTGTTTTTTGTCAAGTTGCCTAATAATTATGCACAGTAACAGTCACCTGCACACACAGATATCCCCCTAAAATAGCTAAAACTAAAAACAAACTAAAAACTACTTCCAAAAATATTCAGCTTTGATATTAATGAGTTTTTTGGGTTCATTGAGAACATGGTTGTTGTTCAATAATAAAATTAATCCTCAAAAATACAATTTGCCTAATAATTCTGCACTCCCTGTATATCATCCGTGTGTTGTCCGTATATATGAGGCTGAGCTGCAAATTATAGAACATATACTATTCTTGCCTGTTTTCGATGGGGCCCACGAAAAGTGTGGAATGGACACGGACCAAATCCAGATTTTAAAGACCACAAGACAGATACGGTAGTGTGCATGCCCCCCCCCCCCCCCCCTCCCCCAAGGCCTAATTCACACTTCAATAATTTGGTCAGTGATTTCCATTAGTGATTGTGAGACAAAGCCAGGAGTGGAGCCTCCACAGAGGTAAGGAATAATAGAAAGATTTGCACCTGTCCTGTATTTTTGACCTGCACCTGGTTTTGGCTCACAATCGCGATGGAAATCACTGATCAAACACTGACCAAACATTGACTGTGTGAAAACGGCCTTACAATGCCGGTTAAGTTCTGCTGGATTTGAAATTTTCTCCAGAATGAAAGGTATCTTTAAATATACCCAGGCAGAGGGATTACTCTACACTTTGATTATATCTTACAGTTCAGCACAAATCATTTCTGTACAGAGGGTTGTAGTCAATGGAGTATATTCAGACCATGGTCTTGTTACCAGTGGGGTACCTCAGGGATCTGTTCTGGGACCCTTATTGTTTAATATCTTTATCAGCGAAATTGCAGAAGGCCTCGATGGGAAGGTGTGTCTTTTTGCTGATGACACAAAGATTTGTAACAGGGTTGATGTTCCTGGAGGGATACACCAAATGAAAAAGGATTCAGGAAAACTAGAGGAATGGTCAAAAATCTGGCAACTAAAATTTAATGTTGATAAGTGCAAGATAATGAACCTGGGGCGTAAAAACCCAAGAGCAGAATATACAATCAGTGAAACAGTCCTAACCTCAGTATCTGAGGAAAGGGATTTAGGGGTCATTATTTCAGAAGACTTAAAGGTAGGCAGACAATGTCATAGAGCAGCAGGAAATGCTAGCAGAATGCTTGGGTGTATAGGGAGAGGCATTACCAGTAGAAAGAGGGAGGTGCTCATGCCGCTCTACAGAGCACTAGTGAGACCTCATTTGGAGTATTGTGCTCAGTACTGGAGACCATATCTCCAGAAGGATATTGATACTTTGGAGAGAGTTCAGAGAAGAGCTACTAAACTAGTACATGGATTGCAGGATAAAACTTACCAGGAAAGGTTAAAGGACCTTAACATGTATAGCTTGGAAGAAAGACGAGACAGAGGGGATATGATAGAAACTTTTAAATACATAAAGGGAATCAACAAGGTAAAAGAGGAGAGAATATTTAAAAGAAGAAAAACTGCTACAAGAGGACATAGTTTTAAATTAGAGGGGCAAAGGTTTAAAAGTAATATCAGGAAGTATTACTTTACTGAGAGAGTAGTGGATGCATGGAATAGCCTTCCTGCAGAAGTGGTAGCTGCAAATACAGTGAAGGAGTTTAAGCATGCATGGGATAGGCATAAGGCCGTCCTTCATATAAGATAGGGCCAGGGGCTATTCATAGTATTCAGTATATTGGGCAGACTAGATGGGCCAAATGGTTCTTATCTGCCGACACATTCTATGTTTCTATGATTCTTTGTATGTAACATGTAACTATTTTTAATGAACATTGTATTGCTGAATTGCTGTATTCCGGTGTGATTTGGAGCCAATCCACCTTCATGGTAGTCTTAGAGCAGGGATCAGCATCTTCTGGCACCCCAGCTGTTCTAAAACTACAACTCCCAGAAGGCTCCATTCACTTCTGTGAGAGTTACAAGAGCAGCCGAGGTGTGCATGCTGAGGATTGTAGTTTCACAGCAGCTGAAGTGCCGTAGGTTGCTGACCCCTGTCTTAGGTTACTCTCACGTTTGCGGCAGAGCTCTCTGGCAGGCTGTTCTGGTAGAGAACAGCCTGCTGAAGTTCTCCCAATCTGCCATTGCTGGATACTGCCACCTGCCCGTCAAACCCCATAGAATATAGTGGAGTCTGGCAGAAACCTGGCCACTGCAAATATGCAGAGAATTGGCTTATCCAGCCGATTTTCTGCCGAATCAGCCTTAAGGTCCATTCCGCAAATTGCAAATCCACAAAACACGGACACCGGTTATGTGTGTTCCGCATTTTGCAGACCGCACATGATAGAAATGCCTATTCTTGTCCATGGTTGCGGACAAGAATAGGACATGGTCAATATTTTTTGTGGGGCTGCGGAACAGAACTATGGATGCGGATAGCACACGGTGTGCTGTGCGCATCTTTTGCAGCCCTATTGAAATGAATGGGTCCGCACCTGTTCCGCAAAATTGCGAAAAGGATGCGGACCCATTCATACAGACATGTTGAATGGACCCTTAGAGGGAGGCAGCTCCACCATGATACTGTTAGGCTCAACATGACATAAAGCATACGTTTGTCTTTCCTATCTCCAGCTCTACATGAGGCATTACTTTTGAGGCCTCTTATTGAGGAATCTTAAGAGTTTGGAAGATTAATAAGACAGATCTTTTCCCACCGTATTTTGCCAGCACATTATTTCATTGCAGAACTACATATCTTCTAAAGAGGTTTACTTCAGATCCCGTTGACATCCAAGACACAAAATAACGTCCATTTCTGAATACACAGAGACCCTCCAATGTTAAGCAGTCCATGTAAAACATATAAGGCTACCAACCAGCTATTCCAGATCTCTAATGACTAAATAATGGACGGTAAGTGGGAAGACCATGTATCCAGCAGCAAGCAACGATTGTATCAAGACAAACCTGAATCTGTTACCATAGAAACAATGCGCGTTCAATCGGCTGCTGCAAAACATGTCTGCAGCTACAAGACGGGGTTAGAGACCTTCAGTTCTGTTAACGGCATTTATTTATGTCTTGGAATATCAAGACGGAAGCGGCACATAACTGGGGCTATTACCTAACATTTTTGGAAGCACAGCAGAAACTAGGGCTTCTTATAGGATTAGCATTGCTTGCCAGTCCCTCTAAACCCATATCATACCCCATCCATTTTAATTTCTTTCAGCTCCTGGGCCTCAATGGGATTTGCAAATTAATTGGAGCGGTTTTAGCGTTGCTGAAAAAGAGCACACGCTTATCTAAACAGCCCCTTCATTCCTGCAGCCTGTATCCTATTCATGAAAGCTCCACTGCGTGACTGTCAGAAAATTCTGCCACATCCCGCCCGCTCTCATTTATAAATATATATGCTAAAAAATTCTGTTTTATACCTTCCTGCCAGCAGAACTCGCAGCACTTCCCGCTTTAATTTATTCCCCTTTTCAGACCTATCACTAGATTGTGGGCTAGGATTTATTTGTAATTTTAATTGGAAATCATTATTAGACAACGCAGCTAATTACTCAAAGATCAACACAGAATATTTAGATTGTGCCCCTCTTCTATAATGTATGCCGGATTTCCTCATTTCAGTCCATGCCATGATCGATATAAGAAGAGACATTTAAGAAAAAGTTCAATAATTCGTTTTTGATGCATTTTGACATTGACAATACAGCGGGGGAGATTTATCAAAACTGGTGTAAAGGAAAACTAACTTAGTCGTCCATAGCAACCAATCAGATTCTATAATTTTTCAAAGCAGCTCCCAAAAAGGTGGATTCTGCTATGGGTAACTAATGGCGGGTTTGCATTCGCGCTATGGAATTGAGTTATTGGGTTTCCATAATAGCAGAATTATAACAGAATATAACAGAATTTTAGGATGGAATGCAAAACGGAAGCATTTAAGAGGCATTCCATTTTGCTCTGTCCTAATACATGTCTAAGGGGACAAATAACGGTTCTGTTTGGTTCCTTTTTACGTGGCAGAAGAAATTTGTCCTGTCTGCATTTTTATAGGGGTTGTCGGAAATCAATGGCTGCAAATGTTAGTCCCCTCTGTCTGTAAACCCTAAAGCTTTGATGTAGGGGAATTTTGACATGAGGACCCTCTTTGTCAAAGCCTTGTCTATTCCACTGGACATTTTTGGCATTTTAAGCTCCAAGTTTTGCAAAGTCTAGCACCAGTGGTCTGTCTTTTTGAGGAGGAGTGGTGATCCTGGAAGGCAGAGCCTCTTTATTCAGGAAGTAATGGCATATCTTATCCTACCATCACTTTTAGGGTGGTTTCACATAAAAATGAAGGTTTTTTTTTTGGGGGGGGGGGCTGGGGGGCGATCACTTTTGATAGAGTCAAGGCCAGGAGTAAATTCAAAATGAATGAGAAATATAAAGGCAGGACTTCTGTTGGATTGTCCTGGTTTTGGCAAAAAAAAACAAAAAAACGGTGCGTGTCAAACCACCCATACTGTGGAAAAAACCCTTTAATCTAGCAAACCAGTGCAAACTATGCTTTACTTAACATAGATGTAAGGTTAAACAGATTGTCCAGTTCCTGCCTTACTAATATAAACTCTGATCCATGAAATGACATTGGAAAACATTGTCATGGAAAAGCTCTGCCACCTGCCATTACAATGCAAAATCTGCCTCTTTTTTACGAGATGGAGTAGGCTTTCAGGCAGAAGGAAGCTGATCTGCCAAGTCAGCAGAGAAAAGGACAGATGGGCCAAAGGTAATGACAGCACAGAAGACGCAGTGAAACTAATGACTGATTATATGCTTTTTATTCTTATATGGACATGAAAGAAATGTTCTAGTGTTGCACAGCTGATTTACTGCACTGGCACACAAGCATAAAACTTACTTGAAAATTATTTTGCTTATTTGTAATCTGCTGTAATAGGTTATTGTGTATCACATACTGTTCTTAAGGCATTCATGCTTTTTGACACAGTTTTTAAAGGCAAATCAAGAGTGGGTCATAAAAGAAGAGAAAGTATTAAGGACTGGTACTACTCTTTTTTTAAGGCCTCATGCACACGACTGTTGTGTGCATCCACGTCCGTGGTTCAGTTTTTTTTCGCGGATCCATTGACTTTCAATGGGTCCGTGGAAAAATCGGAAAATGCACCGTTTGGCAGCCGCATCCGTGATCCGTGTTTCCTGGCCGTGACCTGTCCTATTTTTTTCACGGTCAACGGTTCACGGACCCATTCAAGTCAATGGGTCCGTGAAAAATCACGGATGCACACAAGATTGTCATCCGCGTCCGTGATCCGTGTCCGTTTTTTCCTATCATTTCTAAAGGCAAACTTGACTTAGATTTTTTTTTTCATTTTTCATGTCCGTGGATCCTCCAAAAATCAAGGAAGACCCACGGAAGAAAAAACAGACACCGAGCACGGAACAACGGAAACCGTTTTTGCGGACCGCAAAAAAAAACGTCCGTGTGCATGAGGCCTAATCCTGATTTTGGCTTCAAAAACTGCATAAAAAAACCCTGAAAGTGTGGCTGTACCTTTAAAGGGGTTATCCGATATCTAAAATATCCCCCCATTGCTCAGGCCCCTTGTATACATTATACTTACCTGCTCCCCAGATCTCGTTTTGCTCCTCTGGATCCCTGCACGGCCACCGCTGCATCTCCCCGTCGCTCAGATCAAAACATCTAGCAATGGGGGAGGGGGTTCAGCCAATAGAAGGCCCCGATGGTGACCAGCCTAAAGAGGGCTCGTCCCAGTTGCGGCCTGCTATTGGCTGCTCCACCCTACCCCCACCCACTCCTGATGCAGCTCAGTGGAGGCTGAGCAAGGTTTCAGAGCGACGTGGGTGTGGGGAAGCGGGTAAGTATAATCTTTACAAGGGGCCCGGCCATTCGGGGGGATATTTTAGATATCGGATAATCCCTTTAAGGAAAGGGCCTTGATTAATGATTCCAAATAGTATAAATTAACTTTGCAAGGTTTTTGTTTTAATCTTTCCATTATTTGTTTTCCATCGGTCTGGGTTTTGGCAAAGGTTGCACCAAAACTGCCTTGTGCATACAGCCCAGAAGCAGTTGATGGGAGATGGGGTGGTCCGAGCTACAGATATTGATGATGTACCCTAAGGGAAGGCCATCAATATCAGACAGTAGTCCGAATCCCTGGACCTCCACCAATTAGCTTATTCCGGCCACCACAATTCCAGAAACCATACAGTATACGGACCGAAAGCAGAAGGCTCTGTACACTTTATAGTTTCCGGTGTACTGCAAGTGAGCTGTCTGGTTCCAGCTCCATACATTGTATATTTTCCGATGCTGGCAAATATACCTGATTAGGGATGTCAGACCCCCACCAATATGATATTGATGACCTATCCTGAGGATAAGTCATCAATATCTGTAACCCAGACAACCGCTTTAATATTACTCTCATACTTAGATCCTAGTCATCATAGCAAGAGAAATGTTTCCTAAAAGATCACTTTTCTTCTCCTAAGTATTTTAGGAAACATCCATCATCAATTGTATTAATGTAGTTCTTGTTATAGTATGCCATAATACATTTTTCATTTATGTTATACTTCTGGACAGCCCCTTTAATATGGTCTCCCTCCCCCCCTCTTTCCATTTAACGGTGTGAGTGGTATCACTGTTCTGGGTAGACGTTCCACTAGATGTTATTGTTGAGATTTGTATTCATAACTTTTTTATTTTTCCATTTATATAGCTTTATGAGGGCTTGTTTTTTGCGGGACAAGTTGTAGTTTTTAATGGCGCCATTTTGGGGTACACATAACTTTTATTAACTATTTCTGGAAGGGAGATGGAAAAAACAGCAATACTGCTACTGCGTTTTTACGTAATAAATTTTACGGCGTTAATTTTTCGGTATAAATAGCATAATATCTTTATTCTATGGGTCAGTACGATTACAGTGATACCAAATACATATACGGTAGTTTTTTGCAATAAAACCCTTTTTTTTTTTAAAAAAAGAAAAAAAATATTTTTGCATTGCCGCTTCCCAAGACCAATAACTTTTTTATTTTTATTTTTGCGGAACGACTTGTATTTTTTATTGGTATAATTTTGGAGTAAATGGCACTTTTTGATCGCTTGTTATTCAGTTTTTTCGGTGGCAACTAAGAAGAAATTAGCAATTCTGTCTTTTTTTTATTTTTTTAATGGCGTTCACCATAGGGGATAATTTACATAATATTTATGTAGTCCGGGTAGTTACGGACGCGGCAATACCAAACATATGGGGAATATTTATTTTTTTATTTTATTTTTTGCATTGAAAAGCGTATTTTCTTTTTTATGGGATTATTTTTATTGAATAAATACATTTTTTGTTTTACTTTTACCACTTAATAGTCCCACAAGGGGACTATAACAGACAGCTTTTTTATTGCTTTTAAAATGCAATGCACTATCCCTATAGTGCATTGCATTTTAATGGCAATGCTATTCTGACATTGGCGCAGCCTGCTGGAAATTACTGAAGGCTGGTCTGGGGCCTACATCAGACCCCAGGCAGCCTTCACACAGATCAGCACCCCGCAATCGCATTTGTGGGGTGCCGATGGGAGACAGAGGGAGTCCGCTCCCTCTGTCAGCACTTTACATACGGCGGATGCCATTGCCCGTGGCATGTAAAGTGTTAAACATCCTGGATCGGCCCTCCTGCTGTTCCAGGCTGTTAGAGCAGGGCCGCAGCTCTCATGTGAGAGCCGGGTCCCCTCTCCCCGCTTAGATGGCGGCCCAGCTTAAGGCCCCTTAGTGATCATTGTAAAAACACGTATGGGTGGTCACTAAGGGGTTAAGCCACAAAATACCAGTGAAGCTGAAGTCAGACGCAACTTGCTCAGATCAGTGGGGTCAAACACCCGGCACACCCACTGATCAGCTGTTTCGTGATTGGTGTCGGACCCCACCGATTTGATATTGATGACCCATCCTGAGGATAGACTATCAGTATTTAAGTATCTAAGAAAATGGTATAAAGAATGAATGAAATCTACAGCAGGTCTCAGTTTTCAGCTTGGTGCATGGACTGCTGGAGGAGGCATTTCATTAAATGACTGCTCCAGAGGAGCAGGGCCAATCAAGGCCAGGTGTAGCTCACGTCGCTCTTGATAAATCAAGGCCTTAAAAGGGTTGCCTCATTACAGACAATGGGGGCATATCTCTAGGATATGCCCCCATTATCTTAAAGGTGTGGGTCCCAACTATATCGGGAACGAAGCCCCGCAAAGTGGTGGCTGCAGGACTCAGGTCCAGCCACTACCAATCGCTCTCCCCATAGAAGGGAATGAGAGCGTACTGCGCATGACCGGCCACCGCTCCCATTCACTTCTATGGGCTCGACGGAAATAGCCGAGCTAGAAAATTAATGGAGGGCGGGCTGCGATTGCGCGGTGTGCCCTCTACCACTTTCAGGGCTTCGTTCTCGATTAACCATATGCCCCCATTGTCTGTGATGAGACAACCCCTTTAATGTCCCATTTTGTTACCACATGCAGGCTAATGCCTCGTTCATACATTTCCACTTCCCAATACCAGAGCAAACAGATGACCAGGGCAGCTGTAGAAGAGCAGATCTTTACTTGATAGAAAAATCCTGTACAACACATTCTACTGTGAATTTCTGTATTAAAGCACACAGCCATGCCATGTCTTATGTTGTGCACCTGTTAGCAATAGGTATGGTTGATATGGCCAAGCCCAATCATTAGAAATGGTGGTCACATTCTTTTGGTCATGAGTAATTAGCTATCTGTTCTGCTGCTGCAGCATATTTAGCCCGGCTATAACCTCTTTCATCCAGATGCTTATGGAAAAAGACATATCGCAGATAGAATATTTTCCTGGGTGTGAATTGACCAGACGGGGAGTTTCCAATGAATGAATGAAACTGATAAGAGAAATAGCTGGATATGTGGATTTTGTGAAATGCAACAGACCATTTCCTGTGGGAATTTCTACATTTATATCCTAAGATCATTGTTTTCTCTGCTCTGTTCCTCAGGAAGTCCAAGCTTTTCATGTTATAATTATGATGAGGGCGATAATAATGAATGATGAATGTAGAAAGGGTCAATTTATATTAATATAGAGCACCATTAATGTTCATAGACTTCAAGTAATTTCAAGACCAATCACAACTTAGTGAATAAAAACTGCCGTCAGTGTTCAATGTATAGAAATACTGAGTAAGGTCTCTTTCACACTGACAGTATTTGGTCAGTATTTTTGCATCAGTATTTGTAAGCCAAAAACCAGGAGTTGGTCCAAAAGACAGAAGAGGCACAAATATTTCTATTATACCTTTTCTCTGTAGGTTCCACTCCTGGTTTTGGCTTACAAACACCCACCAAATACTGATGCAAAATACTGACCAAATAGCGACTGCGTGAAAACGGCCAAGTACTAGTTATAAAGCTATAGCGACTACAGGCAGATAAAATGTAGACAAAGCAGTCCTTGTTATGATCAATACATTGCTATTTCATGGTCCACTTGCGTTCTCCAGCTTTCAGGTTATGCAAAGCAGTAAAAAGCACTTGTGGCCAATGTAAAGCCACAAACATGTGCAAGCCTTGTGTGTTTGCAACAGAAAATAGTGCAGTACAGTATAACTGAATAGACGAGGTGCTATGAATAAAACTACATAGATACATAGCGATTTTCCCATTTGAAGAACCTAATCAGAAATATTGTAGAACTGAATAAACAACATTTCTCTAAGGGCTCATTCACACGAACATATGGCTTTTTCAGTGTTTTGCGGGCCGTTTATAACAGATACGTTTTTCCGTTTTTTGCTTCAGTAGTGTTTCCGGTTCCGTTCCGTTTTTCCGTTCTGTTTTTCCGTATGGCATATACAGTATACAGTAATTACATAGAAAAAATTGGGCTGGGCATAAACTTTTCAATAGATGGTTTTGCAAAAAACGGAACGGATGCGGAAGACATAGGGAGTACATTCCGTAGGTGTTCAGTTTTTTTTTTTTTGCAGACCCATTGACTTGAATGGAGCCATGGAACGTGATTTGCGGGCAATAATGGGACATGTTCTATCTTTGAACGGAACGGAAAAATGGAAATACGGAAACGGAATGCATGCAGAGTACATTCCGTTTTGTTTACGGAACCATTGAAATGAATGGTTCCATATGCAGATGCAAAAAACGGCCCGTATACGGAACGCAAAAAACGTTTGTGTGAAGGAGCCCTAAAACAGGGGTCGGCAACCTTCAGCACTCCAGCTGTTCTGAAACTACAACTCCCAGCATGCTCCTTTCATTTTTAATGAGAGTTCTGAGAAGAGCAGAGCAAGCATGCATGCTGGGAGTTGTAGTTTCACGACACCTGGAGTGCCGGAGGTTGTCGACCCCTGCTCTAAAAGATACACATTTATTGGACTCGTGACTTATTGGGACACCGAACCAATGGACTCGATGCACTTGCGCACCATGCCATTAGACACCAGGGATTATGGTACAGAAATGCTGTATATGACACACATCAGAGAAACTGACACATCTTAGGGTGAAGCTATGCCTTTGGCACCAAAAGAGACGGCTCCAACTGTCTAAAACTGTAACATACGCTCATTGACGAAAAAAAATTAATAATGCACTAAGAAGGAACTGTCGGAATCGAATGAAACTTTCTATGTTTGAATGT
This sequence comes from Bufo bufo, assembly GCF_905171765.1. Taxonomy (NCBI): domain Eukaryota; kingdom Metazoa; phylum Chordata; class Amphibia; order Anura; family Bufonidae; genus Bufo; species Bufo bufo. The sequence goes on from NC_053396.1 coordinate 129,611,794, forward strand.
AATGATAATATATGTGTAATGACCCAAGGGATGATGGCTAAAAGTTAATTGTTTTTCAAAATTTATATGTTGTGATTTCATGCTAAGAACACTTATCTCTTCATGCTCTGTGTATCCCAAATGGTTGTGTATTGACCGCAAAAGGTTAACAATGGAAGTCTTTAGTCTGGTTTCCAGGGTGATTGGCTGGTCTCACCCCCTGGTTAGTAAAGAGTCTTAGCTGAGGAAAGCTAGAGTCAAGACCTACATGTGTGAGCTCCTGCCAAGTAGGCCCAAAGAACCCCAATACAGTTCCAGTCTGCAGCAGTCCAGGTTTCTCGTTCGTCACACCATTGCAAGTGAATACAATGGCAGCTGGCTATCAATGGCAGGCCACATACAGGGAGCTGTGATACTAAATTTTCTTCTGCTAAGCAGCAGGAAATGGCCAGGGCAGAGACAGGAGTGTGTAATAAAGGTTCCAACTGTGTTAAAATGATGGACAACAAAACTGTGGGAGCTGCTTGTACTTGTTGGCGGATCAAATTATCCTCTGTACTGATGATCTGTCTATGTCATCTGGAGCCTTTTAGCTTTGTGTGTTGCCCACTGCTCTCAATACCTCCTAACAGACTAGATGGCGGGAACTATGTTGAAACGACCATCCTGCTTCTATCAGTCCAATGATGCGCCCCCTCTCAAAGTCTGTCAACTGAGCAAAATTTCTTTGAGAGCAACATAGAGGGATGCCTAGCAGTCAATAATCTCTGACCAAGAGGTACACTACCCAAAAGTAGCCTCTGCCAGCTTTTTAGAGGGCAGCGGGGAAGCACTTTTATGCCCTCTTGTGGTAAGACCCAGCGTCTAATCAGACCACACCTGTAATCATTTGCATATCTGCCTGAGACATAACTGCATGCCAAGTTTTACAGCAATCCGACACTTCTGTCTCGGTTCGTTATTTTTTTTATGAGTACATTGGGCCGAGTGTAGCCACAATAGTGATATACTTTAAAGGAAACCTGTTCTCAGTTTCATACTGCCTGCGTAATTACAAAGAAGAAATTATGTATGGTTTACACTGAAAGAGCCAAGTGTCTCCCCTCCATCTCATCTTGATTGACAAGTCTCTCCCTATTTGTAGGCAGATAGGGAAAGACCTGTTATACAGAGCTATTTTTCCCAACAAACGGCAGATACCATATTGGAACCCAAAAGATCCCAACATAAGTCAAGAGGCTCTGCCAGGCACCAGTGGTATCTGTGGTGCAAAGGATCCAGTACTGTGCTTTCTATAACCGTGAAGCAAATGTGAAAAAAGTATTACACAATGGCAGAAGGTAAAACCCAAGCTGCTCTTCTTCTCTGCAGGTTAGAAGGACATGATTGAAGGTCCAATAAAGCTAATCTCCACAACAAAGTGACCCTACTTTATACGTTAAGTTAGGCCTCATAATTCGAGGCAGAGATGTGACCCTTTAATACACAATTGAGTCAAATCTACTTAATAAAATCCACTGTATGCTATTCAGCAAACTATCATTTTCTAACTCTCATAAATTCTCTCGAATATGTTGAGTCTTTGATCTTTGTCAGATAAAAGTATTTAATTTTGCAAAGTGACTGATCCTATATTAAGAACCCATCAGAAAGCTATTACATGAGCTGAAGTAAGATAACGCTGCAATGTTTTTAAAAATGATGTAAAGAAGACTTCAAAACTGGACCAGTCCATCAGACGATTATTATATAGGTACATTTTAATAAAGCCTGTCATCATGACTTAAGATACAGTAGGCATGTGCAGTGACTACTTTTTATCTAAACCAAATAGTACTTGCTAACTAGGGGATACACTGCTGACACAATGTAAAGTATAAGGGGGATGAATGATCGTAAACTGTACAACAAGCACCAAATAACTTTTTAACGTCAATCAGTGCTCATTGTGGCCCCACACTGGCCCATGGGACCTAACTCTTCACTCCGTTTATTCTATAGCATTATGAAGAATTTCTACCTTTTCCATCAATCATTTCATTTGTTCTAAAGAAACTGATCCAATAAGAACATATACAATAATCCGGGCCTGAATGTATAGTTGCCTTACTCCTTATGAATTCCATTATATTACTATGGTGTTTCTTATCATTTTCAGCTCCTATATATACTTTATTTATAAGCCTTGTTAATGTACCGTAAGTCATTGATTTAATGGTCTTCACTCTTCAGCCTAAACTGTGACTCATGAGAAGTGACTCATGAACATCCTACATTAGGATATAGTGAAATAAGCTAAAATGCACACAAAAGTGACCCATAATGGACGATACATAAGTGTTTACATCACCAGCTTTATCTTATACATTTGTCACTGGGTTTGGCATTGGTGTTAACTTTAGAAAGCTGAGGCTTTTATATCTGGGTACGACACATATACGAGATGATGGGACTCTTAGTTGGGACTTCAGGTTTAAAGGCTATGAACACCTTTGGGAGCATTTTTAACAATTTAATTTTACTCATTTTGGACTAAACATTATTTTTTTAAATTGGTCTTTATAAAAAATAAAAAATAAATCAACTGTTTCTGTTAAGTTTCAGAGGGGCTGCCTGGGTGAAAAAGGGGATATGTCCGGGCTCAGAGCTTTCAGTGTATCTGTAGACCATATTGCTTTCTGTTTTACAGAAAATTTGTCAGGCTGCTGCTCTAATACACTCATGATAGCTAAATTCTTATCAAACTGATAAAAATATGGCTTAAAGGGGTTGTTCAGCCAGGCTGAATAGCACAGGAAAAGGGCTTTTTCTGCAAATCCGGTTACGTACTGGGTCTCTGCAAGACAGAGGCCTCCACCTAGCAGTGTTCATGGTGATGTCACCATATCGGCGGGCTTTAGCGCTGCTCAAGCCTGTAAAGCAGGCTAGGGAAGCGCTAAAGCCCACCCTTTAGTGCCAGTGATGTAACCAGCAACACTGCTAGGCAGAAGCCTCTGCCTAGCATTGTAAAATGTAAACAAAAAAAGTCCTTGCCTTGCGCAATACAGCATAGAGCAAGGGAGAGCATTGGAGCATAAAAATCTCTGATGCTCATCTCAGAGGGGCTGCCTGGGTGAAAAAGGGGATATGTCCGGATTCAGAGCTTTAAATGAGTGTTTATGAGCTATCAGGAGTTCAGAGATAAGGGATATACATGGAGCCATCAGAGAAGCTCTGTAAAACAGAAAGCAAGATTATTTACAGGTACACTGAAAGTGAAGGTTGTGGAACAAAAACTGACCAATTGGAAAAAAACATTTTTAGCCCAAAATGACAAAAATGAAATAATTTTTAAAAATTTATCTGAATGTGTTCATAGCCTTTAAACATAGCAGAATATTTCCTGTCCGCAGATGTAAAGCCACTGGGGTGTTTGTGGGTTTTTGCAGCTATGTTTGTCTAAAATAAGCTATTAATGCTTTTTAAGTGATGTGTACTCTCCATCTATCACCGAGAAGTGTGGACCTCCTGGAGAGACTATGCATTATATGCCAAGCCCCTAAGTGGTTTTCAAAAATTAAAAGCCTGCATTTAGTGCTGTCTAAGGCAAACCTATCCAGCTCTATAATCCAGTAAAAAATCCAGCCCAGAGGCATCTAATCTCCAAAGAGAAAAGCAAAATGTTTCCTGGAAAGAACAATGTAATGTAATATGTGACAAAGTTCTGTATATGGCCCCAATGCAAAGAAATCAGTGTTTGTCTATATAATTTGAAACAATGTAGAGACATCTGAAGAGTAGTAAATCTTCCATGACTGGAATATATTCTCAGCCTCTATTAGAATCTCCATGATACATTGGGCATTGGGGAAATATAAGTAGATTTTGAATAGTAGTTGATTTTATTTTGCCAAAATAAGACATATTACAGTAACCACTGATTGGCGACACATTAAAGGGGTTGTCTCATGAAGACTGCTCCTGTATATCCTTCTATATGTCTTATTAGTACCTATAGATGTAATAGAGCTGAATCCACAATTTTAAATGGGTTTTCCAACCTTTATAATCCCCCCAATGCCGGGGCCCCTTGTATGGATTATACTTACCTGCTCCCTGGCAACCGCATTGCTCCGGACCCCTGCACGGCTGCCGCTGCATCTCCCTGTCATGCATATGAATAGCAGGCCACAAAGGGGGGCGAGAAACCTCACATGGATCCATATATATCTGCATTCATTGTTCCAATTGCAAGATTTATTTTATGCTGGGAACTCAGGAGGTGTGATCTTTCTTGGGATGTGTCCTTTCCACAGCAGCTCAGGGAGGGTGCCCTTTCTCAGGCAGCATGTCCCTTCAGCTACAGCTTGATGCGTTCCCCACAACTTTTGACTCATGTTTATGGCCATCTTAACGTTCGCTGCTTCTAAAAGTAGATACAACTGGTGGTGCTTGAAAGATGGAACTGATTATGTGTGTTAAATTTTTTTATATCAGATCAGAGAATCTTGTTTCCCACAGTCTGAGAGTCTGATAGGTGCTTTTTTTGCAAACTCCAGGTGGGCTTTCACTGAGGAGAGGCTTCTTTCAGGCCACTCTGCCATAAAGCCCAGATTGGTGGAGTGCTGCAGTTTATCCCATCATCACAGGGTCTTTTGAGCTCATCCAAAGTGACCACTTTGCTCCAGATCACCTCTATTACCAAGTCCCTTCTCCCTCATTACTTAATTTGGTGGGGCGACCAGCTCTAGGAAGAGTCCTGGTTGTTCAAAATGTCTTCCATTTAAGACTTATAGAGACCACTGTACTCTTGGGAACATTAATTGCAGCCAAAATTATTTTGCGCTCTTCTCTAGATCTCAACCTCCATACAATCCTGTCTCTGTTCACGTGTAATTTTAGTTTTACCTAAATTTGCAAAAATGTCTAAAATTCTGTTTTTGCTTTCTCATTGTGGGTTATTGAGTTCAGATTAGTGGGGAAGCCCTTTGGTTTTATTTTAGCACGAGGCTGCAACTTAACAAAATGTGAAAAAAGTGGAAGGGTCTGTATTCCCCATGCAATAACAATTCTGGAGCATCTTTTGATATAACTCTATGTTGTGCCAATTTTCTATTATATCTTCTAAAAGCTTATGAATGAATTGCCAGCAGTCTGCAAAAAAAGGTTCAACTCGGTGCCACTAGTTGGCTGGAGGAGTGTTCCTGCACAGTCTGACACAGACAGATTGGATTTTGTCAGACTGTGCAGGGACACACCAAACTGGTGATTCCCAGATGGACCTTTATTGCAGAATGCAGGCAATCTATTCATAAACTTCTAGAAGGAGAAATATATACTATATAAAATGATATTCTAAAAGAATAGGAGGTTGCCATTTTCATTTTGCTGTGGACTCTGAAAAATCTGCCTAAAGCATTTCTTTAGAATTTACATAATCTTGATATGCATGATGATATTGTGTGATAGACATGGACAAACCCTAGATGCTGATAAAACATATTTCAGCAAAAATATTACATTTCTATATAACTATTACATTTCTATATAAGAAAATATGAAACCTACCTTCCTCAAGTTCATCCATACTGGAGATTTTGTTCATTCCATCAATGCTGTAGATGTAGCGTACACCCTGGGGCAAATTAATATTATCAGAGAGGGACCTGGTCAGGTCAGCCAGAAGGGCATCAAAACTTCGGAACCGGTCGGGAGACACAGCATAGACTATTCCCTTGAAATATCGATCCCCATTACGGTAGAACCGGACCTTTTTGGCTTTCTTTTCGTTGCTGAGAGCTTGCAAAGTGCGGGTTCTATAAAAACTGCAGTGGGCACTGTGTGTAGGACTGGGCAATCCATTCATTCGAGATGTTCGTGCATTCCTGGAAGTCTTATCCCTTTCATCAAAGTGACCAAATTCGAGCTCCATGTCTGGGTGCCTCTGGAGACCTAGAAAAGTCATTCATGCAGAGATGAGAATGTTTCTCCCATGTTTCGCCCAGAGATGCTACAAAACAGGGCAATCCCCTTGTAACATTAATAATTCCTTTTACTTGTTACTGGCACATTCTCATGTTACTCAAAGTTTGTGAATAATTTATACTAAAAGTGAGTCAACTGAGGCATGGTGGAAAGCAGGGATTGCTAATTGAGACAAACAGCAGCCGTAACACCTGAGCCCATGAAAATTCAGGGCTTTGTCTGGTCCTTGAAGATTAATGAGCTTAGTTTATTGCTGCAAAGGTGACACTTTGTCTGAGGATTCAAATCTTAAATAGAATTATCTAGGATTAATTAAAAGAACCACAGAAAAAGACAAGGTGGAATTCTTGTGACATTTAAATTAGCATCTACAGTATTAAGTAAACAATAAAAATGTAATTTCTCCAACGGTTATGTGTGTGGTGTCTGTGAATTTAATGTATGTACTGTACATTACCAGACATACAACATAAGCCAATTTAAAGGGGCTTGTGTTTAGTTTTGACCATGCTGAGCAGCTGACAGCACTAGGTAAGGGCTGACAACTACAGTACAAACATACCCTTTGTGGAGCTTTTATCATCAGGACAGGAGAAGTGTGAACATGAACTTTCATTCTGCTAGGTTCGGTTCCTTAAAGGGGTTTTCATATTGATGGCCATTAATGTCGGAGCAGTCCAACTCTCGCCTATCAGCTGTTTGAAGAGGCTGCAGCGCTTCGGTGAGTGCTGCGGCCTCTTCTGTTACGTCACGTTCATCGATCACATGACCTAGTCACGGCTCACTTCTATTCAAGTGAATGGGGTTGAGCTGCAATAGGAAATACAGCTGCTATACAATATACTGTGCTGTGCTTGGTAAGCTGCAAGGAGGACACAACGCTCCTTAAACAGCTGATTGGTGGGGCTCCAGGAGTCAGGCCCTAAATGATCACAAATTGATGGCCTATTTTGAGGATACGCCATCAATATAAAAATCTCAGACAACCCCTTTAAATTCACTGTTAAGTGGTCTCTGCACTGAGCTGCTTCACATTCCCTCCCATCCCCACTGCTGTGAGTGACAGGTTTAGCATCCAACCAGAAGATCACTACAGCGTACCCTCAGCACATAGGAGAGGGGATGTGAAGCAGCTCAATGCAAAGAGCCCTTCACAGTAATTCTCCAATGCACCTAAGAAGCAGAATCTAGCAACATAAAAGTTCATATTCTTACTACTCCTGAAGCTACGTTTGTACTGCTCTCTACAGGCCCCACTTAGTGCTGTCAAAAGGTTAGCCAAAACTTCTGAAAGACTCTATATAATACAAATGCATATTTTCATTGACACACCATATAAAAGATAAAATAAGCCAGTTTATTGTGTAGAAAATGTTGTGCAGTGGTTTATGTCTGAAAATGCTACAGGAAGGCGCGTTCATTTCTTATTTCATAAACAGAGAAATGTCTGCCATGTTTTAACCATTTTTCCCCTCATCTACCTCAAAATGCATATTTTAAAATGACCCCTACATTTCCCCCCCACAATGATTGTAGAGTTAAGTAAAATGTAATTCCCATTGCCTTTCCTTTGATGGACATTTTTTAAGGCAAGGCACAGTCAGAGTACAGACTGGTACAGAATTGCATTCGGTAGAAGTATTCAGGAAATGGTGTGAATTTGGGTTTTGGGCCGGTATCTGATATTTTTGTATGGTTCCTCACATTTGTAAATCTAATAGTGTAAGTGCAGTGGGTAAGTAATGCAACGTCATTTCAAAAAGTAATCTCAAGGTATACAATCCTTTTTGGCAGGCCGTATTTGAGGACTTGATGGAATGTGATAAATTTGTGTAAGACACGCCTGCTCTTTCACCATGACAGACAGCTGACAGCACGTGTTAGCTGCCAGGAATTTAATGGGCATACCAAATGTTTAGGTCATTACATTAAGATGATATAAAATTAAATATATGTATATATATATATATATATATATATATATATATATATATATAATTTTAGATGATTCTCCTTTATTCAACCGCGCGGGTGAATAAAGGAGACTTTTTTTATCATCTAAAGGAGTGCCGTTCATTTTCTGATCTATTATTGTGGTAAGAAGTCTCTTTCCTTGTGAACGTGCACCCTCACTTTTTTTCATTTAGCTGGTGCCACCATTTTTCTTTAATATATATATATATATATATATATATATATATATATATATATATATATATATATATATATATATACACACACAGTACAGACCAAAAGTTTGGACACACCTTCTCATTCAAAGAGTTTTCTTTATTTTCATGACTATGAAGGCATCAAAACTATGAATTAACACATGTGGAATTATATACATAACAACCAAGTGTGAAACAACTGAAAATATGTCATATTCTAGGTTCTTCAAAGTAGCTACCTTTCGCTTTGATTACTGCTTAGCACACTCTTGGCATTCTCTTGATGAGCTTCAAGAGGTAGTCCCCTGAAATGGTCTTCCAACAGTCTTGAAGGAGTTCCCAGAGATGCTTAGCACTTGTTGGCCCTTTTGCTTTCACTCTGCGGTCCAGCTCACCCCAAACCATCTTGATTGGGTTCAGGTCCGGTGACTGTGGAGGCCAGGTAATCTGGCGCAGCACCCCATCACTCTCCTTCATGGTCAAATAGCCCTTACTTTCAACGTTTTCCCCATTTTTCGGCTGACTGACTGACCTTCATTTCTTAAAGTAATGATGGCCACTCGTTTTTCTTTACTTAGCTGCTTTTTTCTTGCCATAATACAAATTCTAACAGTATATTCAGTAGGACTATCAGCTGTGTATCCACCCGACTTCTCCTCAACGCAACTGATGGTCCCAACCCGATTTATAAAGCAAGAAATCCCACTTATTAAACCTGACAGGGCACACCTGTGAAGTGAAAACCATTTCAGAGGACTACCTCTTGAAGCTCATCAAGAGAATGCTAAGAGTGTGCAAAGCAGTAATTAAAGCAAAAGGTGGCTACTTTGAAGAACCTAGAATATGACATATTTTCAGTTGTTTCACACTTGTTTGTTATGTATATAATTCCACATGTGTGGATGCCATAGTCTTGATGCCTTCAGTGTGAATCTACAAATTTCATAGTCATGAAAATAAAGAAAACTCTTTGAATGAGAAGGTGTTTTCAAACTTTTGGTCTGTACTGTATATATATATATATATATATATATATACACACATACACACACACACACAGTGTATATAAAAAGTATACACACCCCTGTTAAAATGTCAGGTTTCTGTGGTGTAAAAAAATGAGACAAAGATAAATCATTTCAGAACTTTTTCCACCTTTAATGTGACCTATAAACTGTTATGTGAAAAACAAACTGAAATCTTTTAGGTAAAGGGAAGAAAAAATATTAAAATAAAATAATATGGTTGCATAAGTGTGCACACCCTTAAACTAATAATTTGTTGAAGCACTTTTTGATTTTATTACAGCACTCAGTCTTTTTGGGGTATGAGTCTATCAGCATGGTACATTTTGACTTGGCAAGATTTGCCCACTCTTCTTTGCAAAAACACTCCAAATCTGTCAGATTGCGAGGGCATCTCCTGTGCACAGCCATCTTCAGATCCCCCCACAGATTTTTAATCAGATTCAGGTCTGGGCTCTGGCTGGGCCATTCCAAAACTTTAATCTTCTTCTGGTGGAGCCATTCCTTTGTTGATTTGGATGTATGCTTTGGGTCGTTGTCATGCTGAAAGATGAAGTTCCTCTTCATGTTCAGCTTTCTAGCAGAAACCTGAAGGTTTTGTGCCCATATTGACTGGTATTTGGAACTGTTCATAATTCCCTCTAGCTTAAAGAGGACCTTTCATCTGGCATAAAATTGTGAACTAAGTGTCATGATCTGTATAGCGGCACCCAGGGATCTCACTGCACTTACTATTATCCCAGGGCGCCGCTCCGTTCTCCCGCTATGCCCTCCCGGTATCTACAGTACAGACCAAAAGTTTGGACACACCTTCTCATTCAAAGAGTTTTCTTTATTTTCATGACTATGAAGGCATCAAAACTATGAATTAACACATGTGGAATTATATACATAACAAACAAGTGTGAAACAACTGAAAATATGTCATATTCTAGGTTCTTCAAAATAGCCACCTTTTGCTTTGATTACTGCTCTGCACACTTTTGGCATTCTCTTGATGAGCTTCAAGAGGTAGTCCCCTGAAATGGTCTTCCAACAGTCTTGAAGGAGTTCCCAGAGATGCTTAGCACTTGTTGGCCCTTTTGCCTTCACTCTGCGGTCCAGCTCACCCCAAACCATCTCGATTGGGTTCAGGTCCGGTGACTGTGGAGGCCAGGTCATCTGGCGCAGCACCCCATCACTCTCCTTCATGGTCAAATAGCCCTTACTTTCAAAGTTTTCCCAATTTTTCGGCTGACTGACTGATGGTCCCAACCCCATTTATAAGGCAAGAAATCCCACTTATTAAACCTGACAGGGCACACCTGTGAAGTGAAAACCATTTCAGAGGACTACCTTTTGAAGCTCATCAAGAGAATGCCAAGCGTTTGCAAAGCAGTAATCAAAGCAAAAGGTGGCTACTTTGAAGAACCTAGAATATGACATATTTTCAGTTGTTTCACACTTGTTTGTTATGTATATAATTCCACATGTGTGGATGCCATAGTTTTGATGCCTTCAGTGTGAATCTACAATTTTCATAGTCATGAAAATAAAGAAAACTCTTTGAATGAGAAGGTGTGTCCAAACTTTTGGTCTGTACTGTATATATTTTTTGCCAGATGAAAGGTCCTCTTTAACTAAGGCCCCAGTTTCAACTGAAGAAAAACAGCCCCTTGGCATGATGCTGCCACCACCATGCTTCACTGTGGGTATAGTGTTCTTTTGGTGATGTGCAGTGTTGTTTTTGCGCCAAACATCTTTTGGAATTATGGCCAAAAAGTTCAACCTTGGTTTCATCAGACCATAACACCTTTTCCCACATGCTTTTGGGAGACTTCAGATGTGTTTTTGCAAAATGTAGCCTGGCTTGGATGTTTTTCTTCATAAGAAAAGGCTTTTGTCTTGCCACTCTACCCCATAGCCCAGACATGTGAAGAATACGGGAGATTGCCGTCACATGTACCACACAGCCAGTACTTGCCAGATATTCCTGCAGCTCCTTTAATGTTCCTGTAGGCTTCTTGGTAGCCTCCCAGACCAGTTTTCTTCTCGTCTTTTTATCAATTCTAGAGGGACGTCCAGTTCTTGGTAATCTCACTGTTGTGCCATATTTTCTCCTCTGTGTTCCATGGTAAATCTAATGCCTTGGAAATTCTTTTGTACCCTTCTCCTGACTGATACCTTTTAACAATGAGATCCCTCTGATGCTCTGGAAGCTCTCTGTGGACCATGGCTTTTGCTGTGGGATCCGACTAAGAAAATTTTAGGAAAGACCAACTAGAGCAGCCGAACTTTTTTTGGGGTTAATCAGAGGCACTTTAAATGATGGGAGGTGTATGCTGATTTCTATTTAACATGATTTTGAATGCGATTGCTTAATTCTGAACATAGCTAAATCCCCAGTTATGAGAGGGTGTGCACACTTATGCAACCACATTATTTTAGTTTTTTTGTTTTCTTCCCTCCACCGAAAAGATTTCAGTTTGTTTTTCCATTGAGTGGTACAGTTTCTAGGTCACATTAAAGGTGGAAAAAGTTCTGAAATGATTTATCTTTGTCTCATTTTTTTACATCACAGAAACCTGACATTTTAACAGGGGTGTGTAGACTTTTTATATCTACTGTATATAAAGAACCACAACAACAGTTCCATAAAAATATCCAATCATGCTGTATATAATTAGTAGATTGACAGTATACTTGATATATTATCTGTTCTATATTAGGAGTATGATCTGAAATGCTGGATTGTAAAGCGCTGCGGAATGTGGTGGCGCTATATAAATAAAATATTATTATTTTTATTATTATTATTATTATTATTTCGTACAATGTAAGCAGTTGATGGGCACAGTCTTACCCCGTATGGATTATGGCTGAAGTGCGATTACTAGCACATTGTCGTTTCTATTCTTTAATCCCAGGCCTTCTCTTCTATAGAGCATTGTTTTAAAGTTTGCCTATAAAAATGCTTTTATCAAGCTCAGTTTACAGTGCTTCCCATGAGTCATCTTCATGAATCCGTTTCATTTTTTCACGAGCGACCACATTTCCTAACTATAAAAGACATTCTCAGCACATGTGGCATGATGTCATCTATTTGATACTGCCGCAGCCTTAGTCTGCACAAAAGAATCAGTTGCCATGGCTGAGAGATGCAACAAGAAAGCCAATTATCACATGGCATGTCCTGCAAGTCGTATGGCTAAAGGCAAAGCTGCCAGCCAAGGCATCGTGTGAGAGAGGACATTCAGACGGGATTACAGAACCCATCTAAATCTAACATGATACTGGACGAATCGGGATTACATGACTAATTTTAGAGGAAAAAACTAAGTTCCCTGCCTAACAATGGGGATTATTTATTACAGTGATGGCGGCGCATTGCTTGTAAGGCCCAATTGTACGGACTTATGATGCCTTAATTTATACACATAAATGAAGCAAAAAAAGCTACTGAGCTTTTCTTTCAAATAACCAATAAAGTAAATCCAATACAAAAAATGGGGAATTTATCATTCACTCTTCCCCAGTTTTCTGTTGTAAAAAGGCACAAAACCCAGTTTTGTGACTTTTTGAATTCCATTGCGATTTTTTTTGTCGCAACTGGTATTTTTACGAAGCCCTTACTAGTTTCCGAAAAAGGGGCGTGGAGAGGGTGGGGTGTGAATAAGGCCATCAGCCATGCCACATTCATCATTATGTACAGCAGAAACTGGCATAAATAATGATTGAAATCAAATTTCAGTTTGGCACATGGACTGCCAGAGGAGGCATGTCAATTATAAATCACATGCCTCTTCCAGCAACGCAGGCCCTATCAAGACTGGCACAGCACACACAAGACTTGATAAACCAGGGTCGAAGTGGGGTAAAAATGATAAAGAAGAGCTACTCACCCTCACCAATCCTCCACTACTTCTGTTCCCATGCTTATCGGGTCACCACTGGTCTTTACTGGTTTCATCTCAACACACAAGAAAAGCCTGGAGATGCCTACTCAGACAATCACTGGCCATAGTACTGACCCACCTCAGCAAGTGATTGGGTGAGCAGGCATCTCAAGGCATTTCCTGAATGTTAAGAGCAGACCAGGAAGCATCAGAGCAGAAGTGGCATGGTATTGAGGAGGATGAGTATCTCTTATTTTATTTTTTACCTCACTTTGAGCCCTTTATAAAGAGTTTCCCCCACTGGACAACCCCTTTATGACATGCTTCAGATGCTCGTGTTAAAAATATTCTGTGTAGTGGCAAGCTTTTAACTTTCATGGCCACGTATTTCTGACAAATCTATAGCTATAGGTCAAAATATTTATTGTAGTCCAGATTCTGCTTCATCTTCCACCAATATAGACTGCATTATTTCAATCTTCATGGCTTGAAGGGTACCACTACCTACATAAACCGTTGTAAAAAAAACGAAGCTCATCAGTTTTCATTGGTGTTGCTTGGCTTCCTGATTGTCTGGAGTACGGATGCCATATACTTTCTATGGATCTGGACAGCTGAGAAGAGCCAATGAAATCCAAAGTGGCAGAGCAGTTAAACCACCAACGTTTAATGATTATGGGCAGCTTAAAGTGGTTTATATTGATGGCCTACCCATACAATAATTCAACAATATGAGACATATGTTTCTACATTGTATGGGCAGGCTTTACACCAGAGTTGAAACCCTTGAACTTCCATATGATATGTAAATTTAATTCAAATTTTTTGGCAAAAATGTGCTACACTCTGTGATTTGATAATTAAAATGTGTTTTTTGGAGTACAAAAAATATAAAATGTTCTAATAAGTGGTAGACTGGTAATTGGAAACGGACAATGATTGGCCGGATTTTGTGTGGACATGTGTGTCAAAGACATACAGAGCAAGAATTGTAGGTGCACATTTAGTACTTTGAGCACGGCTGCCAGGGAGAGGATGATGGCCGGCAGAATCCAGTTCTTGATTATATAAGGTGAGTGAAACCTCTCCTAAAGACCACCTCTTTGAGAAGACCACCCATTTATCTAAACTAGATTTCCTGTGGTAGATAGTTCCACCATATACTATGCATATTGTCCACCTTCTATGAGGGGACAACCCCTTTGGAAGACTATTTCTCAGTGCAATTTTGGATGGTCTTCTCAAAGAGGTTTCACTGTATAGTTGATGGATTGTGAAGAACATGTGCTCTGTCTCATTTTCTTGTCTGTTAGCACACTCATTTTAGGACTCTAATTACCAATGGTTGGGAGTGGTTTAAAGGGACAATCGGCCTAAAATCTCTCTTTTCTACATTTGTTATGGAGTTGAAGGCAACTAGTATTTTTGCTAACAGCCAGGTTAGGGTTTAAGAGGCTGATTGTAATGTTCTATATTGGGATTGCTGGCAGGTAGTCAAGAAGATGTGATCCACCATGCCTACTGTAGATGTAGCTGGTACCTGCACTTTAGAGACCCTAGAGTGGTCAACTTCTTGTCTATGAAGGTCATTTGGATAGAATTAGTATGGTGTCACTTTGTCACAGAAATATTGTGGCTGGGGGGAGGTTGGGTGTATCTAGAACATGAATTCTGAAGGCCACCTTCACTGAATAATGCAAATCCAGACACATGCACCTGAATACTATTGTTCCTGAAAAGCATACCAATATAGCAAAGGTTCAGAGAGGCCACCTCCCAAAAACAAAGGATTATTGATCAGCAGCTGACACAGCTTAACCCTCACCCACATTTGTTCTCTCATGCCTGTTCTAGGCAAAAAGACTCATCAAGATTTGCTAGCCTAATTTAAGGAAATAATTCCTTTGTGCCAGGCACGCACCCTTATGTCATTATGAAAATACACGGTCCACAATTTGAACCCATATTTGATAGTGTAAAGATAACCGATCCTGAATCCTCTCTGTGAATTGTTGCAGGGCTGAGCGTGTGATAAACGTACATGTGGATTTATACAGACACATCTATTACATCCCTGTTAAGCACCATGCTGCAGAAAATGGGTGGAACACGCCAACTGTTAACACATCCCATCTGCAGCATGGAATACAAGAATACCCACCGAGGGGTTAATCCCATATGACAATTGGCCTCTCCCATATTCTACATATTTTACGAAATAACGCTGACCTTCACTTCCCAATCTCACATGCTGCGGGTCATATTGACACTACTATATGGCAGCATTAACAATGGAAGTCCACACCTTTCCATGCATTCATTGTCTCAATACACTTTAATCTAGTGATTCAATTATTATTCCCTTTAAATCCTTCTTTCCCGTGTAGACTATCATTTTTTATAATATTTAGGTAAAATTTAGTTTTTTCACTCATCTACGTTAGGTAATTGGTATAAAATGTATTCTGTTATTATATAGTGTTTTTTTTTTTTTAGACACATCAATACCACAGTATATGTACTCTCTTCTATATCGTTATACACGTGCATTGCATATACTGAAACCTTTCGCCATTACTCCTTATTTCGCGACTCATGGGCGAAATTCGCTGTTTCCGTAACAACCGCCCTTTACGATTCCCACCCCACGTAGCTGATCGCTGTCTGTCACCTATGTGACACAAGGGATGACAGCCCTCAGTAGATCTTCCCTATGCCGTTCCATGCTTCCTATTAATTTTGCTCCACACAATATTAAAATGCGCTCAATATACGTGCTGAGAATACTAAGAGGAATAGCTAATAGTGAATTGCGGATATTGGCTGCTGATTCAGATAAAGGACAGGCGTCTGAATGCACGCAGTGAATGACAATATGCTGCAATAGGCACATGTGATGTTTTATACATTTCCACCATTGTACATGCACATGCAGGGATGTTACTGGAAAGCAGCGAGTACTCACCGGTCTAGCGCTGGTACAAGCTGAGGATGCTGCTGGAATGAAGGCTATTTCCAATCTGCCTTTGTTATCTGAGCTTCAAGCCAAGGGATTCCTGCCAGGGTGGGCGAGTCTGCTCCCTGGTCCTAGTGCCTAAAATGAGCAGACTCCTCCTGCTCTGCTTTAACCCTTTGACTGCTGCTACATTAAACTCCTAATCTGCCTCCAGAATTCACTCCCCTGGCTCATCCCTTTTTTTTTTTTTTTATCATGCATTTACAGTATCATAAAACCGCCCTTTCCTTTGTGTATACCTAAGCGATTCTTCAGATGTGCTTGCACCATCCCTGAAGAAGAGACCTAAGACTTCTGTGGAGTTTATTAGTTTGCTATTAAAGGGTACCGTAGGTGCGGATGTAGCAGAGCTGAATCTTCTATTTCATACAATTGGGTTGCTTTGTTTGTGAACCACATAATGTCGCTCTCTACGGAACCGAACATAAATCACTATGGAACCCTATGATGACCTAAGTTCTGGAAGTGCATTCCAGCCACCATCCCATACCACTGCAAACGAAAGGGGTTGTCCTTTCCATTTATATTAATAGCCCTTCCACATCAATAACTGCTAGGCGGGGGTCTGATACCCCCAATCAGTTGTTTGTCAGTGGGAGTTGCCCTCGTGTGTAGTGGACGAAGCTGGTAACTGCAATGCTGCTTCTATTCAGTTCAGTGGGGGCAGCGTTGTAGTAACCAGCTCCGTCCACTACGCAATGGATGCGCCAGAGCTACTGCAACTAATGTAGAACAGCTTATTGGCCATCGATCAGATATTGATAGCCTATTGTGATCATGGACAACCCCTTTAAAATAATGTCATAATTTTATATAAGACACAGTCACCACATTGTGATATGTTAAAGGGGTTGTCTTGTAACAGGAATCCTATGTGAAGAATTGAGAGGGTTCCAAGCGCACTTAAACCTCTTCATAGGTCATGTGACGTCTTCATAGGGCATGTGAGGACACTAATGGGCACATTATTAATTCTGGGGGGTCACTAATTGGTGCATTAATATTGTTGGGGGGCATTATTAATTTTGGGGGGCCCTAATGGGGGAATTACTATTATTGGGGCACTAATAGTGGCACTGTTAATTCTGGGGGGCACAAATGGAGGCATTACTATTAGTTGGGGCACTAATGGGGACATTATTAATTCTGGGGGGCACTAATTAGGACATTATTATTACTGAGGGGCACTAATGGGGACATTATTAATTCTGGGGGGCACTAATTAGGACATTATTATTACTGAGGGGCACTAATGCTGGCATTACTATTACTGGGGGAACTATTAATTTTGGGGAGCACTAATTGGGTCATTAATATTACTGAGGGGCACTAATGGGGGCATTATTAATTCTGGGGGGCACTAATGGAGGCAATACTATTACTGGGGGCACTAATAGGGGCATTATTAATACTGGGAGCCACATAATGACATAGCAACTTAACACCCCGAGTTAAGCCACCGCTGCTTTGGGGTGTGGCTTAACTTGGCCAGTATTTTTTGTTGGGAAAGGTAACAACCCTAACAGTAGGTCAGTGAGAGGCCATATAATTAGATATGTTTACGGTAAAGATCATTTTTCTTAATAAACACACATATAAAATCTACCTGTCGTTTTTTATTTACACCTGTCCCTGGGAAATCTGGGTAACAGCCAATATCTTTGCCATTAGCAAGTCTTGTCATGCAGATCAGGGTGGATTAAAGTGGTTGTCCGGGTTCAGAACTGACAGACATACCCATATTTTCACCAAGGCAGCCCCCTTGATGCTAGCATCTTATGCTCCGATGCGATCCCTTGCCCTGCGCTAGACCGCGCAGAGCACGGGTTCTTTTGTTTACAATAACACACTGCCGGGTGGAAGCCTCTGCCCGGAAGTGTGTTCGCTGACATCACCGGCACTGATAGCCGTTTTACTGGCTAGGGCAGCGATAAAGCCCGCCCATCAGTACCGGTGACATCACCGGGCTTCCTGGGAGCCCCATGGAGAGCCCGGTTCGTGACCGGAACTCCTGAAAATGCCTTTGCCCTGCACGATTTAGCGCAGGGCAAAGGAGAGCATCGGAGCATGAACTGCTCCGATGCTCAAATCAAAGGGTCTGCCTGGGTGAAAATGGAGGTGTGTCAGGGTTCAGCTCTGAACCCGGACAACCCCTTTAAGTGACCCAAAGGCCTTGGGCTGTTCCTCAAGCTTGGGCCTCACGAGTAAAGAAAACATATACTGCTCCGTATACCCCCCAGTACCAGTACTAAATAGGTATGTGGATGAGCATTACATTCATCACTATCAAACATAAAGGAGTATACAGTACTACTACCTATTACATCCAGTGATGTCTCCTCCGTTGTAGATGTTCTCATTCCTCATCTTCTTAATTGGGAGCAGACCACAAAAATGATGTCTTTCAGCCATGTCTCGTCTCTGCAGAGTTTGCCAAACAGATATCTTAGGTTCCTCACTTTTTTATGATCCTCTCCTTCCTGTTGCCCCAACAGTGTTAACCTGTTGCTATCCCCAATACTGTGCCTGCTGTGCTCCCCAATGTCCTCAAACACTATACTGCAGATATAATAGTGGCATACAGATAGTCTCCCTATGCTAATAGTGCCCTCAAAAGTGATAATGCTCCCCAAGGTACCCTTCATATTTTGCTCAGTAATAATAATGCCCCCACCATGCCCCCAGTAGTAATAATGCCCCTTAGTGCCCCCAATAGTGACAACTCCCCAAGTACCCACAGTAGTACTAAACCTCCTCTATAAAGCATCCCTATAGAGTCCACAGTAGTAATAAAGCCTCTCTATAGCACACCCAGCAGTTTTAATGCCTCCTATGGTGCCCCAGAAATGACAATGCCCTCTATAATGTTCTCAGTAGCTATAATGCCCCCTTTTGGTGTCCCCAGTATTTATAATGTCCCCCCTGTTTTTCTCCCTGTATTTATAATTATCCTCATGTAATGCCCCCAGTATTTATAATGGCCCTCATGTAGAGTCCCCATTATTTATAATGTCCTCTTGTAGTGCTCCTATTAATTATAATGGCCACCTGTAGAGCCCCACTATGTATGATGCTCCCTTGTAATGCCCCCATTATTTATAAAGCCCCTGTGTAGTTCTCGCAATATTTATAATGATTCACTTGTAGCACCCCTAGTATTTTATAAAGGCCCCCTGTAGTGCTCCCAGCAGTTATACAATTGCAGGACAGGGGTGATTGGTTGTCAATCATGACTAGTGATGAGCGGCATAGACAATAATCGAATACGCAATATTTCACAAATTTTTAGCCAAATATTCACAATAAATTTGTGATTGCAAAAATCGGTAATATAATATGTGCAATTTCATTACCTATAACATGTAATAAACAGATAATCACACAAAGGCTATATGCCAAAAGCCGGGTATGTGCAAGCCAACAACCTATCCATGAGACAGGTAGTCAGCATACCTTACAATGGCAGCCTTATGCACTATGAGACATACAAAACCAGCTTTTTTCCCCCCCTCAGATAGGAATATGTACAATCTATCACTCATAAATGTTTCATCCCATCATCATCGGCCAGTAAGCCTCAAAGTTGCTTGTCTTAAGTTGGATGGCTTAGGGAAACCTGCGCACCTAGATCATTATCATTAGGGTGACAAAAATTATAAATTTATTTTTTGGATGCCAGCTAACTTTTCTCTCACTGCTTAGGAGGGCTGCTTACAAATTTTCAGTTTTCTAATTGTCCTTATATTATATTCAATAACCTTTCTATACTGTTTTGTCATGTAAACTCATTTGCATAAACTTGAATATGGGAAAGACATACAAATTAGCAGACAATTAGAAAACTGAAAATTTGTATGCAGCCCTCCTAAGCAGTGAGAGAAGAGTTAGCTGGCATCCAAAAAAAAAGATTACAATTTTTGTCACCCTAATGATAATGATCTAGGTGCACAGATCCACCCAACACAAATTTAAGCAACTTTGAGGCTTACTGGCTCTCAGTCAGATAAGAGCTGGTTCTGACAATATCAACCCATGAGGTTTATCTGAGGTGTCATTATTGCTAGTTGTCTCATAGTGCACAAGGCTACCATTGTAAGGTATGCTGACTGATCTGTCTCATGGATAGATTGTTGGTTTGCACATACCTGGCTTTTGGCATACAGACTTTGTGTGATTGTCTGTTATATGTTGTTTATTGTATGTTATATATAATAATTTATATTAAAAATAAAATAATATAGCATCTTTATTTTTTTTTATTAATGCTAGGTAAAAAATACTTTTAATAAAAATGTATTATAATAGGTAAAATAATAACTATTAAAAAATTTATGTATGATAGATAGCATAATAAGGATAAAGAGAAGCTATATACAATAATTAAAAAAATATTATAGGTTTATCTAGTGATAAAAAAATCTAGAATATTCGCGATTACGAAGATATAGCACTATATTCTAGATTTTCACGAATTCTCGAAGTGCCTATATTCGCGATTAGAATATACATGCTCAACACCAATCACGACAGCTGGGGGCCTGATAAAGGCCTCCAGGCCTATCATATTACGGATCCCTTTACACACTGCCTCTGTGAATAATACAAGTGATCTAATAATCACAGGGTCAAAAACATTTTCCATTTCTCATATAAAAACATAATACAATAGTAAAAATTATGAACATAATTGGTATTATGGTTGTAAACACTGTAAAATGAAAAAAAAAAAAATCACAATGCCAAAAATTTGTATTAAAAATTATCAAAACATTTTGTGTTGTCCAAAATTATACCAATAAAAATACAGCTCACCCTGCAAAAATGAGCCCTCAAACACCCACATCAAAGAAAAAAGTAAAAAGCTATGGGTGTCAGAATATGGCAACACAATACACATTTTTAGAAAAAGGTTTTCAATTATTTAGAAGTAGTAAAACATGATGAAAATATAGTGTGTAAAAATAAAACCCAAACAACAATGCCAAAATATTTTTTTTACACCACAAATAATTTTTTTGCAGTTGCCATCAAAAAGAATAACTTGTTGTCATGTGGTTATGTCATTGATAACAATAAAAATAAGTTATAGTCCTTGGCAGGCAGGGAGTTAAAAACAAAAATGGAATTAGATGAGCCCTCTATTGCTGCAATCCGATGTATTGTTTCAGCAAAATCTTTACTTTTATTCTTATGCAAATTAGGTTATCAGAGAGGGGGTGGCTGGCTTTGTCTCGTTGAGCACCAATTCACCTCCCCCTCATCTCCCCTGTCACCAGTGCCCCTCATGGTCTGAGTTAGGCTACTTTCACACTTGCGGCAAAGTGATCCGGCAAGCAGTTCCGGATCCGGCAAAACGTATGCCAACTGATGGCATTTGTAAGACTGATCAGGATCCTGATCAGTCTTAAAAATGCCTGATCAGTCAGAAAAATGCATTGCAATACCGAATCTGTCTTTCCGGTGTCATCTGGAAAAACAGATCCAGCATTTATTTTTATTCACCTTTTTCTCAGTCTGCGCATGCGCAGACCAGAAGGACGGATCTGGCATTCCGGTATTTTGAATGCCGGATCCGGCACTGATACATTCCTGTGGAAAAAAATGCAGGATCCGGCATTCAGGCAAGTGTTCAGTTTTTTGGGCCGGAGATGAAACCGTAGCATGCTGCGGTTTTCTCTCTGTCCTGATCAGTCATAAAGACTGAACTGAAGACATCCTGATGCATCCTGAATTGATTGCTCTCCATTCAGAATGCATGGGGATAAAATTGCTTGAGAAAGACCAGAGATGGTCGAAACATTGCTATCTTTATGCTGCCGATACAAAAAAAGTAACCGGATTTTTCACATAAATTGACGAGTGCTGTGGATTTCTACATATTGGGGATAAAACGAATCAGTTCTTTTCCGGTATAGAGCCCCTAGGACAGAACTCTATGCCGGAAAAGAAAAATGCTAGTGTGAAAGTACTCTGACAGGGCCAAGCATCCTTATTGTTCGGATCCCTAGCCCCAAAATCTCACACTTGTGCCGGTGAGAGTTCATTGGAGCATGTGCAGTTGATCTCAGGAGGCTCTTTCCACTGAGATCTGCACTGCGCAAGCGCCAATGACGTCAGTCTCCTCCCGGAAGAGAAGATTCTTGGCTTTCCTTATTTAGAAGCAAAGCAGAGCGTCTTCTGTGAGGTGATTGATGTTGTTGGTGCTTGTCCAGTTCTCAGTGAGGAGAGCCTCCTCCTGAACTCAGGTTACACATGACTTTAGTTAGGCATGACATAAAAGTTTGATCAGTGAGGCTCTGACTGTTTAGATGTGGGAGCCCGATCAATCCCAAGCAGGGGTGTACTGGCCATATTTTCCTACAGGGAAATTTCCTGGTGGGCCGATGCCCGGGGCGCTGCGCAAGGCCTCCTGACAGCCTGTCGGGTATACAGTGATCTGATGCTCTCAACATTAATTAATGCTAGGAGAATCTGGTACTTATGCACCTGGCTGGCAGAAGAAAGTGCCCTCCTGCATTCAACTGAATGCTGCTGCGAGTGGTTCTGCTGGGGCAGTATTTGTGCTGCACTACAGTATTGCTAGTGTAACACCCCGGAGTGGTGTTACCACTCCTACACCCTACTACTATTTAATGGTCCAACCTAAATGCCATCTTATGTATTTTTGTCCAGGTCCTCTACACTGTGCATTCCTAATCTTGTTATGCAACTGTTTATTACATGTAATGTGCCTGGTTCACCAGCAAATGTCAGAGCTATAGTTAGACAGAATGGAGCTTACCATTCCATTCTTCCCCCTTTGGACAGAAGTGGGCCAGTCCTGCTTCCTGCCGGAAGGGTGGGCGGAAGTTTCCAGTTAGTTCCAGTCTTCCCTAGAAAGGGGAAGGGAGTGCAGGGAGAAGTCACTGCCTAATGTGCCCACGTCAGCCAGAGCACCCTAAGCTCTGCTGGCCATGGAGGCAGAAGATTGGAAGCCTCAGTAACTGACAGGACATTTACCTATTTCTTGGCCAAAAGTTACTAAGCTAGCCTATCAGTACAGCAGAGAGAAAGATAAAGCAGAGTTAAGTTTGCCTGCCAGTTTATGCTAAAGCCTGCTGGAACCAAGACAAAGACTGAAAACTGTTTGAAGAAACGTTTATTCAAGTAAAGCTGCCATTGAACTTTATCTCAAGGTCTAGACTAAAGTTATTCTTTCAAATCCCTCAATTATTCACACTTTCTAATGCTTCAGAGCCAAGCCTGGCGTCCAGCGGTATCCAGGTAGGAGCTCCGTGACACACATAAAGAGACATTTTGGACGCACTACCCCACTCGGAATTCCTACAAAACCTGGGATGCGATAGGAGGGGCCCTGGACCTACCTACAACATGGGGTCACTTTTAGGTTTTTTCCAGGGCCACATTAAGTTCCTAGTCTACCTCTGATTACAACAGAGAGGACTCCCAATTCCTGGTGGAAACTTAATATGTTGTCAGTTCCCAGAGAAATTGATGGGAAATGCTGGAAAAGGAGAGAAACAATGCTCAGTTTATTCCACACCTTACATTAAGAAAACCGTAAACTTTATGGATTGCTTAGGCTGTAATAACAATAACTTATACAAAGGCAAGTGCACTCTGCGGTCTTACTAATGTAAAATTGAGAGATTAGCCAACATATCCTACTGTGGAGGACATGTCTGAGCCCTGCTAAACCTACCTGAGCCCTGCTAAACCTAATGCTAAACCTACCTGTGCCGTATGGGCAATACCAGGAGCCAGTGGGCAAATTACAGGAGTGCAAGGTCTGACTCACAGCAAACTCCCAGTTACCTCCAGCATGCAGCCATGCATACAATGGGAGGAGGGAGAGAGCTCTGAGCCCCACCCAAGACTGGCGGATATAGCCCAGGCCTCACATGTGCACCAGAATGTTGCCTGTAGATGGAAATAAAAGCACATTCAGACTAGGAGTTTTTACACCTCCAAACAATTCTATATATAAACTACAAATTGGCATGGTGATGAAAAGCAGGAAGTGCTCAATCCCACATGCAGTGGTGCATCTATACCGGGGGAGGGGGGGGGGGGGCAGATCCTGCACTTGTGGTCTGCTGCTAATAGCAATCCCTAGCAAAAATGCATACAATGGAGGATGCCCGCAGTGGACCACAAGTACCACAATAGACATCCTACACAGGATAGCAAATGTGTGGATGTGATAAACAATACAACAAAATAACAATAACTTAAACAAAGACAGGTGCACTCTGCGGTCTTACTAAGCCCTCATACTGATGTAAAATTTAGAGATTAGCCAACATATCCTACTGTGGAGGACATGTCTGAGCCCGAGCACTGCGCCAAGGTTTCATAAGTAGCTCGGGACCTAACGCTAAACCTACCTGTGCCGTATGGGCAATACCAGGAGCCAGTGGGCAAATTACAGGAGCGCAAGGTCTGACTCACAGCAAATTCCCAGTTACCGCCAGCATGCAGCCATGCTTACAATGGAAGGAGGGACTGAGCTTTGAGCCCCACCCAAGACTGGCTGATATAGCCCAGGCCTCACATGTGCACCAGAATGTTGCCTGTAGATGGAAATGAAGGCACATTCAGACTAGGAGGTCTAGACTCAAGTTATTCTTTCAAATCCCTCAATTATTCACACTTTCTAATGCTTCAGAGCCAAAGCCTGGGGTCCAGCGGTATCCAGGTAGGAGCTCCGTGACACACATAAAGAGACATTTAGGACACACTACCCTACTTGGCATTCCTACAAAACTAGTTGCACTAGTCTCACCTACTTATGTTAGCCCTGTCTTCTGTAAATTTGGACCCACCTACAACATGGGGTCGCTTTTAGGTTTTTTCCAGGGCCACATTAAGTTCCCAGTCTACCCCTTGATCCCAACAGCGAGGACTCCCAATTCCTGGTGGAAACTTAATATGTTGTCAGTTTCCAGTGAAATTGATGGGAAATGCTGGAAAAGGAGAAAAACAATGCTCAGTTTATTCCATACCTTACATTAAGAAAACCGTAAACTTTATGGATTGCTTAGGCTGTACCATAAATACACATAAATCAAGGAAATAACTTCTTCTACTACCGTTACCAATACCACGCATAAACAAACTGAACGCCATCAGAACATGCTAAATATGTTACTGTCTGCTTAAATTTGTAAGTCAGATTTCATGTCAGTGTAAATATTTAGCACTATGTCATGGTCCGTGTCTGTAATAAAAATGTATATATAGCAATATGGCAGGCAATGTCTGCAATAAAATAATATAAATATATATAGCACTATGGCAGGCTGTGTGGGTCTTTTGCAGCTACTTTCCCACTGTACTATTGGTGCAAGCACACACCTAAACAGACTTAAAGGTCTTGTCTCATCTTATGAAGGGATACTTATGTTGTGTAATAAACTAATACAAGCAACTTACCAATATACTGTATGTCACCATAATGCCTCCTGTTCTTACGTCTCCCCATATTTTCCCTGTCATTATAAACTGCTCATCTCTAGGGGATACGGCCACCGCTGCAATGCACAGTGGTGGACGCGCTTGCGCTGTGAAAAGAAACAAAGCCAGCCTTTCTGGTGGCCGGGATAGCGGGAGCGAGCATGCATAGTCTCCTGCGCATTAGCTCCAGTCCCTGGTCGCCTCGTATTGCCTGAGTTTGAAGTGCCTTTTGCCATTTACCTCGTATGTGTTATGTTGCTGCCACGGTGCTGCGCCCCCCAGCTATCTGTCTGCTGAGTTTACCGAGGCTGCTGCTGAATCATTAGCAGCCTCGGGAGCGTGGACGTACAGGCCAGGTGAGGATCTTACAGCATCCCAGCGCCACTGGCGTGTGCTGCCGCTCG
This sequence comes from Bufo bufo, assembly GCF_905171765.1. NCBI lineage: Eukaryota > Metazoa > Chordata > Amphibia > Anura > Bufonidae > Bufo > Bufo bufo. The sequence continues at coordinate 129,637,684 of NC_053396.1, forward strand.
TTTTAGCAGGCACCTCCCCCTAGAGCACCCAAAGTCTGGACCTGACGCTCTGGACAGAAGGAGGGGAGACAACCCCTTAAAAGGGAATGTGTCATCAGAAAATAACCTACTGTCTAAATCAAGTTTATACAGGATGTTAAACATTGTTTAAAGAGTTTTTTTTATAATTTTTTATTCTCTGGGTCACTATCTTTATTTAAAAAAAAACTGATATATTGCAATTTTCAATCTGGCCACTAAACCTTATAATAGGGTGACACTTTATTAGCTCAGCTGCCCTGCTACTCACAATGCTGCCCAGTGTCCTCTACAAGCTGCTGTCTCCATTGCTCTAGTCCTTGTCTCCTTGGGGCATGAACGTAGTCATTTGATGCCTCTTAAAGGGAAAGTGTGCACATCTGCAAATCCTTCCACAGCCAATGGCTGAGGGTCCCTGGGTATATAAGGCACCCCCTCCAGGCAGAGGATGCCTAAGATTTAGTGCTTCTGTGATTTTATTGCATTATCCCGTCTGTTCCCATCTGTTTTCCTACCAAGTATCCAACCTGCCTGAATACTCCTGACCTCAGAGCTCAGCCTCCGTCTGTTTAATTTCTTGTTTAAGTTCTCCTAGTCTCTCTGCCTGTCTGTGCTACAATTTTAGTGCCGGTCTTACTCGGTTCTGCATCCATCACTACCCTGTCCACATGCTCTCCTAGAGTCTTCAGTTCTGTGTTGCCATTATCTGCAGTTCCACTATAAGAGAAGGTCCAGACTGTTTTGGTGATTGTGATGTAGTTTCCCTGTGTCTCAGCAATCTAGCCAAGTTTCCAACAGACAAGTTCTGCAAAAAGCCACATAATCAGTATACCGTAAGTGACTGTTCAGACCGTACCTGTGGGTTTTAGGGCTTTTTCTGTGCCTAGAGCTTCTGGTGCTTGCGCCAGAGTCCCTGACCCCAGTGGGTCATCTGCCACCTATACTGGGACTATCCAAAGAGGTAATGGTGTGGTTGCTAACCTAAAGTGAACTCCAGATCCTTGTACAGAGGATCACTGGATCACTGGAATAAGAAGGGAGCACTGGAATAATGCCCTTAGGTTTTGGCCCAAAGACAAACCAAATTAGTTGTCACATGGGGTCCACACTCACTGTTCCCTGACAGTAAGCCCAGGCTATGGACCCCGCTGGCTCATCCCAGATGGACCTGCCAGAAACTTACCAAGAGCTTGAGCAACAATGTACAAGTCAAAAGCCAATAATGGCCTATCTGCAAAATATGTCTGCCTGTCTGGATTCTCTGACTACTGCTGTAGTGGTACTACAACCTAATTTGCCAGTTGCAGTGTCGGTAGGATTTTTTCCCAGATTGTCCCCAACTCCCTATTATGATGTTGATACAAAATCTTGTCATAGTTTCATGACTTTGGGCACTATCCATATTGAGTTGTTGCCGCATCAGTTCCGTCTGAACAATCGAAAGTGACCTTTATCTCTCATCTGGGTAGAGAGGCCCTGGTGTAAGTAAACCCAGTGTAGAAAAGAATGGTCCTATTGCAAGTAATTTGCAACTTTTTTTGGACTCATTTTGGAGAATTTTTAAAGAACCTGTGTGTGCTTTATCGGGGGCCTCCTCATTACTATAGTTACGCCAAGGCTCACTTACCATTGGCCAATATGTCATCCAATTCCAAACAACTACAGCTACAAAGTTTACTTGGAATAAAGAGGCATTGGTTTCTGCCTTCTGGGAGGGCCACTCTGCTGAGATTAAAGATGAACTGGCAGGTTGGAACATCCCAACCTCCATGGATGCTGTAATAATTTTGGCTACCTGAATTGACCTACGGTTCCGGAAGCATGCCAAGGAAGTGGCCAAAGTGAGAAGACCCTTTTGACTGGTGCCAATGTCTCAGGAACTTGTGTTTCCATATTCTTCCGCGCCAGCTAACGTGTTAGAACCTACGAAGGTAAATAGAATAAGAATTCTAGAGGAGAAGCATAACTGCAGACAGGCCAACAGTTTGTCTTGATACTGTGGAAACAGAGGTAATCTCATCCAGAGTTGTCCACGCTTGTCTTTTCCAGTGACATTATCCAGTGGTGGTACTTGGTTCACCATGATAGCCCTCCTTTATTCCAGTTCGACAGGTAGCTTCCAGCATCAGGCTGTGGTGGACCAGTATCAGATTCCAGTTTGACGTTAGGAGAGACTTTATGTGGTGAAATCCGTTGTTGTCAGTTTGTCACCGTGCCCAAGGATATGCAAGTAGGGGTATCCACTCAGAGAAGATCTCTCTACTTTCAGAGACTACTTTCAAACTCCTCTATTCCTTTTCTATTGGTGCTGCCGTGGCTCCGTAAGCTTAATCCTCTCTTGGATTGGAGTTCCAGTAAAGTTCATAGCTGGGGATAAGATAATGTTTAGCTCCTGTCCAGCCTCTTCAAGTTGCACCTGTTTAAACCTGCAAGAATTACCAGTAGCATACTGTTACTTTGCTGATGTTTTAGATAAAAAGAGTGGCACACTCCACCACACTCCACCACCTCATCTTTTATGTAATTGTCTTCTGGACATTATTCCTGAGTCCACACCGAAGAAAAAAATAGCTAAAATATTAAAGCCAATAACCCCATTAAGATCCTTTGATCCTACTGCCAAGGAGAACAAACCACAACATGCCATTGACCCTGCCAAAATGGTGTCTGTGCTTCAGTTCAATTCTAAGAATGCCTATGAAGTCAAGAACATTCTTGATATGAAGAAAGAAGAGTCTTGGGTACCAGCGGAAAATGTTCATGCTTCTCTTGTAAAGAAATTACAGCTCGAAAAAGAGGGAACTTTAAGTTCTTCTAGTCAGGAGAGTATACATATCTCAAAATCTAGCAAGGGTCCCCCTACCCCACCAATTTCCCAGTGTTCATGCGTCAATCACTCTTAGGCAATGTGGAATTTTAAGCATAGTGCCCCAGATTCCTGACGAATTTACAATTATCTTATTAGACAGAATAAATTTTAATAATAATAATAAAAAATAAAAAATTTAAAGTTGCCCTCGGTCTTACCCACTTTATCTGACTTCTGTGTCGGAAAAAATTGACCTATTCTTAAAAAATATGGTGCTTATCCTGAACAGCTAATTTCTCAATGTATATACAGCAGACAACTGACATAAATACACTGTTAAATTCTCCATCTTCACTTTACATATTATGAAGCTGTCTGCCTGAAGCTACCACTAGGGGGAGCTCAGTGCATAGGAATTTATACAGTGCAAAGTAAACAATTATGTATTTGCCCTGAGCTCCCCCTAGTGGCAGCTGCATGAAAATGTAGTTTTCTAACCTCAGAACGAAAGCAGCGAAGGAGTTCAGCGCCTGGGCCCTGTAACAGTCAAATGCTGTGCCTTTATTGAAGGTACGCCTCTGCTCCTAGTCTGTTTGCCAGTCTTGGTTCCTGTCTGCCTTGTTCTTGTATCCACCCCTCCCGCAAGCTCTCCTAGAGTCTTCAGTTCTGTGTTGCCATTATCTACAGTTCCAGTATTAGAGACTGTCCATACTGCTTCTATTATTGTGTTGTGTTTCCCTGCATCTCAACCATCCAATCAATTTTCCAACAAATATGTTCTGCCAAAAACCACATAATCAGTATAAGTAACTGTTCAGACTGTGCTTGTAATTTTGGTGTGTTTACTATGCCTAGCACTTCTAGTGCTGCTTGGACCTGACCCCAGTGGGTCATCCACCAGCTATACTGGGGCTATCCTAAGAGGTAGCAGTGCTCCTCGGCACCAAAGTCCAGATCCCTGTACAAGGGCTAAAGGGGGAATACTAGGGCCAAACCAGTTAGTTTTCAAAGTGGGTCCACATTCACTGATCTGTAACCCACTTCCTGTTCTTTAGTGATCACTTCTGAGCTGTCATTTAACTATCATCACAGGCAGGATTACAAAGGTATCACTTATATACTGTTTAGATAACACGGGATACACTGTTCACAGTTAGGCCTCTTTCACACTTGCGTTGTTGGGATCCGGCATGCACTTCCGTTGCCGGAGGTGCCTGCCGGATCCGTAACAACGCAAGTGTACTGAAAGCATTTGAAGACGGAACCGTCTTCCAAATGCGTTTAGCGTTACTATGGCACCCAGGACGCTATTAAAGTCCTGGTTGCCATAGTAGGAGCGGGGAGCGGGGGAGCGGTATACTTACAGTCCGTGCGGCTCCCCGGGCGCTCCAGAATGACGTCAGAGCGCCCCATGCGCATGGATGACGTGATCCATGTGATCACGTGATCCATGCGCTTGGGGCGCCCTGACGTCACTCTGGAGCGCCCGGGGAGCCGCACGGACGGTAAGTATGCTGCTCCCCTGCTCCCCGCTACACTTACCATGGCTGTCAGGACTTTAGCGTCCCGGCAGCCATGGTAACTATTCAGAAAAAGCTAAACGTCGGGTCCGGCAATGCGCCGAAACGACGTTTAGCTTAAGGCCGGATCCGGATCAATGCCTTTCAATGGGCATTGATCCCGGATCCGGCCTTGCGGCAAGTCTTCAGGATTTTTGGCCGGAGCAAAAAGCGCAGCATGCTGCGGTATTTTCTCCGGCCAAAAAACGTTCCGTTCCGGAACTGAAGACATCCTGATGCATCCTGAACGGATTACTCTCCATTCAGAATGCATTAGGATAATCCTGATCAGTATTCTTCCGGCATAGAGTCCCGACGACGGAACTCTATGCCGGAAGACAATAACGCAAGTGTGAAAGAGCCCTAAGTGATATACACAGCTTATCTACTTCCCCTCCCTGCACAATAACTACCAACAGAATATATAAACAGATTAGGGAAAATAAGATTTAGCAGTATCTGGTTTTAATTAATAAAAAAATGTAGTTAATACATTCTCTTTAGAAAGGAGTGTTGTATCATTCACCATAGATCCCAATCCAAGCAGATTTTAAGTGTAGTAAATACCATTGTTAGGAAATGCAGCTGGTTTAGACAAAACACTATTTAAGATACTGTATTAGCGGGAAATCTTAAAACTGCCATTTGCCTAGTGCTAAATGCTGAATTAAAGGGGTTGTCCATTCCTTTTATATTGATAAATATTATAGAGGAGCGAAGTTTTGAAAAATTCAATTTGGTAACTTCACCGAAATTTTACAAGAAATGTGCTTCTTAATGAATTAATTGGTCACAAATCCCTATAAATCAGGTATAGCCAGACCACTCTGCCGGCCACATGGAGCGGCCGTGCTGCGGTGAAGAACCACACAGCCAATTAGCCAGCAGCTGTAATGAAGACCATATTGTATAGTTGGTCTTTGTTAATGGCTGCGCGACACCTTTAATGCACCTTTAAACAGGGGCTGTTGCTGGTATGGAGTTTGACTGGTTAGGTTGGGGGACAATATGCATATCATTGCTGTTCTGGCCTTCAATCTCTTGACAGTAAACACTTAATTTTAATCAGCTCTGGCATACCCACTTCTCCAACCCCAGCATTCTCCTGCCCTACAGGTGGAAGCCCTTCTTCTGCCATCTGCTTTTCTTCCTTTTCCACATCATCTAATATATGAGAATATGTCATCAGGAACATCCAGCTCCTCCTCTCTCTGCATCTTGCTGTCTGTCCTAGGACATGGAGACTGAAGGATCATTCTGAAGAAGTAAAGTCAGCAAAACATGAGGATGGTCATTGTTAAGACTTGGTTACCCTAAGGGGTGCAAACTGGATGGTATTGGTTGGCATGCTAGCACCAGAATAACAAAGGCTTCCACCTTATTAGTATTGAATTACATATCTTAGATTATGGCTGATATAGAAATAAGTAAATGTAAGAATAATAAAATAAAAAAACGGATGCAGATTAAGTCTCCCTGCACTCTCCCCCTCCAATATTCTTCTATTAGTTTTCAGCAACACTGTCCCTAGCACATTAGCACTTGTCACATCTCTTCCTATGCTCAGCTCACATGACAATGGTGGAGACCACACAGGGTGAGGGTTTTATAGGGCTGTGACATCACAGGGGGTGGATATCTGCAGATTGGCTGGCTGCACGGCATTATGGGTGATCTTGCATTCCCGGGCTTGTCTCCTCTACAGCTAGTTTCGCTTTGTAACACTTGCATCCACCATTTTAGGAAAACCTGATTAATTACCACGAAGCGCGAGTTTAATACTAACGAATATCTGCCGCACAGCTCCGCCAATCAGCAGTTCTAAAGTAACTGAAAAGGCTCCATCCAGGGACATAACTAGAAAAGACTGGGGTCCGTAACACATTTTTGAATGCCCCCCCTCCCCTGCAGCTCATCAAGACCACCCACACTTATCATACAACTACCTACCCACTCAGTCATGTAAAAAATATAAAAATATTATGCTTACTAGACCTTGACAGGAGAAGGAGTAAAGAGTTTACTTTACGGTACGCTGCCCGGGCCATTTATGACCCCTTAGTGCTCAACACAATGGAATGCACCCTTAGTGCCCCTTCACAGTAGTTATGCTCCCTTTGTGCCACGACACAGCAGTCATACTCCCTTAGTGCTTTACACAGCAGTTATTCCCCATCAGTGCCGCTTCACAGTAGACTGTCCCCAGTGCTTCCTTCACAGTTCTTATGTACTATTTGTGCCCCCCACACAGTAGTAATGCCTTCTTAGTACCCCACTTAAAGTGCTGCTGTCACCTTATTGACCCCTTATGGTACTGGTACAGGAGAGCACAGGCCAGGGAATGAAGCCTAGCTGGTGCAATGTCATTTCATTTCATTTCATTACTGATGTGTCTGTCATCCATTACGGTTAAGGCCTCGTCTGTGAATACTCTCAAACAAAGTAATCATTAATGTTCATGTGTCTGTACTAGAAGGCAAGGCCCAGTCTGATGGCCCAGGCACCCAGAGGCGGCTCTAGACTTTGTGAGGCCTTAGGCGAAACTCGAACATGAGGCCCCCACAAAGATTGTTGGGATGCTCGTGATCTCCTGTACGGCGCCCCGCCTCAATCCTCAAGAAATAAGCTGTGTCAACCACCGCACGGAGCGGTGGTGTGGTCAACACTCCCCCTCCATGTATCTCTATGGAGGACTCGGAGATACACAAGTGTTGTATCTGCGGCTCTCCCATAGATACATGGAGAGGGAGTGTTGACCACCGCTTTGGGCACAAGGAGATCCGGAGTACCATACAGGAGATCGTGGGGGATCCCAACGGCCAGACCCCCCTGATCAGACATTTGTCTCCTATCCTTTGGATAGGGGATTTATTTTCCTATCCCGGAGTACCCCTTTAATATGCAGTGACATCACAGTAAAGGGTTAATATGCACAGTGACAACACAGTACAGGGCTTATATTCACAGTGCATATTAACACTTTGCATTAACCCTGGTCCAGTTCTCTAAATCGACCCTCCCCCCACACACCGCATTTTGCTGTACTTGCTATACAGCAGCACATACCTGTCACATCCACGGCCTCCAGGTGACGTCTCCTCGGATGTAGATCTTCTCTGTCATCGTCTTCTCCATTCGGTCCGTACAACTTCTCTCAGCCACCACGTCTCTGCAGAGTGTGACACACAGACATCTTAGCTTCCTAACATTTCTATCATCATCCTCCAACCTGGAGTCCCCACAGTGTTATCCTGCTGCTCACTGTGCCCCCAAATACTATCCTGAAGAAATATTAGTGCCCCCCCATAGTAATAGTACTCCTCATAGTCCCACCAATAGTAATTCCCTTCTAGAATGCTCTCATTAGTAATACTGCCCCCTACAGTGCTCCCATTAAGTAAATTGCCCCCCACACTGCCCACATTAAGTGATTTGCCCATACACAGCCCACATTAAGTAATTTGCCCCCCCACACAGCCCACATTAAGTAATTTTCCCCCCACACTGCCCCATTAAGTAATTTGTCCCCCCACACAGCCCACATTAATTTGCCCCCCACACTGCCCCATTAAGTAATTTGCCCCCACACTGCCCCATTAAGTAATTTGCCCCCCACACTGCCCCATTAAGTAATTTGTCCCCCCACAGTGCCCCATTAAGTAATTTGTCCCCCCACACTTCCCCCATTAAGTAATTTGTCCCCCCACACTTCCCCCATTAAGTAATTTGTCCCCCCACACTGCCCCCATTAAGTAATTTGCCCCCCACACTGCCCCATTAAGTAATTTGTCCCCCCACACTTCCCCCATTAAGTAATTTGTCCCCCACACTGCCCCCATTAAGTAATTTGTCCCAACACTGCCTCACAAATTTGCCCACACACTGCTTCATATTATGAAATTTCCCCCCCACCTTGTACTTGTCCGCTGATCTGCTAGGCTGCTGCGCGGGCATGAGTTAAACTTCAGTCACTTGACAGCGCAACCCCATCCTGTGGCGCGTAATCCTGCGAGACCCGTGACCTCCCGCCGGTCTCGCGGGATTACGCACCGCACGACTGGGTTGCACTGTCAAGTGACTGAATTCATGACCGCGCAGCAGCCTAGCAGATTAGTGGACAGACAAGTACAAGGGGGGTGGGGAATAGCATTCGGGGCCTGGAATGTTTTGACCTAAAGACGCTCCCACCCGACACCGCCGCAAGTACTTGTGGCGGTGTCGGGTGGGAGCCAGAGCGAGGCCCCCACCAGCGCGAGGCCTTAGGCGGTGGCCTAAGTGGCCTAATGGAAGAGCCGCCTCTGCTTCTACTGCAGCCCTGTAACAGCTGTTATCTCAGTAGATCTGCCCCTGGCTCTGTCCATTGTGCAGGAAACCTACACAAACATGGGTAGAACATACAAACTCCATGTAGATGTTGCTATTAGTTGGATTTGAACCCAGGCCCCCAGTGCAACAAGGCAACAGTGATAACCACTGAGCCATGTTTCCCACTAAACAATGGATAGAGCTGTGTAATACTGATGCCAGAGCTACTCTGAAACAGCTGATCAGCAGAGGTACGGGGTGTTGGACCACCATTAAGGTTGGGCGAGCATGCTCGGCCGAACAGCAGTTCGGCTTGAGCATCGATATACTCGGCACATCGCGGTGTTCGGCCCAACACCGAGTGTGCTCGAGTGCGATGCTCGAGTCTCCTCCCCAGCCAATAAATGTACAGGTACGTGCTGCCATTCATTGTAATGCTATAGCCATGTTGGCTACTGGCATTACAGTGATTGGGTGGCCGGAACGCGTCATCGGGTGCTATATAGTCAGGGAGAGCTGTGCTGAAGAAGGGACAGATAGTGTAGGGAGTGAAATACTAATATTTTTTATTGAAAAAACTTGTTAGAGACCCAAAAGTCCTTTTAAGGACTATTGTTGTATCTGGCAGCAATATAATTATTAGCGTAACCTGCGTTTAATTGCGTGGAATTGTTAGAGAGACCCAAAAGTCCTTTTAAGGACGATTGTTGTATCTGGCAGCAATATAATTATTGGCGCAGCCAGCGCTAAATTGCATGGAATTGTTAGAGACCCAAAAGTCCTTTTAAGGACTATAGTTGTATATGGCAGCAATATATATTTTTAGCGCAATCTGCGCTAAATAGCTTGCAATTGTTTGGCCACTGCAGACAGCGACATTATCTGCGCTACATCTCCTGTGTAACGTGTGCGCAGCCTAAAAATATCAGTGACATCCAGTGTACTTTTTCCGTAGACGGTGTCCGCTGCGTACAGTTACATTACCTGCGCTACATCTCCTGTATAACGTTTGCATATCCGAAATATCAGTGACATTCAGTCATATTTTTTTGCTGCTGGTGGCAGCGACATTACCTGCGCTACATCTCCTGTATAACATTTGCCCATCCTAAATATCAGTGACATTAATTTAGTGTAATTTTTTATTAGCCGCTGGTGACAGCGACATTACTTGCGCTATATCTCGTGTATAACGTTTGTGCATCATAAATATCAGAGACATTAATTCAGTGTAATTTTTTTATTAGACTGTGGTGACAGCGACATTATTTGCGCTATACCTCCTGTATAACGTTTGTGCATCCTAAATATCAGTGACATTAATTCAGTGTAATTTTTTATTAGCCGGTGGTGACAGCAACTTTACTTGCGCTATATCTCCTGTATAACGTTTGTGCAACCTAAATATATATTATATACCTTCTGTATAAAGTTTACGCATCCTAAAATTATCTGTGACATTCAGTGTACTTTTTTCATAGGCGCTGCGGACAGCGACCTTATCTGTGCTACATCTCCTGTTTAACGTGCGCGCGTCCTAAAAATATCTGTGACATTTTGTGTATTTTATTTGCACATACACTTACAAAACCTGCGCTACTGTACGTGTGACATACTTGCAAGCATTTATACCATTTAATATGCGCAAGGCGAGCAGTAAGGAACGGGGAAGTGGCCGTGCTGCTGATGGTGCACGCAGAGACCGCGGCCCTGGGTGCGGTGAAACTGTGCCTGCTGCCAGAGCACAAGAAACACACTCATCCACGATACCTAGCTTCATGTCCCAGTTTGTAGGGAGGTGCAGGACACCACTCTCAAAGTCAGACCAGTGTGACCAGGTGGTCGGTTGGATTGCAACAGATAATGCTTCCAGTCGGTTAAGCACCAGCCTGTCTTCCACAAAGTCCAGTCTCAGTAGCCAAAAGTCTGGTCAACAGAATCCTCACCCTGATCCTCCTTCCTCCCACCATGGAGAGTCTTTTGAAATAAGTGATCCCACTCTCGGATGTTCAGAGGAGCTCTTTTCAGCGCCATTCCTTGATTTGGCCCTCTCACCAAAGCCGCTTGAAGAGGGACATGAGGAGATCTTGTGCCCTGATTCCCAAACTCTTGAGCATCCACAGTCACAAGAAGATGACGGTGGGGAACGGCAATTAGTGTTTCACAAGGTAAATGATGATGATGAGACACAGTTGCCAATAAGTCAACCGCAATTAGTGTCTCAAGAGGTTGATGATGAGGTTGAGACACAGTTGTCAATAACTGAAGTTGTTGTTAGGTCAGCAAGTCAGGAGGATAACCAGAGTGAGGAAGTGGAAGAGGAGGTGGTGGACGATGAAGTCACTGACCCAACCTGGGAAGGTGGCAAGCCGAGCGAGGACAGCAGTACAGAGGGGGAGAGATCCGCAGCACCGCAACAGGCTGGAAGAGGCAGTGGGGTGACAAAAGGGAGAAGGCCGGCCTGCAACTGTTCCCGGAGCACCCCCTTGCGTCAATCTCCCTTGCCAAGGGGTAGGTGTTCCGCAGTCTGGCGCTTTTTTGAGGAAAGAGCAGACGATAAAAGAATTGTCATTTGCAACCAGTGCCGTACCAAAATGAGCAGGGGCGTGAACACTAGCAAACTCACCACCGCCAGCATGATCCGCCACATGGCATTAAAGCACCCTAATAGGTGGGCCGAACGCCTGGGTCCACAATCAGTGTCTGCGGGTCACACCACTGCCTCCTCTTCCCCTGTGTTACGTGCTGGCCAATCCCCTGTCCAAGACACAGGCCCGGATGCCTCCCGCCATGCACCTGGACCTTCGCACGCACCATCAGCTAGCACACCCACTTCTATGTCCCAGCGCAGCGTACAGATGTCTGTACCCCAGGCCTTTGAATGAAAGGGCAAATACCCAGCCACCCACCCACAGGCCATAGCACTAAATGCGCACCTTTCCAGATTGCTGGCCCTGGAAAAGTTGCTATTTAGGTTTGTGGACACTGAGGCTTTCTGCAGCCTGATCGCGGTGGCCGTCCCGCGTTACTCTGTCCCCAGCCGCCAATATTTTTCATGGTGTGCAGTCCCAGCCTTACACCAGCATGTGTCCTGTAACATCACCGTGCCCTAACCAAAGCAGTTATTGGGAAGGTCCACACATGGACAAGTGCTTTTGGCCAGGGATGCTACATTTTCCTGACAGCACACTGGGTTAACGTTGTGGAGGCCGGGAGCGAGTCGTACCCTGGGATTGTACAGGTGCTACCGACGCCAAGGATTGCGGGCCCTACTTCCATCAGGGTTTCCGCCACCACCTATGTTAGTGGCTGCTCCTCCGCCTTCTCCTCCACTTTCACCTCTGAATTATCATCTTGCAGCACCAGTCAGACATCAGTCAGTAGCTGGAAGCAGTGGGGAAACGGCAAAAGGCTGTGCTTAAACTGATCTGCTTAGGTGACAAACAGCACACCGCTGTAGAGCTGTGGCAGGGGATAAAGGACCAGATTGAACTGTGGCTCTCGCCACTCAACCTACAACCAGGCATGGTTGTGTCTGTTAATGACCGTAACTTGGTGACGGCTTTGGAGCTTGGAAAGCTCACACACATACCATGCCTAGCCCACATGTTCAACCTAGTGGTTCAGCGGTTTCTTAAAACCTACCCCAATTTGCCTGATCTACTGGTGACGGTGCGCCGCATGTGTGCCCATTTCCGCAAGTCATCGACATCTTCCACCGGTCTGGCAACGCTGCAGCAGCGCTTGCAATTGCCAGCTCACCTACTGTTGTGCACGCACTGAAACTACATGTTCCACATGTTGTCCAGGCTTTGTGAGCAGCAGAGGGCTGTAGTGGAATACCAGCTGCAACATGGTCGTCGCCTTTCCAGTCAGCTTATGCCCTTCACAAGCGACGAGTGGGCATTGATGCCTGACCTCTGTGAGGTTTTCAGCAACTTTGAGGAATCAACACAGATGGTGAGCGGCGATAACGCTATTATCAGCGTAACCATCCCACTTCTGTGTCTACTCAAACGCTTACTGCTCACAATTAGGGCGACGCTTTGCATGTGGAAGAGGTGGAAATGAGGGAAGACAGTACACAGGGTGATAGCCATACAACCTTCAGTTCGTCTTCTCAGCACGAATTGGATGATGATGATGATGAGGAGGAGGAGAAGGAGATGGTTGCCTCTGCTACAAAGGGTAGTACCCATGGAAGTTTTATTCCATCTGTTCAGCGTGGATGGGTAGAAGAGGAAGAAGAGGAGGAAGAGGATGAGGATATTGAGAGTCATCCTCCTGATGAGGACAGCGAAGTCTTGTCTGTTGGGATTCTGGCACACATGGCTGATTTTATGTTAGGGTGCCTTTCCCTTGACCCTGGCGTTGTACTCATTTTGGCCAACACCGATTACTGGTTGTTCACCCTTCTCGACCCTCGCTACAAAGAGAACTTCTCATCTCTCATTCCTGTGGTGGAGAGAACGAGCAAAATGGTGCAATACCAGAAGGTCCTTGTGGAAAAATTGCTCCAAACATTTCCAGCTGACAACGCTGGCTGCAGAGTACGTAGTTCCTTGGCCACCTGAGGAGGGGATACGAAGGGAACACACAGGGCAACACTCTCCAAGGCCTGGGACAGTTTTATGACACCCCGCCAGCACCCTCAACCTGATGCGCGGCCTAGTGTCACAATGTGGGAATAATTTGGGAAAATGGTGAAGGAGTACGTAGCAGACTGTGTCAGTGTCCTCAGTGATCCCTCTGTGCCTTACAACTATTGGGTTACCAAGCTTGACACGTGGCACGAACTGGCACTCTACGCCTTGAAGGTGCTGGCCTGCCCCGCCTCCAGCATATATTTTTTTTTTCCCACACTTCTTTATTGGTTTTACATTATTTTTCCTCATGTATGACAGCATCGACATACCAGATATCATGTCAATTTTACATCAATGTTTGACATTAGTATCAAGGAAATCAATAAACAATAAACAGACATACTTATGCAGTGAGTACAATTGTCAATGCAACAAAGTTGGAACATCCTATTACATAACCCCCCCACCCTCTAGTTCCACCACAGCCTATCTCCTCCCCTCTTCTGCCCCTCCCTGAACTCAGCCCAATAAGAAGGACTCTACCCCGATAAATCAAGTCTAACTACCCTAAGTATTCAGCCCAATTTAGTCTACTTTCAGAGCACCTAGACCCCCTTTAAATCTTCCGTCAGATACCAGGAGGTTAATTTGAATGGAGACATAATTCGAGGGTACTCTGAAACAGGAATGTAAACAATCAGAAACTTCTTCCACCCCTGATAAAGTTTTCTACCTAGAAGTTCCTTATTATTTAGGGTTTCAAGCCACTCTAGGTGAAATAATTTAATTGAGAAATGACCATATCCCGTGATGGGACTGCCGATTCCAACCACAACTTTAATATGCATCGCTTTGCTACCATCAAAAGTTTATGACCCAACAAAGCTAGATGAAAGGTTCCACCCTCTCTGTTATTCCCTGTGGTTAGAGTGGGTTGGACAATTGTGTGTGTGATGGCCAACATTGGAGAGATTTTCCCTTTGAAGCCACTGACGTCACCTAATATCCTACTCATCTGTGACCAAAACTCAACCAGCAAAGGACATGCCCAGAGCCCATGAAACAAATCCGACCCCACCAGTTTAGACTTGGGACACGCCAACAACCTGTCTGTATCACCCTGTTTGCCTGGGATGTTAAAGCCATAAGTTGCGTGGTGCAGTATTTTGATCTGCGTCTCACGCCATTGCTCATTAATAACCGCCCGATACAGGTCAGCCAAACCTGAACATATGTGTGGACAGGGCCGGCGTCATAACCCGGCATCCCCGGGCAAGTGCCGGGGCCCAATGCTCCTGGGGGGGCCCACTGAGCTGCTATGAGCACTTCCATCAATACAGATGGGAGCTCTCACTGCTGTCCTTTCACATACGCAGTACCCCTCTGGTGGGCCCTCTGAGCTGCAGAGACTCAGGACACGCCCCCTCTACACAGGACACACGCTGCCTGAGGAGACTGGAGAGAGACCGCACGGCTGGAGCTGGAGCAGAGAAGTGTGAACACAGTCTGTAAGTCTGCACTGTGACTGTCTCTTCTCTGTGGGACAGAAGGAAAGGGGGGGACACTGCTGCTTCATTCTATTTAGTTGTGTTACTGTTTTATTAAGCTGATTGTCTCCATGACACCTGCCCCCCCCCCACCATATCCTGTCCTATATCACCCTTATGGAGCCCCTGCTGTCTCCTTTCCTCCCTCATGTATCCAGAGCTCCTGTCCCACCCTCCTATCTCCTATTGCTGCCCTGCACAGACCTCCTGCCACTACTTGTATGAATCCCCCTCAGAGCCCCTTCAACCTACTTGCTGTGTCCACCCCTCCTGTCCATCCAGGGCCCCGGGCCCCTGTCTCACTCCTCTGCCTCTCATTATGGTGGCATCTGAACCGCATTCACCATAAGGACCTTCTAACATCACAGGGTCATGTGACTGTGCCCCCCACCCCGTACTGTGCCCCTTTATACCCTGCATTGTGCCCTCTTACCACACTCTGTGCAGTGCCCATAGTCATTCCCTGTACTGTGCCCTCTTATACCCTTTTATCCGGTCACTGTATGGCGGTGTTATCACTATATGGCGGTGTTATCACTATATGGCAGTGTTATCACTATATGGCGGTGGTATCCAATAACTGCATGGCCATAACTGTATCCCTTTCTGCCCACACCACTTTTTTTAGACCTGGCATGAGCGGGAAAAGATGCAGATTGCGGTGTTAAGGACCTTTGCGCCACATCTGTGTCAGAAATACGCCTAATATAGACGTATTTCTATATAATAAATGACCCCCTAATTGTATTATTATTCCGGGGTAGGGCTAATATCTTTATATTATATAGATTCTAGTGTACTATACTGTGCCCTGTATTTTCCAGTAGAAAATGATCCTTGGGGGCACAGTCCTCATCCCTGACCACCAGGACCAGGTAGCGCTCTGTCAGTACATGGCGGCCTCCCCTCTCCGCCATGCTGCTCCGCTGTGTACTGGGGCTTATTCTGACACTAGGGCTGGGTTCGCATCACATTTTTGCCATCCATTTAATGCATACTGAAAATGTATGCATTGACAGACGCCTCAGACTGATGCCGTACAGTGGCGTCCGTTCACCATACAGTTCCATGGTAAAAAAACATATACGTTAACGTATGCATTTTTTACTTGACTCTGCAGGATACAAAAACGTGGAGTGCTGCACATGTGTATACATCAAACCGATAGGAAAAACGTAATGTGAACACACATTGGGGGGGAGGGGGGCGTACTAAATTTCGCTGTGGGGCCCAGTCAGTTCTAGCTACATCACTGCACATCTCCTTCTCTCCTCCAGGCCCGGCTCACTGCTGCAGCAGGCCGGAGGAGAGAAGGAGCGCAGGGAGCTGCGGTTAGTGAATGACAGGACCACCAGCTCCCCTGCAATGATAGGTATGTGAGGGGGCCACTGGGGGGTCATTCATCACATTGTGAGGGTCCCTTACACAGTATAATGACTCCCAGTGCCCCCTATTTAGTATAATGATCCCCATTGACCCTCCATTTAGCATAATGACCACCAGATCCCCCATTAAATATAATAACCCCTCGTGCCCCCTCCATACAGTATAACCCCCAGTGTGGGGGCGACTGGGGGTCATTATTCTGAATGGAGGGTCACTGTGGGGTCATTATACTGTGAGGGCCCTTTACATAGTATAATGACCCCCAGTGTCCCCCATTTAGTATAATGATCACCAATGACCCTCCATTCAGTATAATGACCCCCAGAGCCCCCTCCATACAGTATTCCCCCCGTGTGGGGGCTACTGGGGGTCATTCAGGGCCGGCTCCAGGTTCATGTGGGGAGCTGGGAGCTGCGGTTAGTGAATGACAGGACCACCAGCTCCCCTGCAATGATAGGTATGTGAGGGAGCCACTGGGGGGTCATTCATCACACTGTGAGGGTCCCTTACACAGTATAATGACTCCCAGTGCCCCCCATTTAGTATTATGATCCCCATTAACCCTCCATTTAGCATAATGACCACCAGAGCCCCCATTAAATATAATAACCCCTCGTGCCCCCTCTATACAGTATAACCCCCAGTGTGGGGGCGACTGGGGGTCATTTTTCTGAATGGAGGGCCACTGTGGGGTCATTATACTGTGAGGGCCCTTTACATAGTATAATGACCCCCAGTGTCCCCCATTTAGTAATGATCACCAATGACCCTCCATTCAGTATAAATACCCCCAGAGCCCCCTCCATACAGTATTCCCCCAGTGTGGGGGCTACTGGGGGTCATTATTCTAAATGGGGGCGACTGAGGGTTATTATTCTGAATGCAGGGCCACAGGTGGTCATTATACAGTGGGGGGGAATTGGGGGTTCATTATACTGTGTGAAGGGCCACTAGTAGTCATTATACTGTATAGGGGCCACTGGGGGTGATTATACCGTGTAGGAGCCACAGGGGGACATGTCAATGTAAAAAAATGCCTCATGGGGGCCCACTGGGATTTATCGCCCAAGGGCCCACATGAACCTGGAGCCGGCCCTGTGTGTGGATATACATCCTCCTCACCCAACAGAACTTTCCATTTGTCAAAGATCTTTTTCCTATCCTTAGCTCTCCATTTGTCCCTTAGCAGATGATATAGTGAGGAGATTGTGGGCCTGACCGAAGTCTTGAGGAAGACATCAAACTCATTCCGGGTCCACTCCCGAGACAAATCACTGACAAAGCTTTCGCTATAGCTCCTAATCTGCATATAAGGTAGGAAGTTTAGTTTCTGCAAACCCCACTTCTCTTCTAATTCCTGTAGGGTAGCCCAAAGGTTCTCCCCTTCTTTGAACAGGTCTCCTGCTTTAGTTATCCCTTTCTGGATCCACTTATCTAATAACCTACTGTTATCGCTAGCTTGAAATCCCGGGTTATGAGATAGCGGGAGATGTTTGGAAAATTGATAAGACAGTTGAAACTGTTTTCTCAAAATTTTCCATGTGAGGACCGTGTCTCTCAGTATTAGCGACCTCTTGACAAAGGCAGGAAGCTTGGGTATACTAGTATGCCATCAGAGAAAATACATTTGGCTCCTGTCTCAAATGTTTCCTCACGACTCAAGCTAATGTATCAACAAAACCTGGGAGAATCTCTTACCATACATACTATGCTTATGTACTTGTAAGGAAATATGCAACTGGTGCATCTCTGGACACTAGATATTGCTAAGATTAGTGGAGGTCCCAGAGACATAATAGTGATATGCGATGAAATGAGAGGGAAATAACCCTCTTAAGGGATATTTCAGGACCCAGCATATCCCAGAAATACTCCTTAATTACACATAATTTGCCTGTGGCGGAAAATCTGTAATATACAATATGCACTGTTCCAAAGTTGAGTGCATCTGGCAACAGTCACGTGATGCCCTTCTATGGAAAATCCTGCTTCTGCCAATGTCATGTCCTTTACCAGGTTATCGGCCTGGGCTATGGATCGAGTGCCACTTGCGCTGTGGACAGGGCCAGAACAATGCTTCTCCCTAGTCAACTTCCACTTGGCCGGCCGTGAGAAGGGCTCAGACGGCCCCCTATGCATCAGCCCACCGGGACATTTCCCTGTAAGGTCTATGGCCAATCCGCCCCTGTCGGCGCTTGTGCCAGTGAGAGGAGTGATCCTGGTCCAGGTCTGAGCAGACATGATGGCCTGCACATAGCCCAGGGCAAAAACCTAGTAAAGTCAAGTTATGTATACATGAAGGTGGGACTTGGAAAACCCCTTTGATTCCTTTATAAACCCCAAAATTTACTGCAAAATCTGTTTTAGAGGTGATGAACAGCAATAGCAGACAGAAAAGACACGAATACCTGCTGTATAGAAAGAAGCAGTGTTATGACCACAAGCTGCTATTTCATGTATGACCTGATATATACCCGAATAAGTCGACAATAATGGAACAAAGACTTATTTACTTTTGCTCTCTAATCCTTTGAATTACATCACTTTTGCATCTCTAATGCAAATTCTTCATTTATTCAAAACTACATTACAATGCTTTGTTCTTCCAGGGAAGGCAATGGATTATAATCAAATGAAAGTTCTGGAGAACACAGATCCATGCTTATCTCACAATTTAACTGTTACCAACCTATTTGCAATCCTTTGGCATTCTTGATAGAATCCTTCCTAGGAGCTCTTTTTCTCATAATGGCTGTAAAATGATTTTGTTAGTGTAGCATACCAAAGGTTTTGATTTATCCACTATGACCTGGAAAGCTTGTGTAATGGATAAGGACAATTCTGCGCACTAACTGTCCATTTTTGTCACGGCACTCGGAAAGTTGCTCTCAGGCACTTGTGCTAATGAGGTCCATAAGCTGAGTTTAGCTGCTACTCTCACTAGTCTCTCCCCATATCCAGACATAGACTTACTGTCTTGTGCTTTGCTGCTGTAGATAAATGTTAGGTGTACTCCCTTAGCCTGGCCATGAACAAGGAGTAGAAATAGTAGACTACATGTTGGACGATGCTTGTTCCTCTCCTCCATGAACTTGCTTCTCCCCCTCTCACAATCCAACTTCAACTAACTCAGACTCCAACTAACTAACTTCCTGTCTAGACACACCTAAGCTATATGTATTATGTGGTGCCAGCACCACCTATGGGCGAAAGGGTGTAAATGACATTGCCAGTCTGATAAAAGGAAATACCATACATTGCAAATAAAGACATGTATGTACAGTACAGACCAAAAGTTTGGACATACCTTCTCATTCAAAGAGTTTTCTTTATTTTCATGACTATGAAGGCATCAAAACTATGAATTAACACGTGTGGAATTATATACATAACAAACAAGTGTGAAACAACTGAAAATATGTCATATTCTAGGTTCTTCAAAGTAGCCACCTTTTGCTTTGATTACTGCTTTGCACACTCTTGGCATTCTCTTGATGAGCTTCAAGAGGTAGTCCCCTGAAATGGTCTTCCAACAATCTTGAAGGAGTTCCCAGAGATGCTTAGCACTTGTTGGCCCTTTTGCCTTCACTCTGCAGTCCAGCTCACCCCAAACCATCTCGATTGGGTTCAGGTCCGGTGACTGTGGAGGCCAGGTCATCTGGCGCAGTACCCCATCACTCTCCTTCATGGTCAAATAGCCCTTACTTTCAAAGTTTTCCCAATTTTTCGGCTGACTGACTGACCTTCATTTGTTAAAGTAATGATGGCCACTCGTTTTTCTTTACTTAGCTGCTTTTTTCTTGCCATAATACCAATTCTAACAGTCAATTCAGTAGGACTATCAGCTGTGTATCCACCTGACTTCTCCTCAATGCAACTGATGGTCCCAACCCCATTTATAAGGCAAGAAATCCCACTTATTAAACCTGACAGGGCACACCTGTGAAGTGAAAACCATTTCAGGGGACTACCTCTTGAAGCTCATCAAGAGAATGCCAAGAGTGTGCAAAGCAGTAATCAAAGCAAAAGGTGGCTACTTTGAAGAACCTAGAATATGACATATTTTCAGTTGTTTCACACTTGTTTGTTATGTATATAATTCCACATGTGTTAATTCATAGTTTTGATGCCTTCAGTGTGAATCTACAATTTTCAAAGTCATGAAAATAAAGAAAACTCTTTGAATGAGAAGGTGTGTCCAAACTTTTGGTCTGTACTGTATATATATATATATATATATATATATATATATAATAGCAAATACCGCAGCAGCACAGTCAGACAGTCAGACAGTCCTCACAGAGGTCGGCTTCTCCTCCACGATATGTACTTTTCAAAGGACGAGGCAGCACTTCCAGACCCCACCGAAATCTGGAAGTGCTGCCTCGTCCTTTGAAAAGTATATATATATATATATATATATATATATATATATATATAGTATCCAAAGAATGAGGCAGCACTCCAGGTAAATAGAAAAAAGTGGATCCTTTATTCCCCTCTGTGCAACAATTCAACCGTCTCAATGCGGTCTTTCTCAAGCATATCACATGGTGTCAAACACGGGTATATATACCCACAATTCATAGCAAAAAATACAAGTGGCAATTATACAATATTGGATGTGATCCCATAAAAATACAATATACAGTGTATCAAAATTATCATAATTCGTGTGTCCTGACACTTTACATGGTCCGGTATCATACACAGTGCAATATAGTGTACATATACATACTGATCATAGTAACAACGTGACTGTAAGTTAATTGACCATAATCAACTTCATCAACATAATAGTATAACACCTGAGTGCATAAACCAAGTGAATAATTCTGTGAAATTAAAAACAACTCACACTGCTGCGCATGGACAAGAGCGCCAAAGTCCGCGTCCTCACTGCTGAACCACGCATGCCCAGAGTCCTCGTCACGTCACAGAGGCAACATCCCCAAGGAGGGGCCAAGCGCCGTCACCATGGGCACGCGTGAACACATGACCAGCGCGACCATCACGTGACCCCTCCAGAGGATATGCCGGGCAGAACCACACCCACGACGCCTGACTAGCGTTGCCAGGCAACAATGTACACACTGTTGCCTCCGCAAACGCCAGCCCAGCAACGCGCGCAGAGGGCCGCCCCCAAACAAAGGACAGATCCGGACAATCGGCAACAAGGGTCAGCAAGCGGGGAGGAAAAATACCAATAATGGGAAACATAGAGGGCACTGTAACATGAGAATAACTAAATGAATAGGTGAAGGGAACTAATAGGCTCCCCAAAGGGTTACTGTATCTATAATATATTATATAGGAGTGACCGTGGTTTATTAAAGTATATCAGCACATCAGCACTAGAGGAATACCTTCATAATCCGTGCCATACTAATTTTATAAGACAACCGGACGGGGGCCATAGGATCACGCCGCTCTCACGATAGAGATCCCAGGTCCATTGAGGGTATGGGATCAGGGACACTTCCATGCCACAGGACCCCTACACCCTATAGCCGACCATTCAGTCTTTTATTCAAAATGAAAACAACCACCACTCCAAGTGAACAGTATAATCACAGTTAACCCATATATTTTATTGTATATTATAGTATAAACAATGTACATGCGCCCCACAGTTCTCCCCCATCAGGCAAATTCCATCAAATAGACGTAGGGCAACAGGCACACAGCCCATGAACACCACCAGTGGAGTATCAAAGATCTAGAGCAGGGGTCTCCAAACCCCGGCCCGCGGGCCACAACCGGCCCGCTTGTGCGTTCGATCCGGCCCGCCCGCAGCTGGCAGGTTGCAGGAACCAAATCCGCACAACCGCCCATGCTGTCACGCTTGTGTTGTGTGTTCGATTCCGCGCCCGCCCGCAGCTGACAGGTTGCAGGAACGAAAGCCGCACAACCGCCCATGCTGTCACGCTGTGCTTTTTGATTGGCTGCTGGGACCGCCGATGTCCCGGCAACCAGTGACGTCACAGGTGCGGCACCTCCCCTCTTCCCGCCCGCTGTTTGAAATAACAAATCCACGTGTGTAGCAGCGGGCGGGAGTCGGGACTCAGGAGTCCAAGAAGAAAAAAAAAAGAAGAGGAGCAGAAGCCGGCTACAGCGGAGGCAAGTGTTGCACAACGCTGATGGGGACACAATGGGGAACGCTGACATTGCTGTGCTGCGCTGATGGGGACACAAGCTGCTGAGGACACATACTGATGGGGATATTGCTGTGCTGCTGGGGACACTGCTGATGGGGACTTTGCTGTGCTGATGGGGACATTGCTGTTCTGATGGGGACACCGTTGATGAGGACACGGGTGTCCCCATCAATGGTGTCCCCATCAGCACAGCAATGTCCCCATCAGAGGTGTCCCCATCAGCGATGATGGGCACACTGCTGATGGGGACAATTCTGTTCTGATGGGGACATTGCTGGGGACACCGCTGTTTGGCACACTGCTGATGGGGACATGGGTGTCCACATCAATGGTGTCCCCATCAGGATAGCAATGTCCCCATCAGCGGTAACCCCATAATCGATGTCCCCATCAGCACAGCAATGTCCCCATCAGAGGTGTCCCCATCAGCGGTGATGGGGACACATGCTGCTGGGGACACCGCTGACAGGGACATTGCTGTGCTGATGGGGATGTTGCGGTGGACACTGCTGATGGGGACATTGCTGTTCTGATGGGACATTGCTGGGGACACCGCTGATGGGGACATGGGTATCCCCATCAGCGGTGACCCATCATCGGTTTCCACATCAGCACAGCGGCGTCCCCATCAGCAATGATGGGGACGCTGCTAATGTGGAAACTGCTGATGTGAACATTGCTGTGCTGATGGGGACATTGCTGAGGACACCGCTGATTGGCACACTGCTGATGGGGACAAAGGTGTCCCCATCAATGGTGTCCCCATCAGTACAGCAATGTCCCCATCAGCGTCCCCATTCTGATGGGGACATTGCTGTTCTGATGGGGACACCACTGATAGGGACACGGGTGTCCCCATCAACCGCGTCCCCAAAGGCAGTGTCCCCATCAGTGGTGTCCCCATCAGCTGCTAATGGGGACTCCGCTGATGGGGACATTGCTGTTCTGATGGGGACATCATTAATGGGGACATTGCTGTGCTGATGCTGACATTGCTGTTCTGATGGGGACATTGCTGTGCTGATGGGGACACCGCTGATGGGGACATTGCTGTGCTGATGGGGACACCGCTGATGGGGACATTGCTGTGCTGATGGGGACAACGCTGATAGGGACACGGGTGTCCCCATCAATGGTGTCCCCATCAGTGGTGTCCCCATCAGCACAGCAATGTCCCCAACAGCAGCGTCCCCATCAGTGGTGTCCCCATCAGCACAGCAATGTCCCCAACAGCAGCGTCCCCATCAGTGGGTGTCCCCATGATGGGAATATTGTTTTTCTGATGGGAATATTGTTTTTTTGATGGGAATATTGCTTTTCTGATGGGGACATTGCTGTTCTGATTTGGGCATTGCTGTTCTGATGGGGACACCGCTGATAGGGACACGGGTGTCCCCATCAATGGTGTCCCCATCAGCCGCGTCCCCAACAGCAGTGTCCCCATCAGTGGTGGCCCCTATCAGCTGCTAATGGGGACTCCGCTGATGGGGACATTGCTGTTCTGATGGGGACATCGTTGATGGGGACATTGCTGTGCTTAAGGGTGACACGGCTGATGGGGACATTGCTGTGCTGATGCTGACATTGCTGTGCTGATGCTGACATTGCTGTGCTGATGGGGACATTGCTGTGCTGATGGGGACATTGTTGTGCTGATGCTGACATTGCTGTGCTGATGCTGACATTGCTGTGCTGATGGGGACATTGCTGTGCTGATGGGGACATTGCTGTGCTGATGGGGACATTGCTGTGCTGATGGGGACATTGCTGTGCTGATGGGGACATTGTTGTGCTGATGCTGACATTGCTGTGCTGATGCTGACATTGCTGTGCTGATGGGGACATTGCTGTGCTGATGGGGACATTGTTGTGCTGATGCTGACATTGCTGTGCTGATGCTGACATTGCTGTGCTGATGGGGACATTGCTGTGCTGATGGGGACATTGCTGTGCTGATGGGGACATTGCTGTGCTGATGGGGACATTGCTGTGCTGATGGGGACATTGTTGTGCTGATGCTGACATTGCTGTGCTGATGCTGACATTGCTGTGCTGATGGGGACATTGCTGTGCTGATGGGGACATTGCTGTGCTGATGGGGACATTGTTGTGCTGATGCTGACATTGCTGTGCTGATGGGGACATTGCTGTGCTGATGGGGACATTGCTGTGCTGATGGGGACATTGCTGTGCTGATGGGGACATTGCTGTGCTGATGGGGACATTGTTGTGCTGATGCTGACATTGCTGTGCTGATGCTGACATTGCTGTGCTGATGCTGACATTGCTGTGCTGATGGGGACATTGCTGTGCTGATGGGGACATTGCTGTGCTGATGGGGACATTGCTGTGCTGATGGGGACATTGCTGTGCTGATGGGGACATTGCTGTGCTGATGGGGACATTTTTGTGCTGATGGGGACATTGCTGTGCTGATGGGGACATTTTTGTGCTGATGGGGACACCGCTGATAGGGACACGGGTGTCTTTGCGTTGTTTTGCTAAAGTTTTTTCTCTTTTGTTCTCAGTCAT
The DNA here is from genome assembly GCF_905171765.1 of Bufo bufo. Classification (NCBI taxonomy): domain Eukaryota; kingdom Metazoa; phylum Chordata; class Amphibia; order Anura; family Bufonidae; genus Bufo; species Bufo bufo. Next base: position 129,662,584 of record NC_053396.1, read on the forward strand.
ATCATGCTGATTACAAAAACGATCCATGTAAAATATATACATTTAATTTAATACATAACTGATTTTTTTTTCCGGCCCCCGAATACTTGTAAAATCTTCAATGTGGCCCTCCTGTTGAAAAGTTTGGAGACCCCTGATCTAGAGAAAGAAAAAATAATATTAGCAAAAAAACAGTAAGAACTGTATACATATAGAAAAAAGTAAAAGTAAATTACTCAATTGATGACACCAATAAATAATTTACATACACCAGGGCAGAACAGGACGAGGAACACAGGAGAATAATAGGCAGCCACATCCTATACCACACTCCACTTAAAATCAACATTGAGACCATGAGGTCTCAGTGTGTTGAGACGGTGGATCCATCTTAGCTCACGTTGTTTGAGAGCTAATGTCCTGTCTCCACCTCTTCTAGACAGAGTGATATGGTCCACCAACATGAATTTTAAATCCTTCTCCTTATGGTTGGCCTCAACAAAATGTTTAGGAACCGGCAGATCTTTTCTTTTTTTGTCGGATGGAGAACCAGTGGTTATTTAAACGTGCCTTCGTGTCACAAGTGGTCTCCCCAACATAAAGGAGGCCACAAGGACAGGAGAGCACGTAAACAACAAAGGAACTGTTGCATGTCAAAAAATGACCAATCTCATACTGGATCCCCGTAACCGGATGGGTAAACCTATCACCCTTGGTCATGTAAGCGCAATTAACGCAACCAAGACAGGGATAGGAACCCCTCCTACGCGGGCCAATATGAGACTGTACCAAAGTCCTAGCAGAAAGATCAGCCCGAACTAGCTTATCTCGGAAATTGGCAGAACGCCGATAGGAAAGCAAAGGTGGCGTAGTCAAAGCAGTAATGCCAGAGAAGTTACTCTTAAGTATTGACCAATGTTTGCGGACAATATGGGCAATTTGAACACTTTGTTCCGAAAATGTTGATATAAACGGTATCCTCTCAACTTTTTTGTCCACTTTTTTATGTGTATCAACTAGTGTTACCTGATGTGGATTAGTTACCCTGGTCAAGTGTTTTTCAATCACCCTAGCCGGATAACCACGTTCCTTGAACTTATGTGCCATCTGTGAAAGCCGAGTCGGGGGTAACTCAGGCTCCTGTACCACCCTTTTGACCCTAAGGAGTTGACTGTATGGCACAGAGTTAATGATAGACCTCGGGTGACAACTGCTGTAGTGTAGCAACGTATTGCAGTCAGTGGGCTTAGTATAGATATCCGTAGATAAATGATCACCCACTATTGTAACAGTGGTGTCAAGAAATTGGACATGGGTGGTCGAGTGCACAAGGGTGAAACTGATGTCCGGGTCCATGTGATTCAAAAAATCATGAAAACTATCCAAGGAAGTAGCATCACCATGCCAGATGAGGAAGACGTCGTCTATGTATCACCACCACCCCAGGACTTTGCTGAAGTGGTGGGACACATAGACAAGGTCTTCCTCGAGGGCCGCCATGAAGACATTGGCATAAGTGGGTGCCACATTAGACCCCATGGCGGTCCCTCGTAACTGGAGATAAAAACTATCCATAAACAAAAAATAGCTGTTTCTCAAAACCAGATCCAAAAGGTGAATGATAAAATTCTGACAAGGTAAAGAATAAATGCTGCCAGATAGCTGTCTCCGGACAGCAGACACCCCCCTATCATGATCAATGGAGGTGTACAGGCTCGTGACATCAAAAGATGCCAGGAGACAACCATCTGGCAGCACAATGTCAGAAATTTTATCCAAAAAATCACCAGTGTCCCTGATATAGGACCTGGCGCTGATCGCATAGTGTCTAAGTAGTCGATCTAAGAAGATGGAAATATTAGAAAAGATGGATCCCGTGCCCGCAACAATGGGGCGACCAGGCGGGTCCATCAGTGATTTATGGATTTTTGGGAGTACGTATATAACAGGTGTGCGTGGCTGTGACACAGTTAGAAAGGAATGAAGCTCACCATCAATAATGTCCTGACCCAATGCTGTATCAAGGACCTTCTTGATGCGTCTCACTATATCGAACCTCGGATCACCAGTTAATACCCTGTAAACACTCTGATCACCCAGTTGTCTCATAATCTCCTGAATGTATTTGGGGGTGTCCATGACAACAACCGCACCACCCTTATCAGCCGGTTTGATGGTGAGGCTGCTGTCACGGCACAAACCCTCCAAAGTGACAACCTCAGAAGTGGTCATATTAGGATGTCTAAAAGACATATTGGTAACTGTTTCACGCAGGGAGACTATATCATTAGAAACAGCCCTCCTGAACGTGTCCGCTGCAGGTGAATTACTACGTGGTGAAAAATCACTCTTATTGAACAGCCCAAAGGATTTCAATCTCAATTCAGTATCAGCAATTCCTACAGTCGACTGGTCCACTGGAGGGCGACCTGCAAACCAAACCTTAAGTTCAATATTCCTATACAGGCGCTGCAGGTCGACCTCCAAATGGAACCAGTCAACCTTGGTAGAAGGACAAAATGATAGGCCTTTAGACAGTACATTAATTTGTATATCAGACAAGGGCACAGAAGAAATATTTACCACAGTGGAAACATTGCTATTCATCATTGGGCCTGATTCGCCTTTCTGCGCAACGCCATAGGTTTGGTCAGTTCTGGAAGTTTGAAATTTCCGCCATCTGTGGTGTCTTCTGCCACCCCGTCTGGTTCTCTGGCTGTCACAGGGCCCATCCCTAAAAAAGGCTTAGTGAATACAGGGTTGTTGACGATATTGGTGGTCACTGGCCCAGGTTGTCCCGACTGATGATATTTCTGGCGTTGTGGAGGAAACTGTCGCTTAGACGTGTCGTATTGCCATGTATAGATCCTACCCTTGGCATAATCATCTGCGTCCCGCTGCCATTTTTTTCTTTTAGTGGACTCTTGATCCTTAGTAAATTTGGACAGATACTCCATGCAACTATCATCATACTTTTTAAATTCATCCGGCCCCAACATGGTTTCCAAAGCAGTTTTGGTCAGATTTTGCCACAACCTAGTATCCGCCAGTTCCTGTTGCAGGTATTCCAGGTTCAGGAGAATAATATCGTACGCATACTTATTTGAAATCTGGATAAATTTCTGCGCATAGATGGATTCAATGAGGAAGAGATTCGGTTTAAGTTGTGAACGAATCCCTCTGGGGATTCTATGCTCCTTAAAATATTGACCAAGGGTCATCAAATGTAAATCAGTGGACACAATTTTCTTAGCATCTGCCTCAAAGCTTCTTTTTAAGTCAATCAAAGTGGGTGTAGATAAAAATGCAGGCTCACTCACCAAGCCCTGTAGAATCCTGTCCTGATCCGCGCTGGTGTATGTAAAAACGTCGAGAGGATCCATAACAAAAGTCCAGAAAAAAAGGTAATAATACGGTGCAGGCTGGGTGAGTCCAAATAGACAAAAACCAAAAAAGTCACAGCAGCACAAGTCCATGTTGGGGCCGGATGAATTTAAAAAGTATGATGATAGTTGCATGGAGTATCTGTCCAAATTTACTAAGGATCAAAAGTCCACTAAAAGAAAAAAATGGCAGCGGGACGCAGATGATTATGCCAAGGGTAGGATCTATACATGGCAATACGACACGTCTAAGCGACAGTTTCCTCCACAACGCCAGAAATATCATCAGTCGGGACAACCTGGGCCAGTGACCACCAATATCGTCAACACCCCTGTATCCACTAAGCCTTTTTTAGGGATGGGCCCTGTGACAGCCAGAGAACCAGACGGGGTGGCAGAAGACACCACAGATGGCGGAAATTTCAAACTTCCAGAACTGACCAAACCTATGGCGTTGCGCAGAAAGGCGAATCAGGCCCAATGATGAATAGCAATGTTTCCACTGTGGTAAATATTTCTTCTGTGCCCTTGTCTGATATACAAATTAATGTACTGTCTAAAGGCCTATCATTTTGTCCTTCTACCAAGGTTGACTGGTTCCATTTGGAGGTCGACCTGCAGCGCCTGTATAGGAATATTGAACTTAAGGTTTGGTTTGCAGGTCGCCCTCCAGTGGACCAGTCGACTGTAGGAATTGCTGATACTGAATTGAGATTGAAATCCTTTGGGCTGTTCAATAAGAGTGATTTTTCACCACGTAGAAATTCACCTGCAGCGGACACATTCAGGAGGGCTGTTTCTAATGATATAGCCTCCCTGCGTGAAACAGTTACCAATATGTCTTTTAGACATCCTAATATGACCACTTCTGAGGTTGTCACTTTGGAGGGTTTGTGCCGTGACAGCAGCCTCACCATCAAACCGGCTGATAAGGGTGGTGCGGTTGTTGTCATGGACACCCCCAAATACATTCAGGAGATTATGAGACAACTGGGTGATCAGAGTGTTTACAGGGTATTAACTGGTGATCCGAGGTTCGATATAGTGAGACGCATCAAGAAGGTCCTTGATACAGCATTGGGTCAGGACATTATTGATGGTGAGCTTCATTCCTTTCTAACTGTGTCACAGCCACGCACACCTGTTATATACGTACTCCCAAAAATCCATAAATCACTGATGGACCCGCCTGGTCGCCCCATTGTTGCGGGCACGGGATCCATCTTTTCTAATATTTCCATCTTCTTAGATCGACTACTTAGACACTATGCGATCAGCGCCAGGTCCTATATCAGGGACACTGGTGATTTTTTGGATAAAATTTCTGACATTGTGCTGCCAGATGGTTGTCTCCTGGCATCTTTTGATGTCACGAGCCTGTACACCTCCATTGATCATGATAGGGGGGTGTCTGCTGTCCGGAGACAGCTATCTGGCAGCATTTATTCTTTACCTTGTCAGAATTTTATCATTCATCTTTTGGATCTGGTTTTGAGAAACAACTATTTTTTGTTTATGGATAGTTTTTATCTCCAGTTACGAGGGACCGCCATGGGGTCTAATGTGGCACCCACTTATGCCAATGTCTTCATGGCGGCCCTCGAGGAAGACCTTGTCTATGTGTCCCACCACTTCAGCAAAGTCCTGGGGTGGTGGCGATACATAGACGACGTCTTCCTCATCTGGCATGGTGATGCTACTTCCTTGGATAGTTTTCATGATTTTTTGAATCACATGGACCCGGACATCAGTTTCACCCTTGTGCACTCGACCACCCATGTCCAATTTCTTGACACCACTGTTACAATAGTGGGTGATCATTTATCTACGGATATCTATACTAAGCCCACTGACTGCAACACGTTGCTACACTACAGCAGTTGTCACCCGAGGTCTATCATTAACTCTGTGCCATACATTCAACTCCTTAGGGTCAAAAGGGTGGTACAGGAGCCTGAGTTACTCCCGACTCGGCTTTCACAGATGGCACATAAGTTCAAGGAACGTGGTTATCCGGCTAGGGTGATTGAAAAACACTTGACCAGGGTAACTAATCCACATCAGGTAACACTAGTTGATACACATAAAAAAGTGGACAAAAAAGTTGAGAGGATACCGTTTATATCAACATTTTCGGAACAAAGTGTTCAAATTGCCCATATTGTCCGCAAACATTGGTCAATACTTAAGAGTAACTTCTCTGGCATTACTGCTTTGACTACGCCACCTTTGCTTTCCTATAGGCGTTCTGCCAATTTCCGAGATAAGCTAGTTTGGGCTGATCTTTCTGCTAGGACTTTGGTACAGTCTCATATTGGCCCGCGTAGGAGGGGTTCCTATCCCTGTCTTGGTTGCGTTAATTGCGCTTACATGACCAAGGGTGATAGGTTTACCCATCCGGTTACGGGGATCCAGTATGAGATTGGTCATTTTTTGACATGCAACAGTTCCTTTGTTGTTTACGTGCTCTCCTGTCCTTGTGGCCTCCTTTATGTTGGGGAGACCACTTGTGACATGAAGGCACGTTTAAATAACCACCGGTTCTCCATTCGACAAAAAAGAAAAGATCTGCCGGTTCCTAAACATTTTGTTGAGGCCAACCATAAGGAGAAGGATTTAAAATTCATGTTGGTGGACCATATCACTCTGTCTAGAAGAGGTGGAGACAGGACATTAGCTCTCAAACAACGTGAGCTAAGATGGATCCACCGTCTCAACACACTGAGACCTCATGGTCTCAATGTTGATTTTAAGTGGAGTGTGGTATAGGATGTGGCTGCTTATTATTCTCCTGTGTTCCTCGTCCTGTTCTGCTCTGGTGTATGTAAATTATTTATTGGTGTCATCAATTGAGTAATTTACTTTTACTTTTTTCTATATGTATACAGTTCTTACTGTTTTTTTGCTAATATTATCTTTTCTTTCTCTAGATCTTTGATACTCCACTGGTGGTGTTCATGGGCTGTGTGCCTGTTGCCCTACGTCTATTTGATGGAATTTGCCTGATGGGGGAGAACTGTGGGGTGCATGTACATTGTTTATACTATAATATACAATAAAATATATGGGTTAACTGTGATTATACTGTTCACTTGGAGTGGTGGTTGTTTTCATTTTGAATAAAAGACTGAATGGTCGGCTATAGGGTGTAGGGGTCCTGTGGCATGGAAGTGTCCCTGATCCCATACCCTCAATGGACCTGGGATCTCTATCGTGAGAGCGGCGTGATCCTATGTCCCCCGTCCGGTTGTCTTATAAAATTAGTATGGCACGGATTATGAAGGTATTCCTCTAGTGCTGATGTGCTGATATACTTTAATAAACCACGGTCACTCCTATATAATATATTATAGATACAGTAACCCTTTGGGGAGCCTATTAGTTCCCTTCACCTATTCATTTAGTTATTCTCATGTTACAGTGCCCTCTATGTTTCCCATTATTGGTATTTTTCCTCCCCGCTTGCTGACCCTTGTTGCCGATTGTCCGGATCTGTCCTTTGTTTGGGGGCGGCCCTCTGCACGCGTTGCTGGGCTGGCGTTTGCGGAGGCAACAGTGTGTACATTGTTGCCTGGCGACGCTAGTCAGGCGTCGTGGGCGTGGTTCTGCCCGGCATATCCTCTGGAGGGGTCACGTGATGGTCGCGCTGGTCATGTGTTCACGCGTGCCCATGGTGACGGCGCTTGGCCCCTCCTTGGGGATGTTGCCTCTGTGACGTGACGAGGACTCTGGGCATGCGTGGTTCAGCAGTGAGGACGCAGACTTTGGCGCTCTTGTCCATGCGCAGCAGTGTGAGTTGTTTTTAATTTCACAGAATTATTCACTTGGTTTATGCACTCAGGTGTTATACTATTATGTTGATGAAGTTGATTATGGTCAATTAACTTACAGTCACGTTGTTACTATGATCAGTATGTATATGTACACTATATTGCACTGTGTATGATACCGGACCATGTAAAGTGTCAGGACACACGAATTATGATAATTTTGATACACTGTATATTGTATTTTTATGGGATCACATCCAATATTGTATAATTGCCACTTGTATTTTTTGCTATGAATTGTGGGTATATATACCCGTCTTTGACACCATGTGATATGCTTGAGAAAGACCGCATTGAGACGGTTGAATTGTTGCACAGAGGGGAATAAAGGATCCACTTTTTTCTATTTACCTGGAGTGCTGCCTCATTCTTTGGATACTATACTCATCTATAGCCGTTTGAGCCTGCGGCTGGGAGGACTTGCACCCGTGGTCTCTGGACTTGTGCTGCTGTGACTTTTTTATATATATATATATATATATAAAAAAAAATATGTTTGAAGTGTCCCATTTACACACATACAGTTGCAAGAAAAAGTATGTGAACCCTTTGGAATGATATGGATTTCTGCACAAATTGGTCATAAAATGTGATCTGATCTTCATCTAAGTCACAACAATAGACAATCACAGTCTGCTTAAACTAATAATACACAAATAATTAAATATTACCATGTTTTTATTGAACACACCATGTGAACATTCACAGTGCAGGTGGGAAAAGTATGTGAACCCCTAGACTAATGACATCTCCAAGAGCTAATTGGAGTGAGCTGTCATCTCATTGATTGGACTCCAGTTGGCTGACACCTCACTCCAAGAGCTAATTGGAGTGAGGTGTCAGCCAACTGGAGTCCAATCAATTAGATGAGATTGGAGGTGTTGGTTACAGTTTCCCTGCCCTATAAAAAACACACACCAGTTCTGGGTTTACTTTTCACAAGAAGCATTGCCTGATGTGAATGATGCCTCGCACAAAAGAGCTCTCAGAAGACCTACGATTAAGAATTGTTGACTTGTATAAAGCTGGAAAGGATTATAAAAGTATCTCCAAAATCCTTGCTGTTTATCAGTGCATGGTAAGACAAATTGTCTATAAATGGAGAAAGTTCAGCACTGCTGCTACTCTTCCTAGGAGTGGCCATCCTGTAGAGATGACTGCAAGAGCACAGCGCAGACTGCACAATGAGGTGAAGAAGAATCCTAGAGTGTCAGCTAAAGACTTGCAAAAGTCTCTGGCATATGCTAACATCCCTGTTAGCGAATCTACGATACGTAAAACACTTAACAAGAATGGATTTCATGGGAGGATACCACAGAGGAAGCCCCTGCTGTCCAAAAAAACATTGCTGCACATTTACAGTTTGCACAAGAGCACCTGGATGTTCCACAGCAGTACTGGCAAAATATTCTGTGGACAGATGAAACCAAAGTTGAGTTGTTTGAAAGAAACACACAACACTATGTGTGGAGAAAAAGAGGCATAGCACACCAACATCAAAACCTCAGCCCAACTGTGAAGTATGGTGGTGGGGGCATCATGGTTTGGGGCTGCTTTGCTCCGTCAGGGCCTGGACGGATTGCTATCATCGAAGGAAAAATGAATTCCCAAGTTTATCAAGACATTTTGCAGGATAACTTAAGGCCATCTGTCCACCAGCTGAAGCTCAACAGAAGATGAGTGTTGCACCAGGACAACGACCCAAAGCATAGAAGTAAATCAACAACAGAATGGCTTAAACAGAAGAAAATACGCCTTCTGGAGTGGCCCAGTCAGAGTCCTGACCTCAACCCGATTTAGATGCTGTGGCATGACCTCAAGAAAGCGATTCACACCAGACACCCCAAGAATATTGCTGAACTGAAACAGTTCTGTAAAGAGGAATGGTCAAGAATTACTCCTGACCGTTGTGCACGTCTGATCTGCAACTACAGGAAACGTTTGGTTGAAGTTATTGCTGCCAAAGGAGGTTCAACCAGTTATTAAATCCAAGGGTTCACATACTTTTTCCACCTGCACTGTGAATGTTTACATGGTGTGTTCAATAAAAACATGGTAACATTTAATTCTTTGTGTATTATTAGTTTAAGCAGACTGTGATTGTCTATTGTTGCGACTTAGATGAAGATCAGATCACATTTTATGACCAATTTGTGCAGAAATCCATATCATTCCAAACGGTTCACATACTTTTTCTTGCAACTGTATGTGGGACGCTGCATTAGGTCACACTCAGGTGTAGCGGGTGTCTTGCAGATATATTGTGCCTATAGTGCATTGGTGTAACTATAGAGGTCACAGCGGTCATAATTAGTGATGAGCTTTGGATCATAGATCAGAAATTACTTTGCTTAAAGCTTTGGATTAATACTGTACAGAGAACCGTAGCCATACAGCATTAAAATGTATGGTCTCTGATGAGGCAAAGTCAGTTATTCGCAAAGTCTTGCGAGGTTTTGTTGAATAACTTCAGTATTTGATTTTTAACGTGGAAAACCACTTTAAAATTGGATCCAAACTTGGCTTCGGTTCCGAGGTACCATTTGGAACCGAAACCGAGTGTCATATTGGCGTGGATACCCACGTTGAAATTTCGCCAAAAAACCGATTATCAACCGCCTCCATTCTGCATCCTATTCATTTCAAAGGGAGGCAGCACTAAGGATTATGTAGCCCTTCTCGGTGCAGCCATGGCTATAAGCCACGGCTCAGCAATCCTCAGTGCTGCCTCCCTTTGAAATAAATGCAAGTCAGAAAGGACGCGGCTGCTGGTGGGTTTACAGTGAAATTTTAGTGCGGTTGTCTGCACAAAAACTACTCTGTAAAACCCTCCGTGTTAACGTCCCCTTAGGCTTGTAAAGATTTTTAGACAATCAGGGCTCGGTTTCCATTCATTGTCAGGAACCATATGTTTTAAAAATGGATGAGAATAGAAATACAAATGATATATACAATATATGCATTACTCTGATAACAATTTAAATATTACAAATATTACAATATTGCAGCCACTAAGTGGTCCCACATTGATGGTTTGGTAAAAGGGTAATAAGTAGCAAGCTTAATTTGGTGACTAAATAAAAGGCCTCCTCCGGCAGTGCAGGCCTATCAAGATCAGAGCAGCATGCTGGTCTTAATAAATCAGGGCCATAGTGTGACAAACTACACTGCTCAAAAAAATAAAGGGAACACTTAAACAACACAATGTAACTCCAAGTCAATCACACTTCTGTGAAATCAAACTGTCTACTTAGGAAGCAACACTGAGTGACAATCAATTTCACATGCTGTTGTGCAAATGGGATAGACAACAGGTGGAAATGATAGGCAATTAGCAAGACACCCCCAATAAAGGAGTGGTTCTGCAGGTGGTGACCACAGACCACTTCTCAGTTCCTATGCTTCCTGGCTGATGTTTTGGTCACTTTTGAATGCTGGCGGTGCTTTCACTCTAGTGGTAGCATGAGACGGAGTCTACAACCCACACAAGTGGCTCAGGTAGTGCAGCTTATCCAGGATGGCACATCAATGCGAGCTGTGGCAAGAAGGTTTGCTGTGTCTGTCAGCGTAGTGTCCAGAGCATGGAGGCGCTAACAGGAGACAGGCCAGTACATCAGGAGACGTGGAGGAGGCCGTAGGAGGGCAACAACCCAGCAGCAGGACCGCTACCTCCGCCTTTGTGCAAGGAGGAGCACTGCCAGAGCCCTGCAAAATGACCTCCAGCACACCACAAATGTGCATGTGTCTGCTCAAACGGTCAGAAACAGACTCCATGAGGGTGATATGAGGGCCCGACGTCCACAGGTGGGGGTTGTGCTTACAGCCCAACACCGTGCAGAACGTTTAGGATTTGACAGAGAACACCAAGATTGGCAAATTCGCCACTGGCGCCCTGTGCTCTTCACAGATGAAAGCAGGTTCACACTGAGCACATGTGACAGACGTGGCAGAGTCAGGAGACGCCGTGGAGAACGTTCTGCTGCCTGCAACATCCTCCAGCATGACCGGTTTGGCATTGGGTCAGTAATGGTGTGGGGTGGCATTTTTTTGGAGGGCCGCACAGCCCTCCATGTGCTCGACAGAGGTAGCCTGACTGCCATTAGGTACCGAGATGAGATCCTCAGACCCCTTGTGAGACCATATGCTGGTGCGGTTGGCCCTGGGTTCCTCCTAATGCAAGACAATGCTAGACCTCATGTGGCTGGAGTGTGTCAGCAGTACCTGCAAGACGAAGGCATTGATGCTATGGACTGGCCCGCCCGTTCCCCAGACCTGAATCCAATTGAGCACATCTGGGACATCATGTCTCGCTCTATCCACCAACGTCACGTTGCACCACAGACTGCCCAGGAGTTGGCAGATGCTTTAGTCCAGGTCTGGGAGGAGATCCCTCAGGAGACCGTCCGCCACCTCATCAGGAGCATGCTGTAATGACCGGCGTCACGCACAGGGAGGGAAAAGGGAAAGCCCTGCCCAAGGGAGAGGGAAAGGTGGTGACCCCTGACTCACCTTGCGGCTGGCACCTGACTGCCCTGACGTCCCTAGACGGGTTCCTCACCCGTGCGGCGATCACGTGCCTAAACCCTGGCTTTCCCTAGAATGAGCCCTAGATAGTGAACGGGCCGGTGGGATCGCTAGTCCGCACCACTGACACTAAGAGGGAAACACCAGGGAGAGGACAGACAATACAGACAAACACATACACCCAGGTGGGCGACCACAGCAGACCACACAGGTCCAACAGGGATCCGGAGGGTAACGTTCTGGACCAACTACCAGAGAACGCAGCAACACAGCTCCAGAGGGTCAGTATAGAAGTCCAGGCAGGAAGCTCTATATCTGGCAACCAGAGAAGTGTGAGAGGGGAATATAAGGAGGTTGGGAGTGCTGGACAAGGAACAGCTGAGGAGAAGGAGCTACGGATCCCTGAGTGAGCCAAAAAGGGTTGCAAAGCAAACCCAGAAAGCTACCATAAGGAAACAGCCCTATCTTACATAGAGCGCGCAGCCAACCGCTGTGACTTCCTGACCCCGGGTATAACGGAGTCAGGCGTGGGTCTTGACACCCTCGTGACACATGCACAAGCGTTGTAGGGAGGTCATACAGGCACGTGGAGGCCACACACACTACTGAGCCTCATTTTGACTTGTTTTAAGGACATTACATCAAAGTTGGATCAGCCTGTAGTGTGTTTTTCCACTTTAATTTTGAGTGTGACTCCAAATCCAGACCTCCATGGGTTTAAAAATTTGATTTCCATTTTTTTTTTTTGTGATTTTGTTGTCAGCACATTCAACTATGTAAAGAACAAAGTATTTCAGAAGAATATTTAATTAACTCAGATCTAGGATGTGTTATTTTTGTGTACCCTTTATTTTTTTGAGCAGTGTATTTTAAAAATTAGAAGCTGGTGAGGGGTCCACACGTTCTATACAGCCAGGGCTCCATGGTACTTTTATTCTGCCCCTGCTCACAGACCCTCTCACCACACAATGATTCTCCCTTTGTTTATCTAAATTTTTCTAACAAAGCTAGAAGCGGCCCTGTAGCTCACATGGATCCAGAGATCTCCCCATTCATTGCGCTGCTTGATTTATATCAAGATGGCAGCTCAGGGGAGTGTCTTTTCTGCGGCAGCTAAGGGGGCGTGTCTCCGCTCTCCCTATCGCAACTCAGGAGGCGTGTCTCCGCTCTCCCTATCACAACTCAGGAGGCATGTCTCCGCTCTCTTTATCACAACTCATGAGGCAGCTGAAGTATGAAACTGAGCATGTGTGGCCTTCTCAGTGAGCAGGACAAAAAAAGTAAGAAGAACCAACAAACTGAAGGTGGTGCTATACATATACATTTTATTTAGGGATGAGCGAAACATCCGGTCGATTCGCATAAAACTTAATTCCAATACTGTATGGAGCAGGAGCTCTGTACAGTATTAGAATGTAATTTCCAAATAAAATGCTTCCTCTGGCAGTCCAGTGAGGTTGGCATAGATTTCAGTCATTATTTACACCAGTTTCTGGCATAGATGATGATAAATGTGCTTGGGCATATGACCTTCAGACACTCCGCGCTTGCCATGTTTCCTTTTTGGAAACAGGAGGTGACTGCATAAAAAAACACCAGTTTCGACTAAATTCAGTCACGTTGGCATTTAAAAAGTCACAAAAGTTTTATACCTAAAGCAAGGCATAGGGAATGATAAATCCCCCGTGAGTAGAGTCACGTATGTATAGTTACATACACACCACTTTACATAGTTGCACACACACACACACTACTTGAATCTGTCAGGGAGTTGCTCTGATGTCTCGATCTATAACCAATATATGTAGTTCCCTGACAACTCCTAAACATTTATTTAAGCTAAATTTTATCAGGTTGATAAAAATTTAGCTTAAAAGAGTTAAGGACTACAGATGGAGCCATCTGAACAGCTCTCTGATGGATTCCCTACGAAAGAGGCACAACAGTTTGCAGATGCAGTGAAACTGAAAGCTGTAGAAGAAAAACTATTGAAATTTTTTAAGACTAATGGAAAAATAATTTTCAGCCAATAATGAGTAGAATGCAGTAATAAAAAATTGCCCCTAACAATGTCCATAGCTTTTAAAGGGATCTGTCACCAGCAAATTTTCTGTTAAACCGGGCACAATGATACCTTTTACATTGCTTCATTCTGGAGGATGAACGCATGTGCAAATAAGCAGTTAAGTGCACTGAGGGTGCACCCAAGCTACTCTATTCCTCACCTGTCAGCAAGACGTGGAAAGGAAGGCAAACCAGATGTGATTAAGCCTAATCAGGAGTGAAGATAGAGGCTGGCGACTCCCAGGTCCTCTATAATATCTTTACCTTGGATTAGACAGCTTTGTTGTCCTTGAAACTAAAACCAATAATTGGGAATGTGAAATAAAAATTAATTAAACAGTTGTGTATTCATCAGCAGGCACTCACCATCTGTATTTCACACATATATAACACATTTATTGGAATTATTAAAATTTGGTAGATAGTAGAAACATATAATAAAATATAATCATATATATGCACTATCGAAGTTGCTAGTGAATCAATTCAGAGTCCCGTATAGTGTAATTTAAAGTGCGTACTTGAAATAGTTCTTGTACTGTGCAGAATATATATGGTCATCCAGAAGTCCTGTACAAGTAATAATAACTTTGATTCAATCCACTGCAGTGTTGGTGTGATTGATATGTTATTTTCAGTTGAAATAATCAGACTATGTAGCTTTGATTGATAGATAGCTTTCGAATTGTAAATGCAATTTTTCTTGCAAATGGCTAAGTAATCGATTGTCTCTACTTACGCAAGACTTGATGATGCTTACTGCAGGGGCGTCCCTTCCGCAGTACAGCTACTCACCCAAACCAGGAGCTGTTTTTTCTTTCGTATTGCGCTATTTTGGCGCTAAAATGTCAGCATCCCACGTGGTGGTTTGTGGTCACGTGACTTCTCTACAAATAGATGCTGGAGAAAACAAAGTTGTTCTGTTCATCTTTTATAGTTCAGATTATATTGAGTGCGCACTTTTCGGTCCTGCAGGATATTTGATAGTGAGTATATTTGATAGTTTGGTTTCTTTAGCCCGTCAGATGCATTTCGAGGTGACCTCACCTCTTCATCAGTGGCTTGAATGGAAACCAAACTACTTTCTACTTATATATGGTCGATGGCTACATCAAAGACCCGGTTTTTCGGGGTGTTGGAAACTCTGGTAGGAATTCTTACATGTCATTTTTCATATATAGGTAGTATGTTCCAGAGTATAAAGTATATATTTTTTCATCCAAATATAGTTTGAATGACAATCCACTGTATGTTCAATAAATGATGAAAAAAAGACCAGAAAACGCGTCTGCGTTTTTGTTGCGTTTTTGTTGCGTTTTTTGGTTTTTTATATTCTTAGTTTTGCAATGAATATATTCCATACATTTCACCTAGCTATATATGTATATATAGTCTTAAAACTATATTTGGAAGAAAAAATTTATACTTTATACTCTGGAACATACTACCTATATATGAAAAATTACATGTAAGAATTCCTACCAGAGTTTCCAACACCCCGAAAAACCGGGTCTTCAATGTAGCCATCGACCATATATAAGGAGAAAGTAGTTTGGTTTTCATTCAAGCCACTGATGAAGAGGTGAGGTCACCTCGAAACGCGTCTAGTGGGCTAAAGAAACGAAACTATCAAATATATATCCTGCAGGACCGAAAAGTGTAATAATCGGAACTATAAAAGATGAACAGAACAACTTTGTTTTCTCCAGCATCTGTTCGTAGAGAAGTCACGTGACCACAAACCACCACGTGGGACGCCGACATTTGAGCGCCAAAATAGCGCTTGAAGCTCATCAAGAGAATGCCAAGAGTGTGCAAAGCAGTAATCAAAGAAAAAGGTGGCTACTTTGAAGAACCTAGAATATGACATATTTTCAGTTGTTTCACACTTGTTTGTTATGTATATAATTCCACATGTGTTAATTCATAGTTTTGATGCCTTCATAGTCATGAAAATAAAGAAAACTCTTTGAATGAGAAGGTGTGTCCAAACTTTTGGTCTGTACTGTATATATATTTTTTTTTCTTGCTGATCAATTCACATGTAAGTTTTATCCGAATTTTATCCAAATATTCATCTGATATTGTACTAGATTTTTATGTGACTACATTTTACCATATATTTCAATACTGCATTTTTACCCTATTCTATGTCTGTTATTTTTACTATATGTTCCAAATTTATGCTATATGATTATATTTTATTATATGTTTCTACTATCTACCAAATTTTAATAATTCCAATAAATTTGTTATATATGTGTGAAATACAGATGGTGAGTGCCTGCTGATCAATACACGACTGTTTAATTCAAGAGATTAGGTGAATCACTTTTAGCAGGGCACCATTACCAGAGTGACAAGCCACTATATTCCACATTTATCCTGAAATAAAAATGACATTTATTTCTTAATTCAGAATGTTAACAAGATAAATGAATACAATACAAGAAAAAAAACAACAACTGTATATATACCACATGGTAGGAGATTATCATGCACTGCGATATTGCTGAATATCTTCAGTCTATGCCACCAAAAATCCTACCAACGCTAAACTATTTTCTTTCATTTATTCAAGTCAATTGGCTTAATTTTCGGGGAAGCATCAGTAAATGATTCATTGTAGTCAGTTCCTTTCATCAGTATCAGACCGGGGTGCTTACCATTTGTGGTCACTACTACAAAAAGACAGTAATGGTAGAGTAATGCAGAAATAAAAAAGTAAAAAAAAAAGAAAAGAAAAAAAGGTTGTTTTCCATGAATATTGAATAGACAATACTCCTTTCTGATGGAAGTGGGGACACTTCTGGGCTGAGGCCAGTCATTGGCTGCATGTGACCCCATATGTGAAAAAGTTGACAGACTTGTGAAGAGAGACAGGGGGCCTTAGTAGAGCAGAGGAGTGCAGGTGAGAATGAATCTCTCCACAGGTACAGCTGGCTGGAGTGCAATTTAAAAAAAAAAAAAATAATAAAAGCCTGAACATACAGTCGTGGCCAAAAGTTTTGAGAATTACATAAATATTGGAAATTGGAAAAGTTGCTGCTTAAGTTTTTATAATAGCAATTTGCATATACTCCAGAATGTTATGAAGAGTGATCAGATGAATTGCATAGTCCTTCTTTGCCATTAAAATTAACTTAATCCCAAAAAAAACTTTCCACCTGCTGAGATCATTTCAGTAATCGTCTTGTTAACCCAGGTGAGAATGTTGACGAGCACAAGGCTGGAGATCATTATGTCAGGCTGATTGGGTTAAAATGGCAGACTTGACATGTTAAAAGGAGGGTGATGCTTGAAATCATTGTTCTTCCATTGTTAACCATGGTGACCTGCAAAGAAACGCGTGCAGCCATCATTGCGTTGCATAAAAATGGCTTCACAGGCAAGGATATTGTGGCTACTAAGATTGCACCTCAATCAACAATTTATAGGATCATCAAGAACTTCAAGGAAAGAGGTTCAATTCTTGTTAAGAAGGCTTCAGGGCATCCAAGAAAGTCCAGCAAGCACTAGGATCGTCTCCTAAAGAGGATTCAGCTGCGGGATCGGAGAGCCACCAGTGCAGAGTTTGCTCAGAATTGGCAGCAGGCAGGTGTGAGTGGATCTGCACGCACAGTGAGGCGAAGAATTTTGGAAGATGGCCTGGTGTCAAGAAGGGCAACAAAGAAGCCACTTCTCTCAAGTTTGGTGAATGGACTGCTGAGGACTGGGGAAAAGTCATATTCTCCGATGAAGCCTCTTTCCGATTGTTTGGGGCATCTGGAAAATGGCTTGTCCAGAGAAGAAAAGGTGAGCGCTACCATCAGTCCTGTGTCATGCCAACAGTAAAGCATCCTGAGACCATTCATGTGTGGGGTTGCTTCTCATCCAAGGGAGTTGGCTCACTCACAATTTTGCCCAAAAACACAGCCATGAATAAAGAATGGTACCAAAACACCCTCCAACAGCAACTTCTTCCAACAATCCAACAACAGTTTGGTGAAGAATAATGCATTTTCCAGCACGATGGAGCACCGTGCCATAAGGCAAAAGTGATAACTAAGTGGCTCGGGGACCAAAACGTTGACATTTTGGGTCCATGGCCTGGAAACTCCCCAGATTTTAATCCCATTGAGAACTTGTGGTCAATCCTCAAGAGGCGGGTAGACAAACAAAAAACCACTAATTCTGACAAACTCCAAGAAGTGATTATGAAAGAATGTGTTGCTATCAGTCAGGAATTGGCCCAGAAGTTGATTGAGAGCATGCCCAGTCGAATTGCAGAGGTCCTGAAAAAGAAGGGCCAACACTGCAAATACTGACTCTTTGCATAAATGTCATGTAATTGTCGATAAAAGTCTTTGAAACGTATGAAGTGCGTGTAATTATATTTCACTACATCACAGAAACAACTGAAACAAAGATCTAAAAGCAGTTTAGCAGCAAACTTTGTAAAAACTAATATTTGTGTCATTCTCAAAACTTTTGGCCACGACTGTAGACGTACGGTCACATGATGCAGTGAGTTTGGGCAGGCTGAGCTGTGGTCAGTCCAGGAAATGTGGCTATTGCATGAAACGTGTTTCACAGACTGCACACCTCTCGTTTTATGATTGTCTCCAGTATTCAAACTTTGGTTAAATAGCGATCTACGGTTCAGTCTAGGTTTGTGTCTCTAATATAGATTTTGAAGAGTGACAGCATTACAGTCATTCAAATTCATACTTGTGAGAAGTGAGAGAGCGCATTCAAAAAAATCACGGAAAAAAAGATACAAAACAGCCTGCGCGATATGATAGTAAATAGGCGGATGTACATGGCTACATTTATAAAGTCACGGAAAATAATGCACTAGAACAATAGATGCAAACCTAACATATGGAATCCCTCATTTCTCTGCCCCACCTACTCCTCCATTTACTGCACCTTCAGGTGTGAATGCGCTTCTATTCAGGGAGTAGCATTCATGTGCACTTTTGCCCTACCTATCTAATAGGCAACCTTGATTAGGTGGTACATATAGCTGTGTGTACTCGTCCTCTCATTGGGTGCTCTATTGGCTAATAGTCTCAGATTTTATCATGAGAGTGATGGCTTAGTCCATATACAGTATAATGTTTGCATCAATTGTTTTAGTGCATTATTTTCCGTGACTTTATAAATGTAGCCATGCACATCCGCATATATTTACTATCATATCGTGCAGGATGTTTTGTATCTTTTTTCCGTAATCTCCTAGGCACCACTAGAAAACAAAAGGAATGGAGCCAGCCCCCAAAAAACTTTGCTGGCATGCTATAAGTGCAGCAATCCTCTATCTCCTGCATGACTCTGGCACAAAGCTGGCATGTACATGAAAAATCTTATTTAGAATAAAAAGGCTAGTAACCTGCTATTTACTATATTTGATCTGCAATGAAATGGTGTGCATATTTATCCCACAGGTAAAAAGAATGGCAGATTCACAGACATGACTGTATTATGTATTACAGTGAGGCTGACCTAATCCAGCGCCTAGGCTGCAGCGCACAAGGCAACAAATGAGAAGCACATTCATGATGCGCCAGCAGATGACTGCTCATGTGTAGAATTCTCTGTGGGCTTCTCGCCTCAGCTGTTTTTCAGGAATACTGGCCTTCCAGCCGCATAGTAGACATAATTGTAATTCAGCTGGACCGACTTCCTGTTACCAGCTCTGACAGCTGAGAGAACTCTCTGTTTAAAGGGCTTTTCCATGGCTGCCACCCGCCTCTCTACTGGTTTATGCATGAATAAGCTAATAAAGGTGCTGAGTCACTTTGGAATCCCTCATATCCCTGCCCCACCTGCTCCTCCATTTACTGCATTTTATTTGTTAAAGTAGACTTAAGGCACATTTACACCTGCCAAGGAGCAGCAGATTGTCGTGAAGGAAGGTAAACTAAGGGGGCAGTAACTACTAAAATATGACTTTTAATGAATAAGGAGTAAAAAACGGCCCCTACAGACACACAACAATTAAGATACATACAAACATATACTGGTACAAAGATACGACCAGTAAGTAGAGAAAATGGCAGGTATGAGTGATGGACTGGACCGATATTGCAGGCTGAGCACGGCTATATCACATGTAAATGAGTAAGCCCTAGTAACTCCCTGCTTGACCTGGTCCGCCCTATAACCAAAATCCTCTGGACGGGGTCCAAAAAGCCCCGCAAGGGGTGGCCCAGACAGGAACTCTTAACCTATATAGATGACCCTGATAAGGCCCTCACAGGTGGAAAGAGAAAAAAAGCGCCCAGAGGAACAAGGAAAACATACCAAATTACCCAAAACAAGCGTAACCCCACCAAAGATTATCCAAAGGGAGGATGAGGTGAAAGGAATACTCAAGTGTCCCGACGCGTTTCTTCACACAGAGTATGCCCCAGGATTCGTCAGGGGACACGGGGCAGCACTATAGTCAGGTTACAGCTGAATCTAAAAGTTATATCAAATACAAATAAGTAAGACAGCATATATATGCCCCCACACTAACAGCCCACATAGGGCCATGGAGGCCAGTGACTTACTTTTTTGGCAGCGGTCAGGCGTATGGCTCCAAGTCCACCAGAGGGCTGTGACCCAGGGTGGTGGTGTTCACAGTGGTGGGGTGACCGGCAATTGTTGTGGCGATAGACGCTCTTTTTATAGGGCTGTGGGGCCATGTGCATCATCCAGGCACACCGCCGGCGCTCCGTGTGACGTCACAACAAGTGCGTCCGTCACCGGGTCTTGTAACCGGAAGTGCCACTTTCGCGCATGCGCAGAGAGATCTCCCTGCGTTCCATAGGCCCGACGTGGAACGCACAGGCACACTTCCGCATCATGTGACCGCCGCGATCTGCCCGCATCACAGGACATCATAATATCCCGGGGGTCACATGATCGGAGCGCCGCAAGCACAATTCCAGGTGAACAAGTTGTAGCCAAATAAGGCCACAACGGGACAGCATCACCATAGGATATTAAGGATGGCATGCATAACCACTCCTTAGGTATACATGCCATGAAGATTAGGTCACCCCCCCTCCATTAGGAAATGGCAGTGGGAGGGGCTTATGACCCCAGTCATAGAGAGCTGGAAGTCTAACTATAAACTAGGTACAGGGGGGAGCGGAGCACCGCTCATTGGTCTGGTGGGACCATAACCTCCCCATCCCTCATATTCGTGGGGTACTTGGCCATGTCAGACCATTGTTCCCCCAATGAGACCAATTATACAGAGGTTATATGACCAAGACGAACTGTTTACAGGAATACGACTGAAAAGATGGATATTTAGAGAAAACAAGAGAAATTCAATTGTTCATTAAGGCCCTGAGGGGTGACTGTATTGAGGGTGAAGGTCCACCAACACTCCCTCTGTAGAATACGCTTATTCCAGTCTCCCCCTCGTGTGGGTCTTGGTACCCTTTCAATGGCCATGAAAGTGATGGACGAGGTACGTCCATCATGTGCCGTCTGCACGTGGCGTGCTACAGGGGTATCCTTGTTGTTACGGATATCCCCGAGATGTTCCCCCATGCGTTTGCGTAACTCCCTAAAGGTTTTTCCTATATAGCGGAGTCCACAAACGCATGTCACCAGGTAGATCACGCCCGCCGTGCGGCAATTCATGAAGTCCTTCACCTGGTAAACAGTGTCATCTGGTTCCCCTATGAAGGACTTGCCTTGTGAGAGGCTGCCGCAAAAACTGCAATGTCCACATCTATGGCAACCGGTCACAGGAGCATTCAACCACGTCCGTGGCTTTACCACGGGAGCAAAGTGGCTGTGTACAAGTCTGTCCCGTAAGTTATTGCCCCTTCGGAAGGTGAGTGAGACACTAGGGCCCAGCACATCCGAAAGGTCAGGGTCCATAAGGAGTGTCTTCCAATGTCGTGCCAGAATCCCCCTCACTTGAGAGGCCGCGGCGTCGAATGTTCCTATCACCCGGACAGTACCTTGAGATTCCTTCTCCCTGCTGATTACAGGATGGAGTAATTCTGTCCGAGTCCGTGATTTAGTTTTTTCGAACGCCAGTCTGAGGGTCCTATCAGGGTACCCCCTCTCTTGAAACCTCGCTCTGAGGTCCCTCGCCTGGCGCTCGAAATCACCGGACTCCGAACAGTTGCGTTTCAATCTCAGGTACTGTCCGGTTGGGATCCCCCTCTTAAGGGGCACAGGGTGGCAACTATCCCATCTGAGGAGGGAGTTGGTGGAAGTGGGTTTGCGATAGATGGAGGTGCTGAGGCCGCCCCTCCCATCCCTACAGATCACCACATCCAGGAAGGGGAGGCGGTCCTCTACAATCACCGAGGTAAACCTCAGGTTGAAGTCGTTGATATTCAACTCCGAGATGAACCTCTCAAAATCGCTCTCTGGTCCGCTCCACAGTACGAGTGGTTATGCATGCCATCCTTAATATCCTATGGTGATGCTGTCCCGTTGTGGCCTTATTTGGCTACAACTTGTTCACCTGGAATTGTGCTTGCGGCGCTCCGATCATGTGACCCCCGGGATATTATGATGTCCTGTGATGCGGGCAGATCGCGGCGGTCACATGATGCGGAAGTGTGCCTGTGCGTTCCACGTCGGGCCTATGGAACGCAGGGAGATCTCTCTGCGCATGCGCGAAAGTGGCACTTCCGGTTACAAGACCCGGTGACGGACGCACTTGTTGTGACGTCACACGGAGCGCCGGCGGTGTGCCTGGATGATGCACATGGCCCCACAGCCCTATAAAAAGAGCGTCTATCGCCACAACAATTGCCGGTCACCCCACCACTGTGAACACCACCACCCTGGGTCACAGCCCTCTGGTGGACTTGGAGCCATACGCCTGACCGCTGCCAAAAAAGTAAGTCACTGGCCTCCATGGCCCTATGTGGGCTGTTAGTGTGGGGGCATATATATGCTGTCTTACTTATTTGTATTTGATATAACTTTTAGATTCAGCTGTAACCTGACTATAGTGCTGCCCCGTGTCCCCTGACGAATCCTGGGGCATACTCTGTGTGAAGAAACGCGTCGGGACACTTGAGTATTCCTTTCACCTCATCCTCCCTTTGGATAATCTTTGGTGGGGTTACGCTTGTTTTGGGTAATTTGGTATGTTTTCCTTGTTCCTCTGGGCGCTTTTTTTCTCTTTCCACCTGTGAGGGCCTTATCAGGGTCATCTATATAGGTTAAGAGTTCCTGTCTGGGCCACCCCTTGCGGGGCTTTTTGGACCCCGTCCAGAGGATTTTGGTTATAGGGCGGACCAGGTCAAGCAGGGAGTTACTAGGGCTTACTCATTTACATGTGATATAGCCGTGCTCAGCCTGCAATATCGGTCCAGTCCATCACTCATACCTGCCATTTTCTCTACTTACTGGTCGTATCTTTGTACCAGTATATGTTTGTATGTATCTTAATTGTTGTGTGTCTGTAGGGGCCGTTTTTTACTCCTTATTCATTAAAAGTCATATTTTAGTAGTTACTGCCCCCTTAGTTTACCTGTCTTGTTCCAAGAGCAGTAATCAGGGAGACACTCCTGTCTTCATCTGACTGACCACCTTTAGTCCATATTTAACCCAACAGGGGAATGTCAGGATTTCTGAGTACGGGTTTAGACAGGAACATTTGGGTATCGGAGGCTAGTGTGGTTTTTTCTGAACAAACATTTGTTCAGAAAAAATATACCCCTACTCTGAACGGTGCCTTTTCGGAACTTACTCGCCTCTACAGGGAACATATCAGCTCCTGGTGGGAGGTACAGGGCCTGGAGCACTATATTAAACAGGGTATAGTGCCCAGGGGTCTGCGTATCACTCTGTCTCCTGCACACCGTGTTAGGAATCCTGAATTTCTGAAGAGGTGGGAGAGGGAGGCAACATCTAGTTCCCTGAGACTGATGCAGCTTCTCTTGGATGAGGAGAGGCAGGTCTTGGCTAGAGTAGAAAGCAGTCTCAACGAACAGATTGAGATTGCCAAGAAATTTCAATCTGAACCAGAGTTTTCATCTAAGGAGGTCCAGTTGCAGAACGCGGTGGAGCGGTTCCAATATCAACTTAAGGACCGCAAACACAAACAATTCAATCGAGACTCTCAAGATTTTCGGGATAATAGGGCATATCAGTTTCTGACAAACCCACCGGTTACTCAGAATACAGATATCTCATCTACGGACACAGAGGCATCTGACGGAGAAAGAGAGAGACTCCCTAAAAACAGGGGGCGAGGACGTGGGTCGAATAGATCTAGGGGGCGTAACTATCGCCCTAGACAGAATCCCCAAAACCCCCCCCCTCAAACTCTCCCGATTCCGGCATCTGGCTCCCCTTTTTTAGATCAGGGGGCACATTATTACCCCTTGAGGAGTCGGAACGCGCAGTCATAGACCCTGCACCTGTGACTGATATACCTCCTTCACCAGATAAACGGATAATTAACCTCTCTTCTCGTGCTCTATCCAAAGTGGAACTGAAATTGTTGGGTCGCGGACTCTCGTTTGTTCCCACCAATAAGTTTGATGCTTTTAGGTGGACGAGGGACCTCCACCTTTTTGCCCGAAAATTAAAGTGGCATAAGTTTCACAAGCTTAGGGAGAGGAAAGAGAGCCGAGAGCTAGGTGTTCCTATGGATATTTTGAAGGATGTACATCTCCTCTACAACCTTGACCGACCGTTGCCTAATGCAGAAGGGCTAGGCCCTTTCACGGCCCTGAAAAATAAAAACACTAAAATGCCCCCGATGGGTGATGTGTCGTGTGTGGATGTGTTTTTACAACACGTGACCACAGACTTATCCACCATACACCATATCCCACAAAAATTTAACTGTAGCAGGGAAGAGAGGATGGCGATTGCCGATCTTGAAAGGGATAAAGATATCGTTATCAAGCCCTCAGACAAGGGGGGCAATATTGTAATAATGGACATGCCGGCCTATCGCAGGATGTGTCTCACAGTCCTGGAGGATGGGCTGGGATATGAAATACTCCCCAGTAACCCCACCACCGGCCTGCAGGGGACTCTGAGACACATCCTGGATAGAGCAAAGAAAGCCTCCCTCATCAGTGGTGAGGAATTTGAATTTTTGTATCCACTGCATCCGGTCACGGCTACATTTTATTGTCTACCGAAGGTACACAAGGAGACTACCCCAATTAGGGGACGACCTATTGTTTCGGGGGTGGGTAGTTTGTCCCAAAACTGTGGCATTTACGTGGACAAGGTGCTACGCCCGTTTGTGTCATCGTTGCCGTCTCATATTAGGGACACGGGTGACCTCTTAGGAAAATTGGAGGACATCTGCATCGAGCCACACTGGTTTCTGGCCTCGGTGGATGTGGAGGCTCTATATTCCTCCATCCCACACGAACGAGGTTTGGAAGCGAGCAGCCACTTTTTGAAGACCAGGGGCCAACAATTTGTGGAACACAATACTTTTACTCTCGAACTCTTGAGGTTTATATTGACAAGCAATTTTTTTCTGTTTGATGGACGCATATACCACCAGCTCAGGGGCACCGCGATGGGTAGCTCATGTGCCCCATCGTATGCTAACCTGCTCCTGGGCTGGTGGGAGGAGTCTGTGGTATTTGCTGAACCGCCACCATGGTTCGCCGATATGATCGCTCTCTGGTCACGCTACATTGACGATATTTTCGTACTGTGGAGCGGACCAGAGAGCGATTTTGAGAGGTTCATCTCGGAGTTGAATATCAACGACTTCAACCTGAGGTTTACCTCGGTGATTGTAGAGGACCGCCTCCCCTTCCTGGATGTGGTGATCTGTAGGGATGGGAGGGGCGGCCTCAGCACCTCCATCTATCGCAAACCCACTCCCACCAACTCCCTCCTCAGATGGGATAGTTGCCACCCTGTGCCCCTTAAGAGGGGGATCCCAACCGGACAGTACCTGAGATTGAAACGCAACTGTTCGGAGTCCGGTGATTTCGAGCGCCAGGCGAGGGACCTCAGAGCGAGGTTTCAAGAGAGGGGGTACCCTGATAGGACCCTCAGACTGGCGTTCGAAAAAACTAAATCACGGACTCGGACAGAATTACTCCATCCTGTAATCAGCAGGGAGAAGGAATCTCAAGGTACTGTCCGGGTGATAGGAACATTCGACGCCGCGGCCTCTCAAGTGAGGGGGATTCTGGCACGACATTGGAAGACACTCCTTATGGACCCTGACCTTTCGGATGTGCTGGGCCCTAGTGTCTCACTCACCTTCCGAAGGGGCAATAACTTACGGGACAGACTTGTACACAGCCACTTTGCTCCCGTGGTAAAGCCACGGACGTGGTTGAATGCTCCTGTGACCGGTTGCCATAGATGTGGACATTGCAGTTTTTGCGGCAGCCTCTCACAAGGCAAGTCCTTCATAGGGGAACCAGATGACACTGTTTACCAGGTGAAGGACTTCATGAATTGCCGCACGGCGGGCGTGATCTACCTGGTGACATGCGTTTGTGGACTCCGCTATATAGGAAAAACCTTTAGGGAGTTACGCAAACGCATGGGGGAACATCTCGGGGATATCCGTAACAACAAGGATACCCCTGTAGCACGCCACGTGCAGACGGCACATGATGGACGTACCTCGTCCATCACTTTCATGGCCATTGAAAGGGTACCAAGACCCACACGAGGGGGAGACTGGAATAAGCGTATTCTACAGAGGGAGTGTTGGTGGACCTTCACCCTCAATACAGTCACCCCTCAGGGCCTTAATGAACAATTGAATTTCTCTTGTTTTCTCTAAATATCCATCTTTTCAGTCGTATTCCTGTAAACAGTTCGTCTTGGTCATATAACCTCTGTATAATTGGTCTCATTGGGGGAACAATGGTCTGACATGGCCAAGTACCCCACGAATATGAGGGATGGGGAGGTTATGGTCCCACCAGACCAATGAGCGGTGCTCCGCTCCCCCCTGTACCTAGTTTATAGTTAGACTTCCAGCTCTCTATGACTGGGGTCATAAGCCCCTCCCACTGCCATTTCCTAATGGAGGGGGGGTGACCTAATCTTCATGGCATGTATACCTAAGGAGTGGTTATGCATGCCATCCTTAATATCCTATGGTGATGCTGTCCCGTTGTGGCCTTATTTGGCTACAACTTGTTCACCTGGAATTGTGCTTGCGGCGCTCCGATCATGTGACCCCCGGGATATTATGATGTCCTGTGATGCGGGCAGATCGCGGCGGTCACATGATGCGGAAGTGTGCCTGTGCGTTCCACGTCGGGCCTATGGAACGCAGGGAGATCTCTCTGCGCATGCGCGAAAGTGGCACTTCCGGTTACAAGACCCGGTGACGGACGCACTTGTTGTGACGTCACACGGAGCGCCGGCGGTGTGCCTGGATGATGCACATGGCCCCACAGCCCTATAAAAAGAGCGTCTATCGCCACAACAATTGCCGGTCACCCCACCACTGTGAACACCACCACCCTGGGTCACAGCCCTCTGGTGGACTTGGAGCCATACGCCTGACCGCTGCCAAAAAAGTAAGTCACTGGCCTCCATGGCCCTATGTGGGCTGTTAGTGTGGGGGCATATATATGCTGTCTTACTTATTTGTATTTGATATAACTTTTAGATTCAGCTGTAACCTGACTATAGTGCTGCCCCGTGTCCCCTGACGAATCCTGGGGCATACTCTGTGTGAAGAAACGCGTCGGGACACTTGAGTATTCCTTTCACCTCATCCTCCCTTTGGATAATCTTTGGTGGGGTTACGCTTGTTTTGGGTAATTTGGTATGTTTTCCTTGTTCCTCTGGGCGCTTTTTTTCTCTTTCCACCTGTGAGGGCCTTATCAGGGTCATCTATATAG
This sequence comes from Bufo bufo, assembly GCF_905171765.1. Classification (NCBI taxonomy): domain Eukaryota; kingdom Metazoa; phylum Chordata; class Amphibia; order Anura; family Bufonidae; genus Bufo; species Bufo bufo. Next base: position 129,690,181 of record NC_053396.1, read on the forward strand.
GTTAAGAGTTCCTGTCTGGGCCACCCCTTGCGGGGCTTTTTGGACCCCGTCCAGAGGATTTTGGTTATAGGGCGGACCAGGTCAAGCAGGGAGTTACTAGGGCTTACTCATTTACATGTGATATAGCCGTGCTCAGCCTGCAATATCGGTCCAGTCCATCACTCATACCTGCCATTTTCTCTACTTACTGGTCGTATCTTTGTACCAGTATATGTTTGTATGTATCTTAATTGTTGTGTGTCTGTAGGGGCCGTTTTTTACTCCTTATTCATTAAAAGTCATATTTTAGTAGTTACTGCCCCCTTAGTTTACCTGTCTTGTTCCAAGAGCAGTAATCAGGGAGACACTCCTGTCTTCATCTGACTGACCACCTTTAGTCCATGTCGTGAAGGAAGCTTTCCTTACTGATAGTTGGCTGCTTGTTAAGTTGAGGTGAAGTGCAGTGACCAGGAACTGGTTTGTTGACGCCACTTTTAGTGCAGTGGCCGGGTCGGGTGGATAATATATCCTGTATTTGTCGTGATGCCAATTGCAGCGTGCGCAGGGTACTATCACAGGGCCCTTCCAAGGTGTTATAACGCACGTCCCAGGTTAGGAATGCCAGAGTGGTGTAATGGCCTATAATATCTGTGTAGGATAGTGATAATTGTGTCACGGTGTCTCCTACCTGGGTACGGCCGGACTCCTGGCTCACTTGCAATAAATTTGAGTGTAGTGATAGTAGGAGTAATAGAGGAATTTTAATGAATAAATGAAGTCCAGACCTTTAGATGAAGTTCAAATGTTTCTTTACTTGAGGTAACTTTCATCCAAGCAGTATACAGCTTTGGTCTCTTGGTCCCAGCAGGTTTTGGCAATCATTGGCAGGAATGAATACTTCTGCTTTAAATGTGGAGCTTGCAGGATAAACGTCTGCTTGGTAGCTCTGTAATTGTGGCAGGGTTAGCTTCTGCACTTATCTGGTACCTTCTGCTGTGTGAGGACAGACTAGCTGAGGAGGAATTGGCTTCTCCTAGGCACTGGACTTATCTCACAGATGGATTCTCAGGGGATGCTTTCTTCCTGGAACTCTGGAAGTTGTCTGTAGTTTCTGCTTTTCTCATCCAGCTGAGCTGAAGGTGCTCAAGCTGGGTATATTGCCAAGTCTCAGCCGAGACTAGGTCCTTGCTGTCTTCCCTATGCAGGGGTTCTCCTGGACACTAACACACAGCCTTCCCCTAGCAAGGGGGAGGCTACACTGACTCTAACATCCTTCTCCACCCATGCTGCAGGATGTGGGACCAGCCCACTTCTCCACACACAGGGGGAGCTAAGCTGAAATAATCCATTCCAGCTCAGATATACTAGACCCTAAACTATACTTGCTAATGGGTTACTGCCACCTACTGGTAACCAGGCAAATTACATGAACAATTGCATTTAACATGGATTTATATGCACATTTGTGGAGGACATAATATAAGTTACATCAGATGAAAGTATAAAGGCTCTTAGGAGATATTAGCGGGGTAGAGGCGTGTAGTAACACAACTCTGGGGTGTTACAGAAGCTCTGCACTTACATGCAGTATGAGGAGGATCACTCGTCCTCACACAGCTGCATTGTTTCTGGGCAGCAAATTGCTGTTTAGACCGCAAGATCTGCTGCCAGGAAAATATAATTTAGGTGCGTGCACGAACGACAGGATCATCCATCGTTCCCAATAATCTGCCCGATTATTACAAAGTGTAATCCACTTTAACAGATTCTGAAATTAGTTTAAGCCCTCAATACCATTCTGTGCGGCCTCCCACTATCTGGTAACAGACATGTATGTCTATGTCTTGTGGCTGCTCACATGTATCTTTCATCTATTCTCCCATAAGATGGGAGTCCTGGAACTGTAACTAAACATTTATGATATTTACTGTATGTTCAATATGCCATAAAAATAGTATTTCAATTGGTAATACCCCTTTAAGTTTTATTTTCCGTCCTTGGAATTGGTTCAGGCTGACAATGTGGCCCCAACCAGAAAAAGTTGTGCACCCCTGGTTTAGAGGGATAACCCAGTGGCATACCTCTCAACCGCCCTGTATCCGACGGGAGTCGGGACAGTCCCGGATTACAGTGACTGTCTCACCGTCCCGGTACGGGGGAGGTTTATCCCTCTTTCTGGCAGCTGTCTTTGCGTCGATAGGCAGAGACAGTTGCCTGTGTATTATGATGAAGCAGAGAGCCAGCATCGGCTCCCTGCTTCATCATTCCTTCCCCCTGCCGGCTCTCCACACCTCTGGTCTGTGCGGGGATGCGGGGCCGGCTGGCAGTCAGCCTCGGCTCCGCTTCCTTCACAGACTAGAGCAGCCGATGTCCCGCTGCTGCTGCTGCTGCAAGGAAGAAGGTACAGTAAGTACGTGGTGTTTATTTTTTTACATTCTGTGGGGGCCACAATGTGGGCATATTACTGGGGGGGCACAATGTGGGCATATTACTGGGGGGCACAATGTGGGCATATTACTGAGGGGGCACAATGTGGGTATATTACTGGGGTGCACAGCTGGGCATATTACTGGGGGCACAATGTGGGCATATTACTGGGGGCACAATATGGGCATATTACTGGAAACACAATGTGGGCATATTACTGGGGGCAAAGCTGGGCATATTACTGGGGGCACAGCTGGGCATATTACTGGGGGCACAATGTGGGCATATTACTGGGGGCACATAACTGGGCATATTATTGGAGGCACAGCTGGGTATAATTCTGTGAAGGAGGCACAATGTGGGCATAAATACTGTGTGGTCGCATGAAGGGGGAATAATTACTACGTGGGGCATTAAAGGGACTGGGGGGGATTAGGTGTATAGTTATGTTTTGAGCAGAGTTAGAGGTGTGGCCTAGTGCACAAAAAATTCACAATGTGTCCCTCTGTGTTTGTTTACAAATTTGAGAGGTATGCAGTGGTGTAAGTTGAAGCTCTTGGGCCCCAAAGCAAAACCTGTAAGGCCTTCATGTGAGTAAAGCAGGAACAGGAAGGAGCCCACTTCACTCAGCTATTCTAGGCATAGCACATCCTTAACAGGGTACCAATGTGCTATGCCAGCATTTAGCCAAGCTCAGGGGGTACAGGGAGGAGCAGCAATGTGTGCTCCTGCCTCTACACTGATCGATGTGGCTCTATTGCCACAGTGCAAGGAATCCATACTCCTTACACCGCTGAGAAGTCAGCAATATGTGAATATAGTGAATTTATAAGAGAAGTTGGCACCTAAACTAAAGACCTGATTTTTACTGTGCTTTAAAGGGGTTCTCCAGTTTTTTTTTATATTGATGACCTATCTTCAGGATAGGTCATCAATATCAGAGCGGCAGGGGTCCAACACCTGACAACTCTGCCGATCAGCTGTTTGAGGAGACGGCGTGCAAAGTGTTCTTCTGAGAGACTGTTAACCGTCAAGTGCAGCAAACCCGGGAGGGGAAGCGACAGGAGTGGTGGTGGTGGCATGGATGGTGATTGTAGTAGTACTCATAGTGGCGGTTCTAACTCTGGCGCTCCATAGACCGCAGTGAAGAGAGGAGGGCACCCATTCTTCTCAGTGGCACACACCCTGGTCCAGGGTCTCCTGCCTGGTGGTAAGTGCTGTGTCAATGGTATCAGTGGGTTTTACGGGTGCAAGGCAGGTGGCTTAATAGAATGCCATGGCAGTGCAGGTGATGTTGCAGTACAATGATGAGGCCAGTTTTGTGTGAAAGCAAGCCCACTGTACATTACTGAAACAACTTAGGGGATGGTTCACACAGGCACTTGTGAAAGTAGGCATAGTCTTTACAAGTTGCATAGACAGCGTTCACAAGGCTACATATAATGAGGAGTAGACAAAGAGGTGGTTCTCTCTGAGTCCCTTTATAGTTAACCTGAGCAGTCCTTCCAATTCAGGTAAGGGGTGCAATTTCTCTCTCACTCTCTCTATATTGTTTTCTTCAACCAGTAGTTCTACAATAAACTGCTGCAGGCTGTAGATTGGCTAATCTGCCTCTCCAGTATGGTAGGGAGCTTGAAACTTCTATAGCCAACCAAATGCAGTGAAGTCTACAGCCAGTATACATATGCTACATTCACTGGATTTTGCTGGCTGCTTTAGGTTCACATGACTGGTGTATCCCTGCCTGCTGCTTCTCCTTGTAACTCTCACACTGGCAACTGCTATACCAGACTACACACCATCTTACACCAACTTCTGACTACACACTCCACAGCAGCTCCTAACTAAAGTGGTGGGACTAGCTGAAAGCTGCCAACTATCTCTAAGGCCCACTGTTTTATCCTCTGTCTCCCATATACAGCCTTTGGAATACAAAGTTCATAATAAAATGACATTAACTCCTTTAGCAGTGAACCACCAGGTCACTAATTAAAGGGGCTACACTATTGTAAAGTGGGCACTAACTAAGGGCTACAGTATTGTAAGGTGAGCACCTCAGAGGCAGCAGAGTGGAATCTAAGGAGGCATTCTGCTATGTGTAGGGCACTAAGGGGGCAATATACTAGGTGTAGGTGTGGGACACTAAAAGGTAATAACTACTGTGTGGGGACCCTAAAGGGGCATAATTACTTTGTGGGGGCCCTAGGGACACATAGCTACTGTGTCGGGACCCTAAAGGGCATAATTACTTTGTGGGGGCCCTAAGGGGACATAATTACTGTGTGGGGGCACTAAGGATCATAATAACTGTGTGGGAGTGGGATGTATAGATAGACATTGGGAGGAGTCTGAGGCATGGCTTTGTGTCAAAAAAATTACGCTGCTCATGTTGTCCCTCCTTGGAATTTTTTAAAGTTGGGAAGTATGCAGGAAGCATAAGACGACAAAGTTTTGGCTTACAAACATAAAAACTGTTTTAAAAAACAAAGCTACAATTTTTTGTTAAAAAAAGCAATACAGATCATAAGTATTAGTATTTTTAGGGACTGTATGTGTTTTAAATAGATGGTTTAAAGCAGTACTAACCCAACAAGCCTAAATTAGGTGTTTCTGGTTGACTCATTTACTGGACTGGCCATCTGGACAGTCTGCCCACAGATATGTATCCTTCACATTGTGCCCATTCTTTGATGTAGGGTCCAAAGCAGTGTGCCTTGCCAATCAATAACAGTGGATAATAATGTCTCGGGGAATAGATTTTACAGTTGACCTAATTAACATCTCTTGATCCTGAAGGGATTTTTTTCTGAATGAAACTGTTGTTTTGAACTGATAGATTAGGGACATGTAGACAGGTCCAGACATATGGACTAGGCCTCATGTGTCAGTTCTCATTGTCTGTTTATGGTCAAGGTTATAGTATGTCTACTGGTCAACTTTACAAAAGTCACACTCCTAGTTCTGCTTATAATATCAAATATTATCGACCACAAATGGCAGCCTAACATGGTTTTCATATCCGCGCTATCTTATTATTGTTGAGTTGATTGGGGTCTTACAAAAAAGCCCCTCCTAATCTCCCAAGTATCATTTTATAGCCTGGACAACAGCTGCCTGGTGACCTCAGTCCGGGAGTATTTAGTTAAATGGGGATTGTGGTCACATGTAGTGTGACTAATCTTTAAATCTAAAACAAAAATAACTCACAGCAATGCCAAGACAGGATTTATCGAGGTCTGCAGGTACCAGTCAAGTAAACGTGGTAATATAGAGTATATCAGATAGGGCTTACTATAATCAGACTGAAAAGAAGGAAAACTACCATACACATGCATGCATATGTAGAGATACTGTAGATTGAGGCATTGAAGCGGTGCTGCTAGTAAACTGGCATGTTTGTGTTGCAGAGTGTGGGCAACCAGAGGGGAAGCTGCGCAGAGAGTTTTCTTCTATGCTTCCTTCCCTCTGTATGCATTTTAGTGACTAAGCATTTTATTATTTTTTTTTGATTGTTGCATTCCAAGAGCCCAATTTTTTTTAATTTTTCAATCGATGTAGCTGTATGAGCCGTATTGTAGCTTTTAATGACACAACTTTGGGGTATACATAATCATTAATTAACTTTTATGAACTCTTTTTGGGGAGAAATGGAAAAAACAGCAATACCACCATTGATTTTTGTATGTTGTAAATGTTGCTTCATTCACCTTGCGGCATAAATAATATGATAACTTTATCACTGTGTTAGTACGAATACAGTGATACCAAATATTATTATTTTATTTATTTTTTACGTTTTACTACACTAAAAACCCTTTAAAAAAGACAAAATGGGGACAAAACTGAACAAACAGGAACGGAGCGCACCAGAATGCATTCCGTTCCAGCGCCAATTCACTTACAATGGTATTAGTGCCGGATCCGGCATATTCATTTTAAATATAATTCAACCCGATCTTTTCTGAACTGATGCAGCCGGTTGAATTATTCAAACTCATGCTTTTTGCTGTGGTTTTGAGATCCCATGCCGGGATAATTTTGACTGAACTGAATCACGCCTGTTATGTTCACCACCTATGAATTGCTTTTAACATGTCTTTTTGACATGCATGTTTTATGGTGGATGTGCTTTGCTTGTACATTAATGAAGAGATTGGTTTTGGTACAATATCCATTTTTTGGTTACCACAGATTTTGTTCTACTACATGTTTATCTAGACCAGGCATGCTCAACCTGCGGCCCTCCAGCTGTTGCAAAACTACAACTCCCATCATTCCCGGACAGCCTACAGCCTACAGAAGGGCATGGTGGGAGTTGTAGTTTTACAACAGCTGGAGGGCCGCAACAATATAGCTGTCATTCTCTCAATCATTCCAGTCCTGCACTTACTATTTTAATGAGATTACCTTTCAGATAAACCTTTCCCTGTGCAGCTGTGTCATAAACTGTGATAACTCTCCTGTGTCATAAAGCCCCTTTACATGAGCCAATGATCTGGGGAATCATTGGGAAGGAGCGTTTCTAGGAATGCTCCCTCCTGATAATTGCCCTGTTTATAGCTGGCACTGATCACCCATTCAACTGATGAAAAAACAAATGCTTGTTCTGGGTTGCGGATCATGCCGTCTAAATAGCGATCTGCTTCCCAGAAATAATGTTCCACCCAGAAACTGGATGGACAAATGTCTTTTTTCGGCCTTATGTACTATATATGTACTATGTTATTTGAGGACAAGTGGTCACTCTAGCAATCGTTTATCCCCATACAGGAGTTTGTTCCTGATAATTGCTTACTATATCGAACCGTGTAAAGGGGTTTTTACAGGACTTTTAGCTTTCTGTGATTACTGCTACAAAAGAACAATAATTTGTATTTAATTTTAATGGCATAGGAATTGAAGAAGGGACAGCCCAAAAAAAAAAAAAAATGTTTTCTATAAATTTTTTATGAAAATATATGCAATTTTTATTATTGCATTAATAGCCCGGACTGGCAGGAATGCCGATCTGGGCTGTTTAACCCCTTACATGCCGAAGGCATTGGCACCCGCTGCATGTAAGTGGTGACAGAAGGAGCGAACTCCCTCTGTTTCCCATCGGAACTCCACAAATGTGATCGCGGGGTGCAGATATGTGTAAAGGCTGGCTGGGGCCTGGTACACGGTTAAAACTCGAAAAATTTTAATAACGTGCAAAGTTCAATTATTTCAGTAATGCAACTTAAAAGGTGAAACTAATATATGAGATAGACTCACTACATGCAAAGCGAGATATTTCAAACCTTTATTTTGTATAATTTGGATGATTATGGCTTACAGCTTATGAAAACCCCAAAGTCACAATCTCAGGTACCCTTTTCTCAGGGCGTATGGATTAATTAGCTGACTAGAGTGTGACACTTTGAGCCTAGAATATTGAACCTTTTAACAATATTCAAATTTTAAGTTGCATTCTAATTTTTCGAGTTTTACCTGTAGGTTCCAAGTCAGCCTTGAGTGTTTTTCCAGCAGGCTGCGACTCTCCGGCGCAGCCTGCTGTTCAATGTCAGTATAGCACTGACATTAAAATGCCATGAACTATAGGGATGATGCATTATATTTGAAAAGCAATCAGAATATTGTCTGTTATAGTCCCCTTGTTAGAACAAGGAGAGAGATCTGATCAAAATCTGTTACCTTAACTTCAGAGGACATGCACACTTGGTCTTCGGGTTAAAAGGGGAGAAAGTCATGTGATCGTCAGACTGAAAGTCTTGCCACATCAGTGTACGTCAGATAGTGAAGGTGAAGAATTCACCCTTAGGGCTCATACACACGACCGCATGTATTTTGTGGTCTGCAAAGCATGGATCTGCAAAAAATACATATGACACCCGTGTGCATCCCATATTTTGCGGAACAGAACAGCTGGCCCCTAATAGAACAGTCCTATCCTTGTCCATAATGCGGACAATAATAGGACAAATTCAATTTTTTTGCAGAACGGACATTCTGAAATGGAATGCACACAGAGTAACTTCCGTTTTTTTTTGCGGACTCATTGAAATGAATCGTTAGGCATATGGTCCACACAAAAAAACGGAACAGACACGGAAAGAAAGTACGTTTGTGTGCATGTGTTCAATAAACTGGACTGATATGACTTGTCTATAACCCAGCCAGAGAGGCATGTGTGATGGGAGTAAAACACTGGAAGGAGGCGACATTACAGGGTCACTGATATAAGCGAAGTGCTCATCACCTAGCAAACATTTTCCCTTTTTGAAGCAATACTTGCATGTAATGATTAAGGCCCCTTTCACACGAGCGAGTTTTCTGCACGGGTGCAATGCGTGACGTGAATCCTGACCATTAATTTCAGTGGGTCTGTGTACATGAGCATTTTTTTCACGCATCAGTTCTGCGCTGCGTGAAAAACGAAGCATGTTCTATATTCTGCGTTTTTTTTATGCAGCCCTGGCCCCATAGAAGTGAATGGGGCTTCAGTGAAAAACGCATTGCATCCGGAAGCAAGTGTGGATGCAATGCGTTTTTCACTGATGTTGTTAAGAGATGTTTGTAAACCTTCAGTTTTTTTATCAAGCGCGTGAAAAACGAATCAAAATGCATCACACCCGCACGGAAAAAACTGAACAACTGAACGCAATCGCAGACAAAACTGACTGAACTTGCTTGCAAAGTGGTGCGAGTTTCACTGAACGCACCCTGAACGCATCTGGAGCCGATCTGTCACGCTTGTGTGAAAGAAGCCTAAGGCCCCTTTCACACGAGCGAGTTTTCCGCTGACCATTCATTTGACTGACCATTCATTTCCGCTGACCATTCATTTCAGTGGGTCTGTGTACACAAGCGTTTTTTTTTCACGCATCAGTTCTGCGTTGCGTGAAAAACGCAGCATGTTCTATATTCTGCGACATAGGCAATATTTGTTTTTGCGATATTTCGTAAATCTGTGCAGAAATCCATATCATTCCAAAGGGTTCACATACTTTGTCTTGCAACTGTAAATGAGCTAACAAACTATCTAATGTAATTGGATAAGGAATAGGATCCAGATGAAACCACAGAGCACAGCAATGACACTGCTCTCTCAGAACTGCCAAAAAACAGCAGAAAATGGCTGTTGAGGAGGTTCTTATATAGTAAAGGGGTAGGCAACATTCCTATTGGTTGCTAGGGATGTTGCTAAGCTCTGACAAAGATATTGCAGCCTTTTCATTGGCCTACAAGAAAGAAGGTAGGTTACTGATGAGAAAAAAATTTAGAATATTCGCGATTACGAATATATAGCACTATATTCTACATCTTCACAAATTCTCGAAGTGCTGATATTCGCGATAAAAATTTGCAATTAGAATATTCGCGATCAATACTATTCATAAATTAATTGAAATAGGACTGCATGTATTTAAATGAAGTCACTTCCCCCTCAAGCATCTGGTTGTACCATGTTTAGCAGCCGTAATTGCCGCCAAACCATCACATAACTTGATATTAGTCTTTCACAAGTCTCTCGAATTTAGTCTGACCACAAGTGAATCAGTCTTTACAAAGTATGTAGAAGAATACTATGTCACAATCAAATGGATGCCCCGACAAGGAAAGAATCAGTGGTATATTTTTGGAAGAAGATTTTAAATTAAGCTGGTGTGCGTAAAAGAGTCATTATCTTTACATAGGGAAGACTTAGAACAATATACTGAATCTTCTCATAAGTGTCTGCTCTACTAATTTGTATGTGGTATTGGACCTCTATAGGACAAAAGAGCAACTGCTTATGAGGAGGGGGGACCAGCCAGAAGGCTCCTACACTTTGTCCTTTCATGAAAGACAATCCAATGGTTCCAGGTGGCATAAAATGTGGTGGTGTTCCCAACAGAGAGTTTATGTCCTCCCGAGCATAATGTGATTCACTTTGGACATCCACAAGGAGAGGGCAGATGGTTCCTGCTGAATATGCTGTTGCAGCAACCTGTCACTTTTCAAGGGTTGATGCTACATTCACTGTTAAAAACTTATTGTTATGGGTCATTATTATATTGTTTAAAGGGTTCACTGTGATACTGAATATAGTCTATGCACTATGTGACCCAAAGAGGCTGTAAATAGGTGAAAAACTGTTAAACTGACAGCCTTAGTTTTATTTGACAGGTTATGGGCTGGTCCTATTTCCCCTTGGTTAGAGTAGGGAGTTCCTAGCAAGCCAAACTATAGAAAAGACCTGCTTTGGCATGCTCTTCCAAATAGGCCATGAAAGAACTCTTCTCCAGGAAAACGCCATTCCTGAGAATGGAAACCTTCCAGAAAAAGCACCTTTGCTGAGAACTATCTCTGAGAGCAAAAAACATTGAATATTGCAGTTGGTTGAGGACCATTCACCACACCAAATTATTATACACAGCATATAAGTCCAACAAAAACTTTATTAGTACATATTAAAAAGTTACATGAATAAAAGTAACAGCGGAATATATACACAGGAAAAAGAACAACCATATGATAAGTCACATGTTAACTGTTGTAAGAAGGTACAAGGAATCATCGTGGATGATAGGTACGTTTCACCGAGGTTCCTGGCCTCGGTGGAGTAAGAGCCGGTTTTTATGTTTCAGCAGCAGTTGCTGTTTGACACCTTAATACTTAGTATGGCTGTATAGCTGATCCGGAACAGCTCTTACTGGGAGTAGTCAAAGTGCTGGGTGGGTGACTACTCCCCATGTTGCAGGCCGGGTTTTGCCAGGCCTAAAAACCAGCCAGCACTGCCAGGTGAGAAGGATTACCTCAGTCTGACAGTGGAGCTCAGGAGGTGTGTGTGCTGGGATCTGAGGCTTGTGCCGTGCTGGAGGGCTGAGACCCATCTGTAAGGGAAACGGGCACCCTAAAAGCCTGCTATGGACTGCTGGAGGCAGAACTGCCAACAAGGTGATTTTTGCTATGTGGACTTTCCATTGTGTGTGAACTAACACCAAGACTGCAAAGTGACGTTTTGTTTTTGCTTTATGTGTGAATAAACACGGAAGTTTGATTTAAGAACTGGTAATTTGCCTCTGTACTGCGTTTGCACACCCTGTCTACCAGAGCGAATCTCCACAATTGGTGGAGGATGCGTGCAAGAACAGTGAGGCTGGCGTGAACGCCGATATTTTTGGGTTCTGCATTTTTCCAGGCACAGTTGTATGTCGTACATTAAACTAGCTGTATTGCAACCAGTGCCCCATGACAAAATGGAGGCTGTTGTGAAGGCCCTCATGAAGGCTAATCTGCAGCAGCGAGAGACAAACCAGCACCAACGCGAGGCTAATAAGCAGCAGCAGGAGACCAACCAGTTGCTGCTACAAAATGTGATGGCTTTGCAGACAGCAGGAGCAACCCAGAACGTCCATGATGCCCGGAAAGCAGTCCATGCCGTGATTCCTAAGATGACCCCCGCAGATGACATCGAAACCTACCTGGCGATGTACGAGAAAGTGGCCATCAGGTAGAAGCTACCCCGAGACCAGTGGGCTGAGGTCGTCGCTCCGTTCCTGGCATCCGATTCCCAGCGAGTGTATTTTGACTTGCCGGATGATCAAGCGGCCGACTACCAAAAAGTAAAGGGTGAGATTTTGGCAGACTGGGGGTAAATGTGTTGGTCCGGGCCCCTTCATCGGGCTGTTCTCGGAACTGCCTGCTCCCAGTGACCGCATGTGTTTCAGAGCGGCTCGCGACGCAGGCACAGGTAAGGACTTACCTCTGCATCGCCGGGCTTGGGAATAAAGATTCAGTGACGCTGGCGAACACTGCGAACTGGCCATCACTGCCAGCGGGTACATCATTGGGGGTTTAAGCCGGCGGAGCCAGCAAGACCTCAGTATTATGACTTATTCCACCTCTTGCAAAAGTGGCTACAGCCTGATGTGCTGAGTCCCATGGCTATGCTGGATAGACTATTGGCTGATATGTTCTGGGTAGCTCTGCCACCCCCTCTCCAGCACTGGATTGGCCAAGTGTCTCCTGGCAATGCCCTGGAAATGGTGGACCTGGTGGAGCACTATGAGGCTACTAAGAATCTTACGGGGGTGCTTTTAGGATGGGTGAAGCGTTGTCTTGGGACATAGACTGCGACATAGGCCTGGAGGCTCTGTGTGGTCTGAGTCGGGCAAGGCTAAGGGGCCACGAGGCTGGGTGATAGCCTGGAGTTAGGGGAAGCAGCGATGCCTGGGAGGGTCGCAGGGCCATAGTCAGGTGGACTACTGAGCCTTATTCCCCCACAAGAGACATTGAACTTGAGACCATGTGTGAATGGTGCTCTCTACAGCCAGGAGGCTGTGGGACATTGGCTGGGAAAGCCGCAGCGGTTCACAAGGTGTGAACTGTACCTAATAGGTGTTCCCATTCCCTCCGTCCGCCACAGGCCTTCCACAGAGGATCTGGAGGTAGTGGTGGTGTCTGCAGAGGAGGAGGAGGAGGAGGGAGAGCAGGCACCACCCCCACCTGATGTGGGCAAAGTGGTGGAGGTGGACGCTGAAGAAGCCCCAGGTCCTGATGATGAGGGGATGTCACCAGCCCCCGCCAGGACGTACAAATTCAATGAAATAAACAAATAAGTCTTCTGCAACAGGCGCACCTAAAATCAATACAGGAACTCCGGGAGCAGCAGCGGAAGCAGCAGCTGATTTTTGACAGAAAGGTGCAGCAGTTAGAGGAGCAGCACCCTCAGTGAATCCAGGAGCTAATGGAAATGTTCTCCCGAGTGGGGCTACCTAAAGAGGTTCTGACTGACCAGGGGACCCCTTTTATGTCTAAAGTCATGAGGGAGCTCTGTAAGTTGCTGCATATCAAACAGTTACGGACGTCCGTTTACCATCCGCAAATGGACGGTCTGGTTGACAGGTTTAATACAACATTAAAAACTATGTTAAAAAGGGTGGTGTCTAAGAATGGGAGGGACTGTGACCTTCTTCTGCCCTATCTCATGTTCGCTGTGCGAGAGGTGCCCCAGGCATCTACTGGGTTCTCGCCCTTTGAATTGCCATATGGAAGACATCCTCGTGGTTTGTTGTACGTAGCCAAAGAGGCAAGGGAACCACAAAGAAGTGTCCTTGAGTATGTTACCAAGATGCAACAGCAGATAGAGACCGTTTTGCCTCTTGTCAGGGAGCATATGGAGGCTGCTCAGCGATACCAGAGATGGATCTATAATCGGAAGGCTCGGGTCTGGATCTTTTACCCAGGTGATTGGGTTTTGGTTCTGGTGCCGACCGTGGACAGTAAGTTCCTGGCCAGGTGGCAGGGACCCTATGAGGTACTTGAAAAAATTGCAGAGGTAAATTACAAGGTACACCAGCCAGGGAGGTGAAAGCCAGAGCAGGTGTACCATGTGAATCTACTCAAACCGTGGAAAAATAGGGAAACCTGTACTGAAGGCCAGGTTTTCTAGGGAAAGCGGTTTCGGCCCCTTTGTCTGAAGCAAGGGAAGTGGCTGCCACAGTAAAAATTGCTGACAGCCTCTCCTCTAAGCAGGCTCAGGAGGCCAGGGAGTTTATTAGCCGGAACATGGATGTGTTTTCAGATCTCCCTCGACACACTTCCACAATTCGGCATGACATTGTCACTGAGCCTCAGGCGAAAGTCCGGCTAAAACCATACGGTGTACCCGAGGCTCGTCGACAAGCCATCTCAGAGGAAGTGCAGATGATGCTGAGGCTAGACGTCATTGAGGAGTCTAAAAGTGAGAGGGCTAGTCCTATAGTGCTGATACCCAAGCTGGATGGGACACTTCGGTTCTGTAATGATTTTCGTGAACTGAACAAGATTTCCAAATTCGATGCGTATCCCATGCGCTGGGGGGATGAGCTTATCGAGAGGGGGAGGTATGTAATAAGGTACAAGGAATCATCGTAGATGATAGATACGTGTCACCGAGGTTCCTGGCCTCGGTGGAGTATGAGCCGGTTTTTATGTGTCAGCAGCAGTTGCTGTTTGACACCTTAATACTTAGTATGGCTGTATAGCTGATCCGGGATGGCACTTACTGGAAGTAGTCCAAGTGCTGGGTGGGTGACTACTCCCCATGTTGCAGGCCGGGTTTTGCCAGGCCTAAAAACTAGCCAGCACTGCCAGGTGAGAAGGATTACCTCAGTCTGACAGTGGAGCTCAGGAGGTGTGTGTGCTGGAATCTGAGGCTTGTGCCGTGCTGGAGGGTTGAGACCCATCTGTAAGGGAAACGGGCACCCTAAAAGCCTGCTATGGACTGCTGGAGTAAAAAACAAAAAACAAAACACAACCATGGGTGTCAGTAGCCAGTTAAATGTGCACACAGTGGTGCGGCTTATATAAATAGACTTCCCAACTTTCTAATATAACTAGACAAGCTTTTAAATGCAAGGAAAAAACTGAGAAACTAAAGCTCATAGACGTCCAGTAGTGAAAAATAATATACTTTATTAATTACACAAATCAGTGGATAATAAAATACCGTAAAACGAGGGGAATGGGGAGCACAAACACCATCCCAGCATTACAGTGTCGGCAAGAGAAATGACAGCAGTAATAAGCATTGAAATAATTAACACACAGAGAAAACCGCAACCGAGGCGGTTGTGTGAACCCGCTGGACCTATATCCCACCTATATAACAATAAGCCAAGAAAGAAGATGTGAATGAAGTGGACTCACCAAGGAATAGCAGCGACCTGGATGCCTGGGATGGCGCTACCCCGACGCGCGTTTTGACGTACCTTCGTCACCCCTTCGTTACCCCTGACGAAGGTACGCCGAAACGCGGGTCGGGGTAACACCATCCCAGGCATCCAGGTCGCTGCTATTCCTTGGTGAGTCCACTTCATTCACATCTTATTGTTATATAGGTGGGATATAGGTCCAGCGGGTTCACACAACCGCCTCGGTTGCGGGTTTCTCTGTGGAATACCCCCTGGTCAGTACCCACCATATTTACACCATCTTGGTAATCGCCATGTTTTTATACTGGGACTCATGTTAATTATTTCAATGCTTATTACTGCTGTCATTTCTCTTGCCGACACTGTAATGCTGGGATGGTGTTTGTGCTCCCCATTCCCCTTGTTTTACGGTATTTTATTATCCACTGATTTGTGTAATTAATAAAGTATATTATTTTTCACTACTGGACGTCTATGAGCTTTAGTTTCTCCGTTTTTTCCTATGGACTGCTGGAGGCAGAACTGCCAACAAGGTGATTTTTGCTATGTGGACTTTCCATTGTGTGTGAACTAACACCAAGACTGCAAAGTGACGTTTTGTTTTTGCTTTATGTGTGAATAAACACGGAAGTTTGATTTAAGAACTGGTAATTTTCCTCTGTACTGCGTTTGCACACCCTGTCTACCAGAGCGAATCCCCACAGTGTACAAACTCCTAGATCGATGATACTCAGGCAAACATCTATTGTACTTATATCTAGGGTGTGAAATCACACCATATACCCAATAGAGAAGCTCCAAGTGGAGGTCAATTATTCAATAGAGGTGTAACGGTCACGTACACACACACACACACAGTGGGGAGGATAGTGACCACTGCGCTCCACCCTCACCCCTGCCCCTGCCTACTTGCCTCACGAGTCCTGATGACAGGGGACAACTGGACGGCAGTCCCTAACTTAGGATACGTGCGGGAAGGACAGACAAGACAAATAACGGATAGTGAACAGACCGGGTCAAAACCAAGAGAACAACGCAGTACAGAGGGATAAGCAAAGAAAGGTCAGGAGAACCCGGGGTCATAAATACCAGGAGAGTCGAGAAGTACCAAAGGAGTCCGCAAAGAATAGTCAGGTGGAAGCCGAGGTCAATATACCAGGAAGGATGCGCAGTACAGGAGGAGCAGGCAAAGGATCGTCAGGGAATAGGATCAGGTAAGTACACAGGTATCCAACAACTGCCAGGAACCTAAATTAACAGGCAACCTGTGGCCAGCAGGCTGCCTGTATTTATAGTTGGGAGTGAGGGTCATGTGACGTGGCCAGCGTCACATGACCGACAGACCAACCAGTCGAGCACCGAGTGATCAGCTCGGCGCTCAAGGCAGACCTAGGAGCATGGAGCCTCCCAGCTAGCAAAGCAAGAGATTCTTGGAGGACAACCATACCTTATCCCCAACCTGAAAATTCCCCCTCCTTGAACGTCTCCTATCGGCCTTGAGTTTCTGAGAACTTTGAGCCTTTTCTAAGTTCGATTGAACCCGGGCCCAAACTGTGCACAGTTCAGAGGAGAGCCTATCCGCCTCAGGGTTAGAGGAGGAGACGGATAACCCAGAATGAAAACGGGGATGGAAACCATGGTTACAAAAGAAAGGTGAAACCCCAGCAGAAGAATTGACACGGTTATTCAAAGCAAATTCAGCCAATGGAAGAAATTTCACCCATAATTGCTGGTCATCAGCAACATACAACCTCAAGAATTGTTCCACAGACTGATTAAGGCGTTCAGTCTGCCCATTACTCTCAGGGTGGTAGGCAGAGGAAAAAGACAATGAAATTTGAAATTTTTGACAGAAGGCCCTCCAGAATTTGGACACAAACTGCACACCCCTGTCAGAAACAATATTTTCCGGGATACCATGCAATTGAACAATTTCTTTCACTAAAATAGACGCCAGGGTTTTGGCATTAGGGAGTTTAGACAGGGGAAGGAAATTGACCATCTTGCTAAACCTATCGACCACTACCCAAACTACAGTCTTACCCTCCACTGGCGGTAGGTGAGTTATAAAGTCTATCGAGATATGGGACCAGGGTCTACTGGGAATGGGTAGGGGTCGTAGGTTACCAGCAGGGCGAGTCCTAGGTGTCTTGGACCTGGCACAAACCTCACAGGTTGACACATAGGACTTGACATCCCTAGTTAGAGTGGGCCACCAATAAGATCTAGAAACCAGATCCTTAGTGCCCTCAACACCCGGATGTCCACAAAAGGCAGAATCGTGACACTCACCCAACAGCTGGAGACGAAATTGTACGGGAACAAACAACTTATCTGTTGGGGTGCCAGATGTTGTTCAGACCTAATGCGAGCCAAGATATCCTGGGTTAGAGCTGCTATGAAGATTTTTGCTGGTAGGATGGATTCAGGTGGTACCTCAGTAGGTTGAAAAGCATGGAAGCTCCGAGATAATGCGTCCGCCTTCACATTTTTACTTCCCGGCCTGAATGTAATGGAAAAATCGAAACGAGTAAAAAACAGAGCCCATCTGGCTTGACGGGGATTCAACCTCTTAGCAGACTCGAGAAACATAAGGTTTTTATGGTCAGTGACAACAGTTACACAATGCCTTGCCCCCTCCAGAAAATGCCTCCACTCCTCAAATGCCCATTTAATGGCCAGCAGCTCCCTATTCCCTATGTCGTAGTTTCTCTCTGTGGGAGAGAATTTCCTGGAGAAGAAGGCACATGGTCTCAGGTTAGTGAGACGCATCTACCTCCACAATATAAGGTCTCTCCTGATCAGGCTGGATCAGAATTGGAGCACTACTGAATGCCTTTTTTAATTTTTCAAATGAAGAAATGGCCTCAGTAGACCAATTCTCCAAATCTGCCCCTTTCTTAGTAAGGACAGTCAACGGTTTAGCAATTACAGAAAAATTCATAATACATTTACGATAGTAATTGGCGAAACCTAAGAACCGTTGTAAGGCCTTTAAGGATGAAGGTCTTACCCATTCCTTAATTGCTAGTACCTTACCAGGATCCATCTTGAAGGCGTGAGGAGTCAGAACATGCCCTAGAAACAGAATCTCCTGTACACAAAAGACACTTTTCTCTTGCTTTGCGGATAGCTGATTCTCCCTTAACACCTCTAATACTTGTTTAGGCCTCTTTCACACGGCCGTTTTTTTTTTCCGTTTTGCGGGCCGTTTTTTGCGGTCCGTATACGGTCCGTATACAGAACCATTCATTTCAATGGTTCCGCAAAAAAAACGGAATGTGTTCCGTATGCATTCCGTTTCCGTATTTCCGTTTTTCCGTTCCGTTTAAAGATAGAACATGTCCTATATTTGGCCGCAAATCACGTTCCGTTGCTCCATTAAAGTCTATGGGTCCGCAAAAAAACGGAATGCATACGGAAATGCATCCGTATGTCTTCCGTATCCGTTCCGTTTTTTGCGGAACCATCTATTGAAAATGTTATGCCCAGCCCAATTTTTTCTATGAAATTACTGTACACTGTATATGCCATACGGAAAAACGGAACGGAAAAACGGAACGGAAACGGAAACACAACGGAAACAAAAAATGGAACAACGGATCCGTTTAAAACGGACCGCAAAACACTGAAAAAGACATACTGTTGTGTGAAAGAGGCCTTAACATGAGACACATGGGATTCGAAGTCAGGAGAGAATATCAAAATGTCGTCAAGATAGACAATAACAAATTTACCTAAGAACTTCCTAAGAATGTCATTCATGAAGTTTTGGAACACAGCTGGGGCATTGCTGAGTCCAAAAGGCATCACCTGATATTCAAAGTGTCCTGCCGGAGTATTGAACGCCATTTTCCATTCGTCTCCTTCCTTGATTCGGATTAGATTGTATGCCCCTTTCAGGTCAATCTTGGAAAACCAGGTTGCCCCCAGAACCTGGTTAAATAAATCCGGAATCAATGGGAGGTAGTATCTATTCTGGACAGTGATTTTATTTAATCTCCGGTAATCGATACATGGCCTAAGACCACCATCTTTTTTCTTAACGAAGAAAAACCCCGCCCCCATAGGAGAGACAGAAGGTCTAATATGCCCTTTACCAAGGCTCTCCTTAATATAATCTTCCATGCGTTCGGGCTTAGAAAGATTATAAATTCGCCCCTTAGGAAACTTGGCCCCCTCTATTAGCTCTATAGTACAATCATAAGGTCTATGGGGGGGTAGAACCTCCGGGGTTGGTGATGAGAATACATCAGAATATTCCCTAACAACAATGGGTAAAGTATCCAACTTTACTGAGACCCCAGCCTGTACCACGGACAAGCACGAGTCACACTTAGGCCCCCATCTCACCAACTCCCCCTTGGACCAATCTATAGTGGGGTTATGTAGTCGGAGCCAAGGCAACCCTAGTACCACCTCAGCCGGTAGGTTCTCCAGGACTAAAAGGGAACATCTCTCTGAGTGGCACACACCCACGGTTAGAGAAATCTCTGAGGTACATGAGCTCACCGTACCACCAATAAGAAGAGTAGCATCAATAGCCATGACATGGATAGGAGTTGGTAAAGCAAACATTGGAATACCCAATCTTACAGCGTACTCAGAGTCAATAAAGCTGGCCGCTGAGCCAGAATCAATAAAGTCCTTACCCAGCCATTTATCTACCCCCAGAGAAATCGTAATGGGTACCAAAAGCTTACATTTAGAATAATCAGGGTGTACCTGGTCTTTAGGTTGCCTTGCCTTAGGATACTTGACAGAGAGGACCTTCTTAGGACACTGGTTGATCCAATGGTCAGGATCTCCACAGTAAAAGCATTCTTCACGTCTGCGGCGAAGATTCCCTCGGGTCATGCCAACCTGCATGGGTTCCTCGGTGGAGACCTCAGCATTGTCTCTGGGATAGGCCTCTGGCTGGACCACCATCTGGGAAGAGAACTGTTGTTCCTGTCATCTCTCTCTAACCCGTCGGTCAAGTCGGACAACAAGGGTTATCATCTCCTCTAAGGTCTCTGGAAGTTGATAACTGACCAGAAGATCCTTTAAATTATCAGACAGACCTGACCTGAACTGACTCTTCAGGGCTGGTTCGTTACATCCTGAGGGGACACACCACCTTCTGAATTGGGTGCAATAATCCTCCGCAGGTAGATTGCCCTGAACCAGTGCCTTTAGAGCCGTCTTGGCTACTAGAGCCCTGTCTGGTTCATCATAGAGGGTTCCTAGGTAAAGAGAACGCCCAGTCCTGGGGATCACCCTGTAGTCGGGAAATGATAATGCCCACGCGTTGACTATCGGGACCAGAGGACACAGGGCGCAAACCGAAGTAAAGTCTGCAACTCTCCTTAAAAGAGAGAAACTTCTTCCGGTCTCCAGAAAAGGGTTCTGGGAGCTTAATCTGGGGCTCAAAATGCGGACTGGAGGCCTGAGGAGTGGAAGAACCTTGCCCTAACTCAAAAGAACTGAGTTTTTCCCCTAGCTCCTGCACCATCTGCGTCAGATTAGAGACATGGTCAGTCAGGGTCACCAGAGGATTCATTATACAGTGGTTATTGGGCCTGTAACGGTCACGTACACACACACACAGGGGGGAGGATAGTGACCACTGCGCTCCACCCTCACCCCTGCCCCTGCCTACTTGCCTCACGAGTCCTGATGACAGGGGACAACTGGACGGCAGTCCCTAACTTAGGATACGTGCAGGAAGTCCAGACAAGACAAATAACGGATAGTGAACGGACCGGGCCAAAACCAAGAGGACAACCCAGTACAGAGGGATAAGCAAAGAAAGGTCAGGAGAACCTGGGGTCATAAATACCAGGAGAGTCCAGAAGTACCAAAGGAGTCCGCAAAGAATAGTCAGGTGGAAGCCGAGGTCAATATACCAGGAACGATGCGCAGTACAGGAGGAGCAGGCAAAGGATCGTCAGGGAACACGATCAGGTAAGTACACAGGTATCCAACAACTGCCAGGAACCTAAATTAACAGGCAACCTGTGGCCAGCAGGCTGCCTGTATTTATAGTGGGGAGTGAGGGTCATGTGACGTGACTAGCGTCACATGACCGACAGACCAACCAGTCGAGCACCGAGTGATCAGCTTGGCGCTCAAGGCAGACGTAGGAGCAGGGAGCCTCCCAGCTAGCAAAGCCGCCCTCGGAACGAGGTCAAACACAGATCCTTTCTCCCAGAAGCTAAGCAGCAGGTCTACGGCTGATGGGAGACCGAGTGCGCTTTTCGCACCCAGTTACAAGAGGAGAATAAGTATGGCTTAAGTGATTGTAAAACAATCTAAAGTGCAAAGTGCCATAAATACCAGATATACAGTAAAACTAGTGATACTAGAGAGGGGGTCGTTGATCCAGGGAGTTATTCTGATTGCCTGATTGGAGTCGGGAAGGAATTTTATATTCCCCTAAAGTGGGGAAAATTGGCTTCTACCTCACAGTTTTTTGGTTTTGCCTTCCTCTGGATCAACTTGCAGATGACAGGCCGAACTGGATGGACAAATGTCTTTTTTCGGTCTTATGTACTATGTTACTATGATTGTAAAAGGTAATACCGACCAAAATGGTTTAAAACCCTGACGTGCATTTCGTGTGTAGCTTTTCTCATCTATTCAGTAAAAAGAGACTTTATTTATTATACTCAAACGCCTGGTTATTGCCTCCATTATCCTTGCACCTGTTCTCCTGCCTTGCATCCCACTACCCATCCAACTACCCTGCGGCTGGCGCACGGCACTGTGTTTAAATGTCTTATACGTTCGTAAAGGAATCACACAATGGTGAAATAAACCACATTCAAAGGTATGGCAATTCTCATCAATCTCGTGATAATAGACTTAGCTGTTCCAAAAAAAAAAGAGGTGAAAATCCTACTGGAGTATGATTGTTGGTGCCCTCTGGGTTCTTCCATTGCCAGGTACATGGGATGAAGAATAATGTAGCTTGGAGAGGACCCTACACTGTTTAGAAAGAAGCTTGTATGATGCTCCTTGGTAGCAGAAGCTGATGGACCTTATGTATGCCAAAATAAGCACACAATCTGAGTAAGCCATTTGGTTTCCTGGTGAGAAGTACTCTAATGTATTTAAAGGAGTGAAAAGCCCATTTAAAGCCCAAAAAAATGGAATTGGGATGCCATGGGACATGTTTTTTCATCAAAATTCCATTAGAAGACCTGGAAGAGTGGTTAATGGGCCTGTAATGAAGGACATGAGGTCATCGACATATCATCATTCAGCATCGTGGACCTCCAAACCGGTGATATTTGAATTGGAAAGGATTGGAAGAGACAGTAAATAAAATCCAGATAATTCAAGTGTTGTGGCCGGGTAACATGATTTGTATTTTCCTTTGTGATACCCCCTACTGGTCAAAATTGTGTCCTCTTGTCTGCACCTGGCAAATAATCTTCTTTTTTGCCTCAGTGACTACTAACACTCTTCTCCATGCCTCCCAACTGTCCAGGAACCAGCAGGACACTACTGAATTTTGGGCTCTGTCATGCAGTCCTGGGACGTCTGTTACAACCTCTGATTTAAGCTGTATTTGCATCCTCAGTAAACGTATACAGTTGAATACAGTGATAAAGCAGGGAGTCCTCGGCTCTCTACTGCACTATTCCCTTGTAGCCAGTGATTCGGCACAGGCAAGCGCGATACAGTGACATCATCACAGCTGATGCTCCAAGCCATATACAGCTCCAAGACACATACAGCCCAGACCAGAAACAGATGCAGACTTGCTGTGCATCTTTTGTTGCGGGAACGTGGAATAGGTATTGAATTTGGAGGTAATAAGAGACATCATTGTGGATGGTGGCACTTAGGGGGCCTCATACTGTATGGGGATCACTTATGGGGCATCATAATGTGTGGAGGGGCAATTAAAGGGGTTGTTCGGGTTCAGAGCTGAACCCAGACATACTGATAATTTCACCCAGGCAGCCCCATGATTTGAGCATCGGAGCAGTTCATGCTCTTATGCTCTCCCTTGCCCTGTGCAGGATCGCGCAGGCAAGGGCTCTTTATTTACTATAACACACTGCCGGGCGGATGCTTCCGCCCAGCAGTGTGTTCGGTGACGTCACTGCCGGCTCTGATCGACGGGCTTTAGCGCTGCCCTAGCCGTTTTACAGGCTAGGGCAGCGTTAAGCCCACCCATCAGTGCCGGTGACATAACCGGGCTCACTGCTGGGAGGAAGCCTCCGTCTGGCAGCCTGAAGGAGAGCTTGGTTCGTCACCGGAACTCCACAACATGCCTTTGCCCTGCGCGATTCAGCGCAGGGCAAAGGAGAGCATCGGAGCATTAACTGCTCCGATGCTCAAGTCAGGGGGCTGCCTGGGTGAAAATGGGGGGATATGTCTAGGAACTCGGACAACCCCTATAACAGGGCATCACTGCATGGGGGAACTCAAGGGGGCCCTTTGGTGTATGAAACATGGGAGGCTCATACTGTATGTGGGCACTTATGGGGATATCATACTGTATAGGGGAGGACTTAAAGGGGTATCACTCTGTGTTCAGGCACTTAAGGGGACATCACACTGTGGGAGGGGCACTTATGGGAACATTCTACTGTTAGGCAGGCACTTAGCTGGCATTCTATTGTGTAGGGGGCACTAAGGGGCATCATACTATGTGGGTAAGCATTAATGAGGCATCGTACTATGTGAGAGCCCTAAAGGGGGCATTATACTGTGGGGGGCAGTGAGAGTGCATCATACCCAAATTAGGGGCACTAAAGGCACATTCTTATGGTGTTGGGGCACGAAGAGTGTATTCTTACTGTGAGGGCAGATCTCAGGGGTTATTCCTACTATTACTGTGTGGTGGCAGAATTGGTGTGGATAGATAGGATTTGAGTGGAGTTAGAGGAGTGGCTTAATGTGAAAACAAATTGCCTTGGCGCACTACCCCCTCTGTGGGTTTTGCAAAAGTTGGGAGATATACAGTATCTCCTCTCTATGTTATGTCCATCCCAGTCCTTTGTACTGTTGCAACAGTCATATGGCCTCAGATACAGGCCCTCTATAACCCTCCAGGTCCTGAAGACAATTGCTGCCGCCTCTATACTCAATAAGCTCTATATAGGCAGATATACAGACTGAAGCAATTCCTGATCTGCGTGTACAATGGCAAATGCATAATTTATGCGATCAGTAAATGGGTTGCTCTGCCAACCAAACAGTGAATGATCGCAGTAAAAATCATTCATCCCCATAAATGGAGAATGATTGCTGCATATAAATAGGTAGTGCCCTGGAGCAAGGGTAATTTAGAGTCTGGACATTTGTGGATATTTGCTCCTATTACTGCTATATACAAAGCTGCCAACTCACTTCTTTATTGCACTTTGAAGGGTTAACTTGCCCAGTGATTTATGCTGTTGTTTGCACTGTTTTATACTGCTAAATGGCATCTTGTATGATATATCCCTTTTGCACTGTTATTGCGCTTAATTGTGGAAAGGGTAAATGCATAGCGAGTTCACACTAAGAGACTTTTGGAATTTCCAGTCTGTGCACTGAGAAGCTAGTAATTTTCCACTGCTGTAATAAGGGACTATGCAGAGCTGAGTTTTGGACAGACAAGCCAGACATAGTGAACTTTTGACTGGTTGGTTTACCTCTGTCAGACTGTTGTTTACAACTGAAAACTGCTTAGTCATTCCCACTGATTCACATTGAATCCCAATACAAGTCTATAGCAGTTTTGAATGGCAACATTGTTTCTGTTAGGTTGTGCTTCTCCAACTTCACGACTCCCACTGGAAGGTTCTAGATCAGTTAGAGCTGTAAAAAAGCTATAAGTAAGGACCAGTGATAAGTAAGAGAGACTCTGCCAGACTGTACAAGTGACCAGAAAAAAGATGCTAAGACGGGAATACTCTACCACAGACCCTGAGTCACCAGCCCTTTGATCAGGGAGCCAGCTGGATGACTGAGCCACAGACCCTGGGCCACCAACTCTTTGGTCAGGGGACTGGACTTTTAAAGCGAACCTTTCACCTGCATTTCACTTAATAAACTATCAAAAGTACCTTATAGATCATCCTCATTGTGTTATCATACAGTCTTGTCCCGCTTTTCTGATCGCAAGCCAGTGATGATCTGGAGCATTGTTATCATATTCAGCAGGTATTATATGTCAAAAACTCTGCATATTTCATGGGGCTATCTATCTATACATAGATATACACATGTGACAAACCCAGATTAGATGGCTATCTTGAAGACAGGCAGGCATCGGGGACGGCGCATGCGCGATTCAGTTACAGGATCGCGCTTGAGTCCGACGGCGCATGCGCCGCCTGTACAAGCGCGGTCCCCGCGACTGAGCCGGGTGTCAATTAGACTGCATAGAGGTGGGGTTAGGGCAGGGAAGTTACAGCCTGGAGTGAGGGAAGGGCTACCCCCTTGACATCTACCGTGACTTGTGGAGCTGGAGAAGAGTACTTTAGAAAGCGATTTTTTCATGCATATACATGACAGAAAAGCGGGACAAGACTGTATGATAACACAATGAGGATGATCTATAAGGTACTTTTGATAGTTTATTAAGTGAAATGCAGGTGAAAGGTTCGCTTTAAGAAAGAGAGATACAGCTATCTCAAGCCTTTCCTTAGCACAGAACCTTTAGATGAGACACTGGAAAAACCAGCTCAGTGCATTGCCTGTATTGTTTTGCACTTGAGTTCCTACAGTAAAGAAATACATTGGTTTTCTGCATGCCTTGACTCTCTGGACTTATCTCCCACACCTTACCATCCCCTTTGAAGAGCAGCAACACATGGTGATACCTCAACGGTGCCCGGGGGACCCAGCGTAGCATTAAGGCCTCAAACCAGGCCAGGCCACTACAAATGCAGCTCTACTACAGCTGAACATTTAGGCATTGACCAGGAGAAATCGGTTCATTCCTGATTATTTTATGTAAATAGGCCCTTAGAGTTCAATATAACTTTCTCATTCATCTGAATGGGGCTGACAGAAATCCATACACATGATGCAGAAATAATTCAGATGTATGGAAGGGACTGTTCAAATGCTGTTCACAATTCTAAATAACTGCAGATAGCATCCTAAGTAAGGGATTAGGAAATAATATACGTAATAAAATTTATATATGAAGAAGTTCACCCTTTCCTTGCAGGATAGGTGCTGGATAACAATTTTCTGCAGCAATGCTACCACCTAGTGGTGTCCAATGTGAATAATATGGTCACAGTTAAAAAAAAGTAGTTAGGCTACTTTCACACTTGCGTTGTTCGGCATAGAGTTCTGTCACAGGGGCTCTATACCGGAAAAGAACTGATCAGTTTTATCCCATGCATTCTGAATGGAGAGTAATCCGTTCAGTTTACATCAGGATGTCTTCAGTTCAGTCGTTTTGACTGATCAGGCAAAAGAGAAAACCGCAGCATGCTACGGTTTTCTCTCCGGCGAAAAAAACTGAAGACTTGCCTGAATGCCGGATCCGGCATTTTTTCCCATAGGAATCTATTAGCGCCGGATCCGGCATTCAGAATACCGGAATGCCGGATCCGTCCTTCCGGCCTGCACATGCGCAGACCGATAAAAATGTGAAAAAATTTACAAGACGGATCCGTCTGTCCGCATGACAAGCGGAGAGACGGATCCGTCCGTGCAATGCATTCCTTGCAATGCATTTGTGAGACGGATCCGCATCCGGATCCGTCTCACAAATGCTTTCAGTCAGCGGCAGATCGGCGGATCCGGCGGGCAGTTCCGACGACGGAACTGCCCGCCGGATCACACTGCTGCAAGTGTGAAAGTAGCCTTATCCAGGTTTTTAAAATTGATATCCTTAGGCTAGGTCATCATTAGGCAAAACCATCAATATTAGGTTGGTTCCTGATGCTAGGTACAGGGAATTAGGATAGGGAACCTCACTGCTGACGCACAATAGCAGAGTTCAAAGTCACAATATGTCCTTGGATCAATTTAATCATTATCATGCACCTCTTCCGCGGCAAAAACTGCACAACTATTTATTCCCTTACGTCCTACCAGCAGCACAGATGGGTTAACTGCCCTTGTGGACTGGTAGGACCGGCGGAATTTTAATGAGCCCAAAGAACCAATAAACGATCTTCAGCTCCCTGAAAGGGAGGAGATCACCCCCCAGCCCACCGTGTTTTTTTCTGTCCTCTGGACAGGTGGACTGGTGGTGTCGCTCCCCCTCTGGGAGCTGAAGAGTGCTAGGGGCTCTATTTTTTTTAGATCTAAAGTTTGCCCTCCATGGACTCTCATTGCCTTTATTATAGGCTGGTCGGCGTTTCTATCTGGGGTACCGTCGGGGTGAGGGGTGTCCCCTCCCCTCTTCTTCGAACCAGCTGTGGTATCCCGTCCTCCCTCGCCGCATGTGAGCGGCGCTATGGCCGTCGGGTGCCGCTGGGGTACTGTCGGGGAGGGGGGTATCCCCTCCCCTCTTCTTCCACTCGAGTGCTGTGGTATCCCGTCCTTCTCTCGCCGCATGTGGCGGCGCTATGGGCGCCGCCATCTCCGGAAGTGACGCGCACTAGGTGCGCTACGTCACTTCCGGTTTTTCCATAGCGATGCCGTGAGGGTTTAAACCTCACTACTTTTATTAAAACTTTCTCCCCATGTCACCCTGGGATCCAGGATTAGGTGGGGCAGACATTTAGGGCTTGCTGAGCCTGTTTAGGCTCTGTTATCCCTCTGGGCTAGTTACGATTGAGGCCCCGCCCAGGAGGCGGGGCTTCCTCCTCTTAAGCGCCCAGAGCCTGTCAGTCAGTGCTCTGGTTGCGTCGCTTTCACAAGCAAGCTCCAGAGTTCCCTGTGCCTTGAGATATTTAGTATTGCTTGGCTTGGGATTGTGGTTTCCTCTTTTACAGCTCTATTTTCTGCTAGTGCTGGTGGGCCCCCATAAGGTCTTGTTTCACCACCTCCAGGTAAAATTGTAGGTGTTATGACCTGTGTTCTTTCTAATTACAGACTATGGCTTCCCCTAAGGATCCGGATCAGCGTAAAGCTGGGGCCAAGAGGAAGCATCTGGCGTGTTACGAATGTAACACCCCCTTAGACGACAGCTGTCCGTACTCTAGATGTGAGAGTTGTCGCACGGCATCCACGGAACCCACGATGCAAGAAATGTTTCAGTGGACGAAGACATACGTGGATGACTCCATTAAGGGAGTGGTGCAGCTGCTGAATGAGAGGCTACCAGGACCCTCTCAGACTCCCATGGAGGTGGTCGCACCGGTCGAAAGACCTACCCCCTGTTCTCCGGGGTCTTCTTCTTCTGAGGAAGAAGAATCTACTTCTTGCTTTTTCCCTCCAGAAAAGACGCAGAAGTTACTCAAGTCCATCAGGTCGGGGGACCATGATGTTGACATGGGGGAGTCCTCCGATCCCGCCGGACGGACACAGCGTGTCTTTAGAGCGGATGAGACCCTTCTCTCCGTGATGCGCACGGAATGGAGAAAGCCCGAGAAAGGTCCAGTTCTCACTAGAAAATTCAAACTGATGTACCCGATGGCTAAACCCTTGGTGGAATTGTGGGGTTCCGTTCCCAAGGTGGACATGGCTATTGCCAAGTTGTCCCGGCGCACTCTAGTTCCTGCAGACGATGGGTCTAGTCTGCAGGACCCTCTAGACCAGAGGGCAGAGTGCACCCTTAGGAGGAGTTACGTGGCGGCTGCTGCCTCCGCATCAACTTCTATTGCGGCCACGGAGGTAGCCACTTATTTACGCTCTAAGCTTAACCGAATCCAGACGGACGTTGATCAGAGCGTATCAAGGGATGATATCCTGGCAGCCTTCAAGTCGGCCAATCTGGCCATGGACTTTCTGGTCGATTCTACCCAGATGCAGCTGAAGCTGGCCGCCAAAACTATGGCCCTAGTTTCGGCTGCCCGCAGACCACTCTGGTTGAAACCTTGAATCGCTGATAACGCGTCCAAGTTCAATCTTTGTGGGCTCCCCTTCGAACCGGATAGGCTATTCGGGTCCGAATTGGACAAGATAATGGAGGGGCTCTCCGATAAAAAGGGGAAGAGCCTCCCCCAGCAGCCCTTTCGGGGACGCCCCAGGCAGGAGAAGAAAGGCGGAGGTCGTCCAGGGCAGCAGTCTAGGCGCAGAGATTGGGGGGGACCATCTCGTAAATATTAGAGACGCTACCGTAAACCCACCAGGGAGGCAAAACCCTCCTGAATATGGGCCTCTTCGAGGCTCTTGGATAAGCACTGCTGCCCCTGCAGTATCTCCCCTAGATTTTCCCGTACCCCTCCCCCAGATTCCCGTGGGGGGTCGTCTTACCCATTTCAAAGACTCTTGGAGCCGGTTGATTGCAGACCCCTGGGTCCAGGACATAGTTTCCCTCGGGTACCGGGTAGATCTTATCTCTCTCCCCCCAGGGAGATTCATCGCCACACGAAACTTCGGGTCTGCCAAACAAGTGGTCCTAGAAGCTTACATTCAGGACTATATTTCTAAGGGAGCCCTAGAGGAGGTGCCGGCAGGGGAGAGGGGCCTAGGGATTTATTCACCAGTGTTCCTGGTTCCCAAAAAGACGGGAGATCTCCGGATGATCATCGACTTGAGATTTCTCAATCGATTTATAAGGAAAACAAGGTTTCGCATGGAAACCATAAGGTCAGTCAGCCATATCCTCAACCCTGGGGACGTCATGGCTACTCTGGACCTCAAGGATGCGTATCTTCACATTCCGATCCATTCCGCGTCCCGGAAACTCCTCAGGATCGCGGTCCAGATTTCAGGGGTTCGCAGGCACTTTCAGTTCGCCGCGCTTCCCTTCGGAATCTCTTCTGCCCCCCTTATCTTCACCAAGGTGGTGGTGTTGGTGGTGGCAGCTTTGAGACTTCAAGGACTGACTATTTTTCCTTATCTGGACGATTGGCTTTTTATAGCCTCTTCAGTTCCGATCCTTACACACCATCTTCAGGTCGCAATCTCTTTTCTCTTCCGCCTAGGCTGGATTATCAACTGGCAGAAGTCGAATGTGAGCCCATCGACTTCAATCCATTACTTAGGATTCGTGGTCGACTCTGTGGAGATGTCCCTCCGGTTGACTCCAGAAAGGAGAGCGCGGATTCAGGACCTAGCAAAGGTCCTTTATGTCCCTCGTCGAGTCTCTATCCGGACTCTCATGAAGATGCTGGGGCTCATGTCAGCGGCTGCGGATGCAGTCCCTTGGGCGCTATGGCACCTCCGTCCTTTTCAGTCGGAGGTCTTACACCTATGGAACGGCAGCCCTGCGGGGCTAGATTCCCTGTGCTCCCTGTCCGGTCAAACCCGGAATTCCCTCAGATGGTGGTTTCAGCTACCACCAGGGAAGTCTATGACCCAACCAGCTTGGGTCATATTGACTACAGACGCGTCCCTTGTAGGCTGGGGGGCTCACCTGGACGGATCCCCAATACAGGGATCTTGGTCTCCTCTGGAGCGGCATCTTTCTTCCAATCTTCGCGAGATGCGAGCTATCCGGCTAGCCCTCCTTCACTTTGCCCCTCAGATCCGGGGCAAAGCAGTGAAAGTCCAGTCAGACAATATGACTGCAGTTCTCTATATAAACAAACAGGGAGGCACAAGATCATTGCCCCTTCTGTCAGAGATCGGGGTGATTCTTCGGTGGGCAGAGATGAACCTTTCCCATCTATCTGCCGTTCATATTCGAGGCTCCCTTAATATGATAGCGGACCGCTTAAGTCGAGGATTACCGACCATGGAGTGGTCTCTGCATCCGGAGATCTTCAGGCAGCTAGTTAACAGATGGGGTGGATCTCATGGCAACCAGGTTCAACGCCAAGGTGCTGAGGTTCTGTTCCCTCTACAGGGAAGACAACCCCCTGGCGATAGATGCTCTGTCAATACCATGGAGGTTCAGGCTGGCTTACATCTTCCCTCCGTTTTCCATGATACCGAGGGTATTGATGAAAATCCGTCAGGATCAGGCCTCGGTAATAGCCATCATACCGTTTTTGCCCAGAAGATCCTGGTTTACCCAGCTCATTCAGATGAGTCGGGGACAATACTGGAGACTCCCCCCGGAGCAGACCCTGGTGTCGTGGGACACTCACCTCTGCCCAGATCTGCACAGGTTCAACCTGACAGCCTGGAGGTTGATCAGTCCCTTCCCAACATAGAAGGGCTTTCCGAGTCGGTCCTGAGAACTTTGTCGCATTCCCGAGCAGAGTCTACAAAGAAGGCCTCCTCCAGGATCATGAGAATCTTCGTGGCATGGTGTGATTCCAGACAGGTGGCGTCCGCAGATCCGCCCCTTCCTGCGATACTTCAATTTCTTCAAGATGGATTAGATAGAGGCCTATCTCCAGCTACCTTGAAGGTACAGGTTTATGCCATCTCGGCCTGTCTCAACAGGCCACATTCTCGGGACCCACTCATTAAACGCTTCCTGAAGGGAGCTGAAAGACTAAAGCCTACTATACTGAAACCTATCCCCCAGTGGGATCTTTCAGCAGTGCTCAGGGGGCTAGCATCTCCCCCCTTCGAGCCCTTGGAGGAGGTAAATTTAAAATTTTTGACTTTAAAGATGGTCTTTCTTCTGGCTATAGCTTCAGCCAAAAGAATTTCTGAATTGCAGGCTTTCTCTGCAATTCATCTGTACATTATTTTCCTACAGGATAGAGTACTCCTGAAGTTTTTACCCTACTTCAGGCCTAAGGTGCCTACTTTCCAGAACATCAATCAGGTAATCTCTTTACCAGTTTTGTTTACAGCCTCCTCCTCTGATACTCCAGCTAGAGACCCGCTGGATATTTCAAGATGCCTCCAGATCTATGTGGATAGATCTAGAGAGTTCAGGATAGATGAGAATCTTCTTATCCTGTTTGCCGGTAAGTCTAAAGGCCATAAAGCGTCTTAAGCTACCATTAGTCGCTGGATTAAGGAGGCCATTATGGAAGCTTTCGTCTCCCAATCCTTAGATCCTCCTGAGTTTGTGAGAGCCCATTCTACTAGGGCGGTCTCCACCTCGGTTGCGGAGAGAAGACTCCTCCCCTTAGAGTTGATCTGTAAGGCGGCCTCCTGGATCTCTGAGTCAACCTTCATCTCCCATTATAGGATAGATGCTAGGATGGCAGAGTTTTCGGCTTTTGGGCAGACTGTTCTTAGTTCTGCCAGGCATGAGGACCCTCCCTAGGGGATTCTTCTTGCTATCTCCCCATCTGTGCTGCTGGTAGGACGTAAGGGAATCGTTAATTTCTAACGATAATTTGTTTTCCCTTAGTCCTAACAGCAGCACACAAATATCCCACCCTAAATACATTATGCTTGTTAAAAACACGGTGGGCTGGGGGGTGATCTCCTCCCTTTCAGGGAGCAGAAGATCGTTTATTGGTTCTTTGGGCTCATTAAAATTCCGCCGGTCCTACCAGTCCACAGGGGCAGTTAACCCCATCTGTGCTGCTGTTAGGACTAAGGGAAAACAAATTATCGTAAGAAATTAACGATACCTGCAGCTAGATACTAGGCAAAGTTTCTAACCCAACAGTGCCTAGTAGTTTAACCCTTTATAGATACCTTATACAGGCTGGTCCACGAAAAAGTAGCCGTCCTCCAGGGATAGTATGACAAGATGAACGCGCAAGTGGATTTTTTTTCTGAAAGTGGTCCCCGTTCACGTCTCTGCCTCTTTGGGCACGTCGGATTATGTTGGCTGATACTGCTTGCAGCTCTTCAACAATCCACTTGCTCATACATCTTGTCATACTATCACTGGATCAAATGATTGTGCAGGCCGTGTTCAGCTAGGAAACACAAAGAAGGCGCACCATAAGGTAATACCGTACGTATATAGTAAGGAAATGTCTCCAAAAAGGAGGCTCACCTTGTGTAGTTGTGCTAAACGTGGGCACAACTCTAGTGTAAGCTCATCTGGGGTTGTTTTGATCCCCTCTTAAACGGATGGTATGCAGCCAGGGATACAGGTGCTTCTGAACAGGGATGCCTAGAGTCCCTCAGAAGATAAGTGGATCAGCAGAGAAGATGTGTGACTGGCACCACCCATTTCCACCCCTTGACCCCCAATCCAATGTGTTTTTGGCGGTTTTTTAGGGTATTTATATGTGTGTAACAACCTCAATACTGTATGCAAGCATTCTGTACCTGACAAAGGGGAACACTGTCCCCGAAACGCGTTGTTCCACTTGCTGAATAAAAACCTCTGAATTTAATTCAAACTACTGGATGTTTTTTTGTGCCGCGCGACATCTTCTCTGCTGATACTATCACTGGAGGCGGGCTACTTTTTCGTGGGCCAAGCTGTATATCTACCTTTACATTCAGCATGCTGCAGGACAGAAGGGCAGAGCATAGGAGTTATAGTAGCAAGAATCGTGGTCATAGTACTCACTCTGTCTCTCCCCTGGGCCCAGCAGTGATGTGAAGGGTGCATCTGTTCTTCAGTGACAGCAAGTGAGGGTAGTGACACACAAAGTCCACAATTTTCAATGAATATTGCTGCATATACATAAATACAAACTTAAAGTGAGGAACAGAAGTATTTGAACACCCTGCGATTTTGATTTTGCAAGTTCTCCCACTTAAAAATCATGGAGGGGCCTGAAATTCACATTGTAGGTGCATTCCCACTCTGAGACACAGAATAAAATAAAAAAATCTGGAAATCACATTGTATGATTTTTAAAGAATATATTTGTCTTGCACTGCTGAAAATAAGTATTTAAACACCTGAGAAACAGCAAGAATTCTGGCCCTCAAAGACCTGTTACTGTGCCTTTAAAAAGTTCACCTCTACTCCACTCATTAATCTAACTT
The DNA here is from genome assembly GCF_905171765.1 of Bufo bufo. NCBI lineage: Eukaryota > Metazoa > Chordata > Amphibia > Anura > Bufonidae > Bufo > Bufo bufo. Next base: position 129,724,059 of record NC_053396.1, read on the forward strand.
AGTAGCACCTGTGAGCTCTTTAAAGACACCTGTCCACCCTACAGTCAGTCAGACGCCAACTACTACCATGAGCAAGATCAAAGAGCTGTCAAAAGACACCAGAGACAAAAATCTGGACTTCCACAAGGCTGTAGAGGGCTACAGGGCAATTGCCAAGCAGCTTGGTGAAAATAGATCAACTGTTGGAGTAATTGTTAGAAAATGGAAGAGGCTAAAGACGACTGTCGGTCTCCCTCGGACTGGGGCTCCATGCAAGATCTCACCTCGTGGGGTATCACTGATGATAAGAAAGGTGAGGAATCATCCCAGAACTACAAGGGAGGAGCTGGTTAATGACATGAAGATATCCGCGCTTTCCTCAACTTTGAATCTGCGAAAATGCTTGTACATGCCCTCATCATCTCCCGCCTAGACTACTGCAACATTCTCCTCTGTGACCTTCCATCTAGTACTCTCGCACCCCTCCAATCTATCCTCAACTCTGCTGCCAAACTAATCCACCTCTCACCCTATTACTCCCCTGCCTCTCCCCTCTGACAATCCCTTCACTGGCTCCCCATTGCCCAGCGAATTCACTTCAAAGTACTAACAAATACATACAAGGCCGTCTATAACCTGTCCCCTCCCTACATCTCTGAGCTACTTTCCCGATACATCCCCACACGCACTCTCCGATCCTCACAAGACCTCCTTCTTTCCTCTCCTCGTATCACCTCTTCCCACAATCGCCTCCAGGATTTCTCCTTTGCATCCCCCACACTCTGGAACTCGCTACCCCAACATATCAGACTCTCACCAACAGTGTAATCCTTCAAAAGAAACCTGAAAACCCACCTCTTCAGACAAGCCTACAACCAGTGACCCTGCTGCTTCTATACCGCCATGACCAACTTCACCCGCACCTACTGTGTCCTTCTCCCATACCATGTAGATTGTAAGCCCTCATGGGCAGGGCCCTCTCTCCTTCTGTACCAGTTTGTAACTCGTCTTGTTTATGATTAGTGCAATTGTCTGTATTATGTATGTATACCCCTTTTCATATGTACAGCGCTATGGAATGAATGGCGCTTTAATAATAAAAAATAATAATAATAATAATGAAGATAGCTGGGACCACAGTTTCAAAGGTCACTGTCGGTAGAACACTACGCCATCATGGTTTCAAATCATGCATTGCATGGAAGGTTCCCCTGCTCAAGTCATCACATGTCCAGTCCCGTCTGAAGTTTGCCAATGACCATCTGGATGATCCAGAGAAGGCATGGGAGAAAGTCATGTGGTCAGATGAGACCAAAGTAGAACTTTTTGGTCTAAACTTTTTCGTGTTTGGAGAAAAAAGAAGGATGAGTTGCATCCCAAGAACACCATCCCTACTGTGAACCATGGGGGTGGTAACATCATGCTGTAGGGGTACTTTTCTGCGAAGGAGACAGGATGACTGCACTGTATTAAGGAGAGGATGAACGGGGCTATTTATTGTGAGATTTTGAGCAACAACCTCCTGTCACGGATGGTGTTGCAGAAAACTGGAAGTTATAAATAAACATCCGACTGACTTGATCCCAAACTAAGGAACATATGGGTGAGCCCTATAAAACCCCTAGAGCTCTCCCTGATTGCTATGCCCATGCAAAGGTCTTTATGGTAGACGATTGCATGCCCTCGTACCTAGACTGTGTGACACCTGAAAACCTTATAATAGTGAGGGGACACGACCACCGGCTCCCTGCACTTAATACGGATGGAGTCAGGGTCACCTAGAATCAAGCCAGAAAGGAAACACAAATAAAGGGAAAAAGACTTATCTGAGGAATCAGCAGTTGCAGCCTCCAGCAGTGAACACAATCCAGGAAGTAGTATAAACCGCAAAGTGAGGCAGTATGGGAGGGAATATAAAGGGAGGCAATCAGTGTAAATAGATGACAGCTGGGAGAAGGAAAGGAGATGACAAAGTGAATACAAAACAAAGAACATCATGCAAGAGGTACAGAAGAACGTCTGCCATACCTTCTCAGAGAGCTGGCGGTGACACCTCCTTCCCTCAGTCAGAGCATTGAATATGGGTTGTGGCTGGGTCTTTCAACAAGATAACGACCCAAAGCACACAGCTAGGATAACCAAGGAGTGGCTCCGTAAGAAGCATATCAAGGTTCTGGAGTGGCCTAGCCAGTCTCCAGACCTAAATCCAATAGAACATCTTTGGAGGGAGCTGAAACTCCATGTTGCTCAGCGACAGCCCTGAAACCTGACAGATCTAGAGGAGATATGTGTGGAGGAGTGGGACAAAATCTCTGTTGCAGTGTGTGCAAACCTGGTAAAGAACTACAGGAAACATTTAACCTCTGTAATTGCAAACAAAGGCTTATGTACCAAATATTAACACTGATTTTCTCAGGTGTTCAAATACTTATGTTCAGCAGTGCAAGACAAATAAATTCTTTAAAAATCATACAATGTGATTTCCTGATTTTTTATTTTTTTTATTCTGTGTCTCAGAGTGAGAATGCACCTACAATGTGAATTTCAGACCCCTCCATGATTTCTAAGTGGGAGAACTTGCAAAATTGCAGGGTGTTCAAATACTTCTGTTCCTCACTGTACATACATGTATTAGGGTTCTTGATGACATCCACCATGCAGTTTTTGTGCCACACAGATAATTTCTCAGAGCAATTGAGATGGTGGTCTCCCACACACTCGAAAGAGGGTTCACAGATAGGCACAGAGGAGAAGGTCCTGTTCGTGATGCCAAAATTATGCATCATGCTGTAGGGGAGGAGAGAAGAAGAGAGGAGTATAGTCATAGTATCAATAATGGTGGTTGTAGTACTTTCTCACTCTGTCGCTCTTCTAGGCTGTTCTTCACTTTGGGGCACTCTCTGGTCTTGGGGTTTTCCTGCATAGTGTAAGCTGAGGTGCCCTTGATGTTGAAGTTTGCAGTGAGGTCGAAGGCAAAGTCCCTTTATGCTGCTGTGGAGTTAAGTGTTGGTGTGTGGTCCTCATCTGAGTTCCTGCTCATCCATTTTCTATTGAAGATAAGTGTACATCTCTTGGTATTTTGTTGTTCCCATTTGCTCGTTGTTTACTAGGCCTCAGGGAGACGCTGGTTCGTTCATCTGGGAAGGAACCAGTAGTCTCATACCCTGTCATTAATCCTAGGGTTTTTCAGGGTTACTAGATCCTAGGTTTACAAATTATGAATATTCCCACCTTCAGGGTCTATTCATACTGAGAAGAGTCAGGGCTAGGTTTAGGGTTTCCATAGTTGGTCACCATTTCCCTTTCCCTAGCCTTGAGGCCTAGTTCCTGGTCATTTTCCTTCTGTTGTCATTCTGGTGTTCCTCCCCTCCCCCTACACGGTGACAGTATGGTTTACATGGCGGTAGTGATGATATTCCGTATATTTGACCTCCTGACGAAGCCGCTAAGGTGAACGCGCGTCGAGGTCTCGCGCTTAGGGTCTGGCATCCATCATATCCACCATGTCTTCAGGTACGTCTTGTGTTTAGTATAGCCTGGCATCCCTATATGGCACTTCCACATACATCCATAGTGAGTTCCTGACATTCCAGGTTTATTCTTGCCACTTTATGAGATCTAGATACTGACTTTATTTGAGGATTCATTGTTTATACTGGTCAGTTTTGTTGCCTATGTATTTTGGGATGTGTGGGATAGCTCATGGACAACCAGGTATGATTTTCTGCACTAACTGCAAATAGCCCCATTGTGGTGATTATTTTGTGTTATGCAGTACCGGCTGTCCTGGAGCTAGCGCCCCGCTTCCTCCCCCCCCCCCCCCCCCTTACTGGCTATACCACCCTGTGTTTTATTTATGCATAGGTAGACAGGTGGATGTTTTGATGTCGCATGGCCCTTTGCTTCTCTGTATACTGTATATCATCCTGTCTTTTCTCCATACTTTATATTTTATAATAAATTTATATTTTGATACATTACTTCCACTTGCTTGTTTTAGTCTATTTTAGATACTGGTGGTGGAGGATTTAGAGGGGTTAACTAGGTTTTTAATTATCCTCTCCACACCATAGGGCATAACTACACTGCTCAAATAAATAAAGGGAACACTTAAACAACACAATGTAACTCCAAGTCAATCACACTTCTGTGAAATCAAACTGTCCACTTAGGAAGCAACACTGAGTGACAATCAATTTCACATGCTGTTGTGCAAATGGGATAGACAACAGGTGGAAATTATAGGCAATTAGCAAGACACCCCCAATAAAAGAGTGGTTCTGCAAGTGGTGACCACAGACCACTTCTCAGTTCCTATGCTTCCTGGCTGATGTTTTGGTCACTTTTGAATGCTGGCAGTACTTTCACTCTAGTGGTAGCATGAGACGGAGTCTACAACCCACACAAGTGGCTCAGGTAGTGCAGCTTATCCAGGATGGCACATCAATGCGAGCTGTGGCAAGAAGGATTGCTGTGTCTGTCAGCGTAGTGTCCAGAGCATGGAGGCGCTACCAGGAGACAGGCCAGTACATCAGGAGACGTGGAGGAGGCCGTAGGAGGGCAACAACCCAGCAGCAGGACCGCTACCTCCGCCTTTGTGCAAGGAGAAACAGGAGGAGCACTGCCAGAGTCCTGCAAAATGACCTCCAGCAGGCCACAAATGTGCATGTGTCTGCTCAAACGGTCAGAAAAAGACTCCATGAGGGTGATATGAGGGCCCGACGTCCACAGGTGGGGGTTGTGCTTACAGCCCAACACCGTGCAGGACGTTTGGCATTTGCCAGAGAACACCAAGATTGGCAAATTCGCCACTGGCGCCCTGTGCTCTTCACAGATGAAAGCAGGTTCACACTGAGCACATGTGGCAGACGTGACAGAGTCTGGAGATGCCGTGGAGAACGTTCTGCTGCCTGCAACATCCTCCAGCATGACCGGTTTGGCATTGGGTCAGTAATGGTGTGGGGTGGCATTTCTTTGGAGGGCCGCACAGCCCTCCATGTGCTCGCCAGAGGTAGCCTGACTGCCATTAGGTACCGACATGAGATCCTCAGACCCCTTGTGAGACCATATGCTGGTGCGGTTGGCCCTGGGTTCCTCCTAATGCAAGACAATGCTAGACCTCATGTGGCTGGAGTGTGTCAGCAGTTCCTGCAAGACGAAGGCATTGATGCTATGGACTGGCCCGTCCGTTCCCCAGACCTGAATCCAATTGAGCACATCTGGGACATCATGTCTCGCTCTATCCACCAACGTCACGTTGCACCACAGACTGTCCAGGAGTTGGCAGATGCTTTAGTCCAGGTCTGGGACGAGATCCCTCAGGAGACCGTCCGCCACCTCATCAGGAGCATGCACAGGCGTTGTAGGGAGGTCATACAGGCATATGGAGGCCACACACACTACTGAGCCTCATTTTGACTTGTTTTAAGGACGTTACATCAAAGTTGGATCAGCCTGTAGTGTGTTTTTCCACTTTAATTTTGAGTGTGACTCCAAATCCAGACCTCCATGGGTTGAAAGATTTGATTTCCATTTTTTAACTTTTTGTGTGATTTTGTTGTCAGCACATTCAACTATGTAAAGAACAAAGTATTTCAGAAGAATATTTAATTAACTCAGATCTAGGATGTGTTAATTTTGTGTTCCCTTTATTTTTTTGAGCAGTGTATATGATTAGTGGGGTCCCATTCTGGGACCCCACTGATCCTAGGAACGGGTCCTGTTCCCCCTTTTTGATGGTGTGGCAGGCCACACATATTCCCTGCTTCTCCAGTTATTCTTTTTTGGGACCACTGGAAATAGCCAGCGCTGTACTCTGCCATCTCCAACGACCCCAGAGAGAATGGATGGACAGGCAGGGCATATGCTCGACCTGCCACTCAATCAAGAAGGGGATCAGTGGGTGTAGCTGGCCAGCTAAGACCTGTCCTAGGTTGCTAGTATAGCTTATATGTGTATACAGCTAGACCTGCCAATAGCCTTAATACAGTTCCTATGTTTATGTGTTAAAGACAAAAGCAGAGTTATTTACTGTGACATAATGTTTTAGATGTTATATCTAATATATAAAGCTGAGTGTATGTGTGTGTGTGTGTCCGCTAAAGGAATCTGTACCGTCTCATTTACAATCACGAAATTTGGCACACAGGTACATCAGGTGTCCGGGAAAGTTTTAGACCAGCTCTCTAGGATGTACTGTTCCTGAGATTTTCCCAAAAAATCCATTAGCCAATAGAAGCTTGGTCACATGACCCTTATCAGCCAATAGAAGCTCGCAGGTCCTCCAGTCTCAACATACACAGTTTTACTCCAGGTTTCCATAACAACCCAGCCATTTATCTTCACTGCTGTAGATGAGCTTTAAAGGAAATCTGTCACCAGGATAAATGCTATTGAAGTAAAGCGATGGCCTAATAGCACTTAGCACCTTATTTCAAGATGTGCCTTTGTTCCAGCAATAGATGTTTTTATCCTCTGAAAATCCAGTTTATTTGGTATGCAAATGAGCCAGTAAGGTGCCCAGAGGGGCGTCACTCATGCAGGAAAGAGCCCAGAGATGCCCCCTGCCACAATGTGTCCACACATTCAAAAGCCTTAAAAACCCTGCCCCCAGGTCCAGTTAAGCCACGCCCCTGATCTGGTTAGACCACGCCCCTCCAACTCCTGAGCCAACGGGGATTGAAAAATTAACGTAAAAATCAACTTCTGTCAGTTGTAGGGGTGGGAGGGAGGGTGACTTTCTCCCTGTAGGTCACGCTCAGACAGCACAGTGCTGCTGTCTTACAGTGAGCTGTTCAAAAGGACACGCCCATGATCCAGTTAGGCCATGCCCCCTCCCACTCCTCAGCCGACTGATATTGAAAAAATGAAGTTAAAAATCAACTTTTTGGTCCCAGTAAGCCACGCCCTGATCTGGTTAGGCCATTCCCCCTCCACTCCTCAGCCGACAGGGATTGGAAAAATGAAGGTAAAAATAAACTTTTGTCAGCTGCAGGGGTGAGAGGGAGGGAGACTTTCTTCATGCAGCTCACACTTAGACAGAACAGTGCTGCTGTCTAAGGGCTCATTCCGATGGACATGTGCTGTCCACAAAAATGCGGATCCGTTTTTTTTGTGGATTAGATGCTTTCCCATCAGTTCTATAGGGCCCTTTTCTTCCATTGCACGGCTCAGCAAAAAAATTATACATGTCCTATACTTATCAGTGAAAATCAGGACATGGCCCTATTATAGTCTATGGATGAGCAAAAAAGCTGAATGCAATCAGTTTTTTTGCGGACATGCTGAACTGTCCACAAAAAAAAGGATCCGCATTTTTGTGGACAGCAAACGGCAGTCTGAATGAGCCCTTAGAGTGAGCTGTTCAAAAGAACACGCCCCCGATCCGGTTAGGTCACACCCCCTCCCACTCCTCAGCCGACTGAGATTTAAAAAATGAAGTTAAAAATCAACTTCTAGGTCCCGCTAAGCCACGCACCAATCTGGTTAGGCCATGCCCCCTCCACTCCTCAGCCGACAGGGATTGAAAAAATAAAGGTAAAAATCAACTTCTGTCAGCTGCAGAGGTGGGAGGGAGGGTGACTTTCTCCCTGCAGCTCACACTCAGACAGTACAGTGCTGCTGTCTTAGAGTGAGCTGTTCAAAAGGACACGCCCCTGATCCAGTAAAAACCACTGTTAAGGGGGCGGGCCCCAGTGGAGGTCACTGTCAAGGGGGTGGTATGCTGTGAAAGTCACTGATAAAGGGGAAGGCTGCTGAAAAAGTCAAAGTTAAGGCGGTGGGCTGCTGTGGAGGTCAAATTTTAATATGCCTTTAAGATTCATTTTGTAATGTAGGGTAAGCTCAGTGACACAGCAGAAACAACTGAAAACATAGTGTTAATCTGTTGTTGCTGGGCAGAAATCTAGACCAATCACAGCCAGCTTCTCATACAGCAAGAGTTTTCACCAATCACAGCCAGCCTCACACACAGCCTGTCTGGGAATTCCCCCAGCTCCTGCTGCTAGACTTATTAGTCACCAGAGACAGGAGCTGAAGAGACATTCACTCCACTGAGAGCTGTGTTTAATGGGAACAAAAGGCCAAAATAGGTAGTTAAAACAGTTATATAATGTGCATATTAGTATTAGTATTGTGTTTAGAACTGTATACTGAACTAGATATATATTTTTATATATATATATATATATATATATATATATATATGTGTTTACTTACAGTTCCACCTATTGCAACCATACAATTGCAAATACAAATTGCAAGCATACAATTGCAAGCATTCAGATTCCACTGCTAACTGCATACTGCAAGTAGAACTATTAGTTAGACCTCAGATGTACCTCTTAGAGAGATCATAAAGTGCTTAAATAACTTAAAGTGACAGTACAGATACCACCATTTTATGTTGAATGACAAGATTGAACAGTTGAACCACCATCTTATGCATACCGCCATTTTGTGATATCTTTTAAACACGTGTTCTGTACATGGACTATGTGCTGCGGAGGCGGCAGTGTTATATATGAAGAAAAGTTGAAGTTAATAAAGAAGTTATTTGAAGCATTTGGTGTGCTCTTTAAACCTACTGTTTCCATAGAACGGCGCTAGAGGAATTACAGAGTAATAGACAGTCTAGTTAGACTAAAAGTCAGAGATATCAAAATTCTTCTAATGCCACAGAGCAAAAGGCACTTCATAGTGCTGCGTCTGCCACAGTGGAACTATTACCCTCAGAGGGCGAAGCGCTCCTCAACTTGCACAGTAAAAAGCGCATTAGAGCAGTGGAGCGCCAGCATATAACGCCGCGCAGCAACTGTTTCCTGAGTGAGCAAGCAAAGACATCTCAGCGGAGCTACTATAAAGGCCACAGAACGTGCGCATTAGTCAAACTGCAGCCGACTCTTAAAGTGGCAGAACGGCAAAGGCAAGATAGTCAGTGAAAGAGCGCCAACCCTCCTGCGATCCCTAGAGAGAGCAAGAGACGCATAGTGGGAGGCCAAAGTCCAGAGCTAGAGTGCCTGCAACGCTATCCACGGAGAGACCACGTACTGCAGTTAGCTACTTTCCTGCCACTAGGCCCAAAGCCTGCAGCAGCATATCCAAGCCAGCGCATCGCAAGTCATCACAGATCATCGCATCACATCAAGAAAAGACAAGTCTCCTTTAAGACAGACCTCCATTGTTCCTGCTCTTCAGAATAAGGCCAGAGCTTTCCTTTTATTACTTATCATTGCATATAGGCTTTGGCATAAAGAGACATTTTTGTGTTCAGATAAAGACTTTAAAGTAAAACAAAGGACAGTTTATATTACATGGACTCTATTGCATTTAAATGAAAGTCATTTATTGCCTGCATTTATCGCTGTTACATTTAAAGTGAAAGTAATTTATTTCTGCATTTGTCAATATTGCATTTAAAGTGAAAGGACTCTTAATATTCGTATTGATTGTCAGTACTGCATTTAAAGTAAAATGTCTGAGCCTAGTATTACCATGCCACTGTTAGAGGATCAAAGATAGATAGAGTAGAAGTTGAAGAGCAAGGAACCTGTCTGAGGTGGAAGATTCTTTTGCAACATTAGTCTTGCCTCAAACGACTATAGCCCAAGCAGATGAACTAAGACGTTCATCACGTGCCAGAAAACCGACCCCAAAGATGCTGGAAAATTTGGAGCAAGAAGCAGCATTAAAAGGAAAAAAGTTTGCCAGAATGTATGAGAAGTGGAAATCATACATTAACCACCTCAGCCCCCATAGCTTAAACACCCTTAATGACCAGACCACTTTTTACACTTCTGCACTACACTACTTTCACCGTTTATTGCTCGGTCATGCAACTTACCACCCAAATGAATTTTACCTCCTTTTCTTCTCACTAATAGAGCTTTCATTTGGTGGTATTTAATTGCTGCTGACATTTTTACTTTTTTTGTTATCAATCGAAATTTTACAATTTTTTTGCAAAAAAATGACATTTTTCACTTTTAGTTGTAAAATTTTGCAAAAAAAATGACATCCATATATAAATTTTTCTCTAAATTTATTGTTCTACATGACTTTGGTAAAAAAAAATGTTTGGGTAAAAAAAAAATGGTTTGGGTAAAATTTATAGCGTTTACAAACTATGGTACAAAAATGTGAATTTCCGCTTTTTGAAGCAGCTGACTTTCTGAGCACCTGTCATGTTTCCTGAGGTTCTACAATGTCCAGACAGTACAAACACCCCACAAATGACCCCATTTCGGAAAGTAGACACCCTAAGGTATTCGCTGATGGGCATAGTGAGTTCATAGAACTTTTTATTTTTTGTCACAAGTTAGCGGAAAATTATGATTTTTTTTTTTCTTACAAAGTCTCATATTCCACTAACTTGTAACAAAAAATAAAAACTTCCATGAACTCACTATGCCCATCACGAAATACCTTGGGGTGTCTTCTTTCCAAAATGGGGTCACTTGTGGGGTAGTTATACTGCCCTGGCATTTTAGGGGCCCAAATGTGTGCGAAGTAGTTTGAAATCAAAATCTGTAAAAAATGGCCTGTGAAATCCGAAAGGTGCTCTTTGGAATGTGGGCCCCTTTGCCCACCTAGGCTGCACAAAAGAAATATCTTGGCAAAAGACAACTTTTTCCATTTTTTTATACAAAGTTGGCATTTGACCAAGATATTTATCTCACCCAGCATGGGTATATGTAAAATGACACCCCAAAACACATTGCCCAACTTCTCCTGAGTACAGCAATACCACATGTGTGACACTTTTTTGCAGCCTAGGTGGGCAAAGGGGCCCACATTCCAAAGAGCACCTTTAGGATTTCACAGGTCATTTTTTACACATTTTTATTTCAAACTACTTACCACACATTAGGGCCCCTAGAATGCCAGGGCAGTATAACTACCCCACAAGTGACCCCATTTTGGAAAGAAGACACCCCAAGGTATTCCGTGAGGGGCATGGCGAGTTCCTAGAATTTTTTATTTTTTGTCACAAGTTAGCGGAAAATGATGATTTTTTTTATTTTATTTTTTCTTACAAAGTCTCATATTCCACTAACTTGTGACAAAAAATAAAAACTTCCATGAACTCACTATGCCCATCACGAAATACCTGGGGGTGTCTTCTTTCCAAAATGGGGTCACTTGTGGCGTAGTTATACTGCCCTGGCATTCTAGGGGCCCTAATGTGTCGTAAGTAGTTTGAAATCAAAATGTGTAAAAAAATGACCTGTGAAATCCTAAAGGTGCTCTTTGGAATGTGGGCCCCTTTGCCCACCTAGGCTGCAAAAAAGTGTCACACATGTGGTATCGCCATACTCAGGAGAAGTTGGGCAATGTGTTTTGGGGTGTCTTTTTACATATACTCATGCTGGGTGAGAGAAATATCTCGGCAAAAGACAACTTTTCCCATTTTTTATACAAAGTTGGCATTTGACCAAGATATTTATCTCACCCAGCATGGGTATATGTAAAATGACACCCCAAAACACATTGCCTAACTTCTCCTGAGTACGGCGATACCAGATGTGTGACACTTTTTTGCAGCCTAGATGCGCAAAGGGGCCCCACATTCCTTTTATGAGGGCATTTTTAGACATTTGGATCCCAGACTTCTTCTCACGCTTTAGGGCCCCTAAAATGCCAGGGCAGTATAAATACCCCACATGTGACCCCATTTTGGAAAGAAGACACCCCAAGGTATTCAATGAGGGGCATGGCGAGTTCATAGAAATATTATTTTTGTGGCACAAGTTAGCGGAAATAGATTTTTATTTTTCTCACAAAGTCTCTCTTTCCGCTAACTTGGGACAAAAATTTCAATCTTTCATGGACTCAATATGCCCCTCACGGAATACCTTGGGGTGTCTTCTTTCCGAAATGGGGTCACATGTGGGGTATTTATACTGCTCTGGCATTCTAGGGGCCCTAAAGCGTGAGAAGAAGTCTGGAATATAAATGTCTAAAAAATTTTACGCATTTGGATTCCGTGAGGGGTATGGTGAGTTCATGTGAGATTTTATTTTTTTACACAAGTTAGTGGAATATGAGACTTTGTAAGAAAAAATATATATAGTTCCGCTAACTTGGGCCAAAAAAATGTCTGAATGGAGCCTCACAGGGGGGTGATCAATGACAGGAGGGTGATCAATGACAGGGGGGTGATCAGGGAATCTATATGAGGTGATCACCCCCCTGTCATTGATCACCCCCCTATAAGGCTCCATTCAGATGTCCGTATGTGTTTTGCGGATCCGATCCATGTATCCGTGGATCCGTAAAAAACATACGGACATCTGAATGGAGCCTTACAAGGGGGTGATCAATAACAGGGGGGTGATCAATGACAGGGGGGTGATCAGGGAGTCTATATGGGGTGATCACCCCCCTGTCATTGATCACCCCCCTATAAGGCTCCATTTAGATGTCCGTATGTGTTTTGCGGATCCGATCCATGTATCCATGGATCCGTAAAAAACATACGGACATCTGAATGGAGCCTTACAGGGGGGTGATCAATGACAGGGGGGTGATCAGGGAGTCTATATGGGGTGATCACCCCCCCTGTCATTGATCACCCCCCTATAAGGCTCCATTCAGATATTCGTATGTGTTTTGCGGATCCGATCCATGTATCCGTGGATCCGTAAAAAACATACGGACATCTGAATGCAGCCTTACAGGGGGGTGATCAATGACAGGGGGGTGATCAGGGAGTCTATATGGGGTGATCACCCCCCTGTCATTGATCACCCCCTATAAGGCTCCATTCAGATGTCCGTATGTGTTTTGCGGATCCGATCCATGTATCCGTGGATCCGTAAAAAACATACGGACATCTGAATGGAGCCTTACAGGGGGTGATCAATGACAGGGGGGTGATCAATGACAGGGGGTGATCAGGGAGTCTATATGGGGTGATCACCCCCCTGTCATTGATCACCCCCCTATAAGGCTCCATTCAGATGTCCGTATGTGTTTTGCGGATCCGATCCATGTATCCGTGGATCCGTAAAAAACATACGGACGTCTGAATGGAGCCTTACAGGGGGGTGATCAATGACAGGGGGGTTATCAGGGAGTCTATATGGGGTGATCACCCCCCTGTAAGGCTCCATTCAGACGTCTGTATGTGTTTTGCGGATCCGATCCATGTATCCGTGGATCCGTAAAAAACATACGGACGTCTGAATGGAGCCTTATAGGGGGTGATCAATGACAGGGGGGTGATCAATGACAGGGGGGTGATCAGGGAGTCTATATGGGGTGATCACCGCCTGTCATTGATCACCCCCCCTGTAAGGCTCCATTCAGACGTCCGTATGTGTTTTGCGGATCCGATCCATGTATCCGGAAGTACATCAGTTATTTTTTAAGATTTAATCCAGCAGGAGATATACTAGATCTCCTGCTGGATTAAATCTTAAAAAAGAACTGATGTACTATTATTGAGCCGAGTTTATTTTGCTTATAAAGATGTACCATGTGTATATATTTCTGTTTGTTTTCACTAGTTTTAATTTTTTTCTATACTGAATTGATTGGAACCATGTTCACACCTTGCGGTTTTTTCTCTCATGGCCAATGCATTGTAATTTTATGTATTTTTTTATATATTTATATGAAGATGTATACTGCTGTCTATTGACCATGGGAGTATTTACCATTATATTGAAGTTTTTATATTATTCCAATCCATCAGTATTTTTATCTACATTATCTGTGACTTCCTTCACTAGCAAAAGTGCCACCCACATATCAGAGTCCTCAAATACTTCAGCAAAAAGAAAGGAATTAGCTGAACAGCTTGCTGTAAAAAAAAAAAACTGCAGAAATTCAGATGGAAGCTGCCATCGAGGCACAGCGTCAACTGATGGCTGAAAAGCAAGCTGTAAAGGATACACAACACCATCAGATGAAAGCTGAAATGGCTGCACAATGCCATCACATGGAAGCTGAAATGGAGGCACAGGGCCATCAAATGGAAGCTGAAATGGAGGCACAGCGCCATCAAATGGAAGCTGAATTGAAAAGTCTGGAAAGGCAGAAAGAAGTTAAGATCATAGAAGCCAGACTCAGAGTACATGAGGATGATATGAGTCAGAGTAGTCATAGGTTCAAATCTGTACTAAGTGAAGAAACAGACTCCTACTTTCCTTCATACGCCCAGGAGAATGGAAGGAAATCTCCAGCTTGTAGTGAAGAAATAATTTATTATCCTTCCATCCCTGCTTATAAAAATAAAGAGAGGCCCAGTCCAGTGTTAGGAAATAGGTGTGTGAATTTAGCCTCTAGCTCTACCGGAAAAGATGAAAAAAAAGACTCCGAAGTAAGTGAGAAAATAGAACCGGATGATTCTATTCCAAGATGCCATGGCAATGCTCAGGAGAATGTTACAACCATTGTCCCAGCAAGACCACAGAGAACAGTCCTAGCTAGACTTCCCGTTTCGGAACCTACTGTATTTTCAGGATAAGTACTGAAGTTCATAGAGTGGAAGGCAAGTTTTGAGATGATCATTGCTTCAGTCCAGTTGACAAGTTATTCTACCTTCAGAGATATGTTGGTGGAGAAGCCAAGGAAGTTCTTGAAGGTAACTTCTATAGAAAAGACGAAGAAGCCTACAAACAAGCTTGGGAAAAATTGAATGCAAGATATGGTCATCCTTTCTTAGTACAAAGAGCCTTTAGAGAGAAACTGAATAACTGGCCTAAAATAGGTCCTAAAGAACACTTCATACTCCAAAAGTATGGTGACTTCCTGCAAGCATACAGCAATGCCATCCCACATGTACGAGGACTAGAAGTACTGAAATATTATCTAGAAAACCACAGGATGCTAACTAACCTCCCTGAAGAAGTGGCTTCTAGATGGAATTGCTATGTGACTGAACAGTTAGATCTAGGTAAGGACTTCCCAGGTTTTAAAGAGTTCTCTGAGTTCATCAATAAGGAAGCACTAATAGCATGTAATCCAGTAACAGCATCTTACGTCTTAAAATCCTTAGAAGGAAGGCCTGTGAGAGATATAAGACGCGCAAGAGCAACTAGCTTTGCAACCAACACAGCAGCTAAAGGTCTAGATACCTACGAGAGCAAGTCCAAAGTCACTATACTGGGATCAGTAGAGAGACAGAACCGACAAATCTTCAGACTACCTTCAAGTGTATGTTCTGTGGAGAGAACCACTCCATACATAAGTGCCAACAATGGAAGGAGAAGTCCCCAGATGAAAAGAAAAAATTTGTACTGGATAACCAACTGTGTTTTTGATGTCTAAGAAAATGCCATATTATTTAGGAGTGTAAGAAAAAGGCCATGCATCGTTTACAAAGGACGCCATCCTACACCACTACATGAAGAACGTCCAAAGAAAGATAAATCCTCAATATTTAAAGATACTGAGGAAGGAAAGAAAATATTGGCATTCTCTTGCAGAGTGAGGGAAGAAGAAAGCAATGGCACATCAATGGTTGTATCAGTGTGCATATTAAATCCTGAAAGGAGGAACAAGAAGGTATACGCCTATGCGCTACTGGATGCCCAGAGTGACATCACCTTCATTGATCAAGAAATCTGCAAGAAATTACAAGTGGCTACAGAACCAGTGAAGCTCAAACTCACCACAATGACGGGGAGAGACACATTAGTGAACAGTCAAAGGCTCAAAGGACTGAGAGTTAGGGGACTTCATTCAAACTGCACATTAGATCTACCTCCAGCTTATACAAAATATGATATACCTCTAGATTGAGATCGCATACCTACCTGTGAAACAGCCAATGAATGGGAGCACCTATCTGTCATATCTCATGAGCTGAAGGAGTTTGGTGTTGGACTGCTGATAGGCTACGATTGTCCCGAAACCACCGAAAAATGACCCCATTCTAGAAATAACACCCCTAAAGGTATTCAAAACTGATTTTACAAACGTTGTTAACCCTTTAGGTGTTCCACAAGAGTTAATGGCAAATGGAGATAAAATTTCAGAATAAAAATTTGGGCAAATTTTCCATTTTAATCCATTTTTTCCAGTAACAAAGCAAGGGTTAACAGCCAAACAAAATGCTAAATTTTTTGCCCCGATTCTGTCGTTTGCAGAAACACCCAATATGTGTCCATAAACTACTGTACGGGCACACGGTAGGGCATAGAGGGAAAGGTGCGCCGTATGGTTTTTGGAAGGCAGATTTTGCTGGACTGGTTTATTTACACCATGTCCCATTTGAAGCCCCCCTGATGCACCCCTAGAGTAGAAACTCCATAAAAGTGACCCCATCTAAGAAACTAGATGGTATTCAAGGTATTCAAGGTATTCAAAACTGATTTTACAAATTTTGTTAACCCTTTAGGTGTTGCACAAGAGTTATTGGCAAATGGAGATGAAATTTGAGAATTTAAATTTTTGGGCAAATTTTCCATTTTAATCAATTTTTTCCAGTAACAAAGCAAGGGTTAACAGCCAAACAAAATGCTATATTTATTGCCCCGATTCTGTAGTTTGCAGAAACACCCCATATGTGGTCGTAAACTACTGTACGGACACACAGTAGGGCGTAGAGGGAAAGGTGCACCGTGTGGTCTTTGGAAGGCAGATTTTGCTGGACTGGTTTATTTACACCATGTCCAATTTGAAGCCCCCCTGATGCACCCCCTAGAGTAGAAACTCCATAAAAGTGACCCCATTTTGGAAACTACTGGATAAGGTGGCAGTTTTGTTGGGACTATTTTTAGGGTACATATGATTTTTGGTTTATCTATATTACATTTTTGTGAGGCAAGGTTACCAAAAATAGAAATTCTGAAATTTCATCTCCATTTGCCATAAACTGTTGAGGATCACCTAAAGGTTTAATAAAGTTTGTAAAATCAGTTTTGAATACCTTGAGGGGTGTAGTTTCTTAGATGGGGTCGCTAAAGTGAGATGTAGTTTCTTAGATGGGGTTGCCCCCAAAGTGATCAATGACCGGCCTGAGATTGTACAGGCGGTCATAGGCAGGATCACCTTGGGGGGGACTTGCTGCATTATCTGAATAATGCAGGCATTTCCGGATGGCCTCAAACGGGGAGCGTGTCATGGCCGTACTGTAAAGTGGGGTCTGGTAGAGGACGTCCCCACTCCAGTAATGCCTGACACTAGGATTCTTGACTAGGCCCATGTGCAGCACGAGGCCCCAAAACGTCCTCATCTCGGCTGCACTGACCGGAGTCCAGCCACCGGCCCTAGCCAAAAAGGAGCCCGGGTGTTGAACAACGAACTGTTGGGTGTACAGGTTCATCTGCTCCACCATCAGATTTACAAAGTGGTCACTGAAAAAAAGACTAAAATAGTCATATTCAGTGAAGCTTACTGTGGGAATCTGGATTCCTGGTTGGCCTACAAAATCAGGAATCACTGGCTCATAATGCTCTGGGGTATACCAGACAAGTTCACCGGCAGGGGGCTCCGGTGGATTTAACTGGTGGGCCGGAAAACTAGTACGAGAACCAGAGCTGCTCGTACTAGGGTGGGCCACAGGGTCCCTAGCATGGCGGTCTCCTTGCTCTGCCTAGCGGTGTCTCCGCCGCCTTGGGGGCTCATCATCATCGCTAGATGATGAGGAGGACGTGGATGACAAAAGGAAAGTGGGGTCATCCTCGTCCTCACTGGGACTCTCGGACTCGGAGGCAAGCTGGGCGTATGCCTCCTCGGCCGAGAACATCCGGCGGGCCATAGGGGAGTGTGTGTGTGCGTGTGTGTGTGCATGCATGGAAAACTTTATTTGGTGTGCGTGTGTGGGGGCACGGGTGTTCGCGAACTCCTAACCTAACAGACAAAAAAAAAAAAGACTAACTAAAAAAAGGGCAAAAAATGTAACATAGTAACATAGTACATAAGGCCGAAAAAAGACATTTGTCCATCCAGTTCGGCCTGTCATCCTGCAAGTTGATCCAGAGGAAGGCAAAAAAAAAACCCTGTGAGGTAGAAGCCAATTTTCCCCATTTTAGGGGAATAAAAAATTCCTTCCCGACTCCAATCAGGCAATCAGAATAACTCCCTGGATAAACGACCCCTCTCTAGTAGCTATAGCCTGTAATATTATTACACTCCAGAAATACATCCAGGCCCCTCTTAAATTCCTTTATTGTACTCACCATCACCACCTCCTCAGGCAGAGAGTTCCATAGTCTCACTGCTCTTACCGTAAAAAATCCTTTTCTATGTTTGTGTACAAACCTTCTTTCCTCCAGACGCAGAGGATGTCCCCTCGTCACAGTTACAGTCCTGGGGATAAATAGATGATGGGTTAGATCTCTGTACTGACCCCTGATATACACTCACCTAAAGAATTATTAGGAACACCTGTTCTATTTCTCATTAATGCAATTATCTAGTCAACCAATCACATGGCAGTTGCTTCAATGCATTTAGGGGTGTGGTCCTGGTCAAGACAATCTCCTGAACTCCAAACTGAATGTCAGAATGGGAAAGAAAGGTGATTTAAGCAATTTTGAGCGTGGCATGGTTGTTGGTGCCAGACGGGCCGGTCTGAGTATTTCACAATCTGCTCAGTTACTGGGATTTTCACGCACAACCATTTCTAGGGTTTACAAAGAATGGTGTGAAAAGGGAAAAACATCCAGTATGCGGCAGTCCTGTGGGCCAAAATGCCTTGTGGATGCTAGAGGTCAGAGGAGAATGGGCCGACTGATTCAAGCTGATAGAAAAGCAACGTTGACTGAAATAACCACTCGTTACAACCGAGGTATGCAGCAAAGCATTTGTGAAGCCACAACATGCACAACCTTGAGGCGGATGGGCTACAACAGCAGAAGACCCCACCGGGTACCACTCATCTCCACTACAAATAGGAAAAAGAGGCTACAATTTGCACGAGCTCACCAAAATTGGACTGTTGAAGACTGGAAAAATGTTGCCTGGTCTGATGAGTCTCGATTTCTGTTGAGACATTCAAATGGTAGAGTCCGAATTTGGCGTAAACATAATGAGAACATGTATCCATCATGCCTTGTTACCACTGTGCAGGCTGGTGGTGGTGGTGTAATGGTGTGGGGGATGTTTTCTGGGCACACTTTAGGCCTCTTAGTGCCAATTGGGCATCGTTTAAATGCCACGGGCTACCTGAGCATTGTTTCTGACCATGTCCATCCCTTCATGACCACCATGTACCCATCCTCTGATGGCTACTTCCAGCAGGATAATGCACCATGTCACAAACTTGAATCATTTCAAATTGGTTTCTTGAACATGACAATGAGTTCACTGTACTAAAATGGCCCCCACAGTCACCAGATCTCAACCCAATAGAGCATCTTTGGGATGTGGTGGAACGGGAGCTTCGTGCCCTGGATGTGCATCCCTCAAATCTCCATCAACTGCAAGATGCTATCCTATCAATATGGGCCAACATTTCTAAAGAATGCTATCAGCACCTTGTTGAATCAATGCCACGTAGAATTAAGGCAGTTCTGAAGGCAAAAGGGGGTCCAACACCGTATTAGTATGGTGTTCCTAATAATTCTTTAGGTGAGTGTATTTATACATAGTAATTAGATCTCCCCTCAGTCGTCTTTTTTCTAAAGTGAATAACCCTAATTTTGATAATCTTTCAAGGTACTGTAGTTGCCCCATTCCAGTTATTACTTTAGTTGCCCTCCTCTGGACCCTCTCCAGCTCTGCTATGTCTGCCTTGTTTACAGGAGCCCAGAACTGTACACAGTACTCCATGTGTGGTCTGACTAATGATTTGTAAAGTGGTAGGACTATGTTCTCATCACGGGCATCTATGCCCCTTTTGATGCAACCCATTAGCTTATTGGCCTTGGCAGAAGCTGCCTGACACTGGTTTTTACAGGTTAGTTTGCTGTTTATTAAAATTCCTAGATCCTTTTCCATGTCAGTGTTACCGAGTGTTTTACCATTTAGTATGTACAGGTGACTTGCATTATTCCTTCCCATGTGCATAACTTTACATTTGACAGTGTTAAACCTCATCTGCCACTACTCTGCCCAAGCCTCCAGTCTATCCAGATCGCTCTGTAGTAGTATACTGTCCTCTTCAGTGTTAATTACTTTACACAGTTTAGTGTCATCTGCGAAAATTGATATTTTACTATGCAAGCCTTCTCCAAGATCATTAATAAATATATTGAAGAGAATAGGGCCCAATACTGACCCCTGAGGTACTCCACTAGTGACAGTGACCCAATCTGAGTGTGTACCGTTTATAACCACCCTCTGTTTTGTATCACCGAGCCAGTTACTTACCCACATACAGACGTTTTCTCCCAGTCCGAGCATTCTCATTTTATATACTAACCTTTTATGTGGTACAGTGTCAAATGCTTTGGAGAAGTCCAGATATACGACATCCATTGATTCGCCGCTGTCAAGTCTAGAACTTACCTCCTCATAGAAACTGATTGAATTAGTTTGGCATGACCGATCCCTCATGAAGCCATGCTGATATGGCGTTATTTGCTTATTTCCGTTAAGATGCTCTAAGATAGCATCTCTCAGAAAACCTTCAAACAGTTTACCCACAACAGATGTTAAACTTACCGGCCTATAGTTTCCAGGTTCTGTTTTTGGACCCTTTTTGAATATTGGCACCACATTTGCCATGCGCCAATCCTTCGGGACATTCCCTGTCAGTATAGAGTCCACAAATATCAGAAATAAGGGTCTGGCTATGACATTACTTAATTCCCTTAGGATACGGGGGTGTATGCCATCCGGTCCTGGCGATTTGTCTATTTTAATCTTTTTAAGTCGCTGTTGTACTTCTTCCTGGGTCAGACAGGACACTTTTATTGGGGAATTTATTTTTACATTCTGCATGTCATCTGACAGTTTATTTTCCTCAGTGAATACATTGGAAAAAATATATATTTAACAGCTTTGCTTTCTCCTCGTCGCTCTCTGCGACTCCCCCCTCATTACTCTTTAAAGGGCTGACACCTTCAGATTTATACTTTTTAACATTTATATAATTGAAGAACAATTTAGGGTTAGTTTTACTCTCTTTGGCAATTAATCTCTCGGTCTCTAGTTTGGCAGCTTTTATTTGTTTTTTACATGTTCTATTTTTTTTCCTTTAGTTTTTCAGTGCTTCCGTGCTACCCTCCTGTTTTAGTGTTTTATATGCTTTCTTTTTGTCATTTATTGCTTTCTTTACAGTTCTGTTTATCCACATTGGTTTCTTTTTGTTCCTTAACCTTTTATTCCCATATGGTATGTACCTCTCACAATGAGATTTTAGGATGCTTTTAAAGATATCCATTCCTCCCCCAGTCCCACTACCTTGCCCCCGGTCTCTATCTGCACTATCTTCCCCTCCTATAATGTAATTTCCCTCCCCCCCAGTCTCTAGTTTAAACACTCCTCCAACCTTCTAGCCATCTTTCTCCCCAGCACAGCTGCCCCTTCCCCATTGAGGTGCAGCCTGTCCCTACGATAGAGCTTGTAGCCGATAGAGAAGTCGGCCCAGTTCTCCAGGAACCCAAACCACTCCTTCCTACACCAGTTCTTGAGCCACTTGTTAATCTCCCTAATCTCCCGCTGCCTTTCTTGTGTGGCCCGTGGTACAGGTAGTATTTTGGAAAATACTACCTTTGAGGTCCTTGCCCTAAGCTTTTGACCTAAATCCCTGAAATCATTTTTAAGGACTCTCCACCTACCCCTAACTTTGTCATTGGTTCCGATATGGACCATGACCGCTGGATCTTCTCCAGCCCCTCCCAGTAATCTGTCAACCCGATCCGCGATGTGTCGAACTCTAGCGCCAGGAAGACAGCACACTGTTTGGCAATCACGGTCTTTGTGCCAGATTTCCCTATCTGTTCCCCTAATAATGGAGTCTCCCACTACCAGCACCTGTCTGGCCTGCCCTGCTCTCCTGGTCCCCTGCTTACTGGAGCTGACATTCCCCTGACTGGCAGAGGAAGTGTCCGGCTGCAGCAGTGCCGTCCCTGGCCTGACATCCCCCTCATCTGCCAAATGTGCAAACTTGTTGGGGTGTGTCAGATCATGGCTAGCCTCCCTGGCACTCTTCCCTCTACCCCGCTTTCTAACTGTTACCCAGCTAGCTACCTCACTTTCCTTAGCCTCCTCTCTGTCACCCTGCCCCTCATCTACCCCAAAGAGTGCTTGCTCGGTGAGAAGCAAACTCTTTTGCAAATTGTCAATGCCTCTCAGTGTTGCAACTTGCCAATTTAGAGACTCGATTGGCGATTCCAAACGGGTAATTTGCTCACATCTTGAACAAAGATATACACCCTCGAACGGCTGTTCCAGGACTGCATACATCATGCAAGATGTGCACTGGACTGCGTTGTCAATTGTGCAACACATACTAAATGGGGATTACACCACAAAAGTGAAAAATACAATATAATGTAGTACTAAGAAACTGGCTAATTGCAGTCCCCCACTGAATCTAACATCTGGCGGGCCATAGGGGAGTGTGTGTGTGCATGCGTGGAAAACTTTATTTGGTGTGCGTGTGTGTGGGGGCACGGGTGTTCGCGAACTCACCCTAAACCTAACAGCCGACCAATGAGAGCGATCCTGAGAGGTGATGTCACCATCACCCCTCAGGATCACAGGATGGTGATTGGTGGTGTATTATCACACCACCGATCACCATCCTGTTCCGCGTTATCGGGTCCCCAGAGACCCGAATAACCCGGAAACGCAGCAAAGTCTGAATTGACCTGCGGTTTGCTGCGATTGCCGACATGGGGGGGGGGTCACAGGACCCCCCGGCGCATTGAGCCAAGGTGCCTGCTCAATGATTTGAGCAGGCACTGGGTTTCGATCACCGCCTGCCGGGCGGCGGTGATCGGAACTATACATGACGTACTGGTATGTCATGTGTCCGGAACAGGTTAAAAGAAAGAGGTATAAGTCTTTCATGTTACTTTTTATGTGTTTTGGACCCACTCCTGGTTTTGGATTTAAATAGTGATTTAGGCTGTATGTGTGACACCTGAGTGTTTTCATAATGTAAATATCCTGTACCTCTTAGTATGGGCATATAACCTGTTCTATTATATATGTAATATATTGATCTGCATTAAAGAACAAACATGCCCTAGGGTTGCATTAAAACTTTCCACCACCAGATGGCACTAGTAGGATAGCCTAAGTTATGTCCCCACATTGTATTGCTGCATTATAACCGGTGGTGTATTTGTGCTTATATAAACCTCTAATTATTATATTTAGTGATTGTCGTCTATAAAATAACAGAGCTAAAATGATATATTGTGCTCATTAACTTTTCCATAAATATGACTGAAAAGAAGAAACAATCTTTTCTATATTCATTTTTCTATATTAGGTCCTCTACAGCAGGCATGCTGAACCTGTGGCCCTCCAGCTGTTGCAAAACTATAACTTCCATCATTCCCTGACAGCCTACAACTATCATTCTACAGAAGGGCATCGTGGCAGTTGTAGTTTTACCCTGCTCTACAGCATACATATTTGTAAGGTGGGTGAATTTTATGCCTCCATTTGCATCCCATGGACTTCCCTTGTATCTAGTTCTTTTAAAGGGACTACAAGGTTACTGAGGGACTATTGAGCAATGGTTATACAATGGTCTGCACGTTGTTTTTACACTGTGTATATTGGTTTATCTGCAGGTCAGCTGGGTGTCAGGCCCACATGTGTCATGCTGCGACTTGAAAAGGAATGCGGATTCTGGGTGACAGTTACATGGGAGAGACAGCGGACTAGCTAAGCCAAGGAAGAGCCTGGTTCTAGTTGGGGACAGAGCAGGGTAAGGGAGCATTCACACGACCGTAAAAATGGATCCGCATTGGTGCGGACCAATTAATTTCATTGGGGCAGCAAAAAATGCGGACAGCACACGTGTGCTGTCCGCATCCGTTGTTTCGTTCCGTGGCCCCGCAAAAAAGATAGAGCATGCCCTATTCTTGTCCGCGGTTGCGGACAAGAATAGGCATTCTCTATATAGCGCCGGCATCCATGTTTTGCGGATCCGCAATTTGCTGACCGCAAAACACTTACGGTCGTGTGAATGCTCCCTAATGCTGATATGCTGGGCCTGAAGAGTGGTCTGATCATCCTACAGTGAAATTACCTACTGGATTGTGTGAGTGGACAGAGCCCTTGAGAAGTAGGGTCTGGGTCACAGAGACAGCACATGATAGAAGGGTCTATGAGTAAGGGCTCATTCACACAACCGTCTTTATGTGTCCACATTCGGATCCATTTTTTGCTATGGGGCCGAAAAAGATGCGGCCTGCACACCGTGTGCTGCCCGCATCCGTACTTCCATTCTGTGGCTCCATAAAAAAAATAGAACATGTCCTATTCTTGTCCACAATTGCGGACAAGAATGGGCATTTCTATCATATGGCTGGATGCGGAGCGTACATGGCTGGTATCCGTGTTTTGCAGATGGCAAAACATATATGGTTGTTTGAATGAGCCCTAAGAGAGATTGTCACCAGCCAATCAGGCATCTACCCCGTTGATCCTATACTAAGGAAGAGAAACTGCAGCTCCATCCCCCTCTTCCCTCCACATCCCTGTCTTTTACTTACTGCTTTATACAACATTAAAAGACAAAAACATGCCATGCGACAACTCACTGCAATATAGAGTACAAAATTGCATAATAATTACAAGTGCTACACTATAAGTGAGAGATACTTGGCAAATCGTTTTGTACAAAATTATTTGAGCCCGTCTGCCGCATGTCAAGGCGATCTCTGTTAGACGGGTTCCTACACTAAATTCTACCTGTTAGGTGCCATGACGGCTACCATACACTTCAGGGAGTGTAGGTTCCACAGCAGGCCCACTCCACAACACCACCGGCGCCAGAGGGCCACTAAGGACTGCAGTGAGAGTCCACAAACTATCTCACTCCTGGTGCCATGGCTTCAGTGAGTGAGGGGGAGCAGGCCTGACTATGTACTAACACTAATTAAAATCAGCCTATAGGGCAGACAGGGTGGTCAGGAGTGCATGACTGAGGAGGCAGCCACACCTCCAGTACAAACTGCAAAGAAAAGCCAAAAAAGGGGGTCAGTCAGCACATACCAAACCGCAGGAGCACATTGCTATGGCAGGGAACAACATTAAAAGACAAAAACATGCAATGCGACAACTCACTGCAATATAGAGTACAAAATTGCAAAATAATTACAAGTGCTACAGCACTGCGGTTTGGTATATGCTGACTGACCCCCTTTTTTGTCTTTCTTTACTGCTTTATACAAGACACGTTTTGGTGACTGAATGTCTACAAAGAATGTATGCAGGGAAAGGAGGACTGCATGCTGTAGTAAGGTAGGGAAGATTATTACGAAGTCTCGTATGTCACATATACTGCTGATTTATGTAACAAAACTATGAGAAAGCTCCACTTTAATAACTTTTTCTTGTAGAATCAACTGTATCTCTTAATAATATTGTCAGTTATCCCTAAAAACATGATAAAGTTAGCTGGATTTCATCTTAAAGGGGTTGTCCAAGATTTCAATATTGATAGCCTATCAATATCTGATCGACACCCCGCACTCCAGCCAATCAGCTGTTTACTTGTGGCCCTGGCACCAAAAGACTGCGCCGGAACAGCTCTGCCCATTCGGTAGCGGACAGAGCCAGTAACTGCAGCACGGCTCCCATTCACTTCAATGGGGGTAGCGCTGTGTTTACCAAGTTCCAGTGCCGCACTTACTCTGAAATGTGTAATCGATGGAGGTGCAGAGTGTCGGGTCTCCGATGATCCAATATTAATGGCCTAATCTGAGTATAGGCCATCAATATTAAAATCCTGGAATGTTAGAACTACACTGGAGCTTCAGATGCCTATAGCCTGGTGTATGGTATAGTAACTATTCTTGTTTGGGGGTTTCCCAGCTACAATATCAAACTGCAACTTGACCACAATTTTACAGAATGTCACACCCGATCTGAGGTGCTCAAAGCCTTTTATATGGATCAGAAAATAACTATGCATCTGCAGCCATGTTAAAGGGTACCTAAAAAAAGTGGTGTGACCTGTCAGAGCGTTTGATTTGTGTATGTACGGTGTTGAAACCCTCAATGATCCATGGAAAAAAGGAATAGAAGTACATAGCTGAGCATTGTGCCCCTATAGCAGTGGCCAGCTGTGTTTCACACTCCTCGGAGAGCTGAGCAGAGGGTTGTGTGGGTGATATATGGGATCATCCACAGATTTTATGGATCATACAGTGTTAGCCTCACCTCTATCTGAGGATAAAGGAAGCAAAGCCCATCACACAAGAAGGAGCACAGCGACAGGGCTAAGCTAAACATTTCTCTTCATTCCATGGTGTTAGCACCTGGTGTGGAATGGCTTCAGTAAAGATCTATCCCAAGTCTAATTTACAATTTTGACGTAACATTAGACTCAATGGTCTTGCAAAAATATTTTGTTGTTTCTGAAATGAAAGTATAGATGCAGCAGACAAGAATTTTCTGCCTTAAAGTGCCTTCACATGCTGCAGATTTGTTGCAGAAATTCCTGCTACTGAAAATCACTTCCTTTCCTCTGAATAGGGTAGTTATGGTGGCACATGGATTTATACAAGCCACTTTCAGCAGTGATTTTCATTAACAGAAATTTCTGCAACAAGATCTGCCACATGTGAAGGCAGCCTAAAGAGACGGTCGACACGCCTAACAAGCCTGTCTTTTAAAGGGGTTATCCCATGACTAATGTAAAAAATGAAGATCAGAGTTCATATACATGACAATCTCTTTCTAACAAAGCTAGAACCAGCCCTGTACCTCACATGGATCCAGAGATCTCCCCATTCATTGCTCTGCTAGATTTATATCAAGCTGACAGCTCAAGGGGAGTGTCTTTCCTGCTGCAGCTCAGGGGGCGTGTCTCAGCTCTCCCAATCACAGCTCAGGAGGCAGATGAAGGATGAAACTGAGCATGTGCGGCCCTCTCAGTGAGCAGGACAAAGAAATAAGAAAAATAAAAAACAGTAGGTGGCGCTATACTGATACATTTTATTGAGTAGCTCAGCGGCTATACTACATTTTTAATTACATGCAATTACAAAAGTATTCAGATTCAGGTGTTGGTTTGAAAACGGTAGAATATTTTTCATGGGACAACCCCTATAAATATCTGCTTCTCCCATAAAATAACAATTCTGGACTAGCCCGGGAGATTTCAGTTAATACATTAAATATTACTACAAATGTTTTTATCTGAAATGTTCTGTCCCATGAAAAATATTCTACATTTTTCAAACCAGCATCTGGATCTGAATACTTTTGTAATTGCATGTAATTAAAAATCTTTTAAGATGGCGGGAAACGCACGTCTTCATTACTATAAGTAGCAGCATGTGCCTTAAAGGGGTTATCCAAGATCAATAATGCCCGGCCCCTCACAGAGGTTGTACTTACCTCGCTTCCCAGCACCCACGTCATTTCTGATTAATGCACGGCCGCTGCTGCATCTCCCCATCACGCGGATGAAAACATCTAGCGTTTGGTGGGAAGCCAATAGCAGGCCGCAACGGGGACTTATTCAATAGAATGTATCTATACAGCACCACCTGCTGTTTGTTTTTTTTTCTCATGTCTCTGTCCAC
The DNA here is from genome assembly GCF_905171765.1 of Bufo bufo. NCBI lineage: Eukaryota > Metazoa > Chordata > Amphibia > Anura > Bufonidae > Bufo > Bufo bufo. Next base: position 129,751,652 of record NC_053396.1, read on the forward strand.
CTTGCTTTGAGGGTCACACATGCTCCATTTCATCCTTCAGCTCTCACCAGCCATATCTTCTGCTAGATGCTGTGACAGTTACAAGACATGCCCCCGGAGAAAGGACACACTCGATGAGCTGCAAGCTTGAAATAAATCTATTTTGACATTTGGGGAGGTCTCTGGATCCATGTGAGATGGGGGGTTCTAGCTATGTAAAGAGATTGGCATGTACTATATGATATCTAACTTCTATTAGACATGGATAACCCCTTTAAGCTCCATTGCATTCCTGGCAGTGAACATAAGCAGAGCACTTTCTGTCTGTTATAGGTGGATTGTGTTCAGCTTCACCTTCCTGCCTGCATTGATCATGTGTGGTAAATGAGGAGGGGACATAGGATTATAAACTACAGGGAGACAACGTATTGAGAATATTTCCTGTACAGTTAACTAGTTATTTTATGGTGTTTACTTATCCCTTTAAATGCCAGCATTCAATAGCAATATAAAGGTTAAATTAAACAGTATTACTTGGGAGATTCATCAAAACTGCTGCATAGGGAAACTGGCTTAATTGCCCATAGCAACCAATCAGATTCTGTGATTCATTTTTCAGAGCTTCTTTGGAAAATCAGAGGATCAATCTAATTGGTTACTAAGGGCAACTAAGCCAGTTTTGTACCAGTTTTAATAGAACTCTCCCCATCTGTCTAGTCCTGAAATAACCTTAATTTTCGGTGCGCTATTGTTCTGTGACCAGTGGCTTTTTATTCTTTCTACAGCAATCCTCGGCACCTTCCCAGTCTTCATTATTCTTCAGTACAATCAGATCAAAGGGGGAGCTGTCACTCAAAAGGGACATGAAGGCTGGAAGAATGCCGCTCACGTCGGAGGGTCCTCCCAGGATTGCTGCTTCTATCAGGGGAAGGCTGCGTACAGTAAACCTGAAATATAAAATGAAGGGAAGAATTAGATTATTATCCGATCATATTTACAGTAGAGGTATCCATTTATGATATACACAAATATGTTTGCCCCCTCCTGATATTTCACATTACTGCATGTTTGTCACATTTAGAACATAAAATATCGTTTTCTTTCCCATAATTAATTTTTATTGGTTTTTCAACATGTGACTAATGCTATAGGCATACAAGGCCATTGATTGAATAAAACAAGTCTGAACCCTGAATGAGAGAGGAGCATGTGATCACAATTCAACTTTTTATTATTATTATTATTATTATTATTATTATTGCAGTTATTTAAAGGGGTTGTCTGGGTTCATGATATTAAAGGGTTACTGTCACCAGAAATACCTAAATTAAACTGGCTGACATTAGCGCTGTGCTAATGTTAGCTGAACCTAACTAGCCTATTCCTAGTTTTATCCATGCCCCCGTTACTCCATAAATGTAACTTATATAATATGCAAATTAGCCTCTAGGAGCATCTAGAGGTTCCGTTCTCCGACCTCTGTCACCTCCCTCCAAGTCTTGATTGACAGGGCCAGGCAGCATCCGCATCCTCCTACCGGCCCTGAGTGCATGGTAAATCTCGCGCCTGCGCCGTGCCGTTTAGTATTCGGCGCAGGCATAGTGAAGGAAGGACGATCACTGGCTGCCGAATTCCTTACTGCGTCTGCGCTGAATACTAAACGGCACGGCACAGGCGCGAGATTTACCATGCACTCAGGGCCGGCAGGAAGAAGCGAACACTGCCTGGCCCTGTCAATCAAGACTTGGAGGGAGGTGACAGAGGTGGGAGAACCGAACCTCTAGATGCTCCTAGAGGCTAATTTGCATATTATAAATGTTACATTTATGGAGTAACGGGGCCATGGATAAAACTAGGAATAGGCTAGTTAGGTTCACCTGACATTAGCACATCGCTCTATACAGCACCACAATGGATTTGAAATGAAACAAACAAGATGTGCTTTAACTGCAGACTGTCAGCTTTAATTTGAAGGTATTTACATCAAAATCAGGTGAACGGTGTAGGAATTACAACAGTTTGCATATGTGCCTCCCACTTGTTAAGGGACCAAAAGTAATGGGACAATTGGCTTCTCAGCTGTTCCATGGCCAGGTGTGTGTTATTTCCTCATTATCCCAATTACAATGAGCAGATAAAAGGTCCAGAGTTCATTTCAAGTGTGCTATTTGCATTTGGAATCTGTTGCTGTCAACTCTCAAATTGAGATCCAAAGAGCCGTCACTATCAGTGAAGCAAGCTATCATTAGGCTGAAAAAACAAAACAAACCCATCAGAGAGATAGAAAAAACATTAGGCATGGCCAAAACAACTGTTTGGAACATTCTTAAAAAGAATGAACGCACCGGTGAGCTCAGCAACAGAAAAGACCCGGAAGACCACAGAAAACAACTGTGGTGGATGACCGAAGAATTCTTTCCCTGGGGAAGGAAACACCCTTCACAACAGTTAGCCAGAACAAGAACACTCTCCAGGAGGTAGGTGTATGTGTGTCAAAGTCAACAATCAAGAGAAGACTTCACCAGAGTGAATACAGAGGGTTCACCACAAGATGTAAACCATTGGTGAGCCTCAAAAACAGGAAGGCCAGATTAGAGTTTGCCAAACGACATCTAAAAAAGCCTTCACAGTTCCGGAACAACATTCATGGACAGATGAGACCAAGATCAACTTGTACCAGAGTGATGGGAAGAGAAGAGTATGGAGATGGAAAGGAACTGCTCATGATCCTAAGCATACCACCCCATCAGTGAAGCATGGTGGTGGTAGTGTCATGGCGTGGGCATGTATGGCTGCCAATGGAACTGGTTCTCTTGTATTTATTGATGATGTGACTGCTGACAAAAGCAGCAGGATGAATTCTGAAGTGTTTCGGGCAATATTATCTGCTCATATTCAGCCAAATGCTTCAGAACTCATTGGACGGCACTTCACAGTGCAGATGGACAATGACCCAAAGCATACTGCAAAAGCAACCAAAGAGTTTTTGAAGGGAAAGAAGTGGAATGTTATGCAATGGCCAAGTCAATCACCTGACCTGAATCCGATTGAGCATGCATTTCACTTGCTGAAGACAAAACTGAAGGGAAAATGCCCCAAGAACAAGCAGGAACTGAAGACAGTTGCAGTAGAGGCCTGGCAGAGCATCACCAGGGATGAAACCCAGCGTCTGTTGATGTTTATGCGTTCCAGACTTCAGGCTGTAATTGACTGCAAAGGATTTGCAACCAAGTATTAAAAAGTGAAAAGTTTGATTTATGATTATTATTCTGTTCCATTACTTTTGGTCCCTTAACAAGTGGGAGGCACATATGCAAACTGTTGTAATTCCTGCACCGTTCACCTGATTTGGATGAAAATACCCTCAAATTAAAGCTGCCAGTCTGCAGTTAAAGCACATCTTTTTTGTTTAATTTCAAATCCATTGTTGTGGTGTATAGAGCCAAAAATGTTAGAATTGTGTAGATGTCCCAATATTTATGGACCTGACTGTATATTTTAACTTGACAGAAGGCAATTCAAAGAAATATATTCATGCTCCTTTGCTCTCTAATAAACTGTAGAGCATAGCCGGCACAACAGGACAACTCGCCTAATGCTATATTACCTTTTCAGAATATATTTTAATCTCAAGGCACAAAACCCAGATGCCCGGGAATACAGAAGGGAAGCAATTGCAGAGATTTCTGTTGCACAGATGCAGCATGAGCAGTTGTTCTTCTGCACACATTCATCTGTAATATGGCAGGGGAATTGGTGTCTCTAATAATACAAAGACATAGCTGGAAACATTTTTCGATGTCTATTATGTGCGTTTCATTTTCCTGGAACAGCTTAGACCAAGTCAACCATGGCTAATACAACAGGCGGCTTATGTTCACAATTTCTGTCAGTTCTTCACCTTTGTTTTCCCTCAATGTAATTTCGTTAACCTCTTAATAGACAGGACGTCTCGTAAAGGGTTTGTCTGGGAATTAGTAGTTTTTACCTAATGCCCACAGCCTGCCTGTCACGGATGAAGTTAGCAGATAGCTGGAACATATAAATAAACGAGCGACTGGCTTGATCCCAAACTAAGGAGCTTATAGGTGAGCCCTATAAAACCCTAAGAGCACTCCCTGACTGCTATGCACATGCAAGTGTCTGTATGGTAGACAATTGCATGCCTGCGTACCTAATACTGTGTGACACCTGAAAACCCTATAATAGTGAGGGGACACGACCACCGCCTCCCTGCACTTAATACGTCAGGGTCACCTAGAATCAAGCCAGCAAGGAAACAAAATAAAGTAAATGACTTATCTGAACAAATAGCAGAAGCAGCCTCCAGCAGTGAACACCTCATCCAGGAAGTAGTATAAACCGCAAAGTGAGGCAGTATGGGAGGGATTATAAAGGAAGACGATTAGTTGAAATAAGTGACACCTGGCAGAAGGAAAGGAGATGAGAAAGTGAAACCAAAACAAAGAACATCATACAAGAGGTAGAGAAGAACGTCTGCCAGATCTTCTCACAGAACTGGCGGTAACAGTACCCCTCCCTCTACGGGTGGACTCTGGACACTCAAAGCCCACCTTCTCAGGATGAGACCTATGGAAAGCCCTGATGAGACTTGTGGCCTTAAAGTCCGCCACTGGGACCCACATCCTCTCCTCAGGACCATAACCCTCCCAATGAACGAGGTACTGGAGAGAACCGGGGATAATGCGAGAATCCACAATCCTAGAGACCTGAAATTGAAGATTACCATCAACAATAATCGGAGGAGGAGGCAAAGAGGAGGGTACAGTGGGTTGGACATAAGGTTTTAATAGGGACTTGTGAAAAACATTATGGATCTTCCAAGTCTGAGGAAGATCAAGATGGAAGGCAACGGGATTGATGACGGACAAGATCTTGTAAGGCCCAATAAACTTAGGACCCAACTTCCAGGAGGGAACCTTCAGTTTGATATTCATTGTAGACAACCACACCAGATCACCAACATTCAGGTCCGGACCAGGCACGCGTCTTTTATCCGCCACACGCTTATATCTCTCACTCATCCTCTTCAGATTACCCTGAATCTTTTGCCAAATAAATGACAAAGATGAGGAAAATCTCTCCTCATCAGGTAAACCAGAAGACCCCTCTCCAGAGAATGTCCCAAACTGTGGATGAAACCCATATGCACCAAAAAATGGTGACTTATCAGAGGACTCCTGGCGACGGTTATTTAAAGCAAACTCAGCAAGGGACAAAAAAGAATGCCAATCCTCCTGATTCTCCGCCACAAAACAGAGCAGATATGTCTCCAGATTCTGATTGATGCGCTCGGTCTGACCATTCGACTGCGGGTGAAAATCAGAAGAGAACGACAACCGAACCCCCAAGCGAGAACAGAAGGCCTTCCAGAATCTGGAAACAAATTGCGTGCCCCTATCAGAAACGATGTCTGAAGGAATGCCATGCAATTTAACAATCTAATCAATAAACGCTTGCGCCAGCGTCTTAGCAATGGGTGACCCAGGAAAGGGAATGAAATGTGCCATTTTGCTAAAACGGTCCACTACCACCAGAATCACAGTCTTCCCCGAGGAACAATTCAGGTCCGTAATGAAGTCCATGGATAGATGCGTCCAAGGACGGGAAGGAATGGGTAACGGGAGGAGAGAACCCGATGGCCGTGAATGAGGGACCTTGGCACGAGCGCAGGTCTCGCAGGCTGCCACAAAACCCTCAACCGTCTTGCAAAGAGCCGGCCACCAGAATCTCCGAGCAATGAGATCCACTGTGGCTCTACTCCCCGGGTGCCCAGCAAGGACAGTATCATGGTGCTCCCTAAAAACCTTGTGTCGTAAAGCGAGAGGCACAAACAACCTCCCAGGAGGACAAAGATCAGGAGCCTCTGCCTGGGCTGCCTGAACCTCTGCCTCCAAATCAGGATAAAGAGCAGAGACTACCACCCCTTCAGCCAAAATGGGACCCGGGTCTTCAAAGTTACCCCCTCCCGGAAAACAACGTGACAGGGCATCCACCTTCACATTTTTAACCCCAGGGCGGAACGTAACAACAACATTAAACCTAGAAAAGAACAAAGACCATCTGGCCTGTCTCGGGTTCAGACGCTTGGCCGATTCCAAGTAGGCCAGATTCTTATGGTCGGTAAACACGGTAATAGGGTGTCTGGCTCCCTCTAACCAATGGCGACATTCCTCAAAAGCTAATTTGATGGCCAACAACTCCCTATCTCCCACATCGTAATTTCTCTCTGCAGAGGAGAGTTTCCTTGAGAAAAAGGTACACGGTCGCCATTTGGCAGAAGAGGGACCCTGAGATAAGACCGCACCCACACCCACCTCAGAAGCATCCACCTCAACAATAAAAGGTAGAGAGACATCAGGTTGTACCAAAATGGGAGCGGAAGCAAAACTCTCTTTAATACTAGAAAAGGCTTTAAGCGCATCTACCGACCACGAGGAAAAAACCACCCCCTTTTTAGTCATATCAGTGAGTGGCTTAACAACAGAGGAATAATTCAAAATTAACTTTCTGTAATAATTGGCAAAACCCAAAAACCGCATCAGCGCCTTCTGATTCTCAGGAAGCTCCCAATCAAGCACAGCGCGGACCTTCTCAGGGTCCATCCAAAAACCAGAAGCGGAGAGAAGACAACCAAGAAATTGAATCTCCGGAACTGCAAACACACATTTTTCCAGTTTAGCGTATAATTTATTCTCCCGCAGAATCAGCAAGACTTGACATAGGTGGTCCCAATGAGTCTTGAAATCAGGAGAAAAAATGAAAATGTAATCTAGATACACCAGTACAAATTTCCCCATTAAATGATAAAAAATGCTGTTCACAAAATGTTGGAAGACGGCCGGAGCATTCATCAAACCAAAGGGCATAACCAAATTTTCGAAATGACCCTCAGGGGTATTGAAGGCCGTCTTCCATTCGTCCCCTTCCCTGACCATGACTAGGTTGTATGCCCCTCTTAAATCCAACTTAGAAAAAACTTTAGCCCCAACAATCTGGTTAAACAGGTCCGGGATCAGAGGAAGCGGATATGGGTCACGAATTGTGATACGGTTCAGCTCCCTGAAATCCAGACAAGGTCTTAAAGAAGCATCTTTTTTCTTAAAAAAACCAAAAAAACAGCAGCAACAGGTGACTTTGAGGGTCGGATGTGTCCCTTTCTCAGGCTCTCAGAGATATAAGTACGCATAGCGACTCTTTCAGGTTGGGAAAGATTGTATAGTCGTGATTTTGGCAGCTTGGTGCCTGGGATGAGATTAATAGGGCAGTCGTACACCCGATGAGGGGGCAACTCCTGGACACCACTCTCAGAAAACACATCCGAAAATTCAGAGAGAAAAGATGGCACAGTCTTGGTAGAAACCTCTGAAAGAGACGCCGTGAGGCAATTCTCTCTGCAAAACTCACTCCAACCATTTATTTGCCTTGCTTGCCAATCAATGGTGGGGTTATGTTTAGTGAGCCAGGGTAGCCCCAACACTAGAGGAGTAGGTAATCCGCTTAAGACGAAACATAACATATCCTCAACTTGAGCGTCACCCACAGTCAAACGGATATTGTGAACTATGCCCTTTAACAAACTTTGAGAAAGTGGAGAGGAATCAATAGCAAAAACAGGTATATCCTTTTCCAAAGTGCATACCTGGAAACCATGCGTTGTTGCAAATTGATTATCAATGAGATTGACAGCTGCTCCACTATTTACAAAAATTTCACAATGTTCTTGCTGTCTAGCGCCACCCTGGCAGGTAGGAGAAAACGGGAACTACAAGCAAACGGCAAACCTTCAATTTCCGCATCAACCTTGCCAATAGTAGCAAATGGAAAGTTTTTAGAGTTTTTTTTTTTTTTTGTTTTTATTACCCTCAGAAAACGCCATGAATATCTTAGAGGGGCAAACATTAGCCAAATGATTTATACCCCCACAACAGAAACAAACCCTCCTCTGAGAGCTGAATCCTCTACTATCAGAGGCAAGCAAACCCAGCTGCATGGCCTCCTCCTCAGATGGGATTGAGACAGACTGAGACCCCTGCGCACTGAATGAGACAGCCCCACTGTCCTTGGGCTGAATATGACAGGAAATAGTAGTCTCCTCTCTCTCTCTAAGCCTGTCAATACGAACAGCTAGAGACATGGCTGACTCTAACGACGCTGGTCTCTCATGAAAAGCAAATGCATCTTTCAATCTTTCCGAAAGACCATGGCAAAATTGACTTCGGAGTGCAGCATCATTCCAACCAGTATCAGCTGCCCATCTCCGAAATTCAGAACAATATATCTCTGCGGACTGTTTACCCTGGCATAAAAGACGCAGTTTAGATTCAGCCAGAGCAATACGATCCGGGTCATCATATATCTGCCCCAGGGCTACAAAAAATTAATCCACCGATTGGAGGGGCCGTGCCCCCACCCACACAGTTTTACGGAGATCTGCTACCTCCAGCGAAAGACCTTGCATGCAGTCAATCAAGGCTGAAACCGGATCCATGCATAAGACGGTTAGGGCGGTTTATAAGTGACACCTGGCAGAAGGAAAGGAGATGAGAAAGTGAAACCAAAACAAAGAACATCATACAAGAGGTAGAGAAGAACGTCTGCCAGATCTTCTCACAGAACTGGCGGTGACACTGCCTCCGCGAGTGAAACATTCATACTTACCTGCTCCACGTTGTTCTCATCCTCCGCAATGACTCTAGTGTGCCCATTTTATCGTCCCCAGCTTGTTTTCTTGCAGCGCAGTATGGACATGGTCACATGTTCCACTGCAGCCAATGACAGGCTTGAGCAGTGACATGTGGACACGTCACTGCAGAAGCCAGTAATTGCCTGCAGTGGAGCTTGTGGCCATGCCCATGCAATGTCGAAAGAAAACAAGCTGGGGGCTGGAAGATGGACACACAGGAGCCAGGGGTGTAACTACCATAGCGGCAGACTATGTGACTGCTATGGGGCCCAGGGCATGAGGGGGCCCAGTCTTAGTTGGGATTATCTCCTCTTCTACTGGAGGTGAAAACTTGGTCAGGGCTCTACCCTCTAAAGGAACAACTTATATCAAATGAAGCAGTGAAAAAATGTCCCAAGGGTGATTGAAAAGGGTTTAGGCAGAAACTCTTCTGTCCTGTGTTGGGGGCCTGGTTTGAGCCTTGCTATGGGGCCCTTACTTCTCTATGTATGCCACTGACAGGTGTCATCGTGGAGGTCAAAGTATCAGAGAACAGGCAGGCTGTGGGCATTAGGTAAAAACTACTTATTCTGGGCAACCCCTTTAGGGTCCATTCAGATGTCCGTAAGTGTTTTGCGGTCCGCAAATTGAGGATCTGCAAAACACAGATACCGGGCGCGGACCACACATGGACGGCCCTATGATAGAAATGCCTATTCTTCTCCGCGATTGCAGGCAAGAATAGGACATGCTCTATTTCTCTGCGGGGCCGCGGAAAGTAACAACGGATGCGGATAGCACACAGTGTGCTGTCTGCATCTTTTGCGGCCCCATTGAAATGAATGAGTCCGCTCCCTTTCCGCAAAATTGCAGAATGGATGCGGACCCAGCACTACGGACGTGTGAATGGACCCTTAATGACCAAACCCACTAGGGCTTTTTATACAATTTTTATATATATACTGTATAGGCATGTTTTTCATTCATAAGCCATACATTAAAAACAGTGTTTCCATAATTCCTGGCATGCGGCTCAATAACATTGTCCCCTACATTACCTCCATGACATTGACAAGCACAGTGCAGTCCTAAATAGTGGGTCTCATAACAATGACACCAGATGCATGACTTGAAGCTCCTGTGCCTCAATGCAAAAGCTGTTATAGATTCCTCAATTATCATGTGTTATTTATAATACCAGTGTCTTCTTATGTCAGAGGGGCATTTGCGTCCCCTCATGCACCAGTACTTAGATACTATGGCTACAATACATCCATAGAAATGACAACCACAATCCCCTCACAGAGATATAAGTGCTCCCACAACAGCAACATCAGTGCTCCATCAGTGAAAGCCACCATGCACCCTCATAGTAATAAACAGTGCCCCATGTGACAGTTCCAGTGCCCCCATAAAAGCAGTATTGCTCCACTAGTAGAAACACTTGCAGCGACTGAGCCACAGGGATGTAGTGGTTGAGTGAGTGAGTGAGTGAGTGAGTGAGTGAGTGTACTAGTGATGAGGTGCCGAGGATAGTAGTAGTAGTACTCACAGTTCAGTTGTCCCCTGGGACCCGGCATGCAGTGGATGGGAAGACAGCACAAAATCCTCCGGGGCACTCTCTATTGCAAGAAACACCAGCCATATGGTGGTTGAGGTGCCCTTGATGGTAATGGGTGTTTAAGGTGCTTTGGTGGCTGGGCCCCTGTATTTGTGACGCCAGCACCGTAAGGTGCAATCAAGAGATGGAGAAGAAGAATGAGGAATGAGGCAGTAGTTAAACCAAACAGGAACCTTACTTGTCAGATGTAGTAAGGCATCCAAAATCATCACTTTGTCTTGCATACAGATGGCATTAAGTGCAAAGCTGCAAATCCAAATTAGCAGGCTCCTTATGGTAGAGGTTAACTCCAGCTCACTTTAGTAAAAGTAATGTTCTTACTTGTACTTGGTTCCTGATCTTGCTTTTATCTCTCAACCTTTCAGTAGTAGTTCAGATCCTCTGTAAATAAGTATTATGAAAGATGGCCTTTCTGTCCTTGGTTATGGTGGGGCAGCTTGAAGCTTAGAATCTCTCTACCTGATGCAAAGGTGACTAAAACCTGATAAATGGCAATTATTTTCCTTCGCCTATATTCTTTAGTTCAATGATCCAACAACCCCTGGGCGAACTTCCTCACGGCAGCCAAACACTCTGCTTCATTATTTGGACAGGTTGTGGTCTTCAGAGTAATAATCCACTTGATACCCCGGAAGGGTAATCTACAGAGTAGGATCATACAGTCCCAATCTTGGACTCAATGGTTAAGGCAAATTAGTTCTCCTGGACTAGACCCAGGAGGACAGAGACAAGACTGTCTCCTCTCCTTCCTCCCAACTCCTCCACTTACCTCAACTCTTTATCTCTATCTTGCTTCCTGATAGAGATAGAGTGGTGTGATAGAGACCTCAAGTGGTGAAAGTATGTAGTGCATGTTACCAGCCTGTAATATGGATTCAGCAGCATAGACAAAGAAATAGTGAAAAATAACATCATAATACACAACAATTTTGGAGTGGACCATACACACATATGTGGGACACTACACACACCCTGCCCAATGTTTTGTACAATTTATATAACTAAATAAATTTTATGGCTCCCTCTGCATCTCCTTTATGCTGTCTTATATGAAAAATGAACCCTATGTCTGTGTGCTTCTGTCAACCGGTCCAGAGCCTCCATTATAGCAGGCAAAGGGCATCCCAGCCGCTTGGGCTGGACACATGGTGTGGCTGCAGATAAAGTGCATGCTTCTGCTGCCTTAGCTTCTCCTCCATGCTTGTCCTCTTCCATCTTTTTCTCTATGGCCCTTGGCCTCCTTCAATTCATGCTTCCCCCTTCCTTTCTAGTACGCATTAAAATAGGTTCTATTACTTTACATTCTGTTAGTTCAGTTAAGATCCCCTGTTCCCCTTCCTCATTTGGAAAATTGTTTTCCTCACTCCTGTCTACTTGGCAACAAAGGACCATTATATCAGATTTCAGGAGTAACAGAATTGCAAACCCAATTAGATTGGGTCTCCTTATATTTTAATTGGTATTCTTCAGCTTCCATATGGTTTTGAAAAGCAGGCATAAAAACGACCTGCGTTTTTGTTTTTTCATGTTAGATTTATTTATTTTTCATTAACAATTTTAATATGTGAATGATAACTATGAATTGTTTTACAGTTTTTTTTATAATTTTATACAAACCGGATTCCAAAAAAGTTGGGACACTATACAAATCGTGAATAAAAACTAAATGCAATGATGTGGAGGTGCCAACTTCTAATATTTTATTCAGAATAGAACATAAATCACGGAACAGAGAAAATGTACCATTTTAAGGGAAAAATATGTTGAATCAGAATTTCATGGTGTCAACAAATCCCCAAAAAGTTGGGACAAGGCCATTTTCACCACTGTGTGGCATCTCCCCTTCTTCTTACAACACTCAACAGACGTCTGGGGACCGAGGAGACCAGTTTCTCAAGTTTAGAAATAGGAATGCTCTCCCATTCTTGTCTAATACAGGCCTCTAACTGTTCAATCGTCTTGGGCCTTCTTTGTTGCACCTTCCTCTTTATGATGCGCCAAATGTTCTCTATAGGTGAAAAATCTGGACTGCAGACTGGCCATTTCAGTACCCGGATCCTTCTCCTACGCAGCCATGATGTTGTGATTGATGCAGAATGTGGTCTGGCATTATCTTGTTGAAAAATGCAGGGTCTTCCCTGAAAGAGATGACGTCTGGATGGGAGCATATGTTGTTCTAGAACCTGAATATATTTTTCTGCATTGATGGTGCCTTTCCAGACATGCAAGCTGCCCATGCCACACGCACTCATGCAACCCCATACCATCAGAGATGCAGGCTTATGAACTGAGCGTTGATAACAACTTGGGTTGTCCTTGTCCTCTTTGGTCCGGATGACATGGCGTCCCAGATTTCCAAAAAGAACTTCGAATCGTGACTCGTCTGACCACAGAACAGTCTTCCATTTTGCCACACTCCATTTTAAATGATCCCTGGCCCAGTGAAAACGCCTGAGCTTGTGGATCTTGCTTAGAAATGGCTTCTTCTTTGCACTGTAGAGTTTCAGCTGGCAACAGCGGATGGCACGGTGGATTGTGTTCACTGACAATGGTTTCTGGAAGTATTCCTGAGCCCATTCTGTGATTTCCTTTACAGTAGCATTCCTGTTTGTGGTGCAGTGTCGTTTAAGGGCCCGGAGATCACGGGCATCCAGTATGGTTTTACGGCCTTGACCCTTACGCACAGAGATTGTTCCAGATTCTCTGAATCTTCGGATGATGTTATGCACAGTTGATGATGATAGATGCAAAGTCTTTGCAATTTTTCACTGGGTAACACCTTTCTGATATTGCTCCACTATCTTTCTGCGCAACATTGTGGGAATTGGTGATCCTCTACCCATCTTGGCTTCTGAGAGACACTGGCACTCTGAGAAGCTCTTTTTATACCCAATCATGTTGCCAATTGACCTAATTAGTGTTAATTGGTCTTCCAGCTCTTTGTTATGCTCAAATTTACTTTTTCCAGCCTCTTATTGCTACTTGTCCCAACTTTTTTGGGATTTGTTGACACCGTGAAAATTGGAATCAACGTATTTTTCCTTTAAAATGATACATTTACTCGGATTAAACGTTTGATCTGTCATCTACGTTCTATTACAAATAAAATATTGACATTTGCCATCTCCACATCATTGCATTCAGTTTTTATTCACAATTTGTTTAGTGTCCCAATTTTTTTGGAATCCGGTTTGTATTTAAAGGAAACCTGTCATCAAGTTTATGCTGCCAATACTAACGGTAGCATAAAGTAGAGACAGGTGAGTGAATTTCAGCAGTCTGTCATTTAAAAGTTAAAAGTAAGTGGTTGCCGAGAACCAACATCACAATCATTTCAGACTGGGCCTGGAAAAGAGTCATGGCCACCTGAGAAGAGTCATGGTTATGTAACACCCCAGAGGTGCATTACCTCCTTTTTGTACCCTCACTATCTCTTACGGTTGATCCTGTGTCATCTTACATATTTAATTCCATGTCCTGCACAATGTACATTTATTTTCCTTGTAAATGTTATGTTAGAGTGCAATGTGCCTGGTTCTCCAGCAGATGGCGGCAACAATGGCAGAGCTAGTTTCCCTGGATTGGAACCTTCTATCCATTCCAGCCCTCTCTAGAGTGTGAGGTGTTAGTTAGAAGGGAGTTGAGAGCAGCCCCTGCAAGGGGAAGGCTGTGTGCCAGCCAGCAGAGCATTTTCTGCTTGGCTAGGCCCAAAGGAAAAGAGTTAAAAGCTTCAGAGCCAAGAGGAAAGATTCCCTGGATAAAGATAAAGAGAAAGTTAAAGAGAAAGAGAAATAAAGATAAAGACAGACAGTGGCGTACACAAAATCCATGGGGCCCCGGTGCGAAACTGATCCATGGGGCCCCCTCCCTGTCGACCCCTCCAACCCGTCGCAAGAATTTACTTGGGCCCCCTGGATTGGGATTAATAATTCTCCGTGCCTCTCTGTGACCTTTTTACTACAAAATCACAGTGAGATAAAGTTGTCACTGTGATTTTGTAGCAAATAGATCACAGAGAGGAACGGAGCATTATCAATCATGTTACTGCTCTGTTTCTCCGCTGTCCAGTACGGGGCTTGGCTCTTTCACACAGCGGATTACCCGCACAGGATCCGCTCATTTGAAAGAGCCCTGAGCCCAATGCATGACTACACTCACCCAGTCCTAACTAATAAAATCTGGTCCTACCTCATCCAGGGTGTCGCTGGCGTCGGCGTGATGTCCGCTGGATCCAAAACAAGGTCCCTGTGGTGATAGAGAAAAAAAAAATAATCACAGGAAGGGATGGTGACTGCCCCTGTGAAATCACCAGCAGGGGGCGCTGCGCTGGCCTGTAACACTGAGCCATGCCAATGTATAGCATACATTTCCCCTAAGTGCTACTACACAGTACTAATGCCCACCTTGTGGCCCCTCACAGTAATTAAGCCCACCTTGTGGTCCCTTCAAAATAGTTATGTCCCCTCACAGTAGTTATGGCCAGATATATGCCCCCCTTACAGTAGTTATGGCCAGATGTATCCCCCTCACAGTAGTAATGCCTAGATAGGTGTCCCCCTCACAGTAGTTATGCCCAGATAGGTGTCCCCCTCACAGTAGTAGTTATGTCCAGATATGTGTCCCCCTTACAGTAGTTATGTCCAGATATATATATATATATATATACTGTATATATATATATGCAGTATCCCAGGGGGTCAGTAGTGCAGCTTTAGGTATGCGGGGGGTCGTAGTGCAGGGCAACCCACTAACCTGGGATTCACTGTCGTCTTCAATCAGGGCGATACTGGAACAGGCAGTTGATAAATGTCGTGACGCCAGTGTCAATTGAACGGTGACACACCGTGTAATGATAGGTGGAATAATGGAGCAATCCGGATATTTATATAACAGGTTAACTTTACTGAACGAGTTTGTAGTAGGGTGAACAGCCAGTGAATACAGTTCCAGAGTTATTCCACACTTTACCATACAGTTAACAGCAGTGGTTCAGGCTTTTACTTAGTCACAAACAGACTAACTTCAAGGCAGGCCTCCTAGGATCAGGGATTCCCTCTTATGCTAACTGCAGCAATACCCTCAAGGTCCAGACACCCAACTCCTGGTGATAACCCTTGAGCAAAGGTTTTTATAGAGGTCTTCTTCCCTCCTGATGGCAGGCTCTATCTTTGGAGTACCTCAGGTATAATTAACCTGGAGAGCTGGGTGGGAATGATCCTCCACACCAGTAGTGCAGCTTCTGCACTCCTTAATGAGTCCTGAATCTCTCAGAACTAACTCTAGAAACTTCCAACTCCCTCTCTAGGCTAGGCCCTAGCCTATTTATACTCAACTGGGGGCTCCCTCTGCTGGCTGGAATAAGAATTGCCTGCAACAGGCCTAACTTTCTTAAAGGGAGATACACATTATAATATAGCAGTGTCGGGTAACCTACCCGTATGCTGCACACCCCCAGACTTTAACGTGAGTAAGGCCTCGTACTCACACACACCTTCCTGAACCGGCATAAAATGATACATAATTTAAGCATTACATTATAAATATGATAAATAATTATTTCACACAGAAGATATAACATTTGTAACTTAATGAACAAATGACGCAAGGAAAAGGGGCGTCTTCTTGCTTCTTAGACACGGCCGCTGACCTGGCACAGCGGACTTAAGGTGAACCAGGTTAGTCCATTTTCCTTGGCTGCAGTATAATAAAGGCTACAGGGGTTTCCTGCGGGTGTAGAACAGGCAAGGGCTCACGTGGAGGAGTCCATTCTTGCGCACAAACGTCAAGCAAGCTATTTCCAGTAGCAACTACTCGGGAGGAGACACCACCAGCATAGTCAAAGTCCCCTAAACGGACTGGCGGACGTCCCCTGTTCATCCGGGTGGACCTTCTCAACACAGGGGTCTCCTCTTCCCTTAGCATCGAGGTAGAAGAGAGAGAAGCAACAGGAGGGTCTCCATCAGTGAGACCCTGGTCAGGAACAACAGGAACAACAGGAACAACAGGAACAACTAGATCCCCTATATTGGGGACTGGATCCGGGGCATTTTGAACCGGCTCTTCTGGAGGTGAAGATACAGTAGGTGCCGGAGCGGGCACCAACAAGTTCAACCATGGTGTCAGAAGCCAATGCATGGGATCAGAGTCATACCTTAGATTACTGACAGCCTGCATAGGATCCTCGGGCTCTATTGATGGCTCTGACACAGGTGATTCAGATCTAGAACTCTCAGCACTGGGTTCTTGCGTCAGACAGAGCTTTAACCGGTTCCTGTGCACAATTTGGGATCCCCTGCCTTCCCGGGTGATCTCATAAGTGTGGGTCCCAACATTTGGGATTGCAGTGACAACATAGGGATTTTTCTCCCATTTACTGTCCAGTTTACTTGTACGGCGGTTATTTTTCAACCACACCACAGCCCCTATTGTCAAGGGTTCTGCATGGGCTGCTTGATCATAGTCTCTCTGCTGTCGGTCTCTAGCATAATCCATACGTTCCTGAACAATGGTTTTGGCCGTATTCAATCGCCTTTGGTGCTCAGCAACCCAGTCGGTATTAGGTAATGGGTTGATGCAATCAGGTACGTGTATGTCCAAGGAGTGATCAGCAGGCAATGTCCCTTGGCGCCCAAACATCAAATAAAAAGGGGTATACCCAGTGGAACAATGGATGGTATGATTGTACGTGAACATGAGCTGTGGCAACAGACTAGGCCAATCTCCTCTGGTTTCAGGAGGTACGGCCCTCAGCATCTCTATCAAGGTCTGATTCATTTTTTCACACAATCCATTACCTTGAGGATGGTAGGCCGTTGTCCGGATCTTCTTACAGTTGTGTAAGCGGCACAGTTCATGGAACAGATGGGACTCAAAAGCAGGTCCTTGATCGGTGAGGATCTTTTCTGGACATCCGTAGGGCAGGAGGAAGTGTTTCCAGAACAGTTCGGCTGTAGTCTTGGCCGTCTGGTCTCTCACAGGCACTGCTACAACAAACTTGGTGAAGTGGTCAATAATAGTCATGGCATAAGCATACCCTGAACGACTAGGCTCCAACTTCACATGGTCGATGGCGACAAGTTCAAGAGGACGGGTACTTACAATGGGTCTCAGTGGTGCCCTCTGGTCGTGGTATTACATAGCCCGAACGGCATACAATTGAATTCGAACAGGCCCATGGGAGTAGTGAAAGCAGTCTTTTCCCTATCTGCAGGAGCCATGGGTACTTGCCAGTAGCCACTGGTCAAGTCCAAGGTAGAGAAATAGGCAGAGGAGCCCAGAGCAGTTAGTGACTCCTCAATGCGGGGCAGTGGGTATGCATCTTTGTGGGTTATTTGATTAATTTTCCTATAATCCACACAGAAACGGATACCACCATCCTTCTTCACAAGGACCAGGGGTGCAGCCCACGGGCTACGGCTGTCCCGGATTACATTAGAGTCTTTCATCTCTTGGATCATTTCTTTTACAGTCTGATATGAAGTAGGCGGTAAGGGTCTGTATCTCTCCTTGATAGGAGGATGAGAGCCAGTAGGTATGGTGTGTTGTATGGAACTAACCTCTCCATAATCAGTAGCATGTTTACTGAAGGCCTGGTGGTGCTCTTTGACAAGCTGTAGAATCCCTTCTTGTTGATGTTGGGGGGTAGTCTCATCCCCGACATGGAGCTCTTCCCACCAGGGCACTTGTGGCTGGGTCACCGGCGGACGTCCGCTGACTGCAGCTGGCGGCTTTTCTGTCACAGGTAGACGAATGATGTCTTGGAAGGACACCTGGGACAGCTGGGCAACAGGGCAATGCTTAGTAAGCGCAACAGGATGATCACTCAGGTTAATCAGACGGACAGGTACTTTACCTTGGGAGACGTTCACCAGGCACTTGGCAGCTCTCACATAAGGGTAGTTCTCCATCTGGATTGGTTCCACCAGGGCTGGATAATCTTGGCCTTGAACTCCCAGGATAGCACGACACCATAAAAGAGTTTGAGAATTAGGAGGCAAAGTCACAGGCTTAATATCACGGATCCTGGCAGTACAAATTTCTCCTTTCCCATTAGCAAACCTCTGCTGAGCACTTAACACAGTGATAGTCTTCTGAATCACCCTCTTGGATGCAGAGGAAGCAGTGGGCAAAGTCTGGTGTAATGCGGCAAGTATTTCAGAATAACAGTTTTTGAAGACATTGGTGCCTAGAATGACAGGATGTCCTCCTCTGTCGCTGGCCTGTACTACTATCACCCCCTGTTGGGGCAAGGTTGCTTCTCCCACCTGCAAAGTGGGTTCCCAGTATCCATGAACCTTTACTGGCTTGCCATTGCTGGCGATAATCTCCACCCAGGATTCAGGCGGCTGGGTTAACTGGTTGGTGTCCCAGAATTTTTCAAATGTGGGCAGCTGAATGGTAGTGACCTGGGACCCAGTATCTAGTAGGGCTTCAAAGGGGACCCCGTTGATCTCTACATTGATTTTAGGATGGGATCCTACATACCGGGGCATCCAACTTGGATCTTTTGGACCTAATGTTCTACCTCTCGAGGGGTGGTCCTCAGCCTCGAGGGTAGCCCGTTTAACTGCCAGCACGTGGATTCTGTGTGTCCCACCTTTTTACAGTATTTACACACGGGCCGTTTGCGGTCCTTGGAACGATCTCTATTACGCCTCCCAGGATCCCTGGGGTGAGTCTCTTGGTATGGAGGTGAGAACGGTTTAGGAGGTGACAGGAACTCTTCCTCTGACATTATGGGTTTTTCCCATTCCTCTATCTTTCTGCACACTCTCTCTAGACTTTTAGTGAGATGGTTTACCCGTTCCGTCAGTACGGCAATGGCATCAGTAGCCGAAGCTTGAACAGCTTGGCCGGCCTCAGCTTGTGCAGGGATAAGGGGTTTTGGCCTGCAGGCTGGTGACTCCGGTGGGATGTTCACCTCTGTAGGTACTGTTGACCCCAGAATTTTTATAGCCAGTTCTTTAAAATCCAGAAAGGTACTGCTAGGGTGTTGGGCTGACAGCATTTTTAATTGGGTCCTCATTTGCTCACTGGACACCCCTGTGATAAATTGTTCCCTCAGGGTCTGGTCTTGATTATCAGCCTCCTTGGGATCTATCTGTATTACAGCCCCCAAAGCCTCCTGAAGTGATAGGGCATAGTCACGGAGGGACTCACCGGACTTCTGCTTCTTGCCAAAGAAGTGCATTTTTATCTCGGAGGCAGTCCTTGTTTCAAAAGTGGCCCTGAGGCGGGTGAATATCTGCTCTAGAGTACTCCGCTCAGCAGCAGGCCAGGATAATACCTCTCTGCGGGCAGCTCCCTCCAGTTGCGCTAGCAGGATTTCCATCTGCTGTTCGGCATTTATGGGGTACAGTTTGAATAATGCCAGCAACTTTTCTTTAAAGTCTCTTAAGGTATGGGTCTCTCCTTTATAGCGGGGAAACCATGGGGCCCCAAAATAGTAAGGCATAGTAAAGGGCATCATGCTGGGGGCTATAGGATGATTAGGAGCCGCAAGCTCTCCCGGGGCCGGCTGCTCGGGAACTCCCGGTTCTGACATGTTAGTTTATCCAGATGTGGCCGCGGGCGACTAAAGGAGCCGGTACAATCCCCTTCCCTCCGGTTACAAGTCCTTACCGGTATCGCCGGGGTTGCGCAGGCCAACTCTCGCGAGGCTCCGGACGTCCTGTAGACGCGGTGACGTTGCTGACATAGAAGAAGCAGTGCCGCGGCGGTGCGATGATGAAGAGGGGCGGGATTCTCTGTGTCTTTGAAGGGATCCGCCCACGAAGGTCCTCAGCAGCGCGGGAAACTTTACTCCAGGCGGCCGGCGGCCATCTTGGTCACCATTCCCTGACAGCAAGCAGGGTTGTTGACAAGTGAATAAATTGTAATCCACAAACACGATTTTCTTTTCCTGGAGGTAGCGCAACACAGCACAGCGCCTCCGATTCTTCCCAGGTACAATTGTAATCCACCGACTTGGAAATAAAGGGTACAGTCCTTGCAATACGGTGGTGGAATAGTTAAAGCACACAGTTCACACTTCTCTGCACTCCAGAAGCATGCGTATCCTGTTCGTGAAGCCAAAAAGAGCGATGCAGTATCCCAGGGGGTCAGTAGTGCAGCTTTAGGTATGCGGGGGGTCGTAGTGCAGGGCAACCCACTAACCTGGGATTCACTGTCGTCTTCAATCAGGGCGATACTGGAACAGGCAGTTGATAAATGTCGTGACGCCAGTGTCAATTGAACGGTGACACACCGTGTAATGATAGGTGGAATAATGGAGCAATCCGGATATTTATATAACAGGTTAACTTTACTGAACGAGTTTGTAGTAGGGTGAACAGCCAGTGAATACAGTTCCAGAGTTATTCCACACTTTACCATACAGTTAACAGCAGTGGTTCAGGCTTTTACTTACAGTCACAAACAGACTAACTTCAAGGCAGGCCTCCTAGGATCAGGGATTCCCTCTTATGCTAACTGCAGCAATACCCTCAAGGTCCAGACACCCAACTCCTGGTGATAACCCTTGAGCAAAGGTTTTTATAGAGGTCTTCTTCCCTCCTGATGGCAGGCTCTATCTTTGGAGTACCTCAGGTATAATTAACCTGGAGAGCTGGGTGGGAATGATCCTCCACACCAGTAGTGCAGCTTCTGCACTCCTTAATGAGTCCTGAATCTCTCAGAACTAACTCTAGAAACTTCCAACTCCCTCTCTAGGCTAGGCCCTAGCCTATTTATACTCAACTGGGGGCTCCCTCTGCTGGCTGGAATAAGAATTGCCTGCAACAGGCCTAACTTTCTTAAAGGGAGATACACATTATAATATAGCAGTGTCGGGTAACCTACCCGTATGCTGCATATATACATACATATTATACAGGGCCCCTGTATATATATCCATGTTGCCCCTTTTGTATATATTCCATTTGTCCCCTGTGTATGTATTCCATTTTTTACCCCCTTTGTATATATTTAATTTTTGTCATTTTTTGTATTTTGCCAAATATTTCATTAAATTTGACCCCAGGGTCGGGCCCCTATGAAGGATTTGCCGCACTGCCAGATGCTCCCTGTGTTATGAGCCGGCACATACAAAAAAAATATATATATAAAACTTACCTACTCTGAACCTGCTCTGCTCCCGCCGTCTTGTTCATAATCCCGTCTTCTGGCGTGCGTCGGCCGCGTCATCCTGTCAACCAGCGTGATCCCGCGAGACCTGGCGCGAGGGTCACGGGTCTGGAGCAAGGCACTGGCAGCAGCCCTGGATGGGTGGAGGCCGCCGCGTAAGGTACTAACTGCGAGTGCGCTGCGGGCCCCAGCTGCCTTGGGTACAGCACTACTGCAGGGGCCAGGGGTCCACAGGCGGCCAGGCCCCCTGGAGTGCCGGGCCCTGTCGCAACTGCGACCGCTGCGACCCCTGTATGTACGCGCCTGAAGACAGAGTCAGACTACAAAAAGCTAAGTTGCCGCCTACAGCAGAAAGTAGAAAGGAAAGGTTCCTATTTAATCCAGCCAGTATAGCAGAACTAAAAGATTACAGATATAGCAGAGCACAATCAGTGTTTGCCTGCCAAAACTAATGCTAAAACCTGCTGATAACCAAGATAAAGTTGGAAGATTGTTTCCTGATGAAAGTTTATTTAAGTAAAGCTGTTAACTACTTCAATTTCAGTTTGAACTAAATTTATTCTGCAAAGCCCTCCACTGTTAACCCTATTATCACTGCTTCAGACGACCACGCTTGGGGTTCCGGATTTTCAGGTAGGATCACCATGACAAGTGCAAAGCCGCACCTAAAGGGACACTATAGGCAACCCTTACACCACTCTGGCATTCCTACACCTGGGTCTCACCATCACCTTCTACATAGGGGGACATGTAACATAGTAACATAGTACAAAAGGCCGAAAAAAGACATTTGTCCATCCAGTTCGGCCTGTTATCCTGCAAGTTGATCCAGAGGAAGACAAAAAACCCTGTGAGGTAGAAGCCAATTTTCCTCACTTTAGGGGAATAAAAAATTCCTTCCCGACTCCAATCAGGCAATCAGAATAACTCCCTGGATCAACGACCCCTCTCTATATATTATTACTCCAGAAATACATCCAGGCCCCTCTTGAATTCCTTTATTGTACTCACCATCACCACCTCCTCAGGCAGAGAGTTCCATAGTCTCACTGCTCTTACTGTAAAGAATCCTCTTCTTCTACACAGTACTCCATGTGTGGTCTGACTATGTATTTGCCAAGCATCTCTAATTTATATAATAAGCATAGCATTAGCATTATAATACTTTTTTGTACTTTATTTGGTTTGTAGAGAGCTGTTGCATTGCATTTTTTACTTTGTGTTTTCAGCCACAGCAACGTGCATCTGCGCATTGGGATGTGCTGACTGACCCTCTTTTTTTTCTTTGCAGTTTATAGGGGGACATAGTCTCTCGTTGCTTAAATGTCACAACAAAAAACTCACATAACACCTGTAGACCACGTCGGATGTCGCAGTTATTCATGAATTCCTGCTCTCCCTGCCCACCTGCTGATGACTGACAGACTTCTACCTAGTTTCCTTCCTTTCTTTCTAGAAGAGAACTGCTAATCATCAGCAGATGGGTGAGAGTGCCGGAGATTATGAATAACCATGACTCTTCCCAAGTTGATTTGACTCTTTTCCAGGCCTGAGCTGCAATGATTATGATGCTGGTTCTCAGCAACCAGGGCCGGACTGACCTACCGGGAAAATTCCCGTTAGGCCGGTAGCCTGCACTGCTGGCTGAGAAGGCTCCTTGGCCAACTGCCACAAACTGCAGGACACCGGCAGCCTTCTCTTACCTCCCGGCAGCACCCTTACTACTGTGTCACAACACGCACGCTTCTCATTTACAAGATTCAAATCCAATGAATCCCAGGCATAGTCAGCCGGACTGACCTACCGGAAAAATTCCCGTTAGGCCGGTAGCCTGCACTGCCGGCTGAGGAGGCTCCTTGGCCAACTGCCACAAACTGCAGGACACCGGCAGCCTTCTCTCACCTCCCGGCAGCACCCTTACTACTGTGTCACAACTTGCACGCTTCTCATTTACAAGATTCAAATCCAATGAATGCCAGGCATAGTCATCTGTTCTCAGGACAGCAATACAGATTCCTTGCCTGTGCTGTAGCAGGATAGGGAGAGATGTGTCTGCTGGGATTCAAACCCACAACCTTTTGTATCAGAGGCAAAGCACTTACCCACAAAGCTATAAAGCTGCATAGCCACTGGCTAAAAAAAAAAAGAGACTTCTACTGTAGACTCTGTTATAGCTGTAGACTGTTATACCAGAGCTGGGTGTGCTTGGGCAGCTGTAATGTGTATAGATGTAGCAGAGCTGGGTGTGCTGGGGCTGCTATCATATATAGAGATATAGCATAGCTGAGTGCACTGGGGCAGCTGTCATGTGTATGGATGTACACTAGCTATCAAAGCTATAAACGAGTCAACAGTAGAAGTCTCTAGAAATATTTTTTCAGTCAGTGGCTATGCAGCTCTTATAGCTGTGTGGTTAAGTGCCTTGCCTCTGATACAGAAGGTTGTGGGTTTGAGTCCCAGCAGAAGCTTTTCTGAAATACAGGATAAATTAGAATACACAAGCACTGACTCCATATATGGACATACAGTGCGGGACACAGGCCAGAAGAGGCTGCATCGCATCGCTGACATGAAGAAGTGTTTTTTTTTTTTTTTTAAATACCCGACTGTTACTGCCACATGGTGTCACGGATGGTAAACAGGGAAACAAGACAATACAATATAATCTATGAGTCACTGGATCCACAACTAAGGAACAAAAGGGAGACCCCTGCATGAGACCTGCCACTCTCCCTGACTGCTCAGCCTATGGTGGATGGGCGCATATCCACGTACCTAGACTATCTTACAGCTGAAGACCCTACAATAGTGAGGGGACAAGACCACCGGCCCCCTACACAGACACAGAGGGAGCCAGGGTCACCTGGATCCAGCAAACAGAAAATCACAAATACATAAACAGTACTTATCTTGCAGACGACTGGGAACTAGGAAAGGCATGCACACACACTCCAGGAAGTTGTCTAAGCCGCAACCTGATGCATCATGGGGAGGAACTTAAAGGGAAGCAATCAGTCCAACTGCATGACAGCTGAGATAGGCTAACGAGATGAGGAACTGAAATCAAAACAAAGAAACTCAAGGAGGAGGTTCTGGACAGCTCCTGTCAGAGCTTCTCAGCTGTCTGGTTGTGACACATGGAGGGAGCGTGAGGCACTTGATACTGGCACATGGGGGGGTTGGCACCTGATACTGGCACATGGGGGGATTGGCACTATGATGCTGGCACATGGGGGGAAGGAGAGAGGCACTTGATACTGGCACATGGGGGGGGTGGTTGGCACCTGATACTGGCACATGGGGGGGTGGGCACTATGATGCTGGCACATGGGGGGGAAGGAGAGAGGAACTTGATACTGGCACATAGGGGGGGTTGGCACTATGTGTCACGGATGGTGTACAGTAAACAAGATGATACAAATAACAAATGATGACTCACTGGATCCACAACTAAGGAACATAAAGGGAGACCCCTGCAATCGACCTGCCGCTCTCCCTTAATGCTCAGCCTATGCGACCACTCTAAAGGTGAATGGGCGCATATCCACGTACCTCGGCTATCTTAACCTGAAGGCCCTACAATAGTGAGGGGACACGACCACCGGCTCCCTACACAGACACGGAGGGAGTCAGGGTCACCTGGATCCAGACAACAGAAAATCATAAATACAAAACAGCACTTATCTGAAGACGACTGGGAGCTGGGAGCTGGGAGCTGAAGTCAGCATGCACACTCATTCCAGGAAGTAGTATCAGCCACACCCAACTACCTTATGGGGGAGAATATAAAGGGAGGTAATGAGTCTGACTGCATGACAGCTGAGATAGCCTAACGAGGTGAGGAACAGAAACCAAAACAAAGAAACTCAAGGGGGAGGATCTGAACGGCTCCTGTCAGAGCCTCTCAGCTGTCTGCTTGTGACAGTACCCCTCCCTCTAGGAGTGGACTCCGGACACTCAGGGCCCACCTTCTCAGGATGGGACCTATGGAAAGCCCTGATGAGGCGAGAGGCCTTAATGTCCGTCACTGGGAGCCACATCCTCTCCTCAGGACCATAACCCTCCCAATGAACGAGGTACTGGAGGGAACCGCGGACAAGACGAGAATCCACAATCCTAGAGACCTGAAATTCAAGATTCCCATCAACCATAATCGGAGGAGGAGGCAAAGGAGAAGGTACAATAGGTTGAACATAAGGTTTCAATTAGGACTTATGGAAAACATTATGGATCTTCCAAGTCTGAGGAAGATCAAGACGGTAGGCAACAGGATTGATGACAGACAGGATCTTGTAAGGCCCAATAAACCTAGGACCCAACTTCCAGGAGGGAACCTTCAATTTGTTATTCTTGGTAGACAGCCACACCAAATCACCAACATTCAGGTCCGGACCAGGCATACGTCTCTTATCCGCCACACGCTTATATCTCTCACTCATATTCTTTAGATTATCCTGAATATTTTGCCAAATAGATGACAAAGACGAGGAGAATCTGTCCTCATCAGGCAAACCAGAAGAGCCCTCTCCAGAGAAAGTCCCAAACTGCGGATGAAACCCATATGCACCAAAAAATGGTGACTTATCAGAGGACTCCTGACGACGGTTATTTAAAGCAAACTCAGCAAGGGACAAAAACGAACACCAATCCTCCTGATTCTCCGCCACAAAACAGCGCAGATATGTCTCCAGATTCTGATTGACACGCTCTGTCTGGCCATTCGACTGCGGATGGAAAGCAGAAGAGAATGACAAGCGAACCCCCAAGCGAGAACAGAAAGCCTTCCAGAATCTGGAAACAAACTGCGTGCCCCTATCAGAGACTATGTCAGAAGGAATCCCATGCAATTTGACAATGTGGTCAACAAATGCCTGCGCCAGCGTCTTAGCATTGGGCAAACCGGGAAAAGGGATAAAGTGCACCATTTTGCTAAAACGGTCCACCACCACCAGAATCACAGACTTCCCCGAGGAACGAGGCAAGTCCGTTATGAAGTCCATGGACAGATGTGTCCAAGGACGGGAAGGAATGGGCAAAGGAAGGAGAGGACCTGATGGCCGTGAGTGAGGGACCTTGGCACGAGCGCAAGTCTCGCAAGCTGCCACAAAACCCTCAACTGACTTACGAAGCGCAGGCCACCAGAATCTCCGAGCAATGAGATCCAGTGTGGCTCTTGTCCCCGGGTGCCCAGCAAGGACCGTATCATGGTGTTCTTTAAAAATCTTGTGTCTCAAAGCGAGAGGCACAAACAACCTCCCAGGAGGACAAAGATCAGGAGCTTCTGACTGGGCTGCCTGCACCTCTGCCTCCAATTCAGGAAAAAGAGCAGAGACCACCACACCTTCAGCTAAAATGGGACCCGGGTCTTCAAAATTCCCACCTCCCGGGAAACAACGTGACAGGGCATTTGCCTTCACATTCTTAACCCCAGGGCGGAACGTAACAACAAAATTAAACCTTGAAAAGAACAAAGACCATCTGGCCTGTCTCGGGTTCAGACGCTTGGCTGACTCCAAGTAGGCCAGATTTTTATGGTCAGTAAACACGGTAATAGGGTGTCTGGCTCCCTCTAGCCAATGGCGCCATTCCTCAAAAGCCAACTTGATGGCCAACAATTCCCTATCTCCCACATCATAATTTCTCTCTGCGGAGGAGAGCTTCTTTGAGAAAAAGGCACACGGTTGCCATTTGGCAGGAGAGGAACCCTGAGACAAGACCGCCCCCACCCCCACCTCAGAAGCATCAACCTCAACTATGAAGGGTAAGGAAACATCAGGTTGTACTAGGATGGGAGCGGAAGCAAAACTCTCCTTGATATCAGAAAAGGCCTTACGCGCCTCTACCGACCAGGAAGAAAAATCTACCCCCTTTCTGGTCATATCCGTGAGTGGTTTAACAACAGAGGAATAATTCAAAATAAATTTCCTGTAATAATTAGCAAATCCCAAAAAACGCATCAGCGCCTTCTGATTCTCAGGAAGCTCCCACTCAAGCACAGCGCGGACCTTCTCGGGGTCCATGCGAAAACCAGAAGCGGAGACAAGAAACCCCAGAAATTGGATCTCTGGAACCGCAAACACACATTTTTCCAGTTTCGCGTATAATTTATTCTCCCGCAGGATGAGTAAGACCTGACATAAGTGTTCCTTATGAGTTTTGAAATCAGGAGAAAAAATCAAAATGTCATCCAAATACACTAATACAAATTTTCCCATTAAATGATAAAAAATGCTGTTGACGAAATGCTGAAAAACGGCTGGGGCATTCATCAAACCAAAAGGCATAACTAAATTCTCAAAATGGCCCTCAGGGGTATTGAAAGCCGTCTTCCATTCGTCTCCTTCTCTGACCCTAACCAGGTTGTATGCCCCTCTTAGGTCTAATTTGGAAAAGACTTTCGCCCCAACAACCTGGTTAAACAAATCTGGGATTAAAGGAAGCGGATACGGATCACGAATAGTGATACTGTTCAGCTCCCTGAAATCCAGACAAGGTCTTAAAGAACCATCTTTTTTCTTAACAAAGAAAAAACCAGCGGCAACAGGTGACTTTGAGGGTCGTATGTGTCCTTTTCTCAGACTCTCAGAGATATAAGCACGCATCGCGACCCTCTCAGGTTGGGAAAGATTGTATAAACGAGATTTAGGCAGCTTGGCACCTGGGATGAGATCAATACGGCAATCATACTCCCTGTGCGGAGGCAAATCCTGAACTCCACTCTCAGAGAAAACATCCAAAAATTCAGAGAGGAAAGGTGGTACAGTTTTAGTAGAAACCTCAGAAATAGATGTTATGAGGCAATTCTCTCTGCAAAAGTCACTCCAACCATTTATTTGCCTCGCTGGCCAATCAATGGTGGGGTTATGTTTAGAGAGCCAGGGTAGCCCCAACACTAGAGGAGTAGGCAAACCGCTAAGGACGAAACATGACACATCCTCAACATGAGTATCATTCACAATTAAACGGATATTGTGAACTATGCCCTTTAATGATTTCTGAGAAAGTGGAGCTGAATCAATAGAAAAAACAGGAATATTTTTTCGCAAAGTGCAAACCTGGAAACCATGAGTTATTGCAAATTGGTTATCAATGAGGTTGACAGCTGCTCCACTATCCACAAAAATCTCACAAAAAATGCTCTTGCTCTCTAGCGCCACCCTAGCAGGCAGGACAAAACGGGAACTACAAGCAAAAGACAATTCTTCCATTTCCGCCTCAACCCTGCCAATAGTAACAGACGGAATATTCTTAAAAGATTTCCTCCTTTTTGTCTCTTTATTACTCCCAGAAAACTGCCTGAATCTCCTAGAGGGACAAACATTTGCCAGATGATTTATACCTCCACAACAAAAGCAAACCCTCCCCTGCGGGCTGAATCCTCTATTGTCAGAGGCAATCAACCCCAGTTGCATGGGCTCCTGCTCAGAAGGGGCTGACAGCGACTGAGACCCCTGTGCACAGAATGACACCGGTGCACTGTCCCGGGACTGAGCATGACAAGAAGGAGAAATCTCTCCTCTTTCTCTAAGACGCCTGTCAATACGAACAGCCCGAGACATAGCAGAATTCAAGGAGGTAGGTCTTTCATGAAAGGCAAATGCATCTTTCAATCCCTCAGAAAGACCATAGCAAAATTGACTTCGGAGTGCAGCATCATTCCAACCCGTATCTGCTGCCCATCTCCGAAATTCTGAGCAGTATATCTCTGCGGATTGTTTACCCTGGCATAACAGACGTAGTCTAGACTCAGCCAGAGCAATACGATCCGGATCATCATATATCTGACCCAGGGCTAAAAAAAATTCATCCACTGAACGGAGGGGTTGTGCCCCCTCCGGCAGGGAAAAGGCCCAGGACTGAGCATTACCCCTGAGCAGCGATATAATGATCCCCACCCTCCGTTCTTCATCACCGGAAGAATGGGGAAGAAGGCGAAAATGGAGTTTGCAAGCCTCTCTAAAGCGTACAAAATTCTCACTACCCCCGGAAAACGTATCCGGGAGCGAAATCTTAGGCTCAGCACAAACTCCATGAACGCAAGCTGAACCGGTCACTTGAAACTGAGAAAAAGTCTTACGGAGATCAGCTACCTCCAATGAAAGACCCTGGAAGCGTTCAGCCAAAAGTGAAACCGGATCCATGCTTGAGACGGTTTTGGTGGCTGATAATGTCACGGATGGTGTACAGGAAACAAGATGATACAAATAACAAATGATGACTCACTGGATCCACAACTAAGGAACATAAAGGGAGACCCCTGCAATCGACCTGCCGCTCTCCCTTAATGCTCAGCCTATGCGACCACTCTAAAGGTGAATGGGCGCATATCCACGTACCTCGGCTATCTTAACCTGAAGGCCCTACAATAGTGAGGGGACACGACCACCGGCTCCCTACACAGACACGGAGGGAGTCAGGGTCACCTGGATCCAGACAACAGAAAATCATAAATACAAAACAGCACTTATCTGAAGACGACTGGGAGCTGGGAGCTGGGAGCTGGGAGCTGGGAGCTGGGAGCTGGGAGCTGGGAGCTGGGAGCTGGGAGCTGGGGTCAGCATGCACACTCATTCCAGGAAGTAGTATCAGCCACACCCAACTACCTTATGGGGGAGAATATAAAGGGAGGTAATGAGTCTGACTGCATGACAGCTGAGATAGCCTAACGAGGTGAGGAACAGAAACCAAAACAAAGAAACTCAAGGGGGAGGATCTGAACGGCTCCTGTCAGAGCCTCTCAGCTGTCTGCTTGTGACACTATGATACTGGCACATGGGGGTGTGGGAAGGAGAGAGACACTTGATACTGGCATATTGGGGGGGTGGCACTATGATACTGGCACATATGGGGGGGAAGGAGAAAGGCACTTAATACTGGCACATTGGGGGGGGGGGGGAGATGGCACTATGATACTGGCACATTGGGGGGGAGATGGCACTATGATACTGGCACATGGGGGGGAGAGGCACTTGATAATGGCACTTTTCTTTTGGGGAGGGGGGAGATGGCACTATGATACTGGGACATGGGGGGGAGGAGAGAGGCACTTGATACTGGCACATGGGGGGGTTTGGCACTATGATACTGGCACATGGGGGGGTGGGTGGGAAGGAGAGAGGCACTTGATACTGGCACATTGGGAGGGGGACGAGAATGCACTATGATACTGGGACATGGGGGGGGGGGAGGCACTTGATACTGACACATGGGGGGGTTTGGCACTTGATACTGGCATATGGGGGGGTTGGCACTATGATACTGGCACATGGGGGGTGGGAAGGAGAGAGGCACTTGATACTGGAAATTTGGGGAAGGAGAGAGGCACTTGATACTGGCACATTGGGGGGGAGATGGCACTATGATACTGGCACATTGGGGGGAGATGGCACTATTATACTGGCACCTGGGGTCGAGAGAGGCACTTGATACTGGCACTTTTGGGGGGGAGATGGCACTTTAATACTGGGACATGGGGGAAAGAGGGAGGCACTTGATAGTGGCACATGGGGTGGGGGGGTGGGAAGGAGAGAGGCACTTGATACTGGCACATTGGGAGGGGGGGGGCGAGATGGCACTATGATACTAGGACATGGGGGGTAGGCACTTGATACTGGCACATTGGGGGGTTTGGCACTTGATACTGGCACATGGGGGGGTTGGCACTATGATACTAGCACATGGGGGTGTGAAGGAGAGAGGCACTTGATACTGGCACATTGGGGGGGGAGATGGCACTATGATACTGGCACATTGGGGGAAGAGATGGCACTATGAATTGGCACTTTGGAGGGGGGAGCGAGATGGCACTATGATACTGGGACATGTGGGGGGAGGAGAGAGGCACTTGATACTGGCACATGATGGAGGGGCATCTATGGGGACACTTACTGGCACATTATTGGGGGGCATTATGGGGGTCCATTTTTACTGGCACATTATTGGGGGGTACTATGGGGGCATCTACTGAGGCCACAAAGAAGGGGTATTTTATATGGGGGGCTCTGTGTGGTACTAGTATTATCAGGGGGTTTATCTGTTTCTGCAGTATAATATTGGGGAGCACAGTGGCACAGTATTGGGGGTAGTAGGATGATTTGTCCAGAAGATGGGAGGATGATGGAAAAGTAGTAAACTAAGATTTTATTTTTGTCAAACTGCAGAGACGAAAAATGGCTGAAAACTGGTGGTCTGGTCTGAAAGGAGAAGATGAGGACAGAGAACATCTACGTCAAAAAGACGTAACTGGATGTAAGAGGTATGAGGCGCTGTATTACCCTGTATTTCCAATTTTTGCCAAATCCAAATCCGAATACTTTGTTAAAAAAGGACTCTTTATTTTTTCATATTAAAAGAATATTGAGTCTGGATCACTTTATTTCTTACACCGTTCACACAATTCTTGTGTACAGGATTCGTAGAATTCGAGATTCGAAAGATTCGAGAGATTCGAGAACCTTTTCGGATTCGAATTCGTATTCGAAAAAAATTGGATTCGTCCCACCTCTCCTTTAAAGTAAAGTTCTTTGATTATTCTTAGTTCTGACCCAATCGGATGGGATAATGGTCTACTGTAGTGTTTCCCTACCAGGATGCCTCCAGCTGTTGCAAAACTACATTTCCCAACATGCCCTGACAGCCAAACGCTGTCTGGGCATGCTGAGAGTTGTGGTTTTGCAACAGCTGGAGGCATCCTGGTTGGGAAAAGCTGGTCTACAGTGATAATATGAACAATGGGGGTTTTACAAAAGAGCTATTGTGGGGCAAAGTTCATATTTGTGTTTACACACGTGTTTTAAAATGAATGCTTTCCCCTTTTATAAGCAAGTAAATAATGACGCAAAGCTGTGGGACCGGTATGCAACTTTTTCCAGGGCTGGTTTTTATCCCCAGTCCAGTCCTGTCAGCAACCACTTACTTTTAGCTCATGAGTGACACACCGCTGAAATCAGCATTTCTGTCACTAATTTATGCTGCCCTCAGTGAGATCAGCATAAAGTTGATGACAGGTTCCCTTTAGGTAATTTTGAAGATTCATTACCAAACTATATATGCTTTAAAAATGTAGCTCATCATATATGACAATGTTACTGGACTATTAATATATAGTATGAATTTTATATTTGATATATATTACTTGGCATGTTTGCTTTTTCATATTTACGGTACTTTTTTATTCATGGTACTTTTATTTATTTTTATTATGATCAGGGCATCACTTTCTTGTCATTGTTTGCACCACAATTCTGGCACATCTCATTTTAAGACACACTAATCATTCAGATACACCTAAAAAAAAATGACATTTGCTGACATCCTGGACATTTCCTGGTTTTAAAGGGGTTGTCTGATTATTATTATTTTTTTTCTATTGATGCCCTATCCTCAGGATAGGTCATCAATATCAGATTGGCTGGGGGCCAAATACCGGCACCCCTGCCAATCAGCTGCATGAAGAGAAAGCAGCAGTCATACAAGCGCTGCCTTCTCGTCATTGTTTACCTGCTTGCCACCGCAACTACAGCGGTGAACAGTATAATTAGAACTACACTGTACCATTCACTGCAATGGGACAGCTCCTTCCTATTCAAGTAAATACTACAGAGTCATCCCATTGAAGTGAATTGGACGGCATAGCTGTAATTGCTCCTGTTGCGGCCATGAGCAGGTAAACTATGAAGGGAAGGCAGCACTCGTACGAGCGATGTGGCCTCTTCAAGCAGCTCATTGGAAGGGCTGCTAGGAGTTGGGTCCCTGCCGATGTGATATTGATGACCTATCCTGAGGACAGGTCATCAATATAAAAAAAGCAGACAACCCTTTTAAACTAGAATGTTTACATGGCTAGCTTTTGTCTACCTTCTTGATACATTTTTGAAGCTACAATCCACGATTCTGGTGCATAAAAGTAGTACATATTTGACAGATTTTCTGGACATGTGGACACATTTTCTGCATAAGGTAAGTCAACTAATAGGCGGTCTAAATATGCACTAGATTTACAACCCAGCATCAGTCAATGTTATAAATTTGGTGCATTTCCTGACTGAAGGCACCCAGGTCTGATATAGTGAAGTATAGCCTGACAGGTAGTCTGTGAAAATACTATATTCTGCAATAATATTCTATTGCAATCTATGGGACAAGAGATTAGAAGGTCAAATGTTCAAGTCCTCTAAGGGGACTATAAAATACAGTATGAAAAAAGTAAAAAAAAAAATCTAATTACTCCCATTCCCAGGAGGTATGGTTGCATCCAAAAATTTCCAAACTATATTTATCTTGTGTGGTGAACACTGTAATGGAGAAAAGAATACAAGTAATTGATTTGCATATTATTATTTTTTGGCTCATGTTGTCCCCAAAGTTAAACTTACTCCAAAATGGTAGCAGTAAAAACTACAGCTTAGGCTGCGTTCACACTTCAGTTATTTGGTTAGTTATTTCCATCAGTTATTGTGAGACAAAACCAGTAGTGAAGCCTCCACACAGATCAGGTGTAATGATTTGATCTGCTCCTGTTCTGTGTTTTTGACCCACACCTGGTTTTGGCTCCCAATAACTGATGGAAATAACTGACCAAATAACTGAAGTGCAAACTCAGCTTTAGGCCTCATGCACACGACCGTTGTGTGCATCCGTGGCCGTTGTGCCGTTTTCCGTTTTTTTTCGCGGACCCCTTGACTTTCAATGGGTCCGTGGAAAAATCGGAAAATGCACCGTTTTGCAGCCGAGACCGTGATCCGTGTATCCTGTCCGTCAAAAATATATGACCTGTCCTATTTTTTTGACGGACAACGGTTCACGGACCCATTCAAGTCAATGGGTCCGTGAAAGAACACGGATGCACACAAGATTGGCATCCGCGTCCGTGATCCATGGCCGTAGGTTACTTTAATACAGACGGATCCGAAGATCCGTCTGCATAAAACTTTTTCAGAGCTGAGTTTTCACTTCGTGAAAACTTAGATCCGACAGTATATTCTAACACAGAGGCGTTCCCATAGTGATGGGGACGCTTCAGGTTAGAATATACTAAAGAACTGTGTACATGACTGCCCCCTGCTGCCTGGCAGGTGCTGCCAGGCAGCAGGGGGCAGTCCCCCCCCCCTGTAGTTAACACATTGGTGGCCAGTGCGGCCGCCCCCCCCCTCCCTCCGCTGTAGTTAACTCGTTGCTGGCCAGTGGGCCCCCCTCCCTCCCCTGTAGTTAACTCATTGGTGGCCAGTGGGCCCCCCTCCCTCCCCTGTAGTTAACTCATTGGTGGCCAGTGGGCCCCCCTCCCTCCCCTGTAGTTAACTCATTGGTGGCCAGGGGGCCCCCCTCCCTCCCCTGTAGTTAACTCGTTGGTGGCCAGTGCGGCCGGCCCCCTCCCTCCCCTGTAGTTAACTCATTGGTGGCCAGTGCGGCCGGCCCCCTTCCCTCCCCTGTAGTTAACTCGTTGGTGGCCAGTGGGCCTTCTCCCCTCCCTCCCCCTCCTAATTAAAATCTCCCCCCTATCATTGGTGGCAGCGGAGAGTACCGATCGGAGTCCCAGTTTAATCGCTGGGGCTCCGATCGGTAACCATGGCAACCAGGACGCTACTGCTGTCCCGGTTGCCATGGTTACTTAGCAATTTGTAGAACCATTATACTTACCTGCGAGCTGCGATGTCTGCGTCCGGCCGGGAGCTCCTCCTACTGGTAAGTGACAGGTCATGTCACTTACCAGTAGGAGGAGCTCCCGGACAGACGCCGCTGCCACCAATGATAGGGGGAGATTTTAATTAGGAGGGGGAGGGAGGGGAGAAGGCCCACTGGCCACCAACAAGTTAACTACAGGGGAGGGAGGGGGGCCCACTGGCCACCAACGAGTTAATTACAGGGGAGGGAGGGGGGCCCACTGGCCACCAATGAGTTAACTACAGGGGAGGGAGGGGGGGCCCACTGGCCACCAACGAGTTAACTACAGGGGAGGGGGGAGCCCACTGGCCACCAACGAGTTAACTACAGGGGAGGGGGGCCCACTGGCCACCAATGAGTTAACTACAGGGGAGGGAGGGGGGGGGCGGCCGAACTGGCCACCAATGTGTTAACTACAGGGGGGGGGCTGCCCCCTGCTGCCTGGCAGCACCTGCCAGGCAGCAGGGGGCAGTCATGTACACAGTTATTTTAGTATATTCTAACCTGAAGCGTCCCCATCACCATGGGAACGCCTCTGTGTTAGAATATACTGTCGGATTTGGGTTTCACGATGTAACTCAAATCCGACGGTATATTCTAACATAGAGGCGTTCCTATGGTGATGGGGACGCTTCAAGTTAAAATATACCATCGGATTGGAGAAAACTCCGATCCTATGGTATATTAACTCCTGACTTTACATTTAAAGTCAATGGGGGACGGATCCGTTTGAAATTGCACCATATTGTGTCAACGTCAAACGGATCCAACCCCATTGACTTGCATTGTAATTCAGGACGGATCCGTTTGGCTCCGCACTGCCATGTCCGTGGATCCTCCAAAAATCAAGGAAGACCCACGGACGAAAAAACGGTCACGGATCACGGAAAAACGGAACCCGTTTTTGCGGACCGCAAAAAAATACGGTCGTGTGCATGAGGCCTTACACCACAAAAATGAGCTCGCACGCAGGAAAAAAATTTTTTTTATGACTGTCAGAATATGATAATGCAAAGAAAAACTGTTTTTAAAGGTTTCTATTTTTTTTAAGTAGTAAAAATAGAAATTATATTAATTTGGTATCAATGTAATCGTACCGACCCTCAGAATAAGGCTAATGCACACGAACGTTGTTTGTTTCCGTGTCCGTTAGGTTTTTTTTGCGGATAGGATGCGGACCCATTCATTTCAATGGGTCTGCAAAAAACGGGTGTGGCTGTGTCCTTAAAGGGTTAATAAATATTCATGGAATCCATCTGATGCACTCTTTTATATACATCCAAAACCTTTTCTTGCGACCTACAATTATGGCTGTGCCAATAACAGCCACTGGTTCCCCATAGCAGACTGATTCTCGGGTCTTGCATGTTTTACTTCATCAGTTCTGCATGACATAAGACATGGAAATAGTTCAAGAAACAGAGGAATAAAGAGAGAAATTAAATTATAAGGCCTCTTTCCCACGGGCGTCCCTAATTTGCTCTGGATGCATCGCGTGTGCATCGCGGGGAAACCTGCGTGAGTGTGCACGCAATTTCTGTCAGCTTTGACTGCGATTGCGTTGCGTTGTTCTGTTTTTATCGCGCGGGTGCAATGCGTTTTGCACTCGCGTGATAAAAAACTGAATGTGGTACCCAGACCCGAACCCGGACTTTTTCACTGAAATTCAGGTTTGGGTTAGGTGTTCTGTAGATTTTATTATTTTCCCTTATAACATGGGTATAAGGTAAAATAATAGCATTCTTAATACAGAATGCTTACTAAAATGTCGATTAAGAAGTTAAAAAATAAATAAATTAACTCACCTCATCTACTTTTTAAACAGCGATTATTGGTCAGAGATGGCTCACCTACTCACCAGTATATGGAAAGGGCGCACCTACTGGAAAGATTCACCCAATCTTCACAAGTTATGTAGTGTTATGTGTATATAACAGTAGTAGGGCACACCTACATTCAGCTACACATGGAGACAGGCTGTAATAACAATTCCAGTTTATTAAAACTATAATATGACATAATATTTAAAAACACTAAAAGTTCCCCTTAAAATATATACATTGAATACCGAGAAAAACATAAATGGAGTGCATACAAATAATAATCTCAATTATAATAAAAAGACCATTGTGCCGGCATAGATGGTACTATAGTAGTGAAGCATATGTGTGTTATTTACGGAGATAGAGTAACAAGGTGGTAGCGATGTATGTGAAATTCCCTTGTGCACGATAACCACTAAGTGCTGATCCCCTCTTCTATATGCTGCAATCAAAATTTCACAAATGTGTTGCAAGCAGGTGAATAAACTGTTAGCAAATGGTAAATGCTTGATTAAATATTGATATGTTGGAGCTTGATTATGATATCCGTAGTGTAGCTCATATATTGCACTCAATTCGACTTCTAGGTCCTGAGCGATGCCCGTTTTTGTTGTATCTATGTATTGTCCTTGTTTGTTTCCTCTCCGGATTTTAATGGGCAAATTTGTGCAGTATTATTTCATAGTCGAATTAATCCCAAGTGTCCTTGTATAGCTCTTGAGAATATGCAGCATCAGATTATATTTCCTTACTAATGCAGCCGCTTTACTGTCTCTATTGTGTGTATGTGTGACGATGAACTGTCTTAATTCAGATCACTTAGCGTTACTGTCTCTATTGTGTGCATGTGTGACGATGAACTGTCTTAATTCATATCACTTAGCATTTGATTTACTCACTGTTTTGTAGGAATTCACTGAACCCGCCGCGCACACCATGGCGTCCCACGTGTTGCGGAAATGAAGATGGCAGTCCAGGCTCCGGTGACCTTTCCAGTGAGTATATCTTGCAACGGCTCTGGGGATCTTCGGTGAATAGATGGACAGCAGGTATGCCGATTTAACAAGCAGCAACAGCGGTTATGCCGATTCAGTAGATTGCAGATGTGCCGATTCGCACTGTATTGCTTGAATCTGTGTCTCACGCCTCTAATTTAAACCGGCGTTCCACGTGTCTGTTAGGTCACCGATTCCCTTTCCCCGTTAGTTCTCTGGGTTTTACTGAAGCGCTCCAGATTTGTATAATTGTTTGAAGAAGTTACTTGTCTATCTCCATGAGAAATCTTTACCATACGCGTTTCGGAGTTAACTACGACTCCTTCCTCAGTGGTCATCATTCTCATAGATATGGTCAGTTTAAATACTTTTCTAGAGTTCATTCCAATTTGGACATTCTGTGCTGCATCGAATATATGGAATGGATCTATATTCCATTTTGATCCTTATTGAGGTTGTAATGATTTTGTACTTAGGCTCAATATAGGAGGAATGCAAAGCATAGCATAAAAATAGGTAATCCATCCATCACATCCTCCAAATATATATAACTGAATTTTGTGTTAATGCTGCTTGTTTTTAATCTGTTGCGGTATGACTGCGGTATTGACTGCGGTATTGACTGTGGTATTGGTGCAATAATTCATTATTGCTTCATATAATGCCTCCTATCTTAATATGCAGATTTAGGGCACCTATTGGATATATCTTAAATGATTATAATATAGAAGTGAATTATGTATCACATCCATCAAATATATGTAAATAAATTTTATATTCATACTACTTCTTCATTTTTTATGACGGTATGAATGCGGTATTGGTGCGTTTTTCCCGCTAGTTCAATATCTATTATTATTTTATCTCCTATCTAAATATACAGATATGATCTCCACCCCTCCAGTCTACTTCAACTTTTTCCAATGCTGCAAAAGTGAGTCCCTTCGGATCCTGATTATGTTGGATTTTAAAGTGATTTGAGAGGGTATGCTTTTCATATCCCTTTCTAATGTTTGATATGTGTTCTGCAATACGTACTTAAAGTGTTCTTTTTGTTCTACCCACGTAGATCCCCAGAGCCGTTGCAAGATATACTCAGTGAGTAAATCAAACGCTAAGTGATATGAATTAAGACAGTTCATTGTCACACATACACACAATAGAGACAGTAAAGCGGCTGCATTAGTAAGGAAATATAATCTGATGCTGCATATTCTAGCTATACAAGGACACTTGGGATTAATTCGACTATGAAATAATACTGCACAAATTTGCCCATTAAAATCCGGAGAGGAAACAAACAAGGACAATAGATAGATACAACAAAAACGGGCATCTAGAAGTCGAATTGAGTGCAATATATGAGCTACACTACAGATATCATAATCAAGCTCCAACATATCAATATTTGATCAAGCATTTACCATTTGCTAATAGTGATGAGCGGCAGGGGTCATATTCGAATTCGCAATATTTCGCGAATATTTCGTAGAATATTCGTAGAATATTCGCAAATTCGAATATTCGTTATATTCTACGATTTTTTTTACTCCAAAAATCGGCAAGGTAATGATTGTGTAATATGTGAATTTTCGTATTCGAATTTTCGCATTTTCTAATTTTTATTAGGAATTTTTCAACTTTTAGACAAAGAATATTATAGCACTATATTAGCTAAATTGCTCTATATTCGTTTTTTTTTTTGAATATTCGCTATATTGCTATAACTTAGTTTTTTCGAATATTCGTAATATTCTAAAACAAGAATATATAGCAATATAGCGAATATTCGAAAAAACGAATATAGAGCAATTTAGCTAATATAGTGCTATAATCTTCTTTGTCTAATAGTTGTAATTTTTTTCTCATCTGAAGTTCAGATTGGAAAAAAATTCCAACTATAAAAAAAAAGATTATAGCACTATATTAGCGAAATTGCTCTATATTCGTTTTTTTTCCGAATATTCGCTATATTGCTAAAACAAGAATATATAGCAATATAGCGAATATTCGAAATAAAAAGAATATAGAGCAAAATTCGCAAACAACACTACTCCTAAAGTCAAGTATATTGCAGCCTTCTTATTGGCCCACAAGCTAGAAGCAAGGAGGGATCATGTGTACTGATTAAAAAAAAAAAAATCAAATATAAAAAAAAAATAGAATATTCGAAATTACGAATATATATCACTATATTCAAAATATTTGCAAATTTTCGAAGTACCTATATTCGCGATAAAAATTCAAAATTCGAATATAAGAAGAACTCAATGAATAGCAGTATATTCTTAGGCTCCCCCTAGTGGTGACTACAGGTTGTCTGCATTTATTCATTTAGGCCTCTTTCACACTTGCGTTGTCCGGATCCGGCGTGTACTCCACTTGCCGGAATTACACGCCGGATCCGGAAAAACGCAAGTGTACTGAAAGCATTTGAAGACGGAACCGTCTTCCAAATGCGTTCAGTGTTACTATGGCACCCAGGACGCTATTAAAGTCCTGGTTGCCATAGTAGGAGCGGGGATCGGGGGAGCGGTATACTTACAGTCCGTGCGGCTCCCCGGGCGCTCCAGAATGACGTCAGGGCGCCCCATGCGCATGGATGACGTGATCCATGCGATCACATGATCCATGCGCTTGGGGCGCCCTGACGTCACTCTGGAGCGCCCGGGGAGCCGCACGGACGGTAAGTACACTGCTCCCCCGCTCCCCGCTACACTTTACCATGGCTGCCAGGACTTTAGCGTCCCGGCAGCCATGGTAACCATTCAGAAAAAGCTAAATGTCGGGTCCGGCAATGCGCCGAAACGACGTTTAGCTTAAGGCCGGATCCGGATCAATGCCTTTCAATGGGCATTAATTCCGGATCCGGCCTTGCGGCAAGTGTTCCGGATTTTTGGCCGGAGCAAAAAGCGCAGCATGCTGCGGTATTTTCTCCGGCCAAAAAACGTTCCGTTCCGGAACTGAAGACATCCTGATGCATCCTGAACGGATTTCTCTCCATTCAGAATGCATTAGGATAATCCTGATCAGGATTCTTCCGGAATAGAGCCCCGACGACGGAACTCTATGCCGGAAGACAAGAACGCAAGTGTGAAAGAGCCCTTAGCTATTTATGCAGGAGATCTGCCGCTCTGTGTCAGAAAGGGGAAGTTCTGAGTACTATATTAATACATTTTTGGCTTATTTAAAGAAAAATCAGGGTCTAGACTGCTGGGTGACAAGACAAAAACCTTGGTTTTGATTCATGGCTATGAACTTTTTAGATTACATTTAATGGCTTACGTAACATTAATAGCAGGTGTTGAACTCCTGATTATTCACCTGCTTGCAACACATTTGTGAAATTTAGTTTGCAGCATATAGAAGAGGGGATCAGCACTTAGTGGTTATCGTGCACAAGGGAATTGCACATACATCGTTACCACCTTGTTACTCTATCTTCGTACATAACATACATATGTCGGCACAATGGTCTTTTTATTATAATTGAGATTATTACTTGTATGCACTCCATTTATGTTTTTCTCGGTATTCAATATATATTTTCAAGGGGAACTTTTTAGTGTTTTTAAATATTATGTCATATTATAGTTTTAATAAACTGGAATTGTTATTACAGCCTGTCTTCATGTGTAGCTGAATGTAGGTGTGCCCTACTACTGTTATATACACATAACACCTTATCCACTTATCCGCGGTGACGTCAGCGCAGGTCCTGCTGAATGAAGATAGAAGATCTTTCAATCTTCATTCAGCAGGACCTGCGTTGACATCACCACGCTCACCATGTGGTGAGCGCGATTACGTCAAAGGTCCTTTTCAGGTCCTGAAAGATGAAGAAAGAAGACGATGCTGGCTGCTCAATCAAGTGGATAAGGTGAGTTCATTTATTTATTTTTTTAACCCATAATCGACATTTTAGTAAGCATTCTGCATTAAGAATGCTATTATTTTACCTTGAAACCATGTTATAAGGGAAAATAATACAGTGAATTTACTTTAATGGGGTCCAGGGCTGCACATCACTATCATCTCCTAGCAACCATGCGTGAAAATCGCACCGCATCCGCACTTGCTTGCGGATGCTTGCGATTTTCACGCAGACCCATTCATTTCTATGGGGCCTGCGTTGCGTGAAAAACGCTGAATGCAGAACATTCTGCGATTTTCACGCAACGCACAAGTGATGCGTGAAAAACATTGCTCATGTACACAGACCCATTGAAATGAATGGGTCAGGATTCAGTGCATGTGCAATGCGTTCACGTCACGCATCGCACCCGCGCGGTATTCTCGCCCGTGTGAAAGGGGCCTAACTGACATGTGATATATTTTTAGATTAAGTAATTTCATGGTTTTGTGAACATCAGTGTCAGGAAAGAACAACATGTTCAACCAGTGTTCTATGCCCTCTTATTTCATATAATATATATTTCATACTGTGTCTTTGTATTGCTAACTAATTTGACTCCTAACTACCTTGGTATTTCCATAATTTCAGTTTAGGTACAACAATTATGTGCTGAATAAATTCTTAGTACATCTCTATAGCAGTTTGATCTCTCTTTTTTATGGCTTGTGAAGGTATTGTAAGGCTACTTTCACACTTGCGGCAGGACGGATCCGACAGGCTGTTCACCATGTCGGATCCGTCCTTCCGCTATTTCGCTGTGCCACCGGACCGCCGCTCCGTCCCCATTGACTATAATGGGGACGGGGGCGGAGCTCCGGCGCAGCACGGCGGTGCACGGCGAAAGCCGCCGGACTAAAAAGTCGGACATGCAGGACTTTTTAGTCCGGCGGCTTTCGCCGTGCACCGCCGTGCTGTGCCGGAGCTCCGCCCCCGTCCCATTATAGTCAATGGGGACGGAGCGGCAGTGGCGGCACGGCGAAATAGCGGAAGGACGGATCCGACATGGTGAACAGCCTGTCGGATCCGTCCTGCCGCAAGTGGGAAAGTAGCCTTAGAGCTTTCAGCATAATGTTTATAAGAAGAACTCAATGAAAAGCAGTATATTCTTAGGCTCCCCCTAGTGGTGACTACAGGTTGTCTGCATTTATTCATTTAGCTATTTATGCAGGAGATCTGCCGCTCTCTGTCAGAAAGGGGAAGTTCGGAGTACTCTATTAATACATTTTTGGCTTATTTAAAGAAAAATCAGGTGCTAGACTGCTGGGTGACAAGACAAAAACCTTGGTTTTGATTCATGGCTATGAACTTTTTAGATTACATTTAATGGCTTACGTAACATTAATAGCAGGTGTTGAACTCCTGATTATGACAGTAGGGTTTACAGTGCCTTATACGGTAGAGAAAGTGGAAAGAGCCTTGTGTGCAAACCAAATCATAAAGTCCTGACCTCAGAAACGAGGTCTCCTGGAGTAATTAATGAAGCCTTATTAAAGAGTGCAGAATGTGTTTTGACTTTCATTGAGTTCCTCATTAGATGCCGTTTATAAAATGAGCAAATCAAGCTCATATTGTTTAAAACAAGGAGGGAAATCATAGCAAATCAAATAATACATTCCTCTTAATTTTTTCCATGTACTTGCCACCCTTTAGGATTCATTCTTTGGGTAGGCTATAAAAATTGCATGTGAACTTGGTCTAAAAGCTGTTTTAGACCTCCAAAATATGGCCATAACACCCGGAACCCATACCATTCAACTGAATGCACATTTGGCTAAACAGAACTGCAGGAGATTGAAGTGTTGTGGCCCCAATGCAAATATGAGGCCACATTACGGCTATCTGGAACAAGATGAAGGCTTATGAACACTACTGGTAAATGCAGTCCTACTGTACAGAGGTTGTTGGATTCCTTATTAGAAAGTACAGCATGCTTCATCATATGCCATATTACAGAGATACTCTAGGGAAGAATGACCTGCAATGCTGCATGAAGCGCCATACGGAGGCACATAGAGTGCTAATGGCTCCATAAGACAGAACTACAAGGATTATATGTATTCCTCAACCGCCTATATGCATGCATGAGCTTGTAAGAGGGATGAAATGTAGCATAACCTCTCTTACAAAAAAACATGGAACCTTTATATATAAAATGGTTGTGATAGGTTACCATTGTCCCTGTTGCTGTGGTCACTCCACCTAGTTGAACTGTCACATAACTGTAATGTACCTTCAAGTGTTTGCTATGTACATGTTATTGTATTTTCCTGC
Source organism: Bufo bufo (assembly GCF_905171765.1). NCBI lineage: Eukaryota > Metazoa > Chordata > Amphibia > Anura > Bufonidae > Bufo > Bufo bufo. Next base: position 129,795,726 of record NC_053396.1, read on the forward strand.
ACTTAATTGTGCCATGTAATCTACAATAATGTTGACACGGCATCTTATTTATGTAATGTGATATGTTACGTACTGTACTTGCTGTGTGGGTCTTATACTGCTATATAAAGCCCGGTACTGCACTAAGGAGCGTAAGGTACCCTGTGTGCACAAGCCCTGGACATAGCTGTCAAATTATATAAAATGTGCAAATAGTCCGTGACTGCATATCGACACTGTAGGAATCCATATTCATTGGGCAGGATACAATGAACAATATAAATGAATTAAAAAAATATAAAAAGCTGGCACTCTGCAAATCTTGCCATCTACAAGAACATCATGAGTACGCAATGATACAGATGCAAGGAAAATACCCAACATCTAGGAGCACATAAAATCACAGGATATTCAGCAGGTGATACAGCGGTAATGAGCAGAGCCGCACCAATGACTAGCGACCTTATACTGTTTTTACCATATACAGACACAATATTCTGATACAGCCATTAGAAACATTGAAAGCAAAGAGACTCTGATTCATTAGTAATGCCATAGTGACAATATACAAAATCCCTATATGACACTTGCTACAAAATTAGCATCATGGATGGACATGGATGTTGAGCATTTTACCAATTAAGTGCACTGTGATACTGTTTCTTTGTTTTTATTTTTTTAGTTATTATTATTATTTTTTTTTATATTATAAGGATACTTTCTATGTAGTGCATGTGACGGACCTCCAGTACTCAGGAAGATTATTTCCGCCTCTGTATTCTTCCTTACTCAAGAAATATTGCAAACCGCAGATCTGTAGCTCCCAGTTTCCCCAGTCACTGGTCGAGAGTGTAGGTGAAATAAAGTCTGCTTTATTGAGCAGCTGCACAAACTTATATAAAGAAAGTGGTCAGATGAAACTGTAATCCCATCACATCCTCCTTCCCCTCGCCAGAAATTTTGTCCACACCACACCACAGGGGTCGACCTGCTAAAATAGCTCCAGACAACCCTAGCAGGAGCCTGGCCAAAATGCCATTGTCCTGAGCTCTTTCAGAGTACAATGGGAGATAACGAATGTGGGGGGGGGGGGGGGGGTGCTGACAGTCTTTGGACAAAAAGTTACACAGTATAACATAATTACACATATTCAACACCAATATACATTTAACTCAAACTGATGAACATGTCATCACATAGCTCCCCCAAGTTAAAAAGTTAAAGGGTGGCAGACCCGGTGAGACCCTCTACGGGTCCACTTGGGAAAGTCCATGTTGGTCACCCTTCCATTTCTGTTTGGTGAGATAGTCCATCAGCATTCGCATTGTGTTTCCCAGGCCGGTCTTAGATTGTGAAAATGAACAGCTGTAGGGACAGGCTCCACTGCAACAGCCATCCATGTGCCCCACCCGGTTCAACCAAACAAGGGGGATCTCCAAAATCCTAGGTCCGTAGTCGCTAGGGAGGAGGCTGGCCTTCAGGCTTATCCAGCAGCCCCAGTGACGGTTCAGTCCGTCACATTTCTCCCCTCCTAACAGTAGACTAATCAGGTACCAAACCCCCAACTGTTCTGGACCTGTGTTAGGCTACTTTCACACTGACGTTTTACGTGGATCTGTCATGGACAGATCCGTTCAGATAATACGACCGTCTGCATCCGTTCAGAATGAATCCGATTGTATTATCAGCAGCGTTTAGGTGTCCGTCACCAAAGTGGAATGGAGACTGAACTGATGCATTCTGAGCGGATCCTTTTCCATTCAGAATGCATTAGAATGCAAATTGATCCGTTTTGGACCGCTTCTGAGAGCCCTGAACGGATCTCACTAACGGAAAGCCAAAATGCGAGTGTGAAAGTAGACTTAGACGGAATAGATAAATCCATAACCTATTCCAACTGGTCCTCTTGACTCTGCCGCAGGAGAGTGATGCCACCGACATCATCTCCTGGGTAAACACAATTCCGCTGGGGAGAGAGGTCAGCTACCTCTACTATCTGGGTCTCCATCTGCTGCTTGGGGGAGAGGTTGGATACCTCTTCTCCCTGGAACGCCCGCTGCCACTAGGGAGAGAGGTCAGCTACCTCTTCTCCCTGGGTCTCCATCTGCTGCTGGGGAGAGAGGTCAGCTACCTCTTCTCCCTTGAACGCCCTCTGATGCTGGGGAGAGAGGTCGGCTACTTCTTCTCCCTGGGTCTCCATCTGTCGCTAGAGAGAGGTCAGCTACCTCTTCTCCCTGGGTCTCCATCTGCCGCTGGGGAGAGAGGTCAGCTACCTCTTCTCCCTTGAATGCCCTCTGCCGCTGGGGAGAGAGGTCGGCTACCTCTTCTCCCTGGGTCTCCATCTGCCGCTCGGGAGAGAGGTCAGCTACCTCTTTTCCCTGGGTCTCCATCTGACGCTGGGGAGAGAGGTCAGCTACCTCTTCTCCCTGGGTCTCCATCTGCCGCTGGGGAGAGAGGTCGGCTACCTCTTCTCCCTGTAATGCCCTCTGCCGCTGGGTAGAGAGGTCAGCTACCTCTTCTCCCTTGGTCTCCATCTGCTGCTGGGGAGAGAGGTCGGCTACCTCTTCTCCCTGGAACACCCTCTGCCGCTGGGGGGAGAGGTCAGCTACCTCTTCTCCCTGGGTCTCCATCTGCCGCTGGGGAGGGAGGTCGGCTACCTCTTCTCCCTGGGTCTTCATCTGCCGCTGGGGAGAGAGGTCAGCTACCTCTTCTCCCTGGGTCTCCATCTGATGCTGGGGAGAGAGGTCAGCTACCTCTTCTCCCTTGAACACCCTCTGCTGCTGGGGAGAGAGGTTGGCTACTTCTTCTCCCTGGGTCTCCATCTGCCGCTAGGGAGGGAGGTCGGCTACCTCTTCTCCCTGGGTCTCCATCTACCGCTGGGGAGAGAGGTCGGCTACCTCTACCGCTGAGTCAAACTGATGCATTCTGAGCGGATCCTTTTCCATTCAGAATGCATTAGAATGCAAACTGATCAGTTTTGGACCGCTTGTGAGAGCCCTGAACGGATCTCACAAATGGAAAGCCAAAATGCGAGTGTGAAAGTAGACTTAGTCGGACAAGATAAATCCATAACCTCTTCCAACTGGTCCTCTTGACTCTGCCGCAGAAGAGTGATGCCACCCACATCATCTCCTGGGTAAACACACTTCAGCTGGGGAGAGAGGTCAGCTACCTCTTCTCCCTGGGTCTCCATCTGCCGCTGGGGAGAGAGGTCAGCTACCTCTTCTCCCTGGGTCTCCATCTGACGCTGCGGAGAGAGGTCAGCTTCCTCTTCTCCCTTGAACGCCCTCTGCTGCTGGTGAGAGAGGTTGGCTACTTCTTCTCCCTGGGTCTCCATCTGCCGCTGGGGAGGGAGGTCGGCTACCTCTTCTCCCTGCGTCTCCATCTGCCGCTGGGGAGGGAGGTTGGCTACCTCTTCTCCCTGGGTCTCCATCTGCCGCTGGGGAGAGAGGTTGACAACCTCTTCTCCCTGGGTCTCCATCTGCCGCTGGGGAGAGAGGTCAGCTACCTCTTCTCCCTGGGTCTCCATCTGACACTGGGGAGAGAGGTCAGCTACCTCTTCTCCCTTGAACGCCCTCTGCTGCTGGGAGAGAGGTTGGTTACTTCTTCTCCTTGGGTCTCCATCTGCCGCTGGGGAGGGAGGTAGGCTACCTCTTCTCCCTGGGTCTTCATCTGCTGCTGGGGAGGGAGGTTGGCTACCTCTTCTCCCTGGGTCTCTATCTACCGCTGGGGAGAGAGGTCAGCTACCTCTTCTCCCTGGGTCTCCATCTGCTGCTGGGGAGGGAAGTCGGCTACCTCTTCTCCCTGGAATGCCCTCTGCCCCTGGGAAGAGAGGTCAGCTACCTCTACTCCCTGGGTCTCCATCTGCTGCTGGGGAGAGAGGTCGGCTACCTCTTCTCCCTGGAATGCCCTCTGTCACTAGGGGGAGAGGTTGGCTACCTCTTCTCCCTGGGTCTCCATCTGCTGCTGGGGAGAGAGGTCGACTACCTCTTCTCCCTGGAATGCCCTCTGTCGCTGGCGGGAGAGGTCGGCTACCTCTTCTCCCTGGGTCTCCATATGCCGCTGGGGAGGGAGTTCGGCTACCTCTTCTCCCTGGGTCTCCATCTGCTGCTGGGGGGAGATGTCGGATACCTCTTCTCCCTGGAATGCCCTCTGCCGCTGGGGGGAGAGGTCGGCTACCTCTTCTTCCTGGGTCTCCATATGCCGCTGGGGAGGGAGGTCGGCTACCTCTTCTCCCTGGGTCTCCATCTGCTGCTGGGGGGAGAGGTCAGATACCTCTTCTCCCTGGAATGCCCTCTGCCACTGCCGAGCCGAGGTCAGCTACCTCTTCTCCCTGGGTCTTAATCTGCTGCTGGGGAGAGAGGTCGGCTACTTCTCCCTGGGTCTCCATCTGCCGCTGGGGAGGGAGGTCGGCTACCTCTTTTCCCTGGGTCTCCATCTGCTGCTGGGGGGAAAGGTCGGATACCTCTTCTCCCTGGAATGCCCTCTGCCTCTGGGGAGAGAGGTCAGCTACCTCTTCTCCCTGGGCCTCCACCTGCTGCAGGGGAGAGAGGTCCGCTACCTCTTTTCCCTGGGTCTCCATCTGCTGCTGGGGAGCGAGGTCGGCTACCTCTTCTCCCTGGGTCTCCATATGCTGCTTCAGAGAGAGGTCAGCTACCTCTTCTCCCTGGAACGCCCTCTGCCGCTGGGGGGAGAGGTTGGCTATTTCCTCTCCCTGAGTCTCCATCTGCCGCTGGTGAGAGAGGTCAGCTACCTCTTCTCCCTGGAACGCCCTCTTCCCCTGGGGAGAGAGGTCAGCTACCTCTTCTCCCTGGGTCTCCATCTGCTGCTGGGGAGGGAGGTCAGCTACCTCTTCTCCTTGGGGAGTGGAGGTTGCTTTGTGGGCAGAGATCAGTGGTACTCTGCCCTGGCTTCAGCGCTTCAGCTGGGATGTGGTCAGGAAATCCTTCCCCCAGGACCTAGTTTTGGGTCTGCTGTGGAGAGGAGGGATCGCTTACCTCCTCCTACTGGCATTCCTGCAGGGTTGGTTGGGGATCTGTACGGGCCATCCAGCATCCCTGTAGGTCTGGTGCAGAGACCGCGGTCCCATCCGCACCATCGGAGTTAGGTGTGCTGTCCCCCTGTGGTTGGGGAGAGAGACCGATTGTCTCCTCTCCCTGCAAGGTACGCTGGGGAAGGGAGACAATGCTCTCCTCTCCCTGCACGGTACACTGCCGCTGGGGAAGTGAGACGATGCTCTCCTCTCCCTGCAAGGTAAACTGTTGCTGGGGAAGGGAGACGATGCTCTCCTCTCCTTGCAAGGTAAACTGCCGCTGGGGAGAGAGACCAGTTGTCTCCTCTCCCTGAAAAACATACTGCCACTGGGGAGCAGGACCCACTGTCTCTACTCCCTGAACCTCCGTCTGCTGTTGGGGATCTGGGCCAACTGCCCAGCATCCCTGTAGGGCCGGTGGAGAGACCTCGGTAGTTCCTCTGCATCTGCCTACGGCCAGGGAGAGTGGCTGCCTGCCCTGGCTCCCTGGAGTTTCAGAGGTACATTTGGTGCTGGGCAGAGGTCAGCAGTGCCCTGCCCTGATGCCAGCTCTTCAGCTGGAATTAGTAGTTCTATGACATTTGTGGTTTCTAGGACATGCTGTTGAGCAATGTTGAACAGTCTTTGGTATGCCTATTCCAGCTCCCGTTTCTGTGTAACTAAAAAGTCCAAAACAGTCCTCAATCCAAACTCACTGGGGAGTTCCAACTCCCTAAAATCACGTATGTCCTCCCTTCTCCACGTATGTCCTCCTGTGCACTCTCAAATTGTGGATCTTACTGGAGTTCTTCAAATATAATTCCCGGACCGCCTAAGTCATAGCCCTCTGTGGGATCATTGTTCTCTGGCAGTGTGTTATTGAAAACAAAAAAGCCTGTGCCCTGCGCGATTTAGCGCAGGGCAAGGGAACGCATCGAGCATGAGATGCTCTGATGCTAGGCTCAGAGGGGCTGCCTGAGTGAAAATAAGGGTATGTCTGAACCCGGACAACCCCTTTAACAGGAGGTGAATTCAGTTCAGAGTGTTGTAGAGGAGGAAAGCAAGTGTATGGAGGAGAGAAACAAGCTTTATCTATTATGTAGCTGCAATTTCTTTCCTCCGGGACCTGATCAATCCTAGAGAGGACAAACTAAAAATAGTTACAGCAGCTTAGCACTGGACAGTAAGTCTACGTCTAAATATGAAGAAAGCCTAGTGAAGGTTAGAGCGGAGTCTGGCCTATGGACTTCACAAGCACAAGTGTCCAAGAGTAACTTTATAAGTTCCTGGACACGACTGGATGATTAAAGGCTATAATTATCCTTATTCACTAGAAACCTTTCGGGATATAGTGAACCTGAATAATTCAGGAGAGCATCCTGCAAATAATGTTGCAGAGAGTTTGCCTGCCACGAGGGTGAAACGCCCTTTTTGGATAGCTCAAGATAAGTAGAAAACAGTATATTTAGTACCTGAGTGCTATGGAAAGTAGACTTAAAGTAAATCTAATTATTCTTCGCCTGTAAAGCTAAAGTACTAGAGAACTCCTTAACTGACAATTGCCTAAGCCTGATAAATGGAATACTATTGAACTGAGTCATCACTCATGCCATAAAAATGAACTGTATCTGTACTGACTACCTAAAGACAATTTATTCAGTAAATGTTCAACTGTTTGATTACAACCGACTCCTCTTTATTTCTACTACTACACTCAACATTTGTACCTTATGGTGCTGGCGTCACGAGCACAGGGGCCCAGCCACCAAAGCACCTTAAACACCTATACCATCAAGGGCACCTCAACTTCCATCTGGCTGGTGTTCCCTGCAATAGAGAGTGCCCCGGAGGATTTAGTGCTGTCTTCCCATCCACTGCACTGCCAACCCAGGGAGGCTCTGCTAACCGTGAGTACAACCAACTTCTACCCCCATCGGCCCACCGTAGCCTCACGTGTTTCCCCTGCAGTCTGGCTCATTGCAGTAGTGCATGTACGCCAATGGCAAAGTAGCAGGCAAGAGATAGAAGAGTGACCTGGAAGCTGCTGCTGGTAACAAAGCCAGCTTTAATCCTGCAAATAACTAGCTAAATAGTGGAAGTGACTGGTACTAGTAATAAGGGTATAACACTGCAGGGATTCGCTAGGCCATCTTAAGCCAAGTATGGCAGAGGAGTTGAGGGGTACAGCAAAGCTGCCTAGGCATACTGGAAGCAGCCACAGCCTGTGTAAAATAGAAGCCGGTAACCTAGGCTAGACACCTAGAAGATTGTAAGCAGCACTTTGTAAGAGATTGTGTGCAATACTGTGTGTCATGTGGAAGGGCATACCAAGAGTAAAGAGCATGTACACAGTGGTTGTGTAAACAGAGATATAGCAACCTGGGAACACCTGGTAAAGACTGTAAAGTACTCCACCATTTGAAAAGAAAGCCATGATGATATCTGCATATTTCATCGTCACTTTGCCACTATGAGGACACCAGAACCAGACTGCCAGAGTGGGGAGTCATGCATACCACTTAGGGCAAAACAGTATCTGTCTGTAAGGTCTGACACCCTTTACAAGTTGATACCTATTTTATTTATTTAACTTTTATTTAACTTTCTTTCTTTCTTTTTTTTATAAAAGCAGGAATGGACAAGAATAAGGCTTAAAGCTTTAGCCTCCCTTTAAAAATTCTAAAGAAACAAATTCTAACCACATTTACTATTGTATTTCCTTGGGTTGAGATTAGTTTCCCTATGTATGCTGCATGTAAAAACACAAGTAATGTGCTAAATTTAATACATCACAAATACATTAATTATTGGATTAGATTGACTAGATAGGAGACCAATGTGGTACTCAGCAGAAGTGGCCCAAATCATTAAAAATAAAAAGCTAGCATTTTGTAATTATAAAAAAACCCAGAGCAATGAAGATAAGGAAATCTACAAGATTAGGCAGAGAGAGGCCAAGCAAGTTATAAGAACTTCTAAAGCGCAGGCAGAAGAAAAACTAGCTCAGTCTATGAAAAAAGGGGATAAGATATTCTTCAGATATATAAATGAAAAAAGGAAATTAAAACAAGGAATAACTAAATTAAAAACAAAGGACGGAAGGTATGTAGAAGAGAATAAAGGGCTAGCCGACTGCCTTAATGAATACTTCTGTTCAGTTTTTACAAAAGAAAAAGGAGAAGGACCTCCACTAGAAAGAATGACTATTAAATTGTTTGATGCATGTATCTTTACAGAGGAAGATGTTCTAAGTTTGCTGTCTAAGGTGAAGACAGATAAGTCACAGGGGCCTGATGAGATACACCCAAAATTATTAAAAGAGCTTAGTGGTGAGCTGGCAAAACCGTTAACAGATTTATTTAACCAATCATTAGTAACAGGAGTCGTCCCGGAAGATTGGAAATTGGCAAATGTCGTGCCCATTCACAAGAAAGGTAGTAGGGAGGAATCGAGCAACTATAGACCAGTGAGTCTGACATCAATAGTAGGCAAATTAATGGAAACCCTATTAACCGCTTCACGTCCGCCCATAGGATATAAACGTCCTATGGGTGGACGTCTATTTCTGAACGGACGTTCCAGAACGTCTTTTCAGAAAGTGCAGCTGCACGCTAATCGTGCAGCTGCTGATCGGGTTGCCCGCTGTGAGTGACAGCAGGGCAACCCTAAGACAAGGCAGGGACAGTGCCCAGGTGTCCCTGCCTTCTAGATCGCTGCAGACACAGCACTCACCGAGCGCTGTGTCTGCAGAGAAGGAAGCGCTGTGCGCTTCCTGTTCCGGCTCGGCGGTCATGTGACCGCCGTGACCGGAGTGTGCAGGAGCTGTGTGAGGTCTCTCACAGACCTCGATCAGCCCTGCTGTGAGGCTGTACAGCGCTGGATTGCTGCTGTACAGCCTCTATAGGGGTGCATTTGTCCTGTAACTGGGGCTACTATGTCAGCCCCAGTTACAGGAGAAATCAACTGTGAAAAAAAAAAAAAGTGAAGTAAATAAAGTAAATAAAAAAAAGTATACATATTAGGTATTGCCGCGTCCGTAAAAACCAGCTCTATAAAAATATCACATGACCTAACCCCTCGGATGAACACCGTAAAAAAAAAAAAGTCAAAACAAGCAATTTTTGTCACCTTGCATCACAAAAAGTGCAACACCAAGTGATCAAAAACGCATATGTCCAACAAAATAGTACCAATAAAACAGTCACCTCATCCCGCAAAAAATGAGCCCCTACATAAGAAAATCTCTCAAAAAATAAAAAAACTATAGCTCTTAGAACATGGAGACATTAAAACATAATTTTTTTGTTTCAAAAATGCTATTATTGTGTTAAAGTGAAACAAATAAAAAAAGTATACATTTTAGGTATTGCCACGTCCGTAAAAACCAGCTCTATAAAAATATCACATGACCTAACCCCTCGGGTGAACACCGTAAAAAAAAAACTAAAAAAAAAACTTTCAAAACAAGCAATTTTTGTCACCTTGCATTACAAAAGGTGCAACACCAAGTGATCAAAAATGCGTATGTCCCACAAAATGGTACCAATAAAACCGTCACCTCATCCTGCAAAAAATGAGCCCCTACATAAGAAAATCTGTCAAAAAATAAAAAAAACTATAGCTCTCTGAACATGGACACATTAAAACATAATTTTTTTGTTTCAAAAATGCTATTATTGTGTAAAACTTTAATAAATGAGAAAAAGTATACATTAGGTATCGCCACGTCAGTAACGATCTGCTCTATAAAAATGTCACTTGACTGAACCCCTCAGGTGAACGCTGTAAAAATAAATAAAAACTGTGCTAAAACAATTTTTTGATCACCTTGCCCCATAAAGTGTTATAATGAATGATCAAAAAATCATATGTACCCAAAAATAGTACTAATAAAACTGGCACCTTATCCCCTAGTTTCCAAAATGGGGTCACTTCTTGGGAGTTTCTACTGTAAGGGTGCATCAGGGGGCTTCAAATGGGACATGGCATCTAAAAACCATGTGGAGTTCCTTTTCTTCTGCGCCCTGCCGTGTGCCCATACAGCAGTTTATGACCACATGTGGGGTGTTTCTGTAAACCGCAGAATCTGGGTAATAAATATTGAGTTTTGTTGATTGATTAAAATGGAAAATCTGCCAAAAAAGTGAAATTAAAAAATTTGATCTCCATTTTCCTTTAATTCTTGTGGAACGCCTAAAGGGTTAACAGTTTGTAAAATCGGTTTTGAATACCTTGAGGGGTGTAGTTTCTACAATGGGGTCATTTATGGGGGTATCCACTATGTAAGCCCCACAAAGTGACTTCAGACCTGAACTGGTCCTTATAAAGTGGGTTTTGGCAATTTTCTTATAAATTTGAAGAATTGCTTCTAAACTTCTAAGCCTTCTAACGTCCTAAAAAAATAAAATGACATTTCCAAAATGATGCCAACATAAAGTAGATGCCAACATAAAGTAGACATATGGGGAATGTTAAATAATAAATATTTTATGAGGTATCACTTTCTGTTTTAAAAGCAGAGAAATTGAAATTTAGAAAATTGTGAATTTTTCAAATTTTTGGGTAAATTTGGGATTTTTTCATAAATAAAAGGTGAAATATTTTGACTCAAATTTATGATTATCATGAAGTACAATGTGTCACGAGAAAACAATCTCTGAATGACTTGGATAAATAAAGGCGTTCCAAAGTTATTACCACATAAAGTGAGATATGTCAGTTTTGCAAAATTTGGCCTGGTCAGGAAGGGGGCAAATGGCCCGGATGGGAAGTGGTTAAAGGATAGGATTGTGGAACATCTAAAATCCCATGGATTGCAAGATGAAAAACAACATGGGTTTACTTCAGGGAGATCATGTCAAACAAATCTTATAGATTTTTTTGACTGGGTGAATAAAATAATAGACGGTGGAGGTGCAGTAGACATCGCATATCTAGATTTTAGTAAGGCTTTTGACACTGTCCCACATAGAAGACTTATCAATAAACTGCAGTCATTGAGCATGGACTCCCATATTGTTGAGTGGATTAGGCAGTGGCTGAGTGACAGACAACAGAGGGTTGTAGTCAATGGAGAACATTCAAAACAAGGTAATGTTACCAGTGGGGTTCCACAGGGATCTGTACTGGGACCGATTTTGTTTAATATCTTCATAAGTGATATTGCAAAAGGCCTCGCTGGTAAGGTTTGTCTTTTTGCTGATGACACAAAGATATGTAACAGGGTTGATGTTCCTGGAGGGAAACGCCAAATGGAAAAGGATTTAGGAAAACTAGAAGAATGGTCAGAACTCTGGAAACTGAAATTTAATGTGGATAAGTGCAAGATAATGCACCTGGGGCGTAAAAACCCAAGGGCAGAATATAGAATATTTGACACAGTCCTGACCTCAGTATCTGAGGAAAGGGATTTAGGAGTAGTTATTTCAGAAGACTTAAAGGTGGGAAGACAATGTAATAGAGCAGCACGAAATGCCAGCAGAATGCTTGGATGTATAGGGAGAGGTATAAGCAGTAGAAAGAGTGAAGTGCTTATGCCGCTGTACAGAACACTGGTGAGACCTCACTTGGAGTATTGTGCGCAGTACTGGAGGCCATATCTCCAGAAGGATATAGATACTCTAGAGAGAGTTCAGAGAAGAGCTACTAAACTAGTACATGAATTGCAGGATAAAACTTACCAGGAAAGGTTAAAGGACCTTAATATGTATAGCTTGGAAGAAAGAAGAGACAGAGGGGATATGATAGAAACTTTTAAATACATAAAGGGAATCAACTCGGTAAAGGAAGAGAGCATATTTAAAAGAAGAAAAACTACCACAAGAGGACACAGTTTTAAATTAGAGGGGCAAAGGTTTAAAAGTAATATAAGGAAGTATTACTTTACTGAGAGAGTAGTGGATGCATGGAATAGCCTTCCTGCAGAAGTGGTAGCTGCAAATACAGTGAAGGGGTTTAAGCATGCATGGGATAGGCATAAGGCCATCCTTCATATAAGATAGGGCCGGGGGCTATCCATAGTATTCAGTATATTGGGCAGACTAGATGGGCCAAATGGTTCTTATCTGCCGACACATTCTATGTTTCTATGTTTCTATGTTTCTATATCTGCTTCACGAGGTCTCGAAGTAAAGCATTCTATGTAAATTCTCCCCATTCAAGTACTCAGACTGCCTCTTGGTCATGTGTAGTTACATGGAACATGGAAAATAAGAACATATATCTTTCATTTGTATAAGAAAGAAAAAGCTGTTATTTGATAAAAATAGTGCTTTTATGAAGATCCATGGAGTGTAATCATACTCATCAAGCACATGCTCTCAGCCTCCCTAGGCACAGCACATGACTAAGACAGAACATCATATTGCCGGGCCTCAGGTTATGTCAATTACTCAATGTAGACACTCAAACAGAACAAAACGATAATCTATCATCTAGTGAGTATAGAACTATCTATAGATGGATATGCTTGCTGTTCAGATCACAGCAGGGCTCTAATTTCATTTGCAGGTTTAATTTCTCCCTTTGTCTTTTTTTATATCAATGAGTAATCTTTCAGTATCTAGCAAGCAATAATTCCTTTTATGTCTGTAAATGTTTTTTCTTTAAAAGACTTTTCCATGGAAGGGCAACATAATAGAGGGGCCAGTTCACCAAAAGGCCCAAAAAAATATTGTGTTGTTTAGCTAATAGGAGCGGTCAAAGAATACATTGGACACCTTGGCCCCCAATTACTAATCTGATTGCACCCCGACCTTGTCACAAATTGCGCCAAGATTTGGCACAAATTGGCGCATTTTTTTGCATCTAATTTTAAGAAATCCTTGCACCTAGGTCACCAAGGGTGTGTGGCTACTATAGCTTCTTCTCAATATAACATATACCCTAAAACGACAGAGATTAAAATAAATATTTCAATAATTCAATAAATATCATCCCTATGCATTGCAGAACTGCAGGTACCAATTAGTGCAGTAGCTGTGGACAAGAAAGATATCCTATAGCGATCAGTGCTGCAGCACATCTTAATATATCTGTCACTTAAAATGCTTTTCTGCACACTCATCAATTAATGTAAGGAATGAGTGGTGTAACTACACTTCTATAGGCCCTAGGGCAAACTTTGAATCAGGCCCCCCTTCCATCCCGCCCAGTCGCACACTCTGTGACTGCGATCATAAAACCATTGGTGTCTGGTAATAATAATACCCCCCCCCCCACTAATGTACTTATAGCACCAACAGTATTAACTCTATAGTGCCCCCAGTAGTGCCCTTCCACTGCATACAGTAATGTCCCCCACTGCTCCCAGTAATGTCACTCACTACCCCCAGTAATGTCCCCTACTGCTCCCAATAATAATGTCCCCACTGCTCCTAATAATGTCCCCCCACTGCCCCCAGTAATGTCGCTCACTACCCCCAGTAATGTCCCCCACTGCTCCCAATAATGTCCCCACTGCTCCTAATAATGTCCCCCACTGCCCCCAGTAATGTCGCTCACTACCCCCAGTAATGTCCCCCACTGCTCCCAATAATGTCCCCACTGCTCCTAATAATGTCCCCCACTGCCCCCAGTAATGTCGCTCACTACCCCCAGTAATGTCCCCCACTGCTCCCAATAATGTCCCCCACTGCCCCCATTCTTGACTCACATGTAACAGGCCCAGAACTGTCATTGTTCTTCATGCCAGGCCCCGTCCCGTGGGCGGAGCCTGACTAACATCACTCAGGCGGGCCCACTCCCCCCATGAGGCTCGATCGCTATGCTTCTGTAAGGAATTATTCAGATTGCACATAATTGCTATTAACTTTCAAGAGTGCTTTGCTCATCATAACATCTTCAAATTTCCTACAACACTACCAGATTTTTAATTTACATATCTTATTCCCATCCCCTACCTTATTATTCTACTTTAATAGGGTATTTCCATCTGAAGAATATCCACCGAATATGCCTGATAGATCCTATTAGCAACTTTTGGGGGCCCCACTTGCTAGGAGAAAAGGGGTGTTCGTACACTGTTTGTCAATTTACTGTCAGCCAGTTACATTGGCTTCAACAGAGAGGTGATGCCATCGGGTGATGCATGGGTCTCTATAATTTGATATCTATACATTAAAAAAAAAGTCAAGGAAGCCGCTCACAACCACCTTTCCATCGAAGCCGATCAATGCAGATAAAAGCCACTTTGATTTGAAAAACAGGGGTCAAGATTAAGAGACTTTTCTTCTCCCAAAAAGGATTCCCTCTTATAGGGCATTTATGGCTTATCTCATGAATATGCCATATTACTTCAAATAGAAATACCACTTCAAATTAAACTGGGAAAGGACCTCGGATTCAGATGTATCTGAGGGCGACCCTGTTTTTGCCAAACATTATAATCAGATAAGGATGTTTATTGCAGTTTAGTGAAAAGCTTTGAACAAACAAAACTGCTTTGTCTGGATCTTGCTTGAGGCTGTGTATGTCTTTGGTTTAACAGTAACCTGCTGATTCAGAATCCTAGTACATTGGGTTAGAATGAATGAACAGTCAATGAAAAGACAGGAATAAATGTGGCTTTTTTTATTTTTTTTTCTCTTGCGTTCTCTCCTATTTCTTCTGCTGTCCTCCATGTCAGCAAACCTGAAAAGTACACTAGGAGAGTAGAAATGAAAAGACATACAGTACATCAAAGCTAAGGCTAGTTTCACATTTGCAGCACAGCGTTCCTGCAGAGATCAGCCTGTTGGAGTTCTCCAGATCTGGCATTGCCAGAAGCTACCGGAATGCCCCACAAATCCCCATAAATTACTATGTAGAGAACCGGCTGAATCGCAACGGTTTTTGTCCAGCCAATTCCCTGCATTCTATGCCAGAACAGCTTACCGGAAGTCTGTACCGCAAATCTAAAAGAAGCCTAAGGGTTCGTTCACATCACCGTCTGGATTTCCGTTCTATTCATCCGTTCAGAGGATGAATAAAACGCAAATAAACGGATCCGTTGTAAATCCAATTCACTTCTACGAAGGTGATAAAGTGTCAGTTACACTCCATTTGCCTCCTGTCCGTCAGCTTCACGTTATTTTAGACGGAAAAAGAAATCCTACATGCAGGACTTTTGCTCCCGTCTAAAATAACGGATTTGTGATGTATCCGTTTTGTTTTGAATTAAAGTCAATGAGTGACGGATTGTAACAGATTGCTTTGTATGTGATCCGTTTCGCAATCCGTTTTTCTGTTCCGTTTTTTTTTTATGAGCATGCTCAAATGAAATTTGAAAATAAAAAAACTGATTCATTTAAAAGGAACCTGTCATCTGGATTTTGGGTATAGAGCTGAGGACATGGGTTGCTAGATGGCCGCTAGCACATCCGCAATACCCAGTCACCATAGCTCTGTGTGCTTTTATTGTGTCAAAAAAACGATTTTATAGATATGCGAATTAACCTGAGATGAGTCCTGTCCCTGACTCATCTCCAGGACAGGGCTCATCTCAGGTTAATTTGCATATGTATCAAATCGTTTTTTTTTTACACAATAAAAGCACACAGAGCTATGGGGACTGGGTATTGTGGATGTGCTAGCGGCCATCTAGCAGCCCATGTCCTCAGCTCTATACCCAAAATCCAGGTGACAGGTTCCCTTTGAAACAATGAATAATGGAACATAACGGAAAGCGAATGGATGCATTATGTCCATTTTTTTTAAACGGATCAGTTCGTCAGTCGTTAAAAAGACAGAAAATATGCTTTCCATTAGTGTCTTTTGGCTTTCCGTTATTTATTTACTTTCCGTTATTTTGAACGGATTACAAATATAATGGAAAGCCTAGCGGTGATGTAAACGAAGCCTAACCTGGATATGCTAGCTAAGGGTGGCTCAAGGTTTATAAAGCCCTAGGTCAGGGATCAGCAACCTCCAGCACTCCAGCTGTTCTGAAACTACAACTCCCAGAATCCTCCTTTCACTTTTTTGGCAGTTACAAGAACAGATTATCAAGTGTGCATGCTGGGAGTTGTAGTTTTACAGCAGCTGGGGTGCCGAAGGTTGCTGACCCTTGCCCTAGGTGGTAGAGTCACATTGGCCTCCATGTGTCTCAACTTCTTTCATCCACCCAATAATTTATATGCCAGTGATGGCACCAGTAAAGTTTACCTCAAGGTTTTACTTGTGTGTTCAAGTGTTTTTTCTTCCAAAAAAATGGCATAAATATATTATACTGTAATTTCTACCACAAAAATCCACCATATGAGAATATACCCTAAAAAGGAGAATGGAAGGTGTTTGTTACAAAGTTTATAATCTTATTAACTGAGGAATACTCATTGGCAGAAATATCTTTTTGTTTTTGCCTTTTGACATTTAAAGTCCTAACTTTTAAAGTTTTTCATTAGCATATGAGGTCTTTTTTGTGAAACAAGCTATATTTTTTAGGCTCCTATGTTTATTTTATATGAAGCTTTATTATGGTTTAAATGAAGAAAAAAAGCAATTGCACTAACATATCCTTAAATAATGGGGGTCACTTAATATGACCCCATGCCAGAAACTGGCGTAGAAAAAGTCTGTAGTTTGTAACTTTTTGAATGCCACTGTGCCTAAATATAGGCACATGTGGCATTTGTATGCAACCCCCACCACTTTCTGTAAAGGGGGGTTGTGGGGACAGGACAATGGCGTGGCGTGTGCAGGGCCATCAGCCCCGACACATTCACAACAGTTTCCTGGCATAAATGATAACTGAAATCTATTCTGGCTAGGTTAAATTAAACACATCCTCCAGCAGCTGGGGGCAGGGGTGCACCTAGCCTTTCTGCTGCCTGAGGCAAAAATTGAAAAAGCGCCCAATCCCCTACCCATACCAAACTCTCAACCTAACCCCTTCCTTCCTAACATTACGTATATCACTACAGAACATACAGGGTAATACATCCAGTGACGTCTCCTTTGATGTAGATGTTCTCTTTCCTCATCTTCTCCTTCCGGACCAGACCACCATTTTTCAGCCATTTCTCGTCTCTGCAGTTTGACCAAAAAAATCTTGGCTTACTACTTTTCCATCATCCTCCCATCTTCTGGACAAATCATCCTACCATCCCTAATACTGTGCCACTTTGCTCCCCAATATTACACTGCAGAAACAGATAAACCCCCTGATATTACTAGTACCACACAGATAGTACCCTTTAATAATTATTGGCATGCAGTGTCCTAAAAAACAGCGCCCAGCAAATAGTGCTCCTGACACTAATAGTGTAATCACAACATCCCCCAAAAATAATTGTGGTAAGCTGATACTGTGCCAAGGTGCCCCGACAGTAATAGTGCTCCCAAAAGTCCTACCAGTAGCAATAATTCTCTGCTAGAGCACACATGGTAGTAATAGTGCTCCTACAGTGCCCCCAACATGTCCCCACTGTGCCCCAGAAGTAATAATGCTCCCATAGTGCCCATACTAGTAATCATTTTCCCCATAGACCCCAGTAGTAATAAAGCCCACCATAATTCCCCCGGGTAGTAATAATTCTTATAATGTGACAGTACAAAAAATGCCCCCTTATAATGTGTGCCAGTGCAAAAAATACCCCCTTTTGATGCCCCTATTTGAGCTATTGTCCCCATAATGTGTCAGTATAAAATGCCCCTATATAGTTCCCCATTAGATGCCCTCAGTGTCCCCCATAATTTGGAAGTATAAAATACCCCTTCTTAGTGCCTCATGTAGATGACCCCATAGTACTCCCCCCCCTTCCCCATAGTATCCACCATAATGTGCCCTAGTATAAAATGCCCCTATACAGAGCCCCCCATATAAAATACCCCCTCTGTGTGGCCTCAGTAGATGCCTCCATAGTGCCCCCCAATAATGTGCCAGTAAGAAGATCCCCCATATATGCCCCCACAGTGCCACCCAATAATGTGCCAGTGTGAAGTGCCCTCATAGATGACCCCCAATAATGTGCCAGTAAGAAGTGCCCCCCATAGATGCCCCCCAATCATGTGCCAGTAACAAGTGCCCCTCCAATCATGTGCCAGTAACAAGTGCCCCCACAGCGCTCCTCTCCTGTATTGTACAGATACAGATGACTATGGAGATGAGCGCTTCCACAATGGAACCGTTCATCTCCCTGTGCCCTGCCTCCGCCCCCCAATTGTCACCAGGACAGCGCCGCCTCACCTCACCTAATTGGCGGTGTGGCCCTGGCTGGGGGATATCAAGGGTAGCTGTAAAACACTGGTCTTTAATAAATAACTGCCAGTGTGTTCACTGTATTAAATGGGTTGCTATTGTTACGGAGATACCAAATATGCCTAAAATATTTAATATGTTGGGAGGTTCATTTAATAAAGTATATTAAATAAGTACGTTTATTGTAATTGTGTTTATGTTTCCACTATTGCAATTTTTTTTATTTTGTAATGTTATCTTCACACAAAAAAGTGGTGACATTAACTTTCAATGTTTTTTCTATATATATATATATGTATATTTATATACCAGTACCTTATGTCTGTGAAGAGTACTACTCTGGATTTTAGTCAGGAAAAGTCCAACAGTGTAGCCTGTGGCTCAATGTTAGTGTTTCTGGCTTCTGTACGCAGGTCGAGAGTTAGATACATGGAGCCCTCTAGCCTCGCACTGCCAAAGTGCAAATAGAGCCCCTTCATCACTGTCCTGATGCAGGGCATAAAACACAGCAGTGTCTTGTGAAGTTCCTCTTTACAAAAGGATGTACGCTAAGGACATACCAGTGTCCTGTGTAGTTTCTCCTACTTTCCTGTTCAAGAGAACCTACACAGGACAAAGTAAATATGTGGAGCAGTGGGTTCCTTCTATCCTTGATGGGTGTTGATGCTGGCCCTGAAACTAGCCTTACATATTAGACTACTGTCTCTCATGCTGGCCCTCAAAAATCCCCTATAGGTCATTTTAAAATATCCCATATAGAGCATTTTGTGCTAACAATTGATGCATTTACAGTGATTAAAGAGCATCTGTCAGCATGATCAACCCTAATAAACTTGGCATACTGCTTGGTAGGTTGATCATGCTGATTAAAATGATACCTTTCTTTTGTCTGTATGTTGAACTGCTGCAGAGATATGTGTTTTATTTATATGCAAATGAGCAAGTTTGAGCACCAGGGGGCCAGACAGAACCCTTGGAGCACTGCTTCTGTAATGGTCCTGTGCTCTGCATACTCCCCTCTCCCCTCTGTATGCAGCAGAGGGGCTTTACAAAAGCAGTGCTCCATTGGCTCTGGCGAGCCCCCTGGTGCTCAAACGTGCTCATTTGCATATAAACGAGCATCAAAATTTACAAGCAGCAATTACCTCCCCTGTCGGGACGAGTGATGGCTGTTGCTATCTGTAAAGGGGGAATATTAATCACCAATATTTATGCAAATATCGATAATTAATATTCATAAATGGGAGGAGCCACCTAGTGATAACTCCGCCCATTTATGCCTTTATATATTAACAATACCTTCGCTATGCTTTACACTAATCACTACGCTAGCTGCAAGCGCCTTACTATCACTATACTACGGCGGCGACTACTAAAAACACCATACACTGCATTATGAACAATAAGGAATATTTATTACACAATACAATTATATCAGTCTAGCAATACGTTATATCTATATATATTCATGGATCAATGGATATGAATATATATACATATAGACGTACACACCGCAGTACAGAAACAGTACTACAATAAACACAATACAAGCCTAACTACACTACACAATCCCAAATTCCACCCCACATACTATCTATACATTACAATAATACATCATACACACAAATATCAGTAACCCACCCCACCTGACTATTCTTAGGCCTTATCCAGGTGGTCATCATGAAGCTGCTCTCTCCCCTGCATCTCTGAATCTAGTCTGGTTGCAAGAGAGCGCACCTCTGGCCGGTTCGGGGTTTTATAGCCCAAAAGCAACCCCCTCCTCCTTCCTCAGGCATGTGACATCATAGTGTCACTGTGGCGTATGCCTGCCTACAATCCCCAGAGTCCTCCCCCCCCCCCCAGTCCCAAAAATGCTGGGAGTAGGGGCATGGAGTTTTAGCCATGGGCAGAGGTGTGGAAAAACAGGTTCTCAGGTTCTTGATGTCTCTGGTTAGAAGGTCCCCTCACAAACGGTGCCAAAGCGTCTGATTGCTTTGGGCCTGAACAAAAGGGGACTAGATGCTAATCAGCTGTTATCCTACAGGCTATAACAACTCTGTTGATAACAGTTGGAATTGCATATATGCATATATATATCCACAGATGCTTGAACCGGGGGTATGAATGGGCAGCAATAAGCCCACATACATACTGTCATGCTGACATAAGTGTATATACATAGACACGTGTGCAAATACATACACACATATCTATATATACACACACCCTCGCATATATCTGGGGCATCACATACAGGGGACATATATAAGGGGGCACATATATATACTAATATAAGAGGGATTATAAGGGGGCACAGCTTCCAGGGACCACATATTTCCCACAGGGGCCACCATGAGCCCCTGGGGATCACCATGGGCATCACCCCATGATGCGGTGGTTAATGTATGCATATATATACCATACATGCCCGCACGTGTTTGCAGGCATGCATGGATATATATGCACACGTCTCAACCGTTCCTCAACAATCCCCCTGTTGTCGGAATATAATACGACAATATAATGGGGGAACGGGTGGAGATATGTTTGCCCCCCTTCAACCCCATCTTTGGTGGAAGTTCAGGAAGAACTGTAGTGCACACTGATCTTTAGGTACTTAGACATCCCCAATCCAGCTTCCTCCGACCTGCCCTTCTGTCTTCTTCTTGACATCTTTAGGATACCACACACCCACAGTCTCTTGGTTAGCTGGTCTTTCTTTAACAGTCTTAGTGTCGGCCACCCCCACTTTGGAGTGACCACACCCCCACAGTCTCTCGGTAATTCTGCCGATCTTCAGGTATCTTCGTCCCCCCCCCAATTCTGGAGTGGGTTCACCCTTACAGTCTTTAACTGGCCTTTCTTTAACAGTCTCTTGGTGTCGGCCACCCCCACTTTGGAGTGACCACACCCCCACAGTCTCTCGGTAATTCTGCCGATCTTCAGGTATCTTCGTCCCCCCCAATTCTGGAGCGGGTTCACCCTTACAGTCTTTACCTTTCTATAACAGTCTCTTGGTGTCGGCCACCCCCACTTTGGAGTGACCACACCCCCACAGTCTCTCGGTAATTCTGCCGATCTTCAGGTATCTTCGCCCCCCCCAATTCTGGAGCGGGTTCACCCTTACAGTCTTTGTCCCAACTTTCTTCTATCCAACGTCTGTTTCCATCTTGATGGGTGCGGTTCTCCCGTGGACAGATTAATAGGTCTTTACAAGGCAGGTCAGACTCTCAAGCGGCGATGTCATAGTACCTAAATTCTACTGCGGAGAACACCTCCGCCACACTACACCTCCAGCCCTTCCCTTAAGAACCTCACCGTTCCAGGGTTCAAGGTGGCAAATGAATGATGCCTGTCCCTATCGTGACCTAACCTTATCCCCATTCACACAAAACACATGTCACATCCCTCCCAACACCACCAAATTCCATTAAATGTGTGTACCCATAGAGACTCATGCAACCTGGCATATCTCTACACCTCCAAAGACACAGGTAGGTCGCAGACCCCTGTGTCAATGGGAAACGACTATAGGATGCAAATGTGTACCGCCAAATTATAACTCACCGCAATGCGTTGGGCGAGTTTCCCTGGGTATAGGCTGTCACACATTTGTACCTAGAGTGTCTATGGGTACACAATCAACCAACAAACATAATCAATATATATACAATACAATGTGCTATGGGGTTTCAGGGTAGTACATGTTATACGTTCCGAACCCTCATAGGAAACAAAGTGTCCATAAAATATTTGGCTACAGGACAAAGTTGGAGTTATGTCCTGAGCCTCCTCCTCCGGATAGTTCTGTAAAGTTCTGTCTGGTTCTGGTGTATTTGGTCAGTAAGTCCCTTGACCCTCCGATTACGATGACCAGAACCAGAAGAAGTTTCACTGGGTGAAACAATTGAATAAGTTCTTCCACCCGAACGTCTCCCAAGTCTTCCTCCAGAGCCTTAAATAATGCTCCCGCTGGATTGTGGCACAGTCTTCTCCAGAACACCTCTAGGCAGAGGTCGCTTAGTTGCCAAAATCCAGTGGGATCCTCTGGAGCTTCAAAACAGTGTCAGGGGGAATAGCTGGCCTCTTCTGTGGCATCTCCTAGGTTTTTCTTCCGCTCCATATAAAAATCACACCTATGGCAGAAGAAAATACCAGGCGCTCCCAGGGGAGATTCTCCCCTAACAGTGCAATTAATGTGAAAATTCCCAGCCCCAATACCTTTGACCCATGGGTAGAGAAAGGTATTGGGCTGCCCTTTATCTCACAGGACCCCTCGTTATCCCAACACTGGTGTCTGAACACCCTACCTTCAGAGGATTGAGTCCTCTGCTGCACATCCCTCTGCACCAACAGATAAGGATGGCCACCCTACTAGGTTAGGATAACTGGAGTTCTGTGGACAAAGCACCATCTTGTTATTGATGGCACCGCATCCCTGTCCACTCATGTGCACCCAGGCTGATTTCCCCCTGTGATCCCGTCTTGTGGAGGCCCGCAGAACCAATGGCATAGTCATGCCCTGGTTCCCCAGGACCCCACAACACAAGAACACGGTCCACACTCTGCTGCCCAACACTCTGCGTCCAATCCCTATCAGAGCTGTGCTGCCTGACCGGACTAGAATTAAGTGCGCAGCACAACATTACACCAATGTTGTCTGTCCGCCCCAGTCCCCAGCGCAACACAGCCCTACCGAAAACCTGGAGCACAACAGTGCTATCTGTATCGATCTGAGACCCTGGTTGCCCAGAATAATATCACATCATCCTTTGTGTGCTGCATGGAGAAGGTCCTTATGCCTTCTCCCGACCAGCAGGATTTCCCGTGTGATATTATCTGCTCGCAAACCTATACGTTCTCGATCCACAGTATAACACTGTTCCACTCCAAGGGGACACAGAATGAAACAAAGACAGCAGACGGGACTTACAACACTACATAAATCAGCATGGTAGAACACATCCGTAGACAAGGACTACCACCATCAGCATCAAGAAGAACTTACAAACAGATAACAAAAACACACAACATGGACATACACAGGGAACAAACGGTGTAACAAATAGTACAGGGGTGTCAAATGTTGCCTAGCCTAGCTTGGCCACTCTGACCCCTCAGCAGCTGGTGATGCTGCCGAGAGGTAACCCCTTTATGGCCAAGCTGACTAGACCCCACTGCACAATTTGTTACCTGGCTGATACTGTTGGACACATTGCAATTACTTGCACAAGGGCAATTCCTTGCAATGTGTCCTTTGTTCCCACACCTGAAACACGTGACTTGGTTTCCTGTCCTGTGTGTTTTGCAGTGTCTCGCTATGTGACCTAGGCCACCACATAAAAAACATCTGATGTTTGCTCTGCATGGCCCAGGTCCATCTACACTGCAGTCATGCTCCCTTCTCCTGAATTGTACCATCCTCAGGGACGCACTCTTCAACACAGTTCTTTTTCCCAAAGTCAGGGACAAATCTCTGTTAGTCTGGACCGGCTTGACCTGATGATCAGACCGGTCACAGACTACTCTCCCCCCTTGTGGCCCTGCACAGGGCAACGTTTTGGGAGATTCCGACCCTGGCTTTACGGAAAAAGAAAGGGCCGGCACCAACTTGGTGATAACCTGTTGCATGCCAGACATTAGCTGGGACCTTACAGCAACCTGAGCCTTCAATTTGGCTACCGTCACGTCAGTAGAGGCAGTCCGCTCCTTGAAGGCATTGACTTCAGTATAAGACTGAGTCAACTTAGCCTCAATTTCCTCCTTCTGCCTCTGCAGCTCTACCAACTGTGACTCTATCCTAGCCACCTGCGCATCTCGGTCAACAGTAGACTGCACATTCTCTGCCAGCTGTGCCCGCAATGCCGAAACCTGGTCCGAATTACTAGCACAGCATTGGCAGTGAATGGCCGGAGGAATTGTCTCCGTTGACTGAGACACCAGCGCCACTTCCTTTGGCTTACAGATGCTAGCCTCAAACGTATGAACGAGTTTGGCTAGCATTCGAAGCCGTTTAGTGGCCTTGTTCAAAACCGTCCGTTTGTTAACACAAAGCTTGTCATAACTACAAGCCTGTGCTAACAAATCGGACCACAGCATTTCTGCTGACTTGTATGTAGTGGGGAGGATGGGGTTAAATGTGCTGTGTTTGCTCAAGTGTTGCAGTGTGGGGAAGTCCATACTCACCGTTTGATGAGTGTCCATCTTCTCCTTGGCGCCGTATCTCGCAGCTGCTTGGAAGAAGTCCATTTTCCCGGATCGCCTCTTCCCGACCAGCCTGACTTGTACGCCGCTCCCCCGAAGATGGATCTCCTTCAGTGATGTGTCTTCTCCCTTGCAATCACTTGAGCGATGCTTGTTGGTGCTGTACCTTTCCGTGTCTTCTTCTCTTACCCCAGCGACGGTGACCGTGTAAAGCAAATACAAAAGTATTAATTCACAGAACAATTATAGATTCTCTGCAAAAGATTTTGTTTTAATTCTGGTACTCTAAGGGAAGTATCGCTTCTCCTGTGCGAATTATCGGGTCCTAGACGCTCAGACACTCCGCTGACCGCGTCTCTCCTGCCCGCTAATTCACAGTACTAGTGACCCTCAACCTTAAGACCAAAAATAAGCGCAAAATCCACGCAGTGGGCCTGGCTCGCCAATGTAAAGGGGGAATGTTAATCACCAATATTTATGCAAATATCGATAATTAATATTCATAAATAGGAGGAGCCACCTAGTGATAACTCCACCCATTTATGCCTTTATATATTAACAATACCTTCGCTATGCTTTACACTAATCACTACGCTAGCTGCAAGCGCCTTACTATCACTATACTACGGCGGCGACTACTAAAAACACCATACACTGCATTATGAACAATAAGGAATATTTATTACACAATACAATTATATCAGTCTAGCAATACGTTATATCTATATATATTCATGGATCAATGGATATGAATATATATACATATAGACGTACACACCGCAGTACAGAAACAGTACTACAATAAACACAATACAAGCCTAACTACACTACACAATCCCAAATTCCACCCCACATACTATCTATACATTACAATAATACATCATACACACAAATATCAGTAACCCACCCCACCTGACTATTCACTGTCCCTACGGGGTACGACGAGGGTTAATGGTGGCCTCACAGGGGTGTAAACCGACCACAAACACAAAGGGTTAACAATGGGGATAATATCAGAACTGTACAGCAATGCAAGGGTGAATATCCTGCAAGTGTACAGTGGGGGGGGGGGGGGGGGGTGTGGCAGGGTTAGAGCAGGGGTTACCACCAGGGGTTAATCAGGGTAGGGAAAGGGTTACACGGTGGAGCAAGGGTTTGGGGGATCAGGGTGTCCAGTAACATGGCAAGGGTAAGGGGTTACAGGACCAGGGGTGATATGTGAGGGGTAGGTAGGGGCTACACAGGTATACTTAGGCCTTATCCAGGTGGTCATCATGAAGCTGCTCTCTCCCCTGCATCTCTGAATCTAGTCTGGTTGCAAGAGAGCGCACCTCTGGCCGGTTCGGGGTTTTATAGCCCAAAAGCAACCCCCTCCTCCTTCCTCAGGCATGTGACATCATAGTGTCACTGTGACGTATGCCTGCCTACAATCCCCAGAGTCCTCCCCCCCCCCCAGTCCCAAAAATGCTGGGAGTAGGGGCATGGAGTTTTAGCCATGGGCAGAGGTGTGGAAAAACAGGTTCTCAGGTTCTTGATGTCTCTGGTTAGAAGGTCCCCTCACAAACGGTGCCAAAGCGTCTGATTGCTTTGGGCCTGAACAAAAGGGGACTAGATGCTAATCAGCTGTTATCCTACAGGCTATAACAACTCTGTTGATAACAGTTGGAATTGCATATATGCATATATATATCCACAGATGCTTGAACCGGGGGTATGAATGGGCAGCAATAAGCCCACATACATACTGTCATGCTGACATAAGTGTATATACATAGACACGTGTGCAAATACATACACACATATCTATATATACACACACCCTCGCATATATCTGGGGCATCACATACAGGGGACATATATAAGGGGGCACATATATATACTAATATAAGGGGGATTATAAGGGGGCACAGCTTCCAGGGACCACATATTTCCCACAGGGGCCACCATGAGCCCCTGGGGATCACCATGGGCATCACCCCATGATGCGGTGGTTAATGTATGCATATATATACCATACATGCCCGCACGTGTTTGCAGGCATGCATGGATATATATGCACACGTCTCAACCGTTCCTCAACACTATCGTTTGTCCTCATACAGATTCATTGTTTATTGACAGCAGATCACTGTTTACAGATCTGCTGTTTACAGATTTCTTGCCCAGAAACGATGATTTAATGTGCTGCACAAACTATGAATTCACCTGGTGAATGAGTGTGGCACCTTTACATGGGCCAATAAGACTGCCCCCGTGTACAACTGTTAATGACTAACAACTGTTTCTGTATACACACTTAGGGCTCATTCAGACAGTTATATGTACGGGTCCGCATGTGTTCCGAAATTTTGCGAACAGGTGTTGACCCATTCATTTTAATAGGGCCGCAAAAGATGTATCCATATTTCCGCTCTGCGGCCTCGCAAATAATATAGAGCATGCCCTATTCTTGTCCGAAATCGCAGACAAGAATAGGTATTTATAGCGCTGGCCCTGTGCATTCCACAAAATACGGAACACACACAGCCAGCATCCGTGTTTTGTGGATCCGCAATTTGCAGACCGCAAAACATTTACGGCTGTCTGATTGAGCCCTTAGCAATCACAGATAAGACAGCCCCTGTGTTTAACTGAGTTCATACAAAGCTGAGATTTAAATGTATTAATTACATGTTTTACTGAATCTTTACCACAAAAATAGATATCAATCTTCCAAGCTCCTGCAGACTGCATTTTATACTGACAGGTTCTCTTTAACCCCTTAGGGATCGGGCTCATTTTCACCTTAAAGGGTTTCTATCACTTGGTTTCACCTATTTAGCTTTCAGACACTCTGCTCTATCTAACCATCCTAATATAAGAGCTTATTGTCCTGCCGTTTAGCTAAAAAAATAACTTATATAGATATGCAAATGAGCCTCTAGGTGCTATGGGGGCGTGATGAGCACCTAGATGCTCCGTCTACCTTAACAAACTGAGGCTCCGTCTACCTTAACAAACTGCCGCCGCCCAGCGCGTCCCTCCAGCCCGCCCATCTCTTCCGGAATGCGATGCTCCTCGTATTCGGCGCATGCGCAGTGAATGTCTAATCGCTTCCCTGCTCAGACATCTCCACTGCGCCTGTTCCTCGGAGCACTATGACGTCATCGGCGCAGGCGCAGTGGAGATGTCTGAGCAGGGAAGCGATCAGACATTCACTGCGCATGCGCCGAATACGAGGAGCATCGCATTCCGGAGGAGATGGGCGGGCTGGAGGGACGCGCTGGGCGGCGGCAGTTTGTTAAGGTAGACGGAGCCTCTAGGTGCTAATCACGCCCCCATTGCACCTAGAGGCTCATTTGCATATCTATATAAGTTATTTTTTTAGCTAAACGGCAGGACAATAAGCTCTTATATTAGGATGGTTAGATAGAGCAGAGTGTCTGAAAGCTAAAAAGGTGAAACGAAGTGATAGAAACCCTTTAAGGACCAGGCCATTTTTTGCAAATCTGACCAGTGTCACTTTATGTGATGATAACTTTAAAACGCTTTGACTTATCCAGGCCATTCTGAGACTGTTTTTTCGTCACATATTGTACTTCATGACACTGGTAAAATGTAGCAAAAAAAAAAAAAAAAAATTTATTTAAAAAAAAAATACCAAATTTACCAAAAATGTTATACTTTTATAATACATAGTAATACCTACAAAAATAGTTATTACTTTACATTCCCCATATGTCTACTTCATGATTGGATCATTTTGGGAATGACATAAAATTTTTTGGGGATGTTACAAGGCTTAGAAGTTTAGAAGCAAATCTTGAAATTTTTCAGAAATTTTCAAAAACCCACTTTTTAAGGACCAGTTCAGGTCTGAAGTCACTTTGTGAGGCTTACATAATAGAAACCACCCAAAAATGACCCCATTCTAGAAACTACACCCCTCAAGGTATTCAAAACTGATTTTACAAACTTTGTTAAGCCTTTAGGTGTTTCACAAGAATTCATGGAAAATAGAGATAAATTTTCAAAATTTCACTTTTTTGGCAGATTTTCCATTTTAATAATTTTTTCCAGTTAAAAAGCAAGGGTTAACAGCCAAACAAAACTCAATATTTATGGCTCTGATTCTGTAGTTTACAGAAACACCCCATATGTGGTCGTAAACTGCTGTACGGGCACACGGCATGGCGCAGAAGGAAAGAAATGCCATACGGTTTATGGAAGGCAGATTTTGCTGGAATTGCTTTTTGACACCATGTCCCATTTGAAGCCCCCCTGATGCACCCCTAGAGTAGAAACTCCAAAAAAAGTGACCCCATTTTAGAAACTACGGGATAGGGTGGCAGTTTTGTTGGCACTATTTTAGGGTACATATGATTTTTTGTTGCTCTATATTGCACTTTTTGTGAGGCAAGGTAACAAGAAACAGCTGTTTTGGCACCGTTTTTATTTTTTATTATTTACAACATTCATCTGACAGGTTAGATCATGTGGTATTTTTATAGAGCAGGTTGTCACGGACGCGACAATACCAAATATGACTACTTTTTTGGGTTGTTTGTTTCAGTTTTACATAACAAAGCATTTAAAAAAAAATTATTCTTTAGTATCTCCACATTCTGAAAGCCATAGTTTTATTTATTTTTTGGGTAACTGTCTTGTGTTCGGGATGAGATGACGGTTTGATTGGCACTATTTTGGGGTTCGTATGACTTTTTGATCGCTTGCTATTACACTTTTTGTGATGTAAGGTGACAAAAAATTGCTTTTTTTACACCGTTTTTATTTTTATTTTTTACGGTATTCACCTGAGGGGTTAGGTCATGTAATATTTTTATATAGCAGGTTATTATGGATGCGGTGATACCTAATATGTATACTTTTTTTTATTTATGTATGTTTTACACAATGATTTCACTTTTGAAACAAAAAAAATCATGTTTTAGTGTTTCCATATTTTGAGAGCCATAGTTTTTTCAGTTTTTGGGCGATTATCTTGGGTAGGGTATGAATTTTACGGGATGAGATGACGGTTTGATTGGCACTATTTTGGGGTGCGTATGACTTTTTGATCGCTTGCTATTGCACTTTTTGTGATGTAAGGTGACAAAAAATTGCTTTTTTTACACCGTTTAATTTTTTTACGGTATTCACCTGAGGGGTTAGGTCATGTGATATTTTTACTTAAGTTTTACACAATAACAGCCTTTTTAAAACAAGAAAAATGATGTTTTAGTGTACCGTATATTCTGAGCCATAGTTTATTTATTTTTTGGGCGATTGTCTTAGGTAGGGGCTCATTTTTTGCGGGATGAGGTGACGGGTAGATTGGTACTATTTTGGTGGGCATACGCCTTTTTGATCGCTTGCTGTTGTACTTTTAGTGATGTAAGGTGACAAAAAAATTAGCACAGTTTTTATTTTTTACGGTGTTCATCTGAGGGGTTAGGTCATGCGATATGTTTATAGAGCCGGTCGATATGGACGTGGCGATACCTAATATGTCAACTTTTTTTTTTTCCTATTTTTTACCTTTTCTTTTTTTACTTTATTTGGGGGAAATTACGTTTTTTTTTTTACTTTATTTTTTGTCCCACTTTTGGACTTCAACTTTTGGCGGTCTGATCCCCTTTACAATGCATTCCAATACTTCTGGAATGCATTGGCTGTATGAGTAATACAGTGTGTATTACTCATACAGCTTCCTGCCTGTGAGATCCAGGGGGCTGGATCTAACGGGCTCTTCACCGGAAGGTAGCGCCGATGCCTAAGGAAGGCATCGCGCTGCCTTCCATGCCATCGGGTCCCCATCACAGCAGCACGGGGACCCGATGGCACCGCCGATCCCCGCCAGAACTTCCATAAAACGCCGCAAACCGCAGGTCTGAATTGAGTCACAGGACCCCCCCACGCATTGTCCCAGGGTGCCTGTTGATTGATTTCCCAGTTCCGATCACCGCCCGCCGCGTGGAACTATACATGACGTACCGGTATGTCATGTGTCCCCAAGAGGTTAAAGGGATACTTCCATCCACACATTTATGGGATATCTTTAGGATATGGTATATATGCATGGTATGTGCAGGCCCTAATGACATTATTGTGCTTGGTTGTGGGCCTCCTCATTGAAGTCCATGAAAGTTGTGGAAAGACCTGAGGGCGTATTCAGGAGCAACTACCTCTTCAATGAATAATCTCAACTCAGGGGACACAAATATCATATAGTTACATTGGGTACTCTTTAGCGGGAATACAAACTGTAAGTCATACAACATGGCTTCTTCCAGTGTACTGTAGAAAAGTAGGCAACCTCAAAGTTTTCAAATACTTCAACGAAGAAAACATCTCCTTTAACCAAGAATAGCATCTAATGTTATATGTAGCTCTCTTACTATGCTCCCTGTAAAAATGGAGACTGCTGACTATTTTAAACCAGGAAAATGGCAGCCTTGGTGAACTTGTGTTGAACATGTTTTTTTTCAGGCTAGCTATGCAAAAGACATGTGGTTCCTTTATGTGTAGCGCTTTTATTCAGAGCAGACCTCAAGCCAGATTTCAACATCCTTGGAGTTCTTATTATTGAAAGAAGCCTTTGTGAATGGGGGTCTGAGAAATAGAAATTGTATGTTCTGGGGAAAAATAACATCAAATGATCAGATAATCTGTGCTATGGTTCAGATAAGGAATGCACCATGTGCCGGAAATATCCCTAGGGAAGGAAAGAAAAGATTCCTAATTGAAGGCAAAAAGGTGTACAGACAAATCTCAATTGTGAGTCGGGAAAACAAGTTTTAAAGGGGTTGTCTCATCACAGACAATGGGGGCATATCATTAGAGCTGGGACCCACACCTATATTGAGAACGGAGCCCCAAAAGTGTTGCAGGGGCTCCTGCCCATGCACAGCCACCCTCCATTCATTTTCTATGGGGCCGTCGAAAAAGAACTGAACATTGGCTCGGCTATTTCTGTCGGGCCCATAGAAGTGAATGGGAGCGGTTGCCGGTCATGCGCGGTGCACTCCCATTCACTTCTATGAGGAGCAGGGGCGGATTAAGTGCATGATAGGCCTGGGGCTGTCTACTCAACTTGGAGCCATCCCTCCATTTTAGTTTAGTTTTCTTTGTATGAAGAGGCTACGGTGCTTTGTAAGCGCCACAGTCTCTTCCTAGGACATATGACATCTCCACACTAAAAAAAAAATAACCAAATTACCCCGAATTGGCTCCTAAACTGAAAAATGTTTGTCGCCAAATTTAAAATGCATATAATTATAATAAAAAAGACTTGGAGGAGAATACAGCACCACATACCTCTTACATCCAGGCACATCTCCTGCCATGTAGACCTTCTCTTTCCTCTTCTCCTCCGTTTGACCCAGACCGCCATGACAAATTCTTTCAGCCGCATCTCGACTCTACAGAGCTTGTAACACAGACACGTTAGATTTCTCAAATTTTCTATCAACCTCCCCATCCTGGTGTCCCCACAGTGTCATCCTGCTGCCAATCCCAATACTGTGCCCATTGTGCTCCCCAATGTCCCAGGTACTATATTGCTGAAAAAATAGTGACCCTAATAGACATAATTGGGGTCATTTATCAAACTGGTGTAAAGTAGAACTGGATTTCCAAAAGAGCGGTAAAAAATGAAAGGTGAGATCTGATAGGTTGCTATGGGCAACTAAGCCAGTTCTACTTTACACAGTTTGATAAATTACTCCAAATGTCCCTATAGTGTCCACAGCAGCTATAATGTCCCCTAGAGTGCCCCCAGTAATAATAATAACACCCTATATTGTGCTCCAGGTAATAATCCCTGTATAGTGTCCCCAAAAGTAATAGAATTGCCCCTGCAGTTCCTCCCTAATAGCAAGCCCCCCCCCCCACGCTGCCCCATATAGTAATTTCCCCCACACTGCCCCCATAGTAATTTCCCCCACACACAGTAATTTTCCCCACATAGTAATTTGCCCCACACAGTAATTTCCCCCGCAGTGCCCCCACACAGTAGTTTCCCCCACACAGTAGTTTCCTCCACACTGCCCCCACACAGTAATTTCCCCCACACTGCCCCCCCACAGTAGTTTACCACACAATTCCCCCACACAGTAGTTTACCCCACACAGTAGTTTCCCCGACACTGCCCCCACACAGTAGTTTCCCCGACACTGCCCCCACACAGTAATTTCCCCCACACTGCCCCCACACAGTAGTTTCCCCGACACTGCCCCACACAGTAATTTCCCCCACACAGTAGTTTACCCCACACAGTAGTTTCCCCGACACAGTAGTTTCCCCGACACTGCCCCCACACAGTAGTTTCCCCGACACTGCCCCCACACAGTAATTTCCCCCACACTGCCCCCACACAGTAGTTTCCACCACACTTCTCCCACATAGCAGTTTCCCTCACACTGTCCCCACACAGTTGTTTACCCCACACAGTAGTTTACCCCACACAGTAATTTCCCCCACACTGCCCCCACACAGTCATTTCCCACACACTGCCCCCACACAGTAGTTTCTCCGACACTGACCCATACAGTAGTTTATCCCACACAGTAATTTACCTCACACAGTAGTTTACCCCACACAGTAATTTCCACCACAATGCCCCCACACAGTAATTTCCACCACAATGCCCCCACACAGTAATTTCCCCCACCTGCCCCCACACAATAATTTCTCCCACCTACCCCCACACAGTAATTTCCCCCACACTGCCCCCACACAGTAGTTTCCCCGGCACTGCCCCCACACAGTAGTTTCCCCCACACAGTAGTTTCCCTGCCACTGCCCCCACACAGTAGTTTCCCTGATACTGCCCCCACACAGTAGTTTCCCCGCCACTGCCCCTACACAGTAGTTTCCCCCACACTGCCCCACACAGTAGTTTCCCCCACACTGCCCCACACAGTAATTTCCCCCACACTGCCCCACAGAGTAGTTTTCCCAACACTGCCCCATACAATAGTTTCCCCAACATTGCCCCATATAGTAATTTGCCCCCACATAGTAATCCCTCTCATAATAATTTGCCCCCACATAGTAATCCCTCCCATAATAATTTGCCCCCACACAGTAATCCCACCATAATATTTTTCCCCCACATAGTAATTTGCCCCCATACTGCAATTTCCCCCCGATGTACTCTCTAAAAAAACAAACTGAAAGCTAAATACTCACCTATGCTGTGTCCCGGCACAGGCGCACGCGTTGATGTCATCACGCATGCCTGCGCCGGGATTTCACTACCACATAGGCCTCAGGCCTACTAGGCCTGAAGCCTATGGCGATGATCAGCAGTGGGGTAGGGAACTATGCGATCCCATGCCCTGCCGCAGTATGTGGGCGTTCAGGTCGGCGTTGGGCCCCCCCGAACATCCCTATTGTAATCCGCCACTAATGGGAAGTGCTCTTGGTGGTGGCCGGACCAGAGTCCTCCAGCCACCACCTTGCGGGGCTCCGTTCCCGATATAGGTGCGGGACCCTCACCCATAAGACAATGATATGCCCCCATTGTCTGTGATGAGACAACCCCTTTAAGGCCGTATTACACTATCCAATGTTCAGGCCGTGCGAGTGCCAATGGATGATAACACGTCCATACGCGGTCATTTACACCCGCCTGATTACACAGACTGATGCCAACAGTCATTCTTCCCTCATTCAGTTCTTTTGATTATTGCAGCACATCTCTGATTACACAGGGAGATGTGCTGCCGATAATTGAGCATGTTTCATCCTGATTACCAACAAACTGGTGTTTGTGCCTTCGTTGACTGATCGACTGCTTGATTATACAGGCCAGTTATTGGGAACAAGCGTTCCTATGAACACTCAATCCCGATAATTACCCCTAAAATCGTGCATTCTAATAGAACCTTTATGTTTTCTTCCTTTCCCCATTATCAGGTCAATTGTGGAGTCAGTAAACTAAACATGGATGACAACAATTATGTAAATGCTGTAGAGATAAGATAATTGATTGTGAACAAATTGGATGGATTACAAATTACACAAAAATTCTGCTGCTAAACGAATTCAAAGTTTTGAGATTCGCTTCGGACAAATCACGCAAAAACAGCGGCATTTTACTGTAAAAATTGGCAGGGAAAACAACAGGAAGGAAGACGATGAAGGATCACATGACCCTGGAAGGGAGGGCTTGACCTGATTAACTCAGAGGCTGACAGATACCTTGTCAGTCAATCAGGTGGCGGTAATTGGCAGTCCTTTTGCTGAGAACGACATAAAATGCAATTCTTTGTGCAGCTTGCAGCCTGAGAGGATGTGTC
The DNA here is from genome assembly GCF_905171765.1 of Bufo bufo. Classification (NCBI taxonomy): domain Eukaryota; kingdom Metazoa; phylum Chordata; class Amphibia; order Anura; family Bufonidae; genus Bufo; species Bufo bufo. The sequence continues at coordinate 129,830,380 of NC_053396.1, forward strand.
TTGGCTGTGTCTGACAAAAACGATTACAGACGCAAGCCACTAATGTAGGTGTGATAGGGAGAGTATAGGGAGAGTGTAATGAAACATAAATAGGTAGATTTAAAGGGGTTTTCCGGGATTTTTATATTGATGACCAATCCTCAGGATCCGGTGCCCCGTTAATTAGCTGTTAGAAGAGAAGGCCGTGCTCCATGCTCGTGGTCAACAGCGCAGCCACGAACAGGTGTAACTACAAGCTATTAGTGATGAGCGACATGGGCAATATTTGAATTCGCTATATTCGAGAATTCTTGATCTCCAGTCATTATTTTCTTGATTGTGAAAATCGGCAATCAGAAAATTTGCAATAAAAAATTTGTGATATGAAAATTCGCAATCAACACTACTCCTAAAGTCAAAGATATTGCAGCCTTCTCATTGGCCCACAAGCAAGAAGCAGTGAGGGATCATGAGTACTGATGAAAAAAATCTAGAATATTCGCGATTACGAATATAAAGCACTTTATTCTAGATATTCGCAAATTCTCGAAGTGCCAATATTCGCAATAAAAATTTGCAATTAGAATATTCGCGATCAACACTACAAGCCATCCCATTCATTTCAATAGGACAGCTCGTTCCTCTTCAAGTGTATAGGAACAAGCCATCCCACTGAAATGAATAGGACGGCTTGTAGTTACACCTGCTCGCTGCTGCACTGTCGACAGTAATCAGGAAAACAAACAAGGGAAGTCTGCGCTTGCACAGGGCGTGGCCTTCTCTTCAACTAGCTGCGAGAGTGCCAGATGTCGGACCTCCACCGATCTGATATTGATGGCCTATCCTGCTGTCATCAATATTAAAATCCTGGAAAACCCCTTTAAGCTTTTTTTCAGGGAAAACAGAGAGAGTGTGGGACTCGTCACTCGCAGTTGTGTGCTTCATACCGCGAAAAGTTCATTTTGAACTGAAAAATCTGCTATAGAATCAATGAAATTCAGCAACAACCTAATTTTTTTCTGTAAATGGGCAGCCAGCCAAAAATGTAAAAAAACTTCTACAGTTATACGTGTTTTATAAACCATACAGCTACATAAGAACAGCATTTAACAGTTAACCGTTAACACATCGTATTGAAATACTGGGCATTATTAGTGAATATGTTGTGCTGCAATAACAGCATTTATATACTGTACCAGTTAACTGTTAACGCATTGTATTGCATCAAGATACCTGCCGTTTTAGTGAATGAGTTGTGCTGCAATAACAGCATTTATATACCAGTTAACCAATTAAATTGTATATGGCAGTCTGATAAAATTAATGAGGCTAAGGACTACGACAATGATTGTGAGGACTAGTGTTGAGCGAATCGAAGCATCCGAAGCGGAATTCGCTCTGAAGTTTAGGAAAAAGCTGAATTTCCTTGTACTTTGTAATAAAGAATCAGATTTTTTCTAAAATGGCTGCTGCACGCATTACAAAGTAAAAGTAAGAAGCCCAGAAATGCTGTGCAGCCAACCAATCAGCAGATAGCCATCTCCGCTATTTCACTGTGAACTTAGGGAAAGATGTGACAAGTGCTTATGTGCTAGGGACAGTGTTTCAGAAAGCTTTGAATTCTAGAATATTGGATAGGAAGACTGCAGGGGCAGTACAGGTTCAGTGTAATTGCTGCATACATCTTGTTAATCTGCTGGCACATTTTCAGTTAATCTGTTTGTTAATACATAGAATTACTGTGCCTGAGTATTAAAGTGTGGTCTAATATATCACCATCTGCATATTGTTGAACTGCTGGCACATTCACAGTTAATATGTTTGTTTAAACTTAGAATTACTGTGTCTTAGTATAAAAGGGGGTCTAATATATCGCCGTCTGCATCTTATTGAACTGCTGCTACATTTGCAGTTAATCTGTTAGTTTAACCTTTCACTGTAAAACGGTTATAAGGGTATACAGTCAGGTCCATAAATATTGGGACATCGACACAATTCTAACATTTTTGGCTCTATACACCACCACAATGGATTTGAACTAAAACAAACAAGATGTGCTTTAACTGCAGACTGTCAGCTTTAATTTGAGGGTATTGACATCCAAATCAGATGGACGGTGTAGGCATTACAACAGTTTGCATATGTGCCTCCCACTTGTTAATTGACCAAAAGTAATGGGACAATTGGCTTCTCAGCTGTTTCATAGCCAGGTATGTGTTATTCCCTCATTATCCCAATTACAATGAGCAGATAAAAGGTCCAGAGTTCATTTCAAGTGTGCTATTTGCATTTGGAATCGGTTGCTGTGAACTCTCAAGATGAGATCCAAAGAAGTGTCACTATCAGTGAAGCAAGCCATCATTAGGCTGAAAAAAACAAAACAAACTAATCAGAGAGATAGCAAAAACATTAGGCGTGGCCAAAACAACTGTTTGGAACATTCTTAAAAAGAAGGAACGCACCGGTGAGCTCAGCAACACCAAAAGACCCGGAAGACCACGGAAAACTACTGTGGTGGATGACCGAAGAATTCTTTCCCTGTTGAAGAAAACACACTTCACAACAGTTGGCCAGATTAAGAACACTTTCCGGGAGGTAGGTGTATCTGTGTCACAGTCAACAATCAAGAGAAGACTTCATCAGAGTGAATACAGAGCGTTCGCCACAAGATGTAAACCATTGGTGAGCCTCAAAAACAAGAAGGCCAGATTACAGTTTGCCAAACGACATCTAAAAAAGCCTTCACAGTTCTGGAACAACATCCTATGGACAGATGAGACCAAGATAGACTTCTACCAGAGTGTTGGGAAGAGAGGAGTATGGAGAAGGAAAGGAACTGCTCATGATCCTAAGCATACCATCTCATCAGTGAAGCATGGTGGTGGTAGTGTCATGGCGTGGGCATGTATGGCTGACAATGGAACTGGTTCTCTTGTATTTATTGATGATGTGACTGCTGACAAAAGCAGCAGGATGAATTCTGATTTTTTTTAGGCAATATTATCTGCTCATATTCAGCCAAATGCTTCAGAACTCATTGGACGACGCTTCACAGTGCAGATGGACAATGACCCAAAGCATACTGCAAAAGCAACCAAAGAGTTTTTTAAGGGAAAGAAGTGGAATGTTATGCAATGGCCAAGTCAATCACCTGACCTGAATCCAATTGTTCATGCATTCCACCTGCTGAAGACAAAACTGAAGGGAAAATGCTCCAAGAACAAGCAGGAACTGAAGAAAGTTGCAGTAGACGCCTGGCAGAGCATCACCAGGGATGAAACCCAGCGTCTGGTGATATCTATGCGTTCCAGACTTCAGGCTGTAATTGACTGCAAAGGATTTGCAACCAAGTATTAAAAAGTGAAAGTTTGATTTATGATTATTATTCTGTTCCATTAATTTTGGTCCCTTAACAAGTGGGAGGCACTTATGCAAACTGTTGTAATTCCTACACCGTTCACCTGATTTGGATGTAAATACCCTCAAATTAAAGCTGACAGTCTGCAGTTAAAGCACGTCTTGTTCATTTCATTTCAAATCCATTGTGGTGGTGTACAGAGACAAAAATGTTGTGTCGATGTCCCAATATTTATGGACCTGACTGTACATCTCAATTTTGATGAATATCACGGTTAAGAATTAGGAGGCGCTAAAAACAATTATTTTATTTATTAATTGATTTTAAAAAATGGGGGAACAATTATGTCAATCTCCAAGACACAGACAATAAAAGGAGACCGCACAGAGATCCAGTGTATTCTGGTAAATTGTATTTAAAATTGGCTGGTAATTGCCACAAAATACAGTAATTATGTGCGGATCTTTAAAAAGCTTGGACAGTAGTACATTACGGTGTGGGAAAAGAAAAGTGGTAATAAGGTAGACCTGGCTGGAAATTAACCAGCTACAATGTGAACCTACTGTATATACCACTTAGCCCTGGACTGCTGGTCAATTGTTGCTAATAACCAGCCCAGGGAAACTGAACAAAACCCCACTACCTAACTGACTGCCCAGACTCAACTATCACTCCCACATACAGTACAGACCAAAAGTTTGGACACACCGTCTCATTCAAAGAGTTTTCTTTATTTTCATGACTATGAAAATTGTAGATTCACACTGAAGGCATCAAAACTATGAATTAACACATGTGGAGTTATATACATAACAAACAAGTGTGAAACAACTGAAAATATGTCATATTCTAGGTTCTTCAAAGTAGCCACCTTTTGCTTTGATTACTGCTTTGCACACTTTTGGCATTCTCTTGATGAGCTTCAAGAGGTAGTCCCCTGAAATGGTTTTCACTTCACAGGTGTGCCCTGTCAGGTTAATAAGTGGGATTTCTTGCCTTATAAATGGGGTTGGGACCATCAGTGGCGTTGAGGATAAGTCAGGTGGATACACAGCTGATAGTCCTACTGAATAGACTGTTAGAATTGGTATTATGGCAAGAAAAAAGCAGCTAAGTAAAGAAAAACGAGTGGCCATCATTACTTTAAGAAATGAAGGTCAGTCAGTCAGCCGAAAAATTGGGAAAACTTTGAAAGTAAGGGCTATTTGACCATGAAGGAGAGTGATGGGGTGCTGCGCCAGATGACCTGGCCTCCACAGTCACCGGACCTGAAGCCAATCGAGATGGTTTGGGGTGAGCTGGACCGCAGAGTGAAGGCAAAAGGGCCAACAAGTGCTAAGCATCTATGGGAACTCCTTCAAGACTGTTGGAAGACCATTTCAGGGGACTACCTCTTGGAGCTCATCAAGAGAATGCCAAGAGTGTGGAAAGCAGTAATCAAAGCAAAAGGTGGCTACTTTGAAGAACCTAGAATATGACATATTTTCAGTTGTTTCACACTTGTTTGATATGTTATAATTCCACATGTGTTAATTCATAGTTTTGATGCCTTTATAGTCATGAAAATAAAGAAAACTCTTTGAATGAGAAGGTGTGTCCAAACTTTTGGTCTGTACTGTATGTCGTCTGAGAAGAGCTTGACGTGTTTCTTCCCTGGGATTCATCAGGAGCTTAAATCAATAATGCACCATGTGAGAATAAGTAGAGCGCTGCCACACTGGTGAGGTGTGACATCGCATTGGCACTATGACGGCCGTGAAGCCGCAGCCAAAACGCTGGTATAAATGGGAAAAGTAGACACGCCCCCAGGAAAGGCTGGGTAGATGTGCGGCCAATGGGAAGCCTGGCGGGGAAGGTCTCCACTCGTTTACCCACCGAGATGCCCGCAGCTACACTTAGTAGATCCGCCTCAGTCCTATTTTAAAGTAAGTACAGGGGATAAAAACGGCAGTGAATATATTGCAGCAGCAAGGTACAAACAGGGGAGCGAAAAAAAATGATTATAAGTGATGACAAAAACATAATGAATTGCAGATGTTGGCAGATGTGAAAAAAACAATTATTATGACACCTATTTGGAAACAGTTAGAAGTGAAACTGCATAGGAAAATATATAAAGATGAATGCGCCATTTAACATGAATAATATTTACCAGGTGGCCAGAGAGTACAGGGTGGGCCATTTCTATGGATACACCTTAATAAAATGGGAATGGTTGGTGATATTAACTTCCTGTTTGTGGCACATTAGTATATGTGAGGGGGGAAACTTTTCAAGATGGGTGGTGACCATGGCGGCCATTTTGAAGTTGGCCATTTTGAATCCAACTTTTGTTTTTTCAATAGGAAGAGGGTCATGTGATACATCAAACTTATTGGGAATTTCACAAGAAAAACAATGGTGTGCTTGGTTTTAACATAACTTTATTCTGTCATGAGTTATTTACAAGTTTCTGACCACTTATAAAATGTGTTCAATGTGCTGCCCATTGTGTTGGATTGTCAATGCAACCCTCTTCTCCCACTCTTCACACACTGATAGCAACACCGCAGGAGAAATGCTGGCACAGGCTTCCAGTATCCGTAGTTTCATGTGCTGCACATCTCGTATCTTCACAGCATAGACAATTGCCTTCAGATGACCCCAAAGATAAAAGTCTAAGGGGGTCAGATCGGGAGACTTTGGGGGCCATTCAACTGGCCCACGACGACCAATCCACTTTCCAGAAAACTGTTCGTCTAGGAATGCTCAGACCTGACACCCATAATGTGGTGGTGCACCATCTTGCTGGAAAAACTCAGGGAACGTGCCAGCTTCAGTGCATAAAGAGGGAAACACATCATCATGTAGCAATTTCGCATATCCAGTGGCCTTGAGGTTTCCATTGATGAAGAATGGCCCCACTATCTTTGTACCCCATATACCACACCATACCATCAATTTTTTTTGTTCCAACAGTCTTGGAGGGATCTATCCAATGTGGGTTAGTGTCAGACCAATAGCGGTGGTTTTGTTTGTTAACTTTACCATTCACATAAAAGTTTGCCTCATCACTGAACAAAATCTTCTGTGTAAACTGAGGGTCCTGTTCCAATTTTTGTTTTCCCCATTCTACAAATTCAGTGCGCCGATCTGGGTCATCCTCGTTGAGATGCTGCAGTAGCTGGAGTTTGTAAGGTTGCCATTTGTGAGTAGCTAATATCCGCCGAAGGGATGTTCGACTAATGCCACTCTCCAGTGACATGCGGTGAGTGCTACGCTGTGGGCTCTTGCTGAATGAAGCTAGGACAGCCACTGATGTTTCTTCATTAGAGATAGATTTCATGCGTCCACATTTTGGCAAATCCAACACTGAACCAGTTTCACGAAACTTAGCAAGCAGTTTGCTAACTGTAGCATGGGAGATGGGTGGTCTCGTAGGGTGTCTTGCATTGAAATCTGCTGCAATGACCCGGTTACTGCGTTCACCAGACATCAACACAATTTCTATCCGCTCCTCACGTGTTAACCTCGGCGACATGTCAATGGCTGTAAACAAAAAGAAACTTGTAAATAACTCATGAAAGAATAAAGTTACGTTAAAACCAAGCACACCATTGTTTTTCGTGTGAAATTCCCAATAAGGTTGATGTGTCACATGACCCTGTTCCTATTGAAAAAAAAAAAGTTGGATTCAAAATGGCCAACTTCAAAATGGCCGCCATGGTCACCACCCTTCTTGAAAAGTTTCCCCCCTCACATATACTAATGTGCCACAAACAGGAAGTTAATATCACCAACCATTCCCATTTTATTAAGGTGTATCCATATAAATTGCCCACCCTGTATAATGGCCACCATGTGTCACCTATGATAAATAAATGGTGACAGCTCTGGTTGTAAACATTATATAAGGGGCATATCAAAACAGACATAAGACATGACCAATTATCATAAGACATATGCACTGGGTCGCCAAGATACGTAATGGCCGCCAGATATCACTAATGACAAATGGAAGATGGCAACTGTAGTTAGCAACTGTATATGAAAGATACAGAGCATACAATAATAAACTCTACTTAATGTGCAAAAAGCGGACTGGAGTAATTCATTGATCAATGAAACACGCATATGAAATGTGATCATTAAGTCCAGACGGGCAAACTTCCATGTCTTATGATATCAGATGCTTTATAAACTGCAGAACTTCTGGCCTTGTTTAGTTGGCCTCATGTATCTGTGGTTTACAGTATGTTGGCAAAACTATCCGCAGAATTGGCGAGCATCTGAATGTCATTAGGAAGAATGCTGACACCCCAGTTGCACGCCACATGAACCTACATCATTCTGGGAATGTGCGATCCTTGGTATTTCAGGGTATTGAGATTGTTAGACTGTCCCCGAGGGGTGGCAATTTTGACCACCGCGTCCTCTACAAAGAGGCTCAATGGACGTTTAGGCTGCGCACAGTTTGCCCGTCTGGACTTAAAGGGTTTCTACCATCAGAATTTCTGTTATGTAGCTGACTGACATTAGCGATGTGCTAATGTCAGCAGTAGATAACCGTGTGTTTTTTACATTTGTCCCTGCAGCCGTTCTGCTAAAATACACACTTTCACAATATACTAATCAGCCTCTAGATGCTATGTGGGCGTAGATTCAGCACCTAAAGGCTCGAAAAACTATCCATGTATCCCGCCCAGGTCCTCCGTTCTGCCCGCCCCGCTCCTCTTGATTGATGTCCAAATTCCATGCATCGTTCAGGAAATCCCGCGCCTGCGCCATCCACTTCTGTATTCGGCGCAGGCGCAGTGATTGAAGGCCGCGCCCCTGGTGCCGGCTTCCTCACTGTGACATAGTCGGCGCAGGCGCAATGAGAAAGCCGGCACCGGGAGCGCGGCCTTCACTCACTGCGCATGCACCGAATACAGAAGTAGACGGCGCAGGATTTCCTCAACGATGCATGGAACTTGGACATTAATCAAGAGGAGCTGGCCGGGCAGAACGGAGGACATGGGTGGGATACATGGTTAGTTTTTTCGAGCCTCTAGGTGCTGAATCTACGCCCATATAGCACCTAGAGCTGTGATGGCGAACCTTCGGCACTCCAGCTGTGGTAAAACTACAATTCTCAAGATGAACACTTGCTTGGCTGTTCTCAGAACTCTATGGAAATTAATGGAGCATGGTGGGAGTTGTAGTTTCAACACAGCTGGAGTGCCAGAGGTTAGCCATCACTGACCTAGAGCCTCATTAGTATATTGTAAAAGTGTGTATTTTAGCAGAATGGCTGCAGGGACAAATGTAAAAAACACACTGTTATGTAGTGCTGACAGCACATCGCTAATGTCAGTCAGCTACATAACAGTATTTCTGGTGGTAGAAACCCTTTAATGATCACATTTCATATGCGTGTTTCATTGATCAATGAATTACTCCAGTCCGCTTTTTGCACATTAAGTAGAATTTATTATTGGATGCTCTGATCAAACCTTATTGCGGATGCATGTGCAATTATTTACAGTATGTGGTTCTTACCTGGTAACAGATGCCAATTGGTGCAGTCTGCGGATCTCGTGCGGCAATCTTCTTCATCTGATAGGAGGGAATCTCATCCTGGCTCGTGGGTACCTATAAAAGAGAGAAAATGTCAGTTGGTGCGCATTCAGGTAGCAGCAGCGACGAGACCTGGACTGAAAATTAAAGACTCTGTCATGGAAGAACTCCTAAAGCAGCTTATTCGCAGAGCGGAATCATCTGGATGGGAAACCTGGCTGAAGAAATGTCTTGAACTGCCTGCCGATTCTTTCTTTTTTTTTTTTTTCTTTTTTAAATCTTTTTATTGATTTTGTAACAAAGGTATGATAATACAAACAATGGTGCCTGCCGATTCTTACCCGGATCTTCAATCAACTAATCCGGTCTGTGCTGCCTATCGTCTTAGGAGCGCAGAGCCGGCGAGCGGTCATGACATCACAGAAGAGCGACTTGCCGTCCAGACTCCGCCCCCGCTTCCTCCTGTCGCTGTAAAAAGGAAGAGAAAGAAAAACTAAATTATTCACCACCTCAACCGGCTGTAAAACGCAGGGATAAAAAATTCGCTGGGACACACAGCTCGAGGGCACCCCAGAGAGGTAGTTATAGACGACACCTGTCTCCCGAACCAACTGCCAGAATCACCGCAACTGTATACGGTCGTCCAGCAACTGAAGTGACAAGTAATGGTGAGATTGATGACATGTTGTCACACAGGGATGTCACTATACCACAAAGCACATTACCTCTTAGTAATACTAACACTTTTAATGCCGATGGTTTAGATCAGGGGTGCACAACCTGCGGGCCGCATGCGGCCCCCGGAGCCAAGGTTTGTGGCCCCCGTCCTGCTGGACAGAAACACAGCTGATCATGCGATCAGCTGTGTTTCTTCCTGGAGCACCACACAGGGAAAGATTACAGCTCCTGCCCCTGTACTATAGCAGGAGTCTGGAGCAGGACGGGTCCCTGGCTATTGGTGAGAGTGGGGGAGCCGAGGAGAAGGCAGGCGCAGTTTATCAGCGCTTCTGCCCTCTTCTCAAGGAGCGCTCTGCAGCAGTGGTGTACTAGGGGAGAGGGCAGTCCACCCCGGGTGCCGCTCTCAGGTGGGTGCCAGAAGCAATGAGTGCTTCCATCAATACAGATGGAAGCGCTCATTGTTGGAGCACAGGGAGCTGCTGTTCTGTCACTCAGCATCCCGTGCTCCTCCCCTCCTTCAGGCCAGCGGCGCTCTGAATGGTAGAATAGGAAGACTTCTCCCCGCTCCACCATTCAGCCTGCAGACACGGATAGCGCTGCCAGCATGTATGGGCGGAGCCTGCAGCCCGGGAATCTGCATAAGCTCCGCCCACACAGTGCTGCAGGGCGATCTGTGACGGCAGAGAAGAGAGGCATGTGAGCTTCCGGAACGGGACAAGGTGAGTAGGTACTGTGTTTTTTTTGTTTTTGTTCTTTTTTTGTATAGGGGGCATAATGGTCAATGCTAATGTGAAGGGGGCACAATGGTCATTGCTAATGTGAAGGGGGCACAATGGTCATTGCTAATGTGAAGGGGGCACAATGGTCATTGCTAATGTGAAGGGGGCACAATGGTCATTGCTAATGTGAAGGGGGCACAATGGGCATTGCTAATGTGAAGGGGGCACAATGGTCATTGCTAATGTGAAGGGGGCGCAATGGTCATTGCTAATGTGAAGGAGGCACAATGGGCATTTCTACTCTGGAGGGTGGACAATGGACATTGCTAATGTGGAGGGGGCACAATGGGCATTTCTACTCTGTAGGGGGCACAATGGGCATTTACACTCTGGAGGGGGCACAATGGGCATTTATTGTATGGAGGGGGCACAATGAGCATTTCTACTCTGGAGGGGGCACAATGGGCATTACTAATGTGAAGGGGGCACAATGGGAATTTTTTCTCTGGAGGGGGCACAATGGTCATTGCTAATGTGAAGGGGGCACAATGGGCATTTATATTATGGAGGGGCACGATGGGCATTGCTAATGTGAAGGGGGCACAATGGGAATTTTTTCTCTGGAGGGGGCACAATGGGAATTTCTTCTCTGGAGGGGGCACAATGGTCATTGTTAATGTGAAGAGGGCACAATGGGCATTTATATTATGGAGGGGCACGATGGGCATTTCTACTCTGGAGGGGGCACAATGGTCATTGCAAATGTGAAGGTGGCACAATGGGCATTTCTACTATGGGGGGCAAAATGGGCATTTCTACTCTGGAGGAGGCACAGAGGGCATTGCTAATGTGAAGGGGACACAATGGGCATTTCTACTATGGAGGGGGCACAGTGCACAGAGGGCATTACTACTATGAAGGGGGCACATAGGGCATTATTACTGTGAAGGGGCACAATGGGCATTACTAACACAGAGGGCATTACTACTATTAAGGGGGCACAATGGGGATTTCTACTATGCAGGGGACACAGAGGGCATTATTACCGTGAAGGGGGCACATTGGGCATTATTACTGTGAAAGGGGACAATGGGCATTACTACTATTAAGGGGCATTATTACTGTGAAGGAGGCACAGATAGGGTATTACTACTGTGATAGGGGCACAGAGAGGGCATAACTACTGTGAGAGGGGCACAATGAGGGCATAACTACTATGAAGGGGGCACAATGTTGGCACAACATCTGTACAAAACAATGAGAGGGCAATACTACTGTGAGGGGTTATGATTTTCTTAAAGTATTGGGGGGGGGTGCCAGAGAAAGGACCCGCCCCGGGTGCCAAACAGCCTAGGCACGCCACTGCCGCTGATCAGCTCGTTTGTCGGCTGATTTGCATGTTTTATCAGGATGAAAGACGTACAATTATTGTCAGCATATCTCACCGTGTAATCAGGAATTTGCTGCCAATAATCAACAGAACTGAATGAGGGAGCAGTGACTGTGGTAGTGATTATTCCTCCCCATTTACTTTGCATCAGCCTGTGTAATAGGCTGATGCAAACAAGTGCTGATTAACTTTTTTTTTTTGCGGCCCCTTGAAATAGAGCAATGTGACAATGCGGCCCCGAGACCAAAAAAGGTTGTGCACCCCTGGTTTAGATCATTCTAAAATCCAATTATTTAAGGATTTTATATCTTTCTTATCTAAGAATGAAAATTGCCCTATTGCTGAGTCTGTCTGGTCCTCTCCAGATATTGACTCAGTATCAGCGGTGGCATGTGACAAAACGGTTAATTGTAATGAAGTTTTGTATCCAAGTGGTAACAAAGTAAGGATGTTCGAGGATAAATGCTTTATACCATCTCTAGAATCTGGCACGGGCATTAAAGAAATTTCTTTGAAAGAAGCAATGCCGTGTCAGATTTTGCCATTGGGATTTCATTTAACCCAACAAGTGAAGGATAAAATCTGGAAAAGGGAATTCTTAGACTTATTCTCCTTACTTCCTTCATCTAAGGATACTGTTAGATCAGATAAAAAAGATGAGGAGGAAAGGAAAAAGATTCATCAAAAAAGTTTTCTTAATTGGGTCCAAGCATTCTGCATTTATATGGCGGTTTTAGGCGAGAAATATCCACTACAATGCAGTGGATTATTCCAACATTTTGACAGTATCTTGGAGGCCTATAAAAGTTTTGGCGGAACTGCTTGGATGACTTATCATGAATCATTCAGACAAAAGTTGGCAGTTTATCCTGACTTGAAATGGGGACATAAAGACGTGGGGCTGTGGTTGAACTTAATGTTACCACAGCGGAAAAATCTTTTTCGTCAGGAGAGGTATATGCTTTGCATTCAACAAATCCTTTTGTCTTTGGCAAGCAAATTGCAGGTACAAACACAAATGCAGCTTTTGTGCCGGCAATTATCCGGCAACAAAGTGTTTTAAGAAGCACGGACACTCTTCCAATAAGGAAACAAATAGAGGGAGTGACGCCTTTGAACCTTCCAAGGCTCATATTCCATTTAAATCAGTATCCAGACAGAGTGAATGCCCAATTGTTAATTGAAGGTTTTTCTTTAGGATTTTTTGTCCCTACTTATACTGGTTTAGGATGTTCTACAGTTCAAAATGCCAAATCTGTTAATGCGAATAAACTTATTGTTAGGGAAAAAATTGATAAAGAGATTGCTGAAAATAGAGTGGCTGGCCCCTTTTTATTCCCGCCTTTTCAGAATTTTAGGATTTCTCCGTTAGGTCTAGTACCTAAACAGGAAGTAAACTCTTATCGTCTTATTCATAATCTTTCATATCCTAAGGACTATTCTCTGAATGATATGATAGATAAAGGAGCGACAAGTGTACGCTATGCGTCTTTTGATTTGGCACTTTCTTTACTTCGTAAAGCTGGTAGTAACGCTTTATTGGCTAAAACAGATATTAAATCCGCTTTTAGATTGCTTCCCATAAATCCTAAAGGCTATAACTCCTTAGGGTTCAAATTTGATAATAAATACTATTACGACTAGGCCCTGCCAATGGGATTTTCTCTTTCATGCTATTACTTCAAAGCTTTTGCCACTTTCCTTCACTGGCTGGTTGAATGCCATTACAAATCGGGATATGTTATTCATTATCTTGACGATTTTTTATTTATTGGTCGGGATAAGTCTGATGATTGTATAAATTTAGTGAATACATTCGGAAATATAGCTGAATATTTTAACATCCCATTGGCAGAGGAGAAAACTGTCTTACCAACTAGATATATAAAATTCCTTGGTATTTATATAGATTCGGGGAATATGGAGTTTAGTATTCCGGTGGAAAAGATTATTTCTACTAAGATTCTATTACATAATCTTATGCTATCTGAAAAGACTACTTTAAAGCGTATTTAATCTGTTTTAGGTTCTTTAAACTTTATTTCCAGGGTAATACCAATGGGCAGAATCTTCTCTAAAAGAATGTATTCAGCTACTGCTGGTAAAAAATTTCCTTTAGATCATATAAGAATAACACTTCAATTGAAGGAAGATATATCTATCTGGTTACAGTTTTTGGAAAAATTTTATAGTAGAACCATTTGGCAAGGGGAATTCGTAGATTCGGATTCCATGCGTTTATTCACAGATTCTGCTGCATCTATAGGTTATGGGGCTAGTTTCCAAAATCAATGGTCAGCTGAGAAATGGCCTATCACTTGTTTAGGGAAACCATCCATGAAAAACATACATTTTTTGGAAGTATTCCCAGTCCTAGTAGCTTTAACTATTTGGCGAGATTATTTTAAGAACAGGAGAATCTTGCTGTTTTCGGTTAATAAAGGTGTCGTAATTGCCATAAATTGCCAAGCAACAAAAATAATTATAATGACAAAGAGAACAATCCAATTCACTTGCTTCTCTTTATTCAAAACCTCATAAAATCTGGAAAAAAAAGGAGCTTACATACAGAAGATTGTAAGTGGAATTTCCTTTTATCAAAAGATATTTAATGTTACTCCATTTTCTTAATTTTTTTTAGTCAAACAAATAATTAAAGGGTCTAAAAGACTAGAACATAAAAGAATTAGGACGAATCCTTTGTCTTTTGAGAATCTAGAAAAGCTCTTAGAATTCTTACCTGAAGTGTGTTCCTCGCGATATGAGACCTTCTTGTTTAGGGTGGCGTTTTTGATTTCTTTCTTTGGAGCTCTTCGTATTAGTGAGATTGCTGCTAAGAATAAGACATCGGAAGCTCCGTTAATGTTTGATGACTTAATTCTTCATAGGAATAGTATCAGCCTATTAATTAAAAGATCTAAAACTGATCAACTTGGTAAAGGTGCTTGGTTACATTTAAATAAATCTCGTTCTATTAAGTTGTGTCCTGTTTTAGCATTACAAGAATGGGTATTAGTTAGGTCTAATAATCTGGAACCTTTATTTAAGCATTTGGACAATTCTCCATTAACGGCTTTTCAATTTAACTTCATCTTGTCGAAATGCAAGAATAAATCTGAATAATACTATCCTAACCTAAATAATTTATCTGATGAGAAGCTTTCTGCTCACTCCTTTAGGATAGGAGCAGCCACACATGCCACACATGCTTATAGAATAGGTTTGAATGAGAATAAAATAAAGAAAATAGGCAGGTGGAAATCTAAAAGATGTCGTTTATATATCAGACCTGAACTCTTATCTTAATTTTTTTACAGAATTGAAGATCGTATGGATCTTATGGAACAAACTCATCTCAGCGGCTTGCCAGCGGTCTACGATGAGGATCAAATCTGACAATTTGTGTTTTGGGAATGACACTATTATATTTTGGAGAGGTATACCAGGTATTCGTTTACAACAAATATATTCATTTTGTGTCTCTGTTTCGGGGTGTTGGCAGAAACCTAGTTTAATTATATTGCATGTAGGTACAGACGATATAGGTAGGATTAGTACACACCTGTTCTTAAAAGAATTGAAAAATATTATAGTTAATGTCCAAACTTTATTTCATCAGTCTAAATTAGCCCTGTCGGATATTATCTCTAAATGGGAATGGAAGTCTAGTCAGCTTTCCTTCATGGAAAAGATAAGGAAACGTGTGAATAAAAACATGGAGAGGTTCATGATGGATAATAATAACCTGTCATGCAGACATCTGGAATTGGAGGGTTTTGTTGAAGGATTATACAATGAAAGTAAGCTTTCATTATCATATATAAGTTTGGACATACTTAACATAGGTTTCAGAATTTGATTGAGAAGGGTCATGGATGGTGTGTCTTAGCCATTTAAGCTATGCTTTATGGCGTAAGGGGGAATAGTCACTCTTTGAGTGGGCTATCTGAAGATGTTTATCGGTCAGTTATATAAAAGTTAAGATATAGGTATTTTTCTAAGAATTTAAAGTAACATATACACACCGTGGCCAATATTATCCATCTAAATAAAGATTATTAAAATAATGAAAATGGAGTAATCTTTGAATGGTTATTTATATAAAGTGGATAAAAGTTATGGTTGGAGTAAAGGAGTTAAGACACCATGATCAAACCTTATTGTGGATGCAATTAAGGGGTGACATGGTGTCACGACACCTGTTAATTGCATGTGCAATTATTTACAGTATGTGGTTCTTACCTGGTAACAGATGCCAATTGGTGCAGTCTGCAGATCTCGTGCGGCAATCTTCTTCAGCTGATAGGAGGGAATCTCATCCTGGCTCGTGGGTACCTATAAAAGAGAGAAAATGTCAGTTGGTGCGCATTCAGGTAACAGCAGCGACGAGACCCCTCCCTCCCCTTTTTTCTTAATTGTCATGGTGTGTAGTATGGGGGGATAGTCCCTCTTTGAGTGGGCTATCTGAAGATGTTTATCGGTCAGTTATATAAAAGTTAAGATATAGGTATTTTTCTAAGAATTTAAAGTAGCATATACACACCGTGGCCAATATTATCCATCTAAATAAAGATTATTGAAATAATGAAAATGGAGTAATCTTTGAATGGTTATTTATATAAAGTGGATAAAAGTTATGGTTGGAGTAAAGGAGTTAAGACACCATGTATCTTTCATATACAGTTGCTAACTACAGTTGCCATCTTCCATTTGTCATTAGCGATATCTGGCGGCCATTACGTATCTTGGTGACCCAGTGCATATGTCTTATGATAATTGGTCATGTCTTATGTCTGTTTTGATATGCCCCTTATATAATGTTTACAACCAGAGCTGTCACCATTTATTCATAATAGGTGACACATGGTGGCCATTATACTCTCTGGCCACCTGGTAAATATTATTTATGTTAAATGGCGCATTCATCCATATATATTTTCCTATGCAGTTTCACTTCTAACTGTTTCCAAATAGGTGTCATAATAATTGTTTTTTTTTTTACATCTGCCAACATCGGCATTTCATTATGTTTTTGTCATCACTTATAATCCTTTTTTTTCGCTCCCCTGTTTGTACCTTGCTGCTACAATATATTCACTGCCGTTTTTATCCCCTGTACTTACTTTAAAATAGGACTAAGGCGGATCTACTAAGTGTAGCTGCGGGCATCTCGGCGGGTGAACGAGCGGAGACCCGCCTCGCCAGGCTTCCCATTGGCCGAACATCCACCCAGCCTTTAATGTAATTACTTCCCCTGACAAAGCCATTTGGCGAAACGCGTTGGTTAAGTGAGGGACCCTGGTATGGGACATGTGATTATACTCTGTTTATGCATTGGTGAGCTTGTCTGAGGTTTCTCTGGATCTCCCCTATATGGCTATCTTATGTTTTTACTATTACAAGTCTAAATATACCCTTCTATACTTGTGAGTGACTTTATAATGTGTTACGATTCTTTTATATTCATATATGAACAGCCTGCAGTGGAGATCCTTTTAACTTCACTTTCTCTTGCTTAAGTACTTTATTACTCATATGAGAGACGTAATTACACTCTGTGTATATAATGATAAGCCTGTTTTAGGTTTTTTGGTTCTCCCCTATATGGTCGCCTCCTGATTTCACTGCCACAGGTTGAACATTTTATTATACCTGTGTGTGACTTCATATTGATGGATGCACTTTCATATTTATAGATGTGCAACCTGTAGTAGAGATCCAATTACCTGTGTCTCTCCTCTCAAGCACTTTATTAGGGAATATATGTGTCATCAGCAGGATGATATCTTTCTTGTGCTCTCCTTATATACTTTATACATTTAGTCTCATTCCAGTTGTCCCTCTTACACTTTTTTAGTCCCACTGAAATGTTGGAGACTCCTGTGTATATGTTTTTTACATGTCTGTTATATATTTGTATTTATTAAAGAGATCTTTTTACCAATGAGATTGTTGTCTGTAATTTATAATTTGGCTATACACTATATCTACAGGTGAAACTCAAAATATTCGAATATTGTGCAAAGTTCATTTATTTCAGTAATGCAACTTAAAAGGTGAAACTAACATATGAGATAGACTCATTACATGCAAAGCGAGAGGTTTCAAGCCTTTATTTGTTATAATTTGGATAATTATGGCTTAAAGCTTATGAAACCCCAAAGTCACAATTTTGAGGTACCCTTTGCTCAGGGGGTATGGATTCATTAGCTGATTACAGTGTGACACTTTGAGCCTAGAGTATTGAACCTTTTCACAAAATTCTTATTTTAAGCTGCATTAATGCAATTCCTTTTAATTTGCATTACTGAAATACATGGACTTTGCACGATATTCCAATTTTTAGAGTTTCACCTGTATGTAGGTATTAATTACTGTATTTTGTGGCGATTACCAGCCAATTTTAAATACAGTTTACCAGATTACACTGGATCTATGTGCGGTCTCCTTTCTTTGTCTGTGTCTTGGTGATTGACATAAATGTTCCCCTATTTTTTTAAATCAATTAATTAATGAAATAATTGTTTTTAGCGCCTCTCAATTCTTAACCGTGATATACTCTGTTAGTTCATACATAGAATTACTGTGCCTCAGTATTAAAGGGGGCATAATATATTGCTGTGTGCATTTTGCTGAACTGCTGCCTATTCCCAGTTAATTTGTTAGTTTAACCCCTTAAGGACTTAGGACGTACCGGTACGCCATGTTTGCCGAGTCCTTAAGGACCCATGACGTCCCGGTACGTCCTAACTTTAAAACTACATTGCGGCGCGGCGGGGGTTAATCATTCAGCAGGCATCCTGTCACAACGCCGGGGGAGGTCATGTGACCCCCCCCGCATCGGCGATCGCAGCAAACCGCCGGTCAATTCAGACCTGCTGTTTGCTGCGTTTCCGGTCCGTTCGGGTCTCCGGTGACCCGATGAACCGGAAAAGGCCGGTGATTGGTGGTGTGATTACACACACCAATCACAGTCCGAGCATTTGGGGGCGGCGGTGCTGTCCTTGGTGCTGGCGGTGCTGTCCTTGGTGGTGCGGGGAGAGAGGCGGGAGATTCAAACTCCCGACGCTCCTCTCTCCCCTCCTCTTCCTGCTGCTGCTCCTGCACCATCCTGCACCGTTCTGCACCAGCTCCTGCGATCCCCCCTTCGGCACCCATCACCCTCCTGCACCCATCACCCTCCAGGTAGGTTAGGGTCAGTGAGGGAGAGGCACGATTAGGCAGGGATAGAAGGGAGAGTTAGTTAGGGGGGGGAAAAAACAACTATCTGATTTATTGTTTCTGGTGGTTGAAGTCCACAGCACTTAGCTGTGAGACCCTAGACCCACCCAGGAGTGCTGCCACTTGCCCCCCCTTCACTAGCCCACCACCACCACTTTTTTTTTTTTTGTGTGCGCTGACTGTGGCTGGCACTCTTAGCGTCTGGCCACTGTTAGCGCATCGCCCGCCCAACCGCTGATCAGCGTTGTACCGCTGATCAGCAAGTTTGAACTTTTTTTTTTTTTTTTAACACTTGTCGATTTATTTGCCCACACACACACGCACATACAATAAAGTTTTACACGCACGCACATACACACGCACACACACATATAACCCTGGCCCACCAGACGTTCTCGGCCGAGGAGGCATACGCCCAGCTTGAATCCGACTCCTAGAGCCCCAGTGCGGATGAGGATGACCCCACGTTCCTCTTGTCATCCGCATCCTCCTCATCATCATCTGATGACGATGAGCCCCCAAGGCGGCGGAGACGCCGCCAGGCGGAGCCAGGGCCCCCACATGCTAGGGACCCGGCCCACCAAATAAGCCCACCGGAGCCCCCTACCGGTGAACTTAGCTGGTGTCCCCCAGTGGATTTTGAGCCCGAGATTCTGGATTTTGTTGGCAATCCAGGAATCCAGATTCCCACAGTGGGCTTCACTGAAATGGACTTTTTTAGTTTTTTTTTCCAGTGACCCATTTGTGAATCTGATGGTGGAGCAGACGAACCTGTACGCCCAACAGTTCGTAGCTCAGCACCCGGGCTCTTTTTTGGCTAGACCCGGTGGCTGCACGCCGGTAGTGCAACCCAGATGAGGACGTTTTGGGGCCTCGTGCTGCACATGGGTCTAGTGCAAAAACCCAGTGTCAGGCAATACTGGAGTGGGGACATCCTCCACCAGACCCCACTCTACAGTATGGCCATGACACGCCCCCGGTTTGAGGCCATCCGGAAATGTCTGCATTATTCAGATAATGCAGCATGTCCCCCCCCGAGGTGATCCTGCCTATGACCGTCTGTATAAGATACGGCCAGTCATCGACCACTTCGGGGCTAAATTTGCGCAGGCCTATGAACCTGGAAGGGAGGTCGCGGTTGATGAGTCTCTCGTTGCGTTTAAGGGGAGACTCCGTTTCCGCCAATACATTCCCACTAAGCGGGCGAGGTATGGCGTGAAAATGTACAAAATTTGTGAGAGTACCTCAGGGTACACTTACAAATTTTGTGTGTACGAGGGGCGAGATTCCCGTATTGAACCCCCAGAATGTCCCACCACTCTGGGTGTTAGCAGGAAACTTGTGTGGGACCTTATGCACCCACCCACAAGGGTTACCACTTGTACGTGGATAACTTTTATACTAGCATTCCCTTGTTCAGGTCCCATGCCGCCAGATCCACGTCTGCTTGTGGGACCGTGCGGAAAAATCAGTGCGGCCTCCCTGCCCACCCCCTCCAGGTACCTATCCCCAGGGGTGAGACCTGTGCCCTTACCACTGGAAACCTGTTGCTGGTCAGGTGTAAGGACAAGAGGGATGTCCTTATACTGTCCACAATCCACAGTAACAGCATCACCCCTGTCCCTGTGCGAGGTACCGTGGCAACGGTCCTCAAGCCCGATTGTATTGTCTACTACAATCGGTATATGGGAGGAGTTGATCTCTCTGCAAGTCCTCAAGCCATATAATGCCATGCGCAAAACCCGGACATGGTACAAAAAAGTTGCGGTCTACTTGGTACAGGTTGCCTTGTACAACGCTTTTGTACTATCCCGAAGCGCTGGCAGCACAGGGACATTCCTCCAATTCTATGAGGCAGTCCTCAAGGACCTGATTTATTCAGACCGGGAAAGAGCAGGCCGGAGTACCTCGGGAATTGGAGGCGCCCGGATTGTCCCTGGCCAACATTTTCCAGGTATGGTCCCCCATACTGGAAAGAAGGTACGGTCCCAAAAAAAGTGCAGAGTGTGTCACAGGAGGGGGATACGGAAGGACACCACCACTCAGTGTGACACTTGCCCCGATCATCCGGCCCTCTGCGTTATCGATTGCTTCAGGGAGTATCACACTTCCATGGAGTACTAAATTTTTATAATCCCCAACAGTCCCCCAGAGAACATAAAAAACTATGGCTCTCAGACTTTGGAGACATGGAAACAATTTTTTTTTCCAAAAATATTAGTTTTAGTGCAGGCATCCTCAAACTGCAGCCCTCCACATGTTGTAAAACTATAACTCCCAGCATGCCCAGACAACCTACAGCTATCAGCAGGGCATGGTGGGAATTGTAGTTTTACAACATCTGGAGGGCCGCAGTTTGAGGATGCCTGCTTAGTGTCTCCAAAGTCTGAGAGTCATACATATTGGGCATTGCCGCGTCAGTAAAAATCTTCTCTATAAAAATAACATTTAACCCAACCCCCCCGGATGAACAGCGTTAAAAAAAAAAAAAAAGTGTAAAAAAAAGCTATTTTTTGTCACCTAACATCACAAAAAGTGTAATAGCGAGCGATCAAAATGTCATATGCACCCCCAATTAGTGCCAATAAAACCGCCATCTCATCCCGCAAAAAATAAGCCCCTACATGTCACGGGTGATGTTGCAGATAGCTGGAACATATGAGTAAACGTCCGACTGGCTTGATCCCAAATTAAGGAGCATATAGGTGAGCCCTATAAAACCCTAAGAGCTCTCCCTGACTGCTATGCCCATGCAAGGGTCTCAATGGTAGACGATTGCATGCCCACGTACCTATGCCTGTGTGACACCTGAAACCCTATAATAGTGAGGGGACACGACCACCGGCTCCCTGCACTTAATACGGACGGAGTCAGGGTCACCTAGAATCAAGCCAGCAAGGAAACACAATAAATTAAAAGACTTATCTGAGCAAACAGCAGCCTCCAGCAGTGAACACTTCATCCAGGAAGTAGTATAAACCGCAAAGTGAGGCAGTATGGGAGGGAATATAAAGGGAGACGATTAGTCTAAATAGGTGACACCTGGGAGAAGGAAAGGAGATGACAAAGTGAAACCAAAACAAAGAAAGTCATGCAAGAGGTAGAGAAGGACATCTGCAAGACCTTCTCACAGAACTGGCGGTGACACTACATTAGATAGTCGACCAAAAAAAAAAAAAAAAAACTGTAGCTCCCAGGCTATGGAGGTACAAAAATAATTTTTTTGGGTTGCTAAAATGATAATATAGTGTAAAATCTAAAGAAATGTAAAAATATAGACATATTAGGTATCGCTGCGTCCGTAATAATCTTCCTATAAAAATAACATTTGACCAAACCCATCGGATGAACAGCGTTAAAAATATAAAATAAAAACGGTGCCAAAACACCAATTTTTGGGCAAAATTTCAATTTGAATCCTTTTTTTCCGATAATAAAGCAAGGGTTAACAGCCAAACAAAACTAAATATTTATTGCCCTGATTCTGTAGTTTGCAGAAACACCCCATATGTGGTCGTAAATGGCTATATAGCCACATGGCAGTGCATGGAACGAAGGGAACGCCATATGGTTTCTGGAAGGCAGATTTTGATGGACGGGTTTATTTACACCATGTCCCATTAGAAGCACCCCTGATGTAGCCTAGACTAGAAACTCCAAAAAAGTGACCCCATCTAAGAAACTACAAACCCTAAAGGTATTCAAAAGTTACTTTACAAACTTTGTTAACCCTTTAGGTTCTCCACAAAAACTAAATTAGCGAATGTAGAAACAATTTTAGAATAAATTTTTTTTGTTACCTTGCCTCAAAAAAGTGTAATATAGAGCAACCAAAAATCATATTTACCCTAAAATAGTCCCAAAACAACAACCACCTTATCCCGTAGTTTCCTAGATGGGGTCACTTTTATGGAGTTTCTACTTTAGGGGTGCATCAGGGGGGCTTGAAAGGGTACATGGTGTAAATAAACCAGTACAGCAAAATCTGCCTTCCAAAAACCATATGGCATTCCCCTTCTTCTATGTCCTGCTGTTTAGCCAAATAGTAGTTTACGACCACATATGGGGTGTTACTGCAAACTACAGAATCAGGGCAACCCATATTGAGTTTTGTTTGGCTGCTAACCCATTTTTTCCAGTAATAAAGTAAGGGTTAAAATGGAAAATTTTCCAAAAAATAGAAATTCCAAATTGTTTCTCCATCTGCCATTAACTCTTGTGGAACACCTAAAGGGTTAACAAAGTTTGTAAACCCAGTTTTGAATACCTTGAGGGGTGTACTTTCTTAGATAGAGTCTCTTTTTTGACATTTCTATTCTAGGGGTGCAAGGCGGGGGGCTGGAATGGGACATGGTATAAACAAAACCATTCCTGCAAAATCTGCCTTCCAAAACCGATATGGCGTTCCCCTCCTTCTATGTCCTCCCGTTTGGCCAAACAGTAGTTTAGGACCACATATGGGATGTTTTTTCAAACTACAGAATCAGGGCAACCCATATAGAGTTTTGTTTGGCAGTTAACCCTTACTTTATTACTGGAAAAAATGGATTAAAAATGGAAAATTTTCCAAAAAATTCAAATTCTTAAATTTTATGTCCATTTGCCATGAAGTCTTGTGGAAGACCTAAAGGGTAAACAAAGTTTGTAAAATCAGTTTTGAATACCTTGAGGGGTGTGGTTTCTAAAATGGTGTCACAAAGTGACTTCAGACCTGACTGGTCCATAAAAAGTGGTATTTGGAAAATTTCTCTGAAAAATTGTTCATAATTTGCTTCTAAACTTCTAAGCTAGTTAACATCCCCAAAAAATAAAATAGCATTCCCAAAATATACAAACATATCGCGTTTTGCAACAACAATCCAGCTGTACTGGAATGGTTTGACTTCCTCTTCAACATCATCTCAAGTGACAACAGATAAACCAGTGGGTTTCCTCTGACACCACTCTTAGTTTGGCATGGCCCAGGAGCTGCTCCGTTCAGCTAGCAAAGTAATGTATGCCGCTGACTCTGCTCTGCTTTTCAGCGAGGTTGAACTTTGTGAGTACAGTCAGCAGTTACAGACTTGAAGAAGTGCAGCTACCGATGAAGACAGTCGGGTGAGAGCACATGTTGCAAGAGGTCAGGGATGGTGTCACTAGAGACAGGTGAGGATGACACAAGTGATGACCAAACATGTAGATTACAATATAGCCGATCACACATGGGAGCCAGTGAAGAGGGGACATTGTCATCATCATTAGGAGTATTGGTGGAAGTGTGCCAGTGAGACAGCAGGGTGGAAGTGTGCCGTGAGAAAGCAGGGGTGAAGGCAGTGGGGAGATCTTCAGCCAAACGCAGGAGGGGTACACCGTCTGCTATTCGTGAAACTAACTTTGAGGAACACACTAGCAGTGCACAAGTTCATAAAAGCAGCAGCAGACAGGCATCATGCAGTGCTGAGGAAAAAATGCCATACTCGCCAGTGTGGCAATTTTCTACCAAGGCGCTGGGGATGTTAGTGTGGCGTATGCAGGATATGTGTGCAGAAGGTGAGGCACAGCCAGGGCTGCTAATGTTGGCACAACGGCCCAGCTTCAATGAATGGAATGTCACCATAAAGTGGCATGGAAAAACCATGCACTCATTTACTGTTACAGCCTGTACAGCAATTGCAGTAGCTCCCAATCGGCCCACACCCTGTCCTCCGGCAGTCAGGGCTTAACAACATCAGCAGAAGGAAGCTGTCCCTTCCCTTCAATGTCGTCTTCGACTTCAATGCTGCTCCTGATGCTCCTCCTACTCCTACTCCTCGTCACTGGTTTCGACAGTAATCGATCACAGAGGCGAAGTATGTGTGCACTCATCCAATGGCACAGAAGCTGAATGTGCACCTGACCAAGTCCCTCCCTTTCCACATTTCAGAGGACTGATGGCTTGTGCCCACGCCAAGGTGGAGAATCCCAAGCCGGCATTACTTTTCCAAAAAAGCTGTACCAGCCCTGCATACGTACATTGAGCATGTGCAGGCACAGCACTATGAAGTGCCTTTTGCGCTGTGGCATTAGAAGAATTTTGATATCTCTGACTTTAGTCTAACCAAAGTAATTCCTCTAGCGCCGTTCTATGGAAACAGTAGGTTTAAAGAGCGCACCAAATTCTGAAATAACTTCTTCATTAACTTCAACTTTTCTTCATATATAACACTGCCGCCTCCGCAGATAGTCCATGTACAAAACACGTGTTGAAAAGATATCACAAAATGGCGGTATGCATAAGATGGTGGTTCAACTGTTCAATCTTGTCATTCAACATAAAATGGTGGATATATTTCTCTCTTGAGTATCTGTATCTCTCACTTTAAGTTATTTAAGCACTTTATGATCTCTGAGGTCTAATAGTTCACTTGCTGAATTTGGTCGCAATTTGCAGTATGCAGTTAGCAGTAAGTATTTGCAGATTGTTGATTATGATTTGGTATGGTTTGTATGCAATTTGGATTGCAATATGGAGTTTTAATTTGGATGTGAAGTTTGTAGTTTGCAATTGTATGCAATTGTAATTGGGGTGGAACTGTAAGTAACAGTAGGAACATATATAACTGTTTTAAAATACCTATTTGGCCCTCTCTGCTTCCATAAAACATAGCTCTTAGTTGAGGTGATATGTCTGTTCAGCTTCTCTCTCTGGTGAATAATAATTTCTAGCAGCTACTGCTATGGGAATTTCCCACACAGGCTGTGTGTGAGGCTGGCTGTGATTGGTCTAGACTCCTGCCCAGCAACAACAGTTTAACTCTATGCTTCCTGTTGTTTCTGCTGTGTCATTGAGCTTACCTCACATCCATATAATGGAATCGTAAAGGCATTTATCTTTTCTGCTTCTGTGAACACAATATATATACAGTCTGATCAAACGTTTAAGACCACTTGACAAATGGCAAAAAATCATATTTAGCATGGCTGGATCTTAACAAGGTTCCAAGTAGAGCAATGCAACAAGAACAAATGGGAGTGAGACAAAACATTTTTTTAGCATTCAATTTAATGAAAACAACAAATAAACTGAAACAGGCTGTTTTTCAGCTGATCAAAAGTTTAGGACCACACCTCCAAAAAAAAAAACGAAACCACCCCAAAACAGAAATCCAACTTCCAAACATGAACTCAGTAATGAGTAGCTCCGCCGTTATTGTTTATCACTTCAAAAATTCTATTTCGGCATGCTTGATTGCAAGCATTTCCATGAGGTGAGTGGGAACATTTCTCCAAGTGTGGAGAGACGGGGGGGCCGCACAAAGGCCATCTACTGACTGGAACTGTTGTCCATTTTTGTAAACTTCCTTTGCCATCCATCCCCAAATGTTCTCAATTGGGATTTAGATCAGGGGGAACATGCAGATGGGCTAAAAGATGATGTTTTCTCCTGGTAGAAGTCCTTGTCCTGCTGGCATTGTGTACTGTAGCGTTGTCCTGTTGAAAAACCCAGTCGTTACCACACAGACGAGGGCCCTCAGTCATGAGGAATGCTCTCTGCAACATCTGACATAGCCAGCGGCCGTTTGACCGCCCCTGCACTTCCTAAAGCTCCATTGTTCCACTGAAGAAAAAAGCATCCCAGACACCATTATGGCGCCTCCCTCCACTGTGGCGCGTAGAAAACATCTCAGGTGGTGATCTGCTTGTCATGCCAGTAACGTTGGAAACCATCAGACCATCAAGGTTAAAATTTTTCTCATCAGAGAATAAAACTTTCTTCCACCTTTGAATGGTCCCATGTTTGGTGCCTCTCTTGCAAAGTTCAAATGAGCAGTTCTGTGGCGTTCAAGGAGACGAGGTCTTTGAAGACGTTTTTTGTTTTTGAAGCCCTTCAGTCTCAGATGCCGTCTGATGGTTATGGGGCTGCAGTCAGCACCAGTAAGGGGCCTTAATTTGGGTCGAGGATCATCCAGTGTCTTGACGGACAGCCAATTGGATTCCTCTGGCTCAATGCTGATGAAATTTTTTGGGTCTTCCACTTGACTTTTTTTGTTCCATAACCCTCAGATCTATTTAAGAAATTCAAAATTGACTGTCTTACTGCGTCCCACCTCAGCAGCGATGGCGCGCTGTGAGAGACCCTGCTTATGGAGTTCAACAACCAGACCACGTTCAAAATGGGAGAGTTTTTTTTGCCTTTGCCATTACAATGTGTGACTACCTGACAGAAAATGACAATGAATCCACCATCTTTGGCACAGATTTGGCCTTTTAAAGGCATGGTGGTCCTGAAAATTTTGATCAGCTGAAAAACAGCCTGTTTCAGTTTAATCGTTATTTTTAATTAATTGAATTCTCAAAAAATGTTTTGTCTCACTCTCATTTCTAGGACAGGTCTTAGCTGGCCAGCTATAGAGCAGACAGTGGGACAATCCTTGGGCCTCTCGTGTCTGGTAAATTCACTCCAGAGTGGACGTACAGTTGCAAGAAAAAGTATGTGAACCCTTTGGGAATGATATGGATTTCTGCACAAATTGGTCATAAAATGTGATCTGATCTTCATCTAAGTCACAAACAATAGACAATCACAGTCTGCTTAAACTAATAACACACAAATAATTAAATTTTACTATGTTTTATTAAACCACACCATGTAAACATTCACAGTTCAGGTGGAAAAAGTATGTGAACCCTAGACTAATGACATCTCCAAGAGCTAATTGGAGTGAGGTGTCAGCCAACTGGAGTCCAATCAATGAGATGAGATTGGTGAGGTGTTGGTTACTGCTGCCCTGCCCCTATAAAAAAAACACACACCAGTTCTGGGTTTGGCTTTTCACAAGAAGCATTGCCTGAATGTAATGATGACTCGCACAAAAAAGCTCTCAGAAGACCTACGATTAAGAATTGTTGACTTGCATAAAGCTGGAAAGGGTTATAAAAGTATCTCAAAAGCCTTGCTGTTCATCAGTCCACGGTAAGACAAATTGTCTATAATGGAGAAAGTTCAGCACTGCTGCTACTCTCCCTAGGAGTGGCCTTCCTGTAAAGATGACTGCAATAGCACAGCGCAGACTGCTCAATGAGGTGAAGAAGAATCCTAGGGTGTCAGCTAGAAGACTTACAAAAGTCTCTGCATATGCTAACATCCCTGTTAGCGAATATACGATACGTAAAACACTAAACAAGAATGGGATTTACATGGGAGGATACCACAGAGGAAGACACTGCTGTCCAAAAAAACCATTGCTGCACGTTTACAGTTTACACAAGAGCACCTGAATGTCCACAGCAGTACTGGCAAAATATTCTGTGGAAAGATGAAACCAAAGTTGAGTTGTTTGGAAGAAACACACAACACTAGTGTGAGAAAAAGAGGCACAGCACACCAACATCAAAACCTCAACCCAACTGTGAAGTATGGTGGTGGGGGGCATCATGGTTTGGGGCTGCTTTGCTGTGTCAGGGCCTGGACGGATTGCTGATCATCGAAGGAAAAATGAATTCCCAAGTTTTATCAAGACATTTTGCAGGAGAACTTAAGGGCCATCTGTTTACCAGCTGAAGCTCTACAGAAGATGGTTGTTGCAACAGGACAACGACCCCAAGCATAGAAGTAAATCAACAACAGAATGGCTTAAACAGAAGAAAATACGCCTTCTGGAGTGGCCCAGTCAGAGTTCCTGACCTCAACCTGCTTGAGATGCTGTGGCATGACCTCAAGAAAGCGATTCACACCAGACATCCCAAGAATATTGCTGAACTGAAACATTCTGTAAAGAGGAATTGTCAAGAATTACTCCTGACCGTCTGATCTGCACTACAGGAAACATTGTTGAAGTTTATTGCTGCCAAAGGAGGTTCAACCAGTTATTAAATCCAAAGGTTCACATACTTTTCCAACTGCACTGTGTATGTTTACATGGTGTGTTCAATAAAAAATGGTAACATTAATTCTTTGTGTGTTTATTAGTTTAAGCAGACTGTAATTGTCTATTGTTGTGACTTAGATGAAGATCAGATCACATTTTATGACCAATTTTGTGCAGAAATCCATATCAATTCCAAAGGGTTCACATACTTTTTCTTGCAACTGTATGTAGTTGTAATTATGGTAAAGGACAATATATATCGTTCATAGCCCACTGAGTAAATGTCGTTCTGGGCCAGGCCACCATGATGGCAATGCCTACCTCCGCGTTGTATTTGTGGTATATCTGCGGCAATGTCCTCCTCTGCTTCCTCATCCTCCACCTTGCCTCACCCTCCTCCTCTAGGCACAGTTCACAGTGGTCCTCCAGCATACCCACCTATGCAAAGCTGGGCATTGTTACGTGGTTCTGCACCTGGTCAGCCTTGTTGAACAGAGCCACAGCAGGGAGGAACTGTTCTGCATCATCATAAAGAAATCGAATACTGGCTGTCTCCTCTCACCAACTGGAGATAGAAGCCATGGTTACTGATAATGGGAAGAACATTTTCTCTGTGCTGTGTCAGGGAGGGGCTGACCTATGCGCCCTGCATGGGCGCACTTCGTCGTCAATCTCATTGTTCAACCGGTTCCACAAGTCTTCCACTGAACTGTTATAAATGTCCAGGATCTATGCATGCACTTCAACCACTCTTACCATGCAAAACGCTCCTTTCCTTGAGCTTGCAAAGGCAAAATGCCCTTCCCCAACATTACCTGGTATGCGACCTTTCCACCCGTTGGAAGTCCACGCTCCATATGTTTGACCGCGTCTGTATGAGCAGAGGAAGGGCGTCAACATTTCTTAATGCTGCAGCCAGACATATCCTACTCCCCTGCCTGACTTCCACTTTAGCCAGTGGCACCTCATGCGTGACACATGCCTTTGCTCAGGCCCTTTGAGGAGGCCTCTTTATTTGTCAATAGACAGAACTACGGGATGAATGATGTAATTCCACTACGCGTCCTGGGGGGGATGCAGACAAATCTGATTGTGAGGGGGGACAGAAGACGTGGCACCTCCATTTATGTCCACCTAGAGCGCGAGGAGGATAAACTGGCATGTGAGGAGGACATAAATGCCAAGGAATTTTTGTGGCCTGGGTATACCTGATTAATTAATTAATTTGTAATGATTCAAATTTCTTGTTGACGTTCGGTGAATCAGCCAAATCACATTTTTTCAAAACTTTGCTCGTCTTTAGTCATAAACCTGAGACGGAAATGTTATAGCCATGATTTATTGACTCAAATAACTCAGCATGTCTTTTGTTGATATTGTATGGAGATATTGTAGCTTTACAGAAGGCGCCTGCTCAGGAGTTGAGCTAGTACAATAGCCAGAGGAATGCCTGTTGTTTAATACAGCAGACATCCACCAGCTTTGTCTGTGATCAGAGGATTTTCACCACCATCATATGCTGAGTTCAATTGCAAACATAGCATCTGAGCAGTTATTTGGAGGAAGGGGGTTTCCCTCTGGTGACCGAATGGCCACCGCAACGAAATCACATTCAATTGCTATGGCAGCTTTGAGGCCTTCTGAAGGCTCCCAGGGCTGCCATAGTTAAGGTTTTATTAAGCCGTTAATAAGAACATTGCAATTTAACCGTAGACTCCAAAAATAATTATCGCAAGTCCACTAGGGAGGACTAAATATCAAGTGAATTTTTAAAATATATTACAGTCAGGTCCATAAATATTGGGACATCGACACAATTCTAACATTTTTGGCTCTATACACTACCACAATGGATTTGAAATGAAACAAACAAGATCTGCTTTAAACTGCAGACTGTCAGCTTTAATTTGAGGGTATTTACATCCAATCAGGTGAACGTTTAGGAATTACAACAGTTAGCATATGTACCTCCCACTTGTTAAGGGGCCAAAAGTAATGGGACAATTGGCTTCTCAGCTGTTCCAATGGCCAGGTGTGTGTTAGTCCCTCATTATCCCAATTACAATGGGCAGATAAAAGGTCCAGAGTTCATTTCAAGTGTGCTATTTGCATTTGAAATCTGTTGCTGGTTAACTCCAAAGAGCTGTCACTATCAGTGAAGCAAGCCATCATTAGGCTGAAAAAACAAAACAAACCCATCAGAGAGATAGCAAAAACATTAGGAGGGGCCAAAACAACAGTTTGGAACATTCTTATAAAGAAGGGAAACGCACCGGTGAGCTCAGCAACACCAAAAGACCCGGAAGACCACGGAATACAGAGGGTTCACCAACAAGATGTAAAACATTGTTGAGCCTCAAAAACAGGAAGGCCAGATTAGAGTTTGCCAAATGACATCTAAAAAAGCCTTCCCAGTTCTGGAACAACATCCTATGGACAGATGAGACCAAGAATCATCAACTTGTACCAGAGTGATGGGATGAGAAGAGTATAGAGAAGGAAAGGAACTGCTTATGATCCTAAGCATAACACCACATCAGTGAAGCATGGTTGTGGTAGAGTCATGGCGTGGGCATGTATGGCGCCAATGGAACTGGTTCTCTTGTATTTATTGATGATGTGACGGCGTGACAAAAGCAGCTGGATGAATGTGTTTCGGGAAGTATTAATCTGCTCATATTCAGCCAAATGCTTCAGAACTCATTGGACGACGCTTCACAGTGCAGATGGACAATGACCAAAGCATACTGCAAAAGCACCAAGGCGTTTTTAAGGGAAAGAAGTGGAATGTTATGCAATGGGCCAAGTCAATCACCTGACCTGAATCCGATTGAGCATGCATTTCACTTGCTGAACACAAAACTGAAGGGAAAATGCCCCAGAGAACAAGCAGGGAACTGAACACAGTTGCAGTAGAGGGCCTGGCAGAGATCATCACCAGGGATGAAACCCAGCGTCTGGTGATGTCTATGCGTTTCAGACTTCAGGCTGTAATTGACTACAAAGGATTTGCAATAAAGTATTAAAAAATGAAAGATTTATTAAAGATTATTATTCTGTCCCATTACTTTTGGTCCCTTAACAAGTGGGAAGGCACATATGCAAACTGTTTGTAATTCCCTACACCGTTCACCTGATTTGGGATGTAAATACCCCCAAATTAAAGCTGAAGTTAAAGCACATCTTGTTCGTTTCATTTCAAATCCATTGTGGTGGGTGTATAGAGCCAAAAATGTTAGAATTGTGTCGATGTCCTAATATTTATATATATATATATATATATATATTTTTTTTTTAAGATATATAAAAAAAAAACACCTCAAATCAATACTCTTTCTCTCCATTTTACAAATAAAACTAAATAATGAAAAAATGCCCAAATTATTAAAATATTATAAATATAAAAAATATTTATCCCATATGAACACTGCCATGGAAAACTATGAAAATGTCATAAAGTTAATGTGTAATCACAAAATGTTTTTTTGTTGAAATCACTGTCACTATTAGTGTTGAGCGCGAATATTCGAATATCGAATTTTTTTAGCGAATATCAGACACTTCGCTAATTCGCGAATATTTCGAATATAGTGGCTATAAATTCGATATTTCGAATATTCTTTTTTTTTTTTGTTAGTGTTATAGTTTTTTCTTTCCCACTTCCCAAAAGTAGTTCTTACCTGTCCTTAGGATTCCTGGCTCCGTTGCCGCTTCTGACGACTTTCGTGCTCATGGAGCGTCCCATCACCATGGAGAACGACTCCATACTAGAAATGTACTTCGGATTTGAGAATTACGTTGAAATCGCAATTCGATTATTTCAAGTATAATAATCGAATTTCGATTTTAACTTAGCAGTGCTATATTCCATATTCGTTATATCTAGCCTAATATGGACTATAGCAGGTGCTAAGTTAAAATCGAAATTCGATTATTACAACTTGAATAAATCGAATTGCGATTTCAACTTGGACCTGGTTTACTATGGCTGGCTTGGTAGAATTAGCGAATATGACCAATGTATTCGTCATATTCCTCAAAACGAAGATAACAAAGTAGTCTACATCTTCGTTTTTAGCTCCATATTCGTCACTTCGCTAATTCTAGCATCAAATAGGAAGGTTGACTATAGAGACAGCTAAGTTTAATTCGCTATGCGATTATATTACTTTGCTTTTTTTTTTTATAAATAGAATCATTATAATAATCAAGTATTTAACTATTCAATTTAAAAAAAAAAAAAAGCAAAGTGATATAATCGCATAGCGAATTAAACTTAGCTGTCTCTATAGTCAACTTTCCTATTTGATTGCTAGAATTAGCGAAGTTGATGAATATGGAGCTAAAACGAAGATGTAGAATACTTCGTTATCTTCGTTTTGAGGAATATGACGAATACATTCGTCATATTCGCTAATTCTACCAAGCCAACCACAGTAAACCAGGTCCAAGTTGAAATCGCAATTCGATTAATTCAAGTTGTAATAATCGAATTTCGATTTTAACTTGCACTGCTATAGTCCATATAGGCTAGAATTAATCGAATAATGGAATATAGCACTGCTAAGTTAAAATCGAAATTCGATTATATAACTTGAATTAATCGAATTGCAATTTCAACTTGGACCTGGTTTACTATGGTTGGCTTGGTAGAATTAGCGAATATGACGAATGTATTCGTCATATTCCTCAAAACGAAAATAACGAAGTATTCTACATCTTCGTTATAGCTCCATATTCGTCAACTTCGCTAATTCTGGCAATTAAATAGGAAAGTTGACTATAGAGACAGCTAAGTTTAATTCGCTATGCGATTATTTTACTTTGCTTTTTTTTTTTTATAAATAGAATCATTATAATAATTATTATAATGATTCTATTATAAAAAAAAAGCAAAGTAAAATAATCACATAGCGAATTAAACTTAGCTGTCTCTATAGTCAACCTTCCTATTTGATTGCTAGAATTAGCGAAGTTGACGAATATGGAGCTATAACAAAGATGTAGAATACTTTGTTATCTTCGTTTTGAGGAATATGACGAATACATTCGTCAAATTCGTCATCTTCGCTAATTCTAGATGTCAAACCAATAGGAAAGTAGCCTTAAGTTAAAATCGCAATACGCGATTATTTAAATCGCATAATAATCGCGATAACTAGAATAATGATGAATATTCGATTTCGACGAATATGAAACGAATATTCTATCGAATATTCGCGAATTTCGTCGAAATCGAATATGGCACCTGCCGCTCATCACTAGTCACTATCTATATCTTAAAAAAATCCTAAAATCATGTAGTCTTCACACTGGTTCCTAGACCTAATAATATGATGAGACTTCCTGTTCTGTACAGGTAACTTTTTAGTAGGCAGTCATTGCATTATTATCACTAGAGATGAGCGAAGTTTTCAAAAATGTGATTAGGATGCTTCGATGAATTTTCCAAAAAATTTGCTTCCATTCCGAATTAATTTGTCATGAAGTGCGTTAAATCAGCTAGTTAAATCATCCAATGCATAGCTGGTCTTTTCTGGTAGTTAAACACTTACTGTGCGTCAGTATGACAGGCAGGTCAAATACAGTATATGGATGTGCGCATTGGCTCAGTTCACACCTCCTCTATTTAGTCAATTATGGGTCCAAAACACAGAACCGGGGCAGATCTTTTCATGATACCTTATTTGAGAGTAGGATTGGCTCACCATACAGTAACTGCTGTAATTAACTGACCAAATAATTGAAGTGTGAACTCACAGGTCAATGTTTTGCATCAGGTATAATGTACTTAACCATGCAGTGGCCCAAGATTCTACTATAGAGCGTCTCTTTTTAACACCATCATCTGTTTCCACATAGATTGTTAGAGAACCTGGGTATGTTACACACTGATTTTACCAAATTGGGAAAGAGTGGTTTCATCTCACTGTTGTTGGGGGGTGTGCACATTGGTTGATAGATAAGCTATCGTGTTACCCACTCAAGTTCCACTGTAGAGTGAAAGAGCTGTCTCATGTAACACCGTCTCCTGTTTCCACATAGATTGCTTGAGAAGCTGTTGTATAACACACTCATACAAGTAGTGGACCCATGACAGACTGGAGAGGGTGTCAGCAGTAAGTTTGTGTGTTGACCTCACAGTTTATTTTTCCCTTATTTAGACTGATCCTGTCTTCTGAGCATCCGCCTTTACACGTCAGTATTTGGTCTGTAATTGATCAGTATTGGTAAGGCCAAAAAAAAAACTGAAGTGAGTCCAAATAAGAGGTGACAGGTGAAGAAAGTCTTCTGTGTCTTGGACTACTCCTGCTTTTGGCATCCAAATAATGAATAAAGATGCAAAACACTGACCGTGGGGATTGAGGCCTTATGGATACTCCAAAGACAGGATCCATTGTGGTTTTTCATTTTTCAGTTCTTCTGATAGATTCAAAACGGCAAAATAAACTGTGATTTCAACAACGCCAAACAGGGGACACTAGTGGCCCAATCACAGAGCGGTGAGGGTGGGTAACAGCAAAAGAAGTCAACACAGTGGCCCAGTCACAGAGTGTGAGGGTGGCAACAGCATGAGAAGTCATCATAGTGGCCCAGTCACAGGTGGTGAGGTGGGGGGCAACAGCAGTGGCAGTAACAGCACAAGATGGAGGCAGTAGGAGAAGATGGCACCAGCTGTTGGCATCAGGTGGCCAGCATCAAAATAGTGAATGCACATGCCAGGAGTAACGGGCCATTTTTCACAATGTTTTTGTGTGGCAGCACACTGAATTCAGAACATTACTGCCAAATGAGCTAGTCTGATGCATCAAGCACCAGCATGTGGAAATCCTGCTGATCCACACCTGATTCATCTTTACAAAGGTTAGTCTCTCAACATTTGTGTTAAAAGCGAATTCTCTTTGGGGTAATAATGCCCCCCTGCACCACTAAACACTCGCTCTGATGTCACACTACTGGCCGGGCAGGAAAGCTTGTCCAGGGCAAACTTGGCCAGTTACGGCGACATTTCAAGTTGGCTGCCAGTAGTCCAGGGGATCTGAATCTGGGCTGACAGAGTGCAGTCCAAGTATTCCACCACCTGCTGGGTTGAGGTTCTGCTGAATGTCCTGTTGCTGCAGGCTGGTTTCTTCAGTAGGTGGGTGAAGAAATCGTGCTTATCAGAGACTGGAGACTCAAGTTACTGCTGACAGAGCTGGCGCTGCTCCTCCCTCCCTCTAGCAGTCATGACAGTGTGACCGTGAACGCAGAGGGCCCCCACCCCCTGGTCAGACCTTTGTGAGGATGGGTGACATCCAGTGTTGATGCAAGGTTGTGGTGCCAACATTGGCCATGCTTCACTTTCTGCCCACACATTCTACATGTGCCACGCTGACATCCTCCGGCAAATTGCTGAAAGATTCCCACACCAGCGCGTAGGAAATTTTAACCCCCACCACTTCATGCTTACACTGTGACTGACTCTATGAATCCATGCCCCGCTAGTTGTTTCCAGACAGGGTATGCTCTGAGTAGCACAACGGTCTACCACAGGCACGTTTGGATACAGACCTTACACTGCTTCCACCCTGCTGGCCTCACAGCCACGCTTACACCTTGCTGGCTGAGCCGCATGCTGCCACCCTGCTGCTGTCTCACGGGCAAGCTGCCATCCTCACCCCCTGATGATGATGATGATGATGAAGCCCCCTCGTCACCTAGCTCCCATGTGCGATTGGCTAAATCCACTACTGTCGGCACATCATTGATGTCCCCTCACGCAGTCTCATAGCCGCGTCCCTAAATGCTCGCAACAACCTGCTCCCACCTACTCTTCCATCATCGCTATTTGCCCACCGACAGGAGGAAGCAGTGGGATCTCCTCCTCCAAATCTGGGCTGGACAGTAGCTGATGAATGTCCTCAATAAGCCCGTCCTTGCTGAAAAGCGGAGCAGAATCAGCAGCATTACAATACTTCCTGAGCAGAAGGAGAAGAAAAAGTAAGAGGCAGGTTCAGGACCGATGGGGGGCACAGATCTTGTTCCTGGGCCATGCCAACTAAGTGTGATGGCAGGGGAACCCACTGGTGTCTGATGTCAGTTGAGATGACGTTGAAGACCGAGGCAACCATTCAAGGACAGCTGGTTGCTGGTCAAAACAACGACCACTGGATGACGCTGACAGCTCTGGCCTGTTGCTGTGACTGCTGCTACCACCCCCCTTCTTCTGCTGCTATTTTAGCTAGCTCCAGAAACATTTGCCATTTCCTGTTCCCTTTGGAAGGTTTTGGCACCTGTCTGTTGGACATATTGTACAGTAACTGTAAGTGTAAAATAACAGTACTATTAGACCGCTTTTTTTCACCCCATTACAGAATTAAGATGATATAGAATTACTTATCTAAAAAACAAGGTGGAAAAACTATAACTGTAAAAATAGAGAGCTTTTTCACCCTAAGTTACAGAATCAAGGCATTATAGAATGACTTTCTATAACACAATGTTGGACAACCCAATAGCAGTAGTATTTGACAGCTTTTTCACCCCCAATTAGAGATTCAAGGCATTGATAGAATTTCTTATCTATAACACAATGTGGGACACCCCAATTAGCAGTAGTATTCAACCGCTTTTTCAACCCGATTAGTAAAATCAAGGTGTAATAGAACTGCTTATCTATTAAACCAAGAGGGGCACTGTTTAAGTAGTTCCTGTACTCTCCCTAAGCTCTCCCTATACTGTGTAAAAAGTCTCCCTACAATCTCTCTACATTTTTCCTATGCTGTTCCTGAACTGTTCCCATCAAATATTTTACAATTAAAGGCTTTCTTAATCACTGTCCCTAGAGCTTGTCATGTCTCTCCCTATTCTCAGCTCACAGTGAAATGGTGGGAGACCGGGTGGGATGAGGGTCTTATAGGGCTCTGACATTACAGGGGCTGGATAGCTGTTGATTGGCTGTCTGCATGGCATTATGGGTGATCTTGCGTTCCCGGGCTTCTTACTTTCACTATGTAACATGTATAGCCGCCATTTTAGGAACAAATTGATTTGTTACCATGAAGAGCCAGGAAATTCGGATTTGGTGCAAATCAAATTTTTCCTAAACTTCGGATGGAATTCCACTTCATCAGATTCGATTTGCTCAACACTAATTATCACAAGCATAATTACAAAAAACAGATATCACCTTTGTATAGATAACACAGGATCCACCATTCAAAATAGATGATAATCATAGCTTAATAGCTCTCTCCTGACCTCTGCACAGATCACAGAGCATGCCTAGAAAAATCTCCCATAGAAGTAAAGGAGTCGCCTCATGTCCATTGTGCCATTTGGCTGCTTTCAAAGAATAGCCAGTCTTGACATACTGTATTTTAGTCTTAGCAGCCAGTGTGAAAACTGTATGATGTAGCACTTTTTTAATATAGTGCGTGACATGGAAAACTGAAAGAAACAAAGTCACCAAAATATATAATTGACATTGTATAACAAGCTATTTTAGTGGTTCCTTCCCCTTAAATCCTTAGGATACCGGAGGTTTTTTTTAGTTTTTGCGTTTTCATTTTTCTTCCCTATCTTCCTTAAACCATAACTTTTTTATATTTTGGTTCACATAGCTGTATGAGGGCTTATTGTTTGCAGGAAAAGTTGTACTTTTTAATGCCAGCACTAATTATGGCATAAAATGTAGTAGGAAGCGGTAAAAATAAACTCCAAATGGGATGGAATTGGGAAAAAAACACAATTCCTCCACCGTTTTACGGGTTTTGTTCCCACAGCGTTTCATTTGTGGCAAAACTGACCAGGGTCAGTACAATTAAAACGATACCCCATATGTATATATATATATATATATATATATATTTTTTTTTTTAAGTATTTATGTTTACTCTCATTTTATTGAGCAAAAGTGTTATCCTATACAACTGTTTCGTTGTCTAATATACATACAGTACATGTTCAGTTCATGTATTAAACCAACATTTTCAAACATATTTTATGAGTACATTGAAATCTGTACTATTGTGCCAACTGTTTCTGTTGCGCCGGTTAGTTCTACCTATACCAATAATAATTGTTCAGTAGATACACAAAGAAATATTTAAGGAGGGAAGGGGGGAAGGATGGTATCAAGTAGGAAAAAAGAAACAGAAAGTAGGGTACTTGGTAGGTATCAAACCTATTGTTGCTACTCTTTTATCAAGACTTATCCTCTGGACAGTTCTCTAAGAAGTTCTGAGAACTCTTCAGAATAAATGAACTCAGAGAGGGAATTCCACCTGCAGCGTCCCACTACGTGTGTGTGGGCACTGCTTAAAAGCACTTTTTGTCGTAACAAATGTATTATGCTGTATTGTGGTACTTTGTACTAATGTACCTTCAAAATCCCTGTTACCAGGCAGATTAGGTGTAATTTATACATCCCACCACTAGATGGGGATAAAGCTTAGGTCTTATATATATACCTAGGTCAGGCCTAGTGAGGAGAGTAGTGAGAAGGAGTTAGAGATTAGAGCAGTTCTGAGTAGATCAGATTAGATTAGTGGGAGAAAATTTAGAGTGAAGACTCCATGACACAGATTAGTGAGTGGAGCCAACTTCGCCATGAGGTGGTACTAAGATGTGAGGCGCAGAAGAGCGTTTTCCTTCTGTGTCCGGACTATGCACTTGCATCCCTGACCAGTAGGAGAGAGTTTGCCTCCCTGGAATAGAAACAAGCTTCCTAAGGAATCATCGGTGATAAGAGCCATTATTTACGGCCACAGACACCTTTGCGCATGGTGGAGGACTTATAGCTTCTGGCAGCCACACCATACTTCTGAGAGACAGATGAGTTTACCTGTCCCAATGTTCAGCTTGTAGGTAAAAGACAAGGAATAGGACAGAGCACATCAATAGGAACAAGGTACACCTAACCCACAGCTCCAAGTCAAACCTGAAAAGCCTAGAAACAGTGGATTTGCAGACCTACTCTGAAAACATCAAGAGACTATTTTTGTACTGCTACCAACCAAAGTCATCCACAGTAAAAGTTGTGAGTTGCATCTTACCACTGTCTACCTCATTATTACCACTATTGGTTGTACCACCATTAAAGGTACTGTCGTCACGACAAAAACCATCAAGGGACTCTGCCGCAACAAGCACCCTAAGCACCCCTAACATCAAGGGCACCTCAACCACCATCTTGGCTGATGCTTCCCTACCACAGAGTGTGCCCCGGAGGATTTTGTGCTGTCCACCTCAACACTGTGCTGCCAGCCCAGGGAGGCTTTCTGCTAACTGTGAGTAAACTGATGAACTGTGTGTTATACTTTGGCCCCTCATCGGTCCACCGTGAACCTCACGTGTTGCCCCAGCGCTACTGGCTGGCTGCACACCTAGCGTAAAACCTATCCTTTTGATCGTGGGAGTGTGCAATAAATTCCTCCATCCTGAGTAAATGTCTGATTTCCGCTGCCCATTCACTGAGAGAGGGTGCATCACTCGACTTCCAGTGCCTCGGTATCACCAACTGTGCTGCCATAAGCAAGAAACTCAATGCGTTTTTCTTCATCTGGCCAAAGTTCCTGTTGTTAGTGACAGAAGGGTCATTTTGGGTGAGTTGACTATTGTTTTCCCTGAGAATTTGCCATATACCCGAATCACCTGTTCCCAAAATATTTTTATGGGCTGGCAGGACCCTCCTCTATGTATATATTTTTTTTTTGTCTAAATAGTGTAAAAATACATTCAAACTTTGAAAATAATTATTTTTTTTACATCACTATATTCTGACCCCCATAACTTTTTTATACTTATGTCTCCTGAGCTATATAGGGGCTCAATTTTTGCGGGACAATCTGTAGTTTTTATTGATACCATTTTGGAGTGTGTGTGACTTTTTGATCACATTTTATTACTTTTTTGGGGTAAGAGAAACAATGAAAAAAATGGCAAAGTCGGCCATTTTGACCCTTTTTTGGCCATTGGCCGTATTGGATTTTTAAAATATATTTTAATAGTACGGGGCGTTTTCGGCTGCAGTGATACCCATCATGTTTTATATTTATTGTTATTTAGGTATTTATTTATTTTAACTTTAAAAAAAACTAAAATTTAAATGATTTTAAAGCTCATATATGAGCCAATAAATTCCGTTTTTTTTTATTATTTTTATACAATCAGGTATTTTTTAAATTTAGGTTTATGAAGAATTGCACCATGATTACAATGTGCCTCATCAGCGAGGCTCATGAGTATTCACAAGCAAATACCAACATTCCATTGGCCACAGTGTCAGTAGGAAGCCTGGAAGTGCAAGCTTCCTGGTTTTTATCCATTTAGATGCCGCAAAAGCCATTTATTACAGCGATGTACGGCGCGGCTGGTAGCCAAGGGGTAAATTCCTTGTAATGTATTTGGTTAGTGGTGCTTGATACCTGGCTGTGTTCCTGAAGTACATTTTTAAGGCCTTTAGGCGGGGCTAGGAGAAGCCAGGAGACTATAAACATCTAGCTATGTAACAAAGAGCCTAGCTCAACTGAGGACTAGTGAAGAATGGCAGGGGCAATATTAGAATTCGTGATATATCACAAATATTTAGGCCAAATATTCGTGATATTGTGATATTCGTGATATTCTTTTTGATTGCGCTATTATGTGCGCGCACGTACGCACGCACTATTAGCTACATAAGTGATGAAAATGGTTGGCAGCAACTTTCAAGATAGTGAGGAAGAACTCCTGATAACGGTAATTAATTGTACAGTCGTGGCCAAAAGTTTTGAGAATGACAAAAATATTAGTTTTCACAAAGTTTGCTGCTAAACGGCTTTTAGATCTTTGTTTCAGTTGTTTCTGTGATGTAGTGAAATATAATTACACGCACTTCATACGTTGCAAAGGCTTTTATCGACAATTACATGACATTTATGCAAAGAGTCAGT
Source organism: Bufo bufo (assembly GCF_905171765.1). Taxonomy (NCBI): domain Eukaryota; kingdom Metazoa; phylum Chordata; class Amphibia; order Anura; family Bufonidae; genus Bufo; species Bufo bufo. The sequence goes on from NC_053396.1 coordinate 129,872,004, forward strand.
ATTTGCAGTGTTGGCCCTTCTTTTTCAGGACCTCTGCAATTCGACTGGGCATGCTCTCAATCAACTTCTGGGCCAATTCCTGACTGATAGCAACCCATTCTTTCATAATCACTTCTTGGAGTTTGTCAGAATTAGTGGGTTTTTGTTTGTCCTCCCGCCTCTTGAGGATTGACCACAAGTTCTCAATGGGATTAAGATCTAGGGAGTTTCCAGGCCATGGACCCAAAATGTCAACGTTTTGGTCCCCGAGCCACTTAGTTATCACTTTTGCGTTATGGCACGGTGCTCCATAATGCTGGAAAATGCATTGTTCTTCACCAAACTGTTGTTGGATTGTTGGAAGAAGTTGCTGTTGGAGGGTGTTTTGGTACCATTCTTTATTCATGGCTGTGTTTTTGGGCAAAATTGTGAGTGAGCCCACTCCCTTGGATGAGAAGCAACCCCACACATGAATGGTCTCAGGATGCTTTACTGTTGGCATGACACAGGACTGATGGTAGCGCTCACCTTTTCTTCTCCGGACAAGCCTTTTTCCAGATGCCCCAAACAATCGAAAAGAGGCTTTATCGGAGAATATGACTTTGCACCAGTCCTCAGCAGTCCATTCACCACACTTTCTGCAGAAGATCAATCTGTCCCTGATGTTTTTTTTGGAGAGAAGTGGCTTCTTTGCTGCTCTTCTTGACACCAGGCCATCTTCCAAAAGTCTTCGCCTCACTGTGTGTGCAGATGCACTCACACCTGCCTGCTGCCATTCCTGAGCAAGCTCTGCACTGGTGGCACTCCGATCCCACAGCTGAATCCTCTTTAGGAGACGATCCTGGCGCTTGCTGGACTTTCTTGGACGCCCTGAAGCCTTCTTAACAAGAATTGAACCTCTTTCCTTGAAGTTCTTGATGATCCTATAAATTGTTGATTGAGGTGCAATCTTAGTAGCCACAATATCCTTGCCTGTGAAGCCATTTTTATGCAACTCAATGATGGCTGCACGCGTTTCTTTGCAGGTCACCATGGTTAACAATAGAAGAACAATGATTTCAAGCATCACCCTCCTTTTAACATGTCAAGTCTGCCATTTTAACCCAATCAGCCTGACATAATGATCTCCAGCTTTATGCTCGTCAACATTCTCACCTGAGTTAACAAGACGATTACTGAAATGATCTCAGCAGGTCCTTTAATGACAGCATTGAAGTGCAGTGGAAATTTTTTTTTGGGATTAAGTTAATTTTCATGGCAAAGAAGGACTATGCAATTCATATGATCACTCTTCATAACATTCTGGAGTATATGCAAATTGCTATTATAAAAACTTAAGCAGCAACTTTTCCAATTTCCAATATTTATGTAATTCTCAAAACTTTTGGCCACGACTGTACATTACAGCCCTGTTTTAGATTAAAATTCCATGCATGTCATAACAATAGCTTTATATGCAGATAGAGTTTTTTAAAGTATTCGAGATCACGCAAATCGCCACAATTGATTTGAATATTTTTGCATAATACATACAACTTCAAGGTCTGACAACATAATACAGGTCTGACAACATAATACTGATTACTATCAAACACTAACTATCTGGAATATTTATATGCGATTTGGAATGTAATTTGAAAAAGCACAGCATAGTATTCAAGCTCCTCTCTCTCTCACATGAAACTCCACAAAATGCCTGCTGGGGAGTGTCGTAATTTATATAGTGAAGGGGTAGGCAACTTTTCTATTGGTTGCTAGGGATGTTGCTAAGCTGTGACAAAGCCTTCTCATTGGCCCAAGCTAGAAGAAGGGAGGGATGATCACCTGAAATGTACTGTGTTAAAAAAATAATAATATTCGTCATAACGAATATATAGCACTATTTTCTAAATATTCACGAATTCTCGAAGTGCCGATATTCCCGATTAAAATTCGTAATACGAATATTCACTCTCAACACTACTGAGGACATCATCAGAGTAAGATATGTCTTGCTACCATCACCTCTCTTTGTATCATATAAGCATTTGTGACTGTTACCTACTTAATCTGTATGGTTTCTTTTGAAAAAAATTTTTTATATATATATTTTATAATAGTTTAGTAAACTTTTATGCACTTAAGTCGGGTTTTTTCTGAATCTCAGAATTTATGTAATACAGACATAAATACTTGATTTAAACAATGGTTTTTGATTGACACATTATCAAAAGTTGATCGACATTTTAGCTTTGCCATCTTATCTTTGTTTATGGTTAGAGATGAGCGAGGTATTTAAAAAAAATTATTCGGCTGCTTTTCTGAATTTTGCAAAAAAAAAAATCTGCTTCGTGATAATTGCTTCATCACGAAGGTGCATTTCTTTGTAAGCAGTGGGTGCCATTACAGGGAGCTATTGTGCCGCCCCTGTCATTGTACCCCTCAGATGCCGGGTTCACACATGATCGCAGCATGTGATATTAATAACAAGGTGTAAAAAAATTAAAAAATTCATACCTGATCCAATTGCTCGCGACCAGGTGCAGCCAACGCCATCTTGCTTGAAGGTCCTGGCACAAAATCTTGTGGCCCAAGATGACGTCATCATGCCAACTGGTGTGGTGACATCATACGCACCACGGTGGTTTCGGCCGAGATCTTCAGCAAGATGGCCATGGCCAGATCGTCACGAACAAATATATATATATATATATATTTCAGTTTAAATAGAATCCGCTACCATGAAGCACGAGGAAATTTGGCTTCACGTCGAATTATCCTGAAATTAATTATGGTTTATTCTAAACTAGAATCCTGAAGGACATTTTCAGACTTCTCAGCCAAGAATAATATTAATGTCTTTCTAGATCTCCTTTACCAGTTTCTACCAGGTAAAATCTGAGTCATTCAAAACGCATATTTTATCATAGGCATTATCATAGGCATAATGTCAGTTGTTGAAACATATTCTGAAAATGAAGAACCATATGCTCTGTTTTTGTCGAAGACAAGACCTCCTATTGTCTCCCTCAAGACATGAAAAAATCCTTCTTAACGAGCTCTGTTCTTTTCTGCTTATCTTATAATGAGCTACAAATACGCTTATATGGCACTTTCGAGAACACTAAAAATAAATATGCTGTTTAGAATAATGGCATAAGGTAGCCTGCACTGCACAGCGCTACAAATTAAAGTAATTGTACTCAAGTTGCTTTCTTGCCTGCTGTGAAAAGCATCAATGAATATAATCGCATGCGGTGAAGCTATTTTTATCACGTATATTTTCATATAATCTTCTAAATAGTCTTTCCATGGATTTTGCATAAAGTAGAGCGGAATAGCTGTATTTCAAGGAAACTGAAAGTGACGTCTTCTCCCCTCTCTTCTCCTCCAGATAATGTATTTCAAGAGCCGTATTTAATGCTAGAATGACCTCAAATGGTTCTCTGTGACGTAATTCCTGTGGAGACAAGTAGATTATCCTGCTTGCTTCTGCTGAAATTCTTTAGACATTCAGAAATCTTTGTCATTTGAATGTTCCTAGAAAGTTCCACATTTGTAATACTCACCATAGGCAGTATATCTCTGCCATAGGGATGACATACCAATGTGACAAGTACAATGCCAGCAGGCTGCAAGTAAGCTGTAGATACTGTATAAAGCAATGCAGCCTGACTTTTCATAGCCATGGCCAGTGTGCAGAATCCTTATCACATGCATCAGTGATTTCAATGACAGCTGCCTATCTGAAGAACTTAAATCCAGCACTAGGTGTCTACTGAACCTTGACATCGGATTTTACTTAAAATTTGGTTATTGGACAGTATGTAATCATTATGTTTCAGTTGAGATACATTGAATAAAATGTTTGCAAAGGATGAAAAATTGGATGGTGGTCTTCATTATTAAAATGTACCTGTCATTCAGATTTTTTCCCCTAAACTTGTAGAGAATGCATGAAAATGTATAATCTTATCATTATCCATCAGCCCGTAAGCCCCTTTTCTTCATAGTGATGTCAATACTGCAGGCTATAGCTGATCAGAGAAGAATTTTAATATTGACATTTTTGAAATTTCATAAAATCCTAAATGCACAAATGCAATAACAAAGAACCATAATTCACAAATCATCTACCTCTCTGTGCTGCCTCTCTAATCACTGACCTGCTTGTACAGCAAGAGACCACTGAGGCCAATGATTGGCTACAGTGATCATGTATACAATTCACTGGAGGACAAGGAAAGGACGGTTTGAAAGGTAAGTTATGGTTATTTTTTTATTTGATCATATTTACTAAGGTTAGGGAACTTTTAATATCGTTCACTGGCTCTAATTTTCTCCTCTACCCCTTGCTCTTGTGGTTGCTAAGGCTTTAGTCCCAAGTCCCCTCCTTTTTTCTCTTAATGGAGCCCATGGACAGAAACTCAGCAGATTTGGAATTTAGGATCATCTTTATGCTTATGACACCAAATGAAATGATTTTCCAAATTTCCATTTCAGTGTGTGCTACCACTATTAGGCTAGGTCTACATGACGACATTTGTCGCGCGACATTTTGTCGCACCGATGTCGCTCCACAATTTTTATAATGATAGTCTATAGTCTTGCACTGCGACGCCGGGCAGTCGTAAAAATCCATTTGTTCGCAGTCGCAGGCATGTCGCATTGCGACACCATAGACTATCATTATAAAAATTATTGCGCGACATTGGTGCGACAAAATGTTCCGCAACAAATGTTGCAGTGTAGTTGTGCCCTATCTGGCGCGCGACCTTATGTCGTCGTGTAGACATAGCCTAAATCCCAAGGCAGAGCCACTGGTTTATGTTTGACTCAGATCTGTCATTCTCTCCGTATATTCTTGTACGCTCATGCTATCAGCATATCCAGATTTCGCCCTTTTCTTACTGTGGAAATGTCCAAAACTCGTAATGCTGCCCTTAGTCATGACTAAACTCTCCCTTCTCTAGGTCTATCCTGAACAAAGCAGCCATGCTCATCTATCTGTTCTACAACTACTCTGATGTCGCCATCCTATGCCAGTCACTGCAACTGGTTACGTATACAACATAGGATTTAATGTAATGTCTCACTCTCACCCACAAAGCTCTCCACAGGGCTACACTCCCTACTTCTCTATCCCTACCAATGCTCTCTTTTTTTCCAATGATTTAAACCTAACATGCTCCATAATTCGAACCTCACGTTTCTAGATCCAAGACTTTTCTTATCTGCACAATTTCTCTAGAATGTGATATCCAGGACAACCAGGGTCAACCGTGCAGTATCCACAGTTTTAAGCAAACCCTAAAAATACATCTTTTTAGGGTGGCCTATCACATTCTCCAATCCGACTGTTTGACGTTGACCATCTATTACATTGTCCCACAGAACCTGATCCCTTTATCCAGCAGTTACCCCCAAACTCACACATATAGTATCTTCTGAATACACAGATACAGACTGGTGACTGGATCATGCAGCTTTATATGTTACGTAGTTTTTATAAAAGATGGCTGCACCATTGTACTAAACAAGCCCTTTGTACCTTTGTGTCCCCACTATTTCCTTATAGATTTTTAAGCTCTTGTGAGCAAGATCCTTCTTCCTATTGTTTGGAGTGAATTTACATGCACTAGCCAATCAGGCAATTATTGGGAGGGATCTTTCCTTCACGATAACTGCCTTCTTATCAGTGTCTGCACATGTACCCTCCATTTGCTATTTTAGAGCCAAACGATCTGGGAGGGACGACCTTTTACAGCAGCGGCCCAAGGCGACAAAGAAATTACAGAACAATATGGTACGCTTTATTACTACCTACATTTCAGGCCATAATGCAGTTTTGCAATCGTTGAGCACACATTGGAATATCTTATGTATGGATCCGATTTTGAAACAGCATTTACTCCCTAGGACCATCTCTAACCTTTCGACGTGACAGGAACATACGGGACGTTCTAGTCCATAGTCACCATCAGTTGCCACCCCTTCACGCCATTTTTGGATCTAAGGGTCCCAAATGGGGTTGCCGCCCTTGTGGCAACTGCGTTGCATGTGCAACATCCTCACTACCACCTCTTTTACAGATTCTGCAGGTCAAAAGATCTATCAAATCACACACACCATTACCTGCAGTACCACCGGTGTGGTTTTATGCCGCTAGCTGCCCTTCGGGCTTCTATATGTTGGTCTCACATCACGAGAACTGAGGCATCGGATGAGAGAACATGTTTTGGGGATACAGACAGCAGCGAGTGAGAGGACGACACCTGTCTAAAGGACCATTCCTCGCCACTTCAAGACATATCACGCCTGTGCTGGTTCACTACTTAAGGTGAGAGGCATTGATAGGGTTTTTGCGGGCAGCAGGGGTGGGTAATTGGAAGCGTCTATTAGCCCAACGTGAGGCTAATGGATTTTTCAGCTCACACAGTTACCCCCTATGGCCTGAATGAGGGTTTAAGCTTTGCCCCATTCCTGCCATAATTCCTCCTGGTTTATGTTTATGGGATTGTGGTCCAACCTTTTTCTGCCGAGCTCTATTTTTGTTGTATTTTTGTGTTACCTTGGATATATATATTTTCCACTACTCTAAGTGTGTGTTTGTCCCATGTGTGAATGCATGTCTGGTCCAGGCATGCATCCACTTATGGTTGCTTTTAGGTTTAATGTCTTTGAGGATTGCTTCTCTACAGTATTTATGTAATTTTATTTTATTTATTTTATCTTATTTCATCATGATCTTTTATTATGATTTTTTATTTATGTCTTTTTCTGCCAGTTTTAGAGGTGTGGTTGCTACTGATATTCGGGACTCTGTGCTTTTCTCTTCTTCTCCCCTCTACCCATGTCCATTGTGGTCGAAGACTTCACAGATGTTTCCACGTTCTGGCGCCATGGACCAGTTTTCCTTGCACTCGCACTTTATGATGTATTTACAACCGCCTATATATATATGTTTTTATATGTTTCACACCTATCAGATGATTGTGTATTCTATTTTTATGTTTATTACTCTATTTGTTTTGGTTTTTGCACTTACACTTTTTTTTCTATTAGCGATGGTTATCCATCTATATATATGTATGCACTTTTGTATGTCTGTATGCTTGTGCACCCACTTGCGCATGTGCGCAATCTTCATGCGCTTATGCTCGGTGCGTCCACACGCACCCATACATACATATATACATCTAGATTCTACACGTTAGTTTTCCCCATTCCCATTTATTCACATATGTATTGTGCAGTCTTTGCAACATTATTCACCTGCACTTTATGTATTAATTTATATATATATTCTTATTCTGGTTTTACAGGCACCGTTGTGGCAATGTGATCTGTTTTTATGTACCCCCCTCATCTCGTATGATCAATATTGTGGTGCCGTGTGGGGGTGTCCCTGGTGGTTGCTTCCCACCGGGTCATGTGATGTTGCCCCATGCCGCTGTGTCGCACTTCCGGCGCCCATACTCTGCACTGGTTTACAACATTAGCCTTCTCTGCCCCCTATGACATGGGTAGGCACCGCTGTCTCGCCTGATGGACATGCTTCATAGTTTTAGCTCTGCTCTATCTTTTCTTGATCCCGGAAGTAGCGCTTTGCGTTCCACCATGCGGTTCACCCACTGTTCCTTAGAAACCGGAAGTGACGCGATGCGCTCCATCTTGGAGCGCACTCGTCTCCCTTCCATGTGTGGCCACACATGTGCTTTTTCCTCATTCCTTGCAGCTGCTCTTTATTTCTAATTGACCTCTCTGGCTATATAAGCCACCCTATTAGCCCTTTCCACACACACACTTCCCCCTGAAGAAGCTTGTTCTCCTGCTTACCGCTGCGGTCCGGGGCACCATGTTCAGCGGTGATCTGCTGCCTGTGCTTCCCCATTCACCGCTGCAGTCCTGGACTCTGTCCTTGCAGGTACTGTTTGTTCTGGGATCCCACTCCACAGTTTCCTACCAACCGTGGCCAAGCATGCTTGCTGCTTCTTAACTGCAGCACTTCCTTAAGGGCCGGCGTGCATCACTTCCTGTGCTTTATGGATTAGATCATGTCACCTCGCTGACCAATCCTAGCCCCCCTGCATGGCTCAGCCCCCTTCCCAGATGCCTGACTGTCAAGTTCCTTGCGTCCTGCAAAGGGTTGCTGATTTATCTGCTTGTGTTTCTGTGTACCTGACCCCGTGTTTGTGTTCCTGGACTCCGCTACCTGTCTGATCCTTGCCTGCTTACCTTGACTCTCCTGTTGCCGATCTGGACTGCCTGACCTGTACCTGTGCCGCCCGACCTGACCTATTTGCTTGTTTGACTTCGACCTCTGCTCATCCTTCGGTCCTGCACAGTTGCTCCATGTTACGACTCGCCTGCTGACTACGTCTGTACCTCTGGTACCTTGCTCAGGTACCTCCTGGTCTGCCTGGACCAGCTGCCTCGTGTGCCAATCCTACTCAAGAGGTAGCGACCTGGTGTTCCAACCGGGAAAGCCTATCCCACTGTGGGGATTCGCTCTGGTAGTTAGGACTAGCGGATGCAGTATAGAGGCAAAAGTACACAATTTTTTAATCAAGCAGCGGTGTTTATTCACACATTGGTGTATAACAAAATGCAGAAAAGGTGCATTACAAAATGCAGGTGGTGTTTGTTCACACAGAAGGAAAGTCTATAAAAAAATAAAAGTTCACCTTTCTCCTGGGTGTTAATTCATACCCTGTTAGCAGTTCATCCTCATCAAGTCCATAGGCGGTCTGTTTCGCCTTTAAAGGGGCCTGAGTCCTCCAGTCCGGCTCAAACCTCAAATCCCAGCACAGCCCTCAGTTCACAGCACACAGACTCCTGAGCTCCACTGTCATAGAGAGGTAAATCCACCACACCTGGCAGTGCTGGCTGGTTTTTATGCCTGCAAAACCCGGCCTGGAACATGGGGAGTATTCACCCACCCAGCACTTTGACTACTCCCAGGTAAGAGCCATCCATGCTAAAATCTCAAGGTGTCAACTAACAATAGCTGCCTGCTGACACACAAAAATACTGGCTCTTACCTTCACCGAGGCCAGTAACCTTGGTGACACATACCTTCCATCCACGATGATTTCAGGTACCCTCTTACATACCCCCCTTTGTTCAACCCTGATAGGGTGAACACCTGCCATACAGTATACCCGGGACAGTGCATCCGCGTTTCCCTGCAACCAGCCTGCCCTGTGTTCCACTGAGTACTTAAAGTTCTGTAAGGGACAGGAATCACCTGGTGACTCAGGCATTTCTCTCTTTGGCTTGCTCATCCACTTGAGAGGGGAGTGGTCAGTCACCAGGCGGAACTGTCTCCCCAACAAATAGTAACGGAGAGACTCGAGTGCCCACTTGATAGCCAGGCACTCTCTCCCCACTATATTATACCTCGTTTCGGCTGGGGTGAGCTGGTGGCTTAAAAAGACAATGGGATGCTCCTCCCTGTTGACTTCCTGAGAGAGTACAGCAGCGAGGCCATGCTTCGGAGGCATCTGTCTGTACCACGAACTCCTATTGAAGTCTCGGGGGCGTCACCAAAACTGATGACCCGCACAGGGCCGACTTCAAAAGTGGAAAAAGGCTCTTCCGCCCGCTCATCCAGTGAACCATCACTGATTTTCGTCCCTTCATGAGCTCTGTCAAGGGCAACAGCTATAGTGGCAAAGTGGGGAACAAATCTTATGTAATAGCCTATCATTTTTTAGGAACGATTTTACTTGTTTTATGGTGACAGGTAGGGGCCAATTTCTTATGGCCTCTTATTTTGTTTGACCACTCCACACCCAATGACATACCCCAGGTATTTTGTCTCCTCTAACCCTATCACGCATTTTTTTGGGTTAGCGGTTAGTCCAGCTTTTCGAAGGGAGTCTACTACAGCCTGCACTTTGGGCAGGTGACTTTCCCAGTCGGTATTGTGGATGACAATATCATCCAGGTAAGCCGATCCGATGATGTGTTCGCAGTGCAATGTCCATTAGCCTTTGGAAAGTGGCTGGGGGCGCCATGCAGACCAAAAGGTAACACCTTATACTGGTACAGCCCCTCCGGTGTGATGAAGGCCGTTTTCTCTTGGCAGCCTCCGTTAAGGGTACCTGCCAGTACCCTTTGGTGAGGTCCAAAACAGAAAATTACCAGGCTTGTCCTAACCTCTCTATCAGCTAGTCTACCTGGGGCATGAGATACACGTCGAATTTAGATACCTCGTTTAATTTTCGAAAATCAATACAAACCTGCAAAATCCCGTCCGGGTTTGGGTATCAGTACTATAGGGCTGTCCCACTCACTTCTACACTCCTCGATAACGTTTAGTTGCAGCATTAGATGTACTTCCTCAGAGATAGCCTGTCGCCGAGCTTCGGGTACCCGATATGGTTTTAACCGGATTTTTACCTGAGGCTCAGTGACAATGTCATTCTGGATTTTGGAAGTGCGTCCAGGAGGTCTGAGAACACGTCCGTGTTCCTGCTGACGAATTTCCCTGGTCTCCTGAGTCTGTTCAGAGGAGAGGCTGTCAACAATCTTCACTGTAGCAACCACTTCCCTAACATCAGACTTAGGGGCTGGAACCTCTCCATATAAACTACAAATTGGCGTGGTAATGAAAAGCAGGAAGTGCTCAACCCCATATGCAGTGGCGCATCTATACGGGGGGGGGCAGATCCTGCACTTATGCCGGAACCTCTACCCCTAGAAAACTCGGCCACGGGCTATCGTCAGTACTGGTCTCCCTATCCTTCAACGGTTTGAGTAAATTCACTTGGTACACCTGCTCCGGCTTCGGCTTCCGCCGCCCTGGCTGGTGCACATTGTAGTTTAATTCTCCAACCTTTTCAAGTACCTAATAGAGTCCCTGCCACCTAGCCAGTAACTTACTGTCCACTGTCGGTACCAGAACCAAAACCCGATCTCCCGGGTTAAAGATCCATACTTTGAGCTCGCTGAGCTGCCTCCATTTGTTCCTTTACCAGCGGCAACACGGTTTCCATACGTTCCTGCATCTGGGTGATGTATTCAACAACACTTTTATATGGTGTGGGTTGTTGCTCCCACCCACGCCTCTTTGGCTATGTCCAACAGACCACGTGGATGTCTGCCATATAGTAGTTTGAAGGGCGAGGACCCAGTAGAGGCCTGGGGCACTTCTTGCACTGCGAATATAAGATAGGGCAGAAAGAGGTCCCAGTCCTTTCCATCCTTAGCTACTACTCGTTTTAACATAGTTTTTAACGTTTGATTAAACCGTTCTACTAGGCCGTCAGTTTGCGGGTGATAGACGGAGGTGAGTATCTGTTTGATATTCAGCAACTTACAGAGCTCCCGCATGACCTTGGGACATAAAAGGAGTCCCCTGGTCAGTCGGAACCTCTTTGGGTATCCCCACTCGGGAAAACATCTCCATTAACTCATTTTCTATGAGTTTGGCCGATGTATGTCGCAGGTACCGAGTGGCGTAGTCCTGGACAACCAAGATGTGTTGGTGCCCCCTAGCAGACTTCGGACCTGGGCCTACGAGATCCATAGCGATTCTCTCAAATGGTACCTCGATAATCGGGAGGGTCACTAAGGGACTGCGGAACAGGTGCTGGGGGCTAGTGGTTTGGCAGGTCAGGCAAGACTTACAGAAGTCATCCACCTCTCTAAAGACACTGGGCCAGTAAAACTGTTGTAGTATCCGGTCCTGTGTCTTCTGCAGTCCCAGATGACCCCCGAGAACCTGTTGGTGGGCTAACTCTAACATGAGTTTTCGATAATCCCCGGGCACCACCAACTGTTGAACAGGTTCACCCCGTAGCTGGTTTACCAGATATAGCATATTCTGGTGGACCACAAAATGGGGAAACATCGACTCAGCCCCAGGTTGTTTGGGTACACCATCAAGTATTACCACATTCTCCCAGGCCCGGGATAGGGTTGGGTCTCGGCATTGGGCTGCACCGAAATTCTCCCAGGTGACGTTTAGGTCTCCCAACCCAGGACCTGGTGGCAATTCCTCCATGTCTCCCACCATTACCCTACGCGGGGTTGTCTCCCCCTCTTCCACCGAAGTGGCAGTAACCCCTACTGCTGGCCCTTCGGCCTTAGGTTCACAGGGTTCTGGCCGTCCCCCTGAACAAGACCAATCTCCTGGGCTTATTCCTGTCTCAGGGGTATCCTTAACTCTCACAACCGACAATAGGGTAGGGAAACCTGGAAAATCTCTCCCTATTATGAGTTCATAGTGGAGATTTGTGGCAACTGGCACTTCGTGGGTCCACCTGCCGGCCACTTTGGTTAGAGACACCAGCGAGGTGGGGTAGTCTTTCAAGTCTCCATGAATGCACATCACCCCAACTTTCTGGCCAGTATACTCAGCGGATCACACCAGGGTAGCCCTAACCAGGGTCAAACTGAAAAGAATGGCGTGGTATTAAACAAGCAGGAAGTGCTCAAACCCACGTGCAGTTGTGCATATATATAGGGGAGCAAATCCTGCACTTGTGGCCCGTTGCTAACAACGATCCCCAGCAAAAATGCATACAGTGGAGGATGCCCGCAGCGAACCACAAGTACCACAATAGACATCCTACACAAGATAGCAATTATGTGGATGTGATAATTAATATAGCAATATAACAAAATAATAGCAAAGACAGGTGCACTCTGCGGACTAAACCCTCAAACTGATTTTAAAATTGAGAGATTAGCCAACATGTCCTACGGTGTAGGACATGTCTGAGCCAGAGCACCGCGCCAAGGTTTCTCAACCTAACACTCCCCCTACCTGTGCCATATGGGCAATACCAGGAGCCAGTGGGCAAATTACAGGAGCATGAGGCTGACTCGCAAACAACTCACCAGTTACCTCCAGCATATAACCATGCTAGCAATGGGAGGAGGGAGGAGTCTGCGAGTCCCACTCAAGACTGGCTGGTATGGCCCAGGCCTCACAGGTGCACCTAAATGTAGCCTGTAGATGGAAAGCAGGCACATTTAAATTGGAGTTTATACACCTCCAGGCATCTCTATATATACAAACTGAAAAGAATGGCGTGGTATTAAACAAGCAGGAAGTGCTCAAACCCACATGCAGTTGTGCATATATATAGGGGAGCAAATCCTGCACTTGTGGCCGCTTATTAACCTCCCGTTGGTGTAGATTGGTCTCTCGCTGCTGCAAATTAGCCTCCATGATGAGGGCCTTCACAACAGCCTCCATTTTGTCGTGGGGCACGGGTTTGATACAACTATACCCAAAAATGCAAAGCCAAAAATATATCGGCGTTCACGCCAGCCTCACTGCGTTTGCCCACATCCTCCACCAATTGTAGAGATTCGCTCTGGTAGTTAGGACTAGCAGATGCAGTATAGAGGCAAAGTACACAGTTCTTGAATCAAACAGCGGTGTTTATTCACATTGGTGTATAACAAAATGCAGATAAGGTGTATCACAAAACGCAGGTGGCTTGGTGTTTGCTCACACACACTCCACAAACAATAAAAGTCATCTTTTCTCCTCTGTGTTAATTCACACCCTGTTAGCAGTTCAGCCTCATCAAGTCCATAGGCGGCCTGTTCGCTTTTAGAGGGGCCTGAGTCCTTCAGCCCAGCTCAAACCTCAAATCCCAGCACAGCACTCAGTTCACAGCACACAGACTCCTGAGCTCCACTGTCAGAGGAAAATAAATCTACACCACCTGGCAGTGCTGGCTGGTTTTAATGCCTGGCAAAACCCGGCCTGGAACATGGGGAGTAGTCACCCAACCAGCACTTTGACTACTCCCAGTAAGAGCTGTCCCAGATCAGCAATGACAGCCATGCTAAATCTCAAGGTGTCAACTAGCAATAGCTGCTGCTGACGCATAAAATACTGGCTCTTACTTCACCGAGGCCAGGAACCTCAGTGACACATACCTTCTATCCACAATGATTCCAGGTACCTTCCTACATCACCATCAGGGGTATTGTGAAGAATGAGAGGTTCACTTAGACAACGCCCTTAGAGGGGGTAGGACGCGTGGCACTGTCGGTTCACACCCACTGGTTCACAACACTTGTGTTGTACCATGTAGTATTCAAAGAGATTCCCAAGGCCGTGCCTAAATAAGATTGTTACCCAGCAACCCCGGCTTAGTATACATGTATTAAGAAGTTCTCTCTGCATTTGCACAGCAGTTGGTAACTTTTCTGATAAATATATTGAAAAGACAAGTACCTGCACAAAATGCCTGATATACTGTATATGACTTACTCATCTGAAATTGCCAGGGGAGAGTCAGTATGGCAGGATTTATCCATAACCATTGACACAGGTGGAGATGGCAGAGTCAGATAGTATATATTCATGGTTACACATGTAAAGGAGTGTACTAGGAACATAATTTGACATAATGTACAGTAATTACATAATATTGAATACTTTCACTAGCTGAATCTTTCCTGCTTGAAGCTCCAGACATTATGGCAATCATGAGAATATCAGGTGCCCTGAAATCGCTCTGCGTTTACAGTAGGTTATCCTTTGCCTGGAGCCTGCAGGCTATAAACTGTCAAAAACCAGACTGCAGCCTGCTGATAGCTGCTAGGAAGCTGTGGGGAGCTTGATGCTCTAGCTTCATATGGTTGTCATTCGGCTAGTTAATTGAGTTCACCAGAGAATACAATAAATGCAATTTTATAATAAAGTTCATTGTCCTTACACTTATAAATCATAACCAAGAAGCCCAGAAACATATTTGTTACATCTCTACCTATCTATTGATGTCATAAGCAACCATTAAGCCTTAAAAAAGACCATTAGACATAATCAAAAGTAAACCAATGAACTTTATTCATTTTTGGTACTTAAATGGCCGAGATGCTCATTACGTTACCCAAATTAAATATTGATGTATTAACGAACAGAATACCAAGTACACTTTTAACCAACCAAATCCATAAAATAAAACCGTCAGTCCACTCAGAGAGTGACTTAACACCCGTCAATAAGCAAGCGACTGAATAAAAAAGAGGGAGGGAGGGATCTGAAAAATAACTTTCGTGAATGTGCAAGTGACGTTGTTTTCTTCTTTTATAGGTTCAAATAGACCGTTGAAAGATTCTCCAATCAGCAGTCAGAAGACCCCGAGATAAGCTGGTGCCTGGGATCAATCCATACTCATATCAAAAGGTAAGAATAATATAATGAATGCCATAACTTGTAGGTTGCCATGACATCAAGGCTCCCCACAAGTTATACACATGTGGTTTGCTCCATGATGTCATAAGCAACCATTAAACCTTAAAAAAGACCATTAGACATAATCAAAGTAAACCAATTGAACTTTATTCATTTTTGGTACTTAAATGGCTTATTACATTATCCAAATTAAATATTGATGTATTAACGAACAGAATACCAAGTAAACCTTTAACCAACCAAATCCATAAAATAAAACCGTCAGTCCACTCAGAGAGTGACTTAACCCCAAAGCGCCAAATCGGAAACGAAGTGGCCAAAAAAAAAGCATCGCAACCAATTAAGTAACATATTTCTCAATTATATTTTGAAGATCAGAGATAAAAATATCACAACCTATTTCTGAAAGTTGGTCAAAATCAGGACAATAAAGTACTTTTAAAAAACCTTCAAGGTCAGAATGTCTGTAAGAAAATTGACCAATACTTTGCATAAAAATCTCCATTTTTTTATTGACTCTTTTACTAATTTTATTCAAAAAAGACAATTCTGAACGAGACCAAGTAAATTTAGGAATAATATCCGAAAATACAAGAACGGTGTTCTGTAATAATTGTCTTATTTTGCACATCAAATCCTGTAGTTCGTAGATCAGCAAATGAGTTTTTTTTTTTTCCTATATCAAAAGACCCAACGTGTAAGATCATTAAATCCGGAATGCAACATTTTGAAAACAAATATTCAACTTCAAAAAGAATATTAGAAATTCTGAGGTTAGGAAAAGCTCTCCACTCAATACAAAATTCCTCAGAAAAAAACTAAATTCACAGTGGAATTCCTGATATTAGATCTTTCCATAACGCATCTAATGAGGTCATCACCAAATATCCAAATATTCAGTTTAGATCCTGCAATTAATGAATAAGAAGATTAGGTCTGATATAAATCTTAAAACAAGAAGAATCTAGACCTAATTTTGCCGCAAAAGTTGCAGCACCAATACGAAAAGAATGTGCTGAAATTTTCTGGTTTGAATAACCTAGTCTTTGTAAACACTTATGAAGAACAAAATTAAATTGATATTTTGTTAAATAAGAACCGTCAATATGAGAGAATATGCTGAAAATTTTTTCTCTCTTACACTTAACCATTTTGACATATGTTCAAATGGACAAATAGCTTTAGAAGAAAATTTGTTAAGTGTAAGCCAAACACCTTTTCCCAATTGATCAGTCTTAGATTTTTTTATGAAAAGTTTGACTAAAGGAGGACTAGAGTGTTTGTTTATTTTCTGCAGCAACCTCTTCAATTCGTAGAGCGGCAAATAATGCTAAAGAATAGGCCGCAGAAAATAAACACTCTTCATAAGTTGAAGAACATACACTGGATAATTGTTGCAGAATACCAACTAATTGATAAACAGATAATGGATTGGTTCTTTCTTTAGGCATAGAAGATCTTTTGATACCTTTAATGACTTGTTTAATTTTAAAATAATTTAAAATAGAATTATGTCCATTCAATTTAAAAAAGAAGGAAATAGCAGACAATCTTTTAGAGATTGATTCGGCTGCTAAACCTTTTTTCCATAAATAAATTATATAAAAATTGAAATTCTCTAAATTAAATTCCGTGGCTGAAAGTTGACTCCTATCACAGAACTCCTTCCATTCTAGCCATGCAGCAGAATATGCTGCCCATGTATTTTTGGCTAACGAAAAATTTAACAATTCGTTAGTTAATCTTCTGTAAGACTCCATAAATGATCTGGACATGGGATTCCTTTCAAAGATGCTTGAGGTACCATTGTGAAAAATTTCAAAAGATGCTGACGAGATAAAGCATCAGCAATATTATTATTTTTTCCTGGAATAAATTTTGCTTTTTACCAAATATTAAATTTAAGACAGTGTAATACCAATTTCCGAAGTAAAGATGAAACCAGAGGAGACTTAGATGACAAACAATTTATAGCAAACACCACACCCATGTTGTCCGAACATAATAAAATTCTCCTGTTTTGAAATTCTTCATACCAAATAATTAAAGAAACCAAAACAGGGAAGAGTTCTAAAAATACAAAATTTTTTGTATAATATTTATTTTCTAACCAAGATTGAGGCCATTTTTCAGCAGACCAATTATTAATAAAAAATGCTCCATAACTGATGGCACCAGAAGCATCTGTATAAAAAAGATAATGTGTCGGAGTCAATAAATTCTTCCTGCCAAACTGTGTGTCCATTAAAGTCTTTCATAAATTGTAACCAAATGGTAATATCATCTTTTAATTCCTTAGTTAGTCTAATGTGGGAATAGGGAGAAGACTTACCTGCTGTTGCTGCGTAGAGTCTCTTAGAAAAGACCCTACCCATGGGAATTACTCTAAAAATAAAATTTAAAGAACCAAGTAACGACTGTAATCGTTTAAGAGTAGTTTTTTCCTTACTTACCATAGCAGATAATAAAAGAATAGTTTCCGTAATTTTTTCTGAAGGAATACTAAATTCCATAGTATCCATGTTGATGAAAATACCAAAAAATTTTAAAGTTGAAGTAGGAAAGACTGTTTTTTCCAAGGCCAAAGGGATGTTGAAATAATCGGCTATACCAATGAACTTACGAAGAAGATTTAAACAATCCGGAGTATCCCTCTGACCTATGAATAAAAAGTCATCTAAGTAGTGTAGAATAAAACCAGCATCAGAATGGACTTCTACTATCCAGTGCAAAAAAGTGGAAAAGGCTTCGAAATAGAAGCAAGATAGAGTAAAACCTATGGGTAAGGCCATATCATAAAAGAACTTATCCAAAAATTTAAAACCAAGTGAATTATAACCTATAGGATTAATTGGCAATAATCTGAAGGCAGATTTAATGTCTGCTTTAGCTAACAAAGAATGTCGACCAGCTTTACGAAGAAGATTCAAAGCTTGATCAAAAGAAGAATATTTAACACTAGCTTTATTTTTATCAATTTCATCATTGAGGGAAGAAAATTTTGGAAAAGATAAATTATGAATGAGGCGAAAAGAGTTACATTCTTTTTTAGGAACAATAGCTAGAGGAGAGACACGAAAATTAATAAAAGGAGGAGACTCAAATGGACCCGCTATTCTGCCTGCAGAAATTTCAGACAGAATTTTATCCTTAACAATATCTAAATTTTTCTTAACAGAAAAAGCATTTTCAACAATAACACAACCCGGACCTAAAAATTCAGGTACGTAAAAACCATTAGAAAAACTATTAAAAAGTAGATTAGCCATCTGTATGTTTGGATAAGGTTTTAACCACTGGAGCAATCTTTGTAAATTCAGAGGTGTCACCTGGCTTATTTGCATGAAAGTCTTTGAAGGAATTTGGAAAATGAATTCCTTGCTTCTTGAAACATTTGCTAACTGGGTGAGGTCCTGAGCAAAAGAAACATTCATGGCGGTATCTGCAGTTGGATTGATATCTGCAAACAGCCTCATTAAAGGCAAAACAGATACCTTTTTTTGGGATTACTGAGACTTGATTGTTGACGAAAAAGATAATTTTTATTAGGGAGCATAAGACTCAACCAAAGCCCCACGTCTTTGTTACCCCAATTTAAATTCGGATAAACTGCGATCTTTTAACGAAAAGATTTGTCATACGAACACCATCCCATACCGCGAAAGTTCCTATAAGCTTCTAATATGGAATCTATGTGATAAAAAAGGCCAGTACATAAAGATGGGTGTTTTTCCCCTAAAACAGCAGCATAAATACAAAATGCCTGTATCCAATTCAGGAATGTTTTTTGTACCGGTTTCTTTTTATCATCAGATTCAATTTTTTTTATCTTTTGTTGTTTCATTTTTTACTATTTCAATCTATAAAATCCTTTCTCCAAATTTTTTCCTTAATGGCTTGCGGAAGATGAAAACCTTCGTCCTGTCCGGAAGGTAACAGCAAACATTGCCGTAACTACTCTTCACCTCCGTTGTCTTCAGCTTTCATAATAAGTTGTTTGAGAAGATCCTCCATGTATAGTAACGGAGCAGATGGTTCTCTGAAAAATAACTTTCGTGAATGCGCAAGTGACGTCGTTTTCTTCTTTTATAGGTTCAAATAGACCGTTGAAAGATTCTCCAATCAGCAGTCAGAAGACCCCGAGATAAGCTGGTGCCTGGGATCAATCCATACTCATATCAAAAGGTAAGAATAATATAATGAATGCCATAACTTGTAGGTTGCCATGACATCAAGGCTCCCCACAAGTTATACACATGTGGTTCGCTCCAAAGCCAGTAGCAGAGGATGAAGATGTTTTACTGTATGCTATGCATTATATCTATAATGATCTACTAAGGTTCAGTGTCGGCAATGATCCTGTTTCTGTAGAAAAGCAAGACTTCCCGATGGGTACAACATCAAGAGATCTCTTAAAAATATCTGCAGGTTTAAGTTTAATGTGTGCAGCAGGTGCACGTGTATCTGTCAACTGTTGTATGTGACTACTGACTGCTATGAGATACAATGCAACCAGTGAACACCTGGATCTTAAGCAGAGATGAGAATTTTTTTCAAAACCTTCTCTCTGTCCAAATGTCCCCCCCTAGCTGCCACATGGTATGTTTCCTGGCACGCATGTCCTTGAGTTATTAAAAATGGTGTGTTTCATTTTAGAATTTTATTGGGATTTTGTATACAGTCAGGTCCATAAATATTGGGACATCTACACAATTCTAAGATTTTTGGCTCTATACACCACCACAATGGATTTGAAATGAAATGAACAAGATGTGCTTTAACTGCAGACTGTCAGCTTTGATTTGAGGTATTTGCATCCAAATCAGGTGAACGGTGTAGGACATACAACAGTTTGCATATGTGCCTCCCACTTGTTAAGGGACCAAAAGTAATAGGACAGAATAATAATCATAAATCATACTTTCACTTTTTAATACTTGGTTGCAAATCCTTTGCAGTCAATTAGAGCCTAAAGTCTGGAACGCATAGACATCACCAGACGCTGGGTTTCATCCCTGGTGATGCTCTGCCAGGCCTCTACTGCAACTGTCTTCAGTTCCTGCTTTTTCTTGGGGCATTTTCCCTTCAGTTTTGTCTTCAGCAAGTGAAATGCATGCTCAATCGGATTCAGGTCAGGTGATTGACTTGGCCATTGCATAACATTCCACTTCTTTCCCTTAAAAAACTCTTTGGTTGCTCTTGCAGTATGCTTTGGATCATTGTCCATCTGCACTGTGAAGCGCCGTCCAATGAGTTCTGAAGCATTTGGCTGAATATGAGCAGATAATATTGCCTGAAACACTTCAGAATTCATCCTGCTGCTTTTGTCAGCAGTCACATCATCAATAAATACAAGAGAACCAGTTCCACTGGCAGCCATACATGCCGACGCCATCGCACTACCACCACCATGCTTCACTGATGAGGTGGAATGCTTAGAATCATGAGGATCAGTTCCTTTCCTTCTCCATACTCTTATCTTCCCATCACTCTGGTACAAGTTGATCTTGGTCTCATCTGTCCATAGGATGTTGTTCCAGAACTGTGAAGGCTTTTTTAGATGTCGTTTGGCAAACTCTAATCTGGCCTTCCTGTTTTTGAGGCTCACCAATGGTTTACATCTTGTGGTGAACCCCCTGTATTCACTCTGGTGAAGTCTTCTCTTGATTGTTGACTTTGACACACATACACCTACCTCCTGGAGAGTGTTCTTAATCTGGCCAACTGTTGTGAAGGGTGTTTTCTTCACCAGGGAAAGAATTCTTCGGTCATCCACCACAATTGTTTTCTGTGGTCTTCCGGGTCATTTGATGTTGCTGAGCTCACCGGTGCATTCCTTCATTTTAAGAATGTTCAAAACAGTTGTTTTGGCCATGCCTAATGTTTTTGCTATCTCTCTGATGGGTTTGTTGTGTTTTTTCAGCCTAATGATGGCTTGCTTCACTGATAATGACAGCTCATTGGATCTCATCTTGAGAGTTGACAGCAACAGATTCCAAATGCAAATAGCACACTTGAAATGAACTCTGGACCTTTTATCTGCTCATTGTAATTGGGATAAGAAGGGAATAACACACACCTGGCAATAAAAACAGCTGAGAAGCCAATTGTCCCATTACATATGCAAACTGTTGTAATTCCTACACCGTTCACCTGATTTGGATGTAAATACCTTCAAATTAAAGCTGACAGTCTTCAGTTAAAGCACATCTTGTTTGTTTCATTTCTAATCCATTGTGGTGGTATATAGAGCCAAAAATGCTAGAATTGTGTAGATGTCCTAATATTTATGGACCTGACTGTATATGTTAAACTTTCTATGAGGCTGATATCTATAATTTGGCAGTACCTACTGATGACACCTAGATCATTACTGGGTCTACAGTCAGCCTTAAAGTAAATATCCACCTTTATCATGATCTTGTTTTTTATGTCAAAAATCCTGTGCTGGGGGGCAGAGCCCTCCGACTGAGCATGGTGGAGGACGTGTGCGCCTGAGCTCCTCACCATAAGCCCGATCTTACAGCCTATTTCAGAGCTACCCATCGCAATTATAGGGAAAATCGGTAGAGAGACAAGAGGAAATGTAGAGAGTACCCCGAAAGTTTAGAACACGCAGAGCGATATGAACAAATTCCTTAATAAGAAGACCTCTTCTCAGTCGGAGCGAGGAAAGATGGCGCGATCCGCACCAACGGAGGCGGCGCGGGAAGACGACTCTGACGGAGACAGCTCAGATGCATGCTCTGAACCACAAGGTGAGCGTGACACCTTGCCGATCACCAGAGCCTTCCTGCAGCAATCACTAGCCCAATCGCTAGACAAAGCTTTGTCGCCAGTGCTAAAGGAGCTGTCGGACATTAAGACAGAAGTCCTACATATGGGACATAGAGTGGAGGCCTTAGAGGACTCGCATACCCTCATGACGCAGCACAGTGTGGGGATGCAATCTCAGCTTGCCTCGGTCTGTAAACAGGTGAACAATGCATTCCTATACCTGGAAGACCAAGAGAATAGGGGAAGGCGGAAAAACATCCGTCTGAGAGGGATCCCTGAGTCGGTTAACGCAGAGGAGCTGACAACCACAGTGCGCCATGTGTTTGAAATGCTTGTAGGCAAAGAACGCGCTGACGCCATTGTTATTGAAAGAGCACATAGAGCCCTGCGGCCAAAACCGCCAGCCACTGAACCACCCAGAGATGTGGTGTGTGCTCTCTTGAACTACCTGGACACTGCGGCATTACTTAAAGCAGCGACGGAGGCGGGAGACCTCTTGCTGGAAGAACACAAGATTTAATTGTTCCAGGCCTTAGCGGCTAGTACACTGGCTAAGAGGAGAGCCTTTCGTCAGCTGACAAATGCTTTAAGGGAGAGGAAGCTCCCTGTGAAATGGCTCTTTCCCTTTGGACTAACAACCACTGTGGAGGGTAGACAACTCACTGTGCGGGCACCGGAAGACTTACCCAAGATGTGGGATGCGTTGCAGATGGAACCATTAGAGATCCCCTCATGGCTTTCGACGTCCTTCCCGCCAGATCTGCCTCAACTCCCGCAGAACCTGCAGTGGCAGACTGCTACCAAGAGTCGCTCGCCGAGGAAGAAGACCACCTGAGGAGCAGGACTTTAACCCTACAAGCGAGGTTCACTGCTCTAAAGAGCGTTCATTGTTTGTCTTTATTGTGAGACATTTTGAATGTGTTAGCGGCTACCAGCGGGGTACTATGGCTACCCTCCCCAACAAGGGAATCGCCGCCAATCATTACATTTGAGTTTTTTGCATTCATATAATGTTACTGGATGTTATTATGGGTATTACTTAACCAGCTTGGTAAGCCGGGTGAATGGAGATGAGAACTTGTGACCTCTCCATCCATGTTTCCCCCCACTGGCCTTACTTATTTGGCCATCGTGTGCTTCAGAGCGTCACGGGACGCCACCGGGCCTTATAGCCCATTTGTTTTGTTTATAGGAATTCTTAACTGTTATTGTTCTTGTCCTGTCTCACTTGCCGCCTACAGTTTTACTAGCCATCTAGGTAGTTGCACATGCGGATATGGCTGAAGTGAAGGTTTACTCCCTCAATATCAATGGCATCAATATACCTCAAAAGTGAAGCCAGCTATATAACACCTTAAGGAAAGAGCATGTTGACATTGCCTTTATACAGGAGACTCACTTCAGGCATATGAGTATACCCAATGTAGTCAGCAAACAATTCCCCTTATGGTATCATGCGTCCCACTCATCGACCTCGAGAGGGGTATCTATTGGTGTTGGGAAGAATGTCCCGTTCCAACTGTCAGCAAAAATCGCAGACCCAGAGGGTAGATTCCTCCTGGTTAAAGGGAAGATTCTTAACTTAACCATCACTATGGCAAATTTATATGCCCCTAATTGTAATCAGATTAGATGGCTTTTACGTACGCTTGAGACCCTGAAACCCTTTGCAGAAGGTTTATTAGTCATAGGGGGAGATCTGAACATGATCTTTGACCCCATGAAAGACACTACACTCCAGGAACGTGTCGGTTAGGCAGCTCCGTAGACTTCACCTTGCTTTGTCTGATCTGGGGGTGTCGGATGTCTGGAGGCTATTACACCCAGAGGATAAGGATTATACTTTCCACTCCAGAGTACACGATTCGTACCAGAGATTGGATTATATTTTCTTATCTAACCAAGCACTCCCACAGACGGTAGAATAGACAATGTAGTCATCTCTGATCATGCACCCATTAGTGAAGAGTGAAGTTTGCGGACCTGCCGCGCAGATCCTGGACTTGGCGATTAAACACCACCCTAATAGACGACGCTAAACATTCACAGTCAATCTCACAAAAATTGAGGGATTATTTCCTAAATAACGACTCAGGACAGATATCAAGCTCCATTTTGTGGGAAGCTCATAAAGAAGTGATTAGGGGGGAACTTATTAGCCTAGGCACCAGGATAAAGAGACAAAGATTAAAAGAGCTGAACTCCTTATTGCTACAAATATCCACACTCGAGAGCCTACACAAGAGGTCACAATCTGAAGAGGTATATAAGTCCCTTATTTCCCTACGTAGACAGGTGAAGGACCTCCTTAACGTTAAAACAGCAAAAATATTGCAGGCATTGCGTTTTAAGCATTACCTTCATGGTAATAAAAGCTCCAAACTAATGACCAGCCTGTTAAAGTTCCAGAGAGATAAATCCTTTATCCAGGCGATAAAATCCCCAGACAGGAATAGACTTACAAACACACCAGCCATTGCAAAGGAGTTTTGTAAATTTTATGAATCCCTGTATAACTTGAAGGATATTGGCCCTCGCCCTGATATGGCTCTACATATTAAAGACTTTCTAGGCTAAATTAAGATCCCCTCTATCTCTGGAGGAGAACGGTCTAGAGCTACTTAGGCCCTTTACAGCAGAGGAGGTGACTCAAGTTCTGAACACCATCCCATCTGGGAAAAGTCCAGGACCAGATGGATTCCCCATAGCTTATTATAAAAAGTTTAGGGATATACTTATTCCTTATTTTGTTCAAATGTGCAACTCCTTGCTCCGAGGTGAAACTCTGCCCCCTCAGGCTCAGGCAGCACACATTACGGTAATACATAAAGAGGGGAAAGACCAAGAGGCCTGTGGGAGCTATAGACCCATCTCCTTGCTTAACACTGATTTAAAGTGGTGGGCCAAGTTGTTGAGCACCAGAATCTCTAAACTTCTGCCTGAGCTTGTGGGGGAGGAGCAAGTAGGGTTTGTACTGGGACGGGAGGGGAGACACAATGTCAGCAGAGTGGTCCATGCCATGTGCCATGCTAGGAGAAATCGTACCCCATTGGTACTACTGGGGACTGATGCGGAGAAGGCGTTCGACAGAGTCATCTGGTTGTACATGCGTAGCGCCCTAGAAGAATTTGGCTTCCCAGAACAGTTTATTAAAGCCATATTTTCACTGTATTCTTCTCCATCAGCACGTTATTATGGTAAATGGGACTCTGTCGGACGCCTTCTTGATTCAAAATGGCACACGGCAGGGATGCCCCTTACCCCCCACGCTCTTCATACTTACTTTAGAGACCTTGCTTCCAAATTTTAGACAATCCCCTGCTATCCGAGGATTAAGAATTGGTGCGTACACCCATAAGATGGCGGCATTCGCCGATGATTTGCTCCTTATGCTTACTGACCCAGTTGATACTATGACTGAGGTTCTGAACATTTTCCAACAGTTTAGTAAGTTGTCAAACTTCAGGATTAACCTTGACAAATCGGAAGCGTTAGGAATCTCCCTCTCCTCTACACAGCAAAATAGGCTTAAGAATATGACCCCCTTTAAGTGGCCTTCATCATCCATTAAGTATCTGGGAATTAACATCCCTAATGATCCTAAGTTATTATTCAGACTGAATTTCCCCCCTCTGCTAAATAGGATTGAAACCTTTCTAACCAAGAGCTCTATACCGTTCCTATCCTGGCTAGGGAGGAAAAATGTGATTATGGCTTATATCTTACCTCAGCTGTTGTATACTTTGAGATCCCTACCATTGTATTTACCAGTCAACTATTTATCCAAGGTCAAATTGATAGTGGGGAGGTATATTTGGGCGAACAAAAAAGCCAGACATCCCTTCGCTTTGCTCACTAGGAGAAAGAAACAAGGAGGCATATCACTCCCAGACTAGAACAATATATGCAAGCCATACATCTGGAAAGGTGGGTTGCCTTGACGAGACCTGCACCCCCACCCATACATGTTGAGATGGAGCTAGCTCTAATGGGTAATTCAGCTGACTACATGTTATGGTTCCCTTTTAAAAAAACGGATAAGGACTCCCTGATCAGTGATATCACAAGAAGTACTATCATTGCATGTAATAAAACAACGACTCTTAATATGGGCCTGGGGAAACTGTCGCCCCTAGCGCCCCTTAGAGTTTTGCCGCAGATCCTTAGCACAACAAATATTGAATTAGCTGCCATCTGGATGTCCCTGCCGGGAGTTGTGCTAGGTGATCTGGCAAAAACACCCATCCGAAAGGATTATTATGCCTCCTTCACAGGAGAGCACATTAAAAAGTGGGATTTCTTGCAAGAGAAGGATTTTGAGGCTACGTGTATCAAGTTTAAAAAGTCTAAGTTTGTTTCTCTTCTGGACTCCACTTGGCTGGAAACATACACCTTGCTTCCCAAAGTCCCCCTGAAATGCATATCACTCATCTACACACATCTGTTGAAAGGTAGATATAACAATATACCCTCTTATGTAGGAGCCTGGGAGAAAGAGTTGAATTGCGTCCTTGATGACAGAGATAGGAGTTACGTACTGACCCACTCCCATGGATTCTCCAAATGCATTATGATCCAGGAAAACTCCCTAAAAATCCTCACTAGGTGGTATAGAACACCTGAGCTATTGTATAAAATGGGATTGACATCTGATGATCTCTGTTGGAGATGTGGAAAGGATAAGGGGTCTTTGTCACATATTTGGTGGTTCTGCCCGAGTCTGAAGAAGTTCTGGGAAGTTATTGAAAGGATAATTAACCAGATTTGCTCTACAAATCTGAAGCTCTTACCGGAATTAGTCTTACTGTGGTTACCCTCGACTGACTTCAGACCGAGCAGAATGAATCTACCCACACATATGATTGCGGCTGCTAAACTATTAATACCTATAAAATGAAGGGACAAGGAACCACCGACCTTGAAAATGTGGTATGAGAAAATGGATGATATATGCAGAATGGAGGAGTTAGTGGGTTGGACATACAATGCTAGAGGAAGATATTTACAAGTGTGGGAGCCGTGGATAGCACATGTTAAAAAATGTAGAAACACCTGAAGGTAGAAGATATGTTTGCTAATCAGAGGTGAACCCTACATTATGGTCGTAGCCCATGTGATCTGCTGTGTTTGTGTTTATGCATCAAAGGTGAGCATTCGCTCTTCAGCCATAGATTATCCTCCCAGACTATCCTCTCAGTCGAGTAGATGGCAAATAAAAGGAATATTAAAAAGAGATAAAGAGAGACAAGACATTTATGTTTTTAGTTTATTGTTTATCTTATTTTCTTATTTTTACATTTAACTGATGATAAACAGACCTTCTTTAGAGAAATTGTATTTTCACCTACCTGTGATGTCGGGCTAAGGCCCTGGAAGCCTAATTTATATATATCATTGTCATTGTGAGAACTGCAATTTCATGTCTACTTTGCTAAACCCTATGTAGGGTCTGTACTGGCTTTATATAGCTATGTGAATCTTTTTATTTCAATAAAAACAGATTTAACTAAAATTCTGTGCTGATTCATTTCTTTATAGTGATCAGTCTTTTTAATAAAGAGCGTAAAGCGGTTTTCCGACAGTTTTTTAGGTCATCATTATATGATCGGTGGGGGTCTGACACCCAGGACCCCAGGGATCAGCTCTTTAGGAAGGCAGTGGCGATCTCATTAGAGCCATAAGCTTCTCTCAGCTTACCATGCAGAGCGATGTACATTGTATAGCGGCTGTGCTTGCTATCGTGCTCAGCCCTATTAACCCCTTAAGGACACAGCCTTTTTACACCTTAGGACCAGGCCATTTTTTGAAAATCTGACCAGAGTCCCTTTAAGTGCTGATAACTTTAAAACGGTTTGACTTATCCAGGCCGTTCTGAGATTGTTTTTTCGTCACATATTGTACTTCATGACACTGGTAAAATGGAGTCAAAAAAAAAATTTTTTTTGCACCAAAAAATACCTAATTTAACAAAAATTTGAAAAAAATTAGCAAATTTCAAAGTTTCAGTTTCTCTACTTCTGTAATACATAGTAATACCCCCAAAAATTGTGATGACTTTACATTCCCCATATGTCTACTTCATGTTTGAATTGTTTTGGGAATGATATTTTATTTTTTGGGGATGTTATAAGGCTTAGAAGTTTAGAAGCAAATCTTGAAATTTTTCCGAAATTTACAAAAACTCAATTTCTAGGGACCAGTTCAGGTCTCAAGTCACTTTGCGAGGCTTACATTATAGAAACCACCCAAAAATGACCCCATCTAAGAAACTACACCCCTCAAGGTATTCAAAACTGATTTTGCATACGTTGTTAACCCTTTAGGTGTTGCACAAGAGTTATTGGCAAATAGGGAGGAAATTTGAGAATTTTATTTTTTTGTCTAATTTTTCATTTTAACCCATTTTTTCCACTAACAAACCAAGGGTTAACAGCCAAAAAAGACTGTATCTTTATTGCCCTGACTCTGCCATTTACAGAAACACCCAATATGTGGCCGTAAACTACTGTACGGCCACACAGCGAGGCGTAGAGTGAAAGGTGCGCCGTTTGGTTTTTGGAAGGCTGATTTTTATGGACTGGTTTATTTACACCATGTCCCATTTGAAGCCCCCTGATGCACCCCTAGAGGAGAAACTCCCTAAAAGTGACCCCATCTAAGAAACTACACCCCTCAAGGTATTCAAAACTGATTTTACATACGTCGTTAACCCTTTAGGTGTTGCACAAGATTTAATGGAAAATAGAGATACAATTTCAAAATTTCACTTTTTTGGCAGATTTTCCATTTTAATATTTTTTTTCCAGTTACAAAGCAAGGGTTAACAGCCAAACAAAACTCATTATTTATGGCCCTAATTCTGTAGTTTACAGAAACACCCCATATGTGGTCGTAAACAGCTGTACGGGCACATGGCAGGGCGCAGAAGGAAAGGAACACCATATGGTTTTTGGAAGGCATATTTTGCTGGACTGGTTTTTTTGACACCATGTCCCATTTGAAGCCCCCCTGATGCACCCCTAGAGTAGAAACTCCAAAAAAGTGACCCATTTTAGAAACTACGGGATAGGGTGGCAGTTTTGTTGGTACTAGTTTAGGGTACATATGATTTTTGGTTGCTCTATATTACACTTTTTGTGCGGCAAGGTAACAAGAAATAGCTTTTTTGGCACCGTTTTTTTTTTGTTATTTACAACATTCATCTGACAGGTTAGATCATGTGGTAATTTTATAGAGCAGGTTGTCACGGACGCGGAGATACCTAATATGTATACAATTTTTTTTATTTATGTAAGTTTTACACAATGATTTCATTTTTAAAACCAAAAAAATGTTTTAGTGTCTCCATAGTCTAAGAGCCATAGTTTTTTCAGTTTTTGGGCGATTATCTTAAGTAGGGTCTCATTTTTTGCGGGATGAGATGACGGTTTGATTGGCATCTATTTTGGGGTGCATATGACTTTTTGATTGCTTGCTATTACACTTTTTGTGACGTAAGATGACAAAAAATGGCTTTTTTTACACCGTTTTTATTTTTATTTTTTTACGGTGGTCATCTGAGGGGTTAGATCATGTGATATTTTTATAGAGCCTGGCGATACGGACGCGGCGATACCTAATATGTATACTTTTTTTTTATTTATGTAAGTTTTACACAATGATTTCATTTTTGAAACAAAAAAAATCATGTTTAGTGTTTCCATAGTCTAAGAGCCATAGTTTTTTCAGTTTTTGGGCGATTATCTTGGGTAGGGTATGATTTTTGCGGGATGAGATGACGGTTTGATTGTTACAATTTTGGCGTACATGCGACTTTTTTGATCACTTTTATTACCTTTTTTGGGAAGTAAGGTGGGCAAAATTTCAATTTCATCATAGTTTTTTATTTTTTATTTTTATGGTGTTCACCGTTCGGGTAAAGTAACATGACCGTTTTATAGATCAGGTCGTTATGGACGCGGCGATACCAAACATGTGTAGGGAATTTTATTTTTTTCATTTTTTATCAGTGATAAATGTGTTTTTTGATTTTTACTTTTTTTTCACTTTTATTCACTTTTTTTTGACCCAGACCCACTTGGTTCTTGAAGATCCAGTGGGTCTGATGTCTGAATAATACAGTACAGTACAATATATATTGTTCTGTAATGTATTTTACTTACACTGAACAGATCTATGCTTTCAGCACAGATCTGTTCAGCACCATGGACAGCAGGATGCCTGAGAGGCGTCCTGTTGCCATGGGAACCTTCCCCGTCTGCTCAGTACTGCTCAGAACTTCGCAGACGGGGAAGGGTAAGGAGGGGATCTCTCGGGGGGCTCTCTGGGGGCTCTCTCCCTCCCCATCGGGGGGCTGCAAAGGCACAGCAGCCCCCCGATGGGAGAGGGAGGGAGCTCCCTGCGCTGTTAACCTTTTCCATACAGCGGTCCGTACGGACCGCTGTATGGAAAGGGTTAAACGGCTGACATCGCATCGCAGATGTCAGCCGTTTATACCAGGGTGCCAGCAATGTGCTGGCACCCTGGTATCCCCACTAGACACCAACGATTATACAAGGGGAGGCGGGCGGGGGATCGCGATCCCGCCTGCCGCACCGCCCGCCTCCCGCACCGCCCACACCGCCCGCAACCCTCCCCCTGCACCTCCCGCCACCATAAAAATCATTCGGGGGTGCAGGGGGGGCAAAATAAAACTTTTTTTTTGGCATATAAAGTTTCTGATCCCTGCGGTCAGGGACTGCGGGGACCAGAAACTTCAGAAATCGCAGCAAACCGCAGGTCTGAATTGACCTGCGGTTTGCCGCGATCGCCGACATGGGGGGGTCACGGGACCCCCCCGCGCATTTAGCCTAGGTGCCTGCTCAATGATTTGAGCAGGCACCGGGTTCCGATCACTGCCAGCCGCACGGCAGTGATCGAAAATACACAGGGCGTACATGTACGCCCTGTGTCCTTAAGTACCAGGGCACAAGGGCGTACCTGTACGCCCTATGTCCTTAAGAGGTTAAATTCAATGGGGCCGAGCTGCACCTAAGCTATGTGACTGATAAACGTGATGTCAAATGGCTTAGGAAAAGCTAGAGAAGACTGCTGCACTACGGCTAGAAATGCTGCTGTCTCAAACAGCTAATCAGCAGGGGTCCCAGGTGTCGGACCCTCACCTATCAGATACTGATGACCTATCCAGAGGATGGGTCATCGGTAAAAAAAACTGTCCAAAAAAAACTTTAAAAATCCCTTGCATAACATAAACTAAACTTAAAACACAAGGTTCTGCACATTTGCAGCCACCACTAGAGGGAGTTTAGCAGCTTACTCCATATCATCTTAACACTGAGCTCATTGTACAACAGTATGCAGTTAGCTGCTAAGCTCCCTCTAGTGGTGGCTGCAGGCAGAAAGAAATCTATGTCTATGCAGGTCATTTGGAGGTCTGTGTTAAGAAAATAAAGCTCAGATCGCTATAAAATATATTAGGAATAATTAGCACAGAATGTTGAACCTATTTGGATTAAAAATTACTCACAGGTGACATTCACTTAAAGCTGTACTGAGCAGTCCATTCACTCTGTAAGTAAAATTATGTGTTTTACAGAAGTGTTACGCCATTTGTTAGCATAATGTGTGCTACAGCACATCAGTACATACAGGGTACATATACAGGAATATTACTATCTCATGTTTATCCTACACAACAGCATTTCTAATTGACTGGAACCCACAAATAATTTCTCATAATTAGCCATTGACCATCCATTACAGGTCAATTTTAGAGTAGTAATCAATTTTCACGCTTGATTCTGCAACTCGTAATACCTCCCAGCAGTTTTGGTTAGATTTTTCTCAGCTTGTTGGTCTGTACTGTTTTCACTAAGACATTTATAATGCTGACCACATGTAGATAAATCTAGCATGCAATAATGATACATTTATTGTCAGCATTATTAGAATTTTCATTAATATTCATGAACTCTTTGTCATTTAGAAATTGTCCATAATGCTGTGTAGAACCTGCAGTAGGTTGTAGCAACCGCCTAAAAACCCTAAAAAGCTGTGACACTTCACATATCTACAGCTTAGTTTTAAAGACTGAAAACTCTAGACTTGATTACTTTACCTTTTGTCATATGATGGTATATAAGGTAATCGCTTTTTTACACTGTTATCTACAACCATTAGAGCAAAAAGCAATTTTAGTGCCCAAGGCAAGTCCAGCAGATTTATACCAAAGCCCCTGATGCCTAGTGGTTTGACAGCCCAGATATTGGTGTCCAGTAATTTAACTATTCACATAGTCCTTGGTGATTTGGTGCCATAGTCTATCCCTGGTGCAATTTATAATTTTATTATATTTATGGTGCTTAGATGTTCATTCGCAGTGTATATGTGGCATGCAATGGTTTAGTGCCCCTGTTATCTTATGTCTTCAAGTACTCCAGATTTAGGCAACTTTTAACTTTTGGCTGGTATTGCACTGTAGCAAAACAAAGAAATCCACTCACCTGCTCTCCACCTCTCGGTTCCAGTGCAGAGGCTTCTGTCAGTGATGCTTCTTATCTCAGGTTTTTACCCATCCAGTCATGTAGAATCACTGGCCTCAGCTGTGACTTGTCCCCAAGTGTCAGATAACTGAACAGTGACGTAGCACTTGGTGAGAATTCACCAATGAGGCCAGCGACTGGCTTCAGCTTTGAAAGTTACCCTGTCTGAATGTGTACAGGCTAGGGACCAAAAGCATTGCTTAGAGGAGCCTCTGCACTCGAACTGAGGGATGGGGAGCAGGTGAGTGGATTTCTTTGTTTTGGTACACAGCAATACTGATCAGATGTAAAAAGTTGCCTAAAACTGGAGTACTCCTTGAAGACATCAATGAATGTTAATCTACCGAATTGTACTCAAATTTACTTAAAGGGTTTCTGTCACCCCACAAAACTCTTTTTTTTTTTTTTTGGATAGTTATATTCCTTATAGCGCGATATAGAAGAATATAATAGTCTTACTTACTTTCATGCGGCCGATTCTTTAGAAAACGAAGTTTTATAATATGCAAATCAGGGCTCTACCAGCAAGTAGGGCGTCTACTTGACGGTAGCCGCAGCAGAAATCCGCCCCCTCCTCTTGTTGATTGACAGGGCCAGCCGTGATCTCCTCCTCCGGCCGGCCCTGTCAGTATTTCAAAAATCGCGCGCCTCTGGTCATTCAGCGCAGGCGCTCTGAGATGAGGAGGCTCGTCTCCTCAGCACTCCCTCAGTGCGCCTGCGCCGATGACATCACCGAAAGAGAAGACGTCATCGGCGCAGGCGCACTGAGGGAGTTCTGCTGCGCCGAATGACCAGAGGCGTGCGATTTTTGAAATACTGACAGGGCCGGCCGGAGGAGGAGATCACGGCTGGCCCTGTCAATCAACAAGAGGAGGGGGCGGATTTCTGCTGCGGCTACCAGCAAGTAGACGCCCTAATTGCTGGTAGATCCCTGATTTGCATATTATAAAACTTTGTTTTCTAAAGAATCGGCCGCATGAAAGTAAATAAGACTATTATATTCTCCTATATCGCGCTATAAGGAATATAACTATCCAAAAAAAAAGAAAAAGAGTTTTGTGGGGTGACAGAAGCCCTTTAAATAAGATAGATTATTTAAAGGGAACCTGTCATGTGGATATTTGATTGTAATCTAACTAATTATATACAATCATTAACTACTAAAAAGTACCTTAGATGTATTCACTTACTGGTGTGACAGATGGTTACCTCATAATATACACACAAAGATGCCGCATGCCGCATGCTAATGAGCTGATTGGCGTCCAGCGTGATGTCATTGAGTCCAGCGTATATTTAATTCAGAGCTATAGCCACTCCCCCGCCCACCTGCTGCTGGTTCATATGGAAACAAACTGTCATTCAGCAGCAGGTGGGCGGGGAGAGTCAGGAGCTCATGAATATTCATGAATCATCATTATCAGCTGGAGCTTTTCAATACAAGATGTTGGCAGATTGACTGGGTCAATTAAAGAAAGTGACCCAGCATTGTGCTAAGAGAATCAGTCACTTATTTATGTTGCCCCTTAGTTAGGACACCATAAAACTGGTGACAGGTTCCCTTTAAACCTATTCGTGTTCACTATATCTCCCATGATCTAATCGTCCCAGGGTGTCTGTTGGGTCCCCTGCTCCCAGACTCAGTAGAGTGGTGTTGTGCCATACTTTTAGTCTTTGATTAAACAGTAAAGCACTGAGCACCAGTGACTGTGGAAAACAAAATACTCCCCACTACATATGATGACATCAAGCTACTGTACAGGGGCCGACTGGCCATAGACCCTACAGGGAAATTTCCTGATCGCCTGATGCCCAAGGGGATGCCGAGCCCTCCTCATTGCCATCAGCCAGGTACATAATGATTAGATGCTCTCAGCATTAATTAATGTAGGAGCATCAGGCACTTATGCACCGGGCCAGCAGCCGCAGATGCCCTCCTGAATTCAACTGTGCTGTCATCTTCAGTATGATGATACAGTTTCATACCGTAACATGTACTGTGGTACTTGGTTCTGCTGAGGCAGTATTTTGTCCTGCACTGTGGTACTTGGTTCTTCTGGGGCGGTATTTTGTTCTGCACTATGGTATTGCTAGCCTCGCCTACCTTTGTTGTCCCTACCTACGTGTGTTGGCCCTGCCTACTTGTGTTGCCCCACTTTCTGTCAATTTGCACCCACCTGCAACTTGGGGCCACTTTTAGTTTTTTTCCAGGCCCACTTTAAGTTCACATTCCACCCCTGCTACTGTACACTATGTGCTGAATATTGAATCACCAGATACCAGGGACACTAAACCATTGGATACCAGGTGTACACTGGGAATGAGCATCTAAGCACCAAACATACTGTATAATAAAATTATATGTAAAAAGTTGTCTAAAGCTGAAATACTCCTTCAAATTATTAGACTATTACAGATGTCTTTTTTTACTTTATTATTTGAAGTGCTTTCTGGTACATGGCAGGGCCACAAACCCACCTTAATTCCACATACCTCACCTTGACACATGCTCAGATGAGGTTGAATCAGGAATCTGCACATGCACCAGGGAGTGGGATAGTTCTGGCCCTGCCCATAGTGGAAGTGATTTCCTGTACATGCAGTGCAGATTGGAAACCTGGTAACAGCTAGGACATTGGTGAAAGCAGGATTTTCAGAAGAAGACCATCACATGACTGGGTTGAAGAAAGGCCAATACACAACTATACACAATTACACAACTTCTGAATGGTAAGTATATAAAATCTTTCTTCTCAAGGTGTGTTTTGTGTAATTAAGGTGGATTGTAGGGACAAACTGGGGTAATGGGTAGTAGGTAATAGGTAGAGAGCAAGTATGCTCTTTGGTGAAAACGGAAGAAGTCCATGTTACCCCTCCTATTGGAGTCATGTACAGTGACGAGGATCTATACCTCTCACTCTCTCCCTGCAGCCTGTCAGCATTTGCCCAAAGGGCCCCACATCTCTTCTTCCACACTGGCTGAGACCATAGACAGCTGAAAAGACTGCTTCTGCCTGTTTTATTTCTGGCTGTATAGAAGCTAGAGATATGAGCCAAATCTTGTTTTCAATCTGAGAATCTAAGCTTTCAAATGTCTTTTGTACTAACCATGGTACATCCAGAGAGCCTTTAGAAACCAGACAAGGAGTGAGAACATGTTATTCAAAAAAGTTATTCAAAACTGGAGAAAGTATATGCAGTTCCTGTTTCACCTGGTTGTATCTATGGATGTATCGTGGCTAGCACCATGGTCTTATAACTTTTATTTAAAAAATGGTGCATGTGCCAATATGAAACTAGCAATTCCAATCACTGC
Organism: Bufo bufo; assembly: GCF_905171765.1. Taxonomy (NCBI): domain Eukaryota; kingdom Metazoa; phylum Chordata; class Amphibia; order Anura; family Bufonidae; genus Bufo; species Bufo bufo. The sequence continues at coordinate 129,907,768 of NC_053396.1, forward strand.
AATGATGTATTAGCACCTTAATGACATTGCCATTTTTCACCTTAAAGGGAACCTGTCACCAGTTTTATGGTGTCCTAACTAAGGGCAACATAAATAAGTGACTGATTATCTTAGCAAAATGCTGGGTCACTTTCTTTAATTGACCCAGTCAATCTGCCAACATCTTGTATTGAAAAGCTCCCCGCCCACCTGCTGCTGATTGACAGTTATTTTCCATATGAATTAGCAGCAGGTGGGCAGGGGAGTCGCTATAGCTCTGAATTAAATAAACACTGGACTCAATGACATCACGCTGGACTCAAATCAGCTCATTAGCATGCGGCATGTGGCATCTTAGTGTGTATATTATGAGGTAACCATCTGTCACACCAGTAAGTGAATACATCTAAGGTACTTTTTAGTAGTTAATGATTGTATATAATTAGTTAGATTATAATCAAATATCCACATGACAGGTTCCCTTTAAGGACCAGGCGGTTTTTTGTAAACTTGACATGTGTCACTTTATGTGGTAATACAGAATGTTTTTACTTATCCAAGTGATTCTGAGATTGTTTTCTCGTGACACATTGTACTTCATGATAGCGAAAAAGTTTAATCAATATAATTCACCTTTATTTATAAAAAAAATCTAAAATTTACCAAAAATTTTGAAAAATTAGCAATTTCCAAATTTTTTATTTATCTGCGTTTGAGGCAGATAGTGATACATCATAAAATAGTTATTACTTAACATTTCCCATATGTCTACTTTCATGTTTGCATCATTTTGTAAATGTAGTTCTATTTTTTAGGATCTTATAAGGTTTAGAATTATAAAAGCAAATTTTTAAATTTTTAATTTTTTTTTTCCAAAACCCACTTTTTTAAGGACCACTTCAATTTTAAAGTCAGTTTGTGGGGCTTACATAGTGGAAACCACCCATAAATGACCCCATTGTAGAAACTATACCCCTCAAGTTATTAAAAACTGATTTTACAAACTTTGTTAACCTATTAGGTGTTCCACAAGAATTAAAGGAAAAAGGAGATGAAATTTTAAAATGTCACTTTTTTGGCAGATTTTCCATTTTAATTAATTTTGTTCCTGTAAAACATCAAGGGTTAACAGCCAAATAAAACTTAATATCTATTATCCTGATTCTGCAGTTTACAGAAACACCCCACATGTGGTCATAAACTGCTGTAAGGGCACACGGCAGAGCGCAGAAGGAAAGGAACGTCATATGGATTTCGGAGTGCAGATTTCACTGGGATAATTTTAAGTTGCCATATGACATTTAAAGACCTCCTGATGCACCCCTAGAGTAGAAAATCCCAAAAAGTGACCTTATTTTGGAAATTATAGGATAAGATGACACTTTTTTTGGTACTATTTTGTGGTATATATGACTTTTGATAGCTCTGCTTTTTGTGAGGCTAGGTAACCAAACAATGGCTGCTCTGGCCCAGTTTTTATTTTTTGTTTTTTACAGTGTTCACCTTAAAGGTTAAATCATGTGTTATTTTTATAGAGCAGGTTGTTATGGACACAACAATACCAAATATGTCTACTTTTATTTTTATTTTGTTTCAGTTTTACATAATAAAGTATTACACTTTTTGTGATGTATGGTGACAAAAATAAATTTTTTGGGCACGGTTTTTATTTTTATTTTTTTACAGTTTTCACCTGACAGTGTAAATCATGTGATATTTTTTATAGAGCTGGTTGTTACAGATGCGGCAATACCTAATTTGCCTATTTTTTATATTTATTTTGGTTTGACACAAAAAAGCATTTTTGAAAGAAAAACAATCATGTTTTTATGTCTCCATTTTCTGAAAGCCATATCTTTTTTATTGGGCAATTGTCTTAAATAGGGTCTCATTTTTTGTGGGATGAGATGACATTTTAATTGCTATTATTTTGGGGTACATACTACTTTTTGATCATTTGGTATTACACTTTTTGTGATGTAAGGTGACAAAAAATAGATTTTTTTTTTTGGCATGGTTTTTATTTTATATTTTTAACGGTGTTCACCAGACGGGTTAGCTAATGTGATTTTTTTTTTTATAGAGCAGACTGTTACAGACGTGGAGATACCTAATATGTCTGTTTTTTAACATATATTTTGGTTTTAAACAATAAAAGCATTTTTGAAACAAAAAAATAATGTTTTAGTGGCTCCATTTTCTAAAAGTCATATCTTTTTTTTATTTTTTGGGCAATTGTCTTAGTTAGGATCTCATCTTGCAGGATGAGATGACGGTTTGATTGGTATTATTTTGGGTACATATGGCTTTTTGATCATTTGGTATTACACTTTTTGTGATGAAAGGTGACAGAAAATGGCTTTTTTAGCACAGTTTTTATTAAAAAAATGTTTACGATGTTGACGAGACGGGGTGGATCATGTGATATTTTTATAGAGCAGGTTGTTACGCATGCAGCGATAACTATTATGTCTGTTTTTCCATATTTTTTTTAATTTTATATGTCTCTTTTTATGGGAAAGGGGCTTTTTTTTATTGAAACTTAATTTTTTTTATTGTTAAACTTTCATTTCACTTTTATTATTTTTTATTTTCTCCCACTATGGGACTTCAACATTGCAGGGTCTGATCCCTGTTTCAGTGCAGCACAATACATCTGTATTTTACTGCATTGACTATCAGTGTATTACACAGTGTAATACACTGATAGTTTGCCTATGAGACCCAGCCTGGGGACTGGGCCTCATAGGCCTCCATAACTGCCAGGCCCCAAGGCCTTTGAATGGCTTGGGGCTGCCATGGCAACCATCGGGTCCCTGCCACCGCACAAGGGGGAGGAAGGACTGCAGGACGAGAATGCTCGTCCTGGGGCACAAAGTACCAGCCATTTAGGACGAGCATTCTCGTCCTGGGTCTTTAAGGGGTTAAAAATAAATACCATCTGTAAAAAACACATATAGGGGTGGGTTCACATCAGCGTTATGTATTCCGTTATGGCTTTCCGTTATAACGGAAAATAACGGAATCCATAAGACAGAAGTCAAAACGGAATACCTTTAAGAGGCATTCCGCTTTGATCTGTCATGGTAGAAGTCTAGGGGAATCATAACGGATCCGTCTGGTTCCCGTTATGCAAGACGGAAAACAAAGTCCTGTCGACAGGATTTTTTGTCCGTTCTGCATAACGAGAACCAGATGGATCCGTTATGATTCCCATAGACGTCTATTATAACGGAAAGCAAAACGGAATGCCTTTTAAAGGCTTCCGTTTTGCATTCCGTCATAATACAAGTCTATGGGCAGCATAACGAATCCGTTCTAGTTTCTGTTATGCAGGACTGGACTCCTGCATAATGGATCCATTATTCTGCCCATAGACTTGTATTATGAAGGTTCAAAACGGAATGCCTCTTAAAGGCTTCCGTTTTGACTTCCGTTTTATGGATTCTGTTATTTTCTGTTATAACCATGTTATAACGGGAAGCCATAACGGAATACATAATGCTGATGTGAACCCACCCTAATCAAAGGAGGCATAATCCACAAGGTGAGTGCCTAATAGGGTCAGAATTAGAGTTGAGCAGACACCTGGATGTTCGGGTTTGACGGGTTCGGCCGAACTTCGGAAAAAAGTTCGAGTTCGGGACCCGAACTTGACCCCGAACCCCATTGAATTCAATGGGGACCCGAACTTTTGAGCACTAAAATGTCTGTAAAAATGTCATGGAAAGGGCTAGAGGGCTGCAAATGGCGTCAAAATGTGGTTAAGAGCATGGCAAGTGCTCTGCAAGCAAATGTGGATAGGAAAATGACTTTAAATAACATAAAATACATAAAAATAAAAAATAATCTTGATCTAGGAGGACCAGGTCCATATGGAGTAGGAGGTTGAGGAGGCGGTGGATGTGGCGGTGTCGGTGGAAGCGGCGGTGGAGGAGGAGGTAGCCTACACTGGTTTATGGTTTTAAATTTTATTTTTAAACTAAATATACCTGTTATGTGCCATAGCGGTTATCATAAAATTCAGAAAGTGTAGGTTCCACTTACATGCTGGATCCGCCTGAATTTCCGTCATTTTCGGTGCCAAAATGGCCTCCATTATATCCAGGGAAAGCAGTTACCAGCATGCACGCCGGGCCCACTCCACACCACCCCTGGCGCCACATGGTCACCAAGGACTGCAATGAGAGTCCACACACTATCTCTCTCCTGGTGCCAGATGGCTTCAGTGAGTGGAGGGAAGCAGGCGCCAGGGGTGGTGTGGAGTGGGCCCGGCGTGCATGCTGGTAACTGCTTTCCCTGGATATAATGGAGGCCATTTTGGCACCGAAAATGACGGAAAATCAGGCGGATCCAGCATGTAAGTGGAACCTACACTTTCTGAATTTTATGATAGCCGCTATGGCACATAACAGGTATATTTAGTGTTAGGAACCCGTCTAACTAGAGATTGCCTTGACGTTCGGCAGACGGGCTCAAATAATTTTGTACAAAACGATTTGCCAAGTATCTCTAACTTATTAGTTCAGCATTTGCTATTATGATGCAATTTTGTACCTTATTTGATTTGCAGTGAGCTGTTGCATTGCTTGTTTTGTTTAACAGTCTTGTTCTCAGCCATAGCAACGTGCCCCTGCGCTTTGGGATGTGCTGACTGACCCCCTTTTTCTTTGCAGTTTGTACTGGAGGTGTGGCTGCCTCCCCAGTCGTGCACTCCTTCCAGCTCGTCTGTCCCACAGGTTGATTTTAATTAGTGTTAGTATTTAGCTTGGCCTGCTCCCCTCCACTCACTGAAGCCACCTGGCACCAGTAGAGAGATAGTGTGTGGACTCTCATTGCAGTCCTTGGTGACCATGTGGCGCCAGGGGTGGTGTGGAGTGGGCCCGGCGTGCATGCTGGTAACTGCTTTCCCTGGATATAATGGAGGCCATTTTGGCACTGAAAAATGACGGAAATTCAGGCGGATCCAGCATGTAAGTTGAACCTACACTTTCAGAATTTTATGATAGCCGCTATGGCACATAACAGGTATATTTAGTGTTAGGAACCCGTCTAACTAGAGATTGCCTTGACGTTCGGCAGACGGGCTCAAATAATTTTGTACAAAACGATTTGCCAAGTATCTCTAACTTATTAGTTCAGCATTTGCTATTATGATGCAATTTTGTACCTTATTTGATTTGCAGTGAGCTGTTGCATTGCTTGTTTTGTTTAACAGTCTTGTTCTCAGCCATAGCAACGTGCCCCTGCGCTTTGGGATGTGCTGACTGACCCCCTTTTTCTTTGCAGTTTGTACTGGAGGTGTGGCTGCCTCCCCAGTCGTGCACTCCTTCCAGCTCGTCTGTCCCACAGGTTGATTTTAATTAGTGTTAGTATTTAGCTTGGCCTGCTCCCCTCCACTCATTGAAGCCATCTGGCACCAGGAGAGAGATAGTGTGTGGACTCTCATTGCAGTCCTTGGTGACCATGTGGCGCCAGGGGTGGTGTGGAGTGGGCCCGACGTGCATGCTGGTAACTGCTTTCCCTGGATATAATGGAGGCCATTTTGGCACCGAAAATGACGGAAATTCAGGCGGATCCAGCATGTAAGTGGAACCTACACTTTCTGAATTTTATGATAGCCGCTATGGCACATAACCGGTATGTTTAGTGTTAGGAACCTGTCTAACTAGAGATTGCCTTGACGTTCGGCAGACGGGCTCAAATAATTTTGTACAAAACGATTAGTTCAGCATTTGCTATTATGATGCAATTTTGTACCTTATTTGATTTGCAGTGAGCTGTTGCATTGCTTGTTTTGTTTAGCAGTGGTACTATACACCCAAAAATTGGTTAATTTAACCAGAAAATGTTAATGACAATTTTTTCTTTTTTTTTAAACGGCCTACTAGGTATAGCAGTGGTACTATACACCCAAAAATTGGTTAATTTAACCAGAAAATGTAAATGACAATTTTTTTTTTTTAACTGGCCTACTAGGTATAGCAGTGGTACTATACACCCAATAATTGGTTAATTTCATCAGAAAATGTTAATGAGAATTTTTTTTTTTAACCAAACTACTAGGTATAGCAGTGGTACTATACACCCAAAAATTGGTGAATTTCACCCGAAAATGTAAATGACAAAGTAGTGAAATGATATAAAATAAAACACATACAAAAAAAATTTATAGATTTATGAGGTGGAGTTCCATATTGAGTAGGAGTTTGGGGAGGCGGTGGACATAGCAGAGTAGGTGGAAGCGGCGGTGGAGGAGAACGAGATAGCCAACACAGGTTTTTGGTTTTAATTTAATTTTTAAAAATGAAGGTACACTCCAAAAGAGTGTGAAATATCCAAAATACAAACATGAGCAATTGCGCTGCAGTATAACAATGGCTGGTTAGTGCCGGTATACATGTCTATTCTGCACAAGGTACGGACAAGTCCTGAGGGATCCATGTCGGGTTCATTTTAATGAACGTGAGCTTGTCCACATTGGCTGTGGACAGGCGGCTGCGTTTGTCTGTGATGACGCCCTCTGCCGTGCTAAACACACGTTCAGATAATACACTGGCTGCAGGGCAGGCCAGCACCTCCAAGGAGTAAAGGGCAAGCTCAGGCCATGTGCCCAATTTGGAGACCCAGAAGTTGAAGGGGGCAGACCCGTCATTCAGTACATGTAGGCGTGTGCACACATACTGCTCCACCATGTTGGTGAAATGCTGCCTCCTGCTAAGACGTTCCATATCAGCTGGTGGTGCTGGTTGTTGTAGCGTGCTGACAAAGCTTCTCCACATTTCGGCCATGCTAACCCTGCCTTCTGAGGTGCTGGCGGTGCCCCAGTTGCGTTGGAGACCTCTTCCTCGTCCTCTGCCTTCGCCTTGTGCTTCCACTGTGCCCCCGCTGTCAGGTGGGAATGCCACCAGCAGCGCGTCTACCAGCGTGCGCTTGTACTCGCGCATCTTACAATCACGCTCCTGTGATGGAATTAAGTACGGTACATTGTCCTTGTAACGGGGATCCAGCAGCGTGGCCACTCACTAATCAGCACAAGTTAGAATGTGGGCAACTCGGCGGTCGTTGCGGAGACACTGCAGCATGTAATCGCTCATGTGTGCCAGGCTGCCCAGAGGCAACGAAAAGCTGTCCTCTGTGGGAGTTTGTCACGAGGGTTTCGAGGACCACGCCTGACTCCGTTATACCCGGGGTCAGGAAGTCGCAGCGGTTGGCTGCACGCTCTATTTAAGATAGGGCTGTTTTCCTTATGGTAGCTTTCTGGGTTTGCTTAGCAAACCCTTTTGGCTCACTCAGGGATCCGTAGCTCCTTCTCCTCAGCTGTTCCTTGTCCAGCACTCCCAGACCTCCTTATATTTCTCTCTCACACTTCTCTGGTTGCCAGAGATAGAGCTTCCTGCCTGGACATCTATTCTGACCTTCTGGAGCTGTGTTGCTGCGTTCGCTGGTAGTTGGTCCAGTACGCTACCCTCCAGATCCCTGTTGGACCTTTTTGGTTTATTGTGGTCGCCCACCTGGGTGTATGTGTTTGTATGTTTTGTCTGTCCTCTCCCTGGTGTTTCCCTCTTAGTGATAGTGGTGTGGACTAGCGATCCCACCGGCCTGTTCACTATCCAGGGCTCATATTAGGGAAAGCCAGGGTTTAGGCACGTGATCGCCGCACGGGTGAGGAACCCGTCTAGGGACGTCAGGGCAGTCAGGTGCCAGCCGCAAGGTGAGTTAGGGGTCACCACCTTTCCCTCTCCCTTGGGCAGGGCTTTCCCTGTTTTCCTCCCTGTGCGTGACGTCGGTCATTACATTATCTCTGGCCATTATTTTGTGTAGGTAAAAAAAAAAATATATATATATTTTTTACCTACTTAGAATCCAGTATGGATCAAATTGCTGCTCTGTCCAAACAATTTCATGGCCTGTCTTTGGAGGTGGTAGGATTGAAGGCGTCGGTCCTCCAGCAACAGCAGCAATTACAACTGACTGCAAGCCCAGCGGTTGCTACTGGTAACCAGGTTGTTGCGGAACCCAAGGTCCCTCTCCCTGACAGATTTTCTGGGGGAAGGGACAAGTTTTTGACATTCCGTGAGGCCTGTAAGTTATATTTTAAACTGCGCCCTTACTCCTCTGGTAATGAAGATCAGCGGGTGGGGGTTGTTATTTCCCTGCTGCAGGGGGATCCGCAGTCCTGGGCGTTCTCTTTACCTACTGATTCCCAGGCTCTTCGGTCAGTGGATGAGTTTTTCGGGGCCTTGGGTCTCATATATGATGACCCTGACCGAGTCGCCCTGGCTGAATCAAGATTACGGAGACTCTTACAAGGAGAGCGGCTGGTAGAGGAGTATTGCTCTGAATTCCGTAGGTGGGCTACGGATACCCAATGGAACGACCCGGCTCTCAGGAGTCAGTTCTGCTCTGGGTTATCCGAAAGGGTTAAGGATGCGCTTGCATTATATGAGACCCCCTTTTCCCTTGATGCGGTTATGTCCCTTTCTATCCGAATAGATAGACGCCTTAGGGTCAGGTTGAAAAAAACGGAGCAATTGGTAACCCCTCCCAAGCAGCAGTTAGTCTGTACGGACTTAGACGAGCCTATGCAGCTAGGAGGAACTACTCGTCAGGTCCGTCCTCCTGTGGCTCGCCGTAGGCGCGGGGTTTGTTTTTTTTGTGGGGAGAGGGGTCATTTCATTAATGTCTGTCCTTCTTTCCTCAGAAACAAAAGACCGTCGGAAAAACTACTAACCCCAGGCTGTGTGGAGGATGTCAGCCGGGGGGTATACGTTTCCTCCATACGTACATCGCAATTTGTGTTGCCAGCGGTTATTATTTTTGGTGATAAGACGGAGACTATTTCTTTCTTTCTAGACAGTGGAGCAGGGGTAAATTTGATAGGTGCCCATTTTGCCCGCACTTTGGGTTTGTCTCTCTGTACTTTACAGAGACCCATTCCCATATTCGCTATTGATTCTGCTCCACTGTCTCAGAGAAACCTCACGCACATTGTTCATAATTTACACCTTCGGGTAGGGGACCACCATAACGAGATGCTTTCAGGTTATGTTCTGGAGGGGCTTCCCACTCCGGTAGTGCTGGGTCTTCCCTGGTTGGTAGCGCACAATCCAGTGGTGGATTGGCAGGCCAGGGAGATATTGGAGTGGAGTGAGCAGTGCAGAGAAAATTGCTTAAATAGCAATTGCTTAGTCGCCTCCATAACTACCCTACCTACATTTATTTCGGACTTTGAGGATGTTTTTTCTGAAAAGGGTTGTCAGAAGTTACCACCTCATCGTCCTTATGATTGCCCGGTTAACCTTATTCCCGGCGCAAAATTACCCAAGACCAGGTTATATAATCTTTCGGGTCCAGAGAGACAAGCCATGAAAGATTATATCTCTGAGAGCTTAGCTAAGGGACACATCAGACCCTCTTCTTCACCCGTGGCTGCAGGGTTTTTCTTCGTTAAAAAGAAAGATGGGGGCCTGCGTCCTTGCTTAGATTTTCGCGAATTAAATCAGATAACCATCCGAGACCCATACCCTCTTCCTCTCATTCCTGACCTGTTTAATCAGATTGCGGGTGCTAGGTGGTTCTCCAAACTTGATCTTAGGGGTGCCTACAATCTGATTCGTATTAAGGAGGGGGATGAGTGGAAGACAGCGTTTAACACCCCTGAGGGGCATTATGAAAATCTAGTTATGCCTTTCGGTCTGACCAATGCTCCTGCCGTCTTTCAACATTTCGTTAATGACATTTTTAGTCATCTAATCGGCAGGTTTGTGGTAATATACCTAGATAATATTTTAATTTATTCGTCTGATCTGAAAACACATGAGGTGCATGTCAGACAAGTACTGCAGGTCCTACGGACGAATGAATTATATGCTAAAGTTGAAAAATGTGTCTTCGCCGTTCAGGAGATACAATTCCTGGGTTATTTTTTATCTGCGTCAGGTTTCCGTATGGATCCTAGGAAGGTCCAGGCAATTTTAGATTGGGATCTTCCTGAGAACCTCAAAGCACTACAACGGTTCTTGGGCTTCGCAAATTTCTATAGGAAATTCATTAAAAATTATTCACTTATTGTAAAACCGCTTACTGACATGACTAGGAAGGGGACTGATTTTTCTAAATGGTCTGACGCCGCTAAAGTTGCTTTTTCCTCTCTAAAAGAGAGGTTTACCTCAGCACCTGTACTGGTCCAACCTGATGTCTCTCAGCCTTTTATTGTTGAAGTCGATGCGTCAGAGGTGGGAGTGGGGGCGGTGCTGTCTCAGGGTCCGTCTCCTGGCAAATGGCGTCCTTGTGCTTTCTTTTCTAAAAAACTATCTGCAGCAGAAAAGAACTACGATATTGGCAATAGGGAACTATTAGCTATTAAACTTGTGTTTGAGGAGTGGCGTCATTTCTTAGAGGGGGCAGTCCACCCCGTCACTGTGATTACGGACCACAAAAATCTTCTGTACCTCGAATCAGCTAAGCGTCTCACCCCTAGACAGGCTAGGTGGTCGCTATTTTTTACCAGGTTTAACTTTGTGATTACCTATCGTCCTGGGGCAAAGAACACCAAGGCTGATGCACTATCTCGTTGTTTCCCTGGAGGGGGTAATGTGAGTGATCCGGTACCCATTCTTCAAAGAGGAGTGGTTGTTTCTGCGGTACACTCTGTTTTGGAGGGGAAGGTGTTAGAGGCCCAGGGGGACGCCCCGGTCTCTTGCCCCTCAGAGAAATTGTTTGTACCGTTGAACTTACGTTTCGAATTATTAAAGGAACATCATAATTCGGCACTTGCTGGGCACCCGGGTAGTAAAGCAACCTTGGAACTATTGTCTGGTCGTTTTTGGTGGCCAAGGTTGCGTCAGGATGTATTGGATTTTGTGTCTTCTTGTTCTACCTGTGCGCGCGCAAAAGTTTCACATACACGTCCTGCAGGGTCTCTATTACCACTCGTCATTCCCAATAGACCGTGGACACATCTGTCAATGGATTTTATCACTGACTTACCTTTTGAAGGGTTTTGGAACCGCGCTGCTCTGAACCGAGTCTCCCGATAAATGTGGATAGCAGAGGATGAGCCCCTTTTCCCAACACCCAAAGGATCCAATCTTCAAAAGATCTCCTCCTCTAAGGGTTCAAATGGGATAGGCAGAATAGTGAAGCACCCTTTGCAGTTTTTTCTTAAAAGGTTTTATTATACTCACAAGAGTAGGTAGACAAAAAGCATATAATACAAATGTCAGAACGTCAGGTTCCTGCCCGACCCGGGTTTCGCTGCCTCGCTTCCTCAGGGGCATCTACTGCGCATGCTTGCACTCAGGCCCTTAAATAGCCCAGCTGATCTTAATCAGTTAGCCGGTGTGGTTCCGGAACATGCAGCAGTTTATAAAACACAGTTGTACATCTCACATTATCATTTTGTCATTAACATTCCTTTATGCATTCACAAACACATTAGATGTAAAAATAAGGAAAAAATCACTTCCTCTTTTATAAAAGTCATAAATAAAAATCATACATAAAAAACACAGATAAAAACATAGATCAAAATAGGGGACCGATTCCCTCTATTACAAAAATAAACCACATATATATCCTTTTGGTTGCCGCACCATTACATATTATGTTTCAGCCTTATTCGCATTGTAATTATATCATCACATACCCAAAATCTACATTGCCGTTCCTTGTATCCACCCACTCCTAGTGCATAATGCTGGTGTCCCCCACCCATTCTTGATAGCGTCATCCGGGTATCCCTTACCCCGCCTCCCTCCTCTGTCGTGCATAGCATGTGGCAGCACCGCCCAATTAAACGGTCCGGCCACCATGACGTCACCCACAGGTCCTTGAGAAGCCAAGCAAAAGAAGGACAGATACCACCATGGGTGCGGACAGACTACTACAGCATACAATAAGTATATAACTGCCCACTCCTAGATCTTATATCCATACAATCTCCACCTAATTCCTCCTATAGCGTAATCCGGGTATCCTCAACCCCGCCTCCCTCCCCCGGCGTGCGTCTATTGGGGCATCATCGCTCCACCCCCACGACGTCACCCACAGGTCCTTAGGAGGCGCGGTGGTGGAGAGCCAGACTACGCTAATTGGAACAAGTTACAGTATACAAGGTTTCAAATCAAATTCGATATTAAGCCCTCCTGGTTGTAGGGTCCCTAATTGATAGATCCACTCCACCTCTTTCTTATTAATCTGTGCCAAAGCATCCCCTCCTCGCCAATGATGTTTAACGCTTTCTACTCCCACAAATATTAAACCTCGCGGATTTTTATCATGCTTTAATTTGAAATGTGCTGATACACTGTGGGTCATCAGGCCTTTTTTTATATTACGTAGATGTTCTTGTATTCTGACTTTCAGTTTCCTGACCGTCCTGCCCACGTACTGGAGCCCACAAGGGCACTCCAGCACGTATACCATACCCTCTTTTTCGCACGAGCAATCTCCTCTTATACGGAAATCAGCCCTATTCTTTTTTGATGTTATAGAATTGGTGTATCTCTGCCGTTCTTTCGAATTCCGGTTCTTACAACCTGCGCAAAATCCGCACCAGATGAATTTTCCTCCATTTTTTTGGGTCTTAATATTTATTGGGGGGATGGCACTGTGCACAAGTTTTGTTCTGATACTTGCTGCTTTTTTAAAAATAAAGGAGGGATTCGTTGGTATCGTTTTTCCTAATATCGGGTCATTCTTTAGAATTCCCCAATTCTTTTTTACCATTTTCTTAATGTTATCGGACATGGAGCAGAATTTGGTTACAAAGGAGAATCTGTAGTCCCTATCCACCTTTTTGTTAATCTCTTTAGTTTGTTCCTTTCCCCCCCCTTTTTCTAACTCCACACTCTGTATACACTCATCCAAAACAGCCTCATTATAACCTCTCTCCAAAAACCTATCTTTTAGTACCCCACATTGTGTCTTATAGTCGCTCATCACTGTACAATTACGGGCCATCCTCTTAAACTGACCTTTCGGTATGTTCTTGAGCCATGGGCCGTAATGACAGCTCTTGGTGTCAATGTAGGAGTTCACATCCGTTTCCTTAAAATAGGACTTAGTCATGTAACGGCCATCTTCTATCCGTATGCACAGGTCTAAAAAGTTAACACTCTCATTACTGATATCCCCCACAAATCGTAGGTTCCAATCATTATTGTTCAGTTGTTCAATGAACAGCTCGAGTCCCTCTCTTCCTCCTTCACACACTAGGAGACAGTCATCGATATACCTCCTCCAGAAGGTCAATTTGCCTCCTGCGGTGTCCGCTCCTAGTGTGGGAAGGATGGCACTCTCCTCCCATGCACCCATAAAAATATTTGCAAAACTGGGGGCGAATTTCGCCCCCATCGCCGTACCAATGCACTGTACGTAGTATGAGTCTTTGAACCAAAAATAATTATGATCGAGGCAATAACTGAGGCATCCTAAAATAAAATCTCTTTGTGGATCCCCTATTCTTTCATTGTTCCTGATCCTACTTTCTACCGCCTCCATCCCTAATTTTTTTGGGATAACAGTGTACAGGGATGCCACGTCAATTGTGGCCATCCATGTATTCACAGTTGGGGGGCTAAGGCCTTCAATAAGATGTAACACGGATCCAGTGTCCTTTAAATGCGAGGGGTTTTGCAACACATATCCCTGCAGATAAAAGTCAATGTATTCCGTGATCCTGCACGTCAACGAGTTAAGACCCGAAACAATTGGCCTCCCCGGAGGGTCTGTTGGATTTTTATGTACCTTGGGCAGATGGTAAATCACCGGTACTAATGGAAATGGGATGGAAAGGTATTCATATTCTTTTTTATTCAGTATCCCTTTCTTAAAACCCTCTGATAAAATGTTATCAAGAGTCAGTTTATACTCCTGGGTGGGGTTACTTTTCAGTTTTTTGTATGTTGTTGTATCTGATACTAATCTTGCCATTTCGGCTTCGTATTTTTCTTTGTTCATTACAACAACCCCCCCTCCTTTATCAGCTGGCTTTATAATAATATCTGGGTTTTTTTCCAGATCTTTAAGGGCTTTTCTCTCTTTATATGTTAAATTTTGTGTCCCCTTATCCATATCCATCTCTTCCAACTCCTTTAGTAGACCAGTTTTAAAAGCCTCTACACACTCGTTATTGGGGTTTTTCGGAAAAAAAATTGATTTTTCTTTCATTTGTGTGTGCAGGATCTCCCTATCCTTATCCGGTTTTATACTAATCCCTTCAACATTTACATTCTGTGGTGCAGGGTTGTTAATCCAATATTTGGCCATATTTATTTTCCTAATAAATTTGTGAATGTCCAAAAATGCCTCAAACTTATTGATCCTCTGGCTCGGTGCATATTTCAGGCCCTTACTCAGGACACTCTTTTCTCCCTCTGTTAAGGTGTGACTGCTTAAATTAAAGATTCCTCTTATGTCTCCTTGCTCCTTTTCATTTTTGGGCTTATTTTTCCTTTTTCCCCTTTTTCCTCTACCAGGCTTCTTTTTTGTGGGGTCCTTGCTGCTTGTTCTCTTAGTTCTCCTTCCCTCTGTACTCCTTTTATGCCCTGGTGGGGAAAATTTTGCTCATCCTGTGGCCTGAAACTCTGTCTATCTCCCTCATCAGTATCCCTTTTTGATTCTTCTCCATAGCTGTTTTTTCATAATGGGCTCCTTTTCCATAATGACTTATATTGTAGTTTTCATTGTAATTTTCCTGTGGTCTCCATTTGGGTTTTCCCCTATATCCTCCTCCCTGATGCGACTGTCTGTATGGTGGTCTGTACTGCTGCCCCCTATATCCGTTATTATACCCGAAATTCCCATTGTATTGTCCTCTTCTATAATCCTGATTGGGACCCCAACCACCCCATTGTCGGCCTCCATGGTTGTGTTGGTATGCATTATTTTGCGGGTACCTGTGATGGTTCGTTCTCCCTGAATGCGAATCATATGCATATATGTTTTCCCTATTCTGCTGATAATTATTGTCATAGTTTCGATTATAATACCCATGGTTCTGCTGCGGCATATACTCATTAACTTGTGGTTTATAGTTGTTTTTAAAACCTTTTTGTTTCCCCACCCCATTCTCAAGTTTCATAAAACCTCCAGTGTAGTCTCCAGGGTTTGGATTACTATCACTGTGTTCATCCACAAATATCGTTTCTGACCCAATCCCCTCCGTGTTTTTTTGCTTATTCTTCCATTTATATACCATATCTGTTTTATAATCATTACAGATTTTGGCATATTTCTTTTGTTTTTTACTCCTAATTTCTTGTTCAGATTTGAGCACGGATTCTTGACATTGCTTACTACATTTTTCATATATCTCTCTATTAGCATTTATTAGTGGATTAATCACCTCTTGTAAATCATCAATGGCCTTATTGATCTTCCTTAGTTTGTTCTTTCGAACCATAATAATATATTGCATAGCTTTCCAGGCACATTCGTTCATTACTTTCTCCCAACCCACCAAGTCTTCCTCCTCCTCAGTTACCAAAGGGAGTTGCCATCTCAGACCTTCTGGGATCCTGCCTTCCATTAGGAATCGCTCCAAGGAGGCAATGTCCCAGGTGGTCCTGATTTCCCTAGTGAACTTTCTTTCCAATTTCACAAATAGTAATCGCATGTCATCCTGCCCTTTATCAATCTCATTCGGAGTTTCACTAAACACATCAAGATTACACTTAAAATTAGCTCTAAAATCAAAAATGTCCATGTTGTTAACAAGACTTAACGACCCACAAATACAAATAAAATAGCAAAATGAAAAGTCAGTCCTGTATCCCAACACGGACAGATTACTTGCGCTGCTGCTGGTCCCGGAGTAGTGTGGTAGGTCGTGCACACTGATGAATACAATATGAAGGGTTTTGGAACTGCGCTGCTCTGAACCGAGTCTCCCGATAAACGTGGATAGCAGAGGATGAGCCCCTTTTTCCCAACACCCAAAGGATCCAATCTTCAAAAGATCTCCTCCTCTAAGGGTTCAAATGGGATAGGCAGAATAGTGAAGCACCCTTTGCAGTTTTTTCTTAAAAGGTTTTATTATACTCACAAGAGTAGGTAGACAAAAAGCATATAATACAAATGTCAGAACGTCAGGTTCCTGCCCGACCCGGGTTTCGCTGCCTCGCTTCCTCAGGGGCATCTACTGCGCATGCTTGCACTCAGGCCCTTAAATAGCCCAGCTGATCTTAATCAGTTAGCCGGTGTGGTTCCGGAACATGCAGCAGTTTATAAAACACAGTTGTACATCTCACATTATCATTTTGTCATTAACATTCCTTTATGCATTCACAAACACATTAGATGTAAAAATAAGGAAAAAATCACTTCCTCTTTTATAAAAGTCATAAATAAAAATCATACATAAAAAACACAGATAAAAACATAGATCAAAATAGGGGACCGATTCCCTCTATTACAAAAATAAACCACATATATATCCTTTTGGTTGCCGCACCATTACATATTATGTTTCAGCCTTATTCGCATTGTAATTATATCATCACATACCCAAAATCTACATTGCCGTTCCTTGTATCCACCCACTCCTAGTGCATAATGCTGGTGTCCCCCACCCATTCTTGATAGCGTCATCCGGGTATCCCTTACCCCGCCTCCCTCCTCTGTCGTGCATAGCATGTGGCAGCACCGCCCAATTAAACGGTCCGGCCACCATGACGTCACCCACAGGTCCTTGAGAAGCCAAGCAAAAGAAGGACAGATACCACCATGGGTGCGGACAGACTACTACAGCATACAATAAGTATATAACTGCCCACTCCTAGATCTTATATCCATACAATCTCCACCTAATTCCTCCTATAGCGTAATCCGGGTATCCTCAACCCCGCCTCCCTCCCCCGGCGTGCGTCTATTGGGGCATCATCGCTCCACCCCCACGACGTCACCCACAGGTCCTTAGGAGGCGCGGTGGTGGAGAGCCAGACTACGCTAATTGGAACAAGTTACAGTATACAAGGTTTCAAATCAAATTCGATATTAAGCCCTCCTGGTTGTAGGGTCCCTAATTGATAGATCCACTCCACCTCTTTCTTATTAATCTGTGCCAAAGCATCCCCTCCTCGCCAATGATGTTTAACGCTTTCTACTCCCACAAATATTAAACCTCGCGGATTTTTATCATGCTTTAATTTGAAATGTGCTGATACACTGTGGGTCATCAGGCCTTTTTTTATATTACGTAGATGTTCTTGTATTCTGACTTTCAGTTTCCTGACCGTCCTGCCCACGTACTGGAGCCCACAAGGGCACTCCAGCACGTATACCATACCCTCTTTTTCGCACGAGCAATCTCCTCTTATACGGAAATCAGCCCTATTCTTTTTTGATGTTATAGAATTGGTGTATCTCTGCCGTTCTTTCGAATTCCGGTTCTTACAACCTGCGCAAAATCCGCACCAGATGAATTTTCCTCCATTTTTTTGGGTCTTAATATTTATTGGGGGGATGGCACTGTGCACAAGTTTTGTTCTGATACTTGCTGCTTTTTTAAAAATAAAGGAGGGATTCGTTGGTATCGTTTTTCCTAATATCGGGTCATTCTTTAGAATTCCCCAATTCTTTTTTACCATTTTCTTAATGTTATCGGACATGGAGCAGAATTTGGTTACAAAGGAGAATCTGTAGTCCCTATCCACCTTTTTGTTAATCTCTTTAGTTTGTTCCTTTCCCCCCCCTTTTTCTAACTCCACACTCTGTATACACTCATCCAAAACAGCCTCATTATAACCTCTCTCCAAAAACCTATCTTTTAGTACCCCACATTGTGTCTTATAGTCGCTCATCACTGTACAATTACGGGCCATCCTCTTAAACTGACCTTTCGGTATGTTCTTGAGCCATGGGCCGTAATGACAGCTCTTGGTGTCAATGTAGGAGTTCACATCCCTTTCCTTAAAATAGGACTTAGTCATGTAACGGCCATCTTCTATCCGTATGCACAGGTCTAAAAAGTTAACACTCTCATTACTGATATCCCCCACAAATCGTAGGTTCCAATCATTATTGTTCAGTTGTTCAATGAACAGCTCGAGTCCCTCTCTTCCTCCTTCACACACTAGGAGACAGTCATCGATATACCTCCTCCAGAAGGTCAATTTGCCTCCTGCGGTGTCCGCTCCTAGTGTGGGAAGGATGGCACTCTCCTCCCATGCACCCATAAAAATATTTGCAAAACTGGGGGCGAATTTCGCCCCCATCGCCGTACCAATGCACTGTACGTAGTATGAGTCTTTGAACCAAAAATAATTATGATCGAGGCAATAACTGAGGCATCCTAAAATAAAATCTCTTTGTGGATCCCCTATTCTTTCATTGTTCCTGATCCTACTTTCTACCGCCTCCATCCCTAATTTTTTTGGGATAACAGTGTACAGGGATGCCACGTCAATTGTGGCCATCCATGTATTCACAGTTGGGGGGCTAAGGCCTTCAATAAGATGTAACACGGATCCAGTGTCCTTTAAATGCGAGGGGTTTTGCAACACATATCCCTGCAGATAAAAGTCAATGTATTCCGTGATCCTGCACGTCAACGAGTTAAGACCCGAAACAATTGGCCTCCCCGGAGGGTCTGTTGGATTTTTATGTACCTTGGGCAGATGGTAAATCACCGGTACTAATGGAAATGGGATGGAAAGGTATTCATATTCTTTTTTATTCAGTATCCCTTTCTTAAAACCCTCTGATAAAATGTTATCAAGAGTCAGTTTATACTCCTGGGTGGGGTTACTTTTCAGTTTTTTGTATGTTGTTGTATCTGATACTAATCTTGCCATTTCGGCTTCGTATTTTTCTTTGTTCATTACAACAACCCCCCCTCCTTTATCAGCTGGCTTTATAATAATATCTGGGTTTTTTTTCCAGATCTTTAAGGGCTTTTCTCTCTTTATATGTTAAATTTTGTGTCCCCTTATCCATATCCATCTCTTCCAACTCCTTTAGTAGACCAGTTTTAAAAGCCTCTACACACTCGTTATTGGGGTTTTTCGGAAAAAAAAATTGATTTTTCTTTCATTTGTGTGTGCAGGATCTCCCTATCCTTATCCGGTTTTATACTAATCCCTTCAACATTTACATTCTGTGGTGCAGGGTTGTTAATCCAATATTTGGCCATATTTATTTTCCTAATAAATTTGTGAATGTCCAAAAATGCCTCAAACTTATTGATCCTCTGGCTCGGTGCATATTTCAGGCCCTTACTCAGGACACTCTTTTCTCCCTCTGTTAAGGTGTGACTGCTTAAATTAAAGATTCCTCTTATGTCTCCTTGCTCCTTTTCATTTTTGGGCTTATTTTTCCTTTTTCCCCTTTTTCCTCTACCAGGCTTCTTTTTTGTGGGGTCCTTGCTGCTTGTTCTCTTAGTTCTCCTTCCCTCTGTACTCCTTTTATGCCCTGGTGGGGAAAATTTTGCTCATCCTGTGGCCTGAAACTCTGTCTATCTCCCTCATCAGTATCCCTTTTGATTCTTCTCCATAGCTGTTTTTTCATAATGGGCTCCTTTTCCATAATGACTTATATTGTAGTTTTCATTGTAATTTTCCTGTGGTCTCCATTTGGGTTTTCCCCTATATCCTCCTCCCTGATGCGACTGTCTGTATGGTGGTCTGTACTGCTGCCCCCTATATCCGTTATTATACCCGAAATTCCCATTGTATTGTCCTCTTCTATAATCCTGATTGGGACCCCAACCACCCCATTGTCGGCCTCCATGGTTGTGTTGGTATGCATTATTTTGCGGGTACCTGTGATGGTTCGTTCTCCCTGAATGCGAATCATATGCATATATGTTTTCCCTATTCTGCTGATAATTATTGTCATAGTTTCGATTATAATACCCATGGTTCTGCTGCGGCATATACTCATTAACTTGTGGTTTATAGTTGTTTTTAAAACCTTTTTGTTTCCCCACCCCATTCTCAAGTTTCATAAAACCTCCAGTGTAGTCTCCAGGGTTTGGATTACTATCACTGTGTTCATCCACAAATATCGTTTCTGACCCAATCCCCTCCGTGTTTTTTTGCTTATTCTTCCATTTATATACCATATCTGTTTTATAATCATTACAGATTTTGGCATATTTCTTTTGTTTTTTACTCCTAATTTCTTGTTCAGATTTGAGCACGGATTCTTGACATTGCTTACTACATTTTTCATATATCTCTCTATTAGCATTTATTAGTGGATTAATCACCTCTTGTAAATCATCAATGGCCTTATTGATCTTCCTTAGTTTGTTCTTTCGAACCATAATAATATATTGCATAGCTTTCCAGGCACATTCGTTCATTACTTTCTCCCAACCCACCAAGTCTTCCTCCTCCTCAGTTACCAAAGGGAGTTGCCATCTCAGACCTTCTGGGATCCTGCCTTCCATTAGGAATCGCTCCAAGGAGGCAATGTCCCAGGTGGTCCTGATTTCCCTAGTGAACTTTCTTTCCAATTTCACAAATAGTAATCGCATGTCATCCTGCCCTTTATCAATCTCATTCGGAGTTTCACTAAACACATCAAGATTACACTTAAAATTAGCTCTAAAATCAAAAATGTCCATGTTGTTAACAAGACTTAACGACCCACAAATACAAATAAAATAGCAAAATGAAAAGTCAGTCCTGTATCCCAACACGGACAGATTACTTGCGCTGCTGCTGGTCCCGGAGTAGTGTGGTAGGTCGTGCACACTGATGAATACAATATGAAGGGTTTTGGAACTGCGCTGCTCTGAACCGAGTCTCCCGATAAACGTGGATAGCAGAGGATGAGCCCCTTTTTCCCAACACCCAAAGGATCCAATCTTCAAAAGATCTCCTCCTCTAAGGGTTCAAATGGGATAGGCAGAATAGTGAAGCACCCTTTGCAGTTTTTTCTTAAAAGGTTTTATTATACTCACAAGAGTAGGTAGACAAAAAGCATATAATACAAATGTCAGAACGTCAGGTTCCTGCCCGACCCAGGTTTCGCTGCCTCGCTTCCTCAGGGGCATCTACTGCGCATGCTTGCACTCAGGCCCTTAAATAGCCCAGCTGATCTTAATCAGTTAGCCGGTGTGGTTCCGGAACATGCAGCAGTTTATAAAACACAGTTGTACATCTCACATTATCATTTTGTCATTAACATTCCTTTATGCATTCACAAACACATTAGATGTAAAAATAAGGAAAAAATCACTTCCTCTTTTATAAAAGTCATAAATAAAAATCATACATAAAAAACACAAATAAAAACATAGATCAAAATAGGGGACCGATTCCCTCTATTACAAAAATAAACCACATATATATCCTTTTGGTTGCCGCACCATTACATATTATGTTTCAGCCTTATTCGCATTGTAATTATATCATCACATACCCAAAATCTACATTGCCGTTCCTTGTATCCACCCACTCCTAGTGCATAATGCTGGTGTCCCCCACCCATTCTTGATAGCGTCATCCGGGTATCCCTTACCCCGCCTCCCTCCTCTGTCGTGCATAGCATGTGGCAGCACCGCCCAATTAAACGGTCCGGCCACCATGACGTCACCCACAGGTCCTTGAGAAGCCAAGCAAAAGAAGGACAGATACCACCATGGGTGCGGACAGACTACTAAAGCATACAATAAGTATATAACTGCCCACTCCTAGATCTTATATCCATACAATCTCCACCTAATTCCTCCTATAGCGTAATCCGGGTATCCTCAACCCCGCCTCCCTCCCCCGGCGTGCGTCTATTGGGGCATCATCGCTCCACCCCCACGACGTCACCCACAGGTCCTTAGGAGGCGCGGTGGTGGAGAGCCAGACTACGCTAATTGGAACAAGTTACAGTATACAAGGTTTCAAATCAAATTCGATATTAAGCCCTCCTGGTTGTAGGACTTACCTTTGTCTGCGGGTAAAACAGTTATTTTGGTAGTAGTGGACAGGTTTAGCAAAATGGTACACTTCATTGCGTTACCCGCACTACCTAATGCTAAGACTCTGGCTCAGGTATTCGTCAGTGAAATCGTGAAGCTTCACGGGGTCCCCTCCGATGTTGTTTCGGATCGGGGTACCCAGTTTATTTCTAAATTTTGGAAAGCTTTTTGTTCCCGTTTGGGGGTACACTTGTCCTTTTCCTCTGCTTTCCATCCTCAGTCGAATGGACAGACTGAGCGTACCAACCAAAACCTTGAGACATATCTAAGATGTTTTGTGTCTGAAAACCAAGAGTTGTGGTCATCATATTTACCGTTAGCTGAGTTTGCCATAAATAATCGTCGTCAGGAATCCACTAGCAAGTCACCATTTCTTGGTGCATATGGTTTTCATCCCCAATTCTGTACTTTCAAAGAGGGGGGGTCTTCTGGGGTTCCCGAAGAGGAACGGTTTTCGTCATCTCTTTCATCGGTACGGCAGAAGGTGCAAGCTAACTTGAAAAATATGGGAGGTAAATACAAATGCATGGCTGATAAGAGACGGTCGCCAGGTCCGGACCTAGGAGTGAATGACTGTGTGGTTGTCTACTAGGAATATTAAATTGAAGGTTCCCTCTTGGAAACTGGGTCCTAGGTTTATTGGCCCTTACAAAATTGTAGCCATCATCAACCCCGTGGCTTTTCGCCTGGAGTTACCTCAGACTTTTAAAATTCATAATGTTTTTCATAAGTCGTTACTCAAAAAATATGTTCCACCTCTAGAACCATCACCGCTGCCACCCCCTCCTGTTGTCGTGGATGGTAACCTAAAATTTCAGATATCCAAAATTGTTAATTCTCGTCGGGTCCGCCGCTCTCTTCAATATCTGGTGCATTGGAGAGGTTACGGTCCCGAGGAAAGAATGTGGGTTCCTGCGTCTGAGGTAAACGCCGACAGGTTAGTTCGGGTTTTTCATGCCTCTCATCCTGAGAGACCTGGTCCTGAGTGTCCGGAGGCCCCTCGTAGAGAGGGGGGTACTGTCACGAGGGTGTCGAGGACCACGCCTGACTCCGTTATACCCGGGGTCAGGAAGTCGCAGCGGTTGGCTGCACGCTCTATTTAAGATAGGGCTGTTTTCCTTATGGTAGCTTTCTGGGTTTGCTTAGCAAACCCTTTGGCTCACTCAGGGATCCGTAGCTCCTTCTCCTCAGCTGTTCCTTGTCCAGCACTCCCAGACCTCCTTATATTTCTCTCTCACACTTCTCTGGTTGCCAGAGATAGAGCTTCCTGCCTGGACATCTATTCTGACCTTCTGGAGCTGTGTTGCTGCGTTCGCTGGTAGTTGGTCCAGTACGCTACCCTCCAGATCCCTGTTGGACCTTTTTGGTTTATTGTGGTCGCCCACCTGGGTGTATGTGTTTGTATGTTTTGTCTGTCCTCTCCCTGGTGTTTCCCTCTTAGTGATAGTGGTGTGGACTAGCGATCCCACCGGCCTGTTCACTATCCAGGGCTCATATTAGGGAAAGCCAGGGTTTAGGCACGTGATCGCCGCACGGGTGAGGAACCCGTCTAGGGACGTCAGGGCAGTCAGGTGCCAGCCGCAAGGTGAGTTAGGGGTCACCACCTTTCCCTCTCCCTTGGGCAGGGCTTTCCCTGTTTTCCTCCCTGTGCGTGACGTCGGTCATTACAGAGTTGTATCGTCTGTGTCCTCTGTATCCCCCCATCCACACACTGGTCTGGGTGCCACCCTGCTGTGAACATGGTTCCTCCTCCTCCACCTCCTCATCCTCCAGAACTGTGGCCTGGCTGGACAATTGTGTACCTTGGGTTTGTGGGTGCAGGAATCCACCCTCGGAGCCACTTGGGAATGAATGGCCGGAAACCCTACAAAATGATCCCTCTTCCTCCTCCTTCTCCTGTGCCACATCCTCTTCCATCATTGCCAGGAGCGTTATTTTCAAGGAGGCATAGAAGTGGGATAGTAACGCTGAGAACGGCGTTATCGGCACTGGCCATGTTGGTGGAGTACTCGAAACAGCGCAACAAGGAACACAGGTCTCGCATGGAGCCCAGTCATTGGTGGTGAAGTGGTGCTGGTCCGCCGAGCGACTCACCCGTGCGTGCTGCAGCTGAAACTCCACTATCGCCTGCTGCTGCTCGCACAGTCTGGCCAGCATGTGCAAGGTGGAGTTCCACCTTGTGGGCACGTCGCATATGAGGCGGTGAGCGGGAAGGCCGAAGTTACGCTGCAGAGCTGACAGGCGAGCAGCAGCAGGGTGAGAACGCCGAAAGATCACACAGACGGCCCGCACTTTATGCAGCAGCTCTGACATGTCAGGGTAATTTTTAAGGAATCTCTGCACCACCAAATTCAGCACATGCGCCAGGCAAGGGATGTGCGTCAAACCGGTTAGTCCCAGAGCTGCTACGAGATTTTGCCCATTATCGCACACCACCAGGCCGGGCTTGAGCCTGACTGGCACCAACCACTCATCGGTCTGTTGTTCAAGGCCCGTCCACAGCTCCTGCGCGGTGTGGGGTTTGTCCCCCAAACAGATACGTTTTAAAACTGCCTGCTGTCGTTTACCCCTGGCTGTGCTGAAGTTGGTGGTAAAGGTGTTACGCTGTATTGATATGTAGAGAAAATCTAAATCGCACATCCTCATTCCTATACTTCTGATATGACAATTGTTTACAATTTTCAGCATTTCTTTTGCTAAAACATGGCTATACAGCACTATTATCAATCATTTGCTGTGCACTATTAGGAGGCATTAGTATACAGTTTGATCAAAGAGCATAGGCCCACTTACCGCGACAAGGTTGCCTCTTTTAAGTGGGGACCTACTCTAACTATGGCGCGGTGCCGTGCGGCGACCACCGCGCCTCCACACCGCTCCAGCAGGCAATGGGATCCAGCAGCCACACAGCGGTCCCACTGTGCAGCAAAGCCACCTAGGCCCCGGGTCCCATCACTCCACCAGCACAGCACAGAAGCAGCGACGGCCACCGTCCAGCGCCGCATGTGAACTGGTGCAAAGAGCTCACCTGTGTTACGCTGACCGGATGAGGAGCTGGTAGAGGATGAGGAAGCAGAGTAGGAGGAGGAAGCAACAGGAGGCAAACTGAAGCGCCCTGCAATCCTCGGTGGTGGAAGGACATGCGTCAAACTGCTATCCGCCTCAGGCCCAGCCGCCACTGCATTTACCCAGTGTGCTGTTATAGAGATATATCGGCCCTGACTGTGCTTACTGGTCCATGTATCCGTAGTCAGGTGTACCTTGCCACAGATGGCGTTGCGCAGTGCACACCTGATTTTGTCCCCTACTTGGTTGTGAAGGGAAGGGATGGCTCGCCTTGAAAAGTAGTGGCGGCTGGGCACAACGTACTATGGGACAGCCACCGCCATAAGGTCTTTAAAACTATCCGTCTCCACCAGACGGAATGACAGCATTTCAAAGGCAAGTAATTTAGAAATGCTGGCATTCAGGGCTAGGGATCGCGGGTGGGTAGGGGGGTACTTCCTCTTCCTCTCCAACGTTTGAGATATGGAGAGCTGAACGCTTGTGGGACATTGTGGAGATGCTTGGTGACCCAGGTGTTGGTGTTGCTGGCAGATCCTCTGTTTGCGGGGTGCCAGGTGGCACTGTCACTCCAGAGGTGGATGAAGAGGCCGCGACTGCAGCAGAAGAGGAAGCAGGAGGAGCCAGAGACCTTTCTTGGTTTTTGAGGTGTCTACTCCACTGCAGCTCGTGCTTTGCACTTAAATGCCTGGTCATGCAGGTTGTGCTCAGGTTGAGAATGTGTCACGGCCATGGCTATGTCCGTGACTCCTTACCGCATGGGGTTGCCTGCGGTTTTAGTTTGTGTGTTCAACCACAGGTGAGGGTCGCTGTTTGTGGTCTCACTTGTGGTTGCCGCGGGCAACTAGTTGTGTTCAGCATTGTCAGCTAAGCAGCCTGAGCGGTGCTAGGCAGCTTGCTGCTTTGGCATGCGGTCACACCTAGCAACCTTTATGTTAGGTGTGTGTGTGTATATTATGCACGTTGTATGTATTATGTGCAGTTCCCTTTTAAGTGGTGTTTTTCCCTTCTGTGGTGCTGGAAGGGTTAACTCCCTTCCCAGTGTGTCTGTGTGTCACTGGGTGTGTCCGACTGTGGGGTGTGGCTTCTTGGCCTATAAAGCCTCTCACTTTTGCATGGCTCAGTAGGTTGCTTCAGTCATGCTGGCTGGAGCAGCCTCCTGTGTTTCTACCTGCCTGTGAGAGCCACCCCTGTGGTCATAAAGAAAATGTCACTTTATGTTTTATGTCATGTTATGTGAGATGTCCATCTGATGTTCTGTTGGGTCCTTCCTTCGTTTGCTTTGTGCAGCTAATGGTTCTGGATTCTGTGTGTTCTCAGGGATCCAGTCAGCAAGGCTGTGGCAGGTTGGTTGAACTACTTAGTTCACCTGCCATTTCCGTTAGTCTGTTTTGGTTCCTCTTTTCCCAACAGCTTGGCCAGTGAGACTCCTGCTCCTCCGTGCCTAGGAGGAGTAGGTCGTCTTACCCTGACTCCTAGCGCAGGGACCGGACGGAGGGTGAGTTAGGGATCCGAGGTTCCTGCGCATGGGTCCTCCTACCTTTAAGGTCGGCCCATGCAGTTAGGGTCAGGGTAGGGACGCTGTTAGGAGGTGACCTGCTCCCTATCCTGTTCTCCTGGCCGAGTAGGCCAACAGCATCTGGCATCGCACGGCTGAGGATTTCCCCCATCCTCAGCCGTGACAGAATGTTTATGCCTCGTTTCAGGCTCTGATTGCACAGCGTGCAAACCACTCGTGTCTTGTCGTCAGCACATTGTCTGAAGAACTGCCACGCCAGGGAACTCCTTGGAGCTGGCTTTGGTGTGCTCAGTCCCTTGCTGCGGTGGGCAGAAGAAGGCATACTGTCTAGAGGACGGCCGCTCCGCTTTTGCACCCTGCTCCCTCTTCTGCTGTGCTGGTGGCTCTGTGTGACCACCGCCTCTTCCTCCGAACTACATCGGTCACTCGCATGACCTTGATTCCATGTGGGGTCGAGGACCTCATCGTCCTTCACATCATCTTCCACCCAGTCTTCACCCCTCACTTCCTTGTCGTTCTGCACACTTTCGAAAGCCCCAGCAGTTGGCACCTGTGTTTCGTCATCATCCGAGACGTGCTGCGATGGTCCTCCCATGTACTCATCTTGAAAAATAAGTGGTTAGGCATCGGTGCACTCAATCTCTTCCACTTCTGGGGCAGGGCTAGGTGGATGGCCCTGGAAAACCCTGCTAACAGAGTCATCAAAAGGCAGAAGAGACTGCTGCATGACTTGGGGCTCAGACTGCTTGGCTGATTTGAAAGGGGGTGAGGTAAAAGACTGATGGACAGCGGCTTCAGGTGCCAACTGTGGTCTTTCAGCAGGAGACTGGGTGGGAGACAATGTGAAGGAACTGGATCCACTGTCAGCAACCCAATCTACTATCGCCTGTACTTATTAGTACAAAAATAGATTACACAAGAAATGGCGTAAAGCCGCAGTGAAGGCCCCTCACGAGAGCTTAACTCAGAAAATAATAGAGAACCTACAAAAGAACACTGAGAGCTAATAAGCTATAAAAATATTGTTTTATTGAATACGTAATTAAAAGCATACAGAGAGATGACAGACAAATGCACAAAGTGCAGCACAATCCTGGGAGAGTTGATAGGGTACAAAAAATGTATAAGAACAGAAATGACCCAAATGTAAATACATCCAAATGAAGCAAAGCTACCATATAAAATATATATTGAAAGAATACCCACTATTGGTAGGAATACAAATAATATCATCAGATATAAAGTGCAAGTGCAAGCTTATGTATATAAGCAAAGGAAAGGAGAGGTAACCCTCCAATGTGGGTCCTTGAATATATATATCTATACCTATTCAATTGGTCTAGGCCAGTGGTCGGCAAGCCGCGGCTCGCGAGCCACATGCGGCTCTTTACACACTTTAATGCGGCTCTTCTGCAGGGCTCCAGATGCCATTAGCGACTAGACCCGCCGCCGCAGCTCTGCTCAATACAGCGGCGGGCACAGGAGATGATCGTTCTCAGCAGCGCAGGAGGAGTCTCTCCCTCCCCCCTGTGCTGCTGCTGTCCCCGCCGCTGCCAATAAGAAGAGGCAGGAGGAGGAGGGGAGGGGCTGTGGCCACTGCGCCACCAATGAAGAAAACTGACCTGTTAATACAAATACAGGAGGCGGGTGCCGGAATCAAATAGCCGGCACCCGACCTCTGTGACAGGGAGCTGCGATCCGCTGCAGTTGAGTTAACCCTTCAGGTGCGGTACCTGAGGGGTTAACTGCCGCTGATCGCAGCTCCCTGTCACAAAGGTCGGGTGCCGGCTATTTGATTCCGGCACCCGCCTCCTGTATTTGTATAAGAAACGTTGGTGGCACAGTGCCCCCCCCCCCCAGTATAATAAACGTTGGTGGCACAGTGCCCCCCCCCCCAGTATAATAAACGTTGGTGGCACAGTGCGCCACCCCCCCCCCCCAGTATAATAAACGTTGGTGGCACAGTGCGCCCCCCCCCCCCCCCAGTATAATAAACGTTGGTGGCACAGTGCGCCCCCCCTCCCCCAGTATAATAAACGTTGGTGGCACAGTGGGAAGTGCCAATGAGGGTTAAAAATAATAAAAGAAAATTAACTCACCTCCTCCAGTTGATCAGGTAGCTGCCGGTCTCCTGTTCTTACTTCTTTCTAGTTTCTTCAGGACCTGTGGTGACGTCACTGAGCTCATCACATGGCCCATTACCATGGTGATGGATCATGTGATGAGCACAGTGATGTCACCACAGGTCCTGCGTCCTGAAGAAACTAGAAAGAAGTAAGAACAGGAGACGATCAATTGGAGGAGGTGAGTTAATTATTTTTTTATTTTTTAACCCTCATTGGCACTGCCCACTGCGCCACCAATGTTTATTATATTGAGGGGGGGCGCACTGCGCCACCAATGTTTATTATATTGGGGTGATGGGGGGGGCGCACTGCGCCACCAATGTTTATTATACTGGGGTGTTGGGGGGGCGCACTGCGCCACCAATGTTTATTATATTGGGGTGATGGGGGGGGCGCACTGCGCCACCAATGTTTATTATACTGGGGTGATGGGGGGGGCGCACTGCGCCACCAATGTTTATTATATTGAGGGGGGGCGCACTGCGCCACCAATGTTTATTATATTGGGGTGATGGGGGGGCGCACTGCGCCACCAATGTTTATTATATTGAGGGGGGGCGCACTGCGCCACCAATGTTTATTATATTGGGGTGATGGGGGGGGGGGCGCACTGCGCCACCAATGTTTATTATATTGAGGGGGGCGCACTGCACCACCAATGTTTATTATATTGGGGTGATGGGGGGGCGCACTGCGCCACCAATGTTTATTATATTGACCTTGTACTAAGCATTCTGTATTCAGAATGCTATTATTTTCCCTTATAACCATGTTATAAGGGAAAATAATACAGTGAATAGACTTTCATCCTAGGAACCATGCGTGAAAATCGCACTTGCTTGCGATTTTCACACAGCCCCATTAACTTCTATGGGGCCTGCGTTGCGCGAAAAACGCACAACAGAGCATGCTGCGATTTTCACGCAACGCACAAGTGATGTGTGAAAATCACCGCTCATGTGCACAGCCCCATAGAAGTGAATGGGTCCGGATTTAGTGCGGGTGCATTCCGGTATTTTGAATGCCGGATCCAGCACTAATACATTCCTATGGGGAAAAATGCCGGAGCCGGCATTCAGGCAAATCTTCATTTTTTTTCGCCGGAGATAAAACCGTAGCATGCTACGGTTTTATCTTTTGCCTGATCAGTCAAAATGACTGAACTGAAGACATCCTGATGCATCCTGAACGGATTACTCTCCATTCAGAATGCATGGGGATAAAACTGATCAGTTATTTTCCGGTATAGAGCCCCTGTGACGGAACTCAGTGCCGGAAATGAAAAACGCTAATGTGAAAGTACTTTAAAATATTAAGTTTAAATCCCCCCTTTCCCAATTTTACATATAAAATATATAAACAATAAATAAATAAACATATTACATAGCCTTTTTAGTCACCTTGTCACCCCAAAAAATAGCATAGGACTGTTCTATTATGGGCCGAATGTTTCATAAAATGCGAAATGCACACAGCTTTTTTTGTTTTTTTTTTTTTTGCACGGTATTGAGTATCACAATACTTTTTTATGGTGACGAAAGCGAATCAAAATTTTGGTTTCAAAACAACCCTACGCCGATCTGATCGGCGTAGCGTTGTCACGATACCAAAATTTTGATTCAGTTTCGATTTGGCAACTAAAAATTTGATTTGGCTCCTAAATTTTTCAGTTCAGGAGCCAATGGCTACTTGGAATTTTTTTTTAGTCTGGAGCACTGTTCTGTGTGCCCGGCGCCCGCTCCCCTCCCTCCTCTCGGGGGCGGCAGCCTGCGGCTGTCCTGCCTACATGTGTGCCGTGCGGCGCTCAGGCCAAAGGAGGCGTCACTGACTGTCAGTGGGGCCGCGGCGGAGGGAGGCGAGGAGGCGGAGCTGCTCTGTCTGCTATGACCTGTAAAAGCTGCCCCTCCAGGCTGGCAGCAGAAGAACACAGTCACAGAGTAACACTGAGGCACGACTTGTTGGAACTTGGCCGACCCTGCTGGACTCTAGTCTGGACTCTGGAGAAGACACCTTAAGGCAGAGCCAGCTGAGATTGGAGCCAGGACCAGACCGACCCCACTCCAGCCAGACCCCAGTGATATATCAGGTACCGACTTCAACATTGTCCCTCATCATGTCACCCCCCCGATGGTGCAGACTCCAACATTGTCCCCCATTAGGGAGCATAATGGATGGGGGCTGACGGCTGTCATGGGGGGCATGATGGCTGACATGGGAGTAATGATGGATGGGTGCTGACGGCTGACATGGGCATGATGGATGGGGTGCTGACGGCTGACATGGGCATGATGGATGGGGTGCTGACATGGGGGGCTGACGGCTGACATAAGGTCATGATGGCTGACATGGGGGGCATGATGGATGGGGGCTGACGGCTGACATGGACATGATGGATGGAGTGCTGACATGGGGGGCTGATGGCTGACGGCTGACATGGGGTGCTGACGGCTGACATAGGGGCATGACGGCTGACATGGGGGGCATGATGGATGGGGGCTGACAGCTGACATGGGCATGATGGATGGGGTGCTGACGGCTGACATGGGGGGCATGATGGCTGACATGGGGGGCTGATGGCTGACATGGGGGGTAATGATGGATGGGGGCTGACATGGGCATGATGGGGTGCTGATGGCTGACATGGGCATGATAGATGGGGTGCTGACGGCTGACATGGGCATGATGGATGGGGTGCTGACATTGGGTGCTGACGGCTGACATAAGGTCATGATGGCTGACATGGGGGGCATGATGGATGGGGGCTGACGGCTGACATGGACATGATGGATGGAGTGCTGACATGGGGGGCTGATGGCTGACGGCTGACATGGGGTGCTGACGGCTGACATAGGGGCATGACGGCTGACATGGGGGGCATGATGGATGGGGGCTGACAGCTGACATGGGCATGATGGATGGGGTGCTGACGGCTGACATGGGGGGCATGATGGCTGACATGGGGGGCTGATGGCTGACATGGGGGGTAATGATGGATGGGGGCTGACATGGGCATGATGGGGTGCTGACAGCTGACATGGGCATGATGGATGGGGTGCTGACGGCTGACATGGGCATGATGGATGGGGTGCTGACGGCTGACATGGGCATGATGGATGGGGT
Source organism: Bufo bufo (assembly GCF_905171765.1). Lineage (NCBI taxonomy): Eukaryota > Metazoa > Chordata > Amphibia > Anura > Bufonidae > Bufo > Bufo bufo. Next base: position 129,939,500 of record NC_053396.1, read on the forward strand.
GCTGACGGCTGACATGGGCATGATAGATGGGGGGCTGACGGCTGACATAGGGGCATGACGGCTGACATGGGGGCATGATGGATGGGGGCTGACATGGGCATGATGGATGGGGTGCTGACTGCTGATATAGGGGGCTGATCTGAGGTATGATTAACATTGGGGGTCTGATTGGTGGTCTGACCTGAGGTATAATGGAAAATATTGTTTCTGATTATACTCCTCTAAAACCTATGTGCATCTTATAGGGCGAAAAGTACAGTCCTCAAACCAGATCGAAGATATCAGGACCACACAGAGGAGAAGCCAGCTGCTGCAGACAGAACCAGGACCAGGTGAGCTGCGGGCGGGGCGGTGGGAGAAGGGGGTCACCGAGATGTAGCTTCGCTTGTGTTGCCAAAAAATCCTTGCACAGGCTCTGGTCACGTCCACGTGACAGGGCCGGTGCAAAGAGTCCCACAGTACCCGACCTATGTGGATACTTGCATGCACAATATTCTCAATAAAAACTTATTGAAACTAAAAACAGTGTACCATCCTATGTATTTTCGGTTTTAAAAATGTGGCTCTCAAAATAAATTTCAATCGTGGTTTTGGCGAGATTTGGCTCAGTTGAAAAAAAAGGTTGCCCACCACTGGTCTAGGCGGATAATAAAGTGCATGTGCAAATTACACAATAGTTACAAGAAGAAACACATAATAAGTGTTTGATCAAAAAGCAAGAAAACCGCAAAAGGTATAACAGGTAAGCAGGTAAATAGAGTGAGGTCACATACCGTGTATGAAGTAATAGTAAGTCCACAGGAAGACTGCACACCCCGACGTGCATTTCGATTTGAAACCTTCCTCTGGGGGTCAGAGGAAGGTTTCAAATCGAAACGCGCGTCGGGGTGTGCAGTCTTCCTGTGGACTTACTATTACTTCATACACGGTATGTGACCTCACTCCATTTACCTGTTATACCTTTTGCGGTTTTCTTGCTTTTTGATCAAACACTTATTATGTGTTTCTTCTTGTAACTATTGCGTAATTTGCACATGCACTTTATTATCCGCCTAGACTAATTGAATAGGTATAGATATATATATTCAAGGACCCACATTGGAGGGTTACCTCTCCTTTCCTTTGCTTATATACATAAGCTTGCACTTGCACTTTATATCTGATGATATTATTTGTATTCCTACCAATAGTGGGTATTCTTTCAATATATATTTTATATGGTGGCTTTGCTTCATTTGGATGTATTTACATTTGGGTCATTTCTGTTCTTATACATTTTTTGTACCCTATCAACTCTCCCAGGATTGTGCTGCACTTTGTGCATTTGTCTGTCATCTCTCTGTATGCTTTTAATTACGTATTTAATAAAACAATATTTTTATAGCTTATTAGCTCTCAGTGTTCTTTTGTAGGTTCTCTATCGCCTGTACTTGTTCAGGCATCACCATTCGTAGAGCAGCATTAGGCCAGACCAAATACCGCTGCAGGTTTTGTCGCCTACTCGCACCTGAGGAAGGGGTTTCACTTATGTGTGTAGCTGGCACAGATCGACCACGTCCTCTCCCTGCAACAGGAGCTCCACCAGCAGCACCACGACCTGGGCCACGTCCTTTTTTTGACGCTCTCCTCATATTTTTAGAATTTAGGATCTTGCCCTAAATGGGTGTTTAATTAATAGTACAAAAGAACGACAGTATGTAAAGGGTGTATCTCACACGGCCTGAACCAGACTAGGCCTCAATTAAAGATTTCTTTGCTCAAAATGGCTGTATTTCAAATGGCTGTATTTCAAATGGCTGAATTAAACCCCTGTATGTATAGGGGGGATCTCACACGCCCTGAATTAGTGTAGGCCTGAATTAAAGATTTATTTGCACAAAATGGCTGTATTTCAAATTTCCGTATTTTAAATGACTGAATCAAACCTCTGTATGTATAGGGGGGATTACACACGGTCTGAACCAGTGTAGACCTGAAGTAAATATATCTTTGCACAAAATGGATGTATTTCAAATGGTTGTATTTTAAATGCCTGATTCAAACCCCTGTATGTAGGGGGGTATCTCACACGGTCTGAACCAGTGTAGGCCTGAAGTAAATATATCTTTGCACAAAATGGCTGTGTTTCAAATGCCTGAATCAAACCCCTGTATGTATAGGGGGGATCTCACACGCCGTGAATCAGTGTAGGCCTGAAGTAAATATATCTTTCCACAAAATGGCTATATTTCAAATGGCTGTATTTTAAATGGCTGTATTTCAAATGGCTGTATTTTAAATGCCTGATTCAAACCCCTGTGTGTAGGGGGGTATCTCACACGGTCTGAACCAGTGTAGGCCTGAAGTAAATATATCTTTGCAGAAAATGGCTGTATTTCAAATGGCTGAATCAAACCCCTGTATGTATAGGGGGGATCTCACACGCCCTGAATCAGTGTAGGCCTGAAGTAAATATATATTTGCACAAAATGGCTATATTTCAAATGGCTGTATTTCAAATGGCTGAATTAAACCCCTGTATGTAGGGGGGTATCTCACACGGTCTGAACCAATGTAGGCCTGAAGTAAATATATCTTTGCACAAAATGGCTGTATTTCAAATGCCTGATTCAAACCCCTGTATGTAGGGGGGTATCTCACACGGTCAGAACCAGTGTAGGCCTGAAGTAAATATATCTTTGCACAAAATGGCTGCATTTCAAATGCCTGAATCAAACCCCTGTATGTATAGGGGGATCTCACACGCCGTGAATCAGTGTAGGCCTGAAGTAAATATATCTTTGCACAAAATGGATGTATTTCAAATTGCTGAATCAAACCCCTGTATGTATAGGGGGGATCTCACACGCCCTGAATCAGTGTGGCCTGAAGTAAATATATCTTTGCACAAAATGGCTATATTTCAAATGGCTGTATTTCAAATGGCTGAATCAAACCCCTGTGTGCATAGGGGGGATCACACACGCCCTGAATCAGTGTAAGCCTGAAGTAAATATATCTTTGCACAAAATGGCTGTATTTCAAAAGGCTGTATTTCAAATGCCTGATTCAAACCACTGTATGTAGGGGGGTATCTCACACGGTCTGAACCAGTGTAGGCCTGAAGTAAATATATCTTTGCACAAAATGGCTGTATTTCGAATGGCTGAATCAAAAACCCTGTATGTAGGGGGGTATCTCACACGGTCAGAACCAGTGTAGGCCTGAAGTAAATATATCTTTGCACAAAATGGCTGTGTTTCAAATGCCTGAATCAAACCCCTGTATGTATAGGGGGATCTCACACGCCGTGAATCAGTGTAGGCCTGAAGTAAATATATCTTTGCACAAAATGGATGTATTTCAAATGGCTGAATCAAACCCCTGTATGTATAGGGGGGATCTCACACGCCCTGAATCAGTGTGGGCCTGAAGTAAATATATCTTTGCACAAAATGGCTATATTTCAAATGGCTGTATTTCAAATGGCTGAATCAAACCCCTGTGTGCATAGGGGGGATCACACACGCCCTGAATCAGTGTAAGCCTGAAGTAAATATATCTTTGCACAAAATGGCTATATTTCAAATGGCTGTATTTCAAATGGCTGAATTAAACCCCTGTATGTATAGGGGGGATCTCACACGCCCTGAATTAGTGTAGGCCTGAATTAAAGATTTATTTGCACAAAATGGCTGTATTTCAAATTTCCGTATTTTAAATGACTGAATCAAACCTCTGTATGTATAGGGGGGATTACACACGGTCTGAACCAGTGTAGACCTGAAGTAAATATATCTTTGCACAAAATGGATGTATTTCAAATGGTTGTATTTTAAATGCCTGATTCAAACCCCTGTATGTAGGGGGGTATCTCACACGGTCTGAACCAGTGTAGGCCTGAAGTAAATATATCTTTGCACAAAATGGCTGTGTTTCAAATGCCTGAATCAAACCCCTGTATGTATAGGGGGGATCTCACACGCCGTGAATCAGTGTAGGCCTGAAGTAAATATATCTTTCCACAAAATGGCTATATTTCAAATGGCTGTATTTTAAATGGCTGTATTTCAAATGGCTGTATTTTAAATGCCTGATTCAAACCCCTGTGTGTAGGGGGGTATCTCACACGGTCTGAACCAGTGTAGGCCTGAAGTAAATATATCTTTGCAGAAAATGGCTATATTTCAAATGGCTGTATTTCAAATGGCTGAATCAAACCCCTGTATGTATAGGGGGGATCTCACACGCCCTGAATCAGTGTAGGCCTGAAGTAAATATATATTTGCACAAAATGGCTATATTTCAAATTGCTGTATTTCAAATGGCTGAATTAAACCCCTGTATGTAGGGGGGTATCTCACACGGTCAGAACCAGTGTAGGCCTGAAGTAAATATATCTTTGCACAAAATGGCTGTGTTTCAAATGCCTGAATCAAACCCCTGTATGTATAGGGGGGATCTCACACGCCGTGAATCAGTGTAGGCCTGAAGTAAATATATCTTTCCACAAAATGGCTATATTTCAAATGGCTGTATTTTAAATGGCTGTATTTCAAATGGCTGTATTTTAAATGCCTGATTCAAACCCCTGTGTGTAGGGGGGTATCTCACACGGTCTGAACCAGTGTAGGCCTGAAGTAAATATATCTTTGCAGAAAATGGCTGTATTTCAAATGGCTGAATCAAACCCCTGTATGTATAGGGGGGATCTCACACGCCCTGAATCAGTGTAGGCCTGAAGTAAATATATATTTGCACAAAATGGCTATATTTCAAATGGCTGTATTTCAAATGGCTGAATTAAACCCCTGTATGTAGGGGGGTATCTCACACGGTCTGAACCAATGTAGGCCTGAAGTAAATATATCTTTGCACAAAATGGCTGTATTTCAAATGCCTGATTCAAACCCCTGTATGTAGGGGGGTATCTCACACGGTCAGAACCAGTGTAGGCCTGAAGTAAATATATCTTTGCACAAAATGGCTGCATTTCAAATGCCTGAATCAAACCCCTGTATGTATAGGGGGATCTCACACGCCGTGAATCAGTGTAGGCCTGAAGTAAATATATCTTTGCACAAAATGGATGTATTTCAAATTGCTGAATCAAACCCCTGTATGTATAGGGGGGATCTCACACGCCCTGAATCAGTGTGGGCCTGAAGTAAATATATCTTTGCACAAAATGGCTATATTTCAAATGGCTGTATTTCAAATGGCTGAATCAAACCCCTGTGTGCATAGGGGGGATCACACACGCCCTGAATCAGTGTAAGCCTGAAGTAAATATATCTTTGCACAAAATGGCTGTATTTCAAAAGGCTGTATTTCAAATGCCTGATTCAAACCACTGTATGTAGGGGGGTATCTCACACGGTCTGAACCAGTGTAGGCCTGAAGTAAATATATCTTTGCACAAAATGGCTGTATTTCGAATGGCTGAATCAAAAACCCTGTATGTAGGGGGGTATCTCACACGGTCAGAACCAGTGTAGGCCTGAAGTAAATATATCTTTGCACAAAATGGCTGTGTTTCAAATGCCTGAATCAAACCCCTGTATGTGTAGGGGGATCTCACACGCCGTGAATCAGTGTAGGCCTGAAGTAAATATATCTTTGCACAAAATGGATGTATTTCAAATGGCTGAATCAAACCCCTGTATGTATAGGGGGGATCTCACACGCCCTGAATCAGTGTGGGCCTGAAGTAAATATATCTTTGCACAAAATGGCTATATTTCAAATGGCTGTATTTCAAATGGCTGAATCAAACCCCTGTGTGCATAGGGGGGATCACACACGCCCTGAATCAGTGTAAGCCTGAAGTAAATATATCTTTGCACAAAATGGCTATATTTCAAATGGCTGAATTAAACCCCTGTATGTATAGGGGGGATCTCACACGCCCTGAATTAGTGTAGGCCTGAATTAAAGATTTATTTGCACAAAATGGCTGTATTTCAAATTTCCGTATTTTAAATGACTGAATCAAACCTCTGTATGTATAGGGGGGATTACACACGGTCTGAACCAGTGTAGACCTGAAGTAAATATATCTTTGCACAAAATGGATGTATTTCAAATGGTTGTATTTTAAATGCCTGATTCAAACCCCTGTATGTAGGGGGGTATCTCACACGGTCTGAACCAGTGTAGGCCTGAAGTAAATATATCTTTGCACAAAATGGCTGTGTTTCAAATGCCTGAATCAAACCCCTGTATGTATAGGGGGGATCTCACACGCCGTGAATCAGTGTAGGCCTGAAGTAAATATATCTTTCCACAAAATGGCTATATTTCAAATGGCTGTATTTTAAATGGCTGTATTTCAAATGGCTGTATTTTAAATGCCTGATTCAAACCCCTGTGTGTAGGGGGGGTATCTCACACGGTCTGAACCAGTGTAGGCCTGAAGTAAATATATCTTTGCAGAAAATGGCTATATTTCAAATGGCTGTATTTCAAATGGCTGAATTAAACCCCTGTATGTATAGGGGGGATCTCACACGCCCTGAATTAGTGTAGGCCTGAATTAAAGATTTATTTGCACAAAATGGCTGTATTTCAAATTTCCGTATTTTAAATGACTGAATCAAACCTCTGTATGTATAGGGGGGATTACACACGGTCTGAACCAGTGTAGACCTGAAGTAAATATATCTTTGCACAAAATGGATGTATTTCAAATGGTTGTATTTTAAATGCCTGATTCAAACCCCTGTATGTAGGGGGGTATCTCACACGGTCTGAACCAGTGTAGGCCTGAAGTAAATATATCTTTGCACAAAATGGCTGTGTTTCAAATGCCTGAATCAAACCCCTGTATGTATAGGGGGGATCTCACACGCCGTGAATCAATGTAGGCCTGAAGTAAATATATCTTTCCACAAAATGGCTATATTTCAAATGGCTGTATTTTAAATGGCTGTATTTCAAATGGCTGTATTTTAAATGCCTGATTCAAACCCCTGTGTGTAGGGGGGGTATCTCACACGGTCTGAACCAGTGTAGGCCTGAAGTAAATATATCTTTGCAGAAAATGGCTATATTTCAAATGGCTGTATTTCAAATGGCTGAATCAAACCCCTGTATGTATAGGGGGGATCTCACACGCCCTGAATCAGTGTAGGCCTGAAGTAAATATATATTTGCACAAAATGGCTATATTTCAAATTGCTGTATTTCAAATGGCTGAATTAAACCCCTGTATGTAGGGGGGTATCTCACACGGTCAGAACCAGTGTAGGCCTGAAGTAAATATATCTTTGCACAAAATGGCTGTGTTTCAAATGGCTGAATCAAACCCCTGTATGTATAGGGGGGATAACACACGCCCTGAATAAGTGTAGGTCTGAAGTAAATACAGTTGCAAGAAAAAGTATGTGAACCCTTTAAAATTATATGGATTTCTGCACAAATTGGTCATAAAATGTGATCTGATCTTCATCTAAGTCACAACAATAGACAATCACAGTCTGCTTAAACTAATAACACACAAAGAATTAAATGTTACCATGTTTTTATTGAACACACCATGTAAACATTTACAGTGCAGGTGGAAAAAGTATGTGAACCCCTAGACTAATGACATCTCCAAGAGCCAGCTGTTGGTGTCAGCCAACTGGAGTCCAATCAATGAGATGAGATTGGGGGTGTTGGTTACAGCTGCCCTGCCCTATAAAAAACACACACCAGTTCTGGGTTTGCTATTCACAAGAAGCATTGCCTGATGTGAATGATGCTCACACAAAAGAGTTCTCAGAAGATCTACGATTAAGAATTGTTGACTTGCATAAAGCTGGAAAGGGTTATAAAAGTACCTCCAAAAGCCTTGCTGTTCATCAGTCCACGGTAAGACAAATTGTCTATAGATGGAGAAAGCTCAGCACTGCTGCTACTCTCCCTAGGAGTGGTCGTCCTGTAAAGATGACTGTAAGAGCACAGCGCAGACTGCTCAATGAGGTGAAGAAGAATCCTAGAGTGTCAGCTAAAGACTTACAAAAGTCTCTGACATATGCTAACATCCCTGTTAGCGAATCTACAATACGTAAAACACTAAACAAGAATGGTTTTCATGGGAGGATACCACAGAGGAAGCCACTGCTGTCCAAAAAAAACATTGCTGCACGTTTACAGTTTGCACAAGAGCACCTGGATGTTCCACAGCAGTACTGCAAAATATTCTGTGGACAGATGAAACCAAAGTTGAGTTGTTTGGAAGAAACACACAACACTATGTGTGGAGAAAAAGAGGCAAAGCACACCAACATAAAAACCTCATCCCAACTGTGAAGTATGGTGGTGGGGGCATCATGGTTTGGGGCTGCTTTGCTGCGTCAGGGCCTGGACGGATTGCTATCATCGAAGGAAAAATTAATTTCCAGGTTTATCAAGACATTTTGCAGGAGAACTTAAGGCCATCTGTCCACCAGCTGAAGGTCAACAGAAGATTGGTGTTGCAACAGGACAACGACCCAAAGCATAAAAGAAAATCAACAACAGAATGGCTTAGACAGAAGAAAATATTCCTTCTGGAGTGGCCCAGTCAGAGTCCTGACCTCAACCCGATTGAGATGCTGTGGCATGACCTCAAGAAAGCAATTCACTCCAGACATCCCAAAAATATTGCTGAACTGAAACAGTTCTGTAAAGAGGAATGGTCAAGAATTACTCCTGACCGTTGTGCACGTCTGATCTGCAACTACAGGAAACGTTTGGTTGAAGATATTGTTGCTAAAGGAGGTTCAACCACTTATTAAATCCAAGGGTTCACATTCTTTTTCCACCTGCACTGTGAATGTTTACATGGTGTGGTCAATAAAAACATGGTAACATCTAATTCTTTGTGTGTTATTAGTTTGAGCAGACTGTGATTGTCTATTGTTCTGACATAGATGAAGATCAGATCACATTTTATGACCAATTTGTGCAGAAATCCATATCATTCCAAAGGGTTCACATACTTTTTCTTGCAACTGTATATCTTTGCACAAAATGGCTGTATTTCAAATGGCTGATTTGAACCCCTGTATGTAGAGGGGGTATCTCACAGGGCCTGAACCACTGTAGGCCTGAAGTAAATATATTTTTGCACAAAATGGATGTATTTCAAATGGCTGCATTTCAAATCCCTGAATCAAACCCCTGTATGTAGAGGGTGTATCTCACATAGCCTGAACCAGTGTAGGCCTGAATTCAATATTGGTGCACCAAATGGCGGTATTTAAAATCTCTGAATGTAACCCAAATGTATTAAGGGTGTATCTCACAATGACATCTGCATCAAAGGCTGCCAACAAATTTTTTTGTGCCCAAACGAGTGTTTGTTTAACAACTGAATTTGAAGCAGTATATAAGCCTTTAATTTCACACGTGCTGATGCTGCAAGGCCTGAAAATAGTGTTTTTGTCAAAAAAGTGTGTTTTTCAAACCCCAGAAAGTGATGGGTGTATTTCTAGCTTAAATTGCACACTGACTGATCCAGATGTTGTAGTTTGCCCTAAAAAAAATGGTGATTTGCAATGTCCCAAAAGCTCAGATGCAGTGCTGGTGCACTGAGCATGCATAAAATAGCCGCCGCCACCCACCTTACTAATAGAATTAGAAAAGTTTTATTTTTTTTTGGCCAATGGCCTCAGGGCAGGGTAAAACGATTGTGTCCTGCACCCACACAACTATTTCTAGGTAGATCGCTGAGTTAGATTCTCTCTTATTCTCTCCCTGAAATCACAAGTCCAGCAGCATCCTCTCCCTACACTTGTAACAGCAGAGTGATGTGCAGTGCTACGTCACTCAAGCTTATATAGAGCCTGGGTCACATGCTGCTCTGGCCAATCACAGCCATGCCATTAGTAGGCATGGCTGTGATGGCCTCTTGGGGCAAGTAGTATGATGCTTGTTGATTGGCTGCTGTGCAGCCTTTCAAAAAGCGCCAAGAAAGCGCCGAACACCGAACCCGAACTTTTATGGAAATGTTCGGATTCGGGGTACAAAAATCCTAAAGTTCGGTACGAACCCGAACTTTACAGTTCGGGTTCGCTCAACCCTAGTCAGAATCTCAAATTGCAAGGAATGGACACAACATACTAATACTACAAGTTAAATCCATAAAAAGTAACCAGGTCCAACCAATAAATAAACATAATACTGACCCAAATGTGCCACACATGGGCACCCCTTCTGATCCTTAGTTGTGCCATGTGACCAGCACTCTGATCTCCAACTGACACAGGACAGGAAGTCAGTTACTTCTCTATTCATTCCTTTGAGAGTGAGGCTCCCATAGGAATACATAGAGAAACTGGCTTCTTCTCCACACATAAGTTGTTGTGTTATTTGGAGAGTCAGAGTGTTGGTCACATGACAGAGATAAGAAGCATAAGGGAGGTATACCTCACAAATACAGTAGCTGGTGAGAAAATAACATTCACTACAGTTTAGATCATGTACCTATCTAACAGGTTAGAGAATAAAAAATATTGTGGGAGTGCTTCTTTAAAGGGTAACTGTCATATTTTTTATTTTGATTGCTAGTTTATTAGAGCTAGGCATGTATACCTGAGTTAGTCTGTCAATGATTGTCAAAAGATCTGTAATTACCTTATAATAACAGCTTTCATTAATGTCCCATGTCCCTTTCCACTGCTCCCTTAAAAGGCTGTTGCTATAGTTTGTCTGTCTTCCCTTTAGTGTAAACAGAAGACAGAGGGGTGGTCCTTCACACTGCATGCCTGCATTAGGCTTCAGAGTAAAGAGGCGTGTCTCTCAGTAATCTAATCTGATGGCTAGCAGGGAGCTGCTGGCTACAGCAAGTGTGTATAGGAAGAGGGAAAGCAGTTTTAGCCTCAGAGAACTGGCAGAGGAGCCATCTTGAGAAGGTCCTCATATTGTAAATGTTTAAACAACCATAACTAAGGGAAAAACTCAAGGAAAACAGTGGTATGTAAAGAAACTAAAGATTGCCTTATGCATAATGCTGCTGCAGCAGTAACATATAATAAAATTGATTTTCTGATAAAAACATTTACCCTTTAATGTAAGCATAGCTGGTAGTCTAGGGCAGAAAGTGGGTTAATGTTTGAGGGCAGTAAATAGTTTAATGAGATCATGCCTGGAAAACAAGAGCAGTGAAGTATTTTAAAAGGGTTTTACTTCGGATAGGTCATCAGTATCTGATCAGCTGAAGTCAGACACCCTGGACCCCCGCCAAACAGCTGTTTGAAAAGGTGGAGCCGGAGGATAGGTCATCAGTTCAAAAATATCGAAAAACCCTTTTAAATACTTCACTGCTCTGGCTCTCCAGGCATGATGTCAGCATCATTAGGGATGTAGGGCAGAGAAGGGGTTAATGACAGTATATTTGGTGGTCTAGGGCACATAAAGTTTATTGCCAGTATCCCTGGTGATCTAGGGCAGATGAAGGGTTAATGCATAAATCCCTTATAGTCTAGGGCAGTGAAGGGTTAATGTCAGTATCATCCCTGGTGGTCTAGGGCAGAACAGGGGGTTTGAGTCAAAATTCCTGGTGGACTAGGGAAGTGTAGGGAGTCAGCACAGGAGGCCTGAATGTGGGAGTTTTTATGCAACTTAAAGGGGTTGTCCGGGTTTCGAGATGAACCCGAACATACCCACAATTTCACCCAGGCAGACCCTCCCTTCCCCCCTCCCTTTATGAGCATCAGATCGCGCATGGCCCATCAGAGCCTCCGCCCAGTAGTGTGTTATTATAAACAAAAAAGCCCTTGCCCTGCGCGAACCAGCGCAGGGCAAGGGATAGCATCAGAGCATAAAATTCTGTGATGCTAATATCAGGGGGCCTGCCTGTGTAACACCCCAGAGCGGTGTTACCACTACTGCACCCTGCTACTATCTCTAATGGGCTAATATCACGCCAGCCAGAGCACCTCAAGCTCTGCTGGCTATGAGGCCAAAGCTTGAAGCCTCAGGAGCTAGGAGATTAGTTCCTCGGCTGAAGTTAAGTCCGACTAAAGAGAGAAGTGCAGCATGCAGAAGAAGCTGAGTTATACAGCCAGCCTGTCAGTACAGCAGAGTCAGAGAGAAACAGATATAGCAGAGTTGAGTTTGCCTGCCAGTTTCATGCTAAAGCCTGCTGGAACCAAGACAAAGCCTGTAAACTGTTTTGGAGATTGTTTATGCAAGTAAAGCTGCCATTGTACTTCATCTCAAGGTCTGCAAAAATGTTATTCTCTTATTCCTCAATTATTCCCCCTATTTATTGCTTCAGAGCCAAAGCCTGGGGTCCAGCGGTATCCATGTAGGAGCACCGTGACACACAATAAGAGACATTTTAGGCAGAACTATACCACTCGGCATTCCTACACCTGGGAAGCGATCGATATAGAGGGCCCTGGGGGGAGGCCGCCCATTGCACCTGCCTAAACCTGGACAACACCTTTAATAGGAAAACATTTTGGAGGCCTGTCTCACCCCTTTTACCAGCCTGAGGCATCAGTTGAGCTGAGGACCCCCACCCACCATGTGCCATTTAAAATACTGGTGTCTTCTTATGTCACTTATGTGACAGACGAACACTTTAATCCCCACTCATTTTCAGCCTGGGACAACTCAAATTTGCTAGGACTGTATCTGAAAATTTTGGACTGTTGCCACCTATGCTATTACCAGTCTTCACTTCACCTGCAAGATTATTCCTATTTCTGCTATCAAGCTTTGCCTTCTGCGTATATCACATCTGCCTCTATATTATTGCTGTGGTGGGTTAGCAGTTCACACTGCATAAATTAGCACTTTACAGTTGATTTCTGTAATATATAATAGGCTGATGTACCGTACAGAGATAGCGCAACTGCCGAATTTCTGGTCTATTCTATCAGTTCCTGTGAGAAGACACATCATCTCATCTCATTCCTGACTGCACTGTGTTAATTATGAATCATGTTGATAGAATATGATGATTCTAATAACAAAATATTTCTCTTTTTCTTTGTTATAGAAATGTATAGTGTTTATTATTCAAATACAATTGTGTGTAGAGAAAAATATCTTCAATATCACTTTTTACCGGAATCACTACAGAAAATATAGTTTTCTGTAACCTAGTGTTACTGGCTCAAGCAGGCAATTTAGCTCTGTGCCACTTCTATTTAATTACATTCTGGTCACTTGGTTCCCTCCAACCCTATTGCGCGAAGATAAAAAAAATCAATACTCAATAGGAAAGAAGAAAGTGCTCGCGCAGTATGGCAGAAGCTAAGTGTACATCAACAGGGAACTCTTAAGTATGTGTTCACATCACATTTGTGACTCAAGTTTAGCGTGTATGCCAGGAAAGCTCCCGACATATATGCTAAACTGCCTAACGGTAAAACTGTCTTAGTTGCCCATAGCAACCAATCATTTTTTTCAGAGCCTTTAGGAAATGAGAGCTGAGCTCTGATTGGTTGCCATGGACAACTAAGACAGTATTATTGTTAGACAGTTTTGTTAAATGAGGCCCAATTGAGGGAGGGGGTAATTTATCAAAACTGGTTGTCCATAGCAACCAATCAAATTCCACCTTTAATTTTCCTAAGGAGCTCCAAAAAATGAAAGGTGGGATCTGATCTAAGACAGTTTTCCTTTACACCAGTTTTGATAAATCTCCCCCAATGGGTCCATAAGGTTACGTTGATGTGACTGAGTGTAACTTAGGGCTCTTTCACACTTGCGTTGTCCGGATCCGTCAAGCACTCCATTTGCCGGAGGTGCCCGCCGGATCCATAACAACGCAAGTGAACTGAAAGCATTTGAAGACGGATCCGACGTCAAAATGCATTCAGTGTTACTATGGCACCCAGGACGCTATTAAAGTCCTGGTTGCCATAGTAGTAGTGGGGAGTGGGGGAGCAGTATACTTACCGTCCGTGTGGCTCCTGGGGCGCTCCAGAATGACGTCAGGGCGCCCCATGCGCATGGATGACGTGATCCATGCGACACGTCATCCATGCGCGTGGGGCGCCCTGACGTCACTCTGAAGCACCCCGGGAGCCGCACGGACGGTAAGTATACTGCTACCCCGCTCCCCACTACACTTTACCATGGCAAACAGGACTTTAGCGTCCTGGAAGCCATGGTAACCATTCAGAAAAAGCTAAACGTCGGATCCGGTAATGCGCCGAAACGACGTTTAGCTTAAGGCCGGATCCGGATTAATGCCTTTCAATGGGCATTAATTCCGGATCCGGCCTTGCGGCAAGTGTTCAGGATTTTTGGCCGGAGCAAAAAGCGCAGCATGCTGCGGTATTTTCTCCGCCCAAAAAACGTTCCGTTACGGAACTGAAGGCATCCTGATGCATCCTGAACGGATTTCTCTCCATTCAGAATGCATTGGGATAATCCTGATCAGGATTCTTCCGGCATAGAGCCCCGACGACGGAACTCTATGCCGGAACCCAACAACGCAAGTGTGAAAGTGCCCTTAGTTTCTCTTTGGCCAGTATACATTAGTATACTGCAAAAAAAGCCATGGGGCCAGATTTATCATGACTCTGACAGCTCACTCCACTTTCAAATATGGCTAAAGTCAGTTTTAGCCAAGTCATATTTATGATCGGCCCTTTAAGACTGTAATAAATGTGGTTTGACGGTAGCAGTTTATCCGGCAGTAAGCAGCTTTACAAAAGTCGCACGTTTTTATGAAAAAGTCGCATGTTCTATTAAAAAGTCTCATAAGATAAGCATGGTCTTCACTGGAGTGAAATTGCGACTTTTTTGCGACTTTTTAAATAATCCCAATAGAAAATCTGTCTAGAGATTCATTTACATAAGAAAACACGCCCACTTTCAGAAAACTGGCGAGCATAGTGCAGAGCAGAAAAAAGTCGCAAATTTGTGCGCAGTTTTAGCGTTTGGGACTTTTTTTGGGACTTTTTCACTCCATTATTCTGACCTGAGCTAATGATAAATCTGGCCCATGGAGTATAGTAGACTAATATGTCACTTTATGGCCTCCATCACAGGCATCCATTTAACATACAGTGAAATTTTAAATGGAGGACAAAAACATGTTGTGAACAAAGACTTACACAACAAGTATTTTTTATTCTGTGGCGCCTAGGCCCTGAAGCCTAAAGACACCAGTATTTTAAAGGGACTTTGTCACCAAGTTTATGCTTCCTTATCTAAGGGTGACATAAGCTAGTGACTGATAACCTGATTTATGCACAGGGTCACGTACATGGTTTGCCCAGTGGTTTTCCTAAAAATCAATGGCAAGAAGCTACAGCAGGACCCGAGTGCTGGGGAGTCCTCAAAAGCTTGAGCTCCTAGCTACTTGGCAGCTTTCTTCCTATACACTGATGGGAAGGTGGAGGTAAGTGGAAGTGGCCTCAGCAAAGGAATACCAGAACTCCAGCAGTCAGGTCCTGCTAGAGCTTGCCATCAGTGATTTAAAGAAAATGACTAAGGCCCCTTTCAGACGAGCGAGTGTCACGCTCCAGACTCGCAGCACAGCACCTATCCTGAACTTCCAGCACTGACGGGGTCGCAAAGCATTATATTGATTTATGATGCTATATAACCCTTACAGTTCTGCAATGTATTAGATAACACTAACAGCATTATGTCAGTGGTGTTATACAATAAATTCCAGAACTGTAAGGGTTACATAGCATCATAAATCAATATAATGCTATGCGACCATGGCAGTGCTGGGAGGTCAGGACGGGTGCTGTGCTGCGAGTCCGGAGCATGACACACACTCGTCTGAAAGGCACCTAAACGGAAAAAAGTAGCAACCCAGCATTGATTTAGGGCCTCTCTCATTAGTTTAGTCAGGGGCGTAGCTATAGGGGGTGCAGAGGTAACAGTCGCTACCGGGCCCAGGAGCCTGAGGGGGCCCAAAAACCCTTGTGTCACATAAGACACTGGCATTATAGAAAGTGCATGCTGGTCAATTTACACCTCTGGCTGGAGGGAAGGGGTTAGGTCAAGAATTTAGATTGAGGGGGTGTCCTTTCAATGTTTGCTTCTGGCAGCAGGAAGGCTATGTGCCCCCCTGCCCCTTGCCAACAAGGGAAGGGGGGCCCAAGCTGAACTCTTGCACCAGGGCCCATGAGCATTTAGCTACGCCCCTGAGTTTGCTAGTGGGGTTTAGTAATTTTCTAGTGGGGTTTAGTAAGTGGGGAGCCCTGTTACTTATTTTCCATTGGGGTTGAGAAGTGATAAGTAAAACCTCTTTTGTAAATTCATAAAATGGTGCAAGATGTGTTTAAAATGCACAAAGCTGTACAATTCTTATTCAAAAGTAAACATACACGTCATTTATACTGGAGCACATATCACCTCAGGACCTGGACCATTGCAACCTGCAGGGAATCAGAGTCCTGGGTAACAGTAAGCCGCTGATAGTACCTGGGAAGGAAATAGAAAACTGAAGTGCATCTACCATAGAATTACGCAGGCTTGCAAAAAAAATTGAATGATTCCCGCTACAGAGCAGCTTTTATTGCATGTTATGCATTTTTTCGAAGGGCTAAAAAAGAGTCTTCCCTTTCATTCCCTAATAATCTACTTCTGGCTTTCACTAAAAATAAATGCATAAAAAATTGCACCAAAGAGACAATTGTGGCCATTACGTTCACTGCCACAGATCAGTTTTATTGAAGAGATGTGGTGAGGTTCAGAGCTGTTTGTATAGTATACAGTTGCAAGAAAAAGTATGTGAACCCTTTGGAATGATATGAATTTCTGCACAAATTGGTCATAAAATGTGATCTGATCTTCATCTAAGTCACAACAATAGACAATCACAGTCTGCTTAAACTAATAACACACAAAGAATTAAATGTTACCATGTTTTTATTGAACACACCATGTAAACATTCACACTGCAGGTGGAAAAGTATGTGAACCCTTGGATTTAATAACTGGTTGAACCTCCTTTTGGCAGCAATAACTTCAACCAAACGTTTCCTGTAGTTGCAGATCAGACGTGCACAACAGTCAGGAGTAATTCTTGACCATTCCTCTTTACAGAACTGTTTCAGTTCAGCAATATTCTTGGGATGTCTGGTGTGAATCGCTTTCTTGAGGTCATGCCATAGCATCTCAATCGGGTTGAGGTCAGGACTCTGACTGGGCCACTCCAGAAGGCGTATTTTCTTCTGTTTAAGCGATTCTGTTGTTTATTTACTTCTATGCTTTGGGTCGTTGTCCTGTTGCAACACCCATCTTCTGTTGAGCTTCAGTTGGTGGACAGATGGCCTTAAAGGGGTTATCCAAGTTATTTTTTTGTTCTTTCTATGTTCCTAACTAAGCAAATGTAACAGCTTTCTAATTAACTCACTTTATCTACAGTGGCTGGTTTCTCAGATTTCACTGAGGGTCACATGACCTGTGATGTCAGCTTCTCTCCCTGCTCTGATAAAGGTCGTTTACAAGCCTGTAAACGAGACGTCACTGTGCTGGCCACGCCCCCCCCCCTTTACTGCCGTCTACTCTCTGCTAGGATTCTTAACCCCTTCAGCTGCACACACTGGGTAGCTCTGTAGGCAGTGAGGAGACAATGCTGGGCACTGGAGCTGACATACTAGAGAGAGATTTGCACAAGAAGGTAGGGGAAGATCCTGTGTGTATTAGCAGTGTCATTATACAGGTGGGACTTGTAGTTTTACACATACAACATGCTGCTGAGTCTCCCAGCAGGCAGACATGTCACTCAGGGCAGCTCTTGTATCCACTCCCTTAGCAGTGTCATTATACAGCTTGGACTTGTAGTCCTAAACATACAACATGCTGCTGAGTCTCCCAGCAGGCAGACATGTCACTCAGGGCAGCTCTTGTATCCACTCCCTTAGCAGAGCAGGGGGATGGGCAGACATGTCACTCAGGGCAGCTCTTGTATCCACTCCCTTAGCAGTGTCATTATACAGCTTGGACTTGTAGTCCTAAACATACAACATGCTGCTGAGTCTCCCAGCAGGCAGACATGTCACTCAGGGCAGCTCTTGTATCCACTCCCTTAGCAGAGCAGGGGGATGGGCAGACATGTCACTCAGGGCAGCTCTTGTATCCACTCCCTTAGCAGAGCAGGGGGAGGGGCAGAGATTGTTTTTATTGAATGTAAACAAAGGGCCAGAAAAGAACCAGGGAAATGAGGAAATATATATTATTATTTTTTTTGCATAAAACTTGCTTAGCTTAGTTATATATCAGATTTTCAGTGCTATATTATTTTTTTTCATAACTCGGACAACCCCTTTAAGTTCTCCTGCAAAATGTCTTGATAAACTTTGGAATTCATTTTTCCTTCGATGATAGCAATCCGTCCAGGCCCTGACGCAGCAAAGCAGCCCCAAACCATGATGCCCACACCACCATACTTCACAGTTGGGATGAGGTTTTGATGTTGGCGTGCTGTGCCTCTTTTTCTCCACACATAGTGTTGTGTGTTTCTTCCAAACAACTCAACTTTGGTTTCATCTGTCCGCAGAATATTTTGCCAGTACTGCTGTGGACCATCCAGGTGCTCTTGTGCAAGCTGTAAACGTGCAGCAATGTTTTTTTTGGACAGCAGTGGCTTCCTCTGTGGTATCCTCCCATGAAATCCATTCTTGTTTAGTGTTTTATGAATCGTAGATTCGCTAACAGGGATGTTAACATATGCCAGAGACTTTTGTAAGTCTTTAGCTGACACTCTAGGATTCTTCTTCACCTCATTGAGCAGTCTGCGCTGTGCTCTTACAGTCATCTTTACAGGACGGCCACTCCTAGGGAGAGTAGCAGCAGGGCTGAACTTTCTCCATTTAGAGACAATTTGTCTTACAGTGGACTGATGAACAGCAAGGCTTTCGGAGATACTTTTTTTTTAACCCTTTCCAGCTTTATGCAAGTCAACAATTCTTAATCGTAGGTCTTCTGAGAGCTCTTTTGTGTGAGGCATCATTCACATCAGGCAATGCTTCTTGGGAAAAGCTGACACCTCACTCCAATTAGCTTTTGGAGATGTCATTAGTCTAGGGGTTCACATACTTTTTCCACCTGCACTGTGAATGTTTACATGGTGTGTTCAATAAAAACATAGTAACATTTAATTATTTGTGTGTTATTAGTTTAAGCAGACTGTGATTGTCTATTGTTGTGACTTAGATGAAGATCAGATCACATTTTATGACCAATTTGTGCAGAATCCATATCATTCCAAAGGGTTCACATACTTTTTCTTGCAACTGTACATGTACATTTTTAGGTTTTGCAATTTTGTTAACCTTATTTTTAGAGATGAGCAAATTTCATATTTTGAAATTCGTTCAAACTTCGTTTGTTGGTAAAAGGTGAATTGCATTATGGATTCCGTTACCACGGACCATAACGCAATTCTATGATGGAATGCATAACAGAATGCTTTGCAGCCCATAGACTTCTATTAAGATGGAATAAATAACGGAATGCCTCTAAAGGCATTCTGTTATGCATTCTGTCATAGAATTGCGTTATGGTCCGTGGTAACGGAATCCATAATGCAATTCACCATTTACCAACAAACAAAGTGTGAACTAATTTTTTAAGCGGAAATTCGCTCATCTCTACTTATTTTATTGAGCTAAATATACTTTTTGTCATAACTTGTTAATAAATGGAATTAACACATATATTCACCTCTTGTGCTAAGCAGAAACATGAGATATGTGCATACAAAACAGACAAAAAAATATGAATAAAAAAAGAAAAAGAATGACCCCAACTACATTATATAACACTGTCCTATTCTGGTCAGTTCAACACAGAATGGAGATCATAGCTTATGTCCCTGCATGGAACATAGCCTCACTGCCTGTGCGGGGGAAGTGCTCACTAAAAGAGATCATAGAAGTGGTTGTCACAAAGGGGCCAAGCATCACACAGCTTGAGCCTGTCACAGGGTTTTGAGACTCAAAGAGTTCCAGATTCGCACAGAACCTGGATCGCAAAGACAGAATGAGATGAAGAAGGTGGAAGAATTGATATATAGACAATTTATAAAGCACCTTAAAGGGGTTATCCCATCAAAATGATCACTGTTAAATCTGTTAATGATTTGACAGTGATAATTTTTGTAAATATATTTGATTAACCCATTCCCACCATTTAGGAGAAAATTCATCCCCACTTACCTCATTGTTGTCATTAGGTCTCCCCTGGTTACGGCCACCGCTCTTCTCCGGAATCCCGGTGGCCGCGCTTGCGCAGAAGACTCCTTCTTTTCTCCCGGCCGGGCCGCTCGCTGTCCTGAACGCACACGCTGCCGCGCATGCGCGATGGTGACTTCTTCCTGGCCAAAATAGTACAGAGCCGCAAACGTGCACGCCGTCACTGTACTATACTGGCCAGAAATAAGTCACCATGGCGCATGTGCGGCGGTGTGCACGTTCAGTCCAGCGCGCTGCCCGGCCGGGAGAAGACTTCAATCAAGATGAAGCCCGCCCCCAGCCAGAATCCAGGAAGTGAACGGCGCCCTGGCAGCAGGTAAGTATTAAAATGCAAAGTGGTATAACCCCTTTAAGACAAGCTCATTTACAGCAAAATGGAAAGTATTTGCCCCATCCAGATGTTCCTTGTTATAGCATATTAGTTAAGGTGAACTGTGGGACTATAAGAAAGCACATAAAACATGCAGAAATTGTTTTTTGAATTATTACTGCATTTACGTAAGCATCAAAGATATTCAGCAACTGAAAAAATGTGAAAAGGGAATTGCCCCATAAGGGTGGGTTCACATTTGCGTTCTGGATTCCGTTATGGCTTTCCGTTATAAAATGGTTATAACGGAAAATAACGGAATCCATAAGACGGAAGGACGGATCCGTTATGCTGCCCATAGACTTTAAAAGGCATTCCGTTTTGCTTTCCGTCCTAATAGAAGTCTATGGGGAGGCATAACGGATCCGTCTGGTTTCCATTATGCAGAATGGAGAAAAAAGTCCTGTCGACAGGACTTTGATTTCCGTCTTGCATAACGGGACCTAGACGAATCCGTTATGATTCCCCATAGACTTCTATTAAGACGGATCAAAACAGAATGCCTCTAAAGGCTTCCATTTTGACTTCCATCTTATGGATTCCGTTATTTTCCATTATAACCATTTTATAACGGAAAGCCATAACGCAATCCAGAACTCAGATGTGAATCCACCCTTAATTGAATTATTTTCAGCATCTTATATCACTATTCTACCCCACACCCTTTATTTGTGCAACTGTTTAAAGCAAATCTGTCAGCAGTTTTGAGCATGCAAAGATAGGGATAATAAACACATCAGGAGGAGTGTGAAATGAACTTTTATTCTGCCAGATTCTGCTCCTGCAAATGCCCTGGAAGCGAACTTTGCTGTGAAGTGCCCTCTCTAGTGACCACTTAGCCGTAAATTCATACTTATTAGGTTTTGTGCATCAGATGCTCATTGGAGGAGATCCTGTAACAGCGTCTCTATATAGTTGACTATATCAATGCAAAAGTATAAAGTGTTGGTGCTTTTCTTTATAAAGGTGATTCCTTAACCACGCTCGCACATCCATGGCCCAAACCAGCATTTGTCTTGAGCTGCCCAGTAACCTGTACAAAAAAATAACTCTCAGCACATAAGGAAAAAGCTACAGCATACATCAGGGAAAGCCATAGCAATAGAACATGCAATGCTGAGCATGCGATGCAAAGGATACATTTTCTTGTAATAGTGGATGCAGTTATTTCTAAGATAATACTATTTTAAGATAATTAGAGAAAGGGCGGACATAGACAATAAAGGGCCCTTCTACAATGATAGCATATTCGCCTTTGTTGTTTAAAGGGGTTATCCAAGATCTATAATGCCCCCCCCCCCCCCATATGCCCGGGCTCCTCACACAGATTGTACTTACCTCTCTCCCCAGCACCCGTGTCGCTTCTGACGCTGGCACGGCATCTCCCTGTTGTGTGGATGAAAACATCCGGCGTCCCGGGGAAGGAAAGACACAACAGTAGGAGAGATGATCCATCCCCAATAGACAAGGATGGAGCAATAGCCATAATTGTGCTGGGGTGGCAGTAATACAGCTCATATACATCAAATACCACCCGGTTGCACAGTCCGTAATCAAAAAATCCATTGTGCTTTCTTTTGGAGCAGTTACTTATCCAGATCCCCTCATGTGGGGGGCTTCCAGCATGTTTCAGCCCCTATAGAACCCCCGTACATCTGCAAAGAGTGCACCAATGGTATGTCCTTCCCGTATGTCCAGGTTTTGCAAGAGAAAGGAGTAATTCTAGCTATATGGTATATCGTATGACAGGAAATACTGTATTCTTCAAATACCAGTTGAAGCAGATGTATTGTAAAGCTTAAATGCACAAAGATATATGGTGCTATTAATGAGAACTGTTGCTCTGAATATAACCTGATACTCTCGCCATCTTTGGTCTCATCGCACCAGAGGAGTAAATCTTCGATCAACAGCAGCTGTCATCGGTAATTTAGCATGCTGGATTTATTACAAGCAGGCTCCACGGGGCATGAGGTCTACACTACAGTAGATTTATCTGCAGCTTTCTTGAAAGCAGCATGAGCTTTCCCCTTGACCATTCTGCCCTTGGGGAATTCTGAGACACATCCTGTTTTTGCAATAGATCTATCCTAGAAAATTAGACAATGCAGAATATGGTTGAAAACATATACTCATGTAATAATGGTGAAATGTAATATTCAAACAGAACTGTTTTAGGGCTTGTTCATGTCCACTTATTTTTATAGGATTTTTGTTGTGTGCCATTTACCTTGCTTATTGTAGGTTTATATACCACATCTTCATTCTGGTCTATGTTTTTTGGCTATTCACAATCAAACTACTTGTTTAAAGGGAATCTGTCACTAGCATATTAGCAAAAAAATTTTTTATGAATCCATGTGCAATAAAGTACCTTATATCCATATGTCTTGTTCTTTTTATTCTGTGTCTTGTCATTTCTTCAAAAAACGCTTCTTATTATATGCAAATGAAGCTGTAAGGAGCACAGAGGGGCGTTATTCTTTCTCCACGGTGCCCAGGAACGCCCCTCTGAAGTGCCGTGCCCGCCTAAATTTGAAAACTAATAACTCCTCCAAGTTCAGCTAAATCGCCGCCCAGAGGCAAGGCTAAGTGCTCCCTCCCCCCCCCCCCAGCGCCGTGCTCAGCGGCAAACACCCCCGATCCTCCTCTCGCCTGCAACCGAAATCCCGCACAGGTGCAGTGCCGGCGATTTCCTGCGCCTGCGCTGATAAGACGACTGAGGGCAACAGCTTCAACAGCGTCACTGGGCATGCGCCGATCCCAGTGACGTGTTCGCTGTTTCCTCAGCCAGCTAAATCGCCGGCACTGCGCCTGCTCGGGATTTCGGTTGCTGGCGAGAGGAGGATCAAGGGTGTTTGCCGCTGAGCACGGCGCTGGGGGGGGTGGGAGCACTTAGCCTCGCCTCTGGGAGGCGATTTAGCTGAACTTGGAGGAGTTATTAGTTTTCAAATTTAGGCGGGCACGGCACTTCAGAGGGGCGTTCCTGGGCACCGTGGAGAAAGAATAACGCCCCTCTGGGCTCCTTACAGCTTCATTTGCATATCATAAGAAGCGTTTTTTTTAAGAAATGACAAGACTCACAATAAAAAGAACAAGACATATGGATATAAGGTACTTTATTACACATGGATTCATTAAAAAATTCGCTTTAACTCAGGAAAAGATAACATTCAGATTGATACATAAAGGTCAACTTTTAAATACTGATCATAAAAGTCCTAGGAAATTATAAGAACAGAGAGAAACTGATGCTATAGAGCTGGATCTGAGGATGAGATGGCCTCCTTGTGGGGCTTCTGTAGGCACAGACCTTTACTGTTGAATCAACATCAATTTCTAATTGTGACAACTCCATTGTTAAAATGCCCTTTCCTACAATACTCCATCAGGGTTTATGATGTTAGCTTATATTGTTCAGTCATTGTATTACTGTTTATTGCTGCAATAAAGGCATAAGATGTTATAGTAACCCATTAAAATGTCAACTGTATTGCTCCATAAAAGTGTCCCGATAGAAAATAAAAGTCATGTTACCTCAATAAAAGGCTAGCAACGTACCACCATAAAGTGTCAGATAAGGTCCACTATAAACTGTACCTCTCGGAGATTGTATGTCAGAAAATATATATGCCTCCCTGAAAGTGCCCCAGATATACTGTATGTGCCAGAGAGTGCTGGAGATACATTGTGCGTGTGGGCGGGGGAAGGGTTTGATCATAGACCAGCATTGTACGGTGGTCTATGATATCCCCTGTGCTGCCACAAGAAGTGCCTAATTTATGACAAGGCACCTAACTATGACTCTCTATGCCCCTTATCAGTTTAGTCACTCTCCTTTGTAGTTTTCCAGTTCCAGGGCATCCTTTCTATGGATTGTGCCCAAAACTGAAATGCATATTCCATAGGAAGCTGCACTAAAGTTCTGCACTAAAGCTCCCTAAAGTACTTGCAAAGCCTTCTGTACAAGTGACTCTCCAAGTATTAGTCCCCCTAGGACATTACTCTCCCTTAGGCCTATAGATGTTATTTTATTTATTAAACGTCTACGAGGGACAGTATCAAATGCCTTTGTAAAATCTTAGAACACTACAGCTGCCTTTTAGGTTTGTCTGACAACTTCTGCCTTTGGTAAACCCATGCTGGTTTTCATTAATGATATTATTAACAGTCGCATACTCCTGTAAATACCGTATTTTTCGCCCTATAAGACGCACCGGCCCATAAGAAGGTTTTTGAGGAGGAAAATTAGAAAAAATAATTTTTTAACCAAAAGGTGTGCTTTTGGTGGGTTTTGAACTAATGGTGGTCTGTGCATGACACTACTATGGGGGATCTGTGGATGGCACTGTTATAGGGGATCTGTGGGTGGCACTGTTATGGGGGGATCTGTGGATGGCACTGTTATGGGGGGGATCTGTGGATGGCACTGTTATGGGGGGATCTGAGGGGGGCACTGTTATGGGGGGGATCTGTGGATGGCACTGTTATGGGGGGTGATCTGTGGATGGCAATGTTATGGGGGGGATCTGTGGATGGCACTGTTATGGGGGGTGTTCTGTGGATGGCACTGTTATGGAGGGGGATCTGTACTGACTCTTCTGGAACGCTGGCCAGAATGACAACATGAATGCTCGCTTGCTTATGTGGTGACATCGAGCAGTCTGATAGCCATGCTTTTAGACCCTAGCTATCAAAGCAAAATGGGAAAATGTTTTCCTTCCTCCTAAAAGTAGTACAAATTACGTTATAACCAGGAAACAATGTGTACACAACGTGCCGCAGCTTATGGCAAGCAGACTCCTGCCACCAGTGTGTCTGAAAGAGAGGCCACTCTCTGCCCCCTGCAGAGTCATCGCTCGCCATGAACAGAAGAAGCCACAACAGCAGCCATTTCAGTCTCTCAAAATGATGCAGCAGTTTTTCCACGTTCCACACCAGGCTGAGGCCAGTCAGCAAGCCAACAGCTTCTGCCTCAATGCCCAGGTTCAAGCCTACCTAAACTCTGGCCAGTCTCTTGTGCATACCCTGTTTTCTGACTCCACAGTTTTCTTGGCAGGCAGACTGTAACAGTGGCCTCAACTGGAACAGCACACTCTCTTTCTTCTTTCTTGCCCAGCCTCCAGTGTCATCTCAGAGGGTTTTCGGCTCCACAGGTCTGTGGTGACACCCAAACAGACCAAGTTGTCTTCCGTCAGTGTCCAAAATATCACTTTTGTCATAATGAACCAAGCATGGATTCAGGAAGATTTTCACTCTGGCTGAGGCCAATGAATAGATCTGGCCTTGCTAGTGGTGTTCTGCCACTGCTGCTGCCTGCCATCCATCATGTTTTGAAAAGCTGCTGCTGCCTCCATCATTCCACCACCACCATTATACGACTGCTGCTGCCTGCCAACCATCTTCCATATCATAGCAAAAAAAACTGTGGGACCAATTATCAAAAAATATACCAACCTTATTTCAATAATATATATAAAATATGGAGAAAAAGGGCAAGATGGAAAAGGATTTTCAGAGAAGCAAGGGGCAAAACCTCATTGGACAGCCATGTTACTCCGCAGAACTGTGATAACAGTCTCCGGATAAAAGGCAACACCCTGTGCCTCACAAAAAATGGCCAGAAATATTTTTCAAATAGAAAAACAAAAAAATTATAACAAAAGTAGTAATAATGTACACCACCCACTCCTATAAGGGATAATGGTGTAAAAACTCTTGCTGCAAAATAAGCTATAACCACCATTTGATATGAGGAACACAGTATAAGACCCATTATAACTTTGTAAAAAATATGAAGTGGATGAGAAGTAACCAACGTCCAACCTCAGTATGTAACATAGGTCTAGTATAGACAATGTGGCATAACGGTATCACCATGGACACATTATACAAAGGACGTACCTGAAGACATGGTCTGACCAAAAGGAGGTAAAAGCCCAAAGCGCAAGACCTCGACGCGCGTTTCCCCCTGAAGGCTTCGTCAGGAGGTACAAGAGATTTAAAATCAAAGGTCTATATAGGGACCGGTGAACGGGTTTAATTACCTAAATACAGACACATGCGTTCTCAGGTTGGGGCTTTTTACCTCCTTTTGGTCAAACCATGTCTTCAGGTACGTCCCGTGTATAATGTGTCCATGGTGATACCGTTATGCCACATTGTCTATACTAGACCTATGTTACATACTGAGGTTGGACGCTGGTTACTTCTCATCCACTTCGTATTTTTTACATAGTTATATTGGGTCTTATACTGTGTGCCTCATATCAAATGGTGGTTATAGCTTATTTTGCAGCAAGAGTTTCACACCATTATTTCTTATAGGAGTGGGTGGTGTACATTATTACTACTTTTGTTATAATTTTTTAGTTTTTCTATTTGAAAAAATTTTCTGACCATTTTTTGTGAGGCACAGGGTGTTGCCTTTTATCAGGAGACTGTTATCACAGTTCTGCGGAGTAAAATGGCTGTCCGATGAGGTTTTGCCCCTCGCTTCTCTGTATATCTTTTTTCCATTTTGCCCTTTTTCTCCATATTTTATATATATTATTGAAATAAAGTTGGTATATTTTTTGATAATTGGTCCCACAGTTTTTTTTTCCTATGACATTGTGTATTGTCCCAGGTGGAGTGTAGTGCTGTCGGCGTTAGACAGAGAGGTTTTGTAGGTTGATAACCATCTTCCATAGACTGCTGCTGCCATGTCCTATATGGCTTGCTGCTGCTCATTGTTGCTAATCCCCTACTGCCACCACTATTAATGCAAATCATCTGCCACTGCTACCATCACTACTACCGGTACCACTACAATTACTACTACTACCCATAGGCCTTGTATGTTCTATGCTATGCCACTTCTGCTGCCACATGCCACTATATCCTTACCCTTTCCACAACCGCACTGCACTGCTGCTGCTCCCAATGAAAAGACAGAATTTTTTAGGCTTGTTAACAACGAGTCACTTTTTCTTCTGTGCGTGTTGTATGGGCAGGCATTGTCACCTTGTGAAGTCATCACTTTTGGACACTTGGTCCCCCTCAAGCCACTTTTTTTTTTAAATTCCATAACAAATTGCCCCAGTAAGGGCCAATTTTTGGAAGCCTAGGGATATGAAAAAGCATAACACATGTACCAGCATGATGTGGGTTAACGCTGTCAAACGTGTGTTTACCCAGATATAATTCATTATTGCTGTCATTGCATTCGAGAGCTGGGAGAAGGGGGAGCCAAATAGAAAAAATTTATGAAAAGAGATAATGTTTTCCTAAACATTTTGAGTGCTAGGAGGCTAGAGGGGGGTTATATACCAATTTTCATCCAATTGGAGCAACTACAGTTCGGCCTGAATCAATTTGAGTCCGAACTGACCTTTTCCAGAAATTCGGCGAACCTGAACAGAACTGAATATAGAGTGGTTAGCTCATATCTAATTCATATAGTTAAAGAATTATTTTGAGATTTGTTTTGCTCTCTTTGGCCACCTTCAGTTCATTGTGTATTTTTTCAGATTTTATTTCTTTATAGATTCTATTATGCCCTTTTTAAATTTCAAAGGCTACACCTTTTTATAGTAGCTGTAAGCCATGTGGGATTTAATTATAGCTGTTTATAATTGTTACCTACAGGAATACAGTTTGCAGTATAATTACCCAATGTGGATTCAAAGCTCTCAGATTTATCCACTGTACTGTTATGTGACAATAGATCCCAATCTATGTCCTGAAATGCTACCCTCAACCTGAGGAAATTGGCCTTTCTAAAATTCTGTGTTTTTGCCCTCCCAGCCACAGTTTTCTTTTTATAGTTCAGAGGGAATATAATTATATCACTATTACCAAGTGTTTCACTAACAGTAATATTTCCAACAAGTTCTGTGTCGTAAGAAATGACCAGATCTAACAGAGCATTGCCCCTGTTGGAATCTTCTACAAACTGGCCTATAAAGTGGTCCTGCAGCAAGTTGAGGAATCTTCTCCCATTTGCAGTTGAGGCAGAACCATGACCCCAGTCAATATGTGGGAAGGTAAAATTTGCCATTATGACCAGCAAATCTTTTTTTACAGTTTTTCCCTTTGTAATTCAACATCCTCACCATCTTCATCTTCACAACTCACATACAGGCACACGCCACCGCTTTTTCTATTGAGTGTAAAACCCTGAATAATAACAGCCCAATCATGTGAAGTGCCTCAATCACACCAACTACATATATGTGTTCCTCTAAATTGAAGCTGTTAGACTCATTCAGGCCACAAGGGACCATGGTGCCCAGAATTACTATCCACCTGGTTTCTCTACGTAATAGAGCTTGTTTTATATTACCTCCCCTGGACCCCAATCTAACTCTATCTATACCTCTTACTTTCAGGCCCCATGGGTCACAAGAATGGTATTTACGAAAATGCCATGGAACTGCTTGTAAGGTGTCAAGATCTTTCTCAAGTAAGTACATCAGAGGCTGCATGGATCCTACTTACATGTTCCAATACACGGACCTTAAAGGCCCTTGTAGTCATCCCAATGTAGATAAGATTACACGGGCACGTGATTAAATAAACCACTGCCTCTGTGTTGCAGGTAATATTGTGAACTATCTTGAAATTTTTCTTCCCTGAGGAGTCACAAAAAGTAGTAGAGCGGACCATATATTTACATGCCGCGCATGTCCCACAGGAGAATGATCCCCATTTAGGACTCTTACTTCCAAATATATTACCTGATGTCTGTGGTACATAATGACTTTTAGTCAAAAGATTGCGTACATTCTGTGATCTCTTCCATGTAATTTGGGGGGTAAGGAGTCAAGGATACTGCCAAATCCCCATCTGTTTGGAGAACAGACTAGTGCTTCTGTATAGTGTTCTGAATGAATCGCCATTTATTACTAAATGGGGTAATAAATCTCACTACAGAATCTCCACTATTGTCTCGTCTAACTTTGCTTACCTCATGAACAGCGCCCTCTTTTGGTTGCATAGTCTTATGACAAGACTATTCGCTGTTTTGAGATCGCGAAAACTCAGATCCGATGGTATATTCTAACCCCAAGGCGTTCCCATGGTGATGGGGACGCTCCATGCGCACAGCAATGGGCACTGACTGGAGCGGGCTAAAATCCTAGGGAGCCCGGACAGATAAGAACAGTTTTTTTGGGAACCAGATACCCTAAGCAGGGAGGAATCATGTGTACTGTTCACTTCAGATGGATGATGAAAAATGACGAATATTCTAAAAACTAATATATAGTAATACATTCAATATATTGCTATATTCTCGTTTTTTCAAATATTTGCGAATATATGACGAATATTCTACAAAATATTCGTCAAATATCGTGAATTCAAAAATAGCCTCTGCCACTCATCACTAATGATTATGGCTTATAGCTTATGAAAACCCAAAAATCTGTATCTCAGAAAATTTGATTATTATATAAGACCATTTAAAAAAAAAAAATTTAAAACAGAAATGTTGGCCTACTGAAAAGAATGAACAGTTTATGCACTCAATACTTGGTTGGCACTCCTTTTGAATGAATTGATGCATCAATGCAGAATGGCATGGAGGTCATCACCCTGTGCCACTGCTGAGGTATTATGGAAGCCCAGGTTGCTTTGATAGTGGCCTTGAGCTCATCTGCATTGTTGGGTGTCTCTCATCTTCCTCTTGACAATACCCCATAGATTCTTTATGGGGTTTAGGTCAGGCGACTGCTGGTCAATCAAGCACAGTGATGGTTATTAAACTAGATATTGATACTTTTGACAGTGTGGGCAGGAGCCAAGTCCTGCTGGAAAATTAAATCAGGAGCCCCATAAAGCTTGTCAGCTGAGGAAAGCATAAAAAGCTCTAAAATTTCCTAGTAGATGCCTACGCTGATTTTGAATTTGGACTTGGATATAACACAGTGGACCAACACCAGCAGATGACATGTCTCCCCAAACCATCACTGAATGTGGAAACTTCACGCCAGACCTCAAGAAACTTGGTTTGTGTGCCTCTCCACTCTTCCTTCAGACTTTGGGACCTTGAATTCCAAATGAAATTCAAAATTAACTTTCATCTGAAAACAGGACTTTGGCCCACTGAGCAACAGTCCAGTCCTTTTTCTCCTGAACCCAGTAAAGACGTTTGTGACATTGTTTCTGGGTCATGAGTGGCTTGACACAAGGAATGCAACAGCTTTAGCCCATGTCCTGGATACATTTGTGTGTGGTGGGATTTGACGCACTGACTCCAGTTGCAGTCCAGTTCTAATGAATCTCCCTCAAATTCTTGAATGGCCTTTTCTTGACAATCCATTTAAGGCTGCGGTTATCTATGTTTCTTGTGCACGTTTACCTACCACACCTTTTCCTTGCACTCAATATCTATTAATATGCTTGGCTACAGCACTCACTGTGAACAGCCAGCTTCTTTAGCAAAGACCTTTTGTGGCTTACCCTCCTTGTAGAGGGTGTTTCACGGGCAACTGTCAAGTCAGCAGTCTTCCCCATGATTGTGTAGCCTACTAAACCGGACTGAGAGACCATTTAAAGGCTTTTGGAACCTTTGCAGTTGTTTTTTTTTTTTTTTGTGTTGATTAGCTGATTAGAATGTGACACCAGGTGTTCTGTCTTCTTACACGTTCACACAGTGTGCAGTTTGACATTCAGCATAAACCATTCCTGTCTTCCAAATAAGAGGACTGTTCTTTGTAGTCTAACTTGTTTATTGGTAAAAACAAGATTGTTTGATTGGTAAAACTACAAGAATTCAAATAGCATGTATAAGTATAAAGTATAGATAGCATGTACTACAACATTTGCATTAATACTGACGCACATGATAAAATGTCTGCCTGTACACAGGGGCGTAGCTAAAAGCTCATGGGCCCTGGTGCAGGAGTTCACCTTGCGCCCCCCACCACCACCTTCCCTCAGTGCTTTATGGCAAGGGGCTCCTAGCCTTTCTGGTGCCTGGGCCAAAATTGAAACATCCCCCCCCCCATGCCAAATTCTCAACCTAACCCATTCCCTCAGTCCTACTGTTAAAGGGGTTGTCCTCTTTTTACTACTGATGACCTATCCTAAAGATAGGTCATTAATATCAGACCAGCAGGGGTGCCGGGAGATCAACTGTTTGAAGAGAGGGCAGTGCTGATATGAGAGCTGCTTTCTCTGCTCTGTTCGCCTGCTCACCGCAGCAATTGCAGTGGTGAGCAGCAGGGCTGGGACAAGGTCCACCACCAACAGAGGCTGAGCTGCCCAAGTGCGCCCCCCCCCCCCCCCCCCCCCCCGCCATTTAGATATGTATGTTTGTTATTAATCAGACATACACCCCAACTCCCCCCCACTCCCGGGGCGTTCCTTGTAATTTTACCCCATCCAGAACCCCATCAGACCTCGACCCCCCCCCCCCCATCTACCCCACCAGACATTTAGATGTTATTTATTCCTGCAGCTCTAATGCTCTGATGATCACTGATCAGTAGATGACTCAAGTCAAGCCCCCCCCCCTCCGCCATATGTATGTTTCTTATTAAACAGACATCCACCCCAACCCCCCCCCCCCCCCCCCCTCCGGGGCGTTCCTTGTAATTTTACCCCATCCAGAACCCCATTAGACCTCAGATCAGACGGAAAAGAATATTATCTTTATTTAAGAACTATCTTACTTCACTTCAGGGCAGACTCGCACGCTCTATCCCTGCTGGGCCCTGGGCTGGGTCGTGACACAGTGCTGTGCTGCTGCCCGCGCTGCTCCTGGTCTCCAGAGGGCGCACATGTGACCTGACTGCGTACAGCGCGTCAGGTCAAAGTGCGCGCTGTACGCAGACAGTCAGGCAAGCGACTAAGCAGAGACCAGAGCAGCGGAGCGGCTGAGCCAGGAGGCGGAGCGGGGAGGGAGCACGTAAGTCAGTGCCAAGTGCTCACTACTCCCTCCGTCCTCCAGCGCGGCCGACAGCCCGGCAGGTGCAGCAGCGACGTGGTCAGTGGCCTGCCTGCCGCCCAGAGGCTGGGGAGCTGGCCTGCGCCCTGAGGCTGGAGCCTCCCCAGCCTCTGTGTCGGCCCGGCCCTGGTGAGCAGGTAAACAGAGCAGAGAAGGCAGCGCTCGTACGAAAAATAAAGTGGACAACCCCTTTAAAGACTTACTTGGAAAACATTACATTTTGAGCTACAGAACATACAGGGTAATACAGCCCCACATATGTACCTCTTCCATCCAGTGATGTCTCCTCTGATGTAGATATTCTCTTTCCTCATCTTCTCCTTCAGACCAGACTGCCATGGTGACTTCTTTCAGCTGCGTCTCGTTTCTGCAGAGTTTAACAAACAGACATCTTACTTTCTTACTTTTCCATCATCCTCCTCACCTTTTCAACACCCCATTCTCCCCCAATCCCCAACACTATACTGTAGAAACAGTCCCCCTGAAAATACTGGTACCACACAGATAGTACAAAAATATACCCCCTTACCTTTCAGATCAGACCCCCATATCAAACCCCAGATGAGACCGGCCTATCTCAGACCAGACCCCCTTTAGACCTCTGTCAGACCCCATATCAGACCCCCATTAGACCTCAATGTCAGACCCCGCCCGAATATCAGACCTCAGATAAGACCCCCATTAGACCTCCAGGTCCCCATATAAGACCCTCATTAGACCTCCAGATCCCCATTAGACTGTAGACCAGATTTCCAGACCCCCATTTGACCTCCAAACTCCCATATCTTACCCCTATTAGACATCTAGACCACAAATCAGACCCACATTAGACTTCCAGGCACCCATTCAGACCCCCATGAACCTCCAGACCCCAAATCAGTCCCCATTAGACCTCCACACCCACAATCAGACCACCATTAGACCTCCAGACCCCCATTAGACTTCTCTAGACCCCCAGTCAGACCCTTCAGACCCAAGATCAGACCCTTCAGACCCCTAATCAGACCCTTTAGACCCCCAATCAGACCCCCAATCATACCCTTTAGTCCCCCAATCATACCCCTTAGTCCCCCAATCATACCCTTTAGTCTCCTAAACAGACCCTTCAGATCCCTAATCAGACCCCCAATCAGACCCTTCAGACACCCAATCAGACCCTTTAGACCCCCAATCAGACCCTTCAGACCCCCAATCAGACCCCCAAATAGACTCTTCAGACCCCCAATCAGACCCTTCAGACCCCCATATCAGACCTCAGATTAGACTATAAAATAAATAAACTTACCTCTCCTGCTGTGCCGCCCCTCTTCCGGTCAGGCTGTCTCCTGGGCTCTCATCTTTTCTTAGGTCCCGTGCTGCAGTCACCTGACCTCCTGCAGCGTCAAGTCAGAGTGCACTATGTACGTCCTGAAGCTGCAGGCAGCCAGGACACAGCAGCACCGGCCCCGGGAAGAGCAAGCAGGAGGAGGGGTAAGTATTGTACAGAGCTCACAGCGCTTCTCTCCCCCTCCTCCTGCAGACTAGTAAGAGCTTTCGTTATGGAAGCGCTCACTAGTATTCCCTTTATAAGATGCAGTGCATCTTATAAAGGGAAATATACAGCACCACTGGCACCTCTGGGCCCCCCTGGCTTAGGGCCCGGTCGCAACTGCGACAGCTGCGACCCCTATATTTACGCCAGTGCCTGTACATAAGATTACATGTCTAGCAAACAGTAGTAACAACTCCCTGAGTAACAATTACAACTAGCTGAACAGCTCTGCATAACATATGTCCCTGAAACAAAGGTAGATCTCTCACTAGATATGCTTTTACAAGGATGGTGGAGTTTGAGAAGGAGATATGCAAAAGGACAGCTCTGCTGATGTGTCGTGGAGACTGGAGGGTTCTCTTTCCCAGAATGCTTTTCACTCCCACAATGCAGTGCACCACCCATAATTCAGTAGTCTTTGTAACAGAAAAACAAAGTATAATTTATCTTAACACCGCTAGATGGTGCTATAACCACACTAAACACTTGAGAAATACCAAGATTCTGGCAGAATGAACTAGAATCATTTTCTAACCCTTCTGGGCAGAACACTCCCCGTCTAGCATCAACAGACGCCACTACTAAACCCTTCATTCTTAGCAACCCCTTTTGGTCAATGGTGGGATCAAGCTTCATCAAAGTGCTATTCTTGGAGACTGTTTGACCTTTGCTGAGGTAGTCTATTTATTAGCATGGCATTCACGATACATCGTGTAAATTGTATCGTGCAAATTATTATGTTCCTGTACCTTCTTGGAACGGTAAAGGCATGTTTGCAGTGATGCCAACCTTTGCAGGGCTTCTTACTCACAGGTAGAGTCGACTTGTAAGACTGAGCTATATGAACTACACAGGCTATAGCACAAACGAGCGACATCCAGGTGGAGGACATGTTGAAACGATGGGACTTGAGCTGGTGGTCCGAAGTCACTGTACGTAGAACAGATACTTCAGGTCGGATTTCTGCATCTGGGTCTACCAATTCAAATGTGTCGGCTCTGGTACTGCAAGATGTTGAGCCATATAGGAATGCAGGACCCGTAAACCATGTTGTGTCCTTAAGGTGGCTCGCTGCGGCGACAGAACTACTCGCGTGGTACTCAGGATTATGCTGTGTAGGCACATAGTGCCACTGTTTAGGACAAGTAGATCTCCTGATCCTTAGCACCCGATTGCAGACGTAGACGTAAAAGCGTCTGTTTTCGTTGCAAATATATCCTAGGACTACCTTGCTGTCCGCATAAAACTCAACTTAAATTTTCAGGTTCATTCCTGATGTTATAAGCTCAGCGAACTCCACTGCATCCACAGCAGCACAGAGATCCAGTCTGGGAATCATGTGTTCGCAGAGTGGCACCAGTTTGGTCTGGCTCATGACAAATCCTATATGGCATTGTTCTGTGACGTCAATGGTCTTTAGGTATGCTACGGCTGCAATCGCCTTGACTAAAGCATCGCAGAAAATATACAGTCTTTGCATCTTGACTTCAGTTGATGGCACAGAAGCATAGGGTTGTGCCACGTGAAGGCTGGTCAAAGCTTCGAGAAACTTCTTCCAACCTGTCCACAGGTCCCTTTTCTCTGTGGGAAGCAGATCATCCCAATCAGACGTCTCTGTGGTGAAGTCTCTTAACATCAGTTTGCCTTGGATAGTAACAGGCGCTACGAATCCCAGAGGATCATATAAGATGTTTATGGTGGACAGAACTCCTGTACGTGTGAAGGGCTTTTCTTCCTCGCTGATTTGGAAAGTGAATGTGTCTGCCTTTAAATCCCATAGCAAACTGAGGCTCCGCTGCATGGGAAGGGAATCAGTACTAAGACCCAAGTCTTTTGGATCACTTGAATGGTGCATGCTCCTGATGAGGTGGCGGACGGTCTCCTGAGGGATCTCCTCCCAGACCTGGACTAAAGCATCTGCCAACTCCTGGACAGTCTGTGGTGCAACGTGACGTTGGTGGATTGAGCGAGACATGATGTCCCAGATGTGCTCAATTGGATTCAGGTCTGGGGAACGGGCGGGCAAGTCCATAGCATCAATGCCTTCGTCTTACAGGAACTGCTGACACACTCCAGCCACATGAGGTCTAGCATTGTCTTGCATTAGGAGGAACCCAGGGCCAACCGCACCAGCATATGGTCTCACAAGGGGTCCGAGGATCTCATCTCGGTACCTAATGGCAGTCAGGCTACCTCTGGCGAGCACATGGAGGGCTGTGCAGCCCTCCAAAGAAATGCCACCCCACACCATTACTGACCCAATGCCAAACCGGTCATGCTGGAGGATGTTGCAGGCAGCAGAACGTTCTCCATGGCGTCTCCAGACTCTGTCAAGTCTGTCACATGTGCTCAGTGTGAACCTGCTTTCATCTGTGAAGAGCACAGGGCGCCAGTGGCGAATTTGCCAATCTTGGTGTTCTCTGGTAAATGCCAAACGTCCTGCACGGTGTTGGTCTGTAAGCACAACCCCCACCTGTGGACGTCGGGCCCTCATATCACCCTCATGGAGTCTGTTTCTGACCATTTGAGCAGACACATGCACATTTGAGGCCTGCTGGAGGTCATTTTGCAGGTCTCTGGCAGTGCTCCTCCTGTTCCTCCTTGCACAAAGGCGGAGGTAGCGGTCCTCCTGCTGGGTTGTTGCCCTCCTACGGCCTCCTCCACGTCTCCTGATGTACTGGCCTGTCTCCTGGTAGCGCCTCCATGCTCTGGACACTACGCTGACAGACACAGCAAACCTTCTTGCCACAGCTCACATTGATGTGCCATCCTGGATAAGCTGCACTACCTGAGCCACTTGTGTGGGTTGTAGACTCCGTCTCATGCTACCACTAGAGTGAAAGCACCGCCAGCATTCAAAAGTGACCAAAACATCAGCCAGGAAGCATAGGAACTGAGAAGTGGCCTGTGGTTACCACCTGCAGAACCACTCCTTTATTGGGGGTGTCTTGCTAATTGCCTATAATTTCCACCTGTTGTCTATCCCATTTACACAACAGCATGTGAAATTGATTGTCACTCAGTGTTGCTTCCTAAGTAGACAGTTGGATTTCACAGAAGTGTGATTGACTTGGAGTTACATTGTGTTGTTTAAGTGTTCCCTTTATTTTTTTGAGCAGTGTATATATAAATTGAGGATGCTCAACGTCTTATTGGAGCCTGGCCCACTGGCCACCCCCAGTTCCCAAAAATTACCAAAAGTCTACAAAATGGCTGGCTCATAATATTCTGCAAGTATTTTTACTCATACATATAAATAAATAAAAAACATTTAATCACACAATATACCAATAAATCCCCAATTTAAATATATTCATAATAAGTTAATAGAACTGGTCCCTTTATAATGCAGAGCTCATGTGAACACTAACGGCCATATATTATAATCTGCAAATTTGGAACACGAATATCATTACCAATCGAAGTCGGCGTTCCGGGAACCTCAGATCGCCTGCGCTGGGAAAGACACAACTGAGGGAGATACACCGGAGATCCGCGTTGTAAGATTAGAACGAAAGCAGTGAATAACCCGCAGAAGGTTGTGAGTGATACAGCGGACATTTGCGCTGAGAGCCTGGAGCGAAAGTCGGCTGATAAGCTGCAGGAGGTCGTGAGTAACACGCAACATTGTTGAATACGGCCATATATATTATAATCTGCAAATTTGGATTATTCTAACCATCTGAAAAGCCGGAGGGAGATGAATCGACTGTAGACAAGTTCTTTGTTGTTAGATAAGCGTTGTCTCCGGGGTTTAAATGGTAAAGGTGCGACCCAGCTTTTTGAATTGTCTTTTACTATTCCTTGATCCATGATATCCAAAAACATCCTGTCTTCTATGGACACTGCTATCCTGTTGTATTCCCTTGTCCTGTGGAAGACTATGCACCCTAAGTGATCTTGCTCACTATTGCAGGCGTGGTCTTCACAGGAGGTATCTGCGAAAGAACAAGGCACAGGAGCACTGTGTGGCAGTTCTTTTATCAGGAAACTACTGTGACATGGCTGGAATAGGGAAGGGCTGTTGACTGAGGTTGGCTTGTGTGCTCCTCGTAGACAGACGTCTCCTATAATGACCCATCCTAAGTCAAGTCTCTGGGTGTATGGAGCATTTTGGAGACCGTTAAACTGTCCTCTAGCCTTATGAACTCGCAGTATGTCTCTTCCAAGGAGTAAGACTATCGGGCTTTTGGGTCCAGTTCTGGTATCAGGTGAGCTATATGCCTCAGGTGGGGTGGTATGCCGCTACTAAAGATTAGCAAATTTTTAAAAAATTTGATTCGCCGGTTCGTCGAATTGTTTCGAAAAAACTTGCTTCGATACGAATAAATTTGTGGCCAATTACGTAAAAAAAACGGCTATTTCCTGGCTGCAGAGAGCCTTTGTAGTGGTGTAGAACACTGTGCCTTGCAGTAACACGCATAAAGAGTCTGCTTTGGTAGTAAAATAATACTGTGAGTCCGTATGACATGCA
Organism: Bufo bufo; assembly: GCF_905171765.1. NCBI lineage: Eukaryota > Metazoa > Chordata > Amphibia > Anura > Bufonidae > Bufo > Bufo bufo. The sequence goes on from NC_053396.1 coordinate 129,977,939, forward strand.
GATGACAGGTGTTGCTCTTAGAATCACTGCATACTTCACTTATTTGGGCAGTCACGGGGACAAAAATGACCAAATAAGTATCAACTCAGCCTTACAGGTCGATGTTAGCGTCAAGAAGAAGCGCACTCCTTTTACACCCTCGTCAGCTGATTCCACATAGATGTCTACAGAACCTGTTCTATTAAACGCTTATACAAATAGAGCCCCCCGACAGAGTGGAGAGTGTGTCAGCAGTAAGTTTGTGTTGACGTCACTGATTAATTTGCCTTTCCTCTGATCCGTCAGAACAATAACCCACAAAAAACGGATCATGTCTGTGGAGCATACGCCTTCACTCAATCTGCCTTTGCTCAATAATCCATCAGTATTTCTAATGCCAAAAAAAACATGACATGTGAATTGAATATTTGCATGCCTACTGTGTTTTGTACCCACTCCTGCTTTTGGCTACCAAATCATAAGCCAATTCTGATGGCACCATACAGGCCTAACAACTTCTACACAGACAGGATCCGTTGTGCATCTCATTTTTCCTTTCTTCTGACAGATCAGAAGAAAAGTCAAATAAATGATGATGTCAGCCAGGCCGAAAGCTAAAATTGTGGACCAGTCATGAAGTGGGGAGTGTGGGAACCAGATGCGTTGCTAGGTTAAAACATTCGGGGCCTGGGCCCCTGATTTTTTGTCCCAGGCCCCGAATGTACTGCCTGCCAGATAGATCCAACTGTATTGCCATCCTCAGGACGGCAATACAATTGAATCTAATGCCTTGCAAGAGCTGAAGGACCTATGATGACATCACAGTCCATGTGATCAGTTCTAAATGCAGTAGCTGAAAAGGACCTGCAATGATGTCACCATCATGTGACCAGTGCAGGAGAGGATGGCTCAGCAGTGAAGTCCTGGGAAGAAGCTGTGGTGAGGTCTGCTACATGAGGAGAGGTAAGTGAAGGGGTAAATTACTCAGTGTGAGAGGCAGAGCAATGTTGGGAGTTTTAGTTATTTAACTGGGACTGTGTGTTAGGGCTGAAGTTATTTATGTGGGACAGTGGGGTGGAGTAATGCTATTTTCATGGGACTGAATGTTGAGGGGTGATGTTATTTACATGGGACAGTATGTTGAAGGTGGCTGGTGAGGGGGTGATGTTATTTACGTGGGACTGTATTTTGGAGGGGGCTGTAGATAGAGAGGGATGTTATTTACATGGGACTGTATATTGGAGGGGGCTGGAGAGATGGTGTGATGGCATTTACATGGGATTCTATGGCAGAGGAGAGAAATAATGTTATTTACATGGGACTTTATTTTGGAGGGGCTGAGGAATTATAATTTCTGAGGACAGTAAACAGAGGAATATAACTACAGGGGGCACTGCAGGGGGCATTATAAATACTGGGGGTGCTTCAAGGCGAGCATTATAACAGTAGGGGGCAATGTAAATACTGGGGGCACTGTGTGGGCATTATAACAGTAGGGGTGATATAAAGATGTGTGGCATCAGGCGGGTGGCAGCAACAGAGTAGTAGCTGAGGCAGGTAGTCAGAAGAAACCGGTCTCTTTAATGAAAGTGTTGGTGTGGCACCATGGATGATCTAGTCTGATGCATCAGAAATTGGTGGGTGGAAATCCTGGCTGATCCACACGTGATTCATCTTGACAAAGGTCAGTCTTTCCACATTTTGGACAGGCGAGTTCTCCTTGGTATAAATATGGCCCCCGCCGCACTAAACACCCGCTGTGATGCCACACTACTGGCCGGGCAGGACAGCTTTTCCAGGGCAAACTCTGCTAGTGCGGAGCTGTAACTACGGTCAGGGACAGTACATGTCCTTTATGACCCACTGGGTGAATGTGGTTCCTGCACAGCCACACCAGCAACTTGGCCAGGTCACGCCGCTTCCTCCTCCACGTTGTCACGCCGTTGGTCCTGCGACAATGTCCACCTGTGCCTCCTCATCCTCCACCATGTCCTCAGCCTCCACTGCAGGGCACGGCGGTGTCACGCAGTTCTGCACCTCGTTTCCCTGGGCGAATGGAGTCACACAGGGGAGGAACTGCTCCGTGTGATTCATCAAAAATCCAGTTTGGCTACCCAGTAGTCCAGCGGATCTTTAATGTGGGGTGAAAGGGTGCTGTCCAAGTATGCCACCACCTACTGGTTCAGGTCCTGCTCCAGGTCTATCTGCTGCTGCTGGTGAGTAGTTTCTTCACTATGTGGGTGAAGAAAGCTACTCATCAGCGACTGTAGACTCAGGCTGCTGCTGATGGAGCTGGTACTGCTCCTGCCACCCCACCCCTCCCTAGCAGCTATGGGAGTGGAACGTAAGCACAGAGGGGCCCCCCAGTCAGACCTGCGAGAGGATGGACGATAGCGCAGATAGGCAGCAGCCAACTGACTACATAGGATGTCTCTGTAGAAGTTCAGTTTGTCCTCCCTCTCGGTGGGTGTAAAAAAGGCCCCCATTCTGGACCGGTAGCGAGGGTCCAACAGGTTTGAGAGCCAGAAGTCATCCCTCTGCCGAATGGTGACAATTTGGCTGTCACTATGCAAGCAAGTGAGCATGCATCGGGCCATTTGTGCAAGTGACTTGAAAGGACCCACGGTGTGTCTGGGTCCTCTGTCTCGTCTTCCTCATCGCCCTGTAGCTCCTCTGGCTGCTCCTGCTCCTTCTGTCCTGTCAGCTGAGTAGAAAAACCACCCATTTCTCTACACATTGCTTGTGCTCCAATATCCTCCACCCCCTCCTCCTCCTGTTCAGCCCCTACAGGGCTCATGTGGCCGTGAGATCTAGGCGCCACGTCTCCTGTCCCCTGACCAGCCAATGTTACCAGCATTTGTTCCAGGACATGAAGCAGTGGAATGACGTTGTTCATCCCGTAGTCCTGGCGACTGACAAATAACATGGCGTCCTCAAAGGGCCTGAGCAAACAGCAGGTGTCACGCATAAGCTGTCACTGGCTGACAACGAAGTTACACAGGGTAGTACTCCTATCCGCTTGCATCATCAAGAAATCGTTGATGGGCCTTCTCTGTTCGTATAGTCGGTCAAACATATGAAGAGTGGAATTCCAACGGGTGGAAACGTTGCATATCAGCTTATGTTGGGGGATGCCATTCTGCCACTGCAGCTCAAGGAGGGTGTGCTTTGCGGTGTACGAGTGGCTGAAGTTTCCTGGCTACTTTTAGGATGTCTTGCAGATGGGTGGAAGACTTCAGGAACTGTTTGACAACCAGATTGAACATGTGTGCCATGCAGGGCGCATGACTCAGCCTTCCTTGATTCAGCGCAGACACTATGTTCTTCGCGTTGTCGGTCACCATGGTTCCGATTTTCATTTGTTGCGGAGAAAGCAGGAGCAGTTCCTCCCCTGTGTGACTCCATTCGCCCAGGGAAACGAGGTGCAGAACTGAGTGACACCGCTGTGCCCTGCACATGTGGTATGCTGGAGGAGCACTGTGACTTGTCCCTGCAGTGGAGGCTGAGGACATGGTGGAGGATGAGGAGGCACAGGCGGACATTGTCGCAGGACCAACGGCGTGACAACGTGGAGGAGGAAGCGGCGTGACCTGCCCAAGTTGCTGGTGTGGCTGCGCAGGAACCACATTCACCCAGAGGGTCAGAAAGGATATGTACTGTCCCTGACCGTAGTTACAGCTCCGCACGTCGGCGCTGCCGTGCACTTTGGCAGACAACGACAGGCTTAAGGACTGGCCCACCTTCTGTTCTACATATTTGTGCAGTCTGGTACTGCCTTTTTCGCAAAGAAATGATGACTTGGGACTCACAAGCCATCAGTTCTCTGAAAGGTGCAGAGTCTACCACTTGAAAAGGGAGGGACTGCAGCATCAGCAACTTGGACAGGAGCACGTTCAGCTTCTGCGCCGTTGGATGCGCACATGCATATTGCTGTCTCTTGGCAATCGCTTCGGTGATCGATTGCTGACGGAATGACTGACGAGGAGTAGGAGCAGGAGCATCTGGACCAGCAGAAGAAGGGACTGACAGACAGCTCCCTTCGGCTGAGGTGGTGGAGCCTTGACTGGCTGAAACCGGGTGCGTGCCACTGGATGATGCAGCGGTCTCTGTGGCAGGCTGGACCACCACATCGGAGCCACGGTTCTTGTGCCCACATATTCTACATATGACCTCCTCCGGCGGCTTCACAAAAAACTTCCACACCGCTGAGTACCTGATTTCCCCCCCCAACAGTCTGCACTAAATGACCGCTACCGCCGCTGCCTTTGTGAACCCCTGCACCACTACTTTCTGGGCAGGTAGGCTGCTGCAAATCAGGTGGTCTACCCCCAGGCACGTTTGGCCACTCTCCTCATCACTACTTGCCCGCCTAGCGGAGGAAGCGGCGGAAGTCTCCTCCAGATCTTGGGTGGCCAGTAGCTGCTGACTGTCCTCTAGTAGCTCATCCTCGCTGAAAAGTGAAGCTGAGCCCACAGCATGTAGTACTTCTTGCGGTGAGGGAACAGAAAAGGCCAGAGGCAGGTTGAGGACAGGTGAGGGCACAGGGTCTACTCCTGGGCCATGCCAACTAAGGGTTGTGTCTGGCGAACCCACCGACTGTTGGCTGGGGGTGTCTGATGTCACTTGGGATGACTTGGATGACCGAGTTAACCAATCAAAAAACGCAGGGTTGCTGGTCAAGACACGACCGCTAGATGACACCGGAAGCTCAGGTCTCTCGCTGAGACTCCTCCTGCCATGTCTCCTTACTCTGCTGCGACCTCTGCTTGCGCCAGAAACATTTAGGCCTCTGTGCATGGCCTGGCACTTCTCTGTTTGACTGACATACTTGTAGCTGAACTAAACAAATTAAACGGAAATTAAAACACCCCTAAAAGGGACGAATACATTATTCTTTTTTTACTGAAATAGGCCACTAAACACTTTCACCACAATTAACTGCAGAAGTGAACTGAGAATATATTTTTCTGGTTGGACTGAAATACGCCATAATACGCTTTGACCAGAAAAAACTTAGAGTGGAGTGCGTATATATTTCCTTTTTTTTACTGTTATACGCCCCTATATGCTTTTACCAGAAAAAACTGCAACAGTGCAGTGCGTATATATTTTTCTTTTTTAATGAAATGCGCCCCTAAACGCTCTCACCAGAAAAAGCTGCAACTGTGCAGTGCGTATATATTTATCTTTTTTTACTGCAATACACCGCTATGTGCTTTCAACAGAAATAACTGCAACAGTGCAGTGCATATATATTTTCCTTTTTTTACAATAATACGCCCATATACGTTTTCACAAAAAAAACTACAACAGCGCAGTTCGTATATATTTTCCTTTTTTTATTGTAATACGCCCCTATACGCTTTCACCATCAAAACCTGCAACAGTGCAGTGCGTATATATTTTTCATATTTTTACGGTAATACGCCCCTATACGCTTTTAACAGAAAAAACTGCAACAGTGCAGTGCGTATATATTTTTCTTTTTTTAATAAAATACGCCCCTAGATGCTTTCACCAGAAATAACTGCAACAGTGCAGTGAGTATATATTTTTCTTTTTTTACTGAAATACACCACTATACGCTTTCAACAGAAATAACTGCAACAGTGCAGTGCGTGTATATTTTTCTTTTTTTAATGAAATACGCCCCTAGATGCTTTCACCAGAAATAACTCCAACAGTGCAGTGTGTATATATTTTTATTTTTTTACTGAAATACACCACTATACGCTTTAAACAGAAATAACTGCAACAGTGCAGTGCGCATATATTTTTCTTTTTTTACGGTAATACGCCCCTATACGCTTTTAATAGAAAAAACTGCAACAGTGCAGTGCGTATATATCTTTCTTTTTTTTTTATGAAATACGGCCCTAGATGCTTTCACCAGAAATAACTCCAACAGTGCAGTGTGTATATATTTTTATTTTTTTACTGAAATACACCACTATACGCTTTAAACAGAAATAACTGCAACAGTGCAGTGCGTATATATTTTTCTTTTTTTACTGAAATACACCACTATACTCTTTCAATAGAAATAACTGCAACAGTGCAGTGCATATATTTTTTCCTTTTTTTTTTTACAGTAATACACCCAATACGCTTTCACAAGAAAAACCTGCAACAGTGCAGTGCGTATATATTTTTCTTTTTTTTTACGGTAATACGCCCCTATATGCTTTTAATAGAAAAAACTGCAACAGTGCAGTGCGTATATATCTTTCTTTTTTTTAATGAAATACGGCCCTAGATGCTTTCACCAGAAATAACTGCAACAGTGCAGTGCGTATATATTTTTCTTTTTTTACTGAAATACACCACTATACGCTTTCAACAGAATTAACTTCAACAGTGCAGTGTGTATATATTTTTCTTATTTTAATGAAATACGCCCCTAGATGCTTTCACCAGAAATAACTGCAACAGTGCAGTGCGTATATATTTTTATTTTTTTACTGTAATACACCCCTTGACGCTCTAACCAGAAATAACTGCAACAGTGCAGTGCGTATATATTTTTATTTTTTTACTGTAATACACCCCTTGACGCTCTAACCAGAAATAACTGCAACAGTGCAGTGCGGATATATTTTCCTTTTTTACTGTAATACGCCCCTATACGCTTTAACTAGAAAAAACTGCAACACTGCAGTGCGTATATATTTTTCTTTTTTTAATGAAATACGTCCCTAGATGCTTTCACCAAAAATAACTGCAACAGTGCAGTGCGTATATATTTCTCTTTTTTTACTGTAATACGCCACTATACGCATTGAATAGAAATAACTGCAGAAGTGAATTGAAAATATATAAGATACTAAAGATGCTAAGATATAAGCCAGTAAAGGCTTTTCAACATAACACTTGCAGCCCAATAACAAAAAGCTGCAATAACAGAGCTGTCTAATGGATATTTGTATCCCCAAATAATCGCTCCCCGCACTTGTCAATCACTTTCCTATCAATGTCACTAGCGCCTTCTGACATCTCTCCCTGCACTAAGATGCTGTGAAATGATTCCTCCCTATCCTTTCCCTGCACTTATAAATCGTTTTTTCTGTCTTTTTTTCCCCACAATCGTTTTTCCAATTGCTGTCCCTAGTGCCTTCACACATCTGTCCCTGCACTTTGAACACTGGAAAATGTGTGACTCTAAGATGGCCGCCGTATTTATAGGGCTTTGACATCACAGGGCTGGCTGGCTGCTGATTGGCTGCATGCAGGCATGTCAATCTGGGTGATCCCACCTTCCCAGAGTTCCTTGCCCCATGTCCTCAGTCCTCAAATGTGTAGCCGCCATTTTGGGAAAAATGTGATTCGTTACCATGAAGTGCGAGGAAATTCGCATTCGTTGCAAATCTAATTTTTCCTGAAATTCTAAACGAATTCCACTTCGGCAGCTTTGATTTGCTAATCTCTAGCCGCTACCTCTGGTGTAGGTATCTCAGACCTGTTGTTAGGTATATGGTTGCACTCCAGTATGGTTGGCAGTGACAAGCAGGTCAGACCATCTATAGACTCTACCTTGTACCCAGTTGCTTTTCTCCCTGCCGTCTCAACAATACCAGCACATGTCCTTAAGAAGTAGGGAGAACCGCGCCCTATGATGTTAAAGGTGTCGAAGAGGGTCAATTTAGATAAAGACCTGTTGCTTTGATCATCTAAGATTGCATATACCTTGATCTCCTTAGCTCGTGGCCGACTGGATAAACTCTGACAAGGCAGATTTTTGAGTAGGACTTCCCTCCTGAGAGTCCTTTACAGATCTATGTACAGTGAGAAGTGACTACTTTGGTATTTATGTTGGTGTCTATCTGCTTTCCGTCATGCTTCTCTGCTTGGGATGATACCTGAGAGGGTGGTCCAGGGTGTAAAGCAGTGTTGTGTTCTGTGCTACCGCATTCTGTGCATGTCACACTGACCTTACAGTTCCTGGCAAAGTGCAATGTTGTAGCGCAGCACCTGAAGCAAATGTTGTTTTCTTTGAGGAATTCTTTGCGGTCCTCTAAAGACTTCTCCCTTAAGGCTCTGCATTTTAGTAGAGAATGTGGTTTCTTGTGCAGCGGGCATTGTTTGGTAAGATATTTGGGTATGTTCTATTCTTGAGAAGACTTAAACGGCCTATAAGGAGAACCTGTGGAGGCAACATTATTTTTGTGGACTGCCACTGGTGTTTTATGAGGTTTGACACCAGGGGTAGTGGGACATGACAATGTAAAGTCAAAATTGGGATAATTTCTAATCCTCGCCTGTTGAGTAACAAAGTCTACAAGCACCACGAAGGGGGGAAATGGTACATTATGGGCAATCGGATTGACACCTCTGGCGGTGTCCAGGAATGCTAGCCCCGGCAGATCTCCTTCTGCCTGAGAAACCTGTACCTCTATCAACAAGTCACGGAGTTCCTGTAGCTTCAGGTAACCCCTACCCACTATTCTGGGAAATGTATCAATTCTCTTATATAAAGCATTTTCTATAGCTTCTATTGGCCCATAACACTCATCAAGTCTTCCCCACACCATCTTTATGCCTTTGCCCAGATCATTTATGTTAATGTCTCTGATTCTTTTGGCGTGTTCAGCAGACTCGCTTCCAAGCCACTTTACCAAGAGATCTAACTCCTCACTACAGGAAAGATCTAAATCCCTTATGGCATTCTGGAAGGAGGCTCGCCATGCCCTGTTGTTCTCGGGGCGATCGGTGAACTTTATAAGTCCGTTGGTAACCAGCTCCCGTTTAGCAAAGAACTTAGCGAAGTCAATGGCAGCCTGGTAAGCGCCAATACTACCCAGTGTGTTGTTGTTATGCTGCGTGTGTGTATCACTATACCTTTTAGGGGTTTCTGGCTTAGGGAAGTCCTGCTCGAGGTACTGTGGTTCAAGATAGGATCTTTGGCATTCGGTATAAGCTGTCTGATATTCTGGATCATAGTCATCTTCTGTCTTGGGATGCTGATGGACGTATCCTGAGACACGCTGTGTTGGATCTTGTTCATCTAGGTCTGGCCCAAGTACTGTGTTTCTCGGATTCCTGAAACTCCATGGCTTCTAGGAACTCTGCTTGGTCTACTGCGGCTGCCACTTCTTTCTCTGTAGCCAGTTTTTCCAGAGACGCTTGCAGGCATGCTCTCTCTTCTTTTAGTGACGCTCTCTCTTTTTCCTTTGACGCTTGCTGGCATGCTCTCTCTATTTCTCTTAACGCTCTCTCTTTCTTTAGTTGCATCTCTTGTGCAGCAAAGGAAGACCATACTTTTGCATCCTCAGCTTCTGCACAGGCAATAGCAGCCTTTTCTTTTATTGTGGACTTGCTAGAGCAGGTTGCTCGTGACCTGGTCCTGTAGGATGATGCCTGGCTAGCAAACATTGTGTGCCTTTTGCTGGCTGCTAAATGTCTCTGTGCGGACTCAGTCTATGTAGAAACAGACTTCAGCATGGTCTGGATCGTGCTGCACTTGCAAGGGGTTGCACTCTCACTTCTTGTGACTGTATGGCAATCACTGAAATTTTGTACGCAGGACCGCTTTGTGATGGTGGCTCCGTAGAGTCAGATCCACAATCGCTGGTGACTATCATCTGTTTTACTGTTCTGTCTTCATACACATTCACACAGTGTGCAGTCTGACATTCAGCATAAAGCATTCCTGTCTTCCAAATAAGACGACTGTTCTTTGTAGTCTAACTTGTTTATTGGTAAAACAGGATTTGTTAGGGGTGCTAGCTCACCTGCGTGGGAGGGCACCGGGCAGTGTACCGCGTGGAGTCCAGTAGCGGGAGACCGCAAGGAGAGAGGCGGGGTGGAGGTGTCCGGGTCGACAGCAGACAGGTAGACGGTAGTAGAGGATCAGGCAAGAGAGTAGTCAGGGACGATTCCAAGGTTGGCAGCAGTCGAGTTGGTAGTAGTAGCAACAGAGGAACAGCGGTAGATACAGCAGGATCAAGTTCAGAAGAACAATAACCAGCAGGGGTCAGGTGCAAGAGGCTGGGCTTATAAAGAGGAAGTAGCAGGTGCAAGAAATCACAGAGATTAACAAGGCAAGGCTGGAACAAGGTAGATCAAAGAGTTCAGTAGAAGGAAAAGTCCAGAAGGGTTGGTAGCCTAGTGGCTACAGCTACCGCCTGGGACATGGCCGGTCACGGGTTTGAATCCTGACAGTACCCCCTCCCGACCTCCGGGCACCGCAGATGAAGGTTTATCGGGATGTCTCTGGTGGAAAGCTTTTACCAGTCTGGGGGCATGGACATTTTCCTCCGGCTCCCAGGAGTTATCCTCGGGGGAATAGCCATTCCAGCCAACTAGATATTGCAGCCTTCCACGGTGGAGTCTGGAGTCAAGGATCTTGGCCACAGTGTATTCCTCCTGGTCTTGTACTCTTACCGGAGGAGGAGGAGGGGGGTGGCTGCCTGGGAAGGTGTTCTCAACGTGTGGTTTCAGGAGAGAGCAGTGGAAAACCGGGTGCACTCGGATCAACGAGGTCGAGTCGGAAGGCGACTTCGTTGATTTGAGCCGTGATCCGGAAAGGACCCATGTATTTTTGGCCCAACTTCCGGGAGGGAACCTTGCTTAGGTTTCTGGTGGAGAGCCACACCTTGTCTTCTACCTGGAATTCCGGAGCGGGTTTGCGGCGTTTATCCGCTGCCTGCTTGAAGCGGCTCTGGGCTCGATGTAGATTGTCCCGAATATTTTCCTGTGCCTGTTGTAGACTTGCAAGACGTTCGGCCACGGCTGGGACTGTGGTGGAAATGGGCAAGTGAGGGATGAAGGTTGGGTGTAGGCCGGTGTTAGCGTAGAACGGGCTGTATTGAGTAGAACTGTGCTCCGCATTGTTATAGGCGAACTCGGCCGTAGAGAGGTGGTCCAGCCAGTCGTCCTGCAGATGGGTGACGAAACAGCGCAAATACTGTTCGAGGATTTGATTCGTTCTCTCGGTCTGCCCATTGGATTGGGGGTGGAACGCAGAAGACAGGTTCACCTTGATCCCAATGGCTTGACAGAAGTTTCTCCAGAACCTGGAAGTGAACTGTACTCCCCGATCTGAAACCACATCGTCCGGGGCCCCATGTAGCCTAAAAACCTCTCGGAGTACGAGATCGGCCGTTTGTTTGGCGGTGGGTAGGCCCTTGCAGGGGATGAAGTGGGCCATTTTGGTGAGACGGTCGACGACGACCAGGACGGTGTTCATGCCCTTGGAGGGAGGAAGGTCCACAATAAAGTCCATGGAGATTGAACCCCAAGGGCGGGAGGGAACCGGGAGCGGACATAGCAAGCCCACGGGGGAGGAGCGGGTGGTCTTGTTGCGGGCGCACGTCGTGCACGAGGAGACAAACCTCTCGGTATCTTTTCTGTAAGTTGGCCACCAGAAGAAACGGGGGAGAGGAGCTCCTGGGTCCTTCTGATACCAGATGGCCGGGGGGGTTTGGAATCGTGGTTGAGTTTAAGTACGTCAAGTCGTGCAGATTCTGGTACGTACAACTGCTGATCCCGGTACATCCCCGGAAGAAGCCAGGTTGCTGGCGAAACGGCGTTGGGACAAGGAGACTGAGGGACCGGCGCACTAATATTGGGTACTTTTCTGAGCTTGTCTTTATTTCAACACTGCCTATGTATATTTCTCATTGGATCCAACCATCCAGAGTTACTTTTTCTTTTCTTTTTCTGGCTTTGTTGCGACGCTCCTTACTAACTTATCTGAGCCCATGTGTGTCGATCCCCCGGTCCTCCTCGGGTCTTTCCTCACTACAACATACCTGTTTACTGCTGTTTTTATGACAATGTGATTGTGTTTATTTAATAAAGAGAATTTTTGTACTTATAATTGGAGCCGTAGTTCTATTGTTTGGGTATCAAATCCCGGTACAACCAGTAGCCACCCTTGAGAGTAAGGTTTACATCTCCAGGTGGGTAGGTGAGGAAGTGATCGTTCTCATACCCTTCCTTGAGGGAACCCAGGAGTTCCCTTGAGTAGGTGGCTCCTAGGATGCTTCTGTCGGGAAGGATACCGGCCGGAGCCTCATTGATCTGAGAGGGTTCAGAGAACATCCTTGAGAGAGCATCCGCTTTGCCGTTCTTCGACCCAGGGCGATAGGAGATAACAAAATTGAATCTGGAGAAAAGCAGACTCCACCTGGCTTGTCTGGCGGTGAGTCTCTTGGCGCTGCGGATAAACTCTAGGTTCCGGTGGTCGGTGTATACAGAGATGGGATGGTGGGCCCCTTCCAGCAAGTTTACACCTATTAATCCAGCACCTACTCATATACCTAATACTTAACTTTTATTAGTATGCTTATAAAAATGTATTTTCTAACTTCTCTAGGTATTAAAATTCCAGTGCATCGCAGTCCTCATTCATCTATTTAGTTTGCTGTAGTGTTATACAGCGCCCCCTTACTGGGTGCAGGGTACAGGTCACTACTGGTTAGCTGGCTGCGCGCTGCCAGCATACTGTATGTTCAGTGTTGCGATTCCCCTTACGCTGTTTGGGGCTGCAACATGCACTGTATTAAAATTGACGCCTCACGCTGCCCCCCGACATGTTTCGCCGTGACTGGCGTCTTCAAGGGTTAGGGCAGTGTGTGAGCGGGTCTCCTCGCCGAATGGCTTATAAGACCTTCGTTTGTGATGTCATCAGTATACGTTCCGCCTGTGGGCGTAATTGGGACCTCTGATTGGGCTCTGATAGGTGGCGTGCCGGACCTACTTCCTCCCACCGGCTCCGCCTATCTACGTTCGACCCGTTGATTTTCATGATGTCATGGGGTTGCGCCGCGCCTGTGCTGTGGACTTAGGTTTTTTTCAGTCTCCACCCTACTGCACATGCCTATAGACTTTGTTCCCAGCGTTTAGGATTCATCATACTACGCTTCTCATGGTGCATGCTCGGGAACTTAGAATATTTTTGGGGCCGATTAACTACGCATGTCCGTCGACTTAGTACATCTGCGCTCGATTTCACATGCTGCGCTTTCCACGGCGCACGCTCTGGGACTTCAACTTTTACTTAGTCCACCTTTATGCGCATGCTTGTTGACTTAGTTCCCGTCATTCCAGTTCCCAATGCTGCGCTTGTATCGGCGCATGCCCTGGGACTTAGTCTCTGGCACTGTCTGGTTCACACATCTATCCAGACTTCTCCACTTATGTAAGTTGTCAATGTCCAGGGTACATGTCTTTATGATTACTGTGGCCTTATACGTTAGCCCTACATCTGCGCATGTCCTCATGATTTGCTATTTTTCTTCTGTGTTTTAGCTATCTAGTTCAGCGCTCATCACCGCGCATATCTAGGCACTTAGTCACCAAGGTGACCATCTTTCTGTCTAGGTGGACTTGCAGGGTGAGGGCGTCAATCTGAAGGCTAGTGCAGGCTTCAGGCTACTTCTATATTTCTTGCAGTGTATAATTGCTTATGATAGATGCCCAATACTCCCAGCATCCCACGTCTGGGCTGGGTATCCATACTTCAGTATGCTGGCAGCGCGCAGCCAGCTAACCAGTAGTGACCTGTACCCTGCACCCAGTAAGGGGGCGCTGTATAACACTACAGCAAACTAAATAGATGAATGAGGACTGCGATGCACTGGAATTTTAATACCTAGAGAAGTTAGAAAATACATTTTTATAACATACTAATAAAAGTTAAGTATTAGGTATATGAGTAGGTGCTGGATTAATAGGTGTAAATTAGTCCTTAGGACATTAGTAATTATTATTTTTTGTGAAAAAACACCGCATCCAGTACTAAGGGAAAGTTTAGTTTTGCCCTTCCAGCAAGTGTCTCCACTCGGTGAAAGCGTCCTTGATTGCCAGCAGTTCCTTATTTCCGATGTCGTAATTCCGTTCAGCGGGGGACACCTGGCGGGAGAAGAAAGCGCAAGGGTGTAGGAGCATCTTTTCTCCTGAACGTTGAGACAGAATTGCGCCCACCGCAGCGTCGGAGGCGTCCACCTCGACCGTAAATGGTAATTCAGGGTTTGGGTGGGCCAGGATCGGTGCAGAGGTGAAGAGGGATTTCAGTTTAGCAAAGGCCTCCTGTGCCTCCGGAGTCCACATGAAGGGGACAGTCTTTTTTGTTAGTTGAGTGATTGGGGCGATGATTTTCGAAAAGTTCCTGATGAACTTCCGATAAAAGTTTGCGAAACCTACAAACCTCTGGACCTCTTTTTCGTTCTTCGGGGCGGGCCACTCAGTCACCGCCTGGATCTTCCGGGGATCCATACTTAAGCCCTCCGGGGAAATAATATAGCCAAGGAATTGGGTGGAAGTCTGTTCAAATTCACACTTCTCCAATTTAATATAGAGAAACTGTTCACTGAGTTTCTGTAGCACCCTGTGGACATGCCCACGATGTTGTTCAAGGTCGTCCAGATATGCTACCACAAATTGGTCAAGCATGTCCCTGAGGACGTCGTTGATAAAATGTTGGAAGGTAGCAGGGGCATTGCAGAGGCCGAAAGGCATGACCAGATACTCGAAGCGAAGGTTCGGAAGGCGGTTTTCCACTCGTCCCCCGGGCGAATTCAGACCAGGTTGTAGGCTCCTCGGAGATCGAGCTTAGTGAAGACTTTTGCCGCAATATGGTAGGTTCTTCAGGCGGAGGAGGGACGGAGTCACGTAAACAGTTCTGAGAACAAAAGTCCGAGCGGAACCATATGCAGCGGGCGTCCCAGTCCACCGAGGGGTTGTGGGCGGCCAACCAAGGGATGCCTAGGATCACCGGAAACTTAGGGGAGGCGATCAGGGAGAAGTGAATGGTCTCCTGATGATCGGGTTTGACGAGGAGTTGAAGGTCAGCGGTCTGGTGCGTAACCGGCCCAGAAGCGGGGTCCCATCGACGGTTTCCAGATCGATGGGGGCTGCCCTGGTTACCAGTGGTATGTTGTTCTCATGGGCGAAGGTCAAGTCCATGAAATTTCCGCCGGCCCCCGAGTCAAGCATTGCATTGCCGAGTCAAGCATTGCAACTAGGGATGAGCGAACCCGAACCGTAAAAGTCCGGTTCGGGTTCGGTGTTCGGCGCTTTCTTGGCGCTTTTTGAAAGGCTGCAAAGCAGCCAATCAACAAGCGTCATACTACTTGTCCCAAGAGGCCATCACAGCCATGCCTACTATTGGCATGGCTGTGATTGGCCAGTGCACCATGTGACCCAGCCTCTATTTAAGCTGGAGTCACGTAGCGCCGCACGTCACTCTGCTATGATCAGTATAGGGAGAGGTTGCAGCTGCGACGTTAGGGCGAGATTAGGCAGATTAACTCCTCCAAAAGACTTCATTCTGTGATCGATCTGCTGCTGTGGATCATTGAAGTGCTATTATTGACTTGCTCACTTTTCTTAGGCTGCCCAGAGCGTTTTTAGATCACTTTTTTTCTGGGGTGATCGGCGGCCATTTTGTGACTTGTGGTGCGCCAGCACGAGCTATCACCAAGTGTATTTAACCATCGATAGTGTGGTTATTTTGTGCTATATCCTACATCAGCTGCAGGCTGAGCCTGTGTCACCGAAGTGCATTTAACCATCAACAGTCTGGTTATTTTTTGGCCATATACTACATTAGCTGCAGGCTGAGCCTGTGTCAAAGAAGTGCATTTAACCATCAACAGTCTGGTTATTTTTTGGCCGTATACTACATCTGGTGCAGGCTGAGCCTGTGTCACCCAAGTGCATTTAACCATCAACAGTGTGGTTATTTTTTGGCCATATATTACATCAGGGGCAAGTTGAGCCTGTCACCCAGCGCCTAAAAAATAGACCTGACATTTCTATTCAACCAAATCTGCACAGTTTTAGCTGGTCAAGTTATTTGTAGTGACCGTAAAAGCAGACTTTTTGTTCTGGGTTGAAAAAGCATTCCCAAATTTGCCATTCTGAAAATAACTAGTTTGTGGTATTTGAGGCCTACTTGAAATCTATCCCAAAAAGAAAATCTCACATTGAAGGTATTGATAGTGTCATTCAGAAAAACCTAAGACACACGCTAGCGTGCTGATAGAAGTGTCATTCTGTGATTAAACCTATAACTGTCACACAGCGCAAAAAAAAACAGGTCTCACATCTCTATTGAACCAAATCTGCACAGTTTTAGCTGGTCAAGTTATTTGTAGTGACCGTAAAAGCAGACTTTTTGTTCTGGGTTGAAAAAGCATTCCCAAATTTGCCATTCTCAAAATAACTAGTTTGTGGTATTTGAGGCCTACTTGAAATCTATCCCAAAAAAAAAATCTTACATTGAAGGTATTGATAGTGTCATTCAGAAAAACCTAAGACACACGCTAGCGTGCTGATAGAAGTGTCATTCTATGATTAAACCTATAACTGTCACACAGCGCAAAAAAAAAACAGGCCTCACATCTCTATTTAACCAAATCTGTACTGTTTTAGCTGGTCAAGTTATTTGTAGTGACCATAAAAGCACACTTTTTGTTCTGGGTTGAAAAAGCATTCCCAAATTTGCCATTCTCAAATAACTAGTTTCTGGTATTTGAGGCCTACTTGAAATCTATCCCAAAAAGGATATCTTACATTGAAGGTACTGATAGTGTCATTTAGAAAAACCTAAGACACACGCTACCGTGCAGATAGAAGTCTGATTCTGTGATTAAACCTTAACCTGTCACACAGTGCAAAAAAAAAACAGGTCTTACATTTCTATTCAATGGTCTGCCGGGTGTTCACTCCAAGGTCATGGAAGTCACGCCTGCGGCCACCCCGTTCTCCGAGGGATATGTCCTGAAATCCAGCTGAAAGCTGCAGAACATCAGTCGGAGGTCTCTCCACTACTGGCGGGCCTCTCTGGCGCCCTCTTCCCACAAGCAAAGGCTCGGCTGGTGGCTGCTGGGGTCTTTCAATGCGTCTAGGTTCTTGAGCCTCTTGCTGCTGTCCTTGGCTGGGCTGCCCCCTGGCACGTGCTCTTCCGCGGGCTCTGACTCGTCCACTCATCTTCTATTCCTGAGAGGATATAAACCGCTAATAAGGTCAATCTGCCGCCTAGCAGCTCCGCCGTGGCACAATCACCTCAGAACTCGCACACTGGTGACTTTAGGTATCTTCACTGGTCACTTTGAGCAGAATGATGACATCCGAGTCACGGCACCAAATGTAACCCTCTTTTCTTGCACCATCTGCGACACCTCCAGCTTTCACACTCACTCGGTCACCAGCTCCTCCAGGCATAAACTCTAAGTGGACTCTAAGGGACGACACTCAGGTCTTCTGTGGTTTAAAGCTTTATTGAGGTGTAGTGCACTTGGCTGGAGCCTGTAATACAACAGGGAAAAAACTGCCACTATGTGGTATACAGCCAGGTCACCAGCCCACCTATATCATAACAGGCATTCATTATATTACATTCCCACATACATGTTACAGGATATAACAAAGCATACAGAAAAATGAACAAGAGAAAATCATTTACAAAGATATTGCAGCAGGGTGACCTGGAATACAGCATGTCTTGCAGCCATTTTAGGAAGAACACATGTCTCTTTAACTGTACATCATCTACTCAGCCTAGCATGTGCTGCAGGTTTAAAGGCTGCTAAAAAACATACAGTCACCTCTTTACATTCTACAGAACTATTATGGGTATATATTATAACTTTTTACAATAGATAAATGAACTTTAGCTTTAGAGAACTTAGACAGAGAACCTACCTACTTCACAGTAAATGTCTGCACTGAGGAGACCAAACAAGTAGCAGATACACAGGGGGCTTTTCTGGAAGAGTCCACTGTAAAGACTCTGTCTGTTAAAACTTTCCTCAGTTATCTAATAGCACATTTGAAGAGGTTTATTTAGCATGTCCTGACTCTCTGCTAACAGCTTATGAATATATGGAACTATATTTAACAAGTGATCATTGCTGCAGCTCCTGTATATTGGTATGACCCTATTGCATTGGTGGGTGACGTGAAGCCTGATTCTCTGCTATGACATGAAGACAGATTCTGCGCTGACATAAGGCCAGATTCTCTGTTACGGGACTGCTCTCCTCTGTCTGGGTGCCGGGGCCTAAATGTGTGACAGTGGCCTGTTCCAGTGGTGGGTGACGTGAAGCCTGATTCTCTGCTATGACATGAAGACAGATTCTGCGCTGACATAAGGCCAGATTCTCTGTTACGGGACCTCTCCTCTGCCTGGGTGCCTGGGCCTAAATGTGTGACAGTGGCCTGTCCAGTGGTGGGTGACGTGAAGCCTGATTCTCTGCTATGAAATGAAGACTGATTCTGCGCTGACATGAAGCCAGATTCTCTGCTATGGCATGAAGAGACTGATTCTCTGCTGACATGAAGCCAGATTCTTTGCTATGGCATGAAGAGACTGATTCTCTGCTGACGTGAAGCCAGATTCTCTGCTATGGGACCTCTGTCCAATTGATATTGGTTCATTTTTATTTTTTTAATTTTAATTAATTTCCCTATCCACATTTGTTTGCAGGGGATTTACCTACATGTTGCTGCCTTTTGCAGCCCTCTAGCTCTTTCCTGGGCTGTTTTACAGCCTTTTTAGTACCCAAAAGTTCGGGTCCCCATTGACTTCAATGGGGTTCGGGTTCGGGACGAAGTTCGGTTCGGGTTCGGATCCCGAACCCGAACATTTACGGGAAGTTCGGCCGAACTTCTCGAACCCGAACATCCAGGTGTTCGCTCAACTCTAATTGCAACCAATGGTGATAAGGATGGATATAATGAAGTGGGACCCGGTACCTGTAGTGTCCATGGTTTCAGAGGCCAAAGGTGAGATTGTGGCTTGTTGTAATTCCCGTAATTTAGTGACAGCAATGGTTCGGCGAGTCTTATTGGGGCACCTAATAGCGAAGTGCCCTGGCTCGTCTCAGTAAAGGCGGAGGCCTTCGGACAGTTGTCTCTCCTTTTCAGCAGCCGATAAAGTCTTGCGCAGTGCGTCGACCTGCATCGGCTCGGTGGAGGGTTGGTAAGCTGGCTGAGTCGTTGGAGTGAAAGGGTACACGGGCCTGTTATCTAAGGACCAGAGTCTTTCTCTCCTTCTTTCCGCAAGTCTCTGGTCAATACGGATGCACAGTTGGACCAAATCATCCAGATCGTCTGGGGCGTCTACCCTGGCGAGCTCATCCATTATAAGTTCGGAGAGTCCGCGGCGAAATTGACTTTTCTGGGCAGCTGGGTTCCAGGTGGTGTCGGTGACCCAGCGGCGTAACTCGGAGGTATACTCGGCTGCAGAGCGTCTTCCCTGCCGTAGACTGTGCAGCCTAGCCTCGGCAGTCGCTCAGCGGTTAGGGTCGTCGAAGACTTGGCTCATGGCTGCGGTGAAGTTGTCTAGGTTATTCAATAAGGGACTGTGGGATTCCACATATGGGGATGCCCATGCCAGGGCCTCGTCAGTTAGAAGGTTGATGATGAACAGGATCTTCTTTCTGTCCGAGGAAAAGGAGCCCGGCTGCATCTGAAAGTAGATACGGCACTGGTTGAGGAACCACCGAAATTGGCGCCTATCGCCGTTAAACTTTGACGGGAGAGGCATGCGGGTGTCTGTGACCGCACCGCGTACGTCCAGTAGTTGACACTGCAAGTCGATAATTTCCCTCTGTTGGCTCTGGATTGCGCCTTGAAGTTGAGCCATTTCCTTTTGGGCAGTGGCGCCAAACTCCTGAAGTTCGGAGATTTGTTTGCGCAGGGTGGCCATCGCGGACTCCATTTTAAGGGCTGGTTATTCTGTTAGGGGTGCTAGCTCACCTGCGTGGGAGGGCACCGGGCAGTGTACCGGGTGGAGTCCAGTAGCAGGAGACCGCAAGGAGAGAGGAGGGTGGAGGCATCCGGGTCGACAGCAGACAGGTAGACGGTGGTAGAGGATCAGGCAAGAGAGTAGTTAGGGACGATTCCGAGGTTGGCAGCAGACAGGTAGACGGTAGTAGAGGATCAGGCAAGAGAGTAGTCAGGGACGATTCCGAGGTTGGCAGCAGTTGAGTTGGTAGTAGTAGCAACAGAGGAACAGCGGTAGATACAGCAGGATCAAGTTCAGAAGAACAATAACCAGCAGGGGTCAGGTGCAAGAGGCTGGGCTTATAAAGAGGAAGTAGCAGGTGCAAGGAATCACAGATATTAACAAGGCAAGGCTGGAACAAGGTAGATCAAAGAGTTCAGTAGAAGGAAACGTCCAGAAGGGTTGGTAGCCTAGTGGCTAGAGCTACCGCCTGGGACATGGCTGGTCACGGGTTTGAATCCTGACAGTACCCCGTGACCTCCGTGCACCGCAGATGAAGGTTTATCGGGATGTCTCTGGTGGAAAGCTTTTACCAGTCTGGGGGCATGGACATTTTCCTCCTTGGGAAGCTGATGGACGTATCCTGAGACACGCTGTGTTGGATCTTGTTCATCTAGGTCTGGCCCAAGTACTGTGTTTCTCGGATTCCGGAAACTCCATGGCTTCTAGGAACTCTGCTTGGTCTACTGCGGCTGCCACTTCTTTCTCTGTAGCCAGTTTTTCCAGAGACGCTTGCAGGCATGCTCTCTCTTCTTTTAGTGATGCTCTCTCTTTTTCCTTTGACGCTTGCTGGCATGCTCTCTCTTTTTCTCTTAACGCTCTGTCTTTCTTTAGTTGCATCTCTTGTGCAGCAAAGGAAGACCATACTTTTGCATCCTCAGCTTCTGCACAGGCAATAGCAGCCTTTTCTTTTATTGTGGACTTGCTAGAGCAGGTTGCTCGTGACCTGGTCCTGTATGATGATGCCTGGCTAGCAAACATTGTGTGCCTTTTGCTGGCTGCTAAATGTCTCTGTGCGGACTCAGTCTATGTAGAAACAGACTTCAGCATGGTCTGGATCGTGCTGCACTTGCTAGGGGTTGCACTCTCACTTCTTGTGACTGTATGGCAATCACTGAAATCTTGTACGCAGGACCGCTTTTGTGATGGTGGTTCCGTAGAGTCAGATCCACAATCGCTGGTGACTATCATCTGTTTTACTGTTCTGTCTTCATACACATTCACACAGTGTGCAGTCTGACATTCAGCATAAAGCATTCCTGTCTTCCAAATAAGACGACTGTTCTTTGTAGTCTAACTTGTTTATTGGTAAAACAGGATTTGTTAGGGGTGCTAGCTCACCTGCGTGGGAGGGCACCGGGCAGTGTACCGCGTGGAGTCCAGTAGCGGGAGACCGCAAGGAGAGAGGCGGGGTGGAGGCGTCCGGGTCGACAGCAGACAGGTAGACGGTAGTAGAGGATCAGGCAAGAGAGTAGTCAGGGACGATTCCGAGGTTGGCAGCAGACAGGTAGACGGTAGTAGAGGATCAGGCAAGAGAGTAGTCAGGGACGATTCCGAGGTTGGCAGCAGTTGAGTTGGTAGTAGTAGCAACAGAGGAACAGCGGTAGATACAGCAGGATCAAGTTCAGAAGAACAATAACCAGCAGGGGTCAGGTGCAAGAGGCTGGGCTTATAAAGAGGAAGTAGCAGGTGCAAGGAATCACAGAGATTAACAAGGCAAGGCTGGAACAAGGTAGATCAAAGAGTTCAGTAGAAGGAAAAGTCCAGAAGGGTTGGTAGCCTAGTGGCTAGAGCTACCACCTGGGACATGGCCGGTCACGGGTTTGAATCCCGACAGTAATGTTGATTAGCAAAACAGGACTGATTGTTTGATTGGTAAAACTACAAGAATGCAAATAGCATATATAAGTATGAAGTATGGATAGCATTTACTACAACATTTGCATTATCACTGAAGCACATGGTAAAATGGCTGCCTGTACATAAGAATACATGTCTAGCTAACAGCAGTCACAATTACAACTAGTTGAACAGCTCTGTATAACATATGTCCCTTAAACTAGTGATGAGCCTGCCGGGCTATATTTGAATTCGCAATATTTCACTAATATTTGGGTGAATTCTCAAATTTTTGATTTTTTTTGATTGCGAAAAATCGGCAAAGTAATATTCGCGTAATGCGTGCGAAATACAGGCGTGGGTCACTTTTGCTACATTTTCCAAGCTGCTAGCAGTTTCCTAAGACTGGAGAAAATGGTTGGCACGGCATTAAAAATGGCTTTATATGCAGTTAGAGTGCTCCAATATAGTTGCGATTGCGCTAATCGGCACTAATGATGCGAATATTTTGTCGCAATATGTAAAACTTCCCATTTTAGCAGGTCTGCATGTATGTATAGACAGCAGAACCTATAACACTACCTAACACACTGCACTGCAACAGCTACACTATATCAGGATATAGTAAAAGCATATACTTAATCACCAGTCCGCAAAAAATTGCTGCAGGTCCGAGAAGTGTTGTGGGGTCGATCACACTTTCAAAGAATGTACATAAAAGAAAAAGGGGCAAGGAGAAAGACGCTGGGATTTTAATGCGATTTTAAAGTGCATGTTTGTAAGTACGTACTAATAAACCTTTTAAATCAGTTATCTGAGCTTTACTATGGTGGGAGCAACTTGTATCCACAGAAAATTTTGAACCAAAAGAAGTTGGGAATCCCAGCAGACTCACCAGGTGTATGCTGTAATCAAGTCCGTGGTTGAGCCCTGTGTACCAGCGTGTGAGCGTGCATCTTCACTGTGGAGAACTAACTAGTTTGCAGAGGAAATCTGTGAAACGCTTGTGACTGGTGGAGTGCCGTGTAAGTACAATCTGTGCATCACAGGGCAGTACAACCATACGGATCTACCCTATTGTTTTTCTTTGTAAGTTGCAGGATATCCATCAGTAGGAGATCTGCAGACCTTGGTACTTTTTTGAAGGGAGGAAGAGAAAATAACCTGTTTTATACCTTATATTTATGATACGCGCGGTCCGAATCTTTTATGTACATACTATATCAGGATATAACTATCTTTATAATATATATATATATATATATATATATATATACTAACTAACTATCTATCTAATGTAGTGTGGAAAGCACAGAGCACAGCAATGACACTGCTGTCTCTCTCAGAACTTTAAAAAACTATAGAAAATGGTTGCTGGGGAGGTTCTTTTATAGTAAGGGGTAGGCAACTTTCCTATTGGTTGCTAAGGATGTTGCTAAGCTCAGACAAAGACATTGCAGCCTTCTCATTGGCCCACAAGCAAGAAGGGAGGTTACTGATGAAAAAGAAATCTAGAATATTCTAAATTACAAATATATATAACTATATTCTAAATATTCGCGAATTCTCGAACTGCCGATATTGGCGATTAATATTCAGGATTAGAATATTCGCGCCCAACACTACCTGAAACAAAAGTAGATCTCTCACCAGATATGCTTTTCCAAAGATGGTGGAGTTTGAGAAGGAGATATGCAAAAGGACAGCTCTGCTGATGTGTCCTAGAGACTGGAGGGTTCTTTTTCCCAGGATGCTTTTCACTTCCACATTGCAGTGCACCACCCACAATGCAGTAGTCTTTGTAACAGAAAAACAAAGTGTAATACAACTTAACACTGCTAGATGGTGCTATAACCACACTAACCACTTGAAAATACCAAGACTCTGGCAGAATGAACTAGAATCATTTTTTAACCCTGCTGGGCAGAACACCAGGAGTCTACAATATAGAACTTATTCAGAATATTCTAATTTTCTGAGACACTGACTTCTGGGTATTCATTAGCTGTAAGCCATAATCATCAACATTAAGAAGAAATAAATGCTTGAAATAGATAGTCGGTGTGTAATGAATCTATTTAATATATGAGTTTTACTTTTTGATGATATTCTAATTTATTGACATGCATCTGTACATTGTGTCTGCCTTAAAGTGCTCCTGATACAATATGCCTGCAAGACATTGCCCCAGATAGATTGTGCCTGCCAGACAGTGCATCTGACACACTGCGCCTGTATGAGAGTGCCCAGGGCCATTGCTAGATTTAGTCCAAGGCCCCAAATGTAGTGGGCTGGAATGGAACTAGAAGGTTCCTCTCCAGGGAAACTAACTCTGCTACTGTTGCCGCCATCTGCTGGTGAACAAGGCACATTACACTTAAACAGTATTTTACAATGAAATATAAATACACATTTTGCAGGACATTATATTAGATGTGTAAAATGAGATGTGTAAAAAATCCTGTGCACCATTAAAGATAGTGGGGGCCAGAAAAAGGTGGTAATGCCACTCTGTTGTATTACATCTTGACGTTCTCAGGATGACAATACAGTTGAATTACTGCAGCAGGGCACAGGAGCCAATGGCTTCCTGCCCCGCCATTCACTCTCATAGGACACAGGCCCCTAAGCTTGAGGCCTAAGAGACAGTAGAACAGCACAGGTGGTCTCTAAGCAATGACATCATAGCTACCTGTTTCACGTATTCGCACTTACTCTGCCTGCCTTGACCTTGGCCTGTTACTGCCTCAAACTGGTGTCACTGACCCCCGTGGGTTAGTTGTGTCAACCACACCAGGACTACTCCAGGAGGTAATGGTCTGATGGTCCCTTGCAGCAAAGTCCAGATCCCAGGGGTTAAAGGGTGAAAACTACTGCCGGGATTATGCCCTTAGGTTTATCCCAAAGTTAAACTGGTTGGTTGACACTGTGGCTCCACACCCACCTCCATAACAAAATGTTATGTAAAGCATGGACTCTAATTCTTTATTTATTTTTTTGCTAATTAAAGTCTGAGTTTTGCCAAGTTCAGCCTAGTACTGTTAATCCCCCCCATTGACAGAAGTATAATTGGGTGGGAAATTACAGTTACATTTTTAATCTCATAATTTGACAGTTTATAACACTGGTCATTCATTGAGTGAATTACTAATTTACTTACTATCTCTCTCGAATATTCTGCAATTTGGAAGTCATTGAAATGTAAAAGCAGATTGTAGGCTCCTCTGCACTTGACAGCTTCTTTTTTCTTGACAGAATAACATATACTCTTCTTATCAGACATACAATTATCATCTGCTCTTAAGAGCTCAATCATTTGATAAGAGCACATGGTGGCAGATTAACACTGCCTTTGTATCAGAAGGGATAACAATCTGTTTTCCTTTCTTTGGTGAGACAATTACTTGGAATGCAACACCCCATTAAGTATTCCAATAAACTGAAAATATACCTCAAAGCCTAACATAATTATATCACAAAAGAACATAATTCAGTTTTCAATTGTATATTACATTTACAAGAACACGTGGGTTGGCAGGAAATCATACATGTTGAGCATGGTCATGTGCAGATCATACTCCAAAGAATAATGAAACACTGACTGTATTCAGCAATGGACTTGCCACATCTGCTAAAAAATATTACTATTTCTGAGTTGAAGGTTTTTGGGGCAAACTGCAGAGAGGCTGATAAAGAAATAATACAAAAAAATAAAGTAGAATCCCATTCCCGATCCAGCGCCACCATACCAACCTCAATGCAGGGCTGTAGCTGTGGCATGCTGTGTTGGCTGCAGAGGTGACTTCCCATATACTACTGCAGCCAATCATTGGACTTGTACACCACACCTATGAAGCCAGCAATTGGCTGCAGCAGTATATGGGACGTCAACACTGTGACCACATCACCCAAACAATACGCTTTGTCTCACCATATTCTGTGAGAACTGTTATTTTTCAGCTGAAGTAGTTAAGTTGTGTGGAATGAGTTGTGTTTTATTGGCATCATTTTCGGGAACCTGCAACTTTTTGATCATATTTTATTCCATTTTTGGGAGAGGTGAGGTGACCAAAAATGGCAATTCTAGCTTCTTCTTTTTTTTCACCGCATCCACTGTGTTGGCTATATAACATAAGATTTTTAATATGATAAATGATTAATGGGGATGACTTGAATTTTTTATATATGGGGGTCCTTTCATGTTCATACAAAAAAAACTGTAAACCTTTTTTTTTTTTTAGAACATGAGATTGCTCAGTTGCTTGTGCTATACACCAACACTGAAAAGGGTAGTCCTGTGGGCCTTCATAAAATGAACCGCAAAACTTGTAGGAGGGCATATCGGGGGAAATGGGGGGAGCTCCCTCCCTCTGTCTAACGACTCAATTGCCACAGGGCCCGATCCCGTCAGTAGCAGGTGGGTGTCAGATATGTAACACAGCCGACTTATTTAGTGTATTTAGCCCACCTGTGACGATGCTCAAAGTGTGTGTGTGTGTGTGGGGGAAGGGGGACTTGTACAGTTATATCACGATGCTCAAAGTGTGCGGGGGGGTTTTAAAAATTGCAGGTTAATTATATTATGGGGAGGGCAAAGTGTGAGACAATGAGTAATGCTTTTGTGATGACTAAAAATAATAGAAGCAATAGATTTACAGACATGAAAAATGAATTTCTGAATTAACGGCATAACAGCAGACCAGGCGACGTGAACAAAAGCTATTGACCAGTCCTGTGGCTAAGCAATGGCATCAACACAAGGCACCACTGTCCTGCGGAGGCCGCACACATCTTTTTCCTGCTGCATTGAGGGAATAGCTCAGAGGCTGTGATTTTATCAGCAGTGAGACCTGCAATCCATCACAAAGTATTGCCTAAAATCCATCCTCACCAATGTCACCCCATATAGCATGCTCAGTGCATAATATATTGAGTCTGTCTGTGAAAGAGTTAAAGATGTAATGAACTATTTGGAAACAGATGGCTGAGAAATAATAAATTCCCAGCATCATCAGACCGTATGCAACCAAGACTCAATGACGTGTCCTCGTACAAAGGGAGCTGACATGCCTGCAGAACTCATTTCTATGGACTTACGATTAGCAGGTGGGGCCCGCATAGATCTGAGGCTGAGAGATAAGCAGGTAATCAAGGGAGAACTCAAACATCATATCATTTGCCTGAGGTGGCATTTCGAAAGCCAATATTTCCTATTTCTGTCATCTCCATTCTGCACTGAAACTAACTGCACCTGCTGCACAACGCAGAGTCAGGCACAATGGCAGAGGCAGCCCCGGTCACACAGAGCCGTTAGAGCAGTACGCAGTGGTATTATATATGAATAATAGTTATAAAATATATTCATCATATACAGGGATGACACCAAATGAACTATGGGGGTCATTTATCAATCGGGAAATATGCCTAAATTAGGCGTATTTTCAGGTGCAGATGGTGGCACAGCGGTTAGTTGCACCGCAATCTGTGACTTCTCCCCGCTCACGCCAGGTCTAAAGTTGTGGGTGTGGCGTGGGCGGAAAAAGGGGACTGGATGGTAGGCCTGTGTCATTTACCATTTTTCTCACCTGTTTTATGCATGGAAAAAGATCTGAATGTAAGACAGCTTGGAAACTCTCTTACATTAGGAATTGGCAGAGGATAGGCCAAAGTTATGAAGAGTCTAAAACGTTAATCTTATTAAATGTACCCCTATTTGTATATGTAAGAGAACTGCGTGTACAGGAAGTCTCCAATGTACTGTGTGCATAGGGAACGTATAAGGGACAGACAGGACTTCTCTTTTTTTCTTTAAAAAAAACTCCTGGCTTTGGCTACCAAAACTGCATCAAGAAACCTTGAGAAATTTATCTCAAGGGCCACACCCTTGAGACAAATTTTCCTTCATATACCGTAAAATCATGGACACATAGATGTAAAGCATAGGGCCATATCAGTCTTTGGGTTGGGTATTACAGACCATTAAGTATGGTACAGTCATCTGCATGGTCCCTAATGGTTCTCCTGATAATGGCTCATGACAGTGGCAAGTACAGCAAACTGCCCAGTATTTCCTTGCACTTCCATCAGCAGAATGCAAGCTGCCATTTATAGCAGTCTACATGGTGAGCCAAAAGTCACAAAAGACACCCTTTTATTTCAGAAACGGAAGGGAAAAGGAAATATCTGAATAACCCAGCAAGTAATGGTTGAGAGGGCCTATGTTTTAGGCTATGTCTGGAAATGGGCCACCATCTTGAAAGCTGCGATAATAGATCTAACTTTTCCATTGGGAAGGGGGTCATATAGCATATCAAAGAACACCAGAATTTTATCAAAAATCAATTGCTGCAATCAAATTTGCAATATCTCTTGGGGTTCAAGAGTTATCAACACAGAAATTTACAACAACAACTGGGAACGTTCCCTGTGATGCACAGCTATTTGACGTGTTCCCCTTCACTCATTACTTGCTATATATTCTGTGTGTACCAAACTATGCTATTGCTTGGAATTTTTATTTCTCCAACGATGCCCTACAATGTTATGTTAAATATATAATCCCTAATTCCGAATGATATTCCATAATAAACATGTAATTCCATTTTAGCTAAAGCTACAATCATCGTACACAAATTATTTATTTATTCCTCACCAACATACTCCACAGGGCTGGACAAAGATTCTCATCACTTGCTGAAGAAGCAGAAGAATTGTGACAATGTTTTACCAATCGAGGATATAGCCAACAATCCATCAAGATAGCTTATAAGAAAGTCATGTACCCGTTTTGGTTTACTGTACTCCCAAAAGGAAAGATTGGAGGATGATAAAGTACAGTTTGTTACCAATTACCACTTTAGATGGCAGGAGATGAGAGCTTGCCTTGAGAAATTTTGTCCTGCTTACAGATCCAGTGGTTGCGAAGTATGCCTAAACTGGACCTTCATTGGTTGCAAGAAGGTCTAAAAATCTGAGAGACCATTTAGTGAAGAGCCTTTATGTCAGACAGACTCCCCCAATTTTTCCTGAGGTTGGTAAACCAAGGTGGGGATTTTTTCCTTGTGGAAAATGCATGGCCTGCACCAATATGGTGAGGGCCATGGAATTTCATGATAGCACTGGCGAGAAAATATTTCGGATCACTCATCGCTTGACTTGTTCTAGCACTGCAGTTGTATATTATGCAAGCTGTCCCTGCTTAAAGATATACGTGGGTCTTACTACGAGAGAATTGAAAGTTCATGTAAGAGAGCATGTCCGTGACATCACATCTGACCTTGATGAGCAAGCTGAATCCCAATTGAAGCCAATTGCCAGGCACTTTAAGCTCCACTGAAATTGTGATTCTTCAGGCCTAAAAGTACGGGCCATTGACTGTATACCAAAGAATATCCGAGGTGGGGATACTTCTAGAAGACTTGCTCAATTAGCTAGACACACTATGTCCAAAGGGCATCAATGAATCTTCTGGTGTCTCGTATTTTCTGTAGATTGTGTCCCGGGTCTGCATACTCCGTGTTTTTCATTTTTTAAATAATTAAAATAATATTTTAATGGTATATATTATATACACTGCTCAAAAAAATAAAGGGAACACTTAAACAACACAATGTTACTCCAAGTCAATCACACTGTGAAATCAAACTGTCCACTTAGGAAGCAACACTGAGTGACAATCAATTTCACATGCTGTTATGCAAATGAGATAAACAACAAATGAAAATGATAGGCAATTAGCAAGACACCCCCAATAAAGGAGTAGTTCTGCAGATGATGACCACAGACCACTTCTCAGTTCCTATGCTTCCTGGCTGATGTTTTGGTCACTTTTGAATGCTGGCGGTGCTTTCACTCTAGTGGTAGCATGAGACGGAGTCTACAACCCACACAAGTGGCTCAGGTAGTGCAGCTTATCCAGGATGGCACATCAATGCGAGCTGTGACAAGAAGCTTTGCTGTGTCTGTCAGCGTAGTGTCCAGAGCATGGAGGCGCTACCAGGAGACAGGCCAGTACATCAGGAGATGTGGAGGAGGCTGTAGGAGGGCAACAACCCAGCAGCAGGACCGCTACCTCCGCCTTTGTGCAAGGAGGAACAGGAGGAGCACTGCCAGAGCCCTGCAAAATGACCTCTAGCAGGCCACTAATGTGCATGTGTCTGCTCAAATGGTCAGAAACAGTCTCCATGAGGGTGATATGAGGGCCCGACGTCCACAGGTGGGGGTTGTGCTTACAGCCCAACACCGTGCAGGATGTTTGGCATTTGCCAGAGAACACCAAGATTGGCAAATTGGCAAATGCCACTGGCGCCCTGTGCTCTTCACAGATGAAAGCAGGTTCACACTGAGCACATGTGACAGACGTGACAGAGTCTTGAGACGCCATGGAGAACGTTCTGCTGCCTGCAACATCCTCCAGCATGACCGGTTTGACATTGGGTCAGTAATGGTGTGGGGTGGCATTTCTTTGGAGGGCCGCACAGCCCTCCATGTGCTCGCCAGAGGTAGCCTGACTGCCATTAGGTACCGAGATGAGATCCTCAGACCCCTTGTGAGACCATATGCTCGTGCGGTTGGCCCTGGGTTCCTCCTAATGCAAGACAATGCTAGACCTCATGTGGCTGGAGTGTGTCAGCAGTTCCTGCAAGACGAAGGCATTGATGCTATGGACTGGCCCGCCCGTTCCCCAGACCTGAATCCAATTGAGCACATCTGGGACATCATGTCTCGCTCTATCCACCAACCACAGACCACAGACTGTCCAGGAGTTGGCAGATGCTTTAGTCCAGGTCTGGGAGGAGATCCCTCAGGAGACCGTCCGCCACCTCATCAGGAGCATGCACAGGCGTTGTAGGGAGGTCATACAGGAACGTGGAGGCCACACACACTACTGAGCCTCATTTTGACTTGTTTTAAGGACATTACATCAAAGTTGGATCAGCCTGTAGTGTGTTTTTCCACTTTAATTTTGAGTGTGACTCCAAATCCAGACCTTCATGGGTTGAAAAATTTGATTTCCATTTTTTTATCTTTGTGTGATTTTGTTGTCAGCACATTCAACTATGTAAAGAACAAAGTATTTCAGAAGAATATTTAATTAATTCAGATCTAGGATGTGTTATCTTTGTGTTCCCTTTATTTTTTGGAGCAGTGTATATGTGGCATTTTTGTATCACATTGGGGTGCAAGTCTCAGTTTGGCCGATCCCAAACATTTTGTTTTCCCTGTCCAGCTACATTTGTATTATTATAAGATATTTTATGCGGATCGAGTGTCAATTGATAGTGCGATAATTTAACTGGGCCTGACTGTCGGATAGTTTTTTTTATGTCAGAGAGATTATGTCCTAGTGCTAAAATACATAATGATATCACAATATATGGTTAGTATTGAATACGCTTCACATACCACTTATTTTTCATTTTTATTGAATCATTATATGGTTGTTTTCTACCAATTGTTTATGTAATTGTCACTTAATATTTTTTCACATATTGTCAAATAAAAATCACTGCAAAAAATGCACCAAAATGATATGCAACTGACAATACTAGCTATTTCCTCAAGCCGATGTTAAAAGCTGAGAACTTTGCCAATATCCTCCAGTCAGGAACATATCGGAGCCCCTCATGCACCACGTCACGATGTCTGAGCACGCATGGGGTCCTACCACTCAACTGCCCGTGGTGTGTGAACAGGGTCTGAAAGAACTCACAGCCAGGTTCTCACACGCCTCCATAGGGGTATCACCAATGCATTGTGAGGTAAAATAAAGCTGTGAGCCGCACCCACAACAGACCATGTGACACAGAAGCTACCAGGTGCAAAAGAATGTTACCAGCAAAATGAAGTGGCACATTCCATACACAAAGACAAAAAACTCCTAAACGGCTGGAAATGCTCCAAACCCAGACACTGTAGCGTGTCTATAACTGGGGGAGCAATTCCTCCGCATGCGGTCCGCAGAACGGCAATCCCCATCAAAAAATGCGTACAATGGAGGATGCCGGGTCGGACCACATGCACCACAAGGACATCTTACACAAAATAATACAATGTGCAGATGAAAAAATATATAAATACAAAAATCACTGCAAAAAATGCACCCCAAATTTTTTTTTTTACATATTGTCACATATTTTTTTTTTATATAGACTTATTTATTTTTAGATATATTATTTTTATATACACTGCTCAAAAAAAATAAAGGGAACACAAAAATAACACATCCTAGATCTGAGTTAATTAAATATTCTTCGGAAATACTTTGTTCTTTACATAGTTGAATGTGCTGACAACAAAATCACACAAAAATTTAAAAATGGAAATCAAATTTTTTAACCCATGGAGGTCTGGATTTGGAGTCACCCTCAAAATTTAAGTGGAAAAACACACTACAGGCTGATCCAACTTTGATGTAATGTCCTTAAAACAAGTCGAAATGAGGCTCAGTAGTGTGTTTGGCCTCCACGTGCCTGTATGACCTCCCTACAACGTCTGTGCATGCTCCTGATGAGGTGGCAGACGGTCTCCTGAGGGATCTCCTCCCAGACCTGGACTAAAGCATCTGCCAACTCCTGGACAGTCTGTGGTGCAACGTGACATTGGTGGATAGAGCGAGACGTGATGTCCCAGATGTGCTCAATTGGATTCAGGTCTGGGGAACGGGCGGGCCAGTCCATAGCATCAATGCCTTCGTCTTGCAGGAACTGCTGACACACTCCAGCCACATGAGGTCTAGCATTGTCTTGCATTAGGAGGAACCCAGGGCCAACCGCACCAGCATATGGTCTCTCAAGGGGTCTGAGGATCTCATCTCGGTACCTAATGGTAGTCAGGCTACCTCTGGCGAGCACATGGAGGGCTGTGCGGCCCTCCAAAGAAATGCCACCCCACACCATTACTGACCCAATGCCAAACCGGTCATGCTGGAGGATGTTGCAGGCAGCAGAACGTTCTCCACCGGCGTCTCCAGACTCTGTCACGTCTGTCACATGTGCTCAGTGTGAACCTGCTTTCATCTGTGAAGAGCACAGGGCGCCAGTGGCGAATTTGCCAATCTTGGTGTTTTCTGGCAAATGCCAAACGTCCTGCACGGTGTTGGGCTGTAAGCACAACCCCCACCTGTGGACGTCGGGCCCGCATATCACCCTCATGGAGTCTGTTTCTGACCGTTTGAGCAGACACATGCACATTTGTGGCCTGCTGGAGGTCATTTTGCAGGGCTCTGGCAGTGCTCCTCCTGTTCCTCCTTGCACAAAGGCGGAGGTAGCGGTCCTGCTGCTGGGTTGTTGCCCTCCTACGGCCTCCTCCACGTCTTCTAATGTACTGGCCTGTCTCCTGGTAGCGCCTCCATGCTCTGGACACTACGCTGACAGACAGAGCAAACCTTCTTGCCACAGCTCGCATTGATGTGCCATCCTGGATAAGCTGCACTACCTGAGCCACTTGTGTGGGTTGTAGACTCCGTCTCATGCTACCACTAGAGTGAAAGCACCGGCAGCATTCAAAAGTGACCAAAACATCAGCCAGGAAGCATAGGAACTGAGAAGTGGTCAGGTCACCACCTGCAGAACCACTTCTTTATTGGGGGTGTCTTGCTAATTGCCTATAATTTCCACCTGTTGTCTATCCCATTTGCACAACAGCATGTGAAATTGATTGTCACTCAGTGTTGCTTCCTAAGTGGACAGTTTGATTTCACAGAAGTGTGATTGACTTGGAGTTACATTGTGTTGTTTAAGTGTTCCCTTTATTTTTTTGAGCAGTGTATATATGTTTCATATACATTTTCACTCATTTAATCATGTGTGCTTATAAATCATGTCTTCACATTTTAATATGTATGTAATAATTCACTTGCACTTACTAACCATTATTCATTTGTTTTTAGGGCTTTCTTTAGTTTCTCTTCCCTCCTGCTCCTTCTCCCGTCCCTCCTCCTTCCTTCCCTCTTTTGCTGTTCTTTCATTATGCATGGGATTGTGTCCCTATAGCGATGTGTTGGGCCGACGCATGCGCTCATTTGTATCGGATATCATCGTTACTCCCCCGATCGAAGTATCGTGGGAGTGCCATGATCATCTGACAGACTATGTGTGGTAACATGATTTTCGTCGCGTGACCCCTCATGTGACTGTACACGTCAGCACCAATGAATCCGCTAATGGCGCCTGGGACACGGGTGTTTTCAATCACGCGGTTACTAGCTGGTGTTCGGGATTGGCCAATGAGGATATATAGTGTGTGCCCCTCCGTGATGACGCCACCCCCAGACGAAGGTTCGCCGAAACGCGCATTGGGACTGGCGCCATCCCAGAGGAAGCGCAGTATGGGTATTGTTTTTTTCTGCCGTAATTGTGATGTATTCTTTGCACTTGCACTTTAAACTGTTCATATATGGGCATTATATGTGGGCATTGTAATTTACACCCATTTCCCCTGTGTCTTCCTCCTGTGGAGGCCGCCTTTCCCTGCACTATTTTCTTTGTATGCTTTATTCTATGTTATTCTATTTATTAATAAAGTGAATTTATCTAGTATGTGGTCTGGTAGTTCTTTATTGGATTGCGTTTAACATTTCACCATAGGCATACCTTTTATACTACATGGTGACTGTATGTACGAGCATTGGTGCTCATAATATATGTAGCTTTGTTGGTTTACATTATTGGGAGTATTTTGTGGAAGCAAGTATATCAAACCCCTTAATCAGTATTTTGTGGAAGCAGGTATTTCGCAGCTCTCAATCAATATTTGGTGGAAACAGGTATATAAAACCCCTTAATCAGTATTTTGTGGAAGCAGGTATCTCGCAGGCCTCAATCAATATTTGGTGGAAACAGGTATATCAAACCCCTTAATCAGTATTTTGTGTAAGCAGGTATATCACACCCCTCAATTTTTTCTTTGGACACAACAGTTATATCACACCACCCCGTTTCTTTGGGGTAACAGGTATATCGCAGCCCTCAATGAGTATTTTGTGTAAGAAGGTATATCACACCCCTCAATCAGTTTTTTGGGAGTGTAGGGAGCCGTTGCATTTAGTTGTTCCAATAGCGTTTGTCCCTCTATATAGCTGCGGTATCACAGCAGAACCGCACACAACTGCTGCACAATACAAATGCACTATCATATACTTTCTATGTTAGAAAGTATATTATAAGTATATCACACCCCTCAGTATATCACACCTATCGATAGCACACCTATACCAGTCCTTAAAAGGACTTTTGTGGCCCTATTAGCTAGCGTTTGGTGTCCCTAACAGTCTGTCCCTGCGCCTCAAAGCAACCTCTCCCTACACTGGCAAAACACAGAATGTAAAATGGCTGCCAGATCGGGTTCATTGATAGGGTGTGGCGGGGTGTCCATGTGCTGATACGTCCACCTGATGGATGTGTCATGGGTCAAAGTTCGGCGCAATGCAAAAGAATATGGCACCGGCGGACATCGCCATATGTTCACATGTTCAGCGAACCGCAAATGTGCAAAGTTTGATGCGAAACGACCGCTGGGCGAACCGCAAGGTCACCTCTACACCTGCGCCTAGACGCAGGTGGCACGTTGACTTCAACGCAAGCACCTGAGAAGACGGGAACTCATCGCTGCTTCACTGACAGTGGTCAGGTATCTTTTGTTTTTTTCCTTGTGTGTTGGGCAACATAGGGTATTATAAGGTACGAGGGCACTATGGGAGGCAGTTATGGACTGGGGACAAAAGGGGGCTGTATAAGGCTGGGGACAGTTCAGGAGGCACTGTAAGGACTGCTGGCACTACAGGGGGCATTATAAGAACTGTGGCCACTACAGAGGGACATTATAAGGACTGTTGGCACTACAGGGGGCAGTTTAAGCTCTATAGGGGTGCCTTATTAATAAGAGGGGTGCTATACAGTTGCCTTATTACTACTGGGTACACTATGTTGGGCATTATTATTTGGCACAATAGAAACACTACAAATTGGCATTTGGGGAGCATAATTATAATTATTGGGGGCACTGTTGCTAATGAGGGCACTCTGGGAGAGAATTATTGTGATTGGTGCGACCTTTATATTACTATAGGGGAACTATCTTTATGGCAGTATAATTTTTGCACTATAGTATTTGGGGTCATTAAGGAGCACAGCAGGTACAGTATTGGGGGTAGCAGCAGGATGACACCATTGTTGCATTAGGGTCGGGAGAATTATGATAGAAATTTAAGGAACCTAAGATGTCTGTATGTGTCAAACTCTGCAGAGACAAGGGCCCCGGATCTTTTGAAACCCTAGCAACGCCCCTTCCTTTTGTGCTCTAGATGTCTATGAGAAATAAGAATATGAAATGCATCTTTTCTCTGACTTTTTTAAAGTATTTTTTATTTCTTCCTTTCCCCGCTTTATGACCTCTTTCACACAAGCAATATAGATTGCGTCTGGATCTGTTCAGGGAAAAACTGATGGTTTTTCAGGCAAGTTCGATTATTTTATCTGCCATTGCGCTCAGATTTTTAATTTTTTTTTATGCTTAACGCGCATGAATGGAAGAATAACAATTTACATTTCTGAATTACATCAGTGAAAAACGTATTGCATTCGGATTCCTTCCGTTTTTCCCACAAGCCACTTCACTTCTATTGAGCCAGAGCTACGTGAAAAACGCACAATATAGAACATGCTGAGATTTTTCCTAAACGCAAAGATGAAGAATAAAAAACATACCCATTGAAATTAATGGGTCAGGATTTGGTCCGGATGCAATGCGTTCGCTACACACATCGCATCTGGATGGAAAACTCACTCATCTAAAATTAGCATTAAGACCCCCTCAACACGTCTGTTGGTAAAAGGTGAATTGCGTTATGGATTTCGTTACCATGGACCATAGCGCAATTCTATGATGGAATGCATAACAGAATGCCTTTAGAGGCATTCCGTTATTCATTCCATCATAATAGAAGTCTATGGGCTGCAAAACGGATCCGTCCCGTTTCTGTTATGCAGGGGAGTCCTGGCAGCCATTTTTCACTGTCATGTAAATATAGCCTTAGGGCTCATGCACACTAACATATTTTTTGTCCTTATCCGTTCCTTTTTTTGCAGGCCCATATGCGGGACCATTTATTTCAATGGGGCCGGAAAAAAAACAACAAATGACTCCCTGTGCATTCTGTGTCCGTATGTCCGCATGTCCGTTCCGCAAAAAAATAGAACATGTCCTATTCTTGTCCGTTTTGCGGACAAGGACAGGCGTTGTTACAATGAATCTGCTAAAAAAAAAAGTTGCAACACGGACGTCACATGGATGTCATCCATTTTTTTTTGCCTATCCATGTTTTGCGGACCACAAAATACATACAGTCGTGTCCACGAGCCCTTATAGGGAAAAACACCTAAAAAAAAATGCAATTTAAACATGTTTTAACTCAAAAAGGGCCACTAAAAATGAGCATTTTTTAAGGGATTTTGTGGTAAAAAAAAATGTCAGAGAAATTTTTTTATGCTCATGTATTTTGCACTGGTGTTTTTAGCAGGAAAAAAAAACACGCCAGAATAACCCCCTTTTTTTTGCACATGCATTTTTTGGGGATTTTTTGTTTTTTAGCAAACCATTTTCTTCATGCGATTTTTTGTATTTTCTACTATGGAGGAGATGATGTGAAAAACCCCTGAAAACAATAAAAAAAAAACACACAATCTAATTAACAATTATGGCAGTAGAAAAAAAACACTTGTGTATCCTGCAATCCATATTCCCATAGACCTTCAGCAAAAAAGCAGGTGCAAAAACGCCACTAAAAGTACAAACGTGCAGAAAACCGTCAGCAATAATCTACGTGTGAAAGCCTGACTGAAGAGATAATGCAGAATCAAACCGGTCACACTAATAGGGTAGTAGCAGCAGATTGTTTTTTTATTGTTCTTATTATTATTAATAGGATTATAATGGATTTATAGAACATATATTTGTGTCCTCAACTGACTTTTTGTCTTCTTATGTTTAAAAATGTGACTCCAACACCAAAACGGTGGTAG
Source organism: Bufo bufo (assembly GCF_905171765.1). NCBI lineage: Eukaryota > Metazoa > Chordata > Amphibia > Anura > Bufonidae > Bufo > Bufo bufo. The sequence continues at coordinate 130,015,511 of NC_053396.1, forward strand.
GCTGACATCTGAAGAACAATAGCTGACATTCATTAACCTAAAGAATTGCAGTGACCTTCAAGGTCTATAGACCTTAGCTGTCAGATGCTGACTGCAGATTCTCCTGCCTTCCACAAGCTGTCTCATACGTTCAGCAGTGATGGAGACGTGCCTGCAGATACCTGCTGCAGATTATATAAAGGGTTAACTTCAAGCATTTGGGCAGGAAAATGAGACTATGTACGCTTGTTATTTGCAAGATCATTTCTTATTTTTTCTCTCTCTCACTTCTCCTCCTCCATATACTGCCTCCACCTCCTCCTCCCAGTTCTCTCAATGCTCCTGAGCATCCCTGTTCTCCTAATGAGGTGGAGCTAATGCTGGCACATTTCTCTCCTAAGACCAAAGAAAAGTGAACTTATTCGAAGCCATCCCTACTCCAGGAGGCAGGAGTCTGGGTTACACGCATCTCCAATCTCTTGGAAGGAAATACTTGGATCATATCAAGTCATATACAAAGAGACCTGCAAGGCTTGGGAGGTGGCTCCTACAATAAGAGGGAGTGCTGGTATTATTTCATATAGGAAGGATTCATGTCCGGTTATCCTGGAGCAAAAGTTATTTTCCATCATGGGGTTGGCGATCATGACTCTACTGGGCATCTACAAGGATGTAAAGAAGGAGCTCTCGGTGAACACATCATATCCTTAAAGGTAAATATTAACTGCAATTAGGAGCATGAATAATCTAGTCTATGAGCAATGGCATTGCATGTACTGCACCGCAGAATATGTGGCAGCAATACTGGATTTAAAAGTAGCCGGCACAATAGCACAAAAGACCAGAAATGTAGACTAGTTTGGATCATGCATTTTAAGCCAAAAACATATAGCAGATCTCTGATAGGTAGTCTATACAGTGTAGCTACAACCTTTGGAGTACCCATTCATAAAATTGTATGATATTGTATTCCGTGACAGAATATTTCACCATGGTATAGAACTAAGGAACCTCAGATGATATACAGATCTAAGTTGAATGTATTTGCTGTCTAAAACATTTCATGCTGGCAAGCACAGGGTTAACCTGCACATGCTAGCATATGGTTAAGGAGCGATTGCGCCCTAAGGTAGTCATGTTTTAACACTCGCTAATTGGAAGCAGAGCGTAATGATAAACTTCCCATCCTGTGTGATCAGCTACCTGCAATCTGTAATATGAGCTGCACTGTTCTGTATGATGATTGGTCAATTAGCTGGCATTTGTCATATTCGGCTCTGACTCAGGATCCCCTCAAGCATATTTCATATGCCATTCTATGGACTTGGTTAGTGTGTGGTAAGGGACAGGTTCCTTCCCTATCCCATTCTGGATCAGAACCATCACCATCAGGCCAGGAAGACTTCAGTTGAGATGGACATTGACTTCTGTGGGTAGCAGATGTCATAGTGTATACTAATTGCACTAGATATTTATAGTGCTTCGCTATATTTCTGCCACAAAATACCAGATCAAGGATGCCCAATGTGCTAGCCTACAATGTTTGCTGGAAATTGCACCCAATAGGGGTCCAATGCTCTGCTTGAAGGGAATGTTGGTCCTTCTTCCCTGCCCAGAATATAGGGCATTGCAGATACAACACACTAAATGTATGGATACAAATGGATACATTGTTACACATATTGTACTCATAATAAAACATCTAATTATGAATGTATACATAAGAGGGAATGAAAGCTAAGGAACTAACAAGGGGGAGATGTATTAGGGCATCTTCACATGTGGTGGATAGGCTTCCAATCTGCCATAGCGTATTTTCTTGTGGCTAATCCGGTGCATTGTACAGTACCAGCAAAGTGGATGAGACTGTAAGAAATCTTATCTACACATTGACCTGCGGATTTGCAATCTGCAATCTGTCAATTTATGTTGGGGCTCTCCACCGCACAGTTTGCCCTGTCCAATGGAGATGGTGGAATCCATGACCATGAGTAATATATAATGGTTTTGTCGTGGTTTTTCCGTCACATGAGGAGGTACTCTTAAGGTACTTTTATTCAAACCAATAATCAGGCCTATTATTGGGATGAGCCTTTGCATAAATGTTCATTCCCAATAATTGGCCTAATTGATGAATGAAGAAATGCTCGTTCATCGGGTGATCATTCTTTCTGCTGGCGCCAAAAACCATTGTTTCTGTGCAGCAGATGGTGCTGTCTAAACAGGGATCTGCTGTCCAGGAACTGTGATTTTCTATGGGGACTATTGATCGCTGTATCAATCGCTTGTCTCCATACAGCTGAAGTGATTGCTGCATGTAAACGCAGATCCCATTACCGCTGACGATCAGGCAATTATCATGAATCTCTGGTTCATTCCCGATAATTGTCTGACACATCGGTCTATGTAAAAGGACATTTAGTGATAGTGAAACATCCCATATAAGCCGAATACTAGCTTGATGCCAATAGGATGTTACATAGTATGTGCTGGCTTGATACGATGGCAGCTGCTTGATAACTGAACCCTATTTAAAGCTATTGTGTTACGCGCCGGAGAGATCTTGGGTGTTCAATCATCAGCTAAATCTGACAGCGAGAAATTCTAGAGGGCAGAAAGAACAAAGACTCTCATAACTCATAGGTAGCTTGAACAAGTTAACCTGATTTATGGGTGATGGTATATTAAGAAATACAAATGCTGCCTCTGACTATGCCAGGCCTGTCAAACGCTTTATTACATGTCAGCATTTTATTAACTTACCAGAAAACTTCAGAACATTGGTTCAACTAAAGATAGTATGTAATTTTTATATAGTAATCAATTATTATTAAACTGTGTATGTTGGTAAAATGATTTCAATGCAGAATTAAAATCTACATTCCCGTATGGAGGTTGCAGAAAATAGCTATTTTAACACAATAGCATAAAGATTCACTAAAAACAACTGCAATGCAAATAGATGCTAGAAACCACTGACAAGACAGAACACAGAGACGTGTTATTTCCTAATACAACTTTCATAATGGAAATGGTTCAGCCAACAAAATAGCTGCAGAAACTTGTAAATTGCCCAGTAAAATCAGACTGCAGGCTGCCATCTATGGAAGCCTGTAGTCCGATAATGGATTTGTAGATCTCAGATTGATTTTCTGACCTGACAATCATGGAATAGAGGAAAGGGGAAAAAATCACCAAATGGCGCCAAACTGCTACCAGATTATGTCTATAGGGAATATAGACTTGGAAAAAGCTATATATTAGAATATATAAAAAATATATAAAAAATATATAAATATATACAGTAAGGGGCTGTATAAACTTATTGATACAATCTAATGCCAATAGGTACCCCTTACAAATAAATAGTAGAACAATTAATATTCAGTATCCATATGGTTAAACCATCTAACATCCGATTCTGATGTCCGGTGCATAGTATCATAAGGAGAAACAGTGAGAGGTATTTAAAATACGTATAAAACGGGTGATATACACTACACTCACTTCACCAGGGAGGGGTGTTGTGGGATAAAGTTCAAGACACCCACAACAACCACCTCCCTCGCCTGGCTCTCTCGTAGAATTGCTGGAAGATACGGCAGTCCAACACTTTGTACTTCTGGTATAATCCTTTAATTAGATCAGTCAGGTAAGATCAACGCGTTTCGGGGGATAATAAACCCCTTCCTCAGGAGCAAGGTTCAGTGGAGACATTAACAATGTGACATGCACAATTTTTTTTTGCGGGGCAACGGAACGGACATACTGATGCGGACAGCACATGGTGTGCTGTCCGCGTTCTTTGCGGACCCATTGAAATTAATGGGTCCACATCCTATCCGCAAAAAAAACTGAACGGACACGGAAACAAACAACGTTCGTGTGCATGTAGCCAAAGGAGAATGGAATATCCCATATAATGCCTTTATGTAGCCCTGCATGCTCTAAGTCGTCAGTGCTAAAACTGAAGATATGCTCTCACCTATTGCATATTTATGGTTCAATTTCTTTTTATTTTCAAACAATTATGATATTACATGACAATATGCATAGATGATACAGTCAAAAAAGGTTCTTCAAGGAGGGATAACAAGAACAAAACTATTCTATAAACAGGTTAGAACTCAAAAATAAGTCCAACAAGAGGCGAATCGCCAACAGGGAACTATTGAAGGAAAACCCACAGACATAAAGAACCAGATAATGACAAAGGGGAAGACTGGGTATAAGGATGTGGGTGGTGGTAGGGGTATAGTGACCAGCTAAGCCACCTAGTTGGGGCATGTGCCATTGATCAACCAGTTTGTGAAGGCTAAGGATCTACGAAATTGGAACCAGGAGGTCCAAACCGTAGCATATGAATAAGCATGATTGTGGTCTTCCGCCCTGAGCTCTTCCATGAGAACCAGGACGTCTAATGCAGTTACCCATGTTAACCTCTGCCCCTATTGCATTTTTTATTAAATACCCAGTTATTTGTATTTGTAGCTTGTGAGATATAGGCTCACCGGAAGAATGGTGTACACATAGAGCATGTCATGTAAAGCACTTTAGGAAAAGGAACCTTGTGTAACTTCTAAATAAATAAACATAGGTCAGAACTGATACTTCAGTATGTTTCTGAGTAAATTGTAGGCAAGACTGATATATTACATGACCCCCTTTCCATTGAAGAAACCTGAGCTGAAATCAATACTACAGATTTCAAAATGGCAGACTAAAACTTTTTAACAATCAAATAATGCAGCCCTTGTCTCAAATAATATTTTCACATATTTGAAGTAAATTTTCTTCAAATTACACAGCTAAAAGGGCATGTCCAGACTTTTCCTGACTATATATATATATATATATATATATATATATATATATCTGTTAGACAGGCTAGCGGATGCAGTATAGAGGCAATTACAAAGTCTTTAACTTAAACAGTTCTGTGTTTATTCACACATAAGGAAAAACAAAATGACCGTTCACAGTCTTGGTGTTTGTTCACACCATGCATTGTCCATAGAACAAAATCGCCACCTGGTTAGCAGTTTTCCACCCTCAGTCCACAGCAGGCTTTAGGGGCCTGTTTCCCAGCATGCAGCTCTCAGCCCTTTAGCACGGCACAAATTCACAGGTCCCAAAACACAGAGACTCCCCAGCTTCTCTGTCAGATGGAGGATAAACCACACCCAGCTGAGACTGCTGGCTGGGTTTTATAATAGGCTAAAAACACCCGGCCTGGAGCGTGGGGAGCAGCCACCCACCCAGCACTTTGGCTGCTTCCAGTAAGAGCCGGCCCGGATCGGCTTTACAGCCATACTAACAAAAAACAGTGTCAGTCAGCACTAGCTGCCGCTGACACTTAAAACTACCGGCTCTTGCCTCACCGAGGCCAGGAATCTTGGTGACACATACCTTCCATCAATGACGGCCCCTTGCACCTTCCTAAAATATATACACTCACCTAAAGAATTATTAGGAACACCATACTAATACGGTGTTGGACCCCCTTTTGCCTTCAGAACTGCCTTAATTCTACGTGGCTCTTTTCAAGATGGCAGCGCGCATGGATGCAGCAGCCTGGAGCTCTCCATTTAGATGCCAATTTCTTATTTTTTACATAGTTATTACCTTAATTTTAAGCACAACGAGTATTCAGTTTGCTACAGCACACACAGCGTATAGTGTGCAAGAGCTACTGGACATCAGAATGAAAGGTCCTGTTCCACCACCACCACCCCCTAATATCCCGGATGAGATTCTAAGGACATCGGTGCCCGACTGGATGATTATACCGTCAAAGCGACGGCACAGAAGGAGACGGGAAAGGAAGCAGAAGCGGGGCAAGAGGGGCGGCATCAATACTCGATTAAAGAACCCCCCAAACAAGCAAGCACTACCCAGCCTGTTCGTCGCAAATACCCAGTCTATAGTGAACAAGATCGATGAGCTGAGACTGAGGATCTCATCTGATAGGATGAACACTTGCGCCTCATTTTTCACCGAAACCTGGCTAAATACTAACATCCCGGACGAGGCTATTGAACTTGCGGATCGGACTGTCTACCGAATGGATCGAACCGCTGAGTCCGGTAAGAATAAGGGAGGTGGAGTGTGTATTTATGTCCATAAGGCTTGGTGCACCTCCACAGTCATTGCTGAACAATATTGCTCTGCTGATTTAGAACTTATAACACTTAAATGCAGACCATTCTACTTACCGAGGGAATTCACAGTCGCGTATCTCACCGTAGTTTATATTCCTCCACAAGCAAATGTTAAGCTGGCACTGTCCAAATTGCATGATATTACGAACAGTCTGCAAAATATCCATCCAGATGGAGTGTTCATCTTAGCGGGTGATTTTAACCAAGCCAATTTTAAAACTGTGCTCCCCAAATTCTACCAGTTTGTTAAATTCCCAACTAGGGGGAGAAATACATTGGACCGTGTTTATTGCAACATAGCAAATGCTTATACAGCATCACCTGCCCCCCATCTTGGCAGGTCGGATCACATTTCTTTGTTTTTAGCTCCAGCATACAAACCTCTTATCACCATGATTAAGCCTACTTTGCATACAATCAGAGTTTGGCCTGAAGGAGCCACAATGAGACTACAGGATTGTTTTGAGGACACAGATTGGGATTTGTTTAAACAGGCAGCTACAAAGGAAAATCACACAGACTTAAACATATATGCCTCCTCTGTCCTATCCTATATTAAATTTTGCATGGACAATGTCACTGATACCAAAATCATTCGGACCTTCCCAAATAGGAAACCATGGATAAACAGAAATGTCCAAAACCTTTTGAAGGCATGTGTTATTGCTTTCCGAAAGGGAGACCCAGAGGAGTACAAAACAGCCAGGCTCATTTTACAAGCTCTGATTCCCGACGCATGTGGCAGGGTATCAAGTCCATTACGAATTATAAGAGCAACACCTGTTCTATCAACACCGGAAATTCTTTCTCTCCTGATGACCTAAATCATTTTTTTGCACGATTTGACAAAGACAATGAGCTGCCTATCATCAAATTAGCCCAGCAAGAGGCTCCATCATGTTCCCTGATGCTGAGAGCACATGAGGTAGAATGGGCCTTAAACCACATTAATCCCCACAAAGCAGCTGGCCCTGATGAAGTTCATGGAAAAGTCCTAAAAAACTGTGCTAAACAGCTGAAAACAGTGTTTACCAGTATGTTTAACAGCTCACTAGAGCAGGCCATTGTCCCCACTTGCCTGAAGTCCTCCACAATTGTCCCAATTCCAAAACAGGCAGGGGTGAAGACCTTAAGTGATTATCGCCCGGTGGCTCTCACTCCTATTGCTATGAAGTGCTTTGAACAACTTGTCCTCAGATACATGTAGAGCAAGATCTGCACCTCCATGGACCAATACCAGTTTGCTTACAGAGCACATAGGTCTGTCTCACTTACCCTTCACACTGCGCTGTCACACCTGGAGCAGAGAGACAGCTATGTGCGGCTGCTGTTCATTGATTACAGCTCGGCCTTTAACACCATCCCTCCCAACAAGTTGGCAACGAAACTGAACAACTTGGGTCTCAGCTCACACCTGTGCAACTGGATACTGGATTTTCTTACAAAAAGACCACAAGTCGTACGCATGGGCAAGCACTTCTCTTCATCCTTAACACTAAACACTGGGGTACCGCAAGGCTGTGTGTTTAGCCCTCTCCTTTACTCCCTCTTCACAAATGACTGTAAACCTATTCACAACACCAATACCATTATAAAATTTGCAGATGACACGACCGTGATAGGCCTAATCTCCAACAATGATGAAACAGCCTATAGGAAAGAGGTTGAGAACCTAGAGAGATGGAGTAAGAACAACAACCTCATACTCAATACCAAGAAAACAAAGGAGCTAATTCTGGATTTTAGGAAGAAGAAACTAAATGGACACCATCCCATTAGCATTAATGGTGGAAACGTGGAGATAGTTCAAAGTTTCAGATTCTTGGGAGTTCATATTAGTCAGGACCTGTCATGGATAAAAAACACAACAGAAATTACCAAAAAAGGACTTCAGAGGCTTTATTTTCTGAGGAGTCTGAAGAAAGCACAACTCCCAAAACAGCTGCTAGTCAATTTTTACAGGTGCACCATAGAATCTGTTATCACATACTGCATTACAGTGTGGTACTCCGGCTGCTCTTCTGAGGACAAGAAGACCCTCAAGCGCATCATCAGAATGGCTGGCAGAATCACTGGTACTCAGCTACCATCACTGGAGGACATCTTCACTGCTCGCTGCAGCAACAGGGCAAAAATTATCTGCGGGGATCCAACTCACCCCGGCCACAGCCTTTTCATTCCCCTACCCTCTGGTAGGCGTCTTAGAGCCCTACATGCCCGCACCACTAGGCTGAAGAACAGCTTTCACCCCAAAACAATCAGTCTCCTAAATGCTCAGAGACTATTGCCCCTTCCAAGGATAGAAACTACCACAGACTGAAAGTGACTGCTGCATTCATGAACCCATGATGATCTCTTGTCTGTAGTGGTGTCTGATCAGTGTGTATATATACTCATAAGCACTTCCTACCTTGCTCTTGCTATATATATGCTGTGAACTGTGAATAGTAATGCTTTTTAGTGCAATGTTTTGTTTTTTTTCTAGTGTAATACTTTAGTTTAAATGTCAGTTCTTGTTCCTCTGTCCATAGCATCTAGGATTGCTCCAAACAACATTTCATTGTATTGTACATTGTATGACATTGTATTGTACAGTGACAATAAAGGCATCTTATCTTATCATTGATTCAACAAGGTGCTGATAGCATTCTTTAGAAATGTTGGCCCATATTGATAGGATAGCATCTTGCAGTTGATGGAGATTTGAGGGATGCACATCCAGGGCACGAAGCTCCCGTTCCACCACATCCCAAAGATGCTCTATTGGGTTGAGATCTGGTGACTGTGGGGGCCATTTTAGTACAGTGAACTCATTGTCATGTTCAAGAAACCAATTTGAAATGATTCGAGCTTTGTGACATGGTGCATTATCTTGCTGGAAGTAGCCATCAGAGGATGGATATATGTTCTCATTCTGTTTACGCCAAATTCGGACTCTACCATTTGAATGTCTCAACAGAAATCGAGACTCATCAGACCAGGCAACATTTTTCCAGTCTTCAACAGTCCAATTTTGGTGAGCTTGTGCAAATTGTAGCCTCTTTTTCCTATTTGTAGTGGAGATGAGTGGTACCCGGTGGGGTCTTCTGCTGTTGTAGCCCATCCGCCTCAAGGTTGTGCGTGTTGTGGCTTCACAAATGCTTTGCTGCATACCTCGGTTGTAACGAGTGGTTATTTCAGTCAACGTTGCTCTTCTATCAGCTTGAATCAGTCGGCCCATTCTCCTCTGACCTCTAGCATCCACAAGGCATTTTCGCCCACAGGACTGCCGCATACTGGATGTTTTTCCCTTTTCACACCATTCTTTGTAAACCCTAGAAATGGTTGTGCGTGAAAATCCCAGTAACTGAGCAGATTGTGAAATACTCAGACCGGCCCGTCTGGCACCAACAACCATGCCACGCTCAAAATTGCTTAAATCACCTTTCTTTCCCATTCTGACATTCAGTTTGGAGTTCAGGAGATTGTCTTGACCAGGAGCACACCCCTAAATGCATTGAAGAAACTGCCATGTGATTGGTTGACTAGATAATTGCATTAATGAGAAATGGAACAGGTGTTCCTAATAATTCTTTAGGTGAGTGTATATGACTTAAAGGGGTTGTTCCATATCACCGTTTCCACAGTGAGATAGGACTAAGTGCTGGTCCCAGGTGGCCAGGCTTACAGAAACAGCCAAGCAGGCAGGCAGGTGCTCCACTGTTTCTGTAACTCCCATTATAGTGAAAGGGAGCTATGCAAACAGCATAGCAGAACAAGCTGCACTTCTTCCGTAACTTCCGGGGTGTGCCTTTAGTCCCATTTTGCTGTGGAAATAGTGATAGGGTACAACCTTTTTTATTTTATTTTTTTATAAATATTTTTATTGTATTTTGAAGATACAACAAAGGTTTTGCAAAGCATAAGACCCAGAAATTACAGCGTCAATGAAGATTACAAAAATAAACAATAGAACATCTCCCGACAGTAGGGTTTACAATCAAGTCACTTAGGTGTGATATATCACAGTATCTTGGTCAACACAGGCACAAGTATTGGAAATGTAGCTAAGACAAAAGGCAACTATACATTACAGTAGTGGCATTAGATAACTTATGTTTATACTCCATGTGTCTCTCTGTATTCTTTCCATGGGCTCCAAAACTTATCAAATCTGTTGTGCTTCCTAGCTGCCCAGCTAACTAGCTCCTCCATTCTATAAATCTGTCTAATCTTGTCAAACCATTGGTCCATTGTTGGAGGGTCTGTTTTAAGCCAATTAGGAGGAATTAGTAAACGGGCTATTTGCAGGGTACAACCTCTTTAAACTACTTTATTCACTGTGAATGAAAATTTTCCGTAGTTATACTCAAGTATTACATTGCATTTCTACACGTAAGGTCAAGTGGTTGATTTTTTCCAGGCCAGGAATAGTGTCGGTCACATATCAAAAGTTCCTCTTCCCCCAGTGGTGTCAGTAGCCAGGTGAACACACTCCTCCCAGGGTGGGAATAAATTAAATATGACAATTGGAAAACAATATACCGTAGAACATACAAAATACGCCAAAATTCTATCGTAATTTTTGCCAAAGAATGTACTCAATAGCATCTGCCAAATGTTTTACATATTTTAGACACTTTCTCTATCCAAGTCTGACGACTACATTGTGTATGGAGCTGTGCTGTTCCAGAGACTGGATCCAGGGCACTGCAGCTCCTGCAAACAGCAACTCAGTGGTGGGAGCCATAAGTCAGACCCCAGTTGATAAAGTCCAGATGATATCTTGGAGACCTTCTTTAATAATTTTAGTAAAATTCTGGGGGTAAATGTATGGAAGACATGAGATGGCATGAAGAAGATAGGTCTGGCATGCCTAATTGTGCCAACATTATGATTCCACATGTGCCATTCTGATTATTTTGGGGCAATTTAAAGGGGTTATTCAAGATTAATGCAGACCTCCCAGAGTGGCTGACCCACAGTGGTAATCATACTTACGTTCGGTGTCTGTGGCTCCCAGGCCACCTCTTTCTCTCCCTGCTGCTCTGAAAACAACATCTATCGTTGGGGGACACGTGACCGCTGCAGCCAATAAAAGGCCATAGTGGTGACCTGATCCTCTTGTGTCACGACAACTGGTCACATGATGTAAGGGGCCACTCTGGAAGGTCTTTAAGTAATTTCTGCCTTCTATAAGTTGACACAGTATTGACACGTGTCTGCCATTGTCCCATAAGCCGTACATAAATAAGCTACTGTATAAGGCTTTTATACATCTTAACTCTTGAAGTCTCTTTAATGTTCATTAAGCTCATTCATTGGCATCCTGCTGGTATTCTTCAGGGGGGCATTCTGAAATTACTGGAGACTTCCTATGATTACCTCCTACAATCTTATTAATCAGCAATTTGATTTTTTTTATTGATTCTCTGTGAATTATAATATCAGAAGTCTAATGCTTTTCTTTCTCCTTTTGTTCAACAAAAATTTGAAAATGTTCATTACTTGGGTTGTCCAGTTCGGAAAATCCCTTCTTGATAGATTAGTCTCTCAAAAATAAGCTGATCACAGGGGATCCATAGTAATCAAATTTCTGGACTAATCTCCTTCATGAGGGATCGATCTCTTCTCACTTATACTGACAGTCACTGATATTGAGGAGTGTGTGATTTCTCTCCTCTGCAGAGTTTCAGGTGGGCCCTCTGCTTTCTGTCTATACTTGTAAAGAGTCTATGTGTCTTCCCCCCTGCACACTACCTTGTGTATTCTTTCATCCCTTCCTGCAGCCTGTGTGAGCTGCCCTACTTGTATTCTTCCCCTCTCTCCACCCTCTGCTCTGCCACGTCTAACCCCCCCCCCCCTCCCCTTCCTTGCTGCTATCTCTAACACTGAGAGAAGGGAGGAGGAGAGCCGAGAGTTAAGGTGGATTTAAAGAAACCAATAATCGTCCAGATTATCGTGAACGTTCCTGAGAACGCTCATTCCAGATAATCTGGCCATCTAAATGTGCTGCTGATCACCTGATGAATGAGCAAAATGCTCATTCATCGGGAGATCCTGTGATTCATTTCTGGGCAGGAGATCGTGCGGCCTAAACAGTGATCTGCTGCCCAGAAACAATGATTCTGTATGGGGAGGAGCGATCGCTATATCGCTCCTTCGTCCTCATACTGTGAAGGAGATCACTGCATGTAAATACAGCGGTCTCATTCACTGAGCGAGCAGCCCACTGTTGGGAAGGAATACTTCCTTCGCGAAAATCGGCCAATCCATCGACCAGTCTAAACCCGCCTTTAAGCAGGAACAAAGCCCTGAAAGATTTATTTCTCATTCAGCAACACCAGTAGCTAGATGAGGAAGGATTTTTTTAAAATAAAAATTATTTACAAAGCTGCTTAATTATGCATTTAAAAAACAAATTGGCAATGAAAATGTGTTAAACATTTTAGTACAGGACATGTTTGTCTTAGTTATATTAAATATTTGAATAATACTTCAGAGTCTTGTTGATTGTAGATATATGAGATAGATAGATAGATATGAGATAGATATATAGGTATTAGATACATAGATATTAGATAGATACATAGAAAGATAGATAGGTATTAGATAGAAAGATAGATATATAGGTATTAGATAGATAGATAGATAGATAGATAGATAGATAGATAGATAGATAGATAGATATTAGATCAGGAATCAGCCACCTTCGGCACTCCAGCTGCGGGTATAGATGCACCACTGCATGTGGGATTGAGCACTTCCTGCTTTTCATCACCATGCCAATTTGTAGTTTACATATAGAATTGTTTGGAGGTGTAAAAACTCCTAGTCTGAATGTGCTTTTATTTCTATCCACAGGCAACATTCTGGTGCACATGTGAGGCCTGGGCTATATCAGCCAGTCTTGGGTGGGGCTCAGAGCTCTCTCCCTCCTCCCATTGTAAGCATGGCTGCATGCTGGAGGTAACTGGGAGTTTGCTGTGAGTCAGACCTTGCCCTCCTGTAATTTGCCCACTGGCTCCTGGTATTGCCCATACGCAGGGCTTTTTTTCGCAGAGAAAAGGTGGTGGAACTCACCCCTCCCCTCCCTTAGGACCGCCCCCTTAAACCGCCCCTTTAGAGAACAGGGATGCAAGTAAAATTTGGGGGGGGGGCTATAAAAGTAAATGTATGGAATTAAATAATAGATGATTTAAATAGATGATCTGAAAATATAGATGAAAACGAACTAACAACGAAGGTAATGGCTTCGTATATTGTAAAGCACTAAGTTGTCAGGTCATATGAATAAACTAAAGAAGGTTATGTAGTTCTGAGAAATCCTCAGTTCCTGTTCTTCTGGTAACTCCACACAGTAATGCGAGGCTTTCTCCATGGTGTGGAGAAAGCCTCCTGAGGGGGCGAGCAGGAGTGTCAGGACGCCCACTAACACACAGCTCCTTTCTCTATCTGCAAATCTCCATCTCCATCCACACCATGGAGAAAGTCTTGCATTACTGTGTGGAGTTACAGGAAGTGAGGATTTCTCAGAAGAAATAAGGACATTTAAACTGCCAGCCATATGCAGCCTGCACCAGGAGGCTGCCAGTCCATGCTGAGCCTTGTAGTTCTACATTTCAACAACTTGTACAGCAAGTAGATTGTACGCAAAAGAAATATTTACCAGAAGTGGTATGCCACGACACTAAACTGCCGCCCGTGCCTCCAGCAGCCGCCCTGCCTGCTGGGCAGGCCTGTCAGTGAAGCCGGAGGCAGGGGGTTCCCGGGTCTAGGGGCCGCAGACAGCAATAGAGTCGGCCTGGGGGCGGGGTTTGGGGCCACAGAATCGGCGTCTCCTCTCTCACTCTCTCCGCCGCTGTCTGTGGTGGGCGGGAGCTGGGCGGGCCAGTGGAGAGCCGGAGGTGCCGGAGGTGCCGGAGGCTGCAGGGACTGAGCATTGCTGTAAGTAAGCAGCCTAAGCAGCGGGCCGGCTGGGCCCAGTAACTAAAGGGGGGCGGGGTGAGTCGGCAGAAAATAGGTGTCGGAACGCTGTTCCGGGGCGTTCCGCCAGAAAAAAAGGCCTGCCCATGCGGCACAGGTAGGTTTAGCGTTAGGTCCCGGGCTACTTGAGAAACCTTAGCACAGTGCTTGGGCTCAGACATGTCCTCCAAGCAGGATATGTTGGCTAATCTCTCAATTTGACATCAGTATGAGGGTTTAGTAAGATTGCAGAGTGCACCTGTCTTTGTATAGGTTATTGTTATCTTGAGTTGTAGTTTCAGAACAGCTGGTGCCGAAGGTTGCTGATCCCTGTATTAGATAGATAGATAGATAGATAGATAGATAGATAGATAGATAGATAAAGCAACACTTACTTTTACCGCGCTGAATCTCCGATTGAAATGAATAGGAAGCATAAAAAATGCTTCATACATGTTTAAGAGTTTATTTGCGTTTTCTGCGTGGTTTGGTGCGGATCCATGCCAAAAACCGTGAGCTAAAAAAGCAGCTTTGTATTGAAGTAAACACCCACTGATTAAAAAAGTGTTAAAAAACTGCATCAAAAACACACTGAAAACAGACTGAAAAAATACCTGCAGATTTTGGATTTTGTAAGCAGTTTTTCAAAGTCTGTCGTGCGAACATATCCTTATAGAAGGCATCTGCAGTATGCACTTATTTCTTATACCAATGAGTCTTTAAACCATATATCGCTAATACACAGCCCTTTTAAATATACAATGTACCATTTGACTAAGGGTCTATTCACACATCCGCAAGTGTTTTGCGGATCCGCAAAACATGCACACCAGCCATGTGCGTTCCGCATTTTGCGGACCACACATGGCCGGCACTTTAAATAGAAATGCCTTTTCTTGTCCGCGTCTGTGGACAAGAATAGGACATGTTCTATATATTTGTGGAACGGAAGTGCAGATGCGGACAGCACACTGTGTGCTGTCTGCATCTTTTGCGGCCCCATTGAAAATCCGGACCCGGATCCGGACCCATTTTGCGGATGTGTGAATGGACCCTAACTGAGCCTAATAAAGAATCCCCCATCTCTCCCCACCAGCTACCTGCATGTACACATAGCAGCCATCAATCCCTGGGGTCGGAAAGGACATATTTCTTTCTCTGTGGCAGATTGGTCTATGCCACTCATAGGATCAACTGAAACTAATAAAGTAGCTGAAATGCGGAAAAGATTAAATTTCACGGTCTTACTTAAATGGATACATGTGACAGGACTACTAGGAAACATCAAATAATGTAACAGCCGGAATTACAGCCACTTGAACGTTTATCTGTCTTGTATTCTCCTTAGAGTGCACTGTCCTCATATACCGCCATCCGATATATGTAATCAATATCTTAGTTGCTAGGGCTTTATTGTATGTGAAGTAATACAGTTTTCTATTAATATAATCATGAGGGTGGTCAAATACAATTTATCATTTAGACGGGTTCAATAAAAAGCTAGTGTATAGGCAGCAAACAGAATAGTGAGCAGTTTTCGACCATGTAACCCATCCGTCCTGATTCTGTCCTCCATAGCACATACAGAGAACAGGTAATATGGGAAATATAGTTTGCCATGCTAAATTACTATGGCAGGATGTGTCTGTACACGAGTAAAATGCCTTGGAGAACACTATTTACTTTAATGGGTAGAACACTGCCCTTTGCAAAAGGATTTACAATTAGCGTATGCATTCTGTCTGAGGCAAAACTTCATGTAAAGTTCACCCTCAAAGGGAACCTGTCATCAACTTTATGCTGACCTCACTGAGGAGAGAGGAGAGAATTGCCAATCATCAGCAGATGAGCAGGAGATTATGAATATCCAGGACTCTTCTCAGGTAGATTTGACTCTTTTCAAGCCCTGGGCTGCAATGATTATGATACTGGTTCTCGGCAACCACTTACTTTTAGCTGATGTGTGACACACCGCTGAAATCAGCATTTCTTTTACTACTTTATACTGCCCTCAGTGAGGTCAGCATAAAGTTGATGACAGGTTCCCTTTAAAGGGAACCTGTCATCAACGTTATGCTGCCCATACTAATGGCAGCATGAAGTAGAGACAGGCGAGTTGATTTCAGTGGTCTGTCATTTAAAAGTTAAAAATAAGTGGTTGCCGAGAACCAACATCAAAATCATTGCAGGCTGGGCCTGGAAAAGAGTCACGGCCTCCTGAGAAGAGTCATGGTTATCCATGAATTCCTGCTCTCCCTGCCCACCTGCTGATGATTGACAGTCTTCTACCTAGTTTTCTCCCTTTCTCTCCAGGAGAGAACTGCCATTCATCAGCTGATGGGCGGGGAGTGCAGGAGAGTATTGTGACGAAACCACCTTCGTCACTGGGAGTTGGAGAGGCCAGCTTGCCAGCCTCTTGCCCTGTGACTATAGGTCCTGGGACACTATTTGGGCATATTGGATTTCAAAGGCTCGGTTTCTGCCCCGTGGACTTTTTACTGGAACTATTTGGGGCATGTGACCATGTGCACGGTGGGGCAAAAATAAGACTTCCAGGAAGTTCCTGAACCCCTGAACCAATCTGGGTGATTTTTGGATAGGTTGTTCACCCAGATCGAGGCTATCAGGAGATGTGACTTTTATGGGGATATGTGGTGTTTTGGGGTGTTTTCTGTGGTTGGGAAAAATGTGTATTTTATACCTGTGAGTAATTAAGTCCATTGTGTTTGTTAAGTATATCACAGGCAGAGTCCATTGTGTTTGTTAATTATGTCACAGACAATGCCTATTCTGTTATTGATTGCGTCACAGGCAATGCCATTGTGTTTGTTGAATGTATAGTTTTTGTGTTTAAACTGTAAAACTGTAAATGATTGGCTGCTATGTTATGTCCTCAGTTCCCAACCAGGTCCACGGGGGTGGTACCCTTGTTGGAAAATGTGTATAAAAGGCAATGCTTGTGTGGTCAATAAAGAGTTCCTGTTTTACATTCAACGTAGAGCCTCGTCTCATGTGTGTGGGGATTGCTATACGCTGTATACTCCCCTGGCTATAACCCCTAGCTCTTGTAAGAGCTGTTCCTTGTTCCTGTGGTGGTTACGGTGTCGAGCGGAGTGCTTGGGGCCTTCGGGAAGCACTAGGAGCATCCATCAACAGAGGTACCCAGTCAGGGTGCCAGGAGATCCGTTACAAGTATGAATAACCATGACTCTTCTCAAGTAGATTTGACTCTTTTCAAGGCCTGGGCTGCAATGATTATGATGTTGGTTCTCGGCAACCACTTACTTTTAGCTCATGAGTGACTCACCGCTGAAATCAGCATTTCTGTCACTATTTTATGCTGCCCTCAGTGAGATCAGCAGAAAGTTGATAACAGGTTATCTTTAAAGGCTATGAGCACCTTAGGGGGCAATTCATTTTTTTCATTGCATTTTATTCAGTTGGTCTGTTTAACAGTTTTTGTTCTACAGCCTTCACTTCAAGTATATCTGCCGACTAATTCTTTCTCTTTTACACTGAATCTGTCAGGAAGCTGCTCTTATGTCTTGACGTGTAGCTCTTATTACTGAACTTCTGACAGCTCATAAACACTCATTATAGTCATTTCTTAACAGACGGATAAGCATACAGCTTCAATGAGTGTTTATGAGCTGTCAGGAGTTCAGAGATAAGGGTTATACATTGAGCCATCCGAGCAACTCCCTGACAGATTTGCTGTAAAGCAGAAATAAATAGTCTGCAGCTATATTAAAAGTCTTGACTGTAGAATATAAAAAAAAAATGGTTGAAAAATATTAATATCTTCCACGTATATCTTCTCATTTTACATTAAACCCCCATAATTATCACAACTATGACATCATTTATCTGGCATTCCCTAGAGAAACAAGTTTTGCATTTTTTTAAATGACCAAATCTTATTATCCAAGTTTATTTTCATCATTTTTTTTTATCATGATTTAGCACAGAGCTGTGTATATGAAGGCCAGCTCAGGAAATCAGATTACATGGCTAACACATAATTAAATTAGCCCACAAACAATACTCATTCAGCAAGATACTTGAGTTTGAAACCTGGATCTAAATCAGGCAAAGGCCAAGAACCAAATAAAGCATACATATCTCTGTGCAATATGTCTCAAAGTATATGGACCCTTCACATCTTCATGAGCTTGTTCGACATCCCATTCCAAAACCATGGATGTGAATGTGGAGTTGGGTCACTTTCTTTGGCTGAATTTCGGTGGCTGTCCAGCGTTTCTGGAACGGCTGAGGTATGTCCTCCTCTCAGCTGCCTCTGCACCCATAGGATACAGAGACAGTTGCTTGTAATGGTGAATCATGGAGCCATCTGCTCCCTGCTTCACCATTCAGCTCAGCTGCTGGCACTCCGCAGGAGGCACGATACGGTCATAACTCTGCTGAGCTGTATAGGAGGAGAGGGAGAGGTGCAGGCCAGGTAATCAGCCTCTGCTCCTCCTACACAGCCCAGCGGCGCGATGTGTGACAACAACCTTCCTGCTGCTGGGGAGCACAGGGTGAAAAGTGATGATAATCAGAGGAACTTGGTAAAAATACAGCCGAAGCCGAAGCACTAAGAAGCACTTCAGCAGGCTTTCATATCTGTGCCTCCAGACCGCAAAAGATAGGACGTGTCCTGTCTTTTGCCATACCTTGAGGATTGAGGAGCCACTGAAATCAAAGGGTCAACATCTACACTACTGAGTGCACACAGCAGGTGCCCGTGCATTGTGGACTGCTATTTGCAGTCCACAGCATGGGCACGGAGCCCTTGCGTTCGTCTGAATGAGCCCTTGTAGGGTCGCTGTGGATGTCACTGTTATGGGAACACTGTGGATGTCACTCTTATGGGGGTACTTTTGGATCTCACTGTTGTAGCTACTGTTTTCTCTGTGGATATCACTATGGGGCCCTGTGGATGTCACTGTTATGGGGGCACTGTGCATGTCACTGTTATGGGGGCACTGTGCATGTCACTGTTATGGGGGCACTGTGCATGTCACTGTTATGGGGAATACATGAATGTCACTGTATTGAGGTCACTGTGGATGTCATTGACTGTTATGGGGGTGCTGTGTATGTCACTGTTATGAGGAACTGTGGATGTCACTGTTATGGGAGCACTGTGGATGTCACTGTTATGGGGGCACTGTGGGTGTCACTGTTATGGGGGCACTGTGGGTGTCACTGTTATGGGGGCACTGTGGGTGTCACTGTTGTGGGGGCACTGTGGGTGTCACTGTTGTGGGGGCACTGTGGGTGTCACTGTTGTGGGGGCACTGTGGGTGTCACTGTTGTGGGGGCACTGTGGGTGTCACTGTTGTGGGGGCACTGTGGGTGTCACTGTTGTGGGGGCACTGTGGGTGTCACTGTTGTGGGGGCACTGTGGGTGTCACTGTTGTGGGGGCACTGTGGGTGTCACTGTTGTGGGGGCACTGTGGGTGTCACTGTTGTGGGGGCACTGTGGGTGTCACTGTTGTGGGGGCACTGTGGGTGTCACTGTTGTGGGGGCACTGTGGGTGTCACTGTTGTGGGGGCACTGTGGGTGTCACTGTTGTGGGGGCACTGTGGGTGTCACTGTTGTGGGGGCACTGTGGGTGTCACTGTTGTGGGGGCACTGTGGGTGTCACTGTTGTGGGGGCACTGTGGGTGTCACTGTTGTGGGGGCACTGTGGGTGTCACTGTTGTGGGGGCACTGTGGGTGTCACTGTTGTGGGGGCACTGTGGGTGTCACTGTTGTGGGGGCACTGTGGGTGTCACTGTTGTGGGGGCACTGTGGGTGTCACTGTTGTGGGGGCACTGTGGGTGTCACTGTTGTGGGGGCACTGTGGGTGTCACTGTTGTGGGGGCACTGTGGGTGTCACTGTTGTGGGGGCACTGTGGGTGTCACTGTTGTGGGGGCACTGTGGGTGTCACTGTTGTGGGGGCACTGTGGGTGTCACTGTTGTGGGGGCACTGTGGGTGTCACTGTTGTGGGGGCACTGTGGGTGTCACTGTTGTGGGGGCACTGTGGGTGTCACTGTTGTGGGGGCACTGTGGGTGTCACTGTTGTGGGGGCACTGTGGGTGTCACTGTTGTGGGGGCACTGTGGGTGTCACTGTTGTGGGGGCACTGTGGGTGTCACTGTTGTGGGGGCACTGTGGGTGTCACTGTTGTGGGGGCACTGTGGGTGTCACTGTTGTGGGGGCACTGTGGGTGTCACTGTTGTGGGGGCACTGTGGGTGTCACTGTTGTGGGGGCACTGTGGGTGTCACTGTTGTGGGGGCACTGTGGGTGTCACTGTTGTGGGGGCACTGTGGGTGTCACTGTTATGGGGGCACTGTGGGTGTCAATGTTTATTAACTACACACATAAACAACAAATGAAATAGATGCATACAAAGCCGGATCATTCTGCTAGTAAATATATACATTTTCTGCCTTACATGAGTTTATATAATGGACCAGATGAAGTGATGAAGCACAGTGATCATATAGATGGGTTAAGTCAGGACACACCGCTGTTTTATGTCATCATTCAATCTGACAGAAGGAATTATGTCATCACTTCTGGGATGATGACCTGACTTTCCTTAGTGGTGAAGCCCAAATTTACATCATCCTTTCATCACCTCAGACACAACTGTTTTACTGGATTGGAATGAGATATGTCTTCTATGGCAAAAATGTGCTGCACCCCACCCATAATTCAGCCTTCCTCATCCCAGTACTGGGCTTGCTTTCCATTCTTTCTGAAGTCTACACGCCATGACAGGCTTCATCAATGCTTGTACGGTGTACTGTCATCTTAGTATATATATATTTTGCTTTGTTGCTCATCTTTGGAGTTGCAGCTTCATACGCAGTCAATAGCTGAGGCACAAAGCTTCAAAGAGCTCTCGGCTTCTGATGAGATTCTCTCTGTCTTGCCTGTAAACTCTGCCCTCTAATCACACACACAGTCCCCGAATCCAAGCTGCAACGTGCTTAGAGTCATTGATTTACTCACAATCCCCAAGTGACTCCTGAAGTTATTCTGTGAAGAATATTAAATGAGAGCTTGGAACAAACACAGCTTCTCAGATCAACGGGAAAGCCAATAGCAAAGAGACACTGGGAAGACAAGATGTCTGTAGAAGGAGAAACGCATAGTGGTCTACAAGGAAAAAATGCATCTTTCATCCTCATGCACACGGTTGAATCCGATTTTCGGTTTGCCCAAAAATGGATCTTTCATCTTACTCACTTCAATAGAAAGAACTATTTTTTAACCGTCATTAAAGCCAGGATACGACTTGTGCTGAGATTAGCAAATCGGTCACACCGATCCGTGAGCAAAAAAATGGATGTGTGCGCGACCCCATAGAAATGGGGTGTGCTATCTAGGTAGCATGATGATGAAAAATATGGTCATGTGTAAGTGATGAGCAAATCTGATCTGGACAAATCGATGGGTAATTTGATTTGGGTCCAAGTAAATTCCCTGAAAAATTGTGGATGACATTCTGGGGTCTCCTATGACTCTATGGAACTCACTTCAAAGTCAAACACCAAGCCATTAGTAACGGCAGGTTTACATCGGGGGCGAACATTCCAACGAATGAACTACGTTCATACAATTTACCTGTCTAAAGGTGTGGCCGATTACCCGATGAACAAGCAAAACTCTCATCGGGTGAAATGTTTCTGCAGCAACTAATTAATCATTTCTGGGCAGCAGATCATGCTTTCCAAACAGCGATCTGCTACCCAGAAAGAATGCAGCTGTATGAGGACGAGCGATAGCAGTTGTGATCATTCGTTCTCATAATCTGAAGGAGATTGCTGCATGTAAATGTAATGGTCACCTACACTGAATGAGCAGCCAATTGTTGGGAAGGACTGCTTCCTTACCGATAATCTCCTGATTCTCGGCCCATGTAAACCAACCATAAGATTAATTAAAGTTAAATAAAAAAATGGTCTGAAAAATGTTCACTTCTTGGTGTTTAGTGCTAACAGTACATATATATATATATATATATATATATACCTACACATACACACCACCTGGGGTCATCTCTTGATCCTCCTTCTCCTGTCTTCTTATCTAAAAGAAAGGGATGATGCAATTTAGAGAAAATTGCTTGAATCGATTTGCCAAAAAAAATCTGATTCAGAATTTACCAGAATTAAAAATCTTAAAAGTAAAGCAAATATTAATAAAAAAAAGTAATACAGTACACGATAAATTGCAAGTATAGATAACATAAAAAAGTCTTTCTATTATAGTAAACTTGCCAACCTCAACATCTTGACCTATTTTAACTTTACATATAGAAGCAGTTGTATTAGGCCAGCTTCACAAAGACTGATGGTGGTGCAATATTACATTATTATAATTTTGTGACCCTCCCCCTCACTTATAAACTATATACTTTTGTGACCCTCCCCCACTTATAATTGTACATTGCTGGCACAGTGAAATAAATGTTAAAACACACTGTGGAAATCAATGGCAGTCGACAATATTTCCTGTAGACATCTCTACGCAAAATGTAACTGCGGCAATGGTGACTTCACCTTGGACATCGTTGGCAGCCATGGGTAGGTTACATGAGGTGGCAGTGGACAACACGTGATTCTGTAGTGCAGGATCCTGGTAAAATAGGTCAGGATAGGTCATCAATATCAAATCACTGGGGTACGACACCTGGGACCCCCACCAATCAGCTATTTGAAGAGGTAGCAGAGCCAGTGCGGGTGCTGCTTCCTCTTTAAAATTACCTGTGTGCCATTTCCTTTGAGGCGGCAGCACATTGTAATTACAACTGCTCATACCAGTTACTTAAATGGAACAAGCAGCTGTAATTACACTGCACCGATTCTACGAAGGAGATGACACGCAGGTAATTTTGAAGAAGAAGCAGCGCTCACATGAGTGCCGATACCTCTTTAAACAGCTGATCGGCCAGGGTGCTGGAAGTCAGATCCCCACCGATCTGATATTGATGACCTATCCAGCAGTACAATCCTCAAAGATCCCCTAATAACTATTATTATTATTATTATTATTATTATTATTTGGCATTTCAGGGAAGTTATTTATCTTTTTCATAAATATCAAAAAATGTATTAAAAAAAAATAGATGGCAATAAATAAAAATGTAGATCAAGATAAAAAGCAAGAAGTGCTCTCCACTAAGGGACAGGTGGGAATCTCTTCAGCTGCTCGAAATCCACTCCTCTGAGGGTCAGACTAATATATTGTACATGGATCAAAGGTACTTGAGGGTGTTCTTCCGGTGCCCTCAACTAGATCAGACAAACACCATGGAAGGCTTAGTGCTGTATAACTTGAATTAATCCTCTTTTCAGGTCCCATGACAGAGACTTAAAGCTAAGATGATGAATATTATTATTTTTTTTTTAAATAAACACCAGGGAATGATTGGGATGATGGTGCCAAAAATTGCTCAAAAAATTAAAGGGGCATTTCCATCTTGATATTTATAGCATATCCACTGATATTGCATAAAGGTCCAATAGGGACCTATCTTAAGAACAGGACCTTCTCTTGCAGCTACTGTGAATGTAGGGGCGGCCACGCATGTGCATCTCTCTCCATTCTCTCAGAAAATAGCATGATAAGACATGCTCAGCTACTTTTAGAAGTCCCACAGAAGAGAATGGAATGAGTTGTGCATTTGTGGTCACCTCTACAGGGAGTGCAGAATTATTAGGCAAGTTGTATTTTTGAGGATTAATTTTATTATTGAACAACAACCATGTTCTCAATGAACCCAAAAAACTCATTAATATCAAAGCTGAATATTTTTGGAAGTAGTTTTTAGTTTGTTTTTAGTTTTAGCTATTTTAGGGGGATATCTGTGTGTGCAGGTGACTATTAATGTGCATAATTATTAGGCAACTTAACAAAAAACAAATATATACCTATTTCAATTATTTATTTTTACCAGTGAAACCAATATAACATCTCAACATTCACAAATATACATTTCTGACATTCAAAAACAAAACAAAAACAAATCAGTGACCAATATAGCCACCTTTCTTTGCAAGGACACTCAAAAGCCTGCCATCCATGGATTCTGTCAGTGTTTTGATCTGTTCACCATCAACATTGCGTGCAGCAGCAACCACAGCCCCCCAGACACTGTTCAGAGAGGTGTACTGTTTTCCCTCCTTGTAAATCTCACATTTGATGATGGACCACAGGTTCTCAATGGGGTTCAGATCAGGTGAACAAGGAGGCCATGTCATTAGATTTTCTTCTTTTATACCCTTTCTTGCCAGCCACGCTGTGGAGTACTTGGATGCGTGTGATGGAGCATTGTCCTGCATGAAAATCATGTTTTTCTTGAAGGATGCAGACTTCTTCCTGTACCACTGCTTGAAGAAGGTGTCTTCCAGAAACTGGCAGTAGGACTGGGAGTTGAGCTTGACTCCATCCTCAACCCGAAAAGGCCCCACAAGCTCATCTTTGATGATACCAGCCCAAACCAGTACTCCACCTCCACCTTGCTGGCATCTGAGTCGGACTGGAGCTCTCTGCCCTTTACCAATCCAGCCACAGCCCATCCATCTGGCCCATCAAGACTCACTCTCATTTCATCAGTCCATAAAACCTTAGAAAAATCAGTCTTGAGATATTTCTTGACCCAGTCTTGACGTTTCAGCTTGTGTGTCTTGTTCAGTGGTGGTCGTCTTTCAGCCTTTCTTACCTTGGCCATGTCTCTGAGTATTGCACACCTTGTGCTTTTGGGCACTCCAGTGATGTTGCAGCTCTGAAATATGGCCAAACTGGTGGCAAGTGGCATCTTGGCAGCTGCACGCTTGACTTTTCTCAGTTCATGGGCAGTTATTTTGCGCCTTGGTTTTTCCACACGCTTCTTGCGACCCTGTTGACTATTTTGAATGAAACGCTTGATTGTTCGATGATCACGCTTCAGAAACTTTGCAATTTTAAGAGTGCTGCATCCCTCTGCAAGATATCTCACTATTTTTGACTTTTCTGAGCCTGTCAAGTCCTTCTTTTGACCCATTTTGCCAAAGGAAAGGAAGTTGCCTAATAATTATGCACACCTAATATAGGGTGTTGATGTCATTAGACCACACCCCTTCTCATTACAGAGATGCACATCACCTAATATGCTTAATTGGTAGTAGGCTTTCGAGCCTATACAGCTTGGAGTAAGACAACATGCATAAAGAGGATGATGTGGTCAAAATACTCATTTGCCTAATAATTCTGCACTCCCTGTATATTCACAACAGCTGCAAGATAGGGCCCCATTCTCAAGATAGATCTCAGAGGTTAGGTATTCTATAAATGTTAAGATGGTTACCCCTTTAAATTGGTTGCCTAGCTTGGACTTTGTCAACGTCTGGGACCACTTATGCCATGTCTAAGGGCAAGACACATCTTCTGTCCGAAATGCGTTGGATGTCATTTGCTATTGTACAAGATGCTTTTAATTGATCTTAAATAAAGGGATATGTTTAATTGGAGTGCTGGGGAAATGGATATTTTATTTCTACATGTTCACTTGAAGCCTGCATGCACTCCAGGTTTTTGTCTGGGCAAGGTAGAGGAGATGGAGACAAGGGTGAGCTGACAGTGACTGTTTTACTTTGTCTGTGACTACTTTGTCTATGAAATCAATGGGCCATCCGTGTAATGTACAAATGGGCCAGATAATGCAACGTGAGAGACATTTTTTTATGGCAGATGGGGGTCCCGTCCTGTATTACATCCATTTATTTTAAAAGGGCATTCATAGGAATTGCCAGCCTCTTTAAAATGTTAATGCTTTGAAATTACGGTTCGAGTTTTATAATGATGGAGGCAAAACCAGCATTTTTTTCAAACAGCTATCAGAGAATGGGAAGTAAGACGTATGTTCGATTTAATGGAAGGAGAAGTCAAGGCAGGCATTATATGGGAGCGAGCAGAATCCTAAATAAATGAACTGGAGAGTGAGGAGGTTGTGCTGTGAAGCTAAGGTACAATTGACCCATAGCATCTTGGTCTATAACATGCACGCAATCAAACACATATAATAGATGCACTGCAAAGCTGCAGGCCAGGAGAGATACTGGAATGAGCTGAGAAAATGAAAAAAGGATTTGGACTTGTTTGGAATGATCCATAGTATATCAATAAAGAAAGGGTCTTGTGCTCATTACTGTTGGACTGCAGCGCTTCTCAGCAGAGCGTGCATCATCTTCTGGTCTCAGATATTAAAGTACAGTCATTAAAACCAAATAGAAATACCTCAATACCTCTTTGAAATATATATTGCATATGTATGTGTGGGCATAGAGGTTTATGATTGTCTGCGTAAAGCCTGCTGATTATGTTCTTCATTTTTTTGCTTAGTTTCTATTACATTATGGATTTTACTAAGGTAGTCCTGTTTTATGTACATTGAAATATCACGCTTTTTTTTTTTTTTTTTTAAATCAGAGCTATTATATACTCTAATGTATATGGTTTCTTCTGTATATTTTGAAAACCAACAAACATATTGAAATAGAAAAATATCAAATAGTACTATAAATATACAATATGAGAAGATAGCTCAACCCAATAACATACATATTAATAAAATAACTCAAAAATGGAGACCAGAATAATATTTACTGATTACTGATTTACTGAGATAATTAAAGGGGGCTTTCTGGTGGTATATATTGATGACCTATTCACAGGATAGGTCATCAATATCTGGTGTTGGTCCTACACCCGGCACCCCCGCCAATCAGCTGTTTGAAGAGACCTCCTTGTAGCTTACCAAGCACACGTCCTTCCATTGAATAGCGGCTGTGCTTGGTATTGCAGCTCAGCCCTATTCACTTGAATGGGACTGAGCTGTGCTTAGGTCATGTGACCAGTGAACGTGATGTCACTGGCCTATGAAAAAGCTGCAGCGCTCACAGGAGTGCCACTGCCTCTTCAATCAGCTGATCGGCGAAGTGTCGGAAGTCAGACCCCCACAGATCAGGTATTAATGACCTATTCAGGAAACACCTGGAAAACCCTTTAAAAATCAAGCATGAGCCCTCCAGCAGCCTAAAATAAAAAAATGTCTTGCACTCACCAGTTCTTCCATGGGGCTGATACAGTCTTCCAGTAGCTGCTTGTCTGCAAAGCGCAGCAGCAACTTAGTTTACAAGGAGCAGCGGGGACTGTATGCAGCACATGACCACTGCAGCCAATCACTGCCCTTAGCAATCAACCCACAACTGCTGCACAATAATTCGCTATTACAGTTACCCCACAGCAAACTAAAATGCTAATGTAATGTACAGGGTGGGCCATTTATATGGATACACCTTAATAAAATGAGAATGGTTGGTGATATTAACTTCCTGTTTGTGGCACATTTGTATATGTGAGGGGGGAAACTTTTCAAGATGGGTGGTGACCATGGCGGCCATTTTGAAGTTGGCCATTTTGAATCCAACTTTTGTTTTTTCAATAGGAAGAGGGTCATGTGACACATCAAACTTATTGGGAATTTTCACAGCATAGACGATTGCCTTCAGATGATACGAGATGTGCAGCACCTGAAACTACGGATACTGGAAGCCTGTGCTAGCATTTCTCCTGCGGTGTTGCTATCAGTGTGTGAAGAGTGGGAGAAGAGGGTTGCATTGACAATCCAACACAATGGGCAGCACATTGAACACATTTTATAAGTGATCAGAAACTTGTAAATAACTCATGAAAGAATAAAGTTACGTTAAAACCAAGCACACCATTGTTTTTCTTGTGAAATTCCCAATAAGTTTGATGTGTCACATGACCCTTTTTTTAGTTTGATAAATGTCAGGAATTGAATGCATACAGATAAATGCGGAATACTCTAACCTCACTATACATTTTATTAGAAACCACCAGAGAGTGGTCATCTCATGCAGAGCACACTAGTCCATATGGATTTTTAATATTAACATTTTAATTTACAGTAAGGGGATATTATTACTTTATATCATATAAGCCTCATATGATAGGAGTGAAGTTGCTTTTATAAAGTTTTTTTCATATTCACCTGTGACGAGTGGTCAGGGTCACTTTTTCTACTGGTTCTGGTGGATAAGGTGTCAGCTGATTGATTTCATTATTTCAAATGAGCCACAAGAAAGAGCTGAAATGACTCACATTATAAGGTTAGGAGGTAAGCAAGAGGTACAGCCCTTGTACAGATGTTATGGGCTACACTGGTGATCAGATGCCTCCATCTCCCTTCTATATTGAGCTGCAAAATCACATATTAGACATATGGCACTGGATATAATAGCTGCTGCCAGAGCTGCACTGTTATGGCCTCTGATGTGTATCCCTTCCATGTGTCTCTTGCCACCCATCCTTGAATTAGGTAGCAAGGGGCCATTCAAGATGTTGGAAAATAGCGGGCTTGCATTTAAAGGGCACCTGTCAGCAGATTTGTACCTATTACTGACCATGCTGTGCTATATGGTACTCTGTACCTCATACATAGTAATATTATAGCACTTACACTTTATTATTTTATCTTACTTATAAATATGGTTCCAGTCAGGGAGATACATATATGTTTCTCTTATTTCTCTTATTCATACTTTATACTTCAGTTTAGCTCTTTATAGTATTTATTTTCAATCATGTATAGATTTACATTGATATATTATTTTAGTATATTCTACACTTATACATATAATTCTTATTGCTGTTCATCAGTGTATCCACCCTATATTGGGTAATGGTCCCTAATTGTAATGTTTTTTCATTGATTTTATGGGATTGGGTTTATTGTCTCAGTACCGTTTAATAAAGGTACATTTACAATAAAGATGTTACTGTTTATATATATATATAGATATATTTATATTGAATATGCCAAAAAATATATGTGTTTGGTTATTAGTCCGGGTTCTTTGTTATTATAGATTTTTAAGGTGTAGGGTAAAAAATATACATAAACCTCTTAAATGTATGTATACTAATGCCAGAAGCCTGACTAATAAAACTGGTGAACTGGTATTAGTGATGTGTGAGGAGGACTATGACATAGTGGGAATAACTGAGACATGGCTGGATGATAGCTATGACTGGGCAGTTAATGTACAGTCTGTTTAGAAAGGATGGTCAAAACCGGAGAGGGGGAGGGGTCTGCCTTTATGTAAAGTCCTGTCTAAAGCCCACAGTCCGGGAAGATATAAGTGAGGGACATGAACACGTGGAGTCACTTTGGGTAGAAATACATAGAGGCAAAAATCATAATAAATTCCTAATAGGAGTTTATTATAAACCACCTAATATACCAGAGTCCACAGAAAATCTACTCCCAAACGAGATAGACAAGGTGGCAAATTATAATGAGGTGGTTATTATGGGGAACTTCAACTACCCAGATATAGACTGGGAAACTGAAAGCTGTACATCTCATAAAGGAAACAGGTTCTTGGCAATAACCAAAGACAATTACCTTCCCCAACTGGTTCAGAACCCGAGAGACGGCCATACTGGACTTAGTATTAACCAATAGACCTGACAGAACAACAGATGTGCAGGTTGGGGGACACCCGGGAAATAGTGACCATAAAGTAATAACTTTCCAATTATCCTTCAAACGAGCGTTTCTACAGGGAGAAACAATAATACCAAACTTCAAAAAAGCAAACTAAGAGAGGCCTTAGGCGTAACTAACTGGGACAAAATCCTCAAAAATAAAAAATACTGCTACAAAATCGGATATTTTTAAAAGCATCCTAAAATCTAATTGTGAGAGGTACATACCTTAAAGCAATAAAGGGTTAAAGAACAAGAAGAAACCAATGTGGATAAATAGAACTGTAAAGAGAGCAATAAATGACAAAAAGAAAGCATTTAAATCACTAAAACAGGAGGATTGCGAGAAAGCACTGAAAAACGATAAGAAAAAAAAATAAAAAAATTTGTAAAAAACAAATAAAAGCCGCCAAACTAGAGACCGAGAGATTTATTGCCAAAATGAGCAAAACTAACCCTAAAATGTTTTTCAATTATATAAATGGTAAAAAGTATAAATCTGAAGGTGTCGGCCCTCTTCAGAGTAATGAGGGGGGAATTGCAGACAGCGACGAGGAGAAAGCAAAGCTATTAAATATTTTTTTCTCCACTGTATTCACTGATGTCAGATGCAATGCAGAATGTAAAAGTAAATTCCCCATTAAAAGTGCCCTGTCTGACCCAGGAAGAAGTACAACAGCGACTTAAAAAGATTAAAATAGACAAATCACCAGAACCAGATGGCATACACCCCCGTATCCTAAGAGAATTAAGTAATGTCATAGCCAGGACCTTATTTCTGATATTTACTGACTCTATACTGACAGGGAGTGTTCCACAGGATTGGTGCATAACAAATGTGGTGCCAATATTTAAAAAGGGTGCAAAAAACAGACCCCGGAAACTATAGGCCAGTAACATCTGTTGTGGGTAACCTGTTTAAAGGTTTTCTAAGAGATGCTATCTTGGAGGATCTCAATAAAAATAAGCAAATAACACGATATTAGCATGGCTTTATGAGGGATCGGTTATGTCAAACTAATTTAATCAGTTTCTATGAGGAGGTAAGTTTTAGACTTGACAGTGGTGAATCAATGGATGTCATATATATGGACTTCTCCAAAGCATTTGACACTGTACCACATAAAATGTTAGTATATAAAATGAGAATGCTCGGACTGGGAGAAAACGTCTGTATGTGGGTAAGTGGCTGAATGATAGAAAACAGAGGGTGGTTATTAATGGTACATACTCAGATTGGGTCACTGTCACTAGCAAAGTACCTCAGGGGTCAGTATTGGGCCCTATTCTCTTCAATATATTTATTAATGATCTTGTAGAAGTCTTGCACAGTAAAAACACTGAAGACAGAGGACAATATACAGCAACAGATGGATCTGGATAGATTAGAGGCTTCGGCAGAGAAGTGGCAGATGAGGTTTAACACTGACAAATGTAAGGTTATGCACATGGGAATGAATAATGCAAATCACTCGTACATACTAAATGGTAAAACACTTGGTAACACTGACATGGAAAAGGACCTAGGAATTCTAATAAACAGTAAACTA